>NC_134589.1:22807500-24081250 GCF_037038515.1 Microtus pennsylvanicus
ACACCAACGCATCTGCTTATGCTTGGTTCACAGTCAGCAGCCATGTCCCAGGAGGCGGCCAGCCTGGCACCCGTACAGGGCAACCAAAATGACATCCATGAGCTGAGGCGAACGTTCCAGGCCCTAGAGATTGACCTGCGGGCACAGCACAGCAGGGTGAGTTGAGTCCCAGGTCCCCAGTCTCCTTGGGACTTCTCTCATTCTCCACTGTCCATCCCAGTTGTTCGTGATGAGCAATGTGTGCAGAATGTGGAAACACAGCTAGACTCTGAGTGAGTGGTGAGTGGCTCGTTATGCCCGACGCTGTTAATCACATTATATTCACCTTTCTGGGTAGGTCTTAGCCCTTTCATTCTAAAGATAAGGAAACCCAAGCTCCAGACAGTGAATGAATTTGACAAAGGTCACACAACTAGTGAGCTATTGGTGGTGAAACTGTGATTTCAGGGATGGTGGATGCTGGACACTTCTCCCCCCTCATATTGTCTACCAGTTCTCACTCCACTTACAACTGGTGTGTTCCCCAAATTCCAATAGACAGACATTCCATCTCTAGCGTGATGAGTGGCAAATTTAGCCCTTGCTGACTCCCGTGGAATGCTCTATTTATTATACATATGACATATCACCCACTATCCTGCATATGTTCTTGAGGCTAAGCCATGTCTATCTTCATCCTGGTTTAAGATGCTGTGCACGAATGCTGCTCCCAGAGCTTGTTGTGTGTAATCTATCAGGCAATTCCCTGCATATAGTGTAAATAGGTAATACAATTAGGATTTTTCTCCTTCCCTTTAAAGTAATATGGTACAGAAATGCAGGTGGTAAATCCAAACAACATGAGGACTTGATCTCAACCCTAGCTGAGAGGCTTCATTCTGAAGTTTCAGAACATCCTCAAAAATGGCCGCCTGTCAGTGCTGAAATTATCACTGAAGACCAAGACTAGATTCACCGAACAACTGGACACTCAGCAATCATATGAATTTAAGATCAGCATCTAAGTCATTTTTACGTAGATAGGAATGTTCGGTGTTATAGGGGGATAATGGTTGTGGGCATATTTATCCTAAAAAGTGATCATTGTTCATCTTTAGTCCAACTGCACATAGCATCCCTGTATCAGATTGCTCTCTGAGGATGCAGTCTCTCCCTCCTGGAGTTTTTCATCCAACCAGAGATAAAAAAAGAAACATTAGGAAAGGTTCAGAGCCAGGCAGCCTGTGTTAAATCCCCAGTGGGTAAACCAGCAGTGCTAGAAGGCAGTGGAATTGTCATGAGCTCCCTGACACCACGGCCTTACGCCCCAAACATAGCACCAGACGAGCAGCACCAACCCCAAGTCCCAACTCTGTAAGTCAGCCTGTTTCTCAAGACACCTAGCAGAGTGGTGGGGAAAAGTCGATACTGAACAAGCCCGTGTTGCCAAGGTCCCCAGTGGACTAGCGAATGGGCCCTTCCTTGCCTCTTTCAGAAATCTGCTTTGGAAAACATGCTGACAGAGACACAGACTCGGTACGCCTGCCGCCTCCAGGACATGCAGCAGATCATCTCCCACTATGAGGAGGAGCTGATGCAGCTACGCCAAGACCTGGAGCGTCAGAACAATGAGCACAAAGTGCTGCTGGGCATCAAAACCCACCTAGAGAAGGAAATCGCCACCTACCGCCAGCTCCTGGAGGGAGACTTTGAAGGGTAAGGCGGTCGTGGATGGAACATGCTGGACATGGCGCTCTTGTACATGGGAACGCATTCTCCCCGGGGTCTAGGCCACAGTGGCTCTAAAGAGAAAGGCTAATTGTTTTCTGGAATATTCCTCAATCATGTCTCTCATCATAAAAGGCTGGTTCTCGCTGCACTCAGAACAGTTAATAAAGTATTGACTCCAAGCAGGGATGGCGGAAGGGCAAAAAGACTTGACTACTGTGTTTCTCCAATAGAGGTCATACAATTTGAGCTCAGAAATAAAACACAAAAGTCAGAGGAAATGCCGGGCGGTGGTGGCGCATGCCTGTAATCTCAGCACTTGGGAGGCAGAGGCAGGCGGATCTCTGTGAGTTCGAGACCAGCCTGGTCTACAAAGAGCTAGTTCCAGGACAGGCTCCAAAACCACAGAGAAACCCTGTCTCGAAACCCCCCCCCCCAAAAAAAAGAAAAAAAAGTCAGAGGAAATGTTTTAAACTAACAGCAGAGAAAGATTCCTAAGACAGTCAAGATTTTCAAACTAATGCTTCTGACCATCCAAGGGAATACTAGCCATGAAGAGGTCTGCACGTGCTCTATGGCCCGACAAATGGGCCAGAAGTTTTTTGTCCAAGTATATAAATAAAATGTGGCTGGGTGAATCTATGAGCAGTCTGAGTATCTCATGGGTCCAAACTGAGACCCATGAGGCAAAGTCTGCAGGGCCCTGGAAAGAGAGATAGAAAAACTTGGGCGAATTCCCTGACTCCAGAACGTCTAGGAGGTGGTCCTCTCCTCTGAGGGACCCAGCTAGCCTCCACAAACTCATAATCTTGCATCTACCAGGCTCAACTACCCTCCCTAAAGAGCTGAAAAGTAACACGCAAGAAAAGGAGTCAGGGCTGACGATTGCTAAGGTGACTTTCCATCTTTCTCTCTTGCCTCCATAGGACAATGGATGGACCGGAGTCGGGAACAAAAGGTAAAAGAGCCCCTGTTCCACAGTCCAACATTGCCTACATTTGCCAGAAGCCTTACTCAGCTCCCAAATGTCCTGAGCTCAATTTTTATTTTCCCCCCAGATGACCAGAAAGAAATCTTCAATAAGTTAACAAGTTCGGTACCACAGAAAAAAGTGAACCCTGGTTATGTTATCAGCAGAGCAGTAACTGAGTAGCTCTTATTCAAAGAACTTAGGAATAAATGAATTAGGAGTTTGAATGGGGTTTTTTACTATATATTTTAATGTGCACGATGAGATATCTTGAGGATGGAACCTGACACTAAACATGAAGTTCAGTTATATTTCATGCATATGTAGCCTATATATAGACCACATTATAACATATATTATATGTATAATATATATAACAATATATGAAATAACTTTTGTATGAAGTAAAGTCTTGGAGTGTATAATGTCCTCCTCATAGCATCATGTCTCCAAAAGCTTGAGAATTTGGATCATTTGGGACTTGGAGATTTTGAATAAGGGAGGTTCAGCTTGTATATGCAAGCTCTTTGCATGAGAACACAGATTCAAGTGATGGATGAGAGCGTTCTGTCTCTCCTGAATAATGAAGTCTGTCTCTTAGACTCCTAGGAAATATCATCACATCAGTTCCCAACCTGACTCTGTGGAAAAGCAGGGCTACCCGTGAGATTTGAGTAGAGAGTGGCTGATGTGGTGCGAAGCCAGATGAGATGGGAAACGAGACACACACGTTTTCTTCTCTTGGGTAGACCTGCTGTCTCACAGTGTCCTAAAGACAGAGCAAACACTTCTGCGAGGAAGAAAGGGGACAGGAAAGAGAAAAACAACCAAAGTTTTTACTTTGCCCAATTCAATATTCTCACATTTTTGACCCAGGAATCATGTTTTCTCAGATTATCATGAATATACAATAGAAAAGTTCGGGACACAGGCATGTAGGTTATGCATCACTTTCTGATTCAGTTTTTAATAAAATTATTTAAGGCATTAGAGATTCAGAGAATCTGAGTTGAGCTAACCATTCCAGAGCAGCTGGCCTAACTGCCCTGTTTCTGTAAAATTAGACAGATGGTACAAAACTCCTTAACTATACCCGAGGGTGGGTAGCCCAGTACTTGATCAACTGTGTATGTCGCAAGGGACTTGATTTTTCATTTGATTTTTGCATTTCCCCTTATACCTATATTAATAGTTTCCATTCTTCCCTGTGGCCTAGTACCAGTTTGTTAATGTTTCAGCAAAGCACTTATTCAAATAAGAGAAGATGTCTTTGAAACAGTGAAGTGTTCTGGCTTCTCCCCATCCATGCCATGCTTCTAGAACTTAAAACAAGATGTCCTGCATAACATGAAATGCTCTGTAAACTCACTATCTGTGGTGAAGAGCTGCAGAGTCCTCGTGAGTAGAAAGCGCTTCTCACGAGCTGCTGGCCAGAGGTCAGCTTCTGCACCAGGCTCCAGATCTCCAGAAACTGGCAATGTTCAGAGGCCTTTGCTTTCTGGAGGAAGTGGGGGTTTCCTCCATGCTAAGATCCTTTCTCCCTGCAGCAGAGTGAGCATTTTGCAAGACACAGGAACCCTGCGGGGGCTGGGGGCTTGGAAGTGAACATGAACACAGTTCACAGGGTGGGGGGAGCCTGGCAGTGACTTTTTGGTACTCTTTCCCTCAGGATCTGCAACTTCAATGATCAAGGCCATCACTCAAGAAAGCGTCAATGGAAGAATAGTTCTTTCTCAAGTGAATGAGATCCAAAAGCATGTGTGAGGCCAGTGAGTCTCTGGCCATTGTAAAAGCCTTGTTCCCCAGTGGAAAATCCTTGCGTAGACGCTAATGGGTGAGTCTCACTGGGAATCCTTGGAGTTTTCGGATTCAGAAACTTTTCTCCGTAATGGTCTCACCTCACTTCCCATAATGCTCTTAACATATTGCTGGAATATTTGAGTTAAAGAAGAAGTTTATAAATTAAGGCTCTACTCTCCTGCTCTCCCAGGGGCCCATCAATGTGCATCTGGTTTGTAACTAATAAACCTCCATACAGGTTGCATCCTGTCTTTTCTTACGTCACCAGACAAGACAGGACATCAGTGTTTTTCTACCGAGATGCTTGTGGAGCACTTCCGTGAAAGATCCAAAGGGATCTTCAAATGTCAGGCGTGTCCCCAGTAACTGAGCATTTGTCCGAATGGTCACCCCGAAGCTATGCAACTCAGGGATGAGGTGTGGTTCTTAAGGCCCTCTAAACGCTGCTAACAGAAAAGGGGGTGGGGATGTGGAGGAAAGAATCTCTGAAAGCTCTCCTGAGGTAGCCAAATGCATGTAAGAAAGGAACTGAGTGTGGAAATTAAAGCTAAAATTAAGAAAGAAAATGAGATTTGAGGGGCTAAATGTCACTACGCAGGAACACTAAGACGCAAATTGTAAATGTCAGGATCCAGAGATTTCTGGGGACTCTATGGCTGGCGGCTAAACTACTGGTATGATGACCCCTGTCCCCTTGAGAAGAGGCCATATTCTCAGGTTCTAGGAGAGTAAGTCGTTCTTCTGTGTCTGGATTGGAAGGGCTCTGCTCGCAGGGCGGGCGGGGAAGAGCTAGAAGAAGTTCACCTGTCTGTTTTAGACATCATCACAAGGTGGGAACATGGAATGCTGAGCTATCAGCAACTTAAGAGATGGCGAGCACCAAATGGGCAAAGTCATCCATTTTACAAACGAATAACCTGATGCTCGGAGAGGTGAGAGTGTTGAGCCAAAGGCTCGCTGGGCCGGTACTACTGGAGAGAGGTCTGTGTCTTGTGGTCCCTCCAGCAGTAACTCATTAAGCTAAAAGTAGACACGGTTGTGTGCCTCTGTCATCTGTCCCGTTTGCAGCATCTCGTTTTCATTAGTTTTCCTACTCTCCTTTTAAAATTTTTTAATGTGTACGACTGTTAAATCTGCATGTATCTGTGCATCATTGCGTACAGTGACTGAGGAGACAAGAGGGTGTCAGATCTCCGAGAGCGGGAGTTACAGACAGGTGTGAGCCACCATATGGGTGCTGGGAACTGGACCCAGTTCCCTGGGAAAGCAGCCAGGGACCTTAGCCACTGTGCCATCTCTCCAGCCCTTAGCCACTGTGCCATCTCTCCAGCCCTTACTAGTCTCTGGGAAAGCAGCCAGGGACCTTAGCCACTGTGCCATCTCTCCAGCCCTTACTAGTCTCTTTCAAAGGATTACAGTTAATGATTTCTAAACTGATAATCTGTTAAACCTGATTTCGTTTCCCCTTTAATGCAACAATTAGTGGTTCTGAACTTTAATACCCCAAAAATGAAAAAAAAAATCTAATGATCTAGATGAAAAACAAACAGAATAAGGAAAATAGGCTAGCCATATCACTAGGAATAAAAAAAAAAATACTGATTCAATTAAATTCCATGAATCCAGGTGAGAAGTTTTAAGTTTGTCTTTCTGATTTGACTGTTTCAGAGAGGCTGAAAGATAGCAAACACACAGGTCTCTCCAGTGACTCCTCTGTGTTCTGTATCCATCCACAGTGATGTGTGTAGACAGAAGTTTCCTGGCCTAAGTGTCTGCTCCCAAATAACCAGCTGTTGCTTCCAAAAAAAAATGACTCGGAGATTTAACATAAATTTAAATGCTCAGCCAACAGCTCAGACTTGCTACTAACTAACTCTTACAACTTAACTCATTTCTATCGACCTATGTGCTACCCAAGGCTCGTATCTTCTACCTCTGTCCCATTTTGTTTATTCCACTTGTCTTGTGTCTGGTTGGTAATTCCTCTGATTCTGTCCTTCCTCTTCCCATAAGTCTTGGTTCAACTTTCCTGCCTAACTTTATCCTGTCCAGCTATTGGCCAGTCAGCTTGTTTATTAAACCAATCATATGGACATATATTCACAGAGTGTACAGAAGGGTAATTCCACAGCAGATGGGATTTTGAACAAATCCACATTAGAGACAATTGATTATCTTTTACTGTTTCATTCTACTCAAAGAATCTATGTTAACAGGGCACAGATCTCCAAGCAGATCTAAAAATAATTTTTTTTCCATTTTAACACCCACTCATTCTGCTACTCTGAACATTCTTCCTTAAAACATAAAAAAATATTCACAAAATTTTCATCCATCCCCTCCCACACCACTAGGGCAGGCATCGATAGATTCTGCTACTCCCATGTCAAAATTATTTGGAAAACTAATTGGATTTGTATTGAGCATGTACAGACCTTTTTCCTTGTCACAATCCCTTGAACAATAGTTTATAACAATTTGCTTTGCAATGAGTATCGTAAGTAATGTATAGGTTATACTAAAATGCTATGACATTATGTATGACGAACTTGAACTTTCATGGATTCTAGTAATAACCCCAATCTACTCCTCTTCAAATGCCAAAGGACCACTGTACACGTTCTCTCTCAAGTTGAAGTCTGAATGTTCCCCAAAAAGTTCCTGAGAGAGGTGGAGGGTGTAACACAGTGCTAGAGTGCCCACATCCCATACACAAGGCTGTGGGTTCAATCCCCAGCACCAACAGAAAAAAAATGCCTGGAAGAAAGGCACATGCCAAGGCAGAGTAAAACCTACAAAAACCAACCTCAGAAAATAATGACTAAAGTTACAATCATAGTTTATAGGTGATTTGGAAACTGTAAATAATCTTCATATAGTGACCTAAAATTTTAAAGCTATCAGTTAAAGTAGCCCCCAGTTTTCCCAGTTCCAAGCAAACCGCACCAGTGAACGATTGCCTCCCTTTCACTAAGAGGCAAGTAGAAAAAAACTAAACCTTCTAAATAAAGAGACGGTTGCATGAGTTTGGGTTCTAACTCACATAGACTAACCTTTATCCCGAATTTAAATCAGCCCGAAGCTCTTGCAAAACACCCATTACAAATCGATTAATTCTTGAGTACTGAAGTAAGCCGCCAACTAGAGAGGTTTCTATTTACATTTGGTTTGGGCAAACACACACCCAACCCACATGAAGGAGGCGGTGATGAATTCCACTGTTTTCATTCCAGAAATACCTGGAATAAATAGTGATTATTACATTGCTACCACAACCCAAGTGAACGAATTGTTGCCCAATCCGGAGATGCGGGAAGGATTGTTTTGGAATTTAATATTTGTGCTAACCTAAAGTATCGTAAAATGGTTGAATACATAGATTCATTTGATATTATTCAAACCAGTAAGTATGTACAAAACTGGCAACTAAATTTCGTAAAATGTCAGCAGGGTGTGGTGGCACTGCCCATAATCCCATCACGTAGAAAGCTGAGGCAGGAGGACCACAAATGTGAGGCCAGCTGGACTACATAGTGAGTCTCCATTTTAAATCTTTAAAAAGTACTTCATAAAAATTCATTGGGCAGGAAAGCAGCAACCATATTCTGAAGGAAGCTGCCCTAAAGTCAAAAGGGAAAGAAGTAGGGTTATGAAAGCCAGAGTTAGATACAAGAACCCTAGACAGCTCTTTTCTGCTGAGACCTCTCAGGGGTGGCTATCTCTCAGGCTCTCTAGAGGAGACTTGAAAATTCTAGTGCTTGGGGAACAGTCTGCACCAGCTAAACCAAGATCTGGGATGAGTGGACTCCGGCCTCTGCACCTTGTTCACATTTCCACAACCCAGCTGTCTTAGCAACTTCAGGAAACTGAGTTTTTGTTTTACCTAGCACGGTTCCCATGTCGTGAATTTTCAATAAACTCCATACATGTTAGCAACAAATGATAGAAAAGTAAAAAAAAAAAACCCTCTGTGTCCCCTTTAAATCCAGACCCAGTAAGACCAATTTTGGGTATATATCCAAAGGATGCTCAATAGTGCCACAAAGACATGTGCTCAACTATGTTGACAGCAGCATTGTTTGTCATGGCCAAAAACTGGAAACAACCTAAATGCCCCTCAGCCGAAGAAGGATAAGAAAAATGTGGTACATTTACACAATGGAGTACTACACAGCAGAAAAAAAATAACGACATCTTGAATTTTGCAGGAAAATGGGTGGATCTAGAAAACATCATTCTGAGTGAGGTAACCCAGACCCAGAAATACAATTATTACATGTACTCACTTATTAGTGGTTTTTAAACATAAAACAAAGAAAACCAGCCTACAAACCACAATCCCAGAGTACTTAGACAACAATGAGGACACTAAGAGAGACATACATAGATCTAATCTACATGGGAAGTAGAAAAAGACAAGATCTCCTGAGTAAATTGGAAGCATGGGGACCTTGGGGAAGGGGTTGAATGGGGGAGGGGGAAGCAATGGCAACAGAGAAAAATGTAGAACTCAATAGAAATAATTTAAAAATAAAATAATAAATAAATAAATGCTTGTGGTTCGAGTTCCATTGACAAAGTTCAGGAGAAGAACTTCCAGAAGCCACCACTGCGGAAAAACACGCAAGAGAGATGGCACCCAATTTCAGAAAGTGTTTTCCCAAACTCTGCAAACGCGCTCCCACCTACGTGATCAAGTATTTGGCCGAGGTGGTAGGCAGAACTTGCAAAAAGTTTCTGTGAGAAAACATGGCTGTTGACTCAGCCTTTTCATTTCTGTTCGTGTTTGTTTGTTTGATTTTTTGTTTGTTTGTTTTCACAACTAAGTAAAATATAGCCTATGCAAACCAGAAACTCAAGGGGAAACATCTAACCAGGTATTAAAAAAAAAAAAAAAACTTTCTGTTTAAGAGATTAGGAAACTAAAGTCTAGCCTCAAGAGAGGCCTCTTAGGAAACAGCCAAAAGCCATGGGGAGCTCCCAAGACAGGATTGGGTACCCCTTATTCCAGCTAGATCTCTACCAATCAGCTGAGGTCACAGACATCATGGTGCAGGGACCAGCAAGACAGTCCCAGTACAAAATTAGATAGAGAGCTCAGAAAACAGTTGGTTCAAGCCAGGAAAGTTTAAGTTGTTTCTTCTATAGCAATAACAAAGTGGATGGGCAAAGCAGAGTCTATTAAATACAAAAGTATCATTGGCCCCATGACAATAGCTAATTGAAGGCTAAAAGACCATTTGCATCCCATTTAGACTGAGGATGACCTTTAGTTGTTTCAACCCTTGGATGGACCTTTCCAGAAGTCTGGTTTAATAGCCACAGATGAAGCATCCAAGAGAAGCTAAGATCGGCCTTCCTCAAAGACTGTAGAAAATAAAGACACTTCCTCTGTGTGTTCACAGATGCCCTCACTGCCTGTGGCATGAGGGGACAGCAATGTAGACTCCAGCCTGAGCAGGAGACAGAACCCCTGCTCCTCACGGAGCCTGCTGGGATGTCCAAGTGGATTCTTATCTTTGAGTTTCAGTGCCTTTTGGCTGTGTTTACCTTCCTCATTCCATGTACATTAACAATTTCCCTATAAATATTCATGCTCACGGTGTCACCCAGATGGAGTTTCGCTGTAAGGGTGACCCATTTCAACACAGGCCGCCAAGGCCCTCCTTCACCTGGAGGGTAATACCATCCAGGGCTAAGGTGATCGTGACCATCAATGGCTCCCACTTACAACGTTAAGACCTTGTTAAAACCTTGGGATTAAAAACCGCCTTCATCCTAGGCATGACTTTTCCCAATGGCCTGCTTCAAAGGCTAGACTCTTATGGTCTTTAATCAGTAAATGCTTTTAAGATTTCTGGTGTGAACATATGCCCTGGAGTGCTTATGTTTCCTGACTGTGTTGGTTTCCTGACTTGACTACGCATCTGAGTTCCTCCCTGGGTGTGACTCATCCCATCTCATGAATGCTCTCATAGCCACTACCTGCCACATCTTCCTACGGAGGATGAAAACGTTTCTAGGACTTTCAGTGAGATCCCGCAGAGAGGAAAAGAGCATGCCCCTGATGTGATGTAAGAAGCTGGGTAACTATGCTTAGATCATTCTGTGCATGTGTCTGTGTGTCTGTCTGTCTGATCAGCCCAGTGCTCCCCACAGTCTCTCTCAGAACTTTAAATGAGAATTTCTCTAATGGAATTATGAGTCATTGAATGGAGATTACATGTCTATGCTGATTTCAAGACGCATGTACACAACATAGCACTCATGCATGTGACATGAAAATATTCATACCAGAAAAATGTTTTTAAATAACTATGTACAAACTAGGAGGATGACTCACTTGGTGAAGTGCTTGCCAAGCAAGCACAGGGCCTGAGTTCAGAGCCCATATAAAAATGCCAAGTGTAGTGGTACCTGCTTTAGTCACCACACCAGGGAAGAAGAAACAGTGGGATCCCAGGGCCTCCGTGTCTAGCTAACCTAAGCCTCATTAGTGATCTCTGGACCAGTGAGAGGCCCTGTCTCAAAGGATATGAATGGTGTCCAGAGGATCAAACACACTGTTGTCTCCTGGCATCTACACACATGTACATACATAAACATGTGAGCACACATACATGCACACATGTGCCCAAACACAGATGAATGTGGGTGTGTGCACTTGCACATACATGTACACACACACACACACACACACACACACACGTGCATAGACAACCCTTAAAAAACCTGTGAGTCCTTTATCCATGGCTTTATTTCACGTGGCTGTAGCCATGCAAGATTTCATTGTCTGCATTTTGCAAACTGTGAAGCTGAGGCGCAAGGGAGGCATTGACTTGCCTGTGACCATACAGTCATAAAATGATGGCTCCAGAATTTGTACCCAATGTGTTTCTGCTTTAAGCCACAAGAGTTAAAAATGGCTGCCAAAGAGTTATGAAAAGTCTAAACACGCATGTTACAGTGTGATGGACATGTGCTGAATGTTTTTGTCAAAGCTGTGAAACCAGGAGAGAGAAACCTGAGGTTTCAGTTTTGAAGGCAAAACTCACGTTTTTCCAGGGACCATTAGACCTGACCTCATTTCCACGGTGCCAGCACAGTAGGTGTGAGTCAGACAATCAGGACCAGAGAACCACAGGATTGTCTGGCCTTTCCATTACCCAAAACTTGAAGCATTCATTCAGTGCTCTGTCTACAGACAGGGTTTCTTCTCTTGCAACTGCCCCTAAAACTGTATCAACTTGCACAAGATGTTTTACTCCCTGAAAGCTGGCAAATGTTAAAGCCAGAGGTCTACCAGGTTAGACCACACAACACTCCTAGTTTGTGCATCCTCTCTGCCACACCCTTAGAGAACACCAAGAAAGGCGAAGAGAAAGAAGCAATCGTGGCAGACCACGGCTGCGCCAGACATTTTCAACAGCCATTGGGAAGGAGTCTCTTACTCGGAGTCCTATCACAAAGATGTCCGTCCATCGTCTCCGGCAGCTTAAGAGCACTGGTTTCAAGTCACCGCCCAGCCACCAGCCCTGGGAACCAGGTGCTTCTCAAGTCCTAATGCACATACCTATAACCCAGAGAGCTTCTTACAATGCAGATTGTGACCTATTAGCTCCGGGTGGGGCACGAGATTCTACATTTCTAACAGAGCCCCAGATGATGCTGAGGCGGATGACCCAGGACCCACATTTTGAGTAGCAAGGTGATGGGGATGGATGATTTCCATCTGTCAGTCATTTGACGGGTCTCCACCACTGAGTGCCGCATCTGTGAACCAGTTTCAAAAGCTGCGGTTGAGACTGAGCTGGGTGGACGCACCTCAGGATTGATGGCATCGTTAGAATCTCATTAACACAGTCTTGCTCAAGCCAAGCTAAACTTTCTAGAGCCCTGGTTAAGGCCTTGACAGAGGGTGTTTCTTAGGGTCTCACTGAGAGCAGAAGACAGGTCTGGCTTGTCCCAGTCATTCTGGGCTGTGATGCACGCCACACCACAGTCTAACTCTTGTGGGGAGGAAGGAAAGCATCTGTCCTGGGTTGTCTATTGGGTCAGCCAACACAGTGAGCACAAAAAGTGTACATCCAGGAGACTGTTTGCTCACACGAATCCCCCTGAATTCTTTTCGGAATTCTATCTTTATCCAGCTAGCCAAATTAGCTGAAGTTCTGGGGGATGGGGGGGCAGGGCTCTTAAAAACTGGTTCATTCAGTATAAGCACTTGCCAAGCAAGCCTGATGGCCTGAATTTGACCCCAGAACCCATGGAAGAAAGAAAGAAGGCGTTCTCTTCCATATATTCACATAACAGGCATGTACCCATGCTCACACACACACATAATACACACTCATATGCACACATCATATATACTTCATACACAAGATAATGTTAATAATTAATATTGAAAATGCATTTTTATTGTTTCTTTGTATTATTTTACTATGTGTGGGGATGTTTTGTCCATATGCATGTCTGTGCGCCATGCGTATGACTGGTGCCCATGGAAGCCAGAAGAGAGGGTCGGATCCCTTGGAACTGGAATTATGAGTCACCGTGTGGGCGCTGGGAATCAAACCCAGCTCCTCTGAAAAAGCAGCCAGTGCTCTTAGCCACTGAGCCAGTTCTCCAGCCCTAAAATCAAAGTTAAAAAAAAAAACTATGAAACCGTGTCCTAATCCACATTAAATGAAGTCTGATTGCCTGGCTGCATTCCTAGCTGTCACGGGTGCCGTTTTTCTGTTTTCAGGCAGTTTAGATTGGCGATGGGGTAAACAGGTAGGTTTACCGTGCAATCCTAAAGACCAGAGCTCAGTCCTCAGACCCTACAAAATACTACTGAGTAAAACATCATGCTTGTAATCACAGTGCTGGGGAGGCAGAGACAAGATCTCTGGGGCTTAGTGGCGAGTCCCAGGTTCCAGGGAGAGACATGACCTCAAACAAAACAAGGTGGGTACTGAAGAGATGGCTCTTCAAACTCGCCAAGCAAGTGTGAAGACCTGAGTTTGGATTGCCAGCACTCACGTTAAGAGAAACAAATCACAGGCGATGTGACCTATCTGTAACCCCAGAGCTCACAAGCCGGAAACAGGAGACCTGAGGGACAAGCTGGCCGGAATCAGGAAGCTCCGGGTTTTGTGGGACACCCTGCTTAAGTATAAAATGTGGAGAGCAACTGAGACATCTGACATCAATCTCTGGCTTCCACATACACTCTCATACATGCCTGTGCCCACACACCTGAGAACATGAACACACACAGACACACACACACACACAAGTGTTACATGTTTTGCTGGAGATGACACACGTTTGGCCTGTGGCTTCCACACAGATATATACACAGGTGCATATACACCCCCCACCTCCCCACACACAGTCTACATGGGAACAGGTAGTTGTAATAAAGAGCCTGCACACCTACCTCATGCCTCCTACAGACCCAGTCACTACTAGGAAGACAAGATAAAGAAGATCTTGAAATTCAGAGAAAGAAATTAAAATATACGAACGGGTCTCTGATTCCTGTCGCCTACCACCAGGATATGATCCTAATAATCACTACCTTCACCCATATCATGGTGAAGAAGTGATTCAAGCCGGGAGAGACACAGCAAGCGTGTCTGTTCAATAAAGCTCTTTCTGCCCTCTGGAATTTTTCTCCAACACTCATCAAAAGCTGCAGAAGGCCACCTGTGACCTGTGACTGTGACCTGTGCACCCAGCTCTACGCGTCAGCTGTCACGGCTGGCCCCACACCTCACACCCTTCCCAAACATCCAGGTGGCAGCAGCCCCTAGCAAGACCCAGCTTGTTTTTCCAGCAGGCTGCACTCATCACCGGAAGAGCAGGTTTGCCACGCAAGCTGCCTTAATGTGGGCTCTGCAGACACTGCTTCTGGGTGATTAGTGTCCTCGGAGAATAATAATCAGCTGACCGACCAAAGAAGGGCATTCCGAGAAAACTCACGGTGGAAAAATGCTTGGACTTCTTTCTTTTTCTTAGTTACTCAAAGAATGGGCTATTTTTGTATCGAACGCACAAGAATCACACCCAAAATCTGATGAATACACTTGGCTACAGGGTAAGAGCTGGGGAATGGAGGACGCTTAAGGGATGGTAGCTGCGTGGGAAGGTGGGCGCCTAGTCATTCTCGTAGAGGCAGGAGGCTGAGCCAATAGCAGGCAGCGTTATTGTGGTCACATGGTTACTGAATGCCTCATTTACTATCCTAGCCTTCCCCCGGTGGTTAGAGAGTTCTCAGTAGGCCAGGGATGGGCCGATTCAAGTCTTTGCACTTCCATCCCACCCACGGGATCTCAGCCAGCCAGAGGCAAGGGAGACCCAATCCAAGCCACAGAGACTGTCTCGGCAAGTGTCCAGAGAATAAACCCCCTAGTTAACAAGTCACTGCCTGCTAACCATCTCTACGACAGCAAAGGGCTAACTACATCTTCTAAACTGGTCCTGTTCAGCGAATGACCCAATGGCCAAGCAGAGCTAGTTCCAGATCCCTCTCAGCATGATCCCTACGATGCTATTGCTCCAAGACCATACTTGGAGAACCTCTGTTCTAAAATCTAATTGAGAGAGGCAGGCGGATCTCTGTGAGTTCAAGACCAGCCTGGTCTACAAGAGCTAGTTCCAGGACAGGATGCAAAGCTACAGAGAAACCCTGTCTCGGAAAAAAAAAAATCTAACTGAGTAATAAGTAAAATTGGATATGATTGGAGACAGTATTGAAAGGGAAGATAAATTAAGAGAGGACATAAGAAGAAAAAGAAGCTCCCCACCCCTAGAAATATAATTCTGTTTCCCATTGGCTAAAAGTCAAACACAAACTAAACAAGCAAAAAAGCTTAAATCATAGCCAGGAGGTGATGGCGCACACCTTTAAACCCAGCACTGGAGGCAGAGGCAGGTGAGTCTCTGTGAGTTCAAAGCCAACCTGGTCTACAAGAGCTAGTTCCAAGACAGCTAGGACTGTTACACAGAGAAATCCTGTCTCAAATCAATCAATCAATAAATCAATAACTAAATAAAGCTGATAAAGACAGAATTATATACAGAGATAATTCTAGTTTTCCTAAAGATATATCAAAGGGTTTTTTTTTAATGTCAATCAAAAATGTGAAAAGCAACAAACTCTGCGTACACAGGGCCAGGCTGCTTAAAACCTTGGTTTTCACCATGTTTTCACTGCTTTCATCCCCAAACCGAAACAATGGATGGTATAAAACTACCTTACAATTCGAGCTAAAGGAAATAAACAGACCAGCTCGTATTCCTGTACATAATCTAAAACTTTATTTCATCGTTAATCTTGTTATAAATCTCAGCCTTCAGACACTGAAACTCAGCCATCCCGTCACACAGCCCTGGTAAAGACACCTAAGGGTCACTCTCCTCAGGAAGCCACGGCAGCACATGCGTGTAGTCTGTCCTTTTCTTGGGATCTCTCTAAATACCAGAGCTTAAATCTATATTGTGTGTGCTAGCTGTCACTGATACAAAATTAAACCCACTAACGTTCCTTCAAAAAAGTCCAATGATCCAGTGACATGCTTCCAGGGTCCTATAGCAGAGGAGGTGTTCAAGGGCCCTTGGGACACTCTCTTCCTGCCCCTGGTACCTTCCTTCCCTAGCCTGGCGTTTGCATGAAATCACCTGAAGGGGACAAAAGTCTCATCTGTTATCTTCAAGATTTCCTTTCTCTTGGCAACTTCTCATTTTCTTCCCTCTATTGTCGGCCCCAAAACAGTGCCCTTCTCCTTAGAAGGGAAGGAATGAACTACCTACTGCTGCCAGCATCAGAGAGGGACTTGGGAAGTTCCCAAAGTGGGGCGGGGGGGGGGGGGGAGATGTGAGGGGAGCTGGGATTTAAAGTGGCAGCGATTGCTGTGGCTGAGTTTCCAACTTGACCAGGAAAGAAACCAGCTGCCCAGAGACCGGTGTACAAAAGAAAGGCAGATTCACTGAGGTTAAACAGTACACAGAAAGGTTCCTGGGGACCCTAGCAGCCACCCCTTCTCTAAGTCCTGGCTCCCTGGAAGACCCTCATCAAAGAGCATTTCATCCTGGCATTTGTGTCCCGGAAGCATCCATGGTTCTTGTGCACCTTTCAACCTATCAAAAGGCAAAAGATGGACTCCGAGAGAAATCTCGCAGCAGATTTCCCTGGGATATTTCAGGCCAGTCAGTGCCTGTTACTTTACACTGTGGTGTCGTTCTTTCAATAGTGGCTTAAGCCAGGTGATGAATGAACAGATTACAAGTTCGCAGTTCCAGCAGCACTGGTTCCTAAGCTTTCCTGTGCCCGGGGACGTTTATCATCCTTTGTCGCTCCATGTATGGAGGACAGCTCAGGAGATTTCTAAGCAGATGAAAGACACTTGGCCCGGGGTCGTTGTAAGGGGGGACTTGGCACCAGGAAGGACGTCAAACCAGAGGGATCTGATCGCTGTCTTCTCAATTAGAGCAGAGTTCCCATGTACAAAGTGTGCAAAGTTATGGCTAGGCAGGAGGTACTAACTGGTTTTGAACATCTGTAGATGTCTGTAGGTCAGGGAGTGGCCGAAGTAGGCATAAAGTTTTGTTAGACAGGGCAACACCCATTTGTCTACAAGTCATCCGTGACAGGTCCTGCAAGGGTCTAGTTAAAGCAGTGTTTCTTTGACTCCGGAGATTTTTAAATCATACTTACCACCAGGGACCAGGTGTAGCAGCTCATACCTACAATCCCTGTCTTCAGGAGGCTAAGACAGAAGAATCACTATGAACCTGAGGGTTCCAGGCCAGACAGGGCTATAGAGTAAAACCCAGTTTCAAATGTGTGTGTGTGTGTGTGTGTGTGTGTGTGTGTGTGTATTATTTTTAAGGAAAAGAAAAATTGCCACCAGGCCTTTAACTCTTGCAGAAAAAGATTCCCAGTCTCTGCTGTGGATGGAAAAGCAGGACAAACTGAGTTAAAAATTATTGCAGGAATAATTAGACCTTTCCCAATAGCTCTGCCCTGGGAAAAGTGTGCAGTCTCTTAGTAAAGCCGGGAGGGCTTTGATCCTTCACAGCCTACCAAATAGAAGCAAAAGTACTTTACAAATTACCTGGAGAGTTTAGAATTGGTGTAACAAGCTAAAGGATTGAGAAGTGCCCGATCCATTCTCCTCACCCCACTACTTCCCAACCGTGCAGCCGACAAGTGACAATAAATAATAAGTCAAAAAGAGATCGCTTGCAGTTTTCTTTCCAAACTGTGCAGTTTCTGGAATCCTTTTCCGGATGCATGGTCAACTGTTGCTCATCACGGTGTTTTTCGCAAGATGCTAATTTGAACAGAGTAAAAGGGTTAAGAGGTGAGTCAGAAACTCAATTTACACCCACGCTCCCATAAGGGGTTGCAGCTGTTTGGCCTCTGTTAGAGAGAAAGAGCAAGAGCGACCCCTACTGGCCACAGAGGCAATGAACGCCTTTTTCTTCATCGAGGTGCAAGTTTGAAGACCCGTATTCGTGTCATCACACAAAAGGCCATCAAACACATTTCCTACCCAAGGAATTACTCTGAGTTGAAATGTAAGCATCTTGTACCATGTGCATGATACCAAAAATGGCCACCAGGGCATCACCAGGCCTCCTGTTGTCTCTATCAAGTCAACATGACACCACTTCACGGAACATCAAATCCTGGTAGGATGAACAAACATGTTATCGCCTATTTGAACTGGAATTCTAGACAAATGTCTTTGTCAAAAATGAATGGAACCCTACGAAATAGCAAACGTCCCATCTCCTTGAGCCATAATGAGGGCAACTTCGTAATGCCCCTCCTCAGCATGCTTAGTCCATCCGCAAAAGACAGAGCAAGCCAGGACAGTGAGAAGGCGCGAAGTCGGGGAGGCTTCCCTTTACTCCTGATGGACACGGTGATTGAAAGCAAAGGGTGTGGGGCACAGCACATCTGGCTTCACAATGTGGGCGGAGCCTCCTCTGAACCCATCTGACTGGAGAATAAGCCAGCAGCCTGCAGTAGCTTTCGTACATGCGACATGTGTGCACACACACACTCTTTGGGCCACTCAACTCCATGGCCTCGTTAAAATATAAGGTTATAAGGGTTTTTTTTTCTTTTAGCACCGGTAGCTTCTGGAGAAGAGAAATTGGAAAGCCATGCTCTTACCGTTCCCTCGCTCTCTGAGAGTCAACAGAACAATGACGCTTGCTAACAGACAGAGGTGAAACACAGGTGACCAGAGCCATGAGGACTCTACAGCGACTTCCACACAGGTCAATGGTAGCTGAGGCCTGAAGCAGGACAGACACAGGCAGTGTCCTAAGACAGCGTGACAGGGACAGGGACTTCTGGTTTCGAAGTGGGGGAACCCAGAAACCAGTATTGCTGAAAAGGTAAACTGAGACCTGGGCTCGTTTGTATATCTGAGTTCTGCAACAAAATCCATTTGACCCTGGATTTCATGATCCTGGTGGCCTACAACAAAAGCATTCCCATTGGATCGTTTTCAGAGGACTGTCGATCCCAGGAAACATTTAAAGTACAATACAAAAGAGGCCAGCAATCACTCAACACTCTTAATAAACCTGGCAGGATTTTAGAGGCTAGCCTAATCTGAGAACAAGATGGGGAGGAGAAATGGGGTCCATGCCATCAATAGAGCCAATACTTTGATGTGTTTGTTTAAAATGTCCACAGTGGCTTCAGACTGTAGTGCCTGCGCTACAGGACAGTTCACCAGTCGGGCGAGGGGCTGGAGATTAAAGAACACAAGAGACATGGGTCATTCGTGAAGAGAGAATGCAGAATGCCATTCATTCAAGCTTAGAGAAAACCTTTTATACCTAACTGCTGCACAGTGGAAATCACCCAGGCAGATGGGAAATTACCAGGCTCAGCACGGAGCAAACAACTCCCCTGTAGCTAACCACCAGGGTGGGCAGAGTGAGCACAGGAATAAACAGGATGTTTTGCCAGAAACTGCAAACTGTCCTCAATATGAACTCTGGGAGGATGGGTAGACCTGTGATCCCTCCATCAGACCAGTTTTTGGGCTCAGGGGCACAAGGTAGCATGGTTTCTCCTTCCTGAGCTTTGCAAACAGTCTGAATAAATCCCTGGTGCCATACAGAAACACAGCACAATCTGTGACTGATGCGATTTTAGCCTGGAGTGTCTCATTGCACCACCCGGAAGAATCCAGTGTGGTTAGTGTAATACTGAGACAATGGGGATGTTCTATTGGGAACCCACTAAGGCCAGCTGGCCTGGGTCTGAAAAAGCATGGGATAAAACCGGACTTGCTGAACATAGCAGACAATGAGGACTACTGAGAACTCAAGAACAATCGCAGTGGGTTTTTGATCCTACTGCACGTACTGGCTTTGGGGGAGCCTAGGTAGTTTGGATGTTCACCTTACTAGACCTGGATGAAGGTGGGTGGTCCTTGGACTTCCCACATCCCTGATTGCTCTTCGAGCTGATGAGGGATGGGGACTTGATCGGGGGAGGGGGAGGGAAATGGGAGTCGGTGGCGGGGAGGAGGCAGAAATTTTTAATAAATAAATTAATTAATTAGAAAAGAAAAAAAGAATGCAGATGGAAAGAGGCGAGAATCCAGGGGCTGAGGCCTACCAACTACCAAAGCGAAGAAGAGAAGTGAGAAGCCAGCAGAGGGAGCCAGAGCTATGCACGTACCCAAGCCGAGTCTTCGGCTTGAGAGTGAGCCCAGAGGATTCTGCCATGACAGAGTCTCTTCATACCAGATCTATTCTTTCCCAAAACAAATCTGATGTGAGTTATTGTTTTGTGTTTGGTCCACAGAAGCAAGCATCAAATGTCTCATTTAGAGGAAGGGGCATAACGAGACCCATTTTATTTGTTCATGTTTTCATACAATATATTTTGATCATATTCTTTCTGCTCTACCAACTTCTCCCAGACCTTCCTACTTCCCCGCTCACCTGCCTTTATGTCCTTTCTCCTTCAAAATGAATAAGTAGATAAATAAATAAATTGGTAAGTAAATAAATAAAATGACAAAACACACACACACACCCCAAAAAGAATAACATGCGGCTGGAGAGATGGCTCAGCAGTTAAGAGCATTGGCTGCTCTTCCAGAGGACCTGAGTTCCCAGCACCCACATGGCAGCTCACAACTGTCTGTAACTCCAGTTCCAGGGCATTTTCTCTCACACCAATGAACATAATACAATAATAATAATAAATTAAATAATAATAATAATTTTTTAAAAATAACATGGTGTTGACTTTGTGTTGGCCAACTCTCCTGAGCATGAGGCCTGCCCTGGAGTCTGCTAGGCAGGCCCAGTGTCACCCGTGGAGTAGACCGACCTTTCCCTCTGCCTACAGGTCCAATTGCAAAGAGCTTCTTGGTCAGGGGTAGGGCTTGTACTCGCTTCCCCTTCTCCCTGCTGGGACTCTGGCAAGATAGATCTTCATTGGTCATGGATGTCACAAAAATAGAAAAGTATGTTTTTTCTTTTGTGTGTGTGCATATGTGTGTGTTCATGTGTGCGTGCAGCTGCAGGGATGTTGGAGTGTATGCATACATGTGTATGCATATGCATGTGGAAGGTGTCATTCCTCGGGCACATTTTTGTCTGAGCTGGTGCCTCTTACTGGCCCGGAGCTTGCCATCAGCGAGGCTGGCCAGCCAGCAAGCCAAAGGGATGGGGCTGTCCCCACATCCCCAGCACTGGAATGACACGCATGCAGGACCATACCGTGATGGTTAAAGATGGACCCTCATTCTTGCAAAGCAAACACTTTACCGCTCAGTCATGGCCCCAGCTCCAGAGAAAAGACTTTTTAGAGGGAATGGGTATCGTTCCCTCTTTAAGACAAATTAATAAAGCCCCCCACACACACACAAACCTTTGGCTGTGTGTTCACAGGCTCCAGAGTTCTCCAAGACCTCCTACAGATCGTTTATTGAAATATAACCCATTATTCCGCTCGCCTGCAGTTCTGACATGTGCCCTTTGAACATGCTGAGTTGTGTTCCTTGAGAGGGTGCTGTAAATCCCGGTCTCTGGCCTCCGTCTTTGGAGACCCCGCCCTTGTGCCCCTTGAACCTTGAGCCCTCTCCCCCTCCGAAGAGGGTCAAGGTAGCCCACCAAACCTTGATCTCTCCCCTGAGGATGGTCAAGGTAGCCTGCCAAACCTTGAACCCTCCCCAGCAGAGGTCAGGACCACTCCCCCAGTCTATTTAAACTGCTCCCCAGAAAGTCAACACATGGTCTTCCCCTCTCTCTACTCCGGGCCCCACCCGCTCATATTGGCGGCTTCCCAGTTCCTCTCCGGCCCACCCGAGAGCGCAGGAGTCCTATTAAACCTGGGTATCTTTTAATTCAGCTTGTTTTGATTCGGCATGATTGGGACTTTTGCGTCGACAGCGAGCTCGTGTTAGAAAATATTTCTAACAGGTGCTGGTGTTCCTTTCGTCTTGGGGTGGGCTGGAAGGGATGTCACCAATGTGCCTTCTTCAGTTAGTGCACTTTATACTCTGACTGAGCCCACACCTGTGTGGGCAAAGGTCTGTCCTCCAGCTTCCTGCGGCAGGAGCTGAGAGACATGGAGCCAGGTAAACCCTGTTCATAAGAGACTCCCGTTCATTCACAAGGGAAGCCTCGTCATTGCGCTGTTATCCAGCACACACTCACCTCAGGATCAGTGTGTCACAGGATGACTCAGGGAACACAAGATAGGACCTTCAGTGGGAGGGAAGACTTAGCAAGACGTCCTTGTAAGGACTGTGACAGCCACTCTACTCTTAAATAACAATCTCCTGTGACATCTGGCAGACGTGGCCCGTGGTGTGCCCCCACCGCCTCCTTCGTCTCCACTCGTCCTTCCTTTAGCCCAGCATCCGGTCTGCATCCACCAGCTCTGTAAAGCTGGCCTCAGTCCTGAGTCCCGAGGGGACACTCCCACTTTTCCCTTTCATTTTATTTTCACTTTTTTTTTTTGAGAGGGAGAGACTGATCTGGGAATGAGGCTTCTCTCTGTGTGGCCCAGGATAGCTTTAGCTCTAAATCCTCCTTCCCCTACCTCCCAAATTCTAGGATTATAAATATGTATTGCCACACCTGGGTAGGCTGATTTTTTTTTAATTGAAGTAAAAATTACTAACTGGCATAAACCATTTTTCATATAGACCCTCTTTTCTTATTACTTTAGTTGTACACATTTCTTATGTACAAAATATGTGTATACAATATGTAATGACCAAGTCAGAGTATTTGTCATTTATGCCTCCTTGATTTTTTTTTTAATTTCTCTGGGCTATAAAACCAAAGCCCCAGTGCCAATGCTGGAATGCTTCTTATTACGTTTTTGGTCAAGGAGATCTCAGAGACCACCAAAACAGTATAGGAAAACCCTTGGGACCATTCTTCAGGGTTGCCCTATTGCAGAACACACCACACATACAGGACGTATACAGGCAGAGAAATCATTCAGAGCTGAGCTGCAAGCTTCCTCCCCACCTGGTAGTTTCATAGTCCCCAGGGTGCTGTGCTACTGAGGGAGAAATCACTTTCTGACCAAGCGCACAGTTTCAGAGGCCAGCCTGCCAGGCAGATGAGCAGACATGAGCAATAGCTGTGCTGTTGTTAAGGGGATAACCAGTTGTTCTTTCACTGGATTTTAGATCTGATCCATAAATAGGGATTCCTGCCTGGTTCTGAAAATCTGGCCAAAAACCCAGGGCAGGGGAGAGCGTAAGTTCTAGGAGGGAACTGGATGGTGTCGTTTAACCACATTGATGATATTAACTACATTGATGATAGGTATTAGACATCTAAATATCTGTTTATGCCCATAGACAAGCACTACTCTCAGCCCTCGTCAGGAAAGCCTTTCTTCCCAGTAAGCAATGGAAAATGCAAAAACTCACAGATGTACAGATGGTGAGACTAAGTGACAGACAAGTGCTCAGCCCTAATCAAGATGTTTCTACCTCCCGCTCAGGGAAGCTTGCAGCAGAGGAGGTAGAAAGAGCCAGAAGACAGAGAGAAGAGCTGCACAATGTTACCTTCTGGGTCAGACCCAGCCAGAGCAGCTGGGGATGCTTGCTCTAGACCTGGCAACACTCAGGCATGGATAGAGGAGGGGCTCAGGGAATGGGACGCTTCCCCCCACTGTTGAACTACTTACTACTGATAGTTTGGGAACCAGAGAAATCACGGCCTTTGACTGTTTACCTATCAGTGTTCTGCTCCAGGGGATACTTCCCTGCTAGTGGTTATAAAGACAACTCTGGTTGAACTAAATTGTTCACAAAATAAAACCCAGAACCATAAAGTTTAAAAAAAAAAATACTGGTAGGGATAGGAGGCTTTGTTAATAGGGATGGGCAGGGGATAACAAAGGCTGAGGGGGGGGAGAGTAATCAAAATATATTATGTGTAGGAGCCTGCTCCCACAAAGTCAGCTAGGGTTCCTGAATTGGGGGAGACAATGAGGTTAAGGAAATGTCAGATAAAAAAAAACTAAGACAGAAAGCACAGGATAGAATCGGGAGGTCTGTTTGGTTGTGCCAAAACAGCCAAACAACCCAGAGTTTATTTCAGAACTTGGCTTATATACAAAAGCAGAACAAAGCACAGCACAGACGGTCAGTCAGTGTCTAACCACAAGACCATTCCTGCCCTTGAGTGAACAGCCTCCTCTCTAACATGTGCTTGCTGCTCGGAAGCAGCCTCACTTTCTCTCTTGATGTTCCTGAGGTTGGGCATCAGCAGTCTTCTCTCTACCAGACAGAGTGTTCTTTTCCCATGGGCACAATGCTCTTTCCCATGGGCTCAATCAGAAGTCTCTCTTAGCCCTCCATGTTATTAGAAAAAGCAGAATAGGCAAGCTTGAACTCAGATGACTCAGAAGTCAGAACTGTCTCCAGGTGGAAACTGAGTCACATGTGGGCTCCCACAACTATGGGATTCTCAAACAAGAAAATTAATCAATTTTAAAAAAGCAAAATAAACTCTGATGAATGGCTTTATGGAGAACTAAGAAATGTTTTCAGACAAAGCCTCTCTACATAGCCCAAACAGATCTCAAACTTACTCTCCTCCTCCCTCAGCCTTCCAAGTCTTAGGATTAATAGGCTTGAACTGGCATGCCCAGTGTTGCCAAGAAATTCTAACAATCAGGGGCTGGATGGAAGGCAGATGCGCGGAACAGGTGCAAGAAAGAAAATAAGCTGGGTTCTCAGAGTCTTCTGCTCCGCCAAGAACCAGAACCAGGCGGGAACTGCTGTCCACAGCGCAGATCTAAACTCTGCCTTGATGTGGACAGTCTTGGGGCTCTCGGCCGGAACTGCTGTCCATGGTGCAGATCTACACTCCTGCCTTGATGTGGGCAGTCTTGGGATTCTCGGCCTAAGTCATTGCTAGTGTGCTTTTGTTTTCTTTCAAATCTGTAAATTTTGCCACTAATGCCATTGTCTTCCTTTCAGTGACCGAAATTTTCTTTAAATGACATATTTGAACGGGGGTACATAGCTTAGTCTGTGGATTTTAAATCGGTACCTATCGTGTATGGTCTCCATGGCTGGTGAGTTCCTGCATGGACAAACGTCAACGAGTTCTATAGTCACACAGAGTAAACGCCGTAGTTATAGGACACACCTGTCTGTAGCTCCTGCCTCTGCCTCCCTTCCCTCCCACCACACCTACTTCCCCTTAGCTCCCGCAATGGGCCAGGGGGCCGCACCCACACACTCATGCTCCAGACTTTGCACCGGGAACTTCTCTGACCCCAGACATCGTGGCTCTTCCTCCCTAGCTTTCAGTCAAATGTCTTTTACTGTCAGTTAGACCTGGCCTCGTCGCTCATAAGAGTGTCCTCGCTAGCCCTTTCATGTGTGGCATCTGACTCACCCTCTTCCCTGCTAGCCTCCTACCTCCATGAGGCTCCATGGGGCACACCCCTGGGTTTCTTCACTACTGTGTTCCCAACATCTACAGCAGAGCAGGGTGCACACATAATTTATTTATGCTTATTTGTGGATGGTGAGTGAATGGTCCTAAAATATAGCAGTCCTGGTCTCTCACTCCTGAATCTTCTCAAAAGTCTCTTGGCGGTTATGGTGCTAAGCCACATGTTTCTAAATAAAATGCTGGCTAGTTCCACGGTAAGACCCTACTGCTGAAGACCCCGTATATGTCACCTGCAGGCCATAGAGAAATCAGCCTGAAGTGACCAAGAAAATTTCCTTCCTGATACCCAGATTTCATAAGGAGAGGGCACTATGCAGGCCAGTGGGAGAGAAAATAAATCAGCAGTCTTCCCCAGGGCTGGACCCTCCATGTTACCATAACAACCTGCTAAGCCAGAGGCGCTCACAGGTGAAATAGTGGCCTGAGTTCTGCGGGAGTAGCCAACTGTTTTCTGATTGGATTTGAGGCTGCTCCACAGGAAGGAATCTGTGCCTGTTGCAAGGGTCCTAGAGCCTTGAGGGAACCAAGCATTTTTGTTTGAAAAGTGGTCATATTGTCAAGCTGCCTTCTAAACACTTAGGCTTCTGTCCATGGATGTGCGTCATCTCTAACTTCGATCGAGGAGCTGCGAGTGCAGTGAGGACTCAGAACTGATCAGAGCCCTGAGAGCGTTCACCCTACATGGAGCATCTCTATGGACACTCCACCACCACTGCCACACCCAAGGCTCGGGAAACACTGCAGCAGAGAGGGTAGAAAGAAAGTGAGCTGGAGGAGGGGGTGGAGGGAAATACTGTCTTCTGGACATGATGTGAATGCTGCACTCAGGAATTCACAGCAGAAGGGGTTGCTGGCACAAGATCAAACCAGCCAAAATTCTAGTATGCATAGGTGTCTTCGTTACTTTTCTGTAGTTGTGGCAAAGTACCACGATCAAGGCAGCTTATAGAAGGAAGATTTTATTGGGCCTTACAGAGGGTGAGTTCTTGTCCTTGGCTATTACAGTGGGGAGCATGGCAGTAGGCAGACAGACATGCTAGCTGAGAGCTTACATCCGAAGGCTCACTGGGAATAGAATGGACTTTTGAAATCTTAAAGCCCACCCAAGTGACACACCTCCAACAAGGCCACACCTTCTAATCCTTCCCAAACAGTTCCACCAACTGGGAACCAAGCATTCAAGTATATGACCCTAATGGAGCCATTCCTATTCAAACTACTACAATTGTAGGAGGGGTTCGAAAGCTCCCACTTCAAGCTGAGAAGTTATTGGCAGTTGATGGCTGTTGGGTGAAGGAAAGCCCTCAGGGGTGTGGCGACTTGTAAGTCATCCATGCTCCAGTACATATCCATACATCTATGGGTAGCACTGATGAGACTCCACAGATCACCAAAGAAGGGGGCGAGGGGATAAAATTAGGAAGGGGGAGTCTGTTGGAGGAGTGAGAAGGAGTGGGGCATAGTTATGGTCAAAATACATTATATAAATATGTAAAAGTGTTGAGGAATAAGTTTTAACACTATTTTAAAAAGCAGATGTTTTCTCTTTTTTGCACTTGGATCGTTTATTCTAATCAAACCCATCTTGCTATCTGAAAATGGGAACAGGGTTAAGGACTAAACGGACGCATACACAGGTTGGCATATGTACATGAGATTCATGGGCACTTATCTGAACAAAATCTTGTCCATTCACATTATTAAAGACAGATGTGGAAAACTGAAGTCAATTTTGTCCTAAAAGGCAGTACCTATTTACTGAACGCAGTTCTTGTAGAAAAGCCGTCCAGCTGTATCTGCCACCGGCATTCTTTCCCATCTTGACTGATTCCTGATTTGCATCACACAGCTCGCTCTGACTGCAGGGGCCTCTGTAGTCTATCATTTTCTTGCTTGCTCTTACTCTCCCCAACCACATCATAAACCACTCAAGTAAACACTGCCACGAAACCATCCATTACCCTCCAGGTCCTAAATCACAGTCTACAGGTTTCTGGAAACCGAGCAGCCAAAGGTGTCAACCTCAAGGAAGCCAGCAGCAGCATACAGAAACCAACTGCAAACCTCATCCTACCCTGCTCGGAGCCCTGCGTCAGTCTGGAGGATCTATGGTCTGGCTGCTTGCACAGGTCTGACCGCAGGAAGCTGCAGAGCATCAGCTCAAGTTCAAATAACAAGATAAAAAACACAGGGACTCCAGGACTTAGTGAGCTCGGGGCAGTGCCTGATACAAGTTAACCTGCAAACTTATCATATGGCATCCCTATGTGTGCAGCTCTAACCAGAGCGTTTTAACAGGCGGTTTATTTTCTCAATTTTTATTATTGGTATTATTTTAAATCAGGGCTAGACAGATAGCCCAGTGGTTAGGGAGTATACTATTCTTGATGACATGTGTTCAATGCCCAGCACAAGACAGGGTTTCTCAGTGGCTTTGGAGCCTGTCCTGGAACTAGCTCTTGTAGACCAGGCTGGCCTCGAACTCAGAGATCCGCCTGCTTCTGCCTCCCGAGTGCTGGGATTAAAGGCGTGCGCCACTGCTGCCCAAGGACTCTGCTTTAAATTATCATCTTCTCCCCACCCCGCCAGAAAAAGAAACAACCCAGGACTGTTAAAATTTTTAAAATAATTTAAATTATGTGTGTGAGTATGGGTTTGTATATGAGTGCAGTGCCTGTAAAGGACAGGAGAATGTGTTGGATTGGTGGAACTGGACTCGCGGGCTGTTGTGAGCAACTGATGGTGTACTGGGCATTGAACTTGTATCATCAAAAAACAGATGTTTTCACTACTATTTCTTGATTTAGCTAGTGAAGACATAAAAGACCAAATTTCCTTTCATGGGACATGACAATATAGGATTCTTAAACCACCCAACACCTCCAGCTGCCCCTTCTCTACTTAACCATATATGATCACAGCAGAATGTGCGAGAGTTCGTGTGTGTGTGGTATGTGTGTCTATGTGTATGTTTGTGATTTAACATGTGTATTATGTAGTAGTGTATATAGTGTGTGTGAGTTCACCTGTGTGGTGTCTGTCGGTATATATTATATATACATGAGTGTGTGTGTGAGTGTGTGTGTGTGTGTGTGTGTGAGAGAGAGAGAGAGAGAGAGAGAGAGAGAGAGAGAGAGAGAGAGAGAGCAAATAATATGGAATGAATGGATAAATTCTCAGATCTATGGTATGAGATTTATCCCCAAGGCTACATTACCACTCCTCTTCCCCATGTCCCTCTTGACCACCTGGCTAATCACTCTCCCCTGAACACTGAACAGGTGTCTGGACCCATACAGCTTTACACAGGAATCCCTCCTCTGGGTCTTCACACCTCTTCATTAGTACATATTAGTTACTGGTTTCTTTATTGATCAGTTTCCCCCATGAGTCTATAGCCTCCTTAGAACATAAACTGTCTGGGAGATTTGGGGGCACCAATGTCTCTCACAGCATCAAACTGGTTACAATAGATTCTCCAACGTCTTGGAGTAAAGGGCACACACAGCTCTGCCTACCACTGTGATAGAGATGTCCTTCCTGCAGCAGGCAAGCCTATGGTCAGCCGCTGTCACAGTGTCAAGGTACAATCCACTGTCTCTCCCTTCTCTCTGCTCGTCCCCAGCTTCAGCAATCCCAGGTCATTTCATACACTTTCCTTTCTACTACTTTTTCTATCCCCTTCCACATTTAAGCCTGCCAAAAAAATAAATATAGCATTTGGTTGGAGAAATGGCTCAGCAGTTAAGAGCACAGAGTGTTGTTCTTCCGTAGTACCTGGGTTCAGTTCCCAGCACCTACATGGTGTCTCACAAGCATCTGCCTACTCAAGTTTCAGAGGATCCAATGCCCTATTCTAGCTTCCTCAGGCACCGGGTACACATGTGGTATACAGATATACATGCAGGCAAGACACCCATACACATAGAATTAAATAAGTATAAGAACTTTCAGATTACGGTTACCACAGTCAGAGCAACAGGGCAACATGGCTTCTTCCAAGTTAAGCTAATGGCTTTGTGAAATTTGATCTCTTCACTGGCCTCATTTAACAACAACAACAAAGCATTCAAAATGGAAAACATACAACCAGTTGTAAAGTTCCCCGTGACTGGCACGCCACAGTAATGGTTCCCAGACTCTGTCTAACATCTAAACAACGCAGGAAGGCTTGTTAAGGCAAATTTGGGTGGCTTGGTCACGTTCCCAGTTTCCCAACCAGAGGGTCAGGGGAGGGGACTAAGAACCAACATTTTCCTTTTTTTTTTATTGATAAAAGGAGAATAAAAAAAAATTTCCACCTCCTCCGAGCCTCCCATTTCCCTCCCCCTCCTCCCACTCTTCTCCCCCTCCTCCCACCCTTCTCCCCCTCCTCCCACCCTTCTCCCCCTCCCACCACTCCTCTCCCCCTCCCTCTCCAGTCCAAAGAGCAGTCAGGGTTCCCTGCCCAGTGGTAAGTCCTAGGTCCTCCCCCTTCCGTCCATATCAAGGAAGGTGAACATCCAAACTGGCTAGGCTCCCACCAAGCCAGCACATTAAGTAGGATCAAAACCCCATGCCATTGTCCTTGGCTTCTCATCAGCCCTCATTGAAGAACCAACATTTTCATTCGAGGCTGGAGCTGCCAGGGCTGCCAGGCTGGGCACCTCGCTTTCCCACAACACTCCTGGTACTAAGTTGATGAGGCCATAAACTGGTTTAGATTCCCTGCCCTCCCCAAGCATAACCAGCTATTAAACAGAGGGTTACAGCCCTTCTCAAACTGAGCACAAATCACCTGGCGATCAAGTGAAAGGCAGGTGGAAAACCCCAAAGGCAGCACAGAGCTTCCTGGTGAGACCAAGGTTGCTGCTCTGCAGCCCAGACTCGGAGTTGAAGACGCCACACAAGTTACCAAGTAGATTCGTTCTAGAATGAAAGAGTTTCTTGCATCCACAGCTTTAAATAGATTTCGGATATTTTACTTCTAACCTGAGCAGTATGACTAGTACACTCCTACTGTGCCAAGACTTCTGACAAAAGAGAAAGCAGTCAACACGTAAACCTTGACCGACATGAAACTCCTTTATGAAGTGGCCAGCTGACTCATCAGCACAGCCCAGAAGTACCCAAGCTCTTAGTCACAGAGTAATGAACCAGGAAGGGTGGCTGGGAGGGTGGGGCTGTCATACATCGATTGAGGAACTTGTTCCTGTGACGAATGGCGTTGTTCCACAGTTGCTGCCTTTAGTGCCCCGTTGACATCCCTGCTTCTATTGCATTATTGCCTCTGTGTCTCCCACAGGTCCATATCATGTCATACCTTGGCTGTAAAGATGTCGCGGTGATGGGGAAGTGGAAAAGAACGTAAGTCCCTTTAAATGCCTCCCTCATCCATCACTCTCCTATACCCGCAGGTAATACTAAGCAGGTCATGAGGTGAGTGCAGACCACCTACGTGTTTTGCAGGGCCAAAAATAGAAACGTAAAATCTTTGTCCAAAAATAGTTAAACATTTCAACACAGCGACAACAGAGCTGTCAATCAAGTGTCAGAGCCCTCTAAAGTCCTATGTACCCACAAAGCCAATCCTAGAGAGAAAGTCAGATGATGGGTTTAGGGACTCACTCTTTCTCCCCTCCCCTCCTTTCCCTACTTTTATGGCTAGAATGGTGGTGTCATTCACTACATGGTTGAATAAAAACTTGTTTCCTTGTATCTCTGCCCTGCCTTTCTTCATTTTTTTTTTTTCTGAACAACTTGACCTTCTGATCAAGAAAAGTCTTACTGGAATCCACTGATTCCACGAGGGCCAAACAAAGTCTACCTTTGGTCTGACTGTGATAAAATGGTTTATCTAATCTACGATAAGGATGTGTACTGTGCAAACATGATTAGAAGGGAGAGTCGTGGACTCCTCGACTTACAAGCTTCTCCGGTCGTCTGACAGTGCTGCCCAGATGGCAGTGACTCACCATAGGTCCTGTTCCATCCTCCAGACGTGAGAAGTCCAGACGAGACCCCGGACCTACCCACCTATGGGACCAAAACCACTTTTCGCGTAGCAAAGTCAGGAACTGCTCTGTCACTGGAGGAACACACTAACAACAGGGTCAGAGGAACCATCTGAGATGTGCCTTCTCTGAGTGTAGGCGGGCTGTGGGGTGGAATATACACCGGACTTCAAATTCTCACTCCAAAATAAGAGAAAATATCCATTAAGAATAGTATACATATTGGGTAAAATATATTATTAAATATGTTATTAAAATTCCACCAGTTTTATAAAATATCTTGGGGTAACGCTAACCAAACTAGTGAATGAACTGTATGACAAGAACTTTAAGTCTTTGAAGAATAAAATTAAAGAAGATATCGGAAAATAGATAGATCTCCCATGCTCTTAACATAGTAAACATTAACCTAGTAAAATGGCTATATTTTTTTATTGTTTTTATTGAACTATATAGTTTGTTCTACTCCCTTCTCTTCCTCACCCCTCCCCTTCTATCCTCTCCAATGATCCCCACACTCCCATTTTACTCAGGAGATCCTGTCTTTTTCTACATCCCGTGTAGATTAGATTCATGTATGTCTCTCTTAGGGTCCACTTTGTTGTCTAGATTCTCTGGGATTGTGAATTGTAGGCTGGTTTTTCTCTGCATTGTATCTAAAAGTCACTTATGAGTGAGGACATATTATATTTGTCTTTCTGGATCTGTGTTACCTCATTTGATGTGATGTATTCTAGATCCATTCATTTGTCTGCAAATTTTAAGATGTCATTATTTTTTTCCACTGTTTAGTATTCCATTGCATAAATATACCACATCTTCTTTATCCATTCTTTGGTTGAGAGGCATTTAGGTTGTTTACATTTCTGTCTACAACAAATATTGCTCCTATGAACATAGTTGAACACATGTCCTTGTGGTATGATTGAGCATCCTTTGGGTATATACCTAAACGTGTTACGGCTGGGTTGTTTCCTAATTTTCTGAGAAATCACCATATTGATTATCAAAGTGGAGGGACTAGTTTGCACTCCCACCAGCAATGGAGAAGTGTTCCCTTTACCCCACAGTCTCTTCAGCATAAGTTGTCATCAGTGTTTTTGATTTTGGCCATTCTTACAGGTGTAAGATGGAATCTCAGAGTTGTTTTGATTTGCATTTCTCTGATAGCTAAGGATGTTGAACATTTCCTTAAGGGTCTTTCAGCCATTTTAGATTCATCTGTTGAGAGTTCGCTGCTGAGGTCTATACCCTATTCTTTTATTGGATTATTTGTCCTTTTGATGACCAATTTCTTGAGTTCACTGAATATTTTGGAGATCAGCCCTCTGTCAGATGTAGGGTTGGTGAAGATCTTTTCCCATTCCGTAGGCTGCCATTTTGTCTTGTTGACCGTGTCCTTTGCTTTACAGAAACTTCTCAGTTTTAGGAGGTCCCATTTATTAATTGATGCTCTCAGTGTCTGTGCTACTGAGGTTATATTTAGGAAGTGGTCTTCTTTGCCAATCAATTCAAGTGTACTTCCCACTTTCTCTTCTATGAGGTTCAGTGTTGCTGGCTTTATGTTGGGGTCTTTGATCCATTTGGATTTGAGTTTTGTGCATGGTGATAGACATGGATCTATTTGCATTCTTCTACATGTTGATATCCAGTTATGCCAGCACCATTTGCTGAATATGCTTTCTTTTATCCATTTGAAATTTTTTTGCTTCTTTGTCAAAAATCGGGAGTTCGAAGATGTATGAATTGATATTCAGGTCTTCTATTTGGTTCCGTTGGTCCTTCGGTCTGTTTTTATGCCAATACCAAGCTCTTTTCAGTACAGAAGCTCTGTAATAGAGTTTGAAGTCAAGGATTGTGATGTCTCCAAGAAGTTCCTTTATTGTGAAGTATTGTTTTAGCTATTCTGTGGTTTTGGGGGTTGTTTTTTTTTTTGGTTTTTTTTTTTAGGGTTTTTTTGGGGTTTTTTTGTTTTTTGTTTTTTTGCTGTTCCATATCAAGTTGAGCATTGTTCTTTTGAGGTCTGTGAAGAATTTTGCTCGGATTTTGATGGGCTTTGCATTGAATCTGTAGATTGCTTTTGGTAAGATTGCTATTTTTACTATGTTAATTTTACCTACACAAAAACATGGGAAATTTTTCCATTTTCTTGTGCCTTCTTCAATTTCTTTCTTCAGAGACTTAAAGTTATTGTCATACAAGCCTTCCACTTCTTTGTTTAGAGTTGATCCAAGATATTTTATGTTCTTTGTGGCTATTGTGAAGAGTGATGTTTCTCTGATTTCATTCTCAGTACACTTATCATCTGTGTAAAGGAGAGCTACTGAATTTTGAGTTAATCTTGTATCAAGCTACATTACTGTTAAGTGTTTATGAGTTGTAGAAGTTCCTTGGTAGAATTTTTGGGGTCATTTATGTAAACTATCATATCATCAGCAAATAATGAGAGTTTGACTTCTTCTTTTCTGATTTGTATCCCCTTGATCTCCGTTTGTTGTCTTATTGCTCTAGCGAGGACCTCAAGAACTATATTGAATAGATATGGAAAGAATGGGTAACCTTGTCTTGTTCCTGATTTCAGTGGAATTGCTTTGAGTTTCTCTCCACTTAGTTTGATGTTGGCCGTTGGCTTGTTGTACATTGCCTTTATCATGTTTAGGTATGCTCCTTTTATCCCTGCTCTCTCCAAGACTTTATCATAAAGGGATGTTGTATTTTGTCAAGGGATTTTTCAGCAGGTATCAAACAAGAATTACAGTTATAATATTTATATCTACTTTATCTTTTATCATAACTAAGGGAAACTATAACTATCTATTCTTCAGCTCCATCAAAGACTCCAGAAGGATATAACATTACCTAAGTAAACAGGAAGTACACTGTAAGCAACTTCCAAAACTCTAGAATTGATAGAGACCTCTCACTGCCTGGACAGTCACCCAAAGTTCTTCTGTATCATTAGGCACCCATCTTCAGCCTACCAGCCCATAATATCTAGCAGACATTTCATGAAGACAGACAACACAATGAAGAACAACCATCTGAGCTTTGGAACTACTGGCACCTGGAAGACTGAACACCAGAGTCACAGACAGCTCCAGCTACACCAATTAGAGGAAAAGATGGGTAGACAAAGTAAGAACACACACAACACCACAAAGAACAATGCAACAACAGTAAAAACTAGTGACCATACGACAGCAAGACATGGACATCTAAATATAGATGAAGCAGAAGATAATGACCTAAAAAATAATTTTAGGAGAATGTTTGACGCCCTTAAAGAGGAATTGAAAAATATTCCCTCAAAGAACTGGAGGAAAATACAAACAAAATATTGGAAGGCATCAACAAATGCCTTAAAGAAAACCAAGAAAAAGCAATCAAACATATTAAATAAACAATTCAAGACTTAGAAACTGAAATAAAGACAATAAAGAAAACACAAGCTGAGGGAATTGTAGAAATAGAAATCATGAGAAAATGATCAGGAACCACAAATGCAAGCATAAACAGTAGAAAATAGGAGATGAAAGAGAGAATCTCAAACACTGAAGATACAATAGAGAAAATAGATTCATCAGTCAAAGAAAACATTAAATCTAACAAAAGCTTAACACAAAATATCCAGGAAATATGGCACACCATGAAAAAGATCAAACCTAAAAATAATAGGTATAAAAGAAGGAGAAGAAGTTCAACTCAAAAGCACAGAAAATATAGTTAACAAAATCACAGAACTTTTCCAACCTAATGAAAGATATACCTATGAAGATACAAGAAGCTTACAGAGCAACAAATAGACTGGATCAAAAAAAAAGTCCCCTCACCACATAATAATCAAAACACTAAACATATAGAATAAAGAAAAAATATTAAGAGCTGCAAAGGAAAAAGGCCAAATAACATATAAAGGCAGACCTATCAGAATTACACCTGATTTTTCAATGGAAACAATGAAAGCAAAAAGGTCCTACTCAAGTGTTATGCAGGCATAAAGAGACCATGGATGCCAGCCTAGACTACTATACCCAGAAAAATTTTAGAGCAATAAAACAACAAAAGAACATCAAGGGGATACGAATCAGAAAAGAAGAAGTCAAACTCACTATTTGCTAATGATATGACATTTTACATAAATGACCCCAAAAATTCTACCAGGGAACTTCTACAACTCATAAACACTTAAGAGTAATGTAGCTTGATACAAGATTAACTCAAAAAATCATTAGCTCTCCTTTACACAGATGATAATTTACTGAGAATGAAATTAGAGAAACATCACTCTTCACAATAGCCACAAAGAACAAAAAATACCTTGGACCAAGAAGTGGAAGGCCTGTATGACAAGAACTTTAAATCTTTAAAGAAAGAAATTGAAGAAGACACCATAAAATAAAATAATAAAAAGATCTCATATGCTCTTGGGTAGATATAATTAATATAGTAAAAATGGCAATCTTACCAAAAGCAATCTACAGATTCAATGCAATGCCCATCAAAATCCTAGCAAAATTCTTCACAGACCTTGAAAGAACAATGCTGAACCTGCATAGACTGCACTAGACCCCCTGAATGCAGGACAGTGAATAGATTGGGCAGTTTATGAAGCCACTGGCAGTGAGTCCAGCATCTATCCCTAACACACGACTGGATTTTTGGAGCCCATTTCCTATGGAGAAATACCATACTTAGCCTAGACACAGAGGGGAGGGCCTTAGTCCTGCCTCACCATGGTGATGGGACAGACTTTGTCGACTCTCCATGAAAAGCGATACCCTCTCTGAGGAGAAGATGGGTGGTGGGGTAAGGGGAAGATGGTGGGGAGCGGGATGAGCGGAGGAAAGAATTGATATGTGAAATTTAAAAAATAAAATAAAAAGTGAAAAAATTTCATCAGTTTTGCCTGGTATATTCATGTTCCATGTGTGTTCAGGCTCAATGTGTGTTCATTCTCCATGTGTTCATGCTCCATGTGTGTTTGTGTTCCGTGTGTTCATGCTCCATGGGTATTCATGCTCCATGTGTGTTCATGTTCCATGTATTCATCCTCTCCATTGGATTCTACCCTCTTTGGGGCAGGAGCATGGGACCAGTCCAGGGAAAGACGCATTGATGACTGAGTTCATTTGACAAGGTCATACTGTGCCAAGCTTCTTCTCTTTCTACTCCAACTCTCTCTCTCTCTCTCTCTCTCTCTCTCTCTCTCTCTCTCTCTCTCTCCTCCCTCCCTCCCTCCCTCCCTCCCTCCCTCCTCCCCGCTCTCTGAAGTGAATAGACTTTAGGATAACTAAACAATTATGATATAGTTGTCATGGGAAACTATCTTCAAAGCACAGAATGATCATCTAAGTAATCCATGAATATCTGAGAAGTTGATGCCATATGCAAATGATTCCTAGACCCTCCCACTTGTAATACTCCCTGGTCACTATGTATATGAATTTCAAAGTGATCATATGTGTTCTCACTCACATTCTTCTTCAGAAGTCTGAATCCAACTTACCTATATGAGTTCAGCCAACATTAGTGACAATACAATTTTTTCTGAGACAGGGTCTCACTGGGTATGTCTGGCTGTCCTGTAACTCACCATGTAGAGCAGGCTGACCTTAAACTCACAGAGATCTGACTGCCTCTATCTCCCAAGTGCTGAGAATAAAAGCATGTACCACTATGTCCTGGTGATATTTATTTAACAATATTTTCTGTCCATCTTTAGGTTAGTGTAAAAAGCAATGGGTTTTGTTATGACATTATCATTCATATGTGTCTTTATGCTTTTGTTTCATTTGTCCCCTTCCCCCACTGCCTCCATGTCCCATCTCCACCCTCCTCCTCTCAACCTCAGACAGCTTTCTCTCTCTCCTTCTGTGTCCCTCTTTTCCCTCCCCTAATAGTTCTTCCTACCTTCTTTCTAGTTTCATGATATACACACATAGATGATTATATACATTTTATATACATAAATATATAGCATATAGTATTTGCCTTTCTAAATCTTCTTAAATCACTTAGCATAGTGATTTCCAGCTCCATCTACTTTCCAGCAAATGCCATGGTTTCACTTTTCTTTACAGCTATGTAAAACTCTTTGTATGTAAGCCCCACACTTTCTTTATCCATTTAACCCAGTGCACATTTAATGATGATTCTTATTGGTCCTCGCCAGATTATAGCCATCATCAAGTTTATAATTCCTATCCTTCTGCTATTCTCACATCTGATATGAGGAGCTACAGTTCACTGGGCACTTCCTAGTACCGGGTACCATGCAATACAACTCAAAGATATTTTGATCCCCACACCAATGCCCATAGTGGGCATTAACACCATCCTCCAGTACATGACTGAAGAAAGCACCTCACCCAAGTTCACATGGCAAGCAAGGGTACAGGCGGTCTCCAAAACCAATCTCTACCTCTGTGTCCTGGTCCTTGGCATCCCGCAGAGTACTCAGAATTATCTGTCAGCAAGCAGACAGAGGTGACACTGGGAGGGTTAATGTCCATTTTAACTGTCAACTGATACAACCTAGAATCATTTGGTGCCAGTCTCATTGAGGAACTGTCTGGATCGATTGGCCTGTGAGCATGTCGTGGTTGTCTTCACTGATGGGAGAAGAGCCAGTATGAAAGTGGGCAGCAGACAAAGGACTGTCTTTTAACATAAGCATGCGGCAGGTCAGAACAATCGCTTTCCAGGGTTACCTTTCAATTAGCTGAGCATTGCTTCTTGGGTTTTGCTATATAGTTTTTAATCCAGGCATTTTTTTACTAGGCAGGCGTTTTAGCCAGCTAAGCCACAGAGCCAGAGCTAATCCTGGCATTTTTTAAACACTATATCAGCATCATTAGTGGAGAAAAAGGATTGGAATTAGAGATCTAAAACCTGAATTCCTGTAGGATATCATATTTACTGTGTTCCAAAAACATAAATAAACACACATTGTAGTAATGCCGCACTTGAAAGATTCAGGTAAATCTTTAATAAAACCTCAAATGATCTAGACAAAACGAACTCTGCAGCAAGAAACAAAACAAGTGTAGGGTTTGGATTAAATTGCCCAGAAACATTGTGTATCACCATTAACGTCAACACCTCGGAACCAATACACACTTAAATTACTGCAGCCTTCTCAAGCCTGGAGTTTTCCAGACAGTTCATTTCACAGAGATGTATTTTCTTTGAAAAAGTATACCCAGCCAGAAGCCTGTGGCTCCATCAACCTAAGACTCAGTCATAAAATCCTTTTTTATCTCTCCCTAGGCAGTAATTATTTGATATCCCTCAACATCTGTGTCAAACACGAAAGAAATTGTTCTGGCTTTCCCTGTCTTTTCATTGCTAAATTATAGAAAACAACAAGCAATCTTTGTGGAGTCCGAGGCATCAGAAATATTAGCTACGTTGTGAGAGCTGAATAGAAGCAACTCATTGCTGAGAAAATCTTGATAGAACAAGTCTCCATTGGCATCCAGTGAGTCCCTGGGGAAGTACAAAGCCCCTGGTTTCAAGGGTAGGAAACACGACAGAGGAAGAGACAAACCACAGAAAGGCCACTGAATCTCACTTCCCATAGAACCCTAACCTTCTCTCTTCTAAATCGGACCAAATGGGGTCCCTCCAAGTGGACTTCTCTTCCAGCCCTCTGATGCCCAAACTGGATCACCCAAGGACTGCTCACTTTATTAGAGTGCAGAGGTGAAATTAGCTTATTACCTGGACTCCCTAGGGCCTGTAGATCCACCTGCCTCACCCGGTTCTTTATCAAGACATCTGTTCTGTTCTTACACCCCGCACTTCCTGGTCACATTTAAAAGATCTACATTTGGAACACACTGTCTCTCCCAGTGTTGTTAAGAGACCTAATAAACGTGACATTTTAGCCGTGTTCCATGCCTTCCCTAGGCTGTTCCCTCTCCAGCCCACCTCTGCTCACTTTCCCACTGCAGGGCCCTTGAGCATCTGCTGGTCCCTGCCAGGCACAAGGCACGGGTCACTGAGGACCCTATACTCCCTCACTCTGTCTGGCATTCCGAATCTTACACATATTCATGTCTTGTGCCATGCTACTTCTCCAGCCTAAAGGCTTTGCCACCTCTCTGAGTTTCCATAGCACTCCCTTCAGACCTTTCCCCATGATGCATGCCCATGGCAGTATTTCCTCCACTGAGCAAAATCTCCTCCAAAGGTGGACCACCCATGAAGCACTTTCAATTTACTCTGTTTTTCAGAGAATAAGGTGTTCTGATGTGTATTGTTTTCCTGCTCATCTTTCTGAGTGTACATACATTCACTATGTTAAGTATTTATAGAGTACAAAGTGATTTCATGCTTACCTCCTCATATCAAGCAATAATGGTAACTAATATTACCACATTTCCCCATCGCTCCTTTTGACTTTTCTTTGTGCTATTAAAGATCTGCAAAATACAGTTTATGCCTTTCTTTATTAAGCATAATATACAAAATATGATGCAGGATTTGTGTAGTTAACACAAGATCATCTCTTTCAAAACCAAATTGCTTTGCTATAATAAAGCAATTTCTACAGGGGCTAGAATAGCAGGGGACACATTAAACATCTCAGAACGCTAACAACTCAGCTGCAGTTCTTGCTCTCCCAGATTCTCCTTGTACTTGAAACATGAATGAAACCATTGTTACTATTGATAACAGCAGCAGGTCTCTTCTTTTGAAAATTCCATTCATGCACATAATGCATCTTGGTCATATATATTCTCCGCTCCCTCCCTCATGTTCCCCCAGCCTCTTCCCAATACATCTCCCACCTCACTCTCAACTTCATGCAAAGTAGAAGGAGCTCTCTTAGTCAATAGGATGAATTAAAAAGTAACTACTGAACACCCCCTACACTGTGACGTGAACACATCTGCCACTGTGTTCTGAAAAGCTAATAAATAATACATGCATTCATCTCATGCAATGTTTTTGCACATATTACACTTTGCCTTGGGACTGTTCTGAGGCCAATGATGGAGAATCTGAATAAACTTGTGATACTATACACATGAAAAGAGTGGGTCTCCAGCATCAGAATGGAAAATAGAAGACACTGAGCTTATATTGAACTTTTATAATGGCCTAGTTACCGATGATTTAATTGAGAATGTTCTTTCTCAGCGGGGTGGTGTTTGCAAAGAGTTTCCCTAAGTCACATAAAGAACAAAAATCAATTTAGAGAGCAAATATTGTGCTACTTAATCTCCACTTCCCATGTTTGCTTGGTTGTTATGGGAACATCAATAACCCACAGATGCCTCTGCCTCCTCATTTGCAAAAGGAGGAGGATGTGCTGTGAGACTGATCGCTTCCAGATGCGAGAGCTAGGATAGTTCACTGCATTTAAGAAAAAACATATCAAGGAAGACAAAAAAGATGTGAAGAATAACTGCCACTTGACAGCTTGTTTTAAAGACAGAGGAGTAATTGTGCCAAGGACTGAGGTGAACCCCCATGCCTTTGAGAGCATTGTGCACTAGGACTCTCTGAAACCAAGATCCCAAAACAATCCTGCTTCCCTAAAGTGGTTCCTGTCCGACATAACGGCCACAGCAAAAGTAGCTCAAACAGTGGCATACTCAGCCCGTGACCATGTCAGTGCTTCCAGATTGTGTGTTGGAGAAAGGGTCACTTGTTCATCCCAGCCACCCAGCCATGAAATAACCATTCAGAAAACCAAATTATTTGCAATACTGTTTGGCCAATAGCTTAAGCGTATTTCTGGCTAAATGCATATCCTAAACTAACCCATCTCTATTAATCTGCATATCAACACAAGGAAGTGGCCTACCAGCAAAGTTGCATCATCACGTCTATCTCTGTTGGCAGCTCCATGGCGTCTCTCTGACTCTGCCCTCTTTCTCCCAGCATACAGCCTAGCTTTTCCCACCTAGTTCTATTCTGCCCTTGCTATAGACTCAAAGCAGTTCTTTATTCATTAACCAATGAAAGTAACACATAGACAGAAGGACCTGCACACTATTTCCCCTTTTCTGTTAAAAAAAAGAAGAATTTAACTTTAACATAGCAATATTATATATAACAAATCAGTTATCAAGCAAGAATTACAGTTTAATATTTATCTACTTTATCTTTTATCATAACTAAGGAAAACTATATCAATTCTTCAACTCCATCAAAGACTCCAGAAGGATATAATATTACCTAAATAAATAGGAAGTACATTGTAAGCAACTTCTAAAACTCTAGAATTGACAAAGACATCTCACTGCCTGGACAGTCAGTCACCCAAAGTTCTTCTGTACAGTTGGGGCATCCATCTTCAGCCAACAGGCCCATAGTATCCAGCAAACTTTTTCACAAAGCAGGAAGTTTCAAAGAAAGTTCTGCCTATATTGGCAGTTTGTCAGTCACTTTCTTCTGTGTGCTGCAGAATATCTAGCAGACTCTTTTATGAAGCAGGAACCCAGAAGGATCATCTCACCTTTAGGCAAGTTCAGCAGTCATTTCTCTGAGGGTCCTTACCCCAACTTTAAAGTATTTACTTTAAAGCAGTCCAGGAAAGAGAAGTTTCTTGTACAAATGGCTAACCAACTCCATACAAAGCCTCTTCAATGTCCATCTTCCTCTTGAAGTAGATTGTGCTGCCAGGAGCAGATGTGTCTCATTGTTATGAAAAGTCCTAAGTTATTAAAACATTTAAATCCCATCTTCTGAGGGCCTCTGGAAGATTTGAAGAATACCTATCTAACTGAAATATATCTCTATACACCTAGAAAATCTAACTAACATGACTATGAGCTTAACTATTAAAAATTGGTATCTGTTAACCTATATTTCTTATTTATACATTACATTTTAAGTGAGCTACACAAATATAATACCTTAATCAAGATCAGAAGATACATATAACAAAATTGACCTTAAATTTGTATCAATAAACCAAGATCTATACCAATGCAAATCTCTATAGCATTTCCTCCTTTTAAACATAAACAAACATTTATAGACAATATTTGGGAATATGGATGTAGTTCTGTCCATACTGCTTCCCACTGTTTGAGGCACTGTTAATCAGGTCTTTCATGGTATATCCTATGTGCTAGGTTCATTTCAGTCATCAGTTGGGTAAAGTAATTTTTTGAGGGTGTTCATGGTGACCTTTCAGGGGGTCTTGTTTCATCAAACCACACCAGTCTGGAAGCAATCCACGGGTTCTCATCCTCTGTGGAAACAAGAGAAGAACCTCTGTTCCAAAGCAACATATCCTTAGACCCAAATTTGGAAGTCATGATACTTTTATAATATACATGCTGGTTTAGCTTAGCAGCCCATACAGTGAAATGTCTCTCTGTAGCTCATTCACAGTCAAAAGTTCAAAGATAATACAATATTATACGTAATCCAGACTCTCTGTGAATTTTCCATTTTTACATGGCTTATTTTTCTTTACTTCTTTTAATCTATGACTATCTATACTCTGTCTCTTTAAAGACGTTGCCTTTTTTTTACTCTCTATACACTTTTTTTTCTCTCTTCCAAGCCTACATACATTTATCCAACAGTATGACCGACCTTCATAGCAGGGAACATGACAGCACACACAAGGCACAGCACCAGAGCAGTAGCAGAGAGCTCACATCTTGAGAAACAACCAGGAGGCACTGGGAATGGCTCCCACCTTTTGAAGCCTCAAAGCCTGCCCCCAGTGACACACCTCCTCTAACAAGGCCACACCTCCTAGTCCTTCCCAATCAGTTCCACCATCTGGGACCAAGTATTCAAACATATGTTATCTCTGAGGGTCATTGTCATTCAAACAATCCCAGTGGTATACCTAGCTCTTTATTGTCCATCCTCCATTTCTGCAACACAGACCTTCCATCTGGCCCTCCCTTCTGCAGGTAGTATATGCTTTCAGGTTACTTTCAGTGACAATGGAGAAGCTGATGACAATTGTTTTCATCCTGAAAACACCTCCATATTGCCCTCCTTCAAACTTAGAATCACTGAACAAGAATATTCCAAGAAGGATGGTTATTTTCACCCGCATTTCAAAGACATTATTCATTCCCCATGTTCAAGTTGTCTTTGAGATGTTAGCGGTCATGCTAACCGCTGTGCCTTTGCTGGTGGTCTTTCTTTTCTTTCTACCTGCTTCCAAGCTTTCTTTATGATCTGGCTTTTGTTCTGAGGGTATGGTTGTGATTTATTTGTATCCATTATGTTTGAGATTCATGAGAGCTCCATAATCTAAGAATTTTGTTGCTTTAAGCAATTCTAGAAAGCTCTCATTTTTGTCATGCTTATTATTGTATTATATTATATATTATATTATATATGCTGGTAGATCTTGTAATCTCTTAGCACTTACCCCAACTTTAAAGTATGTACTTTAATTTCAAAATTACTCAGGGATGGTGCTTATAACTGTAATGCCAGCCCTCAGGATGCAAAGGTGTGAGGGTCATGGCAGGCTCAAAGATAACCTGGTTAATGTAGTGAATTCCAGGTGAGTCAGGGCTAATATATAAAGACCTTGTCTCAGATGGTGGTGTACACCTTTAATCCCAGCCCTCGGAGGCAGAAGCAGGCAGATCTCTATGAGTTCGAGGCCAGCTTGGCCTACAGAACCAGTTCCAGGACAGGCTCCAAAGCTACAGAGAAACGCTGTCTTAAAAAAAAAAACATGGAAAATGTTACTATGATAAATGATTAAACAGCTTAGAAGGTAGCACATTCCCATAATCCCAGAACTCAAGAGCAAAAGGCCAGTCCACACTATATAATGAGACCTCATCTCAAAAACAAAAGGGATGATAAATTAGGACCAATGCAGTGACTCAAAGAGTAAAGGAATTTGTCACAAAACCTAACGGTGTGAGTTCACTCCCCAACACCCACATAGTATTAGAAAGGAGAACTAACTCTGCAAGCCACATATGCACCTATACACATGTACACCTGTGTTCACACACACATTCACACTAAAAAAAAAAAAAAAAAAAAAGAAAAAAAAAATAAAGACCTTGTCTCAAAAAGAAAGCACAGTAACAAATAAGTAAAATGCTTTAATATGAGTATAGCCATCTTCCACACATTTCCCTAAACAAAGGAGCATGCGTGCATTGTTGTGAAGGCTGTCAGCCCCATCAAATAAATGCCATCCTGGGGAGTTCAGCAATTCCCTCTTGCAGAAGCATCATCCAAGCTGGGTTTCTGGATTATTTATATCCCCTCGTGTATGAGTGGAGAGGGACACAAGGCCCATTGCCTGAGTATCCAGCCATTTCCTACAACTCTGCCTTAGAATTGCTCATGGCCTCCAGGAGGGGTTAGAATTTTTAAGCTGGAAAAAAAACTGGGGAAGGGGTGGGATTCCACCTATGAAGTGATGGGGAAGCCATTATCCCTGCTGGGTGAAGGCTTTTCAAGTATGGCCTGTTAGGAGGAGAAGCACCCACACCCTTGTAAATAATCCCTCCCCTATGCTCTGTAGGGAAGTCTTCTAAATGCATTGGTTCCCCCAAAGTGAACTTTGGAGAAGCTATTGCTTGGATTTGTTTCTGGTGCCTTAGGCGAATGGATGGACATTGCTTATGTGTACCCTGGGAAGGAATTTTAGCAACATGCGTGCTCATGTGTGCATGTATATTTGGAGGCCAGAGGGTGATGTCAAGGGTCTTCCTCAATCGGTCTCCACCCTATGTTTTTGAAACAGGGTCTCTCATTGAAAGTGCATCTCATCAATTTGGCTAGGCCGGCTGGCCAATAGATACAAAAGATCTTCTCATCTCTACTACCCACCATTTTTGGATTATAGATACAATGCCAGCTTTTGAGCATGAGGGCTAGGAATCTAAACTAAGGCCCTCATCTTTACCAGGGAGGCACTTTACCAGATTAAGACATCTCCCTAACCCCTACTGTATCTCTGTACTGCGTTTTTTCTAAGGCTTGTTTGATCTTGTCTTGTTTTGTTTATCATGGTACTAAGAGCAATTGCCTAGAGTCATCTGAGAAGAAAGACCCTCAACTGAGAAAATGCCTCCTTCTGATTTCCTGTAGGGAAGCCTATGGAGCATTTTCTTGAATAATGATTGCTGTGGGAGGGCCCAGCTCACTGGAGAGGGTGCTAACCCTCGATAGGTGGAAGTACAGGCTGTAAAGACCAAGTCAGTAAAGACCATTCCTTCATGGGTCCTACCTCTATTCCTGCTTGAGTCCCTACCCTGACTTCCCTCACCAGCTTGCTCAGGACAGATGTGTCGGGTAACAACCTCCACCAAGTTGCTTATAGTCATGATATTTATCACAGCAATAGAAAGTAAACTCAGACAAATAGCATAAACTGTGTGTGTGTGTGTGTGTGTGTGTGTGTGTGTGTGTGTGTGTGTGTGTGTACCGTTTATCCGTTTATACTATGTGTCATAAAGCCTTGGAGTGTATCATACTATCCAGGTTTATGTAATGATACTCCCCAATATTCAAACAACAAGGAAATCATCTAACAACATATTTCTCATAACCATGTCATTAGGTGACTCATAACAGCACATTGCATACTATACAGGCTGATAATCCCATAGCCACAGAGATAACAGATTCACCAAATCCTCAAGCCATAGCTGAGCAGAAGCACCAAATACGGGTAAGCCATAAGCTGGAGGTGCTTCCTCAGTTCTGTGAAAGACAATACTAGGAGTTTATGCCTACTCCGTTGAGCATCCTCCTACTCATCAGCAAGCTTCAAGGAAGAATTTACAGCCAAAGTTTCTTCATCTCCTCTCCCTCCCCCATGTCCTGGTCTCCAGGAGGCAACCTCTCCAAGAGCCTGTCTGCACTATCTGTGTCTATCTGAGCTGAGATAGCTTGCCCGTGCTGTGGGAAAACAAAAGTAGAAAGTTCTCTGCTACAATAGAGCTCCTCCAATTTAACATTAATCATTAACACTCAGTTGATTGTCTCAGAGGTCAAAATACACCTCAGTTACATGCAGGAACTTGTAATCCAGTATCTATGTGCAGATACAGTCAGCAAACAGCCTGGAATGGCAAGGACTCTAAATGTGTGTTTATGTGTACGAAGAAGGGGCAATAAGGTCTTTATTACATCTCTGATATGGCTGGAAAAAATGAATTTCCATGAAACAGTAGCTTGATTTCCTGTAGTCACTTTATAAGCTAGAATAACCTGCCACAGGCTAAATCTCTATGATACATCGAACCCAATGTTCTACATGCGGCGTTCTCATGTGGAAACAGAAACTCCAGTCGGAATGCTACCACTCGAGCAGACCCGTGGCTCGGATGGTGGAAGCTCAACCTCGTCACCTCCACTATAGATTTTAGTTCAAATCTAAAGCATCAGCAATCTATAAGTATTATACAATAACGGATGGGATAATGCATGAAGTTATTTCTTCAGACAACTAAAAAAGGGATGTTTAACTCCGAGTTAAGTGTAACTGAGTCCAGCCACAAGGGAGAATTGAGCTAACGAAGAGGACACATTTGTAGTGTGTGACAGCTGCGTGTATACTCCTTCCTACCTCAGAGCTATGCTGATCTGCCTTCTGTGGCTGTGACAAACGCCCGAGGTAAATGACATAGAGAAAACACTTGCCTTAGTTCATGATTTCAGAGGTTTTCGTCCAAAGTCGGTTGCCACCAGGGTGCATCACGGCATGTGCCTGACAGAGGCATCAATCTCAGCATGGCAGCCAGGCAGCAAAAAGAGACAGAAAGAGAAGGATCCGAGCATCCCTGCAAAAGCATACCCCTGGTGACATGTCTTCCACCGCATCCCACCTTCTCAAGGTTCCACCACCTCCCAGTAGCACCTCAGACCAGGGACCAAGCCTTCATCACAGGGGCCCTTGGAGGACACTTCAGACCCACACTTGGCACTAACTGTGAATAAGTGATGTTTTAAACATCTTCGGCGTATGTTCTAATACATAAAACTCAATGGGACTCACCTCGAATTGTGTACAATTTTAATGATGCAATTTTCCATTTTAATCAAACAAGTTTCTCTCCTACCCCATTAATCAGTATCAAAAACTACATCCATTTACACACACACTCACACACACACACAAAGACTTCTGTCTCTGAAAGATTACTAATTGCAAATCTCAGCTGTGATATCTACTAATAAATTGGTTTATCATCCTAACAAACACCAAGAGCTGCTTGCTGTATGCACAGCCATTAGTGGCAAACACTTGGGGAAGATTAGCTGACGGACAAGCTACCACATACGATATATATATATCTATATATATATATATATATATATATATATATATATATATATATCATAGAGTTCCTAAAGCAGGGTTCCCTTGGTCGGTTTTTAATTTTGCATAGCTCTTACTTTATAAAACTTATAACTGAGATAAGCTGTAACTGATTTGTAACTTGAAGGCAAGGTATCTAAAAGACAGAAACAATTCAATCTTATTCTATCTTAGGAGACCATTACTAGGGAAAGCAACACAAGCAGATTCCAGATGTACTTCCTTGTGTGTGTGTGTACACACATTGTGCCTGCTTGCTTCAATCATACTCAGATCTCCAATCAAGTTAGCATTAACATGGGAATCTGCTGTGGTTTCTGTGACTTTCCCAAGCCCTTCCAGTTAATTTGACTTAAAGAAATGACATGAATGCTTCAAAGAAGAAGGAGATGTTTTCAGTCGGGAGTCTGAGTGGAAAGGACTTTAGGAGGAAACGCACTCATTCCTCGACACTCAGTAGGTGTTCACCATCAGGTCCCCACTGCAGAGCCAGTGCCCACATGTGTGCACAGAAGAATCAGCAAATCCTCCTGAACAGAAACAGATTCAGGCTCTGGAAGGAACGTTTCTATTCAAACAAATCAATAGACTGAGTGGCCAAAGTTCATAATAATTATCCTCTTTTATCAGCAGCCTCTAGGAAGTTAGGTGTGTGCGTCCCTGTGGCCACCTGAAACCTTTCTTCTCGAGGAATCACTTGGCTCTGAGTGTGGGAATCTGCAAGGAGAAGCAAGATCCTGGGAGGCAGCTCCAATGGCGTCAGGATGGTAGAAACAGAAAGCATTTCCTGGTGGTATCTAGCTGGCTTCCAACAGGGTAGGCAGGCTCCTGCATGCAACATACCAGGTATAAAAACTGGTTTCTCACTCATTTAAAATTCTAAAAGCATTTTCAACCATTAGATGATATGCGCAAGGTTTTTATGATAGAGTTTTCTTTTTAAGAAAAGAAAAAGAAAATACCCAGGAGGGGTTCTCAAGGCTCCTGCCCCAGCCTAGGAGTTCCTGGCAGCTGAGGGCTGCTTGGAGCCAAGAAGAGGATTGAATTTTCTTTGGAGATATGGCCACTGACAGGTTGTCCACACCCCTATACAGTTATAAGCACACAGGCAGCATTAATTAGATACATAGGTTATTTTTAAAGGGGGATTGATGTTGAATAGAAAATGTGTTGGGGAACTTCTGGGACTGTTGGGTAGATATTATCAAAATACATTGTATATATGTATGTATATATATACATATATATATGGCATTTTCTAAAACTACTATATAAAGTACTTTTTAACTCCAAAATCAACTCCACGCCGCCACCTGTACTCTTTTACAAACTCACACATTCACCAGATTCAATTCTCACACACTGTGTGTGTCTGTGGTGTGTGGGCTCACATGCTTACATGCTTTGAGACAGGGTCTTATTACACAGCACGGGCTAACTTAGCACTCCTCACTTAAACCAGGCTGGCGTCAAACTTGCAGTGATCCTCCTGTCTCTGCTTCCCAAGTGCTGGAATTACAGGTGTGCACCAACCAGAACTCCCAGCCTCATCCAAGATATTTCAATAGACTAGGATATAAGTTCTAATCAAGGATAAACTTAAAAGCAAAAGAAAAAGCATAAAACAGAGGTTCTGAAAAGCAATTCATCATTCGATCGAGCCTTTGTTCTCACCAGTGTGACTTGCCATCATGACCCCGCAGATGTCTCGTTCAAGGCCTAAATTATTCATATGGATTGTAAATATTCTTTATTTATATACGGGGATGATTAAAAAAACCTGCCAGGGCAGGTGCAAGAACTGAAAGAACACCCCTTCCTCATTCTTTTTGTTCCTTGTGTTTAGTAAAAAGGAATACACACCCCACCCCCCAGAAAAGTCTTTAAGAAGCGCCTCTAGTGGTCATTTCGGGAATGATATTGAACATATTGCTGTACAGAAGGGAGGGGGAGTAGGAGGGTAGACTGTGTCACTCCTGAGGTGACCTGGCAGCAGCGGAGGTGTGTCTCGCCTGAACTCTATAAAAGGTCAGCTCTACAGCGCCGCGAGACAGACAGGCTGTGCTCCAACTCCAGGCTGCAGGTGTTGCCTCCCAGGATCCCAGATGGATTTCAGTCGCCGAAGTGTTCACAGAAGTCTGAGTTCCTCCTCACAAGGCCCAGCACTTAGCATGAGTGGCTCCCTATATAGGAAGGGGGGCGTGCAGCGTCTGGGGGCTGCACCCAGTGTCTACGGTGGAGCTGGAGGCCACGGCACTCGCATCTCCGTCTCCAAAACCGTAGTGAGCTATAGCAGCGGAGGGGACATGTTTGGGGGCAACGGGAAACTAGCAATGCAGAACCTCAATGATCGGCTGGCCAGCTACCTCGAAAAAGTGCGGTCCCTGGAGCAATCCAACTCCAGACTTGAAGCCCAGATCAAGCAGTGGTATGAAACCAATGCGCCTAGCACCGTCCGGGACTACAGTCCCTACTACGCACAAATCAAAGACCTGCAAAACCAGGTAAGTCATGAGGCCTGTGTATCTACATTTCTGTTTTAGTTGCATAGTAGATCAGGGGGATGGGTGTATATGCTGGGTGAACCCTAACATACAAAGCAAATTAAGTTGAAATTTATAACTAAAAAAAAATGTATTTTATCAAGTGGTATCAGAGTTAATAGGATGAGTTTAAACCACACTTTTTTTCTAAAATTTCAACCTAATTGCATATAAAATATGATACTTTTATCACCCAAAATTACAGTCTGTGTCTTTGCCATGGTTTACCATGTCAGGTCCTCATGGAGAATAATCTCATTTTCAGAAGAATTTCAAGGGTTTCTATGTGGTTTCCCCCTAGTCTTTATTGACTTTGAAGACTCAAATGAATTAAAAAGAGATTTTTCTTTTTTCATTTATATAACCTTATATTTCAAATATCATCCTACTGTGGGTATAAATAATAAAAGAGTTCAGAGTGGAGACAAAATGCAGATATTAATGGTTTCTGTACTGACTGACAGATGGGTGGTTGGATGGATGGAAGGAATCAGTTTTGATTTAAGCCATCACTGTGTATCCCAGACTAGTCCAAGGCCCCACTGTGTATCCCAGGCTAGTCCAAGCCCTCACTGTGTATCCCAGGCTAGTCCAAGGCCCCACTGTGTATCCCAGGCTAGTCCAAGGCCCCAAGGTGTATCCCAGACTAGTCCAAGCCCCCACTGTGTATCCCAGGCTAGTCCAAGCCCTCACCGTGTATCCCAGGCTAGTCCAAACCCCTCACTGTGTATCCCAGGCTAATCCAAGCCCTCACTGTGTATTCCAGGCTAGTCCAAGCCCTCAGTGTGTATCCCAAGCTAGTCCAAGCCCTCACTGTGTATCCCAGGCTAGTCCAAGCCCTCACTGTGTATTCCAGGCTAGTCCAAGCCCTCAGTGTGTATCCCAGGCTAGTCCAAGCCCTCAGTGTGTATCCCAGGCTAGTCCAAGTGATGGACCTCATCACTCTCCTGCCTCTATCTCCTCAGCACTGGGATTAGCCACTATGCACAGTTCTGATAACTGGACTTTTTTAATGCCCTGTTTAAATATCTGCTAACCATCTCCAAGCATTTTATAAAGCACTTAGGCAATAATGAAATGGTCTATTGCCCCCAATTCAAATTTATTGCAATCCTATCGCAGTCTGACCCTCTGTCATCGGAGATAGGTGGGGTTCTCTCTCTCTCTCTCTTTTATAAACCCAGTGGAGCAGAAGTGGGAGACTTTGCTCCTGACTGAAGATGCCAAGCACAGCACACACCATTCTTATCTAATCAAGGAAAGCGGGGCTTTCTCTTATGCTTATATTTAAAATCATTGCCCCTTTAGGGCCAAGGCCATTGAGTCCCTGTGAGCTCTTTTCTTGAGCTGTATTACAGGCATCAGTGCAGCTTGATTCAGACTTCACAGAAAGGATCAGCTCATGAAGCTAAGGTGATTACATCACCCTCATCAGAGTGTTTCTTCGGGCTTTCCCTGAAGCACATTCCAAATACAAACCGATTGTTCTCCAGCACTTTTCTCAAGGTTGATGCTTCTCAATTGACTTGGGGATTATCCACAATACCTAGGAGCGGCCACTAGTACCTACTAGCTGGAAGTCTCTCAAGGGACCTCTCTCCAGGAATAGCTACTGAAAGAGATGGATCATTCTAATGTTTTCTAAGAATGGACTTCCAGTCCGCATGCATCTTAAAGAATGCAGTGCTTGCCTTGCAAGCCCGAGAACCTGAGCTCGATTCCCAGAACCCAGGTTAAAAAAGAAAAAAAAATTGGAGAATGATGGTGTGCGCGTGTAATTCCAGTGTTTGAAAAGCCAAGACAAGCAGAGCCCTGGGCCTTGCTGAACAGCCAGCCTGACCTACTTGATGATTTCCAGGACAGTGAGGGATCCTGCCCTTCCCCAAACATGTGGATAATACCCAAGGAATGGCATGCAAAATTGTCTGTCCTCTGACCTCCACATGCAATCACCTGTACATGTGAACATGCACACAGAGAGAGAGAGAGGAGAGAGAGAGAGAGAGAGAGAGAGAGAGAGAGAGAGAGAGCGAGCGACTGGGGAAAGAGGCAGAGAGAGATCCAGGATGTATCCATCCTTCCGTCCTAGTACCTAATTCCGACCAGATGGCTACTTCTCATTCACCCACTATTTCATAGACACTAGCTGAGTGCTGTGCATCACACAGAGATGAATGTGTCGGTAAATAAAGTGTTTTAGGTGGAATCAGGCATGGACCAAAGCAACTATCACTCAGAGGGGTATAGGAGGAAGGCTGTGCAGAGCGACAGAAGCAAGGGCACATCCACTGCTAGACCTGAAGGCTATCAGTGAAGGCCCCGCCCCCTCAAAGCCATGGTGGCAGAGCTGAGAGGTGAAGGAGTGGGAGCTCACCAGGTGAGAATGGCTTACAACCATGTTCCGGGTATGAACAGCGCCACAGACAAGGCCCTTAATAAGGTTCTGTGATGTGAATGAGTTGTACGATCACAAGAACATGGACCAGACGAGGAGTCCTTTTCTAACGCTGTGACATGAAGGCCTGTGTCATCATTCCTCTTATTCTCTCGTGGACATTCTTGAAATGGACATCACTGTTGGTGTAATTGCAGTTGTCTCTGAGGGCAAATAAGATCATTGCAAACTCCTGCCCTGGTGGAAATGTCATTCTTTCCCTCTGTTATGTTTTTCAGATTAAGGATGCTCAAATGCAAAACGCCCGATGCGTCCTGCAAATTGACAATGCTAAACTGGCTGCAGATGACTTCAGATCGAAGTAGGTGCTCTAAATCACAGTAAATGTAGGATGTACGGGGGTGGGTTGGTGGGTTGTCCTGGTTTTTGTTTTTGAGATAGGACATTGCTATGTGGTTCACACTGGCCCCCAAAGTCAGCATCCTCTTTACTATAGATGTCTGCCTTCACACCCAGCACCATGGTAAATTTTTCTGAAAAAGAAATCCTTTTAGTACTTTTTTCTCATATATTTAGAATGTATATGTGTATTGAGAAGGGGTGTAGAAGGAGCTGTGGGCAGGTCTGCTTTCGTCCCACCCGGCTCCAACAAGGCTAGCTCAGGTTGGCTTGGTTTGGGCTTATTGCTGTTGCCTGTTTGTTGTGGGAGCTGCAGGCCTGCTTTTCATCCTGCCCGGCTCCCGCACGGCTAGCTTTACACCAGAAATAACAACACACAAACTGTATTCTTTTAAACACTGCTTGGCCCATTAACTCTAGCCCTTACAGGCTAATTCTCATATCCCGATCAACCCATCTCTAATAATCTGTGTAGCATCAGTCTTACTGGGAAAGATTCAGCATGTCTGACCTGGCAGCTTGCTTCATGGAGTCTGCCTGGAAGAGGGGAGCATGGCCTCTGCTCCAGAGAGCAGAGCTGTCGAGTCTGAGCTCACTTCCTCTTCCTCCCAGCATTCTGTTCTGTTTACTCCTCCCACCTATGTTTTAACCTATGAGGCCAAGCAGTTTCTTTATTACTTAACCAATGACCTTCCTTCATCACCTGTTGTTTTCACAGTCCTTGGGATCAAGCCCAGGTCCTTATATGCAAACACTCTACCACTAAGCCCCTAAATTCAGACACTTTTCAAAAGTGTAAATGAACAGAAATTAGATATAGATACAGATTCTTATGTGAATAAACATTTGCCTGCATGTATGCCTTGCACCATGTGTGTGCCTGGTACCAACAAAGATCAGAAGAAAGCATCATAATCCCTAGAACTGGAGTTACAGGTGTTTATAAGATACCATGTGGTGCTGGGAAATTAACCAGGGTCCTCTACAAGAGCAGCCAGTGCTCTTAACCACTGAGCCATCTCTCCAGCCCCAGTGATGGATTCTGTTACAGAACAAATGACCTGATTCCCATGTTCTCATTCACTTTTCACAAACATGTGAATGGGGTTGTGATAAAGTACAGGAGCTGATCTATCTCGTGTTGCGTCATCTCCTCCATCAGGGCTGTAGAAGGACTCTTATGCCTGCATCTTAATTCATTCCCAGGTATGAGGTTGAGAGGGGGATGCGCGTCTCTGTGGAAGCTGATCTCCAAGGCTTGAGCAAGGTTTTTGATGACCTGACCCTTCAAAAGACCGACTTGGAAATTCAGATTGAAGAACTGAATAAGGACCTGGCCATCCTCCAGAAGGAGCATCAGGAGGTGAGAGAGTCGCAGGGATGTTTAGGGAATGCTGAGGCAGCTCCAATAGCAAAATAATAAAAATGAGAGGAGAAGAAACAGAAAGAAGAGGTGATGTCGGCGGTGCTGATGGTGACAGAGAGAATGTCAAACCTGCCAGCCACCCTTTTGCATGAGGTTGCTCTCCCTTAGAACCTGAAAGGAGTGAGCCAGACCCCGGGAAGCCTTCTTCCTGTTTCCTCTCATCATTATTCGTGCCCAGTGAAGGAAGTCACAAGATTTATTATATTTTTTCCTCCCATCTGATCTGAGGGTATTATTCAGACTAAACACAATCGGAATCTTACTCCCACAGGAAGTTGATGCCCTTCGCAGGCAACTGGGCACCAATGTCAACGTGGAGGTGGACGCTGCTCCAGGCCTGAACCTGGGAGAGATCATGAATGAGATGAGGCAGAAATACGAAGTCTTGGCCCAGAAGAACCTCCAAGAGGCCAAAGAACAGTTTGAGAAACAGGTAATTCCAAGCGTGAGCAGGTGTGTCGCGCTGATCTCCAGGACAGAGCATATTGTTTTCTTTCTCTTCTTCTTCCCTCTCCTTCTCTGGTCTGCCCTCCTCTCTTTTATGTCTCTCTTTGCTCATTTTCTTAATTCTTGGAACTTTAGAGCGCAGCCCTGCAGCAAGAAGTCACCATAAACACCGAGGAGCTGAAAGAAAGCGAGCTGCAAGTCACGGAGCTGAGACGCACCTACCAGGGCCTGGAGATCGAGCTGCAGTCTCTCCTCAGCATGGTGAGCCCCTCTGGCCTCCCCTGCTCGGTCTAGTCCGTGCTGACCAAGGCCTGTGTTCAGAACTCTAGAAGCACAGACTCCTGTAAGAAGTAACCTCTCCCCTTGCAGAGCCAAAAAGGAAACAGGTCCAATAGCTAATAATAGTCATACCACGGAAAGAAGAAGAGGAAGGGTAATGACCTGTACCAATGCAGGGGAAAGAGTAGATCTTGAAGATTTCACAGGGAAAATTGCATTTATCTGAGAACTTAAATCGAAGATGAGCTTTAAGTTAGGAAAAGATTAGAGTCATCTCAGGCTAAGCAAGCGTCAGCCACCTCAAGTTATGCCAACAACACTACCAAGATGACTCTATGGCTTTCTGCTTTCGGAGTCTGGGCTAAAGGGACATAGTCGTCAGGCTCATGTCCTTGTGGTGGAAAGCAGAGAGAAATAACTGAGCTGTGGGGCAACTCTTAGAGTTGATTCTTAGACAGAAAAAGAAAGAAAGAAAAGAAAGCAAAATACCTTATCAATTTTGCTTGCACATCATCGAGGCAGGCATGACATCCTCCCAGGTCAAGGAAGTAAATCTTGATCTCGTGGCACAGTGCAGCACACTGAAGGGATAGAAGACACAAAGCTCAAACAAAACAAGTCCAAGAGACGGCAGGTGTAGCTGGCTGCTGGGTCTGTCTAGATGGGAAGAACTTTCAAGCAAGAAAATGGGTAGTGATCAAAGGCTGGAAAAATTCTTCCCAAAAGACAAAACAATTGTGAGGCTTACTTCAAGGCAGCAAATAAGAAACACTCTCCTTGTCTGCTACTCTCAGAAAGAGTCTCTGGAGCGCACCCTGGAGGAAACCAAGGCACGTTATGCCAGCCAGTTGGCAGCCCTCCAAGGAATGCTGAGCTCCCTGGAGGCCCAACTGATGCAGATCCGGAGTGACACAGAACGCCAGAACCAAGAACATAATGCCCTTCTGGACATAAAGACCCGGCTTGAGCAGGAGATTGCTACCTACCGCCGCCTTCTGGAAGGAGAAGACGTAAGGTAAAGACCTTCGGGTGTATGTCCCTGTCTGTCTGCAGTTCTCTTTCACAGGCCTTGTCAAGGCAATCCCCCACACAAAGGCAATTTTATACACACACAACGAGGAGATGAAAATATAGCAAATAGTATAAAACACCCCAACCATCAATAGCCTTTGAATGAGGCCTTCGGGCAGCTCTAAGTCATAAGATGGTTCTCTTAATGATACCGATGGCACGTGATTTAATTCTTATTGAATGTGGAACTGGAAGCACAGTAACTCCTTGCACTACTCATGAATTAAACCACAGGCCACAGGGGCCCGTGGGACCCTGTTTGTAAACACGCAGAACTGAAATGGCTGCTTGCAAACATAAATCCAAGGCCATCAGGAGAACATAGATTTGAACTTCCATCCTAATTGTTTTTTCTTCACTATAGACAGTTCCAGTAGATGATAAGCAGGTCCGTTTTGACACTGTGTGTTTTCCAAGCTAAAAAGTAGAACACTCTAGTGTCGAATAAAAATAGTCCAAGGGACAGAAGTAGGAAAATAATATTAAACCTCCCATCAACCCAGACTTTGATCAACAAAAGGACATGGAGGGAAGTTCCCCCGCTTTGATGAGGAAATAATGCCTTCTTTCTGTTTCTTCGCTTTAAATAAAATGACAACCACAGAACTACAGAGTACCAGCTGGCCACTTTGGAAAGTAAGGGTAAGTGCTCTGCCCTTGTGCAGGATTCTATGATGCGGAGACCTCAGCAGGCCTCTGGCAACTGTCTGTCCCTGAGGAAAGGTCAAAGACAGAGGGTGCTCAAAAGCACAATTAAGAACCAGGTTTCTATTTATTTACTTAGTGGATGCTTGCATGTGTGTGTTCATGTGTGTGTGCCTGTGTGTGTGTGTGTGCCTCTGTGTGTGTGTGCCTCTGTGTGTGTGTGTGTGCGTGCGTGCGTGTGTGTGTGTGTGTGTGTGTGCCCATATGAAAGTCAGAGGACATGCATAGCACCACCTCCAGCTTGAAAAGAAAGAAAGAAAGAAAGAAAAAGAAAGAAAGAAAGAAAGAAAGAAAGAAAGAAAGAAAGAAAGAAAGAAAGAAAGAGGAAAGATTTCCCTTCCAGCACCAGAACTCGGGTCCCTACACTTTTTTAGCAAGCACTTTACCAGCTGAATAAATTCTTATTGAATGTGGAACTGGGAGTAATTAAGTCCCAAGACATCAGGATTCTAAAAATCTTGCACATCATGTAAAGGTCTCCCTCCAAGTGGGGACCTTGGCACAGTCGCTATGACAAGGCAATTTCTTAGCCTGTGCTATTGCTCAGACAGTGACCCTGAAAAGGATATATACAACTCAAATGTGGATTTCATTAGAGCGTGTCTGTGTCCATCTGAGGGGGGGGGGAATATATAAATTTAAGGAGAGTGATATATTGTCTGTGCTTTCTTATAAAGTCAACTTAAGATTACACAAGAAAAAGAATAGGTTCGGGCCTTTTATTTTTCCCTAAGAAGAGGAAATAAATGAGAGCAGCAATACTGGAAGTGGAAAGGTATAACAGGGTAGCCACGGGCCTGTTCCAACCTCTGATGTTTCATACGCACACACAGATATCAAGAAAACCAGGAAGATTAAGACCGTGGTAGAGGAAGTGGTGGATGGCAAGGTCGTGTCCTCTGAAATCAAGGAGGTGGAAGAAAGGGTATAGCCCGCTGCCGAGGGGAGGCTGCTCCAGCTGAAAATGAGAGAGTGGCCGTCAGAAAACGCCATCAGCACTGTACAGTGATTACGGTGGGATGGGGAGTCTACGTATCAGTCTCTGTAATTAAATATAAATGTTCTCGCTCTGCGCTGAAAAGTGCTTGCAAGACTGAACCAGGGAGTACCAGCCTATTTAAGCCGTCATCACTGCCATCTTCATCACAGGCCCCTTCGTTTATACTGAAGCTCTCAGTTGGAGGAGTTCTAACAAATTGAAAATAAACCTCTCTCTGTTTGAGTTTTGTTTTTCTTGTTTCTAAATTGCTAAAACCAGCAGTAGGGAGTCCATGAGTTCTCCATGGATTCCTACATAATCTCATTGGATTTGTTTCCTTCAAGCAGGTCTTGGCCTTTCCCCATTGTCTCTGCTACCTCTCCTGGTTCAACTTAATTCTTTGAATAATTTAAAAGAATTTCCAGTCACAAATGCTGAACAGAATTAGAGCAAGGCACATGATGATTGAAATGGGACTCGGTTAAGGGCAAAACTAGACCGAAGGTAGAATGTGTCTTCTTTTCGTAATTAACTGCTGAACTCATTGATCGTCGCTTCATTTGGTGAATCTGGAGTATGAAATGTCTCTCATGGTTTTTTGGGAACTGCTTTCATGAGACACAACAACACACTGAGACATCCACATTTGTAGCACGTGCAGCTTAGTGGCCTCCTGTGTGCCCGTGGGTTGTACAATAATTACCATTAATCCTAGAACATGTCCATCACCCCCACTGACAATCATTCCCAGGCGATGAAGATTCCCGACCCTGACCTTGGTTCCCAGATGTGTGCACACACATGTGCACACGCAACCACACGTACATACATGCGCATGCACCCACACCAGTGCCCACACTAATACAAATATGCACATATATATGAAAGCGAGAAATAAGGAAGCCACCAGCAGGGAACTAGCTGGCCAAGTCACTGTGAAGATTGTGAGTGGGCGTTTACCAAAAATCTAAAGATTTATAGAACAGTGCATAATTTTCTCCATGTTAAATATTCCCTAAGTTATGCAAAAATAGAAGGTATATAAGACACAAATATGTGTGTGTGTGTGTGTGTGTGTGTGTGTGTGTGTGTGTGTGTGTGTGTGTATACACACACGTTATTGCAGTGCTTGGGATCAACTCCACGGTCTTATGCTTGCTAAACAGGTGCTGTGTACCAATTCAAGAAGATAGGCTGTTCTCTCTCTCTCTCTCTCTCTCTCTCTCTCTCTCTCTCTCTCTCTCTCTCTCTCTCTCTCTCCCTCCCTCCCTCCCTTCCTCCCTCCCATCCTTCCTCCCTCCCACCCTCTCCCTCTCTCCCCTTTCTTCCCTTCCTCCCTCCCTCTCACTCTTTATGTCTCTCTCTAGTTTCCGGTGCATCCCAGGCTGACCTCCAACCTATGATCCTCCCGCCTCAGTCTCTCAAGTGCTACTAATAGGAACATTGGCCACCACACCCAGCGAATTCCTGTTAGAAACTCACGGTAACCCTGGTAGTTTCTCTCTGCACCTCAGCTTATGCAATCACCTTGCCAACAAGCCCAGGATTGTTCTTGCTTGAAGCATCTCCACCTTTTTATCCATCTACATGGCTGTCGAGCACAATTACGGTCACCTCTAAAACCTCAACAGTAGAAGCTTATGACTAGTACCAACCTCCAACCAACTAAGCTAGCAGGCATGCCATGGGGAGGGGGCTGAGGAACACAGCATCCTGCCTTCAAGGACAGCCATTGAAGAAGAAATACGGCTCTTTCCGACTGCCGAAGTGACCCCCCCTTCTGCTTAAGTTCAGAATAAGTTTTACTCACGCCTTCCAGAAAGCAAGGCAGTACCTTTTCACGGGCACATTTAAACAAATTACAAAGAAGTTCTTCCAAGCATAACAGCTCTGGGTACAACAAAAAGCTTTTTTAACCAAACAGTAGGCTGGGACTCGGGATAAAACATCAGTTGGATACCTGATCTCTACTTTAGAAGCCAATGGTTCAGGAGAACACATGTGTAGAATATCAACGTGTTTTATGGAAGCTGAATATGGATATGGAGCAAAACTATTTAAAATACACATGTGAGCATTAAGGATGGGAAGCACACATTTCAGCACAAAATGGGTTCCAAGTTCAAGAATACATGCTAGTCATATTCCACTCTTATGTGCTCCTAACTAAGCGGTGATTTTGGTTTGGATGCATCCCTTTTGACTCTATAAGCAGATAACAGCCTCTGTCTTATTTCTCTAGTGGTAAAATAGAGCCCCTCAGCCTTGGGAGAGCATTGCTTGTGAGTATAGTCAACCACAATGCCAATCACTTATGCTTTATAATAAGTCAGGACATGAGCCCAGAAGACAAAACCCAAACTAAAGACACATTTGCCTAAACACTGGTAGAATTTCACATGCTGTCATTTTGCATAAATCATGGAAAGTCATTTTGTGGGTCTTAAGAAGTCCCAGGAAGGACAGAGCCAGGGTTCCTGGTTGGTATGTAGGAGAGAACTCCAAACCACAATTAGGGAGGCCAGAGTCACCTTGTGTCCCTTCCAATTTCACAGAGAGCAGCAACAGGGTTGCCCTGTGTGTAGGATACACTGCAGATGCAAATGCTACCTCTGCCTTAAGTCAACGTCCCGACCTTGACATGATTCCATTGTAAAATGGGATGAGAGTACCACCACGGGAGCTCAGAAACACAATGTCTGTGACCCGCTTGCTTGGTTCAGTGTCTGCACGACAGCAAGAACGTGAGCACTGATAGCAGTTCAAACAAGGACCAGCTCAGCCCACAAGCCTGGGACACAGCGTGAAGGAAGCCTTGGTGAAAGGCATCCATCTGGGGCTGCAGGTCTCGGCATTCCCAATCAACACCTTCGCATTCTCCCAACAAATGAAGCTAGTGAGTTGCAGATTCTCTCATCAAACCTTGTCTGTCTGAGGTTGCTGGTCCTTCCCACGTTCACAGTAAATGGATAACTTCTGCAAATCTTGTGCTTGGAAGCCCTGCTTGTTCTTCATGGCTGTGCATAGGTCAGAATGTATCCCTCGCCTGTGTTCCTTATTTAACAAGGTGAAGGAGAGTTGTAATTGTATGTCACTATGGGCTCAGTATTCCTGACCCCGGGAAAGGGATTTGAGAAGGTGAGTGTTGGTCTATTTGATCCTGGGTGTTCCTTATGGAGGACGGTCATGAAGCTCACCTGTGACCCTCTGCATCTGCCCCTCAGCCCCCAAAGGGCAGCTCCAATTGTGGCCTGGTATGACTCCAGATTCAAGATTTCCCCTCCAAGAAGGCTGGATAAGGGAAATACTCTCCGGGTGTTAGGTGGCTATGGATACTGAATTAGGAGGGATCTAGGCTTCAGATCCGCACTCTACCGCTGTAAAGCAAGTACCAACCTCGAGGCCAACTCTGATGACAGAAAGGCCAGAGGAAGAAGTGTTCTTTGGGGTCAGGGTTCCCAGGAAAGGCAGAAATGCTATTAAATGCTCTGCTTGGGGCAGCCATGCTCCAGAGCCTTCTGGGAATCTGCAGATGTTCTCACTAGGATGCAGACAGTGAGACCTCCACCCCATCTACTGTGCCAGAGTCCAATAACACTCGTGAATTCTGTTGCTTGTCTGTGTATCAATACTTTCCTAATTCTGTAACACACAATATGAATCAGCAGTTTAACTTATCACGAGAGAAATCAATCCAATATATCTTGAATACTGATTTTGTAAGACTTTGAGAAAATGGACCAGGCATGGGTGATATCCAGATAGTTGCTAGATATGTAATCTTAATTAAATAATAATACCAATTATGTTTAAAAATATATATAATGCAGTCATCTATACCTGTATCTTCTTTATATTAGAACATATAATATATAATTATATTATATTCTCTCTATATAGAGGGGCAGATAGTTATTTTTGAAGTTCAAGAATAGAATCATTTTACAATGAGGAACATAGATACTTGGGACATCATCTCAAGGAAGCATGTAACGGGAACCCCCTTCCCTTTCTTACCCATTGGAAATTCCGATAACCTAAATTCCTGAAGAGTTCTCCGTGAACCTAAATTCCTGAAGAGTTCTCCGTGCCCTGGAATTTCACTAATAGGTTTCCTCCAGGCATTGACATTTTCTCTCCAGGAACACCTTTCAGGTTAACAAACTTCCCATTGGAATATTGTTTTCATAACCCATGTATAAGCCATGCCTGTTTCAAAGGCAAAAATTATTATCAAAATGTAACAGCAATGTTAGTTTTTAAAAATGATGATAGCAGATTAAGAAAATATTTTTATTAGCTTTAATAATGTATGGTTGTGTGTGTCTGCAGGTGGGTATGTGGAGATGATAGCCGGTGCCCACTGAAACTGGAAGTGTTAGATCCTCCGGAGCTGGAATTAGACAGTTGTGAGTTGCCATGTGAGTAGAGGGAACTGAGCCCAGGTCCTCTGGAAGAATAGCAAGTGTTCTTACTCTCTCCAACCCCTGGATACGATCTTAGGATCGTGCTTCCCAAAGCTTTAACAAGCCAGTCTCCCATGGGTTGTTCTATGCTGCGAAAATGCACCCTCCTCCTCGAGCACTGAACTGCCATGGCTCACTGGCTTCTTAAACATGGAATCTTTACCATTTCTTGTTCTGGACAGTGTTTTTTCTTTGTGCGTATTGGTGACGGTGAAAAGACCTGGGTGACACACAATCCATCCAGTCAACACACTTATTACAAAATTCCCAAAGGTGGTGCTGTTGAAGGAACAGCAGTGAACATCCAGCCAAAAGTCTCGTGGTTGACTAAGGACAATTCTGATGTAACTGTAACATTCAACTTCCGAACAGCACTTTCCCATGATCAACTGCTCTGCTTCCCAGGTCAGAAAAACAAGGACCATGAAGCATCCTAACAGCAACTGTTTATATAACCTTAAAAACTAAAATTCTAGTGTCTGTCCAGAAAAGGTATTTGCTTCCCGCCTTCCTCGGCTGCCCCTGAAACTGTTTCTACCGAAAGAACCGCAAGCTTGATTGGCTGGGTTAAATTGTATTTCCAAAGGAGATAGACAAAGAAGAGGAGGGAAGCGCTTCAGGAAGCATGAGGCTCCGGAAGCATGAGGGTCCCTTAGAACTCCATCTGTCATCTTCCTGGTGTCTGGGAGACGCTGGCAGTGCTGAGAACACAGGCAAGGAAACAATGAAGGTGACAGATCCTTTACGACAGTCTAGCTGCTCCACCCAGCCTCCTTGTGTGTGTGACAGACGTCTACTGGAAATGATCATTCAATTATAGCTATATCAGTGAATTTTCATGATGCATAAAATCACATACCCACTGAGCTGGCCAGCTAGGGTGGGGGTGGGCACCCTAGCTGGAATGCAGCGATTGAATGCTTCAACCGCAACACCCACCTCCCAGCCTATAAAGGCATGACCCTTCTGGTATACCAGCATTACGCCTCTCTGGGGTCACCACCTTGCCAAACTCCCTCTCCAGCCACGCTATGTCGCTTTCAGTCTGCACCTCTGGACTGTCCAGGAGGTCGTCCTCACAGAATGGGGCGGCAGGCAGACCTTGGGGTGCATCTGCTTCTAGTATCGCCTGTGGCTATGGGGGAATGGCCTCTGGCTTTGGAGTTGGCTGTGGGGGGCTCATTTCTGCTGCATCCATGTTTGGCTCCAGTTCTGGCTTTAGCGGGGGCTCTGCAGGCTCCTTACCAGGGCTTGCCACTGCCTATGGTGGACCCCTGGGAGGTGGCTTGGGAGGGCTGGGCATGGGAATCGGGAGAGGCTCTGGTGGCGGGTCTCTGTGTATCCTCTCTGACAATGACGGAGGGCTTCTCTCCGGTTCTGAAAAAGAAACAATGCAAAATCTGAACGATAGACTAGCTTCCTACCTGGGCAAGGTTCGCGCGCTAGAGGAGGCCAATGCGGAACTGGAAAGCAAAATTCGAGAGTGGTATGAAACACGAAGGACTGGAGGCTCTGGGCCCCAGGGTGATTACAGCAAATATTACCCCCTGATTGAAGACTTAAAGAACAAGGTAAGGGGAAAGGCTTTAGAAACCTTTTCAAAAAATTATTACAATATTTTATAGTAATAAATCCTCTTAACTCACATTTCTTTTAACTAGATTGTACTTGGAGAAGTTTCTCCTCTCAGGAAATGCAGCTCTGTTCATCATAAAATGGCTGTACTTCCTCAGTCTTCCTAAAAGAAATGTACATTTCTTAACTTTTAGACATTATTTTATCAAGACATTTGCTTTTAAAGTGAAGCTGTATTGAACCCTTTCAGGAATTTTGTTGTTTGTTTGTTTGTTTGTTTGTTTCTTGTGGTGCTGGGGAGCAAACATGGGGCTTTGGGCACGTGACCAAGTTTTCTCTCATCGAGCTATACCCACAGCCTTTGCCTTAGGAAATCGGAACTGAGGACTTTATACTGAGTGCGGCAACTGAAGCCCAGAAACTCAAATGCCATCTGTTCTCTTCTAGATGTGGATTCTAGTTTGGGCTGTTTAGATTTCTATGTTTGAGTTGCAGGGAGTGCCTGCAGAGGTAGAAAGCAAGAGAGGAGCCATGGTAGGGAGGAGGTGCTTAAAGGGGATGTAATAAAACATATATGATAAGAAAGTAGAAGGGGATGCTGACCTGAAAAACTTAAAACAAGGATGAGGCGGAGATGGAGGGAAAGGCAGGGGTGGGGAGGGAAGAGCAATCAAAAGTAAAGATTATGAAAAGCCATCTAGAAGCTTACTGCTTGAAAAGCTGATTTCAAAATAAAGAGTTTGAACGGAGGGAGAAAAGTCTTTAGCATCGCCATTTATTCTTACGTCCAAAACGACATTTGGAACTACTATTACTTTAGGGCTCCATTTTCATGCATCTCCCGTTACTCTTCCAGATCATTTCTGCCAGCGTTGGGAATGCCCAGGTCCTCTTGCAGATTGACAATGCAAGGCTGGCTGCCGAGGACTTCAGGATGAAGTGAGTCTGTTACACCCATGCTAGGCAACTCATCCTTCCTCCCACTCCCCACTTCCTGCCTCCAGTGAAGGTAGAGGAGTTAGCCCAAGTCCACACGCTCCTCACTTCCAGGGCTCTCTCAGATCCACGTGACCCTTTAAGAAGCACCGAAAGTCCAACAGTTCACCTTATACAACTTTAAAGTATAAGTAGCTCCCACCTGGAGCTATGAACCATCTCTTTGTAATGACTCATAATTCAGCACGATAATGGTACCTATGTGTAAGCCTGAATTTTCAATGTATCAAAATGAATTAATAATATTTTTTGCCAAGGGGTTAAACGGAGCAATTGTTTCCCTGATGACACATACAACGGAAAGCTTAACCACGCATTTATTTTTATGTCCCAACTCCTTTCCCATGCCTCGCCCTCCTACACAGAGGGAAAACAAACTAATTTCCTTTCTGTATTACAAAATGTCCCCTACAGGGAGTTGTAATGACCATAGTCTTGAACTTGTGGAAGCCCAACAAAAGCTACTAACGAAGCATCAAGGTTTAAAGCCACTCACAAAGAAGAAGAAAAAGAGTAACTATTAGTTTATCACCAGCTAGTTTTAGGATATTGTTAGAAAGTCAAACTACAGGGAGACTTCTCCCTGGGGTGCAAGAGTCACTGTTGGGGAACGATAGTGCCTCGTTAGTCTTTGTTTTTCTTCTCTTCTCAAGATGAGCAGTAAGCAATCATACACACATGAAGAAGAAAGGTCACAAAATCAAAAATTGCATCATACGCTCTTAATGCACTATTTTTCCTCCCTTTTTTTAGGGTCTCATGCATCTCAGGCTGGTCTAGAATTCACAATGTAGCTGGAAATGATTTTGAACTCATGCCCCTTCTGCCTCCACTTCCCAAGTCCTGGGACTCCAGATATGTGCCCCTGTGTCTGGCTCTCCGTGCACAGATCTATACGTCAATAGCCCTGAAGATGTCCAGGGCCCGTGACAATGCTGTGTGTTAATGCTGACTACCTAAACTGTTGGCACTTGGTTTTCAGGTACGAGAATGAGCTGGCTCTGCGCCAGACTGTGGAGGCCGACATCAACGGGCTGCGCAGGGTGCTGGACGAGTTAACCCTGGCCAGAGCTGACCTGGAGGCACAGACAGAGAACCTGACTGAGGAGCTGGCCTACATGAAGAAGAACCATGAGGAGGTCAGAAATAGCCTTTTTTTCCCTTCCAGACCCAAACATTACAATTTTGGATTAACAAAGCTAGCGAATACATTGCCTCTGTGTTAAAATGACTATTAGTTTTGGTGTTCTTGTATGTGCACCCCCTAGCCTCCACCCACCTCTCTCTCTCTCTGTCTCTCTCTCTCTGTCTCTCTCTTTCTTGTGTGTGTGTGTGTGACAGTATTGCTTGTTAAGGTTTACTAGATTAGAGTATTAGACTCAAGATGGCAAAGAGTAGTCTGATTCTATTGCTCACATTAAGTAATGGCAGGAATTTTAAACGGAGTATTTTTAAAAACTAAAACAAAAGTCTGCAGATAATATATATGCCGCATATGCTAGAGAAATGTAACCAGAATGACATCATATGGAACTCTGATGTGCACATCCGAGGCTGGGGCATGGAAAGGAGGAAGGGTTGCTGGCAATGGCCTTCTAAGGAAGTTCCTGCTGGATTCTCCATGACTGTGAAACAGTGTACGAGCCCGGGTACCACTTGCAGCCCTAGCTTTGCAGCAGTTGCTGGAGCAACCTGCACACCAGGTCCCTTTCTTTTCCTTAATTATAGGAAGTGGGTGTTCAAGAAGCAGAGCCAAGAACCACGGGCACAGAACACGGAGCCCTTGGTCATTCAAGAAACCTGTGAAAATATCATGGTTTCTGTTCGTTTCTCTTAATCAGAAGAAAAATGGGTTTTCAAGTTAAAAACGTACTGGTGTCTTGCATTAATATTTTGCTTTTATACCAACTCGGTCAAAAATGAAGTTTTATTATCATGGAAGAAGAGACCCCGTAAAGCAAAAGTACCTGGGGACCCCACTAGTCACATGAACTTCTACATCCTTCTCTCTCCCTTGCTGTCCCTAGGAACTCCAGAGTTTCCAGGCAGGTGGTCCAGGTGAGGTCAGTGTAGAAATGGATGCTGCACCTGGGATAGACCTCACCAAGGTCCTCAATGAAATGAGAACCCAGTATGAAACCATGGCCGACCAAAATCGGAAAGACGCAGAGGCCTGGTTCCTTGAAAAGGTAACACCAAGACAGAGATTTGGTGTGTTCCCAGAAAGCCCTTTAAGCCAGCACAGAGCTCACCCATCCACCCGCTTGGCTGTTGCAGAGCGGAGAGCTCAGGAAAGAGATCAGCAGCAACACGGAGCAGCTTCAGTCCAGCAAGAGTGAGATCACCGACCTGAGGCGCATGGTGCAGAACCTGGAGATTGAACTTCAATCCCAGCTCGCCATGGTAGGACAACACGCGGGGGCGAGACGGCCACATCTTTAACTTCCAACGAAAATGTTACGTCCACCATAGGTGGAACCGTGGGCTGTCATCTTGTCTTCAGACCCTCACACTGTTCTGTCTCTTTCCCATTTGCAGAAGAAGTCCCTGGAAAACTCACTGGCTGAAACCGAGGGCGGTTACTGCTGCCAGCTGTCTCAGGTGCAGCAGCTGATAGGCAACCTGGAGGAGCAACTCCAACAGTTGCGGGCGGACGCAGAGCGCCAGAACGCCGACCACCAGCGGCTGCTGGGCGTCAAGGCCCGCCTGGAGATGGAGATTGAGACCTACCGCCGGCTCCTGGATGGGGAGGCGCATGGGTGAGCAGACAGATAGTGAGGTTGGAAATATCACAGGGACTGATAGGCAATAGACTCCTGCCACAGATTGCTTTTTTTTTTTCTGCAATGGGAAAAGAGGTCTGTAGTAGATTAAACAAGGAACAGTTCTTGCCAGTAAGCCTAGCACATGGAAGGCTGAGGCAGCAGAAGCCTGGACTACATCTATCTAGTAAGACCGTCTCCGGGAAGCAGAGGTGGGCTGGTGAGTAGCTCAGAGGGTAAAGAGTTTGCAAACGTGAAGAACTGAGGCCAGAACCCCCAAACCCACGTATTTCTCGAATTTCATCTCTCCTACTAATTTCATCCCTCCTACTGAAGACGGAAGGTGGAGACAGGAATATCCCCAGAAGTTTAAGGCCCATTGTGTCTCAAACAAGGTGTAATCCAGGACCAACCTGGGGTGTAGCTGACATCCATGTATGAAGTAGCAAACACACCCTTACACTTACACACATGAACGTGCATGCACATACATACACACAACACACACACATCATACACACACATAAAGATTATTTTTAAAGAGGAGGAAGAAAGGATAAAACAACAAATCTAAAAAACACATACCTAGAGTTTATTAAATACTACACAAAATTATCTAGTCATTTATTACTCAAAACTAATTAATAAAATGCTGCATTGGCAAAGACATTGTAAACGATCACTTACATGTCCTAAAAGATCCATCTAATGGCCTGATGCTAGGGACGGCACATCAATAGTATCCATCTGGACCACCTCCGTCCCACAGTAGCAAGCCTGTCAGAAACAATAGCAGCTTAATGTGGAGGGGGAAATACTCCTCCAAACTGTAAATCAAGAAAGCTGATTTCTGAGACCACGCTGCCTCCCTTCAGAGCCCACTGCAGGGGGTTTAGAAACAATTGTGTGTTGGCCCAATTGGTTACCCTCGTGGTGCATCATTCAGCCAAGAAACTTGTAATAGCATCTCTATTTTCTGCATAGTGGCATAGACATCCTTAATGTTTAAACTCCAACAGCAGATTCTCCTTTCCCAGCAATCGCATGAGCCCCGCCTTTGTTTCCTTTACAGCGACGGTCTGGAGGAGAGTTCATCCCTCGCTGTCTCCAAACCTCAGAGTCAGGCACCATCAGTGGACTCCTCGAAAGGTACAGAGATAAGAATCATTCAAAACAAGTCAGAATCCCACTCATTAAGGACTGAACTGTGAGATCTCACTAAGGGTTGAGCAGAATTAACTTCTGATGTAGTTGTGTTCTGAGCAGGGGACACATCAGAGTCTTTCCTGAAGCGAAGTGAGCAGTGGGTAGCTTATTAAACCTCTCAGCAGGCTAAGTCAGGGGAATCCACTCCAGGAAGGTGTGGTGGGCACCACACACATACTTCGGAAATGCTTTGAAATGCTCCAGGCCTGGTGGTGCTTGCCTGCCATTCCAGCTCTTTGAAGACTGAAAGAAAGAGGACAGTGAGCTCCAGGCCAGCTCGAGCTACTTAGCAAGACCCTGAGCTGAAAGAAAAAGAAAGGAAGAGGGAAACAGAGAGATAGAGGGAGAGATTGGGTATCTTGATTTGTGCACAAGACAGTATTGAATGAATGAATTTCCACTAAATAAAACTCATTGGGTTTGGAATGGAAGTCACTCCCGAAAGTCTAAGTTTGAAGAAAAGCTTAGACTGAACGAGAGTAAACTTTGGGTTGATAATTGGTTCGTAATAATCATTACCCCCTTTTTCTGTATTTTACCTTTAGACCCAAATAAAACTCGGAAAATCAAGACAGTTGTGCAGGAGATAGTGAATGGCGAAGTGGTCTCATCCCAAGTTCAGGAACTTGAAGAAGCAATGTAAGACCTCACGCCGGCTCCTTAGGAATGCAAAGTTTACAGCTAGAAGTTCTTGCTTTATATGCTACGTTAATGCCGCATCTGTTTTGGCCGATTTCCCCTTCTTTGGATTATCTGTTCAGGTTGGGTCTTGTTAGCATGTTTGAAACAAGATCCAATTACAAGTCCCCATGGCTGTGTTGATCTTTATTGTTCATTCACCTTACACCTTTACACCTTCCTGGGCTCCTTCAGGAGTCTTTCCAGTAGGTTCTGTTTTCTGGTCCCCTGGACCATTTGTTTCATCCAAGAGCTTTGATGGAATAGCATTGTTTTAACAGAGCTAACTTTGATTAAAGATTAATGGCAATAAAATGAAGTGTATGCTTCCTTGATTGCAACAGTAGTGTCAAGGGCATAGGCACAAGCTTCTATGATATTGATAATAAAGTACATAAGCACTCCGACCAAAAAATAATGAGGTTGGGGATTAAGATTATTTTAAGGGGCTGTCCTCTGTGCCAGCCCACTGAGGTTGCTGGAATTTTAGAGTTTCCACTGTAGGAGAGGACAGTTGTTCGATTCGTTTTCTAGGGTCTTAATTCATACAGACAATGAGTCTCTATACACTTAATTCCACCCTTAATGAGTCCCCTGTAGAATGAAAGATTGGAGAATCAACGGTAAAGAAGACTTGGTCCTTGTCCGAGGGCAGAGGTAGCCATCTACCAGGCATGGTGACACCTGGACAAAGGGCTCACAGAAGTCCCAAGGATACATGGGAGAAGTCCGAGTTCTTTCGGGGCAGCTATATGTTTTATTCAGAAGCCAACCAGGTGGTGGAGAGAGAAAAGAACAGAGTGTATACCTGTAACAAGATCCAAGGGTGGAGACCTCCCTTGCTTGGTTCTCCTTTCTCCTGTCTGGGAGTGGCAAGGCCTAGGGTGGGGCTTTTTATGAGAGAGAGTCAGAGCCAAAGCCAATGACAGAAGTCAGGTTCTGGGTTGAGATAGAAGGTAACCAAAGTCTAAACCAGAGTAGATGGTGGTTTGATCTAGGTTGTCAAATCCAAAATCCTGAACGAAAACAGGGTGGGATTCAGGGAGGAAGACCCAGGACTCCAAAGTCAGACTGGGTTCCAATCCTAGTTCTGTTACGTAATCTTGAGCAGCTCCTCTCCGCTTGTCTCTGTCTCCACGTGTGCACATGACCTTGCAGGTGCACGCATTCTCGGCCATGGATGTGGAGGCCAGAGCAGAACATTGGACTCCTTCACTGTCGCTCTTCCTCTTGAGACAAGCCCTCTCATGGAGCGAGGTGGGCTGGCCAGGGAGTTCCCTGGCTCACAGCGCTGGGATTATATGTTGTCTGGCCTGCTTCTCATGTGTGTGCTGGGGATTCTAACTCAACTCCTCATGCTTGCAGAGCGAAGGCTGTTTTTACCCCTTGTACCATCTCCCCAGTTCAGTCGACATAAACCAACAGGAACCTAGAGAGTGTTGGCGCTAGACAGCACCCACTTGAGGCAGAGGAGGGGATAGCATGTTTTCTTTGTGGCATGCTCAGCATCTCAGGATGGATCTACTACTGAGCTGTGCGCCCAGCCTCAAAGTGCTCAGTGTGTGTGTGTCCCTTTATTGTCCACTCTCTGGAAGCAAAATGGGATAGAGAAACCCAGGGGAAGATGAGTAAGGAATAACGAAGTGGGCAGAGGAGAGAGGAAGCCTGGAAGACTTCTACAGCTGAGAAAAACGTCGGAGGGTTACCCCATTTTTTTGGCTGGTTGGCTTCAGTGTTCAGTTTCCTGAAGTCATCTTCCTCTTAATGTTCAAGTGGCTTCAGATCCTCTGTTCATCCTCCTCTAGCGTGCACGCATCTCTCTATGTTTAGTATTCTCTTCCAGCACCTGTCATAGATGATCCTGACCTTTCAGACCCAAAGAGAGGTCCTAGGTCTACTCCTGAGCAAGATCCTCAGCCCCCATCTGACTAGCCCAGCGATAATAGACTTGAAGGATCTCAAAGGGATATGATCAATGCAAACCTAATGGTCATTCCTGAGATAGCTTGGTTTCCCAGCCTTCCCTCCCTTTGGAAATGCCCCCACCAGTCCTGCAATGTGACTCAGAGAACACCACTCCCTCTGGAAGCTTCCTCATAGGGCTTTTCCCTATGAACCTTGGGCTCCATCCTCCCATCTTCCCTCTACACCCACTCCCTGGTTAACCTCATCTAGCCCTGTGTTTTCAACTGTTGTCTATACTTCTGTTACTTCTTGGGGTGGCCTCCATCATGACCTCAGGCAGCCTCACCTCCTGACACACATGTGGAAGAAAGTGACAGAACAGGACCTCCAAGGACAACCCCAGCCCCTAATATTACTCAACAGAATCCTAACTCTTCCCAACATTGAACTTAACTCTAACCCTAACCTAAACAGTACAAAGCTGTCTTGGCAGAAGGAGGGAGGTGGCGATAGGCGGCAGCCATGGAAGTGAATGTGGTCAATGAATATAATATATAGGGATCAAAATGCTGTTTGCTGTGCTTTGGTCTTGAGGAATGTCAGACGCCTACAAGGTTATGCTACAAGGGAGGGCAGTTGTCTAAAAATGGCCATTTCACACATTCTCCCACTGAGGCTCCCATGGCTGGGATTTCATGGAAGGGCAGCAGGTTCCAAATCCCAGTCTTTTTATCACGCTATCTCTGGGATATTCTCCAGTCTCTACCTGGCGTAGGAAGTCTGAAATTCGCATCCTCACTGGCAAGAGAGGCAGCTAGCACGGCACGCAGCCTAGCCCCCTTGGACGGCTGTGATAACATGCTTTAGACCACGGGAAGGGAGCATAAATAACAGAAGCTGCTTCCTCTCGGTTCAACAGGATGACTGGGTGTCTGCTCAGGGCCCACGGCCTGGGCACATTGTAGAGGATGGAAGCCACTCCCTGGGACCTCTGTTCCATAAGCCACTGGTCCCATCTGCAAGGGCTCCACCATTAGAGCCTCCCAAGTGTCCCACTTTGTGATGGCACCACACTACCAACTAGGTTTTAAATACAAACTTTTGGGCCACAGCAATGACCTCACGAGAGTCCAGCTCCTACCACCAGACCACGGTTCCTGGTTCAGCGCAGCTGTGAAAGGCCTGGACTCTGCAAGACACAGTTGTGAAGAATGCCCTTAGGGGAAATAAGTCTCTGGGACATGGGGGTGGGGGGACGCGCTAAGAGATCAAACAGCAAAAGCCAAGCATCTTCTTCAAAATTACATTAAGCTCTAAAATTTTGCAAATTTAAGTTCTTGTTTATATATGTGATTATTGTTTTGTCTAAGCTAAAGAAGGGCCTGGAAGATGCAGTGTATACTGATTTGTTACAGCAATCTCTCAGGACTAGCAAGGGCCTTCACAAATATGCTCTATTATTCCTTCTGTGTATGTCTTAAAAGCTTAGCAAACAAGCCTATTGCTCTAATAATCAAGGACAAAATAGATTTTAGTCATCCAAACAAATGTGGTTGAGGAAAGGTTAACAGAAGGGAAACTACCCAGAAACAAACTTCCACTCACTGCGGGCCCGGTCTGCGCTCTATGCGCTAGACCCCAGTTCGCGAGCTTTGGGCAAGGGGCTGGAGGTTGAGAACACAGACGCAGAGACAGATCGACTCGCAGACCTTTTAACACTGATACCAAAGCCCCTCTTTAATAGCACCATGTAGGCTTAAATACACTGCAGTCAATGGCCAACAGGTGAAAATCCCATCCTCTGATCCTCTAAGCTAGGCACAGCTTCTAGTAACTTTAATTAGAAGGTTCTAGGAGGGAAGAGCAGCTGAAGGCCAGGACTCTTTAATCCCAACACAAACCCTTAGGATGCAAAGCAAGATCCCTTTCAGCGTGTGTAGAGCGCCACCTGCTGGAACCTCAGAAAAGGACCTTTAAAAACTACCTCCTTTGTTCAAATCATTTGAGATAAGAATATCAGAGTGGGTTTTTGATCCTACTGCACGTACTGGCTTTGGGGGAGCCTAGGCAGTTTGGATGCTCACCTTAGGAGACCTGGATAGAGGTGGGCGGTCCTTGGGCTTCCCACAGGTCAGGGAACCCAGATTGCTCTTCGAGCAGATGAGGGAGGGTGACTTGATCGGGGGAGGGGGAGGGAAATGGGAGGCGGTTGCGGGGAGGAGGCAGAAATCCTTAATAAATAAATAAATTTAAAAAAAAAAGAAAAAAAAAGAATATCAGATTTATTAGAAAAGAAGAAGGAAGGCAAGAAGAGGAACAAGAGATGGAGGAGGAAGAAGATAATATTTCTATTAACTATCAACTTAGTAAGATAAGACTGCCTTGTTTAACTAGTAATCACTCTCCCGCAGGTCTCCTAGACCACTTAGGGAAAACGAAGTTAGTAATTAATGTTTCAAATACCAGGCAGGCAATCTGATCATCTTGAGCTCTTCAAAATGTACTCAAATATCGAATAAAATGAAAATGTATTCATACAGCTGAGTAAATGATCTTCTGTAGGGTAAACGTTTCTTAAATGTTAGACATAAATATACGTTTAAATTTTTATTAAGATTAATATCATGGGCTGGAGAGATGGCTCAATCAATAAAGCATTTGCCACATAAGCAAGAGGGCCTGAGTCTGACTCCCAGAATCTCAGAGGCTGAGACATGTGGATCTTTGGAGCTCACTGGTCAGCCAGCCCTAAATTAATAGTGAGCCTCAGCCGAAAGAGAGACCCTGTCTCAAGAAGCAAGGGGGATAGAGCCTGAGGAACTGCATCTAATGCTGACCCTTGACCTCTACAGGTAGACATACATATGCTCATGCATCTGTACAATATACGTGTGCACACACTAGAGGGGGGGAGAGATTAGTATCGTAAACTCAAAATCAAATATAAAAAACCAGCTGTTTGTATCTTTTCATCACTGCAGCTGGTTCCAAAAGCTGTGGTTGCACCATTTAGCAACATATCAAGAAAAGGTCGTTAAGATCAGAATTCATGGTCCTATCCCTAATCACCTGATAAAGTCCACACACTAGAACGCAGCCCGTCAGTTTATAAAGCACAGAAATGCCGATACAGAAACCCCGTGGGAAGCAGGGACATGGGACATGCAACCAGAGTCCCAGCTACGCAGAAAGCTGAGACAGGAGGATCATTTCAGTCCAGGAGTTTGAGGTCAGTCTAGTGGCTAAGCTAAAGAAGCCAGGCACAAGAGAATACATCTCTGTGATCCCGTTTATGTTGAACTTTGGGGCAAACAAGCCTCCTCTTCAGTGACAGCTGGTCAGTGGCCCCCTGGCATAGAAGGTGAGGGAGAATAAATGAACTGGCCTTCTGGGGAATTGAAGGACCTGCTGACTGTGGGGATGGTGACACCGGTGTAGCTAATCCTCAGGGCTCTTCAAGCTGTGAGCTTTGAGTAGGTCCATTGCTTTGTATGTAGATCTCCGCAAAGACGATCTTAAAATGATAGTATGGGGGCGGGGTTGCTTTGCCTCTACGATGACGCTGCAGTGGAATCATGGGGCCATGTGGGATCAGCAGGGGGATGTCTGAATGAGTCGGTGCCTGCTCTGAGCACTGACTGTTAAATTGCCAGGGATGTGGAACATTATGGCACAAGCCCAGGCTTCCTCATGCACATCCTCAGAGAGCTCCCGGGCACCTGCTCCCCACTGTGCACAGTGGGTCAGGGCAGAGTCAAAGGCTGGTGGTCCAGACGGGCTCCAGCTCTCTTGTTTGCTAGTAGTTTTATTTACCACTCTCATCTGTAAACTCATGGTAAATCAGTGCCTACCAAGCTGGGCGTGTCACAGAGTAGGAGAGTTATTGCATAGTCGTCTTAGGCCCTGGGTTCAATCCCCACTCCCAGGAAAAAAATGAAGCACCTACCTCACACAATTATAAGAATTGAAGAAGTTAACTCACTCGCGGCACTAACTCAATGTCCGTCATCATCAGTTAGAAAATTAAACACAAAGTCGCTCTGCGACTCAAATCATTGACTAATTTGCATATGGTCCCCTTGACCCCTAATCTTTTCCATCCCTTCATAGGCATTGCTAGATGATTTGAAAGATGGTAAAGAAACGCTCAAGCGTTCATCTGAAATAGTTCTCACCTGATACACAGGCAGGGGATCAACCCTACCCTCCTCCCTGGATGGCAGGTGACCTTCAGCGTCAGAGAAACCAATTCCCTGCAAGAGTTTCGTGAGTGGCAAACCCCTTCAGCACTGTAAGATGGCAGCTCTCCACAGCTGCTCAAGCTGAAGGAGAGGAGCTCTACCCAGAAACCCCCTGCCACCTATAAAACAGACCAAGGGAACCTTAGCATGCCCAAGGCTTCACTCTTGTGACACCAGGGTTCGCAGTACAACTTACAATAAAGTCATGAATAAACCCACAGATTTGCAGGCATGCAATGTGTGTTTGCAAAACTCAGGGTAGATATGCAAGCTGCACAGAAAGCAAAAGTATGGGCATAGGGAATCTCAGAAATAATTTCTGTACTCGGGTCTTCCTTAAAATTCAACTGTGAATTTTAGTTGCAAAAAGATGTCATTGTTGATGTTATGTTACACATATGTTCTGTGTGTGCATGCATCCATGTGTGTGTGCGCACGCGCACACATGTGGCAAGTGCACATGCCATTACGCGTTGTACAGAGGTCAGAGGTTGCCATCAGATGTCTTCCTTTACCATTCTCTGTCCACCTTATTTTTTTATGCTTATTATTACTATTTTTGAGACAAGGTCTCTATGCTGAAACTGGAGCTAGGCATTAGGGCTTACATGTGCAGGATGCCACATGCAGCTTTGTATGTTTGCTTTTAACATAGGTGCTGGGGACCCACGCTCATGTCCTCATGCTTCTGCAGCAAGTCCTCTCCCGCTAAGCTAGCTCCACGGCCCCTATACATACATTCTTAACTCCCGGGATGCTGTTTTCTTCCTCAAAATCATGGAAACAAACGCATGATGTCGAAGCAGACCTTTGTTTAAATGAAACAATTCATGAAGGGTGGCAGGCTCTAACAGTGAGAGCAGGTGGGACTTCAGACTCTGCTCAGACTCAGACTTCAGACTCTGCTGTGATTGTCCTCTTGAGAAACTTACTCTGCTTGAGCTGGCTCACCTATTACAAAACGATGGCCATGATATCGTGATATTCATTGGAGTTCAGCATTCGGAATGGTGGGAAACGCCACACACACAGGACACTATGACTGAGGCTGGTCAGCCTGCTCGTTGGGACCCACCACCTACAGTTTCATAAACATGAAGTTTCTACCAAGGAAAGTGTACGTGTTTTTGAAATATTTCATTTACTGGGAACTACTGAGGGATTTTAAGGAATCACTTAAGGGTGCAACTTCACTTTTCGAGTGAACAGGCTACAAATATAATGTTTAAAGCAGTTCGAGTGTGACTTCTATTTTTAAGAAATATCCCATTGGTATTGTTTTATATAGCATTATGTATTTCTATATTTGCATATTAACCCAACAGATTTATTCACCATCACATATCTGCGAATATAATAGTGTCAATCTACTAGTATTGTATGACCTAAATGCAGCTACATGATTTATGCAGACCATACATTGCTTTCCTTATCAGATTGGTGCAGATGGAGTATGACTTCATTGTTGTTACAGTTCCCCAGATAAGATGCATGATTGTTTAACAAAGGCGTGAGGAGGAGGCACTTGTGCGGAAGATATGACGGTCCTCACGCCTTTTTTATTGGCTTTAAAAGGAGCAACTATTAAACAGATATTCCTGGGGCATGTTTTTTAATGCTGCAAGACTCTTAAATATTTTATGACATTTTACATTATATGTAAGTACTTCCAGCACACTTTACGTTTGGGGGACATCTATTCTAAGCTGTCTTATGAGATGATTCTGGATGACAGAGTAATCCTGATGTTAAAATGTCCTATCTTATCAAATAACAGCTGGGTAAGCTGGCAGATGAATTTTTATCAGTTTAAAAAAAAAACATCCAATCAAGAGATAACTCTGGAACACAATCTGCAGAATCCCACCCACACTGATCAGAATTCGCCAGCCAGGTCATACATTAAAAATACAGCAATGGCGTCTAGCCTCCCTGTTCTGGCTGTTCCGAGGCTGAGGGGCCAGGACAGTAGGAAAACATGACTGGGCTCCCCACTGGCATCCCCAGTGGCAGCTCTCTCCCCCGTGTGACCTTGGACGGTGTTTGCACAGCTTGCAGAGCGAGGGAGCTGGGAAGCTGAAGGCCGGCCAGCAGCAGCCTGAGAGTCGCTCGAGGGGAAGGAATGGCTCAACAGGGAGGAGAGCCCATGTGCGCATTAGTCATGACTGCCATGACTCCCTGTCACCTTGAGGGTACACAGAGAGCAGTTGCATGACAGGGGAACGCTTCTGAGGAGTGAAGGGACAGTACATGTCAGGTTGTATTTCCCAACAGCCACTAAAATAGCAAGTTACACAATTATTTGTCTCTAAAGTTTAGACAGGAGTTATTTTATTGTTGTGCTGTTATATAAAAGGGCCTTTATTCAAAGATCTGTATGCGTTTTCATTGGGCACATTGAAGCTGCGTTTTCCAAAGTATTGGTACCCTCAAAACTTAATCGTGCAAAACTGCACTCCAAAAATACATGCTGTGTATCATAAAACATATGTGTGCTGTATATTATATGTTGTGGCATATACACATAGACAAACCTTTTATGTTATCATGACAATTTAGCTCTGAATCACAATTATGTAAGTGTCTTTAATGGTTATTAAACTTGTGCTTGATTGGCTCAGACAAAACATCAAACAAGAAAACAGGATTTTAACAAATTCTTATATTTCAGTGAAATTGAGTTTGAGCGAAGCAATCTGGAAAAAAGTATTGTCCCATCGATGTTGCTCTAAAAATCCTTCTGTTGAGGCTTCTTACCTAGATCAAGCTCCAGACCCCCTGAAACTAAAGATTTCTGGATTTCTCTGCTCAACAGTTCACTAAGCTCATCATGGGCATATTTGCCTCTGTGTCTCCTAAATGCCTTGATTTGGCTATTTTCCTCCAGTGCCTTGACCATCACAACCCCACACAGCTTCCACTTACACCCACCCCTTTCTGTTCTCCCCTCGCAGAGCTGATTTCATCACCACATTGCTCAAAGCTCTTCAGAAGTTTGGAATAAATACCAAAACTGCAGCCAACTCTGACTTTCCTCCAACTGTGAATCTCTTCTGTCTTCACCAGTCCCGCTGGCCTTATGTAGTGTGACTTTACAACGCACACACATGTGTATTCAAGCTGCACACATGATATGATGATATACATACACATACATATACACACAGTGATTACGCCAATCTAGCAAAATTTAACCCACTTCTTCCCACTCAGCTTCCTTTCAGACATTCCCTTTCCCGAGAGGGTATTTCCTGCCTGACCACAGTCAAACTAACCCCTACTCATCAGTGAGGTCTGCTCAAAGGTCACCTCTCCTGGAAATACTGCCCCCAGCCACCATTAACCAAATCTGCCTCTCTTGTTAGAAGTATATACACATAATATATTGCATTTTCCCCCTTTACCTCCTAGCACAGTTCACAGTTCTGTATTTATTTGTGTGACATTTGAAATAATATAAGCAAGTTCTTTAAGAAGGGAGTGGAGGGGGGGATGTCAGTTTTCAATCCAGGGGATATGCTGCCCTCTTCTGGCCTCCAAGGACACCTGCACTCATTGTGTATATACACTCGTACAACCATACACACAAATAAAAATAAATCTTTAAGAGAAAAAAGCACAGCTCTATCATACAAGATACTTCACTTCCAGTAAGAAACAGTGTCTCAAAAACAAGATGTCCATGTGTACACACACACACTCACATGAACAAGAATATACACGCATGTACAAATATGCACACAATACCAGGCATCCAGAACAGTGAATAAAACATCACATTTAGCCCGCTGCAGGAGGTGACCATACTTGTTGGATAGAGGTGAGTGTACAAGTGTCCAAATACTGAACGAAAGCTGTAACGCCCATGTCACTCTCTAGGCAGCTCGAGTACTTAGCATGTGGTTACCAGGTTAAAAGTGCTCAATAAACATCTGTTATATAAACCCAGGTGCTGTTTTCCGGAAATATCCATCAGATCATCGGCTGGCCTGAGACCTGGGCGGCTCTCAACCTTGGTCAGAGAGGTGTCTTTTTACAACAGACAGCAGTCGGTGCAGATGCCGACTGGTCAATGTGCTGACATCAAGAGACCAAGTGCTCTGGATGGGACATACGAACCCCACCACCAAGGCTCAGGAGCCATTCATTCCAGAAGAAGCGGCATAAGGAATGTAAGAGCTGGAGGGGATGTCTCCAAATGTGCCCTCCGCTGAACAGAGCTACGGGGATTGTGAACTCACAGCAGCTGTGTTTACTTCGCAGTTTTCCACCACTCCTCTATGATGACACTGAACAGGCCAACCCACGCTTATCGAGACACCACAGCTAAACAGTTTCCAACACAGAGGAGGAGAGGATGCCCTGAAAATATTCCACCTGGATCTATTATCTGTTATCACTCTGTTTAAATATGCTCAGTCCACCCGGGAATTAATTACTCTTATTTTGCTCTGAATTCTTTTTGAGGGATGGGGAGGATTCGAGATAGGGTCTCTGGCTGTCCTAGAACTCATTTTGTAGACCAGGCTGGCCTCAAATTCACAGAGATCTCCTGCTTCTATCTCCCGAGTGCTGGGATTAAAGGTGTGTGCCGCCACCACCGGCCCTTGCTTTTAATTCTTAATAAAAGGGTTTGATTGACTGTGGCAGAGGAAAAGCACTGAAATAGGTGTTTTCATTTTACCGGGGTAGTCGTTGGATTCGGCGAATATTTTCACCAAAAACTTACCGACAGCACGGAAACCTGAGCTTGGTCATTTCACAAGCTTATGGATAGAAATCACGTGGCTCAGCGTCTGGCGGTTCAGATGAAAGCGCTCTTCAGTTTCAACAGGTAGGCTTTGAGCTCATGCCGTTTTCTAAGGAAATCAACCTGAAGATTTTATTCCTATGCATATTAAGAATATCAGAAGTTGTTCTGACAAAATAATTTTTTTTACTCAGTGTTTATCAGGTAACAATAAGTCCATAGACATCCACTTATAGAAGCAATATTGGCATTTCCTAACTCATCCATAGAGAGTACAATCAGCTAACTACGGGTATAAAAGAATTCTCCTAAAGCAACTGGCGGAAGACTAGGTTTATAGGAAAGGAGGGAAAAAAACATGATTTTAATATCAGAATAGTCCTATATTCTAGATCGAAACAGAACGTGTGTCTCTCAGCCCTTATCATTGGGGTCTTCTAAAATTTGCTTTTCTCTCAAACTAATATCGATCTGGCTTTACGGAGGCAACTGTGAGCAGCCACAGACATGACTGCCGGTCATCTTACCTTGAGGCATAACGTAACCTGCCCAGGAGAAAAGATGTAGACAGGATGCTGCAGAGGACCATAAAACACTATGTAGCATTTCCCTGTATGGTGTGGGGTGCAAGGCAACGGGCAAAATGAACCCAAAGCATCTGACCCATAAGAACCCCAAGTTCTTTGGCCATTGCAAACTAGACTTCAGTCATAGAAGATGAATTCTTAATAAAAATGATTTATGTCATGTGTGTGCCTGGTGCACATGGAGACCAGTAGACAGCATCGGATCCCCTGGGACTGGAGTTATAAATGGTCATGGGCCACCATGTGGGTGCCAGGAACTGAACCCAAGTCCTCTGGAAGAATAGCCAGGGATCTTTACTGCTGAGTCATCCCTCCAGCCCAAAAAAATGAATTTTTAAAAATATGCCAGCATTTACTTGAATAGTTTCTTATTTCAGGGAGTCAGATGATTAGATATGCCATGCTATCCCCAACAACATTCCAATGAAGTCTTCCAGGGGACTAGAGAAAACAGTCTCTGAATTCATCCAGACACATAATAGACTCAAATGTCTAGAGCTGTATTCACCAGAAAGCATAAAGCTGAAGCACCGCACCGCCAAAGCCACAGTGACAAACAGCAAGTCACAGCACAGACACAAGACACAGACAGATAGCTCAGAATAGCATCCCAGGCTCAATCTGTGAAGCTGCCACCAATTCTGTAAGGTTTTTATTAGCATGCATCAAGTGTATGTAATGGACTTCATTATGAAATTTTCACACCTACATAAACTGCTTTTGTTCATACTCACATATCTGCTCATGTTCTCTTATCTCCCTTCCACTCCTCTAGACCCTCTTCCTCTTCCCAAGCAATCCTTGTACTTTTTCAGTATAGATTTGGCATATGACAGAAACATGAAGTATCCGTCTTTCTAGTCTGACTTATGTCGCTTGGCATGCCGGCCTCCCATACCACCAGTCTTCCTGCAAACGGCACAATTCTGTCCTTGAAGACCAACCCAAAGGCAACGTCATGCAACGCTGGCCATCTAGAAACAAATCCCCAGCTCTTAATGGAGCATCCGGGAGAAGGTGGGTACACCACACACATGTGAAGTGGGATGATATTTAGAAATATCACATGAGCTTGACCCATCATTTCCATGCCATTAAAAACTCACAGGAAAGTGAATTTGGGGCCCAGTTCCCCCATACATACCATGTACAATTCCCCAAATCAATCCATCAATCAAAAACAGATTGTTTTTTTTTTTGGTCAGAGAACAATATTGGCTAAAGTCCAGTGAAAACTATTTAGTCTGTCATTTGGCATATTTTCCAATAAAAGCTTATGCTGATTGAATTTTTCATCTTAGTACCAATTAGGCTGTCATATATGTACGGCTCTAGTGGATGAGTCACCCAAAATTATAAAATCTGGGAACAATCGTAATGTTTTAATCACTACTCTACAGCAGATGACTGTATAACGCTCTACAGCAAAGGGCTGGCCAAATTAATCATGTTATACAGTACCTACCGATCAAGCATGTTGGGAAGAGTGTCCTGCATAGTAAGGGGAACAGCAATGTCTAACAGCTGAGAAACTCAAAAGGCCAGAATATGAAAACTCAGGGAAAGTTTGTTTGGAGTGAAACAAATACCCAATGTGTGTTACTAGATTTTGCAACGGCTGTGTTGCAATAAAGAAATGCGATTTTAATTGAAGAGGAAGATAATTGCAGCATAAGAGCCAGCTACTTAATCAGCACCCCAATCAGAGAAGCCTGAGTGACAAACTTGGGCCCCACACCCAAGAAAAAAGGGTGAACCAAGCAAGCGAGTAAAGCAAATTCCTATTACAAATGCAATCAAGACACGTGAGCCACCCTGGAGCCACGCCCCGAAGTGGGGGGATGTGTGTATGTTCCTAATGCTCATTACATTTAAATAATTTCCACAGGTTTAGATAAGAAAATGAGAGACACTGTTTTGAATTGTATTTCAGAGGGCTGCAGTGTTGCTCTGGAGATGGGCACAATGGGATTAAACACAGCACACACTTCTCCAAACTGTATTCCTTAAGATAATACCACAAACTGAAAAGGGGGGAAACACATTAAAACTACAGATTATAAGGGATCCAGGTAAAAATCAGCTCCCATGATGCTGTAGGGGGAAGCCATGTCATCTGAGGATCAAGTGAAGGAGCTGGAAGGAAAGACTTTGGAGATAAGGAACTCTCCAGCTGAATGGCCTTTCTGTCTAGAAGATCCCAAGCCAAGATAAAAAAGATTTTAAGAAATCATTTGCAGCATCTAAGGAACCCATACAAGTCAATGAGGTTTCCTATCACCGGAAATATTTGATAAGGGGTTCTTCTTAGTGTTGAGTACTTAACAAGACCAGAAAATGGGGATGGGGAAGAAGAAATGAGTAACATTTGAGAACACCTGTATTTTTCATGAACACATGGTCACTGACAAACAATCGAAGCTAAAAAGAGGAGATGGTTTTCGCTCACACAGATCAAATCTAGAAAACCAGTTGTGATTTCCTTGATTAACTTTATTAAGAACAGAGGCAGACCTAAGTTTGTCAGGAAGCTGTGTCGTTATCAATTAGTAATGTCTGCTCTGAGTCCAGAAGAGTGACATCAAGGAGGCTTCGTGAGGGTGCCGTGGCCCATGCATATAACCCCAGCACTCAGGAGGCCGAGGAGGAGGAGGAGGATGGAGAGTTTGAGGCCAGCCTGAGCATACAGTGAGGCTGTCTCAGAAGAAATGGAGAAAGGGAGGGAGGGAAAGAAGGAGGGAGGGAGACATTTGAGAAGCTCTTTGTTAGCTCTGATCTGCGCCTAAAACTATTTTTCTATTTTTTATCAGTTTTGCATTTGTTAGCGCTCATCTATAAAGTCCCTAAAACTGTTTCTATTTTTCGTTGTCATCAGTTCTTGAATGCATGCAGGAAATAAACTGCTTTGCCAACTAACTAGTTAAACTAATGTTTACTAACATTAATCCTAACCCCACTAATGGAAGTGTGGGGAACACAACAAGAAGCAAAGCAAAGGGCTGTCCACAGCCTAGATCAAGACAGTTTTCTTAAGACACAAATGAGAATCGCTTAGAAAATGTGTCATGGCCCATAATCTGTTCCTCAGCTTTTCGGGTTCATAAGCTGAATGTCGTCATACGTAGCGGTCACCTGACATTTGATGCCAGGCTTTGGCAACTGCATTCACATGGTACTGATGGTAGCCATTCCAGTTGAACGAAGGGGGCTGTATTTTCCCAGTCACCCCAGAACACTTCCCTGAGAACTCACTCTCCAACACTCACCACAGCTGGTTTCTTTTCTTTTTGAATCTTTTGTGGTGGTTGTTTATTTTGTTTTGCTTTTACATCCCAATCCATGTTTCCCCTCCCTTCCCTCTCTTCCCAGCTCCTCCTCCACTGCTCTCCCCTTCCCTCCCCACCCTTGCCTCATTCTCACAATTGGTTTTTCTAAACTATAGAGATTTTTTTTAATTTATTTATTTATTAAAGATTTCTGTCTCTTCCCCGCCACCGCCTCCCATTTCCCTCCCCCTCCCCCAATTAATGACACATGTCTTTTTTTTAATTCCCTATTATAGATTTTAAATTATTCCTCCAAAATTTTGTTTTATTGTGGTCCCAAGGATACAGAGAGAAGTAATATGCCATCCTGTCCTTACAGGAAGCCACGCCTCTGTGAGTATGGAAGCTGGAGAACAGGATACACATCATCATTACACGGGATGGGTAAATACAGACTTAAACCTTCAAACCCTCACTGAGGGCTCCTTATCCGTATTATTTCTAATGTTCTTCACTTTCCAGGCTCCTGCCTGTGCTACTTCACTTCCGGGATCCCCAAGTCTGCCTTCCTTTCCTCCTGGAAGGAAACATTTCCTAAAAGACCTCTGAAGACTCCAACACCCAGCCCACTTCAGTCTGTCAGTGTGTCCCATACATTCTTGTCCTGATGACACCTGTTCTCCTCCTTGACATTCCTTTGTCGTGTACTTGGAATGTTCTAGCAACACAAGATGTAGGTGACTTCATTCTCTCTCCACCCTCTGCTTCCCTAGTGATAAATGATCTGACTTCTGTGCCCTAAATTATCTGGAAATTTGTTGTTCTGGAATCTCCAAGGATCTTGTGGCAATAACATAGACTTTTCCCTCCTAGTCCTTCTTCTCCGTGGTCTCTCTCTGCAGGATGTGAAACTCACAACCTCAGATAACCTCCGTCTGAATACTGCCAGGTGAATTACCACGCTTCCCTCCACACTGATTTCCTGAACCTTCTCAGGCTTCCAAACCATTCCTTATTCATTTCTTTTACTGGGTGCTCATCCTCTGAGCTAAGCCTAACTTTGAGTGTCTCTTCCCCCACTCCGTCTACAGCTTCAGTTTGAGTGTTCCAAGGGCTTCGCCACTGCCTCGGTGAGGGTCCACTTAGCCCTCAGCTGTCTCCTAAACGCCCATCGGTCTCAGGGTTCCTTTTAGTTTACATAAACAGTCAGATTAAATGATTTATAAACTATGAGAACTGAATCCGTGAGTGTAGCTTTAGTTAATACCTTAAGAATGATTCATTCCCTAGTCACAGAGACAATGGTAACTTAAAGGATCCTTCCAAAACAGCCTCTTTCATATCCAGGTCAGCCCATCTCCTGGAAATTCTCTTCTCTTTGTCTCCTGCTTTCTTCTAGGTTCTGACTCCTGGTTCGTTTTCTCCCCCTCTCTCCCTCTCTCCTCCTCTCTTTCTCTCTCTCTCTCTCCATCAGCCTCATTTACATATGACATGCTGTATATCCTTGGTCTTTTTTCTCTTATCTTGCACAATCCATGCTGTCCCTTTGCCAGTGACTTCCAAGCGCAGTCACACGCACTTTCCTGAATCCCAAGACACACACTGCCATGGGATAGCTCGACTTGGGTGTTCATTGGGAGCCCCATCGCCAATCTTCCTATCCCAAGTCCACTGTCTTTCCTACAAGGCCTGCCCATCCCTTGCTACTCATATCAATTAATGATATTCCTTGAGCCCAAACCTAGAAACTTCTGGATTCTTAGACTCCCCAACCATCCACTTGTACCCAGCCACAATCAAATGCCACCACTTAGTCCTTGTCTTTCCTTCCTTCCCATACCACTGCTACCTTCTTGGTGTCTCGTTGTCTTTTTCCCACCTCAGAACCTTGAAAATCCTACTTTGTCTTTCTACCTCAGTTCCCCTAAAATCCTTCTACCCAAACTTAGGCTGTAAATGTTAAGGCTGTGCTCATTTGATGTCTATTTTTTTTTCCTATGATTTCCTGTTTGACGGCTCTCATTCGTCCACTCCAAGACTCTGGAATCAAATCCAAATTCCTTAAAGGAACTTCCCAACGTGGCCCCAAGCAATTTTCAGGCTTATCTCTTGGCGCTCAAGCACGTTATCTTTACGCCAAGCCCAAGTTTTCAGGTTTTCGTCCTGTGTGTTTCCAACGCCTCTCCACACGGAGTCCTCTTTGTCTAGGGTGTTGTTTTAGGCAATGACCTCCCACTCATACTGAAGGTGCAGCTCTGTGGCTTCTCCTCAAGTCCTACAGAAACTAGTTTCCATTTGCCTACAATTCACATATTCTATACAAATCTGTGTTAGAAAATTCTTGTCCAGCTGGCATCTCTCTGGGTCTCGTTCCCCAAACTCCCCGCACCCCGGAAGAGCTAGTTTCCTTAAGGGTCAAGACTATGCCCGTGTCTCTCACCTTTGCATCAACGGAGCCAAGGAATGTGTCTAACATGGCACAGGTAGAGAACAGGGAATAACTACTATTCAAAACTAAGGACATCAGAACCGACTCCTGTCCTTGTCCTGCGGGACAAGGGGCTGGAGACGACAAAGGGTTTTCCTTACCTTTCTTATTACAGCAAACCTTATGGCCAAGTTGTATTAATAATCGAAACAATACAGAAAAATCTCTTCTCTCAAGTTTTCGCCCCCACAGTGCCCCAAATTCCACTCAGATCAAGGGTAGATTTTTTTTTTCATCTAAACAGCTTCAGTGATAATCTAAACAGCTTCAGTGAGATCATCTAAACAGCTTGGGTGACAACCTCTGCGTTCCTACCCCTCTCCCATCAGTAAATCACACCTTAGCCTAAATGAGACCAGCCAGACGATAATCCACCTAATACCTATTCTCACGGCATCCTCTACAGGGAAGTGGAAGCTGACCAGCCAGGACAAACTAAACTGGGATGTGGCCCTGGGGTGTCGACCTCAGAACACAGGATTAACTGCTGATGGAGGGGCGGGGGAGGGGGGAGCTCTGTAGAAAGAAGGAGTCAGCAAAGCAAATATCTAAAATCAATGATGGAAACAGGTTGCTGCTGGCTCCTTCCCTTCGCGGAGCAGGGAACACCCTCTCTCACACTCGGTGCAGCCCCGCCTCTACACTGGGGCTTGGCTCTGCCGGGGAAGAGCTCATTGTCCTCTCTTACTTAACTCCTGGAACCTCATGGTGGTTTCCACCCCCTGCCCCCATTATCTCTCCTTTCATCTGGTAAGGAGGTGCAGAAAGGAGGGTGAGCTGGTTTCCACAGTCCCAAGATGTCAGTCACAGCGGCGATGCCATCTCAACCCTTTCTTTCCCATCTGAGACGTTCTTACCTCCCACCTCAACTGCACCAGAGAGCTGGCTTTTCGAGGGAAGGAAGGAGGCCCGGCTTCCAAAGAACAAACACACCATGCATCCAGGGCTGTTTCTGCCGTGCAAGCACACCTTCGAGAAACTCGAGCCAAGCGGTGAAGATGTGCTACAACCAACACCAAGAATGGAAGCCAGCATATCTCACCATAGCCATTCCAGACTTTGCTAGTCTGCAGAAAGACTGCATGGTCTTGGTCCTGTCCGCTCCAGTCCCTTGGCAACAGGAAACTCATTGTTGTTTTTGTTGATGCGCTATGTATGAGGTTTGGAGCTAGGGGCTAAATGTATCCCTCCTACTCACTTCCCCCATATCCTCTAAGTCACACTTGAATATGATTTCTTCCTTCCTTCTTTCCTGGAAATGCTCCCCTCCCCCTACCCATGCCCTGCCAAAGGGAAGCAGAGACAGTCTGGCATAAGAAGTACTGTGGACTATCCATCAACCATGCAGAATGCAACCTCCTGCTTCCTCTAAGACCTCCAAGAAGAGACTCCCACTCCACCTAGAACCCCATAATTCCACCTGGAGCCCTTGCTGTGCCATTCAACTATTGATGGTGTCTGTCTTCATGTGGTGTTGACAGCCCTTCTAATAAACCTCTTATCCAGAAGGACAAGCCATCCCAGTGTTCCCCCTGAGGCCCCCAAACCTTTCAGATTTTCTTTTCCTATGTTAAAGGGAGCTCACCAGAGATGACCACTCAAACACAGTGTACAGCCAATTGAATGTCTTTGTTCCAGCTTGCTGGGACCAGAACACGGAGGGGGTTGTTCAAGGGTAGAGACCTCATTGAGACATCTCTCAGGGCAGCTGCAAGGGGGGGGGCGTTCTAGGAGTAAGCAGTTGAAACAGTTTTAATAGAAGCTAAGATAACCCGTTAGCCCACTGGAGAGGGTTCTGCACAGACAGGCAGTTTTAACAAATGCTGAGTTAGCTAGGCCATCCTGATCTTTGGATCCTAGAGTAGAGTTGGGTAGTTTTTCATGGGATTCTCCATCAAGGAGAGCAACTTCTACTTAACGATGAGATGGACTCAGCAAGAAGACAAGATGGAGGAGCTCTGCGCCCTCTTGCCCCGTCACACACACACACCTGTGGCCATAGTGGTGTGGCTACACATCAGTACTGGTTCGAGTCCTTTTCAAACCAACTAGAAATACAGACATGGAGGGTGTCCAAGAAGGGGTTAAAAATTAAAGAGCTATTTACAAAGTGTAGATATGGTAGAGTGGAGCTACCATGGGCATTACGATCTCCAGTAGAAAGAACGTCCCATAGAGATAGCCTTCTTGAGAAGGGGGGTGTGTATGTGCGTGCGTGTGTGTGTGTGTGTGTGTGTGTGTGTGTGTGTGTGTGTGTGATGGGAACAGGCCACAAGACAACCTTGGGTGTTGTGATTGCTGGTCCTCAGGGGCCATCCACCCTTTGGTCTTTTTTTTCCCAGCGGGAGGTGTTTTTCTTTGTGAGACTGCATCTGTCATTGGCATAGAGCTAGCAAATCAAGTTAGGCTAGCTGGCCCGGGGTCCCAAGGATCTACCTGTACCTCCTCTGCACTAGACTTACAAAGGCGTGCCACCAACTCAGATTTTGGGTTGTTTTTTTTTTCATGGTTCTGGGGATCCAACTCAGGTCCTCACACTTGTGTGACAAGCACTTATGGAGAGCCGGCTCTCACACCCCCAGGATTCAGCTTTCAGTAATAGGATATAGCCAAGGCTCAGAGGAGGCCAGGAGAATGTGTTCTTATAACCTTCGCTCTTCCCTCTTCTGTTCCCCAGCGGGATCCAAACTGAGCAAGCATCATGCATAAGGCAAGAGGGTGCAGTGGTCTTCCTGGAGCAGGAAGTGAGATGGAGAAAGGTGAAAGGTCAGCCATCTTGGGGAGTGGGCGCTCACTACCTCTTACATTACGCTAGTATGCCTACATGCTGGCTGCTGGTTTCTCTCCTCCCATTTGTGTAGTTCTCAAGGAACAATATTAGCGGCTTTGTTGACAGGCTTTTCCGGTGCGTGCATGTTTCTCTTCTGCAGAAATGCATGCACCAGTGCTGAAAAGACAAATGTCCTGACTATACCTTCCAATGCTCAGCATCTCTCTCAAAGACCTGACGTAAGCTGAGCCTTGGCAAGCACTGTTCAGACGGAGGCATCTCCCCAGTCCACCCATATGCGTTCTTGAAGAATGGAATTACACTTTTGCTCCAGGCTGGCCTTTTAAGTAGGCAGAGTGTGATTTCAGCAAACTTCTGCCCAACATCTCCCCGCGGCTTCTCAGCTCAAGGAACAGTCTTTCGTTTCACAATTAAATGAGACGAGCTTGCGAGGCGGAGGCTGGCATTCTGAACTGCATACGGCAAGTAGGCCGGGTTTAATCAGTGCCAGTGAGCAGTTCCACGTCCCTTTAGACAAAGGAGAAGCTAAAGCACAAGAAAGCCCAAGTGCCTGATGAGGTACAGAGAGGTTCACCAGGAAGAGGAAGAAGGAAGACCAGGGTGAAGATGCCAAAAACCAAGCATAGCTTCACTGTTTGTCCAAAGGCAACTTGGTCCAGTTTGAAGTACGCTTAGATGCTAGTTCGCAGTACGCCGATACCTAGAACCACTGTGTGCACAGATGTGGGCCAGGAAGATGTGGGCACAGTGGTGAAGAAGCACACAAGACAAGCGCACATGACCAGGACCCAGAAGAGCCCCATAAACTGCCCTTCAAATACCAGCTCGGCCAAAGGCATAGTCTTCAAACCCGCTTGCCTTAAAAACTCCACTCAGTTCAGTTATAGGTAGCCAATGTCATCCTCTCCTAAAACAGCCTGTGACAATAAAATAGGTTCCATCTTTGCCACAGCAATTTGCATTTCCGGGAAAGACTTTGACAGCACAAAGTTTAATGCAGGGTCTGGCGATGAAAGATCAGGTTTAGGACGATGTAATCTAGCCACAGGCTTGCCGTCCCTTCCAGCCAGACCACTAACTCATCACTTGTGCCATCCTCACGAGCTCCCGTCTCCTCCCCTGTGAGCAGAGACTAACAGTTCCTGACTTCCAGGTTAAGTGGGTTGCAGGAGAAAGTGTACATAAAGACCCGACGCTGTCCAGCAGAGTAGGCTTCCGCGACAAAAGCTGTTGCTTGTCTGAAACCCAGCCCTGCCACCAGCGCTGGGGATCCAGCCCGGGGCCTAGAGCAGAACTGTTCTTACGCTTGATGGTCTCCGTGTGACAGACTGTGACAACAGCCCACATTACAAGCTGTAAGGTCTTCATTTGTAATAAACAAAATCCAACATCTTATATAACTCTGTAAATATCTACTTACTTAACTAATCCAGAAAACACCTCTATTTCCAGTGAACTGCAGTGAATGCCAAGATTCATGGCTGTTCAAAGTTCGGAGAATAAGCAGTGGTTAAATGCTCAGTCCTAAATAAGACGTGTATGTATACCACCACCAACCCCCGAGGCTCAGGGGACACCATGGAAGAAGGGGGGAGGGGGGTGAAAGCCAAATATCTGGAAGAATCGCTGTGAAGAGGCATCCTCTGGGCACGACACAGTCTTCACAAACAGGAACACAGAGCAACTGCCCAAAACCAGCTATATCAACAGTCAGTCGTGGGGAGAGGAGGGGTCTGCGGGGCTCAGCCCCTTACCCTGGACCTACTGGGCTGCCAACAGTCTGGAAGAGCCGGAGTCCCCTTGAGCTCGCCAGGCTCCGAGGAATAGTTCCAAACCAATAGCACAGGGACAGCCCTAATTAAACTCAGCGAGTCACAAGACAAAGCAAAAGGACGTGGATGTGGGGAAGGGATGGGGGGAGATAACAGAGGGCTGGGGATAAGAGTGATCGGAAGGTACTATATACATGTATGAATTTGTCAAAGGAAAGACTTAATTACCTTTTTAAAAGAAATTTAAAAAAAACTAGAAAATTCTACTTAGCCCCACCTTTTAGCCAAAATAAATTTATACAAGCTGAGGAATTCCAAGGCATCAGGTGCACTCCGCGGTCTGGTTTGCCAGCAGGTTAAATCGGGTTTGCACCAGTACTGCCCTGTATTCCCCAAGACTTAGGAGTTAAAACCCGAAGAAAAGGCTTAAGCTCCATAATGGGAGCTAGCAGCTTCTGGAAAAACCAGCGGTATAAAAGGATTAACACTGCCATTATGCACGGTGGCTAATTGCATCGATTTAATGATGCACTGGGGCTGAGCACAATCCTGACAAAGACTCCAGAAACTCAAACAGAAGAGGCCCTCAGGAAGTGCGGGCAAAGCCAGAAGCCCAGGGGAGAGCTGGAAATCTGACCTCCAGACAGCACCACTCACCCATTCCTTCCTTTTCTCTCCAAATGACTGGTTTTTCCACCACGGTGCGACTTTTTCTAGTAGGAATAGTAAAGGAAACATGTCTTCTTTGAAAAACTAAGATAAAATCCCTATGGACTCATTAATTTTCGAAGCCACAATGCTGGAAAACACAGTTTTAAATCATCACAAGTTGCTCAGAAAATAAATGTGCTGAAATTCCAGCGAAGCCCTTTTCGGAGGGCTTGCCAGCAAACTTTGTAGAGTGGCCATTGGGATTTAATGAAATGAAAGTGCAGATAAGGTGCTTAGCACAGGACCCAGGACTCAGAAATTCAGGCTGGTTTCCAAATAGGATCCGCATACTTCTTAAGTGGGCTTAGTCCAAGAATTAATAATCTTGGGATGTGATCAGTCTCCAAGCCTGTAGAGCCAGAACAGTCATGGTCAATTTCCTTCATACGACTGCATTAGATTTAAATAGTTATTTAAGTCTAGTCGACTGCATTCTTGCCTGCTTGGGAAAATACGTGACTCAGAGAAAGAGCCACATTTGTTATGAAATTACTCATCTGTTTTTAAGTCAGTCGTCTAAGAATTTTCTAAATAATAACATTAAGAGATTAATTTTACTCCATATGATTTCCCTTTGACTTATACTTTATGTACTTAATCAAAATAGATAGAGAAGTGAATTATTACTGTGTAGTTTAATCTCTACATCACATCTCTAAGACGAAATCTTCACTATTCCCTCTAGATTTGCAAAAACTTCATAAGTAAGGGAGAGAGAGGTTATGCTCGGTAATATTATAGCTTACATCCATCCATTCCTTAAATTACCAACATGGATGAACAACAAAAAACATTCCTAAAAGAATTCTGTAGATTTATCAGAGTGAAAAATAGCTGCTAAATTTTGTTACGTTCATCTGCCGTCTTTTACGATTGGAGTTTGTGCGGGTTGGTTTATTTGGTTCTTCCAATTTTTCTATTTTCTTATGAAAACCAAAGGGGACACTACATTTCTGCTTTCTGTTCTGTGTCGCTGTTTCCCCCTCCAAAGGCAGCTTATCCATAGCCGGCAGCTGTCTGTCACAGAATCATGTCAGCTTGACCCAAACAAAAATCCTGTAATGCACAAGAGAACTGTAAAGGCTAAATTTAATTTATTTAATCTACATTTAATCCCCCTTTACTACATCCTCACCGGGGTAAGAGAAAGCCAGCCAGGGAGTGCCCTTAATCCAGATTTCATAACACAGCTACTCAGTGGTTTACTGGTATCAAGGCAGTCTCAGCAGATCAAACAAATGACTTGACTAAAGAAGGAAGACGCAGGTTCAAGGCCTACTCTTCTCGGATACACATCACCCAAAGGCACCCTGGGAATGTCATGTAGAAGCCTGGAGTTCTTATGCTTACAAAACATTTTCGCACCTACGAGCGTCAGAACTTTATACCAAGAAAAATCAACTTTTGACTAGCCTTTCCGTTTCCAACATGCAAGAGTGTCAACATGTCGAGAACAAAAGCAAAGAAAGTGGGGGGAGGCACTGAAAACCCCTCAGAGAACAGTGAGTCCTATGAGGTGGGCCAAGAATCTAAAGAAGCCAAATGGCCAATATTCTCTAGAAGAATAATGAGGAGGCCTGCATGCAGTATCACGAAACCAATGTAACATAAGAACTGAGAGAGATAGCCACGAATGGCCGAACAGCAAAAAACTCTCATGAATGAGATGGCATCTCAGCCGCAGTCTGCTGCTGAGGTGCGACATTTGAATGGTGTAAGCCATCCACAGAGAAGAATGAATTCTGCTCCAAGCTGAGAGCAACAAGCAAGGGCCTCGAGATGGAACCACACACAGCGTTTTGGCTGAAAGTGAAAAGAAGGCCTGCTTGTGATTAAGTATTATTTTAGGAAATGCTAAGTGTTTCCGTTGAGTTATATATTGCTCGTATTTTAATATTAAGTTTCATTAGGCTCCATATTTTATGGAATAGTAACTTGAAACACAGAAAAGCTGAGCGTCTTGCCCAAGGCCACGTAATTACTTTATGAGAACGTGGCTCTCCTGCCACCCTGCCACCCTCACCGCAGGGGGAACGGGGCTGGCTGGACAGGGGAGAACCAGGCTATAGAAAAGACATCACAGAAGCTTGAGCATGCCGCCGAGGCGATGACAACCCTGCTCCCAGAGCATCAATCATGCCGCAGTGGACAGACTAGATCTCAGTTGCCACAGTGAGGAGCTAAGGAAGAGAAAGGCCGCAGATGCTGGTGAAATCATCCTGGGGAAATATTTGAAAGCCAAGTTTACAGCATTGGCAGCAAGACGTGATAAAATTCGTCAGCTGTTGGGTGGGAGGAAAATGGATAAAGTGGGTTTAAAAAAACACAAATGAAAGCAAGCATCAGCACAGAAAAACGGATGGCAAGTTCGTCATCAAGTAACAGGATGGAAACTCTTTCCCCTCTGCTCTCCTCTCTGGCCATTTTCACCCTTTAACCCTATCCTTTCATTCTTTCAGTGTGTGTGTGTGTGTGTGTGTGTGTGTGTGTTCGTGTTCATGTGTACACGTATGTGTATGGTCAAGCCTGTGAAGATCAAAGGAAAATCAGGCGTCTTTCTCGCTGTCCAACTTATCGTTGTGATAGGGTTTCACACTGAACATGGAGTTTACCAATAAACTGCACTGGCTGGCCAGTCAGCCTCAGGGATCCTCTCGTCTGTCTCCTAGCCCTGGAGGGATCCTCATGCTAGGCTTCTTCACACAGATTCTGAGACACTGACTCAGCAAATACGAGCACGTTTGCAACCAAGCTGTTCCCCATCCCCCATTCTTTCAGACTTTGCAGCCCTAAGTGGGTTAGGTTGTAAGAAACAGAAATCAGTGACAAAAGCAAAAAATATTGTCAAACTCTTTTTCTATGCCTGCCACCTGCTGTCCTAATGCTTGATACTTATGCACTCATTAGGCTTCCAAGGTAACTCCAGAGTAAGCAAAATTATTATTCCTACTTTAGAGCGAGGAAACAGGCTACACAGTTAACAGCGAACCTGGCTTCTAACCCACGCAGTCTGACTCTAGAGCTTACCCACTGAATCTACACTACCCTCCAAACTGCCACCAGGCAGTTTCCATCGCACTACAAAGACACAGGGGCGGTGGTGATGGAAGATGATCTGCAGATTGAAGATTATTGAATTTTACAAGTTTCCCAGGGATCAGGCATGGACCTTATCAATAGCTTGTCATAATTACTCAGCTCTACGACTCTGTCACACGACTCTTGGAATCCTACGGCGCACTCCCTTAGCGTTCTGTCCTGATCTTCAAACGTAACCTAGGTTGTTCTATTGCTCTCCTTGACCTGTGGGTATGTTTGCCTCTCCAGGGCCACTCTAGACCCCTTGAGGAGCAGGAATTAGATCTTGGTCACCTATGTAAACCAGGTCATATTGCAGGTGCTCCACTAAACCTGTTGAAGACATGAATAAATTAATGAATATGAATACAAACGATATGCTCCAGCCAAACTGGTCGACTTCGAGTCTCCACCTGCTTGGTCTGTCAGTCCTCACTTTCCAGAATGGTCCTCTCTCTGCTGCTGCCCACACTGCACACTCTAACCCATCCTTCACAGGACTCAGCTCAGCTCCTCCTGTACCGTGAAATTCAGCCCAGTGGCCTCAACAATCCGGCGTCAGTTCAATGGCATGGGGACTAGCGTCCCTGCCGCTGTCTTCAATTCAAAACCAGACCCTAGCACTGCGCTCCTCTGGGATAACTCCATAAATTTCTAAGGTTTAGTGGTCTCCAGCTATAAACATAGGCAAATAATATCCTTCTGAGAGAAGGGGGGAGTGAAAGAAAACCATCTGAACACCTGGCATGCTAGGGAAATGAGGGCTCCTCCCTGCACCCACACTCCTTTACCGATCAGGCAGCACTTAAGTGGCAGCATTTAGCATCTTCCTTCAATTAGACTTCAATGACTAGAGAGATCTTTGGGGACAGGAACTGTATCTCATCCACGGGCCTCACACAGAAACGTAGCCAACATTAAGAACAAAGTGATTGTGAGGCGGGCTGCGGCAAACACACGTGAGTGGTGGCGGGGTTAGAATCACGCATCTTCATGTAGCTTTGCTGTGGAATTATCACACGGCACCTCTGTGATCTCGCTCGTGCCCAAGACTAGACCAGTAAGTGCAATAAAGTCAAAGGTTTGCCCCGCAGAAGCGTGACTCTCTCCATGCCAATCAATCAGCCAGCCTTAGGTTAGGTTGGGGGCTTGATGCTTGTCACTGGCACAAAAAATTAAAGCTAACACTAAAGCAAACCTAGGAAAATCAAAACTCCAAATCTGTGGTGGTTATCAGTAGAATAAAAGCTCTTTGCTTTTTCCATAAGTTTCAATACCCAGGCTTCCCCTCTCTGAACCTGCCAGAGTCCTCTTTTCCCCCGATTTGTCACGGCCTCCATTTATTGTACATTATCTTCGCAGGAATCAATTCCCATGCTTAGGGCTTTCTGTTTCATTCGGTTGCTGCCCTACTTGCAAGTACTGACAAGCCATGGGAGCTGCAATCTGTTGGTAGTAACCTGCAGCCTAACAAGCTACTCTTGGTGAATGCCCTGGGCCACGTCCCCTTTCCCTGCAGAAACTATTTCTGTAGCTCTCGCTCCGTGGGATGCACAGCTACAAATTTCATTGGAAGCAGCAATTACTAATGGAATCGTGCCAAGTCCCCGTGCTTTCGGTATTCTCCTGCTTCCGTCTCCTTTTGGTTTTGCTTTTTCCCCATGGGGAGAAGCACGGGGTGAGAACTGGAACCTAACACCAAATTCACCACAGCAGAGAAGGGATACATACAGTGGGATAGTAGATGGCAAAGCCAAGACGGCCATATGTCAGCAGCCATCATCAGGAAAACCGCCGCCTTCCTCGGCTTCATCCCCCTGACACAAGATCAACAGTAGCTGCTGACCCTGTGCCAGTGGGTGACTCTAGAGATTTATAAATCGTCCTGTCTCAAAAAGCATCACGTAATTCTAAAACCCGTGTGGCTCTACACATATAAACGCATGTGTAATATATTTTAACAAGAGCAATATCATAGCCTATGGGTAGATACGAAACAATTTTAGTCTTGTAAAGAGCCAATTAAATACTTCACTGGTGCCGTCCCCCTGAAATCTGTGCATGGGGTATCCAAGGAACTGTGTTTGGCTTGTTTATTAAGAAGGAAAATCTAGTTTGGGAGTAGAGGTGCGAGTCTGTATTACAAGTCTCAAAGTAGTGCCATTTTATAGCCTGCATTCACACTGTTACAAAAAACCTTGTACTTGCAGTCAGACAGACCCAAATTCTCCCTCTGGAACCGGTCAGAGATAACACACTGCAGGCGAGGTCCTCACTTCTGGGGCTTAGGGTTTCTGCACGGTGGTCTTCACACGACCTTAACCATGAGTTTAGAAGTATCCAATAACCCAGAATAGCTTCAAGATTTTATATTTAAAATAGTTGTATCATTACATTTGAAGATTCCTTAATCGTTCCTTGTGTACACTTTCTTAGGAAAAAAATGAATATACTTTAATTCACCAAATAAAAAAAATCATCTACATAAGACATTGTATATGTGTGCTGTGTGTATAATACATATTATGTATATAAATGTGCATATATAAGACATTTATATATATTTCCTACACTGTGCTTCTTAAATGTGGCAACTTTGAACACTAATATTGAGCATAATCTATTTTTGCCGTTCAGTTTCCTGACCCTTATGACAGCACTGATTCCAGCACACTCGCTACTTACTGCAATTCCTAAAGCTGTTTATAATGTCAATCTGAAAATTCGTACTTCAACCATACTTTGTAACCAGATTTCTTTTATTTTTCATAGTTAGCAAATACTGAATACAGCCTAAGTTAGCATTAGAAAAATTGTTACTCAATGGTCCTCAAAGGTAAAATGGACTCCACCCATTTTCAGTTTCAACACAGCAAGTCTCCTGTCGTACCCAGGGCAGATACAAACGCATTGAAAAGGTATTGGTTATTACTGCATATTAATTTATGCAATCATCAGCCAAAGATGCTAAGCCAACAAAAAGAAAACTGTCCAAGCAAGCAAACCCGAGGACCTGTGAGCCACGCCCTCTCAGTATATAAAGGCTTGTCCCTGTCCTTGGTAGCAGGCACTCCCTGGGCTACCCTACATCACCATGTCTGTTCGTTACAGCTCCAGCAAGCAGTACTCTTCCTCCCGCAGTGGAGGAGGAGGAGGTGGTGGAGGATCATCCCTCAGAATTTCCAGCAGCAAAAGCTCCCATGGTGGAGGGTTTAGCTCAGGGGGGTTCAGCGGTGGCTCCTTTAGCCGTGGGAGCTCTGGGGGAGGTTGCTTTGGGGGCTCATCAGGTGGCTATGGAGGTCTGGGAGGAGGCAGCTTTGGTGGGGGCTATGGAGGAGGCAGCTTTGGTGGGGGCTATGGCGGTGGCAGCTTTGGGGGTGGCAGCTTTGGTGGAGGCAGCTATGGTGGGGGCAGCTTCGGTGGCGGCAACTTCGGCGGAGGCGGCTACGGAGGAGGCTTTGGTGGTGGATATGGAGGAGATGGTGGCGGCCTTCTCTCCGGAAATGAAAAAGTGACCATGCAGAACCTGAATGACCGTCTGGCTTCCTACATGGACAAGGTCAGGGCTCTGGAAGAGTCAAACTACGAGCTGGAAGGTAAAATCAAAGAATGGTATGAAAAACACGGCAACTCAAGCCAGCGTGAGCCCCGGGACTACAGCAAATACTACCAAACCATTGAAGACCTTAAGAACCAGGTAAGGGGCATTTAAAATCCCAGCTTCAAATCATGTCTACCCATGTAATGTGGACAGGTGAATCTAAGTTAAGCATAGCACAGCTGATCACTGTGCCTGTTTGTTTTTCCATGTCTAGTGGAACCAAGTCTCATCAAAGATATTTATGAAGGCAGGGCATGTCTTTTTCATCCAGCATGTGTGTTGCCTGTCTTCCAGGAGGACAGATGACTGAGAACCTTTTAGGTTTTAACAAACATAATGAGTTCACAGTAAAAATATGCTAGATCATGTACAAATGTAGGAACTAAAAGAATTTTAAATGGGGATAGATAGATTGATAGATCTCAATCATTAAGGCTGATAACAAGTAAGCCATACCCAGCACCAACATTTGCAGGAGACCCAAGTTTCTAATAGAGAAATGATATACTCCCTGTCTCTAGGGAGTCTGTTAACCACATCTGGAGATTCAAGGTAGATGCACTTAGAAATATTTACAACAAATTAAACAAATACAGATGTGAGTTGCTCAAAAGTTGGCGGCAATACAAGAAAATCATAAACTCTATAATAAAGAGTCCTCATTGCAGGAATATACCCATATAGTCCCAGCCAGTGTTCAGAAAGGAATCATGGCTATAAAAGTACTGAAAATAATATTGTATGGGCAAGTTTGTACTATTCTATGCTTAACCTAACCTCCCTTCAAAATTCTGGAAGAGAACTATATAAAAATGCAAAATGCCTATGCTAACCTAAAAGTCATCAACCCATCTCTTGTCTCTCCCTGCAGATCCTCACCCTGACTACTGAAAATGCCAATGTCCTGCTGCAGATCGACAATGCCAGGCTGGCAGCTGACGACTTCAGGCTGAAGTAAGTTGAGTGGATGTGGTACAAAGAAAGCAGGTGTTTCCAACAATGACTTTGGAGGCCCACAATAGCATTTCTATTTTCCTGAACTCATCCAGAGCAAAATAGCTCTGAGCTGTTTAAGTTTTGACTGTAACATCTTTGGGGTAACTTTTAAAGGAAGATGTGTCTTAAAGTAACAGTTAACTCTTTGTATCAAACTATTGCTATTCCTACATGAATTAGTGTATTACAAATGATGCCGGGATATGAAATCAAATCTGTATTTATAGTCAAGTCTTCGTCCAGGTATTCCTCCATTGATCTGTATAGCCAGGGTTTGTATCCTGCTTGTTTCAGATATGAGAATGAAGTAGCCCTGCGCCAGAGCGTGGAAGCCGACATCAACGGCCTCCGCAGGGTCCTGGATGAGCTGACCCTTAGCAAGGCTGACCTAGAGATGCAGATTGAGAGTGTGACTGAAGAGCTGGCTTACCTGAAGAAGAACCATGAAGAGGTGACATAAAATTACATTTCTCTCTTAAAAGGGGGGGGGGGTGTCATCTTGGTCATGGCGCACTCATTAAATCTAACTATTCCTCAAACAGGAAATGAGAGACCTTCAAAACGTGACCACTGGTGACGTGAACGTGGAAATGAATGCGGCTCCAGGAGTTGACCTGACTCAAATGCTGGACAACATGAGAAGCCAATACGAACAGCTTGCAGAAAAGAATCGCAAGGATGTAGAAGCCTGGTTCAATGAGAAGGTAAGTAACTGCCCTTCTCGGCAAAGCTCCTGGAGATCTTGTGATCATGCCTGGATGTTCTCATCTTTTCCCGTTTTTAATCTTTTAGAGCAAGGAACTCACCACAGAAATTGACAGCAACATTGAACAAATGTCCAGCCATAAGAGTGAAATTACTGAATTGAGGCGCACTGTGCAGGGTCTCGAGATCGAGCTGCAGTCCCAACTGGCCCTGGTATGCTAAATCTTGTAAAATGGCTTTCATTTTATCCTGCAATGTTTCATGCTAAAAATGGGGGGGTGGGGGAGTAAAAAGTGGAACCGAAATCACAGCTTTGCAGGGTCGGGGAAAACTGTTAGCATCGTGCTCAAACTGCAGGGCTGCCTTTAAGCCACTTCTCTTCTGTGGCGACGTCTTGCTGAAGAATTTCCATGTTTCACTGCACTTACTAAAACCTTCTTCTCAGAAACAATCGCTGGAAGCCTCCCTGGCAGAAACAGAAGGTCGCTACTGCGTGCAGCTCTCCCAGATCCAAGGCCAGATCTCCGCCCTGGAGGAACAGCTGCAGCAGATTCGGGCTGAAACCGAGTGCCAGAACTCCGAGTACCAACAACTCCTAGACATTAAGACCAGACTGGAGAACGAGATCCAAACCTACCGCAGCCTGCTCGAAGGAGAGGGAAGGTATAACGGAAACCTGCGAAGTCTCTCGATTGCTCTCGTTCAGGGTTCTCCATAGCCAAGCCTGCCCAAACCCAAGGAAACGCCAGCGGGCGGGGCAAAGGAGGCGGGAAGGGGACAGGGATGTCTTCAGGAATCAGGGCTGTGTATGAACATCTGTGGATGGACAAGTGTTTGAGTATTAACAGACAAGCTTGACTGGCTGGTATTTTCTCAAAACTTGAGTCTGGAGCGCAACCTGACGCTTCCATGCTAAAAGCGACCGCATCTGACCCTCACCCCCCCCCCTCTAGTTCCGGAGGCGGATCCTACGGCGGCGGGCGCGGCGGCGGCAGCCACGGCGGAAGTTACGGCGGCGGCAGCTCCGGTGGCGGCGGCAGCCACGGCGGAAGTTACGGCGGCGGAAGTTCCAGCGGCGGCGGCAGCCACGGAGGCAGTTCCGGTGGCGGCTACGGCGGCGGAAGTTCCAGCGGCGGTGGTCACGGCGGCAGTTCCGGCGGTGGCTACGGCGGCGGAAGTTCCAGCGGCGGCCAGAGCGGAAGCGGAGGATTCAAGTCTTCTTCTTCCGGGTCCGGTGGCGACCAATCGTCTAAAGGACCAAGGTCAGCAGAAACTAGCTGGGGTAATCTGAATTAGTTCTAACTTTCTCCAATGGTTTTGTTGCTCTTTCAACTCAAGAGCTGATTTTAAAACAATGAAAATCTCCATTTAGATTTTCATTTGTGTTTTTAATAGACGACGTCAATTTTGGGAAAAAAAAAAAGCTTTCTGCAGCGTGGAATTTCTTTTTAGAACAACTCGGAAAAGATGTGCATTATCTTCTGTAATCTAAGCTTGTTAGCTTGTTAGGATCTCTACAAATCGTTTCCCCTAAATTCTAATTTTTTTTCTATTCACAGATACTAACAAAACCAGAGTGATCAAGACGATTATTGAGGAGGTGACACCTGATGGTAGAGTCCTTTCGTCTATGATTGAATCAGAAACCAAGAAACACTTCTATTAAGCTGCATAAAGAAGAGTCTCTTTGCACAGGCCACTGCACAGATGTGTGGGAAAATGTCCAAGAAAACACTTCTGTCTTAATGGTCTATGGAAATAGGTTTGCTCCTTGAAAGGGTTTAAAAGGTGTTTTGTGGTTTCTGTGTTTCTTCTTTTCATTTATCAGAAAGTGTCCTTTTATGGAGAAAAAAAAGAAGACAACTTTCTCATTTACTAATGAATTTCTCATTTACTAATGAATTTCAATAAACTTTCTTACTGATGCAAATGATCTAAATTTGTCAGAATTTTTATTTAATTGTGTGGGTGTGCTCAGACAAATATGAGTAATGTGGGTGAAAAGTTCATCTTTCCCCCAAAGGTATACCTTCTAAAGATACACAATCAAAATTGCTATACAGCCAATGAAGTTATTTTGTGTGCCAGGTGATGCCAGTGTGTCCAAACAGACATCTCTAAGTCTCCTGCTCTCCCCAATTCTTTTGTAAACGACACAAAAGACCTTGTCCTTGCAGTGTACAACTAATTAGACCACAACCATGCTGGCTAGTTTTGTGTCAACTTGACACAAGCTAGAGTCATCTGAGAGGAGGGAAATGTCAACTGAAAAACTGCCACCCTAAAGTTTAGATTATAGGCAGACCTGTACACATTTTTTAAATTAATGACTGATGGAGAATGGCCCAACCCAATGTTGGGCTGGTGGGGCCACCCTGGACTAGTGGCCCTGGGTTCCATAAGAAAACAAGTTGAGCAAGACGTGAGGAGCAAGTCAGTAAGCAGCACTCCTCCATGGCCTCTGCATCCTGGTTCCTACCTTGATTTCCTTCAATGATGAACAGAGGAAGCCTAAGCCAAATAAACCTTCTTCTCCTCAAGTTGCTTTTGGTCATGGTGTTTCATCATAGCAATAGTAACCCTAAGATACCAACTGTAAGATTCGGTGCAAGAGGGACCTTTGCGGCATCCCAGTCAGGTCCAAACCGCAGTGGGCAACAAAGTACGCCATGTAGAGAGAAAGAGCTTGTGCATGTAGTTTTATTCTTGTAAATTACAGGGAGCCAACTTGGAGGGTTCACCTTGAACAGGTCAGGTGCACTCCTCCCTCAATTACCGAACCCTAAGCAGGCCAAGTCTCCCACCTTTCCCTGGTCCTGACACCCTCCCCTTCAATAGCCAGCACCTTAAAAAAAATCCTAAACTTAGCCTTGTCCTCTGCTCTGCCAACACCTCGCCAGGTCCAAGAGATACCGGACAGTTCCACAGAGCCTGGGCAGCAGTGAAGCAACCGGCTACCCCAGGACGAGGCAGCACCCCAGCTGTCTCAGCCTCCCCTCTCCCCATCCCAAATCGGTAGGAAGCAGTCTTGAAAACTTGATGCCCTCATCCCCTTAACCTGCCTTGCCAAACTCCTCATCTTTTAAACAAAAAAAAGTGAGGAATGTTTCTATCCAGGCACACCTTGGCCCTGCCCCTTGGGCACAGTCGCCCCTTGGCTTAAGGCAAGCAGTTCCACTGTATGCAGTGCAAAGGCCCCTTTAAGAGACAAGCTCCACCCACTGCTGATCTCTCTCCCACCTTAGCAAGCCCTCTCAGACCTCTCCTCTCCCCTCTCTCCTCCTTCTCTCTCTCTCTCTCTCTCTCTCTCTCTCTCTCTCTCTCTCTCTCTCTCTCTCTCTCTCTCTCTCTCTCTCTTCCCTCTCTCTGTTTCTCTGTCCGTCTTTCCCTTTTAATAAAACTTCATACTCAAGCTCTCTGCATGTGGCCTACTTTGTCACCGGTGGCGCTTTGGGCCCGACTTGTTATGGGGCGCTGCAAAGGTCCCTCTCACACCGAATCTTATACCAGCTGACATTACTTGATACTCTACTTGGAAGTGCTAAAGGCGAAAGTCACGGTGTGGCTTCTGGGTTGCCCATGCCCATTGAGTAGCAACTTCAGCATCTTTCTGGGCTTGAATGCCAGTGTTTCTCAAGATCTGAGTCCTGATCCTTTGCTATTTCAGTGGGACTCTACTAAATAACCCCTCCCCTGGTATATTACACACTTTAGAATGTGCCCTACTGGGAAGTGCCCCTCCTCAGACATTGAGAACCAGGCTTTCATTTCACACCAAGAGTCTCTATAAGAAACACTTTCTCAGTCTATGACTTGGAGATTCCTTTGTCAATCTATGTACTTCGATAAACCTTTGGGTTACTAAATTGTATCCCAGTGTAAATCTAAACTAGATTATAATACTAATGAGGAGAGGACTGAGTCTGTGTTATGTATCACTGTAAACCCCACCCTAGCACGGTTTTCAACACCAATTGTTAAAGCCCAGTAAGTACTTGTTGAGCAACAAAATTAGTGAGTCATATCCAAATAAGTAAATGTAGTACCTCCCAAAATGAAGCCAGAAATGCTGGAGACTAAGAATCAAAAAATATTCACTGCCACTGTATGACAATAAAAACGAGACCAGACCTTTTGTACAATTAGTATATGTTTGTTTTAAACACTTCATAAACAAAATGGAAATGATTCAGTTGAGCCAAAAGGGCAAAAAGTACCCAGTGCCTTCCATGTGTTAGAAGCTTGGTTAGCTCTCCGCCTTCAGTCCTTCCCATTCCTCTAGTAACAACAGCCCCCGTCCTAGCAGATAACTGGAGAAGCTTGAGAGATGAGACCAGACTTAGGGAGGATGCGACCAAATGTGAATGTGGAGAAAACCATCCAATGCCAAACAACCAAAGCCCTGGACCCTCGGTCTCCTTGTTCCTCTGGCACTGGAAAGGTAAAGGGTGAGGTGACCAGCCCCATTAAGGAGGTAAGTAACTGTAAGCGTTAGTGCAGAGAACCCTCCCAGCATAAAGAAGATGGAGGACAGAGACAGCAGAAACAATCTTTTCACAACCAATCCCAGGAGCCTGCTGAATGAAAAAGAGGACATGGCTGCTCCTAGGTGTGGTCGAGAAGGTTTTCCTTGTAGGTATGGGGAAAACACGGCCAGAGACATCTGGAAGAGTCCAGACTGGGCACAGCCAACAGAGTAGACAGGACCATGAGAAGAAAGAGAAAGGGGAAGAGTGAGAGAAGAATAGAAGAAATAGGAGCAAGGGAGGGGACTGGGGAGGGGAGAGAACCAGGAGAAGCACACAAACAAAGAGACCAAAAGCCAAAAACGACCAAGAGAGTATATGACCAAACTGGCTGAGTTACATAGGAAAGAGAAGCTGGAGAGAGGGAAGCGTACTTGCAGTGCTGGGAGTGTCCACTTGGATATGGTAATAGGCACCTCAGCTAGTCATTTGTTCTGAATTTCTTCCAGACTTAACCTACCCAGAAGAGAGCTTAGAGTGCCCAAGAATTTAATTCAGTGGCTAAGATGCATCCTCACATTCAGCAAGCACAGTTGTGCAAAGTATCTCACACACATGCTAGATCTTGAAAGTAAAAAGAAAAAAAAATATTACGACTTAGTCACTTCCTGTCATATATACCACGGAAGATGTGACCATTAGGGACCAAAGATCATGGACAAGGTACCAAAGCACTCCAAATGGCATCTCGGAGAAGGTCTTTAGAAAACCTGACTCTCTTGGACCAATCCTGGGGATGGCAGCACACAGCTAATTAGAAAGAATGTGGAAGCTAGACCAGCCAGGGATGTGTTTAAAATGTACAGCACCCAAGCTCCACTCTATGGCTGCTCTAAGAAAACTCTCTCGGAATCATGATTGGTTATCCTTAATTCAATCAGATCTGGAGAGCCCATCTCATTGTGTAAGGGAATATATTCATAACCCCTGACAATTACAGTGGGGACTTCGATGAGGGTCCATTCTATTTCCTACTGCAAGAATAATTCTTGGTTTCTCTCTCTTCCACTTACCCCTACCGTTACCACAGCTAGTCACTGTCAGGTGCTGTTTAAACCGTCTTTACAGTTATCACAATGCCATCAAGCTCAGCCCTGACTTGGGTACCCTAACGTCTCCCCCAAATTACTGTGGCTATCTTTCTACTGATTTCTCACACTGATTCTCATTCTGTCATCAGTCACCCTCCACACATCAGCAACAAAACAACAACAACAACAACAAACAAGCCCCCTGCTTAAATTTCCCAATGGTTAGCTTTCACGCTCAGAATCAAATTTCAAGTCCCCCCCCACCCCCAGCCCAATACACCCTTTTCTCAGGCGCCTCCTGGCACACCACCATCCATACGTCCTCCAGTTCCTGGAAGGCACCACACTCTTCCTTCCAGCAATGGTTTGGTTGTGGTTTGAGTGTGTTCCCCAAAGGTGCACGTGTTGGAAAGTTGATCACTGGACGGCAGTGCTCAGAAGTAGTGGGACTCCTACTGGGAGTTGGTTAGATCCTTGTGGACACCACCTTTGGACGGAACCGATGGAGTGCTCAGGAGACCTGGGTTAGCAGTCTGAGAGTACTGCTGTGGAGGAGTGACCCGGAGAGACCGCTCAGCGGTCAAGAGCACTGGCTGCTCTTCCAGAGGACCTGAGTTCAATTCCCAGCACCCATACGGCAGCTCTCGGCTGTCTGTTACTTCAGTTCCTGGGGATCTGAAACCTTCACACCAATGCACATAAAGTAAAGTTAAATAAATTATTTTTTTAAAGAGAGTGGTCCTGACATCTCCCTTTTCTGACACTCCCTTCATGATGCCATCTTCATGAGGTCCTTATGAAAGCAGAGGACAATGCTCTGGTCTTGAATCTACAGAACTATTAGCTAAAACTAATCCTTTCATTAGAAAGAATCCAGTCTCCGGTAACTTATCCTATTGATTGACTAATAACTAATAATAAAATAACTAATAACTAACATCTCCTAGGGTTAAATATAAATATTTTATTCATAATTATATTCTAAGAATGTCTCTTCATATCCCTATCTAGAAAATTTTTCATCTTTCTTGTATTTCCTTAATGTCATTTCTTTAAGAGTACCCCAGCTGAAACTAAGTCTTCCTCAGTAGTTGTAGATTGTTTCTTTCTCTAACTTTTAACACAATTTCTATTTTATGATTATTTACTTAGGACAAACTCATCACCCCCCCCACCAAAAAAAGTCCTTAAGAATTGAGAATATATCTGTTTTTCTTTCTGTAGTACCTGCTTCTAGCATAGAGCCTGGTATATAATAGGTGTTTGCTAAATATTTCTTATTTTAAGGCTTATTTAGTTTTATGTTGTGTGTATGGGTGTTTTGCCTCACTCTTGCAGTACCTGTATCGACCAGAAGAGGGCGTTTTATACACTGGAACTGGAGTTACAGATGCTATGAGCTGTAAGGTGGGTACTGGAAACCAAACCCAGGACTACTGTAAGAAAAACACTGTGACCAAAAGCAACTTGAAGGAAGAAGGCGTTTATTTCATCATATACCTCCCAACCACGGTCCATCAGTGAAAGAAGCCAAGGCAGGAACTCAAACGGGGCAGGAACCAGAAATGAAGCCCAAACCGTGGAAGAGTGCAGCTTACTGGCTGACTCTCAAGCTCAGACTCAGACCTGTCCAAGGGTAGCACCACCCACAGTGGGCTGGGCCCTCCCACATCAATCGTAAATAAAGAAAATGCCCCCACAGGCTTGCCTAGAGGCTAATCTGATGGAGGCATTTTCTCAATTTAGGATGCCTCTTCTCAGACGAAATTAGTTTTGGTCAAGTAGGAGAAAACAATAACCAAAAAATAATAATTAATTAATTAATTTTTTAAAAAAAACTAGACTACACAAAAGGATCTTTCCCTTCCTAACTTTGATTTCCAGCGTCCTTGAGATGGTGTACAAGAAACTCCTTTGGAATCTATACAGCGCACCGTCAATACAAAGTAATCTGGTTTTATGAAGGCCAAGACTGCCCTACACGTGCCCAAGAAGCGACATCCATTTGAAGACCAGCACTGCCCCCTGGTGGAAATAGTGAGCAGGGGCAAGGGTGGCCACCAACGTGGAAATCTAACATTTATTCAAATATACACTTCTTAAGAGGCTTTTATTTGTGTGTGTACCATTTGTATTATTAATTGAGAAATAATGTTTACACATATTTATTTTATATAATATAATGTCTTGGAATTGGCATATTTGTTAAATGACTAAATTAAACTGACATATTACATACCTTTAATATGATGACATTTGAAATCTACTTGTGTTAAATGCATTGTCGTTTTCTCCCGTACTTTGCCGTGAAATGTTCTCTTAGAAATATTTTATTTACGTATGAAAATGCAGCCATATTATACCAATTAGTCGTCTGCTTGTTGCTCAATTTTAATGATAATTATTTTAAGAAATAATTAGCAGCAACTAATAGTAATAATAAGGAAGCCATTTATGGAATAATCAAGCACCGGAGATACTTTAAATTCTTAATATATGCTAATGTGCTACCGTGGTGTTTCCATTTCAACACTTCAATCAAGAGAACAAGGAAAGTGCATTGTGACTTCACAGTGCACAAACATCTTAGACTGTGGGTGAGAATATGCAAAGTCAGTATGCAAATCAGCATGCATAAAGAGTAATTATTCAGAAGGGAAACGGTGTCCTCAAGTCATTTTTCTTCAAGGGTGTGGCCCCCTGCTAGCTTGTCCATGCTCCACAATGTTGTGATATGAGCACTGGCAACTGGACCCTCTGGTTGGGAAGAGGATGTTTGGGTGCAGGTCCGGGAGGAGTTGAGGAGGGGCGTGAGTGTGATCAAAATGGCATTGCATTCATTTATCAGATTCTCAAAGAATAAGTAGATCTCAGTGTGAGACTCTCAGGTCACCTTCAATGAACAACGTTCCCCTTGGCATGTGCCTGCTAATCCTGAGTAAAATGCTTGGCATTCTGGGTCTTATTTGCCTACCCTGCTGATAAGGAACTGAATTAAGAGCTATCTAGGGCTCTTCATAACTTTAAAAAATATCCTGCAGCTTTGCTCAGGTCATGCATTTAAAGATCATGCCAATGTTGGCCGCAGCACCAGCTCACCACGGCACCAGGCTTATCTTGGCGACATCTCTGACTAGCCTAGAGATGACACAGTTCCATACCACCTTCTTCACCTTCACCTGAACCTGAAGCAAAGTCCCCACAGTCCCTCTGTTCAATCCTCTTCGTCTCACCCTTCTGAGCCACTGCCTCAGGGAAGGCTGTTTGCGAATATCTCCTTCAGTTTCAGCCTCACTTTTTCAGCCCTTACACACACACACACACTCACAGACTCACACACGCTCACACACACTTGCACACACGGACACATGCACACTCACAGACTTGCACACTCTCACACACTCGCACACATGCACACACACACACACAGCACCACCACCAGTGATAACAGCTGCCATGTATTGCAGTGTTGCCCTTGCCAAGCACGATGTTCAGCACACCCTCGGGTACCTAAACAGAGGAGACGGGAACTTTTAAACCACATTTTGACGATTCATTTGAATTTTTTCTGCAAGTCTCTCTGGATAAAAAAAGGAAAAGAAAGGAAAGATTTAAAGGAGAATCCATTTCTTTTTTGTTTTGTTTTTTGAGACAGGGTTTCTCTGTAGTTTTGGAGTCTGTCGTAGAACTCATTATGTAGACAAGGCTGACCTCAGAGATCTGCCTGTCTCTGCCTCCCGAGTGCTGGGATTAAAGGTGTGCCCCACCACCGCCGGGCCTGAGCCCCTCATTCTTAACCTCCCACCTCCAGGCATCACAAGACATTTCATGTCCAGGAGTCTCTGGTCTAGTATTTGATGACTTAGTATAGAAGGCAGTAGCCAAGTATAGCCACTTGTTCATCCCACCGGCTAGCTTAACCCCGAAATAACCCCACAGAAACTGTATTAATTAAATTACTGCCTGGACCATTAGCTCTAGTTTCTTATTGGCTCTTATATTAATTTAACTCATTTTTATTAACCTGTGTATCACCACATGGCAGTGGCTTACCGGGTAAAATTCTCAGGGTCTGTCTCAGGAGGATCCACAGTGTCTCTCTGCTCTGCTTTCCTCCTCCCAGAATTCAGTTCTGTCTTCTCTGCCTACCTAAGTTCTGCTCTATCAGGCCAAGGCAGTTTCTTTATTCATTAACCAATACAAGCAACACACAGAGGGGACTCCCACATCACCTCCCCTTTTCTGTTTAAATAAAAAGGAAGGTTTTAACTTTAATATAGTAAAATTACATATAACAGGTATCAAGCAAGAATTAGTTATAGTATTTTATTTACTTTATCTTTTATTTTAACTAAGGAAAACTATAACTATCTATCTATTTTTTAACTCCATCTAAGCTAGCCGGGAAGCCAGGATGAACAAGCAGCCTCCCTCCTACAACTTAGGGCCCTAATATCCTCCTGACTTCTCGTTCCAATGATATCGTATCCAGTCCCCAAGGCTGGTCTCTGGATTTGGACGACATCTGTGCTTCTGCCTGCTTTAAACTTCTGAACATTGGTCTCCACTCTCCAATTGCTGGAGTTTGAACGTGGTTTGTGTAAGTCTCCTAAAGCTTATGTGCTGGAGACTTGGTCACCGGGGTGGTGGTTTTAAGGGATTTGGACCTCTCGGTGGTTGGACTCAACGGAAGATGGTCAGTTCACTGTTCATTAGGAACCCTGCCTCAAAGAGGATTTGTGTAGTTTTGCTTGTGGGACCCAGCCAGCTCTTGAGAAAGAGCCATTTTTTAATTAACTAATTAATGCCAATCTTTTCACACTTTACATACCTATCCCAGTTCCCACTCTCTCCCCTCCTCCTGCTCCCTCCACTTTCCCCCACCCCATGCCCCATTCACTCCTCAGGGAGGGTAAGGCTTCCCATGGGGAGTCAACGAAATCTAGCACATCGCTTTGAGGCAGCACCAAGGCCCTCCCCACTACATTTAGTCTAAGCAAGTTATCCCTCCAAAAAGAATGGGCTTCAAAAAGCCAATTCGAGCACTAAGGAAGAACCCTGGTCCCACTGCCAGTGGCCCCACGGACTGCCCAGTCCACACAACTGTCACTCACATGCAAAGGGTCTAGTTTGGTCCTAGGCAGGTTCAGTGAGCTCCCACTAGCTCAGGTCAGCTCTTTCTGAGGGTATCTGCATCATGGTCGTGACCCCTTTGCTCATCTTATTGCTCCTCCCTCTCTTAGACTGGTCCCCAGAAGCTCAGCCCAGTGCTTAGCTGTGGATCTCTGTATCTGCTTCCATCAGTTGCTGGATGAAGGTTCCATGATGACAATTAAAGTAGTCATCAGTCTGACTACAGGGCAAGGCCAGTTCAGGCACCTTCTCCTCTACTGCTTAGAGTCTTCGCTGGGGCCATCCTTGTGGATTCCTGGGAATTCCTCTGCTGCCAGGTTTCTCGCTAACCCCATAATGGCTCCCTCAATACAAACATCTCTTTCCTTGCTCTCCCTTTCTTTCCCCCATCTCGACCATCTGTTCCCTCATGCTCTCCTCCTCCCTCCGTTTCTCCCCTCTCCCCATTCTGCCCTCCCTTCTCCCTACCCCCCACGCTCCCAATTTTCTTAGCAGATCTTGTCTACTTCCCCTTCCCAGAGGGCTCCATATATATGGTTCTTAGTGTTCTCCTTGTTCCCCAGCTTCTCTGGGGTCATGGACTATAGGCTGGTTATCCTTCACTTCACGTCTAATATCCACTTATGAATGAGTACATAGCATGCTTGTCTTTCTGGGTCTGGGTTACCACACTCAGGATGGTTTGTTGTTGTTGTTGTTGTTGTTGTTGTTGTTGTTGTTGTTGTTATTGCTGCATCCATTTGCATGCAAATTTCAAAATGTCATAATTTTTTTACCACTGAGTAATACTCCATTGTCTAAACGTACCACATTTTCTTTATCAATTTTTCGATTGAGAGGCATCCAGGTTGTATTCAGATTCTTGCTATTATGAATAATGCTATGAACACAGCTGAGCAAATGTCCTTGTGGTATGAGTGGCCATCCTTTGGGTATATGCCCGAGAGTGGTCTTGAGGTAGATGGATTCCCAATTTTCTGAGAAACCGCCAGACTGATTTCAAGTTTGCCCTCCCACCAGCAATGGAGGAGTGTTCTCCAGAAAGGGTCATTTTAAAGCCAGGCCACCCACAAGTACTCATCCTTCTTCACATGGCTGTTTCCCTTCCTACACCTCAACCACGCTGTGATGGGATAAAGGGACCCTCACCAGAAACTGAAAAGATGGTGTTGCCCTGTCCTGGACTCTTAGCTTCCAAAACGGTCAGTGAAATTGACCTCTTTTCTTTATAAAATGTATATAGTCAGCTTCAGGTGTCTCGTCAAGGCAGCAGAAAACAGATTAACAAAGCAGCTTTAACCAGCCATCTCTCGACTCTGTCCACATCACGGTCACTCTCGCCTCCTCCATGATATAAAGACAGCCAGTGACTCAAATGCTTTCCTCGTCCTACCTGTCCCTCTGACACCATTTCTTCTTTTTTTTTAAATTTATTTATTTATTATGTATACAGTGTTCTGCCTGTGTGCATACCTGCACCCCAGAAGAGGGCACCAGATCTCAGTACAGATGGTTGTGAGCCACTATGTGGTTGCTGGGAATTGAACTCAGGACCTCTGGAAGAGCAGCCAGAGCTCTTAACCTCTGAGCCATCTCTCCAGCCCCCACCATTTCTTCTATGTGATTATGTCGTCAGTCACCCAGTCTTGTGGATTTCCTGAGCACTGTCCTTCTTGCTCCCATCTTTAGATTCCCCCAAACCTACATCATTCTGTCTGCTCCCGTACAGAATTACTTCCAAATACACAGTAGAATGTTGACTGAAATAAAAAAACCATTTATTTACACCTTGCTGGCTAGGCATTTGCCCAGAGCCATGAGCTTACTCTAAACATTGATTTTTTTCTTTCCTATCAGCAGCCACCTTTAACTGAGATATCCCAGCAACTTCTCAAATTCAACCAGTCCAAGATTAATCTTGGTGTTCCCACCACAGTCCTCTCTCAGTTCACATTATGACTCCCAGCATCTGAAATCAGTTCTCAGAGGCAGGCCCAGCCACTGCGCACTTGGTTTTGCAGTATTTGGCCAGCTGAGGTGGGAGGAAGGCTAATTAAAGGCGAACCTGAGCTACATAGCAAATTCCAAACCTGGTCCATAGTAAGAGCCCGTCAGGAGAAAAAAACAATCCCAGTTCTTCCTTTACTCTCAATCAATCATGACTTCCTCTCAGTTCCTCCCTACTCCACACGCCGCCATCTCTACCATCTTCACCTTCCTCACCAGGACCGTCCTTCAACCCTTCAGTCTGCCTCATCAACTCATTTCAACCTGGTTCTTTTGCTGCTTTTTAATTACAATATAATGGTATCATTTCCCTCCACTCCCTTTCTTTCCTCCAACTCTCCCCACGCCCCCCACCCCTCACCCCCACTCCCTCTCAAGTTCGTGGCCTCCTCTTCTTTAACTGTTATTGTTACAGACATATGCACACATACATAAAATACAACCCGCCGTGTCTGCTCAGTGGGGCTTACATGTACATGATTTCAGGGCTGACCACTTGGTACAGGGTCACCAATGACAGGGTTCCTCCCTGCGGGTAGACCACTTCCTCTACTCTCAGAATCAACTTGTTATTTCTCTCTGCTTTTTACTTAAGATTCATCCCAAACCCTTGGGTCCAGCACACAAAGCTGAACAAGACCCAGCCCCTGTCTGGCACTAGCAATCCCCTAAAGACTATAAAAATATCTTTTCATTTCCACATTTATTTAACTCCACATCTTCCATTTCTGGGTCTAACATAACACACTAGACACAGTAGCCATGAATGGTCATATACTGTGTCATTGGCCAAGACAATACATAGGTGTTACAGCTATGGAAAGAAGGGGAAATTACCAGGGATGTACTTATGTAAATGACACGGTTTTTTTGTTCTCATGGGATTAAAATACCTGTTTCTGTATTTAATAATCCTTCGTGCACCTGTGTGGCAAGCCAGGCAGACAGGGCCCTATCTCAGCCTTCAACGCTCTATTGGCCCCTTTGCCAGGTAATGACAGGCTGCTCATGGGGTCTCTAGATGAAAGAGAAGGTTGGTTACTCACGCAAAATTAAAAGTCAAAATAATGAACTTAATATAGAACCAAGCCGTACTTTATGTACGATAACATATATCCTGAAGCAACACCGGGGGACGTTAGGCATTAATTATTTCTTAAATCGCCCAATTATACATCATTTCATGCTAATCTAAATGATGCCGTTTCTCTCTCGGCAGACACCACTCAACTGGAGACAACCCCCATATCTGTGTATAAAAGCCCCAAGAACCCACGGGCTGGTGATGCTTTGTTCTCCTTTGAAGTCACGGCTGCCCACAGACAAGGGGAACGTTTGCCCTGGCACCATGTCTCTCCGGTTTTCTGGCGGATCCAGGCACGTTGGCCTACAGTCAGGATCCCTCAGGCCACCCAGCGGAGGCGCAGGATTTGCAGGCGGCAGTGTGGGGGGCAGTTCGGCTGCTGGGAGTGGATTTTCTTGGGCCTTAGGAGGGACACTCAGCGGTGGCCCCGGTGGGAGCCATGCCGCTGGTGCCCTGGGGAATGCTGCTGGTGTGGGCTTCACTGGAAACGAAGGGGGTCTCCTCTCTGGGAACGAGAAGGTCACCATGCAGAATCTTAACAACCGCTTGGCCTCTTACCTGGATAACGTGAAGGCTCTGGAGGAGGCAAACACTGAGCTAGAGAGACGGATCAAGAACTGGCATGAGAAATATGGACCCGGATCTTGCCGTGGACTCGATAACGACTACAGCCAGTATCATCTGACCATCGAGGACCTTAAAAGCAAGGTAAAATCACAGACTTGGAACTAGTCGAATTTTTAAAACTTAATAACTTCCAGCAAAACTATATAGAATCACAAAGGAAAATGAGTAATGACTGTCCTTTAATTTGTACTGAATTTTAATTAAATAATTACTCAAAATTAGGAACCTTGATTCATGAATTTCAGTGTAGCTAAAATGTTAATTCCACTGTATTTTGAAATGCATTTATATATAATAAATTATTCTGTTTTAAAAATAAGACATTATATGAGATTAAATTTAAAACATAGCTATTTTTTAAAAATTAAATTCTAAATATTTTGATAATTGTATAAGTTTAAAATTAATGCAAAGGCTTAATTATTTTTTAAATAATAAATAACAAAAGCAAAGTTATTTCTGTTAATGCCCATTTAATTCCTTCTAGATTATCTCTTCCACGGCTGCTAATGCTAATATAATTCTGCAAATTGATAATGCCAGACTGGCTGCTGACGACTTCCGACTAAAGTAAGTGACAGATAGCAGCCATGGCCCCAAACGAAGTTCCTGTCTGTTTGTGTTGTTAAACAATTTCGTTTTCATCTCGAGTAAAATAAATTACAACCCAAAAGAGTAAAGGCATCAAAGGATTTCTGTCACAAAATGACAGTACACTTGAGTCAAAATGTAACATATTCATTACATCCATGAATAAACTGCCCACGCATCTCCATGCCTGCCTAAAGGAATGCCAAGCACCAAGTAATGTTCTGTGGCCATTGTTCAATCCATAAAATTGTCAGCTTAGGTAAAATTACAAAAATGGCGCTTTCACGAAACTGTGCTAGGCACTGGGATCTGTGTGACTGGGGAGTTGCTCATCCTGCACAGAACCAGGGGGAAGGGTCCTGCTCTGTGTCCAGCTGTTTTGGTTTATGACAGAGTCTCACTGTGTAGCCCACACTGGTCTAGAACTCACAATCTTCCTGCTCATCCTCCTGAGTTCTTGGATTGCAGACATGGGCTACCACACAAGGCTTTTTCTGTGGCTTTTTATAAGATTTAGACTCCTGATTTGGTTTCAGATTTCCCGTTGACATCGGGTTGAGTTCCTGAAGAGCTACTTTCCACTGTATTTAAATTCTCCCCACCCAGGTACGAAAATGAACTCACCCTTCACCAAAATGTAGAGGCGGACATCAACGGATTGCGCCGTGTCCTCGACGAGCTGACCCTCTGCAGGACGGACCAAGAGCTGCAGTATGAATCCCTGAGTGAGGAGATGACCTATCTCAAGAAGAACCACGAAGAGGTAGGAGAAGCCTCACTAAGTCCCATCCCAGCTCTGCCCGTGAAAACTCTCGAAAAGGAAGAAAGTCGCTGTGATCCCAGCACTAATCCGTGCTCAGGGAAGCCACACATGAAATCTGCTTGCCTCCCACGAGAACGTTAGAGGAAGGGAGTTAGAAAGAGAGGAGAAGTCACACAGCACAGCACTGAAAGAGTAAGGCCACTGGGGAGTGTTGGCGGGAGAGTGACCCCCCAAACATGAAAACCAGAGAAGGAAGAGAAGAGAAGGCAAACACAAGAGAAGGGCCTGGAGCACAGTGGGATCCAGGTCCCCCCCTAAAGTCACAGCAGCTTTGACTGCACTGAAGGTGGGGGGGAAAGCTGCTCACATAGGGGCACCCTGGGCATTTCCTGCACTCTCCCTGGTAGGAGTACGCTAACTGCAAGCAGTTTGATTTTGAAACTCCACAGCAACAAGGATTTTCCTTTATATGGAATCTTACATAGAAAACTTCAAAGTACAGAAATAAGTTAGTAGCAGCTTTTTGGGGGCAACATGTGGTGTGTGGTGTGTGTGTGTGTGTGTGTGTGTGTGTGTGTGTGTGTGTTTGGGTTCGGTGTGGTGGTTCAACTTTTTTGTTTGTTCGTTTGAGACAGGGTTTTTCAGTTTAGACTTGACTGCCCTGGAACTTGCTATGTAGACCAGACTGGCCTTGAACTCACAGAGATCTGCCTGTCTCTGCATCCCAAATTCTGGGATTAAAGGTGGGCACCACCACCACTGGGCTGGTGGTTCAACTTTATAATGCCAGCAGTTGGGAGGCTGAGGCAAGATGCTCCCCAAATTCAAGGCCCAGCCTGGTCTACAGAGCAAGTTTCAGTTTAGACTAAGCTACAGAGTAAGACCCTGTCTCATAAAAACAAGGATGGGTGGGAGGGTAGGGAAAGAAGAGAGGGAGGGAGGGAGGGAGGGAGGGAGGGAGGGAGGGAGGGAGGGAGGGAGGGAGGGAGGAGAGATGATGGATGGAATATGGAAGGAAGGATGATGGAAAGATGGATGACTGGTGTGAACACAGATTAGATAGGACCCACAAATTACACATTCCTCTGGAAACTCTGGGACTTCTAAAACCTCGGGTGGCATAAGGACAGTCACTTGCGCTTCGCTCCAGGAAATGAAGGTTCTGCAGTGCGCAGCAGGAGGCAACGTGAACGTGGAGATGAACGCAGCCCCGGGCGTGGATCTCACCGTCCTGCTGAACAACATGCGAGCCGAGTACGAGGCCCTGGCTGAGCAGAACCGCAGGGACGCCGAGGCAGGGTTCCAAGAAAAGGTGAGGGGAGCCAGACCCGCTGCTCTCTTCCACCCTAGCAAGCCAGACTCGGTGTGACCCTGTGTAATCTGCCTTCCAGAGTGCCACGCTGCAACAGCAGATCTCCAATGACATGGACGCAGTCACCTCGGCCAGGTCGGAGCTGACGGAGCTGAAGCGCTCCCTGCAGACTCTGGAAATTGAGCTGCAGTCACTCTCAGCAACGGTAGGTGCTGACACCAGGCCGCCTGCGCCTCTGATTCCCCAAAACCTATGAGAAGCCCTTCTTTTCTCTCCCATAACAAATGCTTACCAAGAAAGGGAAGACAGGAGGGAAAGCATCCCAGGAGACAGAAAGAGAGGCGCTGTCTTCCTCACAGACTTCTTGACACCCAGACGATTTCCTTCCTGGATGGCGCCCAGGGTTCGTTTAGTTAAAATAACCAGTCTGGTGCCCGGTTCCACCCTGAGCATTGTTCATTCAGCCCCCAGAGCATGCTGGGTAGTGTTGTTCCTGTTTAAAAAAAAAAAAAGTAAGGGACAGAACCAACATTATCTGGCCACACAGGCCAGGATGGGTCACACCAACATCTCCTAACACTGAGAAAAGGGTATTAAGAGAGGATCCACGGGCCTGGAGAGATGGCTCTACCACTCTTCCAGGGGACCCAAATTCAGACCCGGACATCCATAGTGCAGCTAACAACTGACTGTAACTCCAGTCTCGAAGCATCTGATACCCTATCCTGTCCTCTGCAGATGTAGCATCCATGGGGTGCACGTATGTGCAGGCAAAACACCCATACACATAAAATATTTTTTTTAAGAAAGGTTCCCAGCAACTCTAACATGGGCACTCTCGATCCTCTCACTCTACATACAAAAGTCCTCATCCCACAGCAAACACCCCACAGAGCCTGGTACTCAGCCTCTTAGGCACCTGGGGGGTGAGGAACATCATCCGGAAGACTTCAATGGTTACCATGGAAACAACCCAGTTCAAAACCCTGCTTTCGGTCAGGACTATGATTAGGCGGTATCCAAAAGGCTTGACTCTGAGAACTGTGGAGAGCATGTGGTCCATGGGTTACCCATCTTCACAAGAGGTCTTGTAAATCCCTGAGGACAATGGGGTGTCATATAGACAAAACGAAATAACTACTAAGCAACTGAGAACAGCGAGCCTGTCACCGAGGAAACCAAGGCTCAGTACACTAGAAAAATTTTTGATTTAGCAACCTTAAAAGCACAGATGCAGTGTTCTCTCACTAAGCAGTATTGAGACAGATCTGTTCTTACCACTAGCTGAGCCCCAACTTACCCAGCATGCCCCTCTTCCCCTCACCCTCAGCACAGCTGGCTCTCTAGACCTTTCTTGTGTAGACTCACCTCTCTGAAACCATCAGAACCCTGCACGATCTTGTCCCGCAGCAGGGGTGAATTCTCCCTGTGTTTCTGAAAAACAGGGTGGGAAATAAATTCTCAAATTCCTTCACCAGAATCAGAAGCATTTTCACATATCAGCAATGACATCAGGGCTCAGAGTCTAGGGTCAGCCCACCCATTATAATCATTTTCTCATAGAAACAACAAAATCACGAAGCACTTAGAGTCAAGGCTCAGATCAACTATTCTGGAAGTAATGCTTTGGGGTCAGGAAATAGCACGCACACACACACACACACACACACACACACACACACAAAATCCATTTAACTGCAGTATAAGCAAATTACAGAGTAATACTGGTAACTTAGCTTCCACACTTGAGATTCTTCGGTCAAAATAAATTGCAAGGTCAGTTTCCCACAGGTGAAACACCAAGTCAATTATAGGTTGGAAGTTATCTATATAAACATCCGTATGTTTGCTTCCTGTGTTAGGCAAACTTCCAAGTTCATCTGGTTCTCTCTCATCAGCACCCAGCCTTCCCAGTGAAGGCAGTTAAGAGAGCTCTTGCCCCTCCTACTTCCCAGGGTATTAGCCATCTTATAAAGGAATGCCCAAGGCAGGGAAGTGAGGCTTTAAGGTTCTGGATGGTGGGTACCCCTCTCCCTGGTGTCTTTGTCACCTCTTCTTCTCCATCACCATTCTGGCCACTCTTCCCCTGGAGAGCCCAGCAACCTCTCTCCACATCCAGCAGCCAGTGTCCATCTGTATCCTAAGGGTCTGAGCTCATTAGATTGATGCTATGATGAATATCTTACTACCTAACTCCTTCTTTGTTATCTTAGGAGTGAATCAGTACATCATATATTTGGCAAAACACAAAATCATCCTAAAAATTATCATGCTACTATGGCGATAAAGAAATAGGATGACGAGCTAGGAGATAGTTCAGTTGGTAAAGCACCTGCCAGGCAAACACAAGGCTGTGAGTTTGATCTTCAGAATTTATGCAAAAAAGCCAAGCAGGGAGGCGTAAGTTGGTTATCTCAGTGCTGGGATGTAGAGACAAGAAGATTCCTGGAGCTCACTGACCAGCCCTTCTAACTGCATCAGTGAGCCATAGGCCGCCTTTAAAAATGATTAAATAAATAAGTAGATATCACTTGAAGAACTTGACACCCAAGAGTGTCCTCTGGCCACCACACGCACACATACACACATACACACACATACATACACATATGGAAAGATAAAAAGAAAGCATTTCAAGGTAAAATGCATCTATGACGTAAACACCGAGCCAAACTGCTTTCAAAAATGCTAGGCAGAGCCTTGCATCTCCTTATCACAGAGACCTTATTTCCTGTGACGTAAGAGCTGCAGTCACGCCACACGAGAGGAAGGAAAATGAGAGAGCGGCAGAGGTGATGGACATTCTGATGAGCGATACCGAAGTAATCACTACCCAGGCGGATATCTACATATGATAAGCCGAAGGGGGAAATTATCGCAATTGCAGCAGGGATCATGTGGCAGGACAAATTACAGTCTGTGGAAAGCAAGAGGAAGTAGGGTTCTCATAGGAGTGGTGTGGACATCGTGACCTGCGTGTTGTGAGCGCTGGCCTGCAGAGCCCACCCTGTTAAAGGATTCAATCAGTCTTAACTTCTTTCAAAAGAGGACTTGGTGACTGGCAGAAAATCCAGAATGGATCAGAAAAGAAAACAAGAGCCCAGCAGGCCTGGGAATAGGATGATGAGAACAGGGCATTAAAGAGTAAGACTTCAAAATAACAGACAACCCCGAAACAACAACTTTAAAATACGAATCATCCCTTGTGGATTTCTTACTGTTCCGTCCTCCCTAAAGTGCTTTTATATACATGTCGGTCTTAACAGAAATTGTTATCAAAATATTAACTGTCAAATACCGTACAGGGATCTGATAAGATGGCTCAGTGGGTAAGGGTACCTGCTGCCAAGACTCAGAGTTAGTTCCCAGGGACACATATGGTAGAAGGAAAGAACCAACCCCTGCAGGTGATTCTCTGACGGCCACACATTTGTTGTGACACATGCCTGCCCCCTACTACACACACACACACACACACACACACACACACACACACACACACCTAAGTAAATGTTAAAGTACAATCTTGGCGGGGCAATCATTTATCCCACGCCAGGCCATCCAGTGCCTGTTCACCACATGGTTAATGCCAGGCTCCACTGTCTTATTGTGACCGGCCCCTACTTGCCTGGCTGGGAGGGGTGGTCCCGCAGATGCTAAGAAACTGAGGGCTAGGTTCTCTGGTGGTTTCATCCCTTGCTATGATCTTTGATGTTTCAGAAACACTCGCTGGAGTGCTCCCTGGCGGAGACCGAGGGCAACTACTGCTCTCAGCTGGCTCATATCCAGGCTCAGATCAGCGCCCTGGAGGAGCAGCTGCACCAGGTCAGGACCGAGACCGAGGGCCAGAAGCTGGAACACGAGCAGCTGATGGACATCAAGGCCCACCTGGAGAAGGAGATCGAGACCTACTGCCGCCTCATCGACGGAGACGAAAAGTAAGACCGTTGGGAAGTTCCCCACAGTAGGTGCTCTACCCCTCCGCCTTCCACACTCTTAGCCTGCTGTTTTTCTCTCCCACTGTACAAGCGTGCGTCTTTGCTTGCTTCTAGAATCAGTTCCTCTATATTTGTACATAAGAGAACCCCCTTATCCTCCTCGGATGACTCCCATCATTCCTGCACAATTCCTCAGTATTGCCCATGTCGAGCACTGGGTTTTCAAGATTCTCTTGACCCCTGACCCTTCCCAAAGCCCCTGATCATGGCTTCAGGACACATATGTATGTATGTAGACACATGTAGACATATTCTATATGGATGTGTGGCTGCCACAACAGTGCATATTTTATATGTATCTTTCTCAAGCTAATGCATATTTCTTTCTTAATTCTTTAATTATTTCTTGGACTTTAAAAAAAAAGTCAGAGGGGAGGGACAGGGAGACTGGCTCAGGGGGTAAAGTGCTTGTTGTATGAGAACCCGACTTTGGTTCCCAGCGTCTGTGTAAACACCGAGTATAGTGGTCCGAGCCTGTCACTCCATACCTGGGGTCAGAATGAGAATGCAGGTGCGGGGGCTCACTGGACGGATCTGCTGCAGACTGGATGCTGGGTGCTCACCGGCCAGCCAATCTAGCTGATATGTGAGCTGTAGGTTCAGTGAGAGAACCTGCCTCAAGAAATGTGGTGTGGAGGGGCTAGAGAGATTTCTGAGAGGTTAAGAGCACTTGCTGCTCTTACAGAAGACAGGGTTCCGTTCTCAGCACCCGCAGGATTCACAGCAGGCTGCAACGCCAGTTCTTGGGAAACTGAAGCCCTTTCCTAGTCTCTAAGGGTACTTCGTGCATGCGGTGCATACGCATGCATTCAGGTAAAACACTCATACCCATCAAATAAAAATAAATAAGGCTCTCTTTAAAACTGAGGCTGAGAGCAGTAAAGGAAGATTCCTGATGCCAACCCACACACACACACTCACAAACACATTCACACCTACACACACACATACACACTCATACACATAAACACTCACACATAAACACACATACACATATTCACACACAGACATATTCACGCACAGACACATACACACTCACATATATACACATATTCACACACAGAAACATTCACACTCACATACATACACACATATTGATACATACACACACACCATCACCACCACCACCCAAAAGAAAAATATCAAATGGAAATAAATAACTTGTAATCACTTCCCGCTCCTGCACACAAAATCATAATATTTTCTTCAATAGTAAAAACTGAGATCTGCTAAGACAGTATTTCAATGAAAAGTTTCCAAAGTGATCATAAATACCAATATTAAAATAATAAACTTTTCTTGCTTCCAGTTCCTGCTCTGGCTCAAAGGGCTTTGAATCTGGAAGCTCGGGGACTTCATCCAAAGGTAACAAAAACCTCGTTTCATTTCTGTAGCGGAAACTCCGTTCCCATCAACAACACTCACACGTGGTAGCCAAGTCTACAGTTAAGTGGTTTTAACTACTGGAAATGTTCCCCAGACACCCAAAAAACCTTACTATAAACGTGTAATACTCCCTCCCCAAGGCATGTGATGCATGCGAAAAGCCTAACAGTGGGCTCCCCTCCCATAATCTTTTAGGAAGGACTCATGCATTCACCTGTGTTTTCTTCTCTAGATTTGTCCAAAACCACACTGGTAAAGGCGGTGGTTGAAGAAATAGATCAGCGTGGGAAGGTGCTGTCCTCGAGGATCCACTCCATCGAGGAGAAGATGTCTAAGATGAGCAACGGCAAGGCTGAACAGAGGGTTCCCTTCTAGCTCCCACGCTAGGGGGCAGAATAACGGGGCGGAGCCAGCGCAGCTACGCCAGTCTAAATCTCAGGGAGAATGGAAACGCTTTCTACTATCACAGATAAAGTGACCTTCGACAAAATGCCTCTTTTCTTGGTGACTTTCGCATGATATTGGGTGTTTCTGTTCCAAATAAAGAAAATAGTTGATGGGGACACACTTCCATTTGCTGGTGGTTAATATTAAGTTGAAGATCATTTTGGAAAACGTTTCCTCTGAATTTCACTCTAATTTTCAATAAATACCAATATGATCACGTGGCATTTAAATATTAAATATTCGCTAAGCATAACTTTTAAATCCCACCACATCTGCACAAGTAAATTATCTGGGAACGGACAGAAATTCTCCTGCAACTGACACACTCCACCACGAGATGGCGCGTGTCTGATATTTTTGTCAACCTATCTCAAGACTACCCACAAAATAGGGTACCATTCCCAGTCTTACTGGAAAAATAATCTTTGAAAACATTTACCTCAACGAAGGATGTGTTCATGACTTTTCTAGGACAAATTATAGAAGGTTTTTCTCTTGAAGGCACAGACAGAAATAATTTAGGCATTGCAAACCGTAGGTCTATTGTAACCGTTCAGCTTTTTAGTCGCTGTTTAGGGAAACAACCATAGATTGAAGGGCACAGCTACTTTGAATAAAACTTTATTTAGAGGCACTGAAATTTTCAAATTGCAAATAATTTAACGTTTCATGAAAAGTTATTCTTTCCATGTTTTCAACTGTTTAAAACGTATAAGCCAGAAACTAAAGAGATGGCTCAGCAATCAGAGCATCGGCTGCTCTTCCAGAGGACTGGGATTCAATTCCCAGCACTCACACATGGCTCACAATTATCTATAACTCCAGTTCCAAGGGATCTAACTCCCTCTTTGGGCTCCTCAGGCACCAGGCATCTATGTGGTACTCAAACATGCATGCAGATGGAACACCCATGCACACGAAATGTAAACACCATTCTTACTTCGGGACTGTACAAAATCACAGCATGCCAGCTTTTAATCCCTCTCTGCACAGAGACCTGTGCTGAGAATTAAAACTGTGTCATCTCCAAGGTCACTCTGATGGTTCCGCCTTAGGAAAACTGTTCCTTTATTTCTCAGGATCTTCCTGACTTCACTGAGGAGCTCCATCCCACCCAACAATCCAGTAGCTCCACTGAAGTTTAAAGAAGTGGAAAAAAAAAATACTGAAACACTTACAAAATGTCTGCCCAAATGCTTCACACGAAGCAAGCTCTAGAAGTCTGAGGAGCTGACTTCTAAAAACGCAGCTACATAACTTGAGAGACTCTGAAACAAAAGTGAAAATACAAAGTCCCCATATCCAAACGCCATGGCATCAAAGGGTCTGGAAAATGATGCTCTTTCCGTTCTTCCTCCGTTGTGCTCTTCGCTGTTGCTGTTGTTTTGTCTGTTTTGTTTTTCGAGACAGGGTTTCCCTGTGTAGTCCTTGCTGTCCTGGAACTCACTCTGTAGACCAGGCTGGCCTCAGACTCAGGGATCCGCCTGTGTCTGCCTGTGCTGGGATTAAAGGCGCGCATCACCATGCCCAGATCTTCAACTATGTTCTTGATTTAGCCTGGATAGTTTATGATTTTGTTCTGAGGAGGGGTTTTTTTTTTTAGTGTTTTGGCTTTTGTTTTATGGCCTTTTGCTATTTAATATCATTTTAAGTAAAGAGAAAAATAAAGTTTAGGTTATTTCGTACATTTGCCACTTGTTTTATGCCCTGCAACCCCAGTTTTAAATCAAAACACCAAAATTATATAATCTCTTATTTTGTAGCTACACACACACACACACACACACACACACAGCTCTTACCAAACATTGGAAACACAAAACAAACTCAATTGAAGGCGTAAGTCACAAACAATGCCAATTTGGGATTATGATTAATAGGGTGATATTTATTTAAAGGGGAAAAACTTACAGATCACTTTCAGCCCTCTGCGTAACCAGGAAGGAAGTCAAGTCACCGGCGGAGCAGGAAGTGAAGAGAGAGAGGAGAGGGAAGTGGCCGCTTTTTTAAAGGGAGAGAGACCACGCCCCAAGGGGCTGGTATCTCAGCGGCGATAGGCTGGAGGAGTGGGAGGACCTCCCGCAACACTCAATTATTTTTATTTCACTTTATTGTTGTTGTTGTTGTTTGGTTTTGCTTGGATTTTTGTTTTTATTTTTTTAGTCTAGTTTTGTTTTAGATGCAGCCTTGGTTATCCTGGAACCCACTATGTAGTTCAGACTGACCTCAAACTCACAGCGATGTCCCTGCTTTTGTTTCTCCAGTGTTGAGATTAAAGTCAAGTATCACCACACCTAGCTATAGACTTCAAAAACGTTTATAAAGACCAGATCCTCCAGTCATTCATAATTCTTGGAACAGCCATGACTTTTGAAGCAAGTTCTGGTTTGCATGGAAAACCTGGCTCCCTGGGATTGCCAGAGACCCAGCTTGTCCCATCTTGGAAGCTGCAGACCAAACATTTCCCCACTTTGGGTACGGATGGACTCCCTTGCACTGTTAACCAGGTTGCAGTGCACGAAGGCAGTGCTTATGCTCCGTGCTACGGAGGCAGTATAAACCATTACAGACAGCTTGCACACTCCCCTGCACTCCTGCATGCCCCACAGTTAATCAGAACTCACTTTACAGAGCACAGATTTAGAGACACAATTACTGAGAATTTCAGGTTAGCCACAGAGAGCACTGGACCAAGCGCAGGACTCCTCTAACAGAGTCTTTGTATCTGGAGCCTGCGGAACAACTCCTGCCTTGCGGGAGCGCTCAGAGACCAATGATCTTTGCAAACACTGTCTGCGTGGGGATCCCCTTTGTATAAGAATGCCCAGGACGGCTCAGGGGTACAGGAAGGCACTTTACAGTGAGAGTACCTGCCGGCACAGAAAGACTCAAAGGAGAGCAAAACTCTAACTAAACGCTGCACCTTTAGCTGAAGAAATAACCCAGAATCCCCCGGGTGTCTATTCACAGCGCACTGGATATAAAATTAACCCCGGGGTGAACTTCCTTTAAGTTCTGTTGAGTTCACAGAGTGGAAGGAAACATACCGTGCTCAGACTTCTTCCTAGAAAATAACTATGCCATTCAGTTCTGAGATTTTCTGTGCTCAGCGGAAGTTAGGGTACCTGGGCTCTGAAGTTCTGATAGATACATGCTCTCCTCCAGTCTCTGAAAAGCCCCCACTTCTCTCTACTGTAGTGGGTTTGAATACTTCAAAGATGAGTCAGCAGCTATCTGAAGGAGAAGGAATTGAAGCACTTTGCTTGGACAGTTAGTTTGTTGATTGGTGTGTGTGTGCACGCACTCACATAGACACGTTTTTTTGGTTTGGTTTGGTTTGGTTTGGTTTGGTTTGGTTTGGTTTGGTTTGGTTTCTCGAGACAGGGTTTCTCTGTAGCTTTGGAGCCTATCCTGGAGCTAGCTTTTGTAGACCAAGCTGGCCTTGAACTCACAGAGATCCGCGTGCCTCTGCCTCCCGAGTGCTGGAATTAAAGGCGTGCGCCATCACTGACCAGCTTCACACACACACGTTTTTGTTTTGTGATTTGTTACTGTTTTTGTTATTGCTAACACAAGATCACATTCTGTACCCCAGGTCTGCCTGCAGCTCATTATATAACCTAGGCTAACCTGAAACTCATAGCAATCCCCCTGCCTCAAAACAGGGAGAACAGGCATGAACCATTACATCTGGCTTTCAGCACTTAGTTGTTACAAAGGAAACCACAGCTGTCCATGATGTATGGGAGCCCTTTGCAGGAAGTGAATTACCACCGGCTTCCTGTGAGTAGCTTCCATGGGGCATTTTATTATCTTTAGTGTGCTCCCAAATCATATTCAGTGATACTTCAAGATTGTGTGGCTGCAGAACATAATTTTCCTCTGGACACTGGTTTTCTCTAACCTCCACATTTCCTGCAGCTATGTCTTATTTCTAGCAACTCATTCCTAAGCGTTTCTAAATTTTTTTCTTCTATCCCTTTAAATGCATTTTAGGTGATTTTGAGGTGGCAGGTGATTCTTAATCTGTTTGCAGGCACAAAATGTTTCGTTTTATACGGGAATTCTGTCCCTTTCCACATTTTCTTATGCATAAGTATTGACATTTTGTGAGCTTTGACCTCACTTTGCTTCCTTTGCTCATTTACTCCGTTTTCTCTTTATTTATTTATTTATTTATTTATTAGAAATTTCTACCTCCTCCCCTCCTCCCATTTCCCTCCCATTGCCCCCACCTCTCCTCCCCCTCCCTCTCCAGTCCTAAGAGAAGTCAGGGTGCTCTGCCGTGTGGGAAGTCCAAGGCCCTCCCCCCTCCATCCAGGTCTAGGAAGATGTGCATCCAAACAGACTAGGCTCCCAAAAAGCCAATACATGCAGTAAGATCAAATCCCAGTGCCATTATCATTGGCTTCTCAGTCAGCCCCCATTGTCAGCCACATTCAGAGATTCTGGTATGATCACATGCTTGTTCAGTCCCAGTCCAGCTGGCCTTGGTGAGCTCCCATTAGATCAGTTACACCGTCTCCGTGGGTGGACTCACCCCTCGCGGTCCTGACTTCCTTGCTCATGTTCTCCCTCCTTCTGCTCTTTATCTGGACCTTGGGAGCTCAGTGCATACATACTGCAAAGGGCTCCCATACATCATGGACAGCTGTGGTTTCCTTTGTAACAACTAAGTGCTGAAAGCCAGATGTAATGGTTCATGCCTGTTCTCCCTGTTTTGAGGCCGGGGGATTGCTATGAGTTTCAGGTTAGCCTGAATGTGGGTCTCTGTCTCTATCTCCATCCATCGCCGGACGAAGGTTCTATGGTGATATGCAAGACAGTCATCAGTGTGGCTATGGGACAAGGCCAGTTCAGGCACCCTCTCCTCTGCACACATATGTAAGGGAGAGAATGCAGATGCCGCGGTCACATGTGTAGAGGTCAGAGGACAACCCTGAGGGTCAGCCCTTCAGCTCCACCTTGTTTGAGTAAGGATCTCTTTGTTCTTGGGCTACTTCGCACACCCAGATGCTGGCCCAAGAGCTGGCGGGATTCTCCTACCTCACATCCCGAGTCCTAATACAGATGCTGGGATTCCAGACACTTGCTCTGTAAGTCTGCCTTTTACATAGGATTTGAACTTGGGTCTTCACATTTGGATGGCAGGGATTTTTATCCACCGAGCCCATCTCCTCAGCCCCCTCACATTTTTAAGATAATTTTTAAAAATCTGGTTTTACTCTGTGAATCCGTTTGTTACACAAAGTCATTGAAATTTTACAAGTTAGTTGATCCTAAAAGAGCCAAAGGGCAGCAGATTGTACCTGCCAAAGTTCATATATCAAAAGATGGGATGGACCAGGAATGGTGGCATATATCTTTAAACCCAGAACTCGGGAGGCAGAAGTGGGTAGATCTCTGTAAGTTTGAAGTCAGCCTGGTCTTCAAAGCAAATACCAGGGGCTATACAGTGAGACTCTGTCTAGATGGAGCTGGGGGAAAATAAAACCAGGGCTTATAATTGTTAGTTTAGAAGTTTGGGGCTTGAACATGGGGAAAGTGAAATTTCATACATGTATCTAATAAATTTTGATTATTTCTGCCCTCCATCATCTTCTGACAGCCCACTGGCACTCAGAGCTTTCTCTTTCCCAGCAGGTGTCCCTCCACCTTTGATGTCTCGTGTGTGTGTGTGTGTGTGTGTGTGTGTGTGTGTGTGTGTGTGTGTGTGTGAGTGTGTGTGAGTGTGTGTGTGTGTGTGTGAGTGTGTGTGTGTGTGTGTGAGTGTGTGTGAGTGTGTGTGTGTGTGTGAGTGTGTGTGAGTGTGTGTGTGTGTGTGTGTGAGTGTGTGTGTGTGAGTGTGTGTGAGTGTGTGTGTGTGTGTGAGTGTGTGTGTGTGTGAGTGTGTGTGTGTGTGTGAGTGTGTGTGAGTGTGTGTGTGTGTGTGTGAGTGTGTGTGTGTGTGAGTGTGTGAGTGTGTGTGTGTGTGTGTGAGTGTGTGTGAGTGTGTGTGTGAGTGTGTGTGAGTGTGTGTGTGTGTGTGAGTGTGTGTGAGTGTGTGTGTGAGTGTGTGTGAGTGTGTGTGTGTGTGTGAGTGTGTGTGTGTGTGTGTGAGTGTGTGTGTGTGTGTGTGAGTGTGTGTGAGTGTGTGTGTGTGTGTGTGAGTGTGTGTGTGTGTGTGTGTGTGAGTGTGTGTGAGTGTGTGTGTGTGTGTGTGTGTGTGTGTGTGTGTGTGTGTGTCTCCCACTGAGTTTAATCTAGGTTGCATTCATGAGCCTGGGAGAAGGGTTATTTCCTGGAGCACGGCTGCACTCCTGAATTAAGTGTCACCACCCCACTTCAGAAGCCATCCTTAGGGAGGGATGAGCTGCATCCACGGCGAAATGCTGATTGGCCCCGGCTTGTTCTACTCTAGTGGGAGTAACCAGGACCGCTGTGACTTTATGGGTACAGTGACCCTGTCGTGTATGGAGGACAGTCTCCCAGCACTTCTCCCTGTCATCTGGCTTACGTGGACTTTCCGCCCCCTCTCCCAGGATGTCCCCTCAGCCTCAAAGGCGCCGATGATAGAGATGTCGTATTCGAAGCTGAGCTCCCACCCGCCATCAGGGACTATTCACACTTTGACCAACTGTGACTCTCTGCATGTCACACCTTGCATGCGTGAGCCCTGATGAAGGCTGAGAGCAACACTGATCTATGGGCGGAAATGGAAGTATTTAGAAGGCGGTTTGACAGCTGGCCATTTAGCAAAACAACAGTAGTAGGTTCTGCCCTAGGGCCTGTGACCTCCCCAGCCACAGGCTCCTGACTGGATCTACAGAGCCAGGCATGAGGATTTGCACCCCCAGGAGTGAATTCATGCCTGTGGAGTGGTCTCATCTTTTCTGATAGTCCCTTGTCCATTGACAACACTTCCAGCATCTTCGTTCCTATATATTAAAGCCACGTGTGTGTGTTGCATCACTTCCTTGTAATCTCACGGCTGTTGGTCTTTTGTGTTCCACAGGCTGTAGTTAAGGTTGACTCTTGGTCATACGCCCTTGTTTCTTCATTTGTTTGTTTAGTTTGGTTGAAACATAACTTTAGGGATATATTGCAAGACCTGCACTGAAACGACTTCCCTTGGGTAGTACAGAGTATCACTAACTTAGTTTGTTTTGTCCGTGTGCATGCATGTTCATACATGTGCAGGTACACACGTGTGTTCTTTAGGAACACTACCCAACATATTTTTGACACAGTCTCTCATGGGCCGGCTGTCTGGCCAGCATAGGGATCCACCTTTCTTTGTCTCCCTGTCACTGAAGTTACAAGGACATGTGGCCGCCCCTGGCATCTTCACATGGGTGCCGGGCCCAAACTCAGGCCCAAAGATCCAACCAACTCCCTGGCCCTATTGATTTAGATTTTAAATTAACTCACTGTACTAGACTTTTTCAGACCATGGGAGTATTAACCTGGTTTCCTGAGTGCTCTCTTCACTCATGAGCAATAAAAATCTTTCTTATCAGGCCGGGAGTGGTGGCATGCACCTTTTCTCCTAGCTCTCAGGAGGCAGGGATAGGTGGATCTCTGTGAGTCTGGGGCCTGGGTATGCCTCAAAGTTCCAGGCTAGCTGGGACTACTCAGAGGATCCATATCGACTAACAGCTTCACTCTCAGAGTACCCCGTTCAGTGGTTTTCAACCTTCTTTATGCTGTGACCCTTTAATACAGTTCCTCATGTTAAGGTGACCCCCAACCATAAAATTATTTTGTTGCTACTTCATAACTATAATTCTGCTACTGTTATGAACTATAATATAAACATCTGATTGGCAGGATGGTCTTAGGTGACACCCGTGAAAGGTAATTGGATCCCAAGGGATTGCAACCCACAGGTTGAGAACCACTGACCCCTTCTTATTAAATCAGGCCTGTGTTTTATTGATTCGATTGATTGACTTAGACAGGTTGGCCTCCAACTTGAGCCTATGTTCTTGTTTGTTTGTTTTTTGGGTTTTTTTTTTCTTTTTGGTTTTTGGAGACAGGGTTTCTCTGTGTAGCCTTGGCTGTCCTGGAACTCGCTCTGTAAATCAAACTGGCCTTGAACTCAAAGAGATCTGTCTGCCTCTGCCTCACAAGTGCTGGAATTAAAGGTGGGTACCACCAATGCCTGGCCAGCTCATGTTCTTAAAAGGTGTATTTTTTTTTCTTAAAAGGCTTCTTAAAAATTTTTATTTTGAGGAAAATTGTTCATTTCTTTGTTTATTGTTATTGTTTCAGTTTAGTTTTGGGAGACTAGATCATATGTAGCCCACCCTCAGGGTCCCTATGAAACCAAAGATGACATTGAATTTCTGGTCTTCCAACCTCTACCTTCTGAGTGCTAGGACTGCAGGCATGTCCTGCCACATCCAGGTTATGTGGTCCTAGGACTAGCTCTGGGCTCACACATGCTGGGCAAGCACACTTCCAACTGAGCTACAGCCGCAGGCCTGCAAGTTTGTTCTGAACTCCAATAGTCTTTCCAGGACTAGAGAGACCCCTCAGGGGATGCAGCGAGTGCCCGTCACTCCAGCACACAGTGCACGCCTCCCAGTCACCCACACACACCTCAGCAGCGCCTGTGGCCCAGTACAGCAGTGCATGCCTGTCACCCCTGCACTGGGAAGGCAGAGACAGGTAGATGCTGACTTGCTGGCAGTCAGAGGACCTGAAACAGCGACCTCCGGGTTCAGTAAAACACTTGGCTCAAAAAAATAAGCTGGAGAAGTAATGAGGAATGGCATCCCCTCACCCCAAACCCTCACACACGTTTTAATTAAAAGATTTTCCTGTGTTCGCTGTTCAGTTTGATAAATTCTTCTTTTTTATTTTAATTGAGTACTACATTTTTCTCTGCTCCCCTCCCTGTCTCTTTCATCCCCCTTCAGACCTCCCCCAAAGTCCCCATGCTCTCAGTTTACTCAGGAGATCTTGTCTTTTTCTACTTTCTACTTCCCGTGTAGATTAGATCTATGTAAGTCTCTCTTAGTGTCTTCATTGTTGTCTAAATTCTCTGGGATTGAGGTTTGTAGGCTGGTTTTCTTTGCTTTTATGTTTAAAAACCACCTGTGAGTGAGTACATGTGCTAATTGTCTTTCTGTGTCTGGGTTACCTCCCTCAAAATTATGTTTTCTAGCTCCATCCATTTTCCTACAAAATTCAAGATATTTTTTTCTGCTGTGCAGAATGTGCAGTATTTTGTTTCTTCTGAAAGTTAATAACTGTAAGTGGTTTGTTTTGAAAGTTCTCTTTGTTTTCCTTTTATCATACTTGCTCCTGAGTTATCATTTCTTATTTGTAACTTCGAGCCTGCCCGTCAGGCTGGATTGACTGTAGTATAAGGTGATTTTTAGATTCTGTTTATTTTCAAGGGGAAGCCTCAATATTTAGAGATGATATCTGTGGCCGGGACCATTGTAGGACAGGCTTCCTTTATGAGGGGTTTGCAGATCTATGCATCTCGAGGTCTTGTTATAGGATCCTTCAGCTTCCTCAGAAAACAGAACAATTATAGCTGGCTGCACAATTTCCAGAACTCAATGGAACATGAAGGTGGTGGGTCCCTTGTTCAAAAGTAGGGAAACATTCAGTCAAAAATACTAAAATTTAGCTGGGCGGGGGTGGCGCACACCTTTAATCCTAGCACTTGGAAGGGAGAGGCAGGCAGATTTCTGTGAGTTCGAGGCCAGCCTGATCTACAGAGAGTGCTGGACAGGTTCAAACACTACAAAAAAAAAACCCTAAAATGTATCTTTTAAAAACATCTTCTACTTATAATATATAATAGGAATAATGACACTGTACATATAACAGCATAAACTTACAACTGCAGGAAATGATATCACATCATCATTTTACGTACTGCAGTAGGTTATTAAAATGTTATTTAATAACATTTCTTTTTAATTTTATTTTAACTACCTGTGAAGCAGTAGTTTTCCATATGAACATTATTTCTTTTTTACGGATGTCTTTTATTTTTAATGATGTGTATGTGTTTGAGCATGTTAGTGTAGGTGACCATGGAGGCCAGAAGAGGGCACCAGAGCGTCTGGAACTGGAGTTACAGGTTGTTGTGAGTTGCTAGTGCCGGTGCTGGGAATTGAACTGGAAGAGTAGTGAGTGCTCTTAACTGCTGAGCCACCTCTCCAGCCCCTGCACATTACTTCTTGATTCAAATTTTCTGGCTTTCTTCTCTGCAAACTTACCTACTAGGCTATGAAATCTTATGTTCTTAGATTATTTGTTTCAAATATTCACAACTGAAAATGATGCCAGTTGTTCCTGGCAAAGGCAAGATTTTAAATTTAAAAAAAAAATTAAAATTAAAAATGCAAAATTTTAAATTAAAAAAAACAAGAAAAAATTGAAGAAAAGAGCAACATGAACAAAAGCAATGAGAGGGGCAGGGGGCATCGTGAAGCAGGATGGCAAGCCAGCAAGATGACAGCAGGAGAAATCTTACAGGGCAAGCCCAAAACTGTGAGTCACACAGTGGCAAAATGTGGGAAGGACAAGGCACAAACAGACGAGAAAGGGAGCATCCAGATGTGGAGGGGTCCTCAGACAGCAACTGCCTAAAACTCAGTCTGAAGATAAACGTAAGGAACAATGGTTGAGCAGGCACTGTGACCCAGTACTCCAGAGGCTGAGGCAGAAGGATCACAAGTTCAAAGTGAGCCTGGGCAACATAGTGAGACCCTGTCAGAAGGAAGAAGGGAAGAGGAAAGAAGGAAGAGGGAAGGGGAGGGGAGAGAAAGAAGGAGGAGGGGAAGGGAAGGGAAGGGAAGAAAAGGAAGTGGGAAGGGAAGGGAAACAAAGGGAAGGGAAGAGAAGTCAGGGGAAGGGAACGGGAAGGCTGAATTGGAGGTGTGCAGTGATTCATGATAAACCTGAAGTCTCTAAAATAATAGAACCAAAATTCAGGAAGGAATAGGAGGTGAAAAGTAGAGGAAGCAAGTACAGAAATATTCTAAGGAGAGGAAGATGCATAAAAATACTAGAAACCTACAGACAGAAAAAGGGAACTGGGTCCTTCATTTACAGCTAAAGAGATTAGGGGACACAAATCCCAATCCCAGAGAACCTAGACAACAATGAGGTCCCTAAGAGAGACATACATGGATCTAATCTACATGGGTAGTAGAAAAACACAAGATCTCCTGAGTAAATTGGGAGCATGGGGACCTTGGGAGAGGGTTGAAGGGGAGGGGAGAGGTGGGGAGGGGAGCAGAGAAAAATGTAGAGCTCAATAAAAATCAATAAAAAATGTAATAGGAAGAGAAAGAAAGAAGGAAGGAAGGAAATAAATTAGGGGCCATGGAGACTAATAGACTTCCCCTTATGAGCTGCCTAGAAACATGACTCGGGCAAAAACCTGTTCAGATTAAATGGTAATTCAGCAAGGATAAAAGATCAAGGGAAAACTTTCTGTTTCAAAAAAAGGCCCTTTATTCAGCTTCCTTCCTCCAGAATCCAAGGCTCTTGGTCTTGAAATTATTTTCAACGTCTCTGATAGAGAACAATGCAGATGGTGAATTGCTTGCCAGAAACATGCAGGTGTTGCTGGGCAAGGGAAAGAGGATTGTATTTGCCACATTGCTTTGGAATTCTTTAAGGAATTGTATACTCCTGGAGCCTAGGAGGCAGGAAGGGTTGCTCACCTTAAATTCAAAGGCATCACTATAATAACTTTGATAATACTCCACCCTGCTCCCTCCCAAAGACAACAAACATCAAGATAACCATCCACCTACGGAAGTGGCCACGGCAGCGTGAAGACATTCATTAGGGCAAAATGTCACCCACTTACGGGTAATTCTCAATGAGCTAGCAAACACCGTTTTGCTAGGAGAGGCAGAGTTTCCCCTAGAGACACCCTAACGTTGCATATATAAAGCAGTCCTCACCCAGTAGGACATTCACCCTCGGAGCAACACTCCAGCGTAAGCACGATGTCCGTTCGCTTCTCCTCCGCATCCAGACGGCTGGGCTCCGTGAGGCTCTCCGGCACCGGAGCAGCTTTGGGGGCTGGAAATGCGTGCGGCGTGCCAGGCATCGGAAGTGGTTTCTCCTGCGCCTTTGGAGGCAGTTCCTCAGCCGGAGGGCTCGGTATGGGCAGTGCGTCTTGTGGGGCCTTTACGACGAACGAGCATGGCCTCCTGTCAGGCAATGAGAAGGTGACCATGCAGAACCTCAACGACCGCCTGGCCTCCTACCTGGAGAATGTACAAGCGCTAGAGGAGGCCAACGCCGACCTGGAGCAGAAGATCAAGGACTGGTATGAAAAATTTGGACCTGGTTCATGCCGTGGTCTCGATCATGACTACAGTAGATACTTCCCGATCATTGATGACCTCAGATCCCAGGTAAGAAGTACAGGGACATGGGACATATAGACAAGGAAAAATAGAAGAGGTCACAGCAGGACATGGAGCACAGCTTCTAGAACTTCATTGTCAATATTCCAAATAATTTCTGGGCTGGGGAGAGGGCTCAGCAGTTAAGAACACTGACTGCTTCTCTTCCAGAAGACCAGGGGTTAAATTCCCAGCATCTACATAGTGGCTCACAACCTAACTCTAGTTCCAGAGGATCTGAAGCCTTCTCCCAGTCTCTGAGGGCACCAGGCATACACATGGTGCACAAATATACACACAGTCAGGACACCCATGCACATAGAACAAGTGAATTTTAAAAAAAACAACAATAACAATTTATATTATAATTACAATCTTTGATCATGACCCACCCATCTGAAATCAGGCATGCAAGAATCTTTTTAGTAAAATGAAAATATATATATATATTTTTAAAAAAACCTGCCCGGTGTCTCCAACTATATATTTATAAATATAAGAGGAAATTTTTTTAATATTTATTTATTTATTATGTATACAATATTCTGTCTGCATGCCTGAAGGCCAGAAGAGGGCACCAGACCCCATTACAGATGGTTGTGAGCCACCATGTGTTTGCTAGGAATTGAACTCAGGACCTTTGGAAGAGCAGGCAATGCTCTTAACCTCTGAGCCATCTCTCCGGCCCATAAGAGGAAATTTTTTAAAGGTGAAGTAGAAATTGAAATATAAAGTAAAACTGACTATATCTCGAGTTCCCGTGTTCACAACACCTGATCATCAGCTCTAGGTGTGAGAAGCATTCCTGTGATCTCCAGATGCTCCTGGAGTGCAAGGAAATGTGCCTGTTTTATTATGTCCTGACTCTCACCCACCTCCCCCTTCATCAGATCATCTCCGCGACCGCAAACAACGCCAACATCGTCCTGCAAAACGACAACGCAAGACTGACGGCGGATGACTTCAGAATGAAGTGAGTTGAGCCGAATGAAAACAGGCCAGCAGTGATCCCGGGACTTCCCTCTCTTCCTGGCGTGTCGTTGGGAGTCTTCGCTCCTCTGTCGTTTGTCCCTTTGTTCATTTTAGAGCATTAGTTAACTCACCCGATTAACTTAGAGAATTCAGAGCTAACACAAATGATTGTCACGGTCAGAAGGGAAGAGAACTTTGACTACCCCCATTATCTAGCTTCCTAGAAGTGCGTCTCGCTGAAGGTAGTCTCGCTGAAGCTTGCTGTGCTAGGTTAAGTTTTAGGATGACCCAGAAAGCGGGGAGTCTCAAATCTGGTGGGAGACAATGAACCCTTCCAACACATCTCTAAGGTACGAAAGTGAACTGGCGCTTCACCAGAGTGTGGAGGCCGACATCAACGGCCTGCGAAGGGTCCTGGATGAGCTGACCCTGTGCAGAACTGACCTCGAGGTCCAGCTGGAAACACTCACGGAGGAGCTGGCGTACCTCAAGAAGAACCACGAGGAGGTAGGCTCTCAACCTTCCCTGTCTTCATAGCCTGCCTCCTTCCCGAAATAGCTTCATATCAAGACGGTTTTAATTTCCCCCTATGCCTTTGGAATGTTTCTATTACTCCTTCTCAAACGAAACAAACCAGTCCAGGATGGTAGCTCACAGCTACCATCCCAGATCTCAGGCAAGAGGATTGCTGAGAGTCCAAGGGCCTCCTGGGCTCCAGAGTAAGACTGTCTCAAACGAGAAAAAGCAACAAACCTCAGACAGAAGTGGATCCTGTCCACTTGGCTCCCTCCCAACCAGTCAGAGCCTGATGTGGCTGAACAAACCGTTCCAGGAAATGCAGGCTCTGCAGTGCGCAGCGGGAGGCAACGTGAACGTGGAGATGAACGCGGCCCCGGGTGTGGATCTCACCGTCCTGCTGAACAACATGCGAGCCGAGTATGAGGCTCTGGCTGAGCAGAACCGCAGGGATGCCGAGGCCTGGTTCCAGGAAAAGGTAAAGGCAGGCTCGTGGGCACACACCCGGCACCAGGTGTGGATGCCGCTGTCCCCACCCTGACACCAGCTCCTGCCTTCGCAGAGCGCCACCCTGCAACAACAGATTTCAGACGATGCTGGAGCCACCACCTCAGCCCGGAACGAACTTACTGAGATGAAACGGACCCTCCAAACCCTGGAGATAGAGCTGCAGTCCCTCTTGGCCATGGTAAGTATGAAGGACGAGGCAGCTTTGCTTTGGAAGTTGAAAAAAAAAAAAAACCTCCTAAGAATTTTCATCCTTGTAGTGTTACTCACTTGGGATTTTAGCCTCTGATTACTTGTTGACATATGCTTGAAAGTCATGCCTAGCTGTCAGTAAGCCCTGGGAAGCTGCAAATACAATTATTTTGACGTGCTCCGGAAGAAATTCATTTTACCTGTATCCAAAAAATCTCTGCAGAGCAGAAATATCTTCCCCGGTTTCCCCACCCGGCCTTCCTGTCAGTCAGTTAATTAAAAGCACTTAAATTCCTTTTAAGTGGCATAAATAAGAAGCAAAGTAGAGGTGTGAAGGTTGAGTCTAAAGCGAAACGCGCCTAATGACAGTAATAATCACCCTTTTCATTAAGGGTTTGCCCAGTCGCTCACCCACAGCTTAGCCTGCAATGCCCCCTGAGGCGTAGGCAGGCCGTCTTCACAGCTCACGTCAGTATCTCCAGAAGAAGAATCAGATTCAAAGAGGGGCGGTGACTCCCAGAGCAGCACAAATGGAGACAAAGAATGGGACTTTCTCTCCCACTTGCCAGACCAGAGTCTGTACCTTTCCTCCTATGGCCAGGAGACGGCCAGCCCTGACCCACAAAAGAACGCATGCGCTGTATGTAAATGTGTTAAAAACGGGCCTCATAGGAAAATACCTGGCTTCAAAATGGTCAGTAAATACTGTCACCTAGCCAGGCAGGGTGGTGCACACCTTTGATCCCAGCATTGGGGAAGCAGAAAAAGTTGGATCTCTGTGAGTTCAAGGCCAATCTGTTCCAAATAACTTGTTCCAGGATTGCCAGGGCTATATAGAGAGATCCTGCCTCAGAAAGAAAGAAAAGGAGAGAGAGAGAGAGAGAGAGAGAGAGAGAGAGAGAGAATCCTGAGATACTGCCATCTCCATTTGTCAGCAGTTTAAGAGGCTGGTGCTTTTCTTTAGATCATCCCTTATATACACTGTTTATATAACTGACTCTAGAAAAGCAATGATTGGCAGGACTGATGATGAGGAAGCAAAATGTAGGGGGGTCCTTTGTTACTGAGAAAACTGGAAGCTGCTACACCCCGTAAGTGCATCAGTGTATAGGGCAGGGATCTTTTGGCTGAACCCTAGAGAGAAACAGTTTCACCTTTTTGGATTGACAAGGACCATTTGCCACCATCTATATGATTATCAGACAGACTAGTATGGCGTGCACCATGAATAATGAACAAATGGAATCTTCTAGATGAAAATGGCTGTTGGTGTATATGTGCAGTGTATGTTCGTGTGTATGGTGCCCATTGGGTGTGAGTGTGTGCTCATGTGTATGAAGGCCAGAGGTCAACCTCAGGTGCCCTTCCTCCGGAGCTCTCCACCATGTTTTTGGAGACAGGGTCTCTCACCTGTCTCAGCCTGGGGTCACAGGTTCAGCCAGGCTGGCTGATCATCAAGTCATAGACATCCTGTCTCCATTTCCCCAGCCCTGGGACTACAAGCACACAGCCGTACCTGACTTTTTGTGTAGGTGTTGGGGACGGCTCCCAGGTTCACATGCTTACACGGCAAGCACTTCCCCGACAGCCGTCTCCATGGCCCTGGGGAGGAGTGATTGCCTTGTGGAAGGATGACTCTCTTCTAAGAGGCTTCTTCTGAGTCGGGACAGTGATGTCGTCTAATACCGTCTTTCCAAACCACAGAAACACTCTCTGGAGTGCTCCCTCACCGAGACCGAGGGCAACTACTGCACACAACTGGCTCAGATCCAGGCTCAGATCAGCGCCCTGGAGGAGCAGCTGCACCAGGTCAGGACCGAGACCGAGGGCCAGAAGCTGGAATACGAGCAGCTTCTGAACGTCAAGGCCCACCTGGAGAAGGAGATCGAGACCTACTGCCGCCTCATTGACGGAGACGAGGGGTAGGCACTGTGCCTCTAAGGCCTCTCTTTAAGGTTCCTTAAAGTCACTTGAAGCTGCGGCAGGTCTCTGCAGTCCAGATCATGGGGGAATGGATACACAGTCCCTGGTATTATTTCAGCAGATTCTCTTGTTAATCTCTGCTTCTCAGTTGCTTTAGCACAACACAGAGATGTAAATAATGCAAAAATCTTTTTTTTTTTTTACAGCTCTTGTGTTAAGTCAAAAGGCCCAGGAGGACCCGGAAATCAGATAAAGGGTAAATTAAAAGCTCTACAAAACCTTCAGTGGTTTCTTCTCTCCTTTCTTTGTTTCTTTCCCTCCTCCTCCTCCTCCTCCTCCTCCTCCTCTTCCTCCTCCATCCCTGGACCCTCTCTTCCTCTTGTGTGCATGTGTGCAGGTGCACCTGTAGGTAGAGACCAGAGGACAAACTCAAGCAGAGCTCCTCATCCAAGGCCCACCTCTTTGTTTGAGACAGGGTCTCTTATGGACCTAAAGCTTGCCAAGTAGATGAGGCTGGCCAGTCAGTGGCACCCAAGGATCCTCCTGTCTCCACCTCCCCAGACCTAGGATTACACGTGACTTGTTTTATGTGGGTTCTGGGGATGGAGCTCAGGTCCTCATCATTACAAAGCAAGCACTTCACAGGTTGAGCCAGCTCTGAAGTCTACCTTTCTCTTATTTTCTGTCTTTTTTGTTATATATGTTTCTTTTGTTTTGGTTTGGTTTTTTGAGGCAGGGTTTTGTGTGTGTGTGTGTGTGTGTGTGTGTGTGTGTGTGTGTGTGTGTGTGTGTGTAGCACTGGCTATTCTGGAACTTTCTATGTACACTAAGCTGGCCTCGAACTCAGAGCTCCACCTGCCTTGGCTTCCTGAGTGCTGGGACCACCACCACCCAGAATAGTCTATATTTTTCAAATGCTGAATTATTCCCCATCTGTGAATTAAATTTTTCATGGTTTGTCTGTGTCCTTTCAGAGCCATCTAAAACCGCCATCGTTAAAACTGTTGTTGAAGAATTAGATCCCCGTGGCAAGGTTCTCTCCTCCAGAATTCATACCCTGGAAGAAAAATCTACCAAAGTTAACAAGAATGAGCAAAGAAAGGATGCCTTCTTGAACTCCACTGCCTAAAATGAAGAGCCCTACTTTAAAATACCAAATCTAAGCGGTTTTCCAAAATAGGGCCCTCTTACGTTTCTGCTTTTCTCCCAGTGAATGAAGACAAACCTTTTAGACTAGTGACATTTCTTTGGCTTTCTCTCTGGTGGTGTTTCAATAAATGTCTTCCTGTTGCAAGCTATCCTGCCTGGTTCTGGTTCTTCACTGCATTTGAAGTACACCCTCCCATGGAAGCTAAGCTCTGCCTTTAATTTCCTCTGTTTATTCCATGCTTTTTGCAAGTTAGGAACTGGTTGAATATGTAATGGTTGTAGTCTTTTCGTGTGTCTACGAAATTTTAATCTCCCAACCTTCCACACATACTGGGTGTATATAAGTTGATTGCTAGGCACTCAACAGCTACTAAAAAATTAAAAATAAAAACCAGTTCTTGGAGCTGGAGAGATGACCCAGGTTCACTTCCCAGCACCCAGATGGAGACTCATAATGCCCTGTAACTCCAGTTTCAGGGGATCCAACACCCCCATCTGGGTCTCCTTGGGCACTGTACACATAGAGTAAACATATAAATAAGCTGGCAAAACACTCATACATATAAAATACAAATAAATGATCTTCAGTATATATAGTAGACTCATGGAAGTGAAAATAGAAAATAGAAGAGTCAAAAACATCCTAAGGAAAGATGATACATGTAGATTTTTTAAGAGAAGAGAGAGAGATTGCATGAGGGGGAGGGTAAAGATTGCAAGAGCCAGAGGAAGTGGAAGAGTGCTAAAAACCAGTGTTTTCTGGACATGACCGGGCTGTAATGCTCATGGCAGTTTTGACTGCACAAGACCCACACGATACCAAGCCAATCTAATTTCCAGCATCAGTGGCGACGGAATTCGTAAAGTCTCACTCCTACTAAGGAAATAATTGATGGCTACTGATGGCTGATAGGGGAGTGAGAGTCCACAGCTCAGGGAATGTGGTGGAAAAGTAGGTGGAAAGAATATAAGATCTGGAGGATGGGGAAGGGTGCCGTGGAATGATCTTTGTACACTGGATACATGTTGATCTCATTGGTTTAATAAAGAGCTAAATGGTCACTAACTAGGCAGGAAGAGGTTAGGCGGGATGTTCAGGACAGGGAGAGAGCTCTGGGATGAAGAAGGGTGAAGTCACTAGGAGAAGCAAGATGAATATGCCATACTGAGGAAAGGTACTGAGCCATGTGATAGAACATAGATAAAAATGTGGGTTGATATGAAAGAGCTGGTTAGTAGTAAGTCTAAGCTATTGGCCAAGCATTTATAAGAATAAGTCTCTGTGTGGTTATTGGGGAACTGGCTGGTGGGCCAGAAAATTCCACCTACAGAGGAGTGCTGTGGAATGCTGCCATCTGGACTTGAAATGGCTACTGTGTTTGTGAACTCACAGCTGTGAGTTATGGAGGTAGATGTGGCTACCTTCACAAGATCAAGTAGACTACATCCCGGTAGAGATGGAGTAGACAATTCTTCAGGGACCACCCTTATCAAGGAGCTACTGGTAGTGGATAGCTGCTGGGGAGAAGAAAAGAATTCTTTATGGAAAATATGACCACTGGTGGGTTTCCATGGATGGCCCCACACCCATGCACTGGGCAACACTAACTGGACTTAGTGGGTTATAAAAGAAAAAACTATGAAGTTGAAAGGGGCATATATTGGAGACATATCAGTTACATTTCTGTCACTGTGATATAATACCATGACTAAGGCAACTTAGAGAAGAAAGAATTTCTTTTGGCTTAGAGGGTCAGAGTCCATGGCATCAGGGTAAAGCTAGCAGGCAGGCATGGTGGCTGGAACAGACTACTGACAGCTTACATCTTGAACCACAAGCATAAAGCAGAGACAGTGAACTGAATGTGGTCAGTTCTAAGCTCTCTAATTCTGGCCCCAGAGACATACCTCCTCCAGCAAGGCCATACCTTTTAAACCTCCCCAAACCACTGCCATCAACTGGAGATCAAGAGTTCAAATGCCCCAGACTGCAGGAAACCTTTCTCATTCAATTAATTGGAAGGGGAATATAGGATCATATTTCATTATCTTCCTGTAAGAAATGCTCAAGAATAAAGAAAAATTAAAGTTCATTAATTAATTGAAAATAGAAGCTGACGTGTAGTTTAGTCTGGAGAGTGCTAACCAAACATGCGCAAAGTGTTCGTTTCTATCCCAGGACCACATAAACCCTGGGTGTGGTGGCACATCCCTGTATCTGCACTCTGGGAGGTACATGGAGGAGGACCAGAAGCCTGAGGTCATTCTTAGCTACAGACAGAAGGCAGCCTGGGCTACATGAGACCTAGCCTCAAAAATGCAACTAAGACAACATACCCAGGTAAGCCTAAGACAGACACACTCACTTCATTTTCTGAAAAACTGATTTTTACATCCTCTACTCTTATATCAAAACTGGAATGGAGAGGATCTCTTGTTCTACAGTCAGAAATACTTAGCCACTGTGGAAGACAGTTCATTGGGCTCTTTCTTACAAAGCTAAACACTTCATAACACTCTCTGACCAGTCGATCCAGCAATTGCTGGAAACCAATGGATCCTTACTCCTCTATCCAAAGGAGGTGACAACATCGCCACACAAAAACCTGCACAGGAGGGGCTAGAGAGATGGCTCTGTGGTTAAGAGCACTTGCTCCTCCTCCAGAGAACCGAATAAATAATGACAGATCCATACAACGGGGCATTAGCCAGAGCTAGCATGCCATGAAGAGACAGAGAGAAAACTTTGATGTGTATTACTAAGTGAAAGAAGCCAATCTAGAAAGACTACATCATGTAGGAGGCCAATTCTCTGACATCCTGTGGAAACAGTAATGTTGATCAGTGGTCGCCAAGGACTAAGAGAGGAGGATAAATGGGGAGTCAAGGGATTCATAGAACAAGGAAAGTAGTCTATATGCTACCATGAAGGCAGGCATGGGTCAACATACAATTGTCCAGCCAACAGGGTTCACCAAGAGTGAACTCTAACGTGAACCATGGACTCTCGTGAGTATGGTGTGTCAGTCAGTGAACTGTGGAACATAGGCACTGTTCCAGAGAGGGCTGCTCACATGGACCAGTGGGAACTGATAAGCAAGCGGGGAGGGGATACATGATGGCAGGGAGTCTGTGGGAAACCTTTGCACCTTCCTCTGAATTTTGTCATGAATTAAAAACAACTCTCAGGGCTGGAGAGCTGACTCAGTGGTTAAGAACACTGACTGCTCTTCCGGAGGTACTGATTTCAATTCCCAGCAACCACATGGTGGCTCACAACCATCTGTAATGGGATCTAATGCCCTGATGACCTCTTCTGGCATGCAGGGATTCATGCAGATGGAGCATTCATACCAAAAACAAAAAATCATTTTAAAAAAACTCTCAAAAATTCTTTTTTAGCCTATTTTGGATGACTCAATAGTTAGCTCAGATTTCCTTCGGTGTTTTGGATGTCTGATCATCAAACCATCCGAACTAAGGGAATAAACTCTTTCTACTGGAACCAGGGAAAGGATAGGAGGATATAGTCTAGAAACCACTTGGTCCCCACAACCACGCTATAAGGTGGATGCCATGGTCATCATCGTTTTACGAGTAAGGAAACTGAGTCAGAGAGCAGCGGAGTCATTTTCTCAGAATCACACAACTAATAACTGGAGGCGCTGGAGTTCAGACAGACTGACTCACCGTCTGTGCTTAGCCACAACCTAATGCCCCGTTGCTGAGGACCAGGAGCTCTGTGGCCCCACCCTCCCGCTCGTGAAAAGGGGTGCTAGCTCTAGTCATGATCTCTTCTGCAAAGAAGCCATTCGGCGAGGCATGAACACACCGCAATCTGATTCTCAGAAGAAACACAAGGACTCTAGTGACAAAATAAACCTTGACCATATCCAAGAAAGTGTTTTCCCGGCAAGCGAGGTGGCAGTGGGAAGGTTTGAATCGGATCCCCAGGCTCTACACACATGGTGGGAGGAGAAAACTGACACCTGGAAGTTATCCTGTGACCTTCACATGCATACTGCATGAGACTCTCTCTCTCTCTCTCTCTCTCTCTCTCTCTCTCTCTCTCTCTCTCTCTCTCTCTCTCTCTCTGGAGAGAGATATATACATACATACATAAGAAGTTTTTTGAATAAAATGCTTTTCCAAAATACCCAAGAGAGATGTAAAATACCCATCTTTCCAGTTCTTACATTGTTTTCTATTTATTTTGTGTATGTGTAGACATGAGCATGTAGACACAGCATGCCATGCACACATGTGAAGTCAGAGGACAGTTTGCTTCTGTAAGTCCTCTCCTTCTATCATGTGGGTCCTGGAATCGAACTCAGGTCCTCAGGCTTGGCATCAAGTAAGACAACAATGAAAAGCTTCAGGCTGAAGTGAGATGTTAAAACATCATAAAAGTTAAAAGTTCAATTCAGTTCAATTTCTTTGGATGCCAACCAACATACAAAGAACGTGACACTTTAGTACCTAGTAGGTTCTTGAGAAATGAAGAAAGATACCATTGCACGCGGCTTTCTGACCATGAGCCTATAACCTGAAGAAGCAAAGACACTGATAGAAGCGACCTGGGGAATTTGCTCAAGTCATCTTCTACTTCCAGAAAACACTAAAGTATATTTATACTCTTAAAGTTTTAGTTCAGAGGGCTAGGGAGATGGTTCAGCAGTTTAGAGCCCTGGCTCTAAAGGACCTAGGTTCAATTCCCAGCACCCACAGGGTGGATCACAATCATCTGTATCTCCATTTCCAGGGGACCCAACACCCTCTTCTGACCTCCACCAGAACCAGGCAAGCAAGTGGTGCACAGACATACATGCATACAAAACATTCATATATACACACAAAAAATAAACTTAAAAAAAAAACTTTAGTTTACAGGAAATCTGTGAAGAGACGTAAAGAAATATCCTATGTGTAAACACCAACTGTGTTTCCGGAAGTTAAGCATCGTACAGCCTGCTTTGACGGAGAAGTCTGTGATCTGTGTGGACATGTTATTTCCAGAGCCAGCTCATCTCCAAAATGGTTCTAATAATATATGCTTAACGTATTCTACCAGAGATAAGTTAATGAGTATTTATAAGCTACCTGGAGATAAATAGATTGGCTTAATAATACTTTGCAGTCTCATTAACACTCTTATCTTTTTTAAAAAAATCCAGTCTTACAAACTATTATTGTGCCAACACACTGCTTGGTTCTTTCATGTGTGGGAAACACTGGCAAAAATGTAAAAATTTGGCCAAGCCATAGCAAAATCACTAATAATTCTCTGGATATAATTTAGAAATCTTATAGAACACTGGTATGGTCTTAATTATAGTTTTGTGTTGATTATTTTTAAATATTTATGCTTTCCAAATGCAGACATCATAGTCCACTGAACAGCTCTTGTGCTGTAGTGACAAACATATGCTATTTCTCAAAATTCAGTATCTACAACACTGAAAACTCTCACTGGGGAAAGAATTCATGTTTTCAGAACGAAACCTGTTAGCAGTCCACCAATCGGTTTGTACCCATGGTAAGTGGCAGCAACCTGGCCCTGTCTGGTGTGTCCACCTTATTATAATAATACAAATAATTAACATTTACAAAGTGTCAGTGCCCTTCAGACTGTCTTCTAGCCATCCATTATTGGAGTTGCTCATTGAAGCCTTTGACTGGCACTGTCGGATGTGATTCTATTCATCTGTTCCTAGAGAAGCGAAGCAGGAAGAGACAGGCTCCGTGGAAAAGAAGACTGCATCTGTTCCCCAGGACAACCAGTCGCCTGGGTACCACATTGTGGATGTCCTAGGGAGTGACGGAAACAGCGCCCTCTCTCATGTATTTCATTTCCCACTGATCAAAGTGAAACTCTAGTCTCGGAGTCACAATGTTTCAAATACATAGATGAAAACTAGAGAACTATGATGGGGTGGGGTGGTGCATGCCTGAAATCTCAGCATTTGGGGAGCCAGGGGCAGCAGTGGATAAGACAAGTTCAAGGACAGTTTGTTCTATATGTTGAGCTCCAGGCCGACCCAGGCTATATAGTGAGAATCTATCTCAAAATGTATTTTTTAAGGATAAAAAGCAAACAATCTGGAGTCTCAGTAGCCAGTGAATTGATGTTCTGCTCCTAGACCAAATAAACTCTCGCCAGGTTCAGCGGCATGTGTCTGCATACCAGCACTCAGATGGCTGAGAGAGGAAAACTGCAGTTCGAAAGCCTTGGCTACATGAGACCCATTCCGAAAGTTACTATAGAGCTTGGTACTCATTTTCAGCTTATTACAAACAAGCACAGGGGGCTGGAAAGACAGCTCAGTAAATAAAGTGTTTGTCGTGCAAGTATGACGACATGAGTTCGATCCCAATGAACCGTGCAAAAAAAAAACAGGGTCTTGGATTTCCGCTTACCGTCCTGACATGCAGATCCTGGGGCTTCCTGGCCAGCAAGCCTAGCCTACACCACAAGTTACAAACCAATAAGACGCCCCCAACTCAAAAAGCAAGCCAGGTAAATGGTAGAACAGCAGCTGAGGTTGTCCTATGGCCGCCCCGCCTGTGAGCACACACATGCACACACACTTGCATCGGCAGGCGCAGACACCCGTGAATATGCATATACGTCCATGTGCAAAAATAGAACAAGTCAAGAATTCTTATTGGCAAGAGATCGCTAAATATGGAGAGCTTCCGTCTCCATAGGAAGGAGAATGCCCAGTCAAGTCAACTGAGATACTTTGGTGGGTTTCTACCCCACAGGGAGCAAATCTTTCTTTGTTCTTGGTGGGAAGCAGGGTCTCTGCTCTTTTCCAGGGGTCAAAAAGATGTAAACTCTCATCTTGGTAGCATAAATGATGGCTTTCTCCCTGTGATCCACGGGCTATGATTTAGTCTTACTAAGACTGCGAGCCTATGAATTAGGATCACCGTCCCTGGCACCTTCTTCATATATAAAAAAATATCCTTGGGGCTCCTTGCCACCTACTGAACACTATTAAAAATCACCCAATTATGAAAAATAGCAATTAGGATACGACTAATGTTTTATTACAGATCAGCATAGCTAAGATTGAATCCTATAAAAGCCAGTGGGCTTGTCACCCCGTGGAAGATAGACTTTGACTTTGCACCTCTCTGGGGAAGAAGGTCGCTGGGTTGTCCTGTCGCCATGTCTTTTCGATTTTCTGGGGGTTCCAGGGTCTGTTCTCGAGCTGGGTCTGTCAGGCTGTCCAGGGGAGGGGCAGGCTTTGTGGCTGGGAATGTGTGCGTTGGGCCTGGAGCAGAGAGCAGTTTTTCCTGCACCCTTGGGGGCATCTCTTCTGGAGGAAGCTTTGGCAATGGCAACGAGGTGTCAGGAAGGGCGAACAGCGCTGGTTTCCTTAACAACGAGTCTGGGCTTTTCTCTGGGAATGAGAAGGTGACCATGCAGAACCTCAACGACCGCCTGGCCTCCTACCTGAACCACGTGAGCGCCCTGGAGGAGGCCAACACTGACCTGGAGAAGAAGATCGAGGACTGGTATGAGAAATTTGGGCCTGGCAGTGGTCGTCGACTCGACTATGACTACAGCAAGTATTTCTCAGTCATCGAGGATCTGAAAAGACAGGTAAGAACGGCTGAGTCCCGTACTGTAGCTGTAGGCATGGGGCAGACACAACTAAAAGCAAAGGAAACCTAAAAAGTATTTAGCAGTGGGGTGTGGTGGCACACATCACTAATCATAGCTACTGAGGAGGCTGCGACAGAGGATCACAAGGCTGAGGCTGGCCTGGGAACTTAGAGACTCTATCTCAATTTAAAAGAAAACGCTAGAAATATAGTCGATATAATAGTAGAGTTTTTCCCAGCATGCCTGTGGCTCTCATCATAATCAAGCTCAATTCTTTCATTCATTTCAAATGTACTTACCAATTGTATGGGGTGTGGAATTTGCCCACTCTTTGTTCCCGGAGTTAAGTATGGTATTTAATAATTTTTCAAAAATGTAGAATCAGATAGTCAAAGAGAAATAGCTTCAACGCCAATATAATTGAACCAGGCCTGGAGATAAGGTCCTGAAATCCCAGCCACCCTAGAGGACGAAGCAGAAGGATCACAAGTATGAAGCTAGCCTGGGTAATTTAATGAGATCCTATCTCAAAATCAAAACTAAAACGAGAGCTGGGGATACAGCCAGTATCCCAGTTCAGTAGCAGAGTGTTCGCCTAGTATGCAGAGCCACAAGGATGCTGCATTAATTTTTTTGTTTTTGCTGTTTAATTCATACTTTTCAATGAGTAACAATGAAATTATCTGTGGATCTCCTTATTATCTGAATTTTATTCATGGTTTTTGTTGGTGGTGTTGTCTAATACACTAGGTACGAGCTCTACCACTTTGAGTGTCCCAAGAAAGACGCCAATAAAGATAGCTGAGACAGATTCACACTGATGTTGGAATGTCCTTTGATCTGTCCCATTCAGATTGCTTCCATGACCTCCTGTAATGCCAACCTTATTCTTCAAAATGACAATGCCAGGCTCACAGCTGATGACTTCAAGATGAAGTAGGTGAAAGTGGAGATTGTTATTAATAGTGGCTAAAGGACTACAGTCGCACTAGAGAGTGTATCTTTTGCTTTGAAAGCCTGTTTTTTATGTGTTTTATTTTATGTATATGGGTGCTTTGCATGTATGTCTGTGCATGACTTGTGTACCTGGTACCTTTGGAGGCCAGAAGGGAACATCGGATCCACTAAAATCAGAGTTACAGACAGTTGTTAGCCGGCATGTGGGTGCTGGGAACCAGATGTGGATCCTCTGGAAAAGCAGTCAGTGCTCTCAACCACTGAGCCACTTGATGGGGGGAGAGTCTTCTGTTTTGTGTTAATTTTATTGGTTAAATAAAGAGACTGCCTTGGCCCTTTAATAGGACATAAAATTAGGTAGGCAGAGAAAACAGAACAGAATGCTGGGAGAAAGAAGCTGAGTCAGGGAGTCGCCATGGTTCTCCAACTCCAGACAGACGCAAGATCTTTCCTGGTAAGCACACCTCGTGGTGCTACATAGATTATTAAAAATGGGTTAAGAGGCTAAAACTAATGGGCCAGACAGTGTTTAAAAAAATACAGTTTCCATGTAATTATTTCGGGTAAAGCTAGCCGTGCGGGAGGCCGGGTGCCGGGGATGCAGCCCCGCCGCTCTTATTACAACAACCATCCCTCTAACCTCCCAAAAAGAACTATTTTAATGATGCCATTCTAGATCAACAAAGAAGTAGAATTTAATACATCCTTGTAAAAAAAGATCTATCTTATTTTTTTTAAATCTGACACTAGTTTATTCTGATATGTTATTGGAGAACCAAGATTAACTGTAAAGAAGTAACACCTCTAAAATAATGTATTTTTAGGGGCTGGGATGTGGATAAAGGGTTTGTCACAAAAACCTAAGTTCACACCCCCAGCAGCCACATAAAAAGAAGGGAATAGCAACATGCATGTGTAACTCCAGTGTTCGTACAGTGGAGACAGGAGGGGCTTGACGGTCAATCAGTCTGGACAAACTGGTGAGCTCCAGATTTACTGAGAGATCCTGTCTCACAAAAGAAGGTGGCAAGTTATTAAGGAAGACACCGATATTGACCTCTGACCTCCATATGCACACGCATGTGCAAACACATTCACACAAAAATAATTGTACTTATAAACTAATAGGTATCTCAAACTATCTTAATAGTTTGACTTGGCACAAAGCCTCAGAAATACACACAGAATCAGAATACCTACCCCTCAGCATACCAAGTGTCTTTACACGTTATACCCACTGGTCATCACAATCCTAAAACACCTTCACACCCTTCAAGGTATGAAAATGAGCTCGCTCTACACCAGAGTGTTGAGGCCGACACCAACGGTCTACGCAGAGTGTTGGACGAGCTGACGCTTTCTACGACCGACTTGGAAATCCAGTGTGAAGCTCTGAGCGAGGAGCTGACATGCCTCCAAAAGAACCACGAGGAGGTAAGGAAGCCTGCAGAACAGCCTCCCACACCGCTTCCTTCTCCACGCCCACTATCCGTTCCATACCAGGGTGTGGCTGTCAATCAAAATCCTCCCCCTGGGTATTAATGATTACCTCTTTCCAGGAAATGGGAGTCCTGCAAAACGCATCAGGGGGGACCATCAATGTGGAGATGAACGCGGCGCCCGGCGTGGATCTAACCGCCATGTTGAACAACATGAGGGCTGAATACGAAGATCTGGCTGAGCAGAACCGCAAAGATGCGGAGGCCTGCTTTAAAGAGAAGGTATATCCGCAGCCGGGATAAGGAAGGGGCCCTTTGGGTAAACAGTAGAGCGGGTTACTAACCCTTGTGTCCATTCCTCTTCAGAGCGCGACGCTGCAGCGACAGATTTCAGATGATGCAGGAGCAGCCACGGCGGCCAGAAACGAGCTGATGGAGCTGAAACGCAACCTGCAGACTCTGGAAATAGAACTCCAGTCCATCTCAGCGATAGTACGTAGGAAGGGAACGGGGGCTGTCCGTCTCCCGGCTTTCTACTGCCTCAGCAAAACACCCCAAGCAGGGTATTTTGTTTTAAAAAAAAAAAAAAAAGGAGGGGTAGGTTTGTTTACTTACAATTTTGGAAGCTGCAAATCTAGGTAGCATGACCCCAACTGTGGCAAGGCCCTCCTTGGCTACATCACATCATGGTGAGTGGCATCATTACAAAAGTTTGAGCATAAGACACGAAGCTAGAACTATTTTTAAAATAACTCTCTCCTGAGAACTAACTAGTGTCTGACTAGAACCAAATCAACTTACTCCAAGAGTAGAGCCCTTAGTGATTCACCACTACCACCACCACCACCACCACCTCCCCCGCTAGCCCCACCTTTTAAAGGTCCACACATAGCTTAATATCACCATACTGGGACCAAGTCTCGGATACATAAATTCTTGAGGGGACATACTCAAACCACATCCAAAACCTAACATCGTATGTGCATAGGTAAGTAAATGCATATGTACAGTGGATATTTTTAATATTTTGTTTGGTGTCTATGAGAGCTTTGCCTGCATGTATGTATGCATATTGTGATTGTGCCTGGTGCCTGTGGGCTCAGAAGACGATGTCAGATCCCCTGGAGCTGGAGTTACAGATGGTTGAGAGCCACCATGAAGGTGCTGGGAACCCAGGTCCTCCACAAGAGCAACAAGTATTCTTAACTGCGGAGCCATTTCTCCAGCCCCTCTAAGACGAATGTTCAAAACATTAAATGTAATGCATATAAATGACTAGAATATGCTATATTAAGTAATATGAATCCCATAATTAAATGACTATACTATATTAAGTGACAGGAATTGCATCCACAAACATTACTTCTGACACACCAATCCCAAATGACAACGTTCTTTTCTCCACGAATCCCGCCAGCTTTGACTTTCGGTTGAAAACACGTGCACCTCGTACACATGCAGACATGTCGCCCTCTCCAGTACATCCCTCTGCTGTTCTTTCAGAAACAGTCCTACGAGAATTCCTTGGCTGAGACCGAAGGGAATTACTACGCTCAACTCCAGCAAATCCAGGAGCAGATTAGGGGGCGGGAGGAGCAGCTGCAGCAGATCCGAACCGAGACAGAGGGGCAGAAGCTGGAGCATGAGCAGCTGCTGGGCATCAAAACGTGTTTAGAGAAGGAGATTGGCATGTACTGCAACTTACTAGATGGAGAGGAACGGTGAGTGCTGACGTGCAGAACAACCAAGTGCAAAGTAAGCGTTTTCATGCAATTATTGTACAAGTCACGTATTGTCTAAGTATATTATGTGCTTAATACAAATGTATAGCATATATTACACCTTTATGTTCTGCTTATTTTATGATATAGAGCATATTGCACCCCATAACTTCTTAAAATCGTGTGTGTGTGTGTGTGTGCAATATTGCATTCGATGAAACAAAAGCAGACAGAAATTTGAAATTAGAACTTACGGGGTTCTTTGGCTTGAGTGTTGTGGTTGTTGTTGATGGTGACTTTTAGAGACAGAGTCTCATTACGTAGTCCAGACCCTGAACTCTGTGATCTTCCTGCCTCAGCCTCCTGAGTACTAGGATTACAGGTATGGGCCACACACATAGCCTAGAAATCAACAATCTAAGTATGGAAGCCATTTGCATGCATAAGTATATTGAGAACAATTAAATATAAAATCCTTGGTCATCCCAGTAGTCTGGTCCAAGGAAAAATTGGCTTTTTTTATGCTTGTGTTTAAATACATTTTTTCATAACTCAGTCTGTTGTGTTACTTCACTAGTGACCACACACACACACACACACACATTCTGTCCTAGTTCAGAATGATTAAGAAGATTTCACTGCATTGGTGGTATGGTGGTGAGCATATTACCTCCTGAGATGGCACAGAGAGAAATCAGAGTTTGTTAGCCAAGACCCCAAAAGCCCCAGAATCGCATCCTGGATGTGGATCACATCCTGGGTGAATCTGAACACATGGTTAAACCCCTTTGAAGCACAGTTACCTCTCTGGTAAAGCTGGAAATACAGCGAAACCGCTGTTCTCGGCGGCAGCACCTCACCGTGAAGCTAAAATGCCTTGAGAGAGGCTGACTCTCAAAACCTACGTGGTATCAGCGGCTGCTACTACATGGCTGCCCATTTCACCCTGGATAAGCTGCCTTCTTTGCAGTCTCTGAGGTGGGGGTGAGGGGGCCTTTTCAGACTAGTCTTTGTTTTTGTTGTTGTTGTTGATGTTGGCTTTTGTGTTTAGTATATCCCAACCTCAGTTTCCCCTCCCTTTCCACTGCTCCCAGTACCCTGGTAACTTCCATCTCCCAAAGATCCACTCCTCCTCCTCTTCTTCCTCCTCCTCCATTTCCCTTCAGAGAAGAGCAGGCCTCTCAGAGATGTCCACCAAACATCAGGGCTGGGCAAGGCAACCCAGCAGGCGTTGGTAGCATAGCAGTGACAGCTTCCTCTTCAGTGTTCGGAAGCCATTCAGTCTTCACTTAACTTACAGTACCTTTTAGGCAATGTTAAAAACATAACTTTTTTGCCGGGCAGTGGTGGCGCACATCTTTAATCTCAGCCCTTGGGAGGCAGAGGCAGGCAGATATCTGAGTTTGAGGCCAGCCTGGTCTAAAAAGTGTGTCACAGGACAGGTAGAGGTACACAAAGAAATGCTGTCTTGAAAAAAAAAAACTTTTTACATGAAATTGTTGTCTTTCTAACATTAAATACTACTACTCTGTTTTTAGATGTCTATTTTCTTTTTTTCTTTTTCTTTTTTTTTTTGTTTGTTTTAGTTTGGTTTTTGGTTTTTCAAGACAGGGTTTCTCTGTGTAACAGATCCCTGGTTTTCCTGGTTCTAGCTCTGTAGACCAGGCTGGCCTCAAACTCACAGAGCTCCTTCTGCCTCTGCCTCCCAAATGCTGGAGTTAAAGGCATGCACCACCACGCCTGACTAGATCTCTGTTTTCTACAGTCCCTGGTCCAGCTCCTTCTACAAGCAGGCACTGAACTGCTGAGTGCTGCCCCTGTTTTTGGATGGAAAAGAGGATGTCTGGCCATAAGCAGCCATTTAATTTCTTTTCACGATGCTGAAGTTGCAAACAGCTTATTAATGTCCCTTTAAAAAAGAATAATTTAAAACTTACTGAAACTAGAACTCCAAAATTATTGTTTCTAGGGCTGGAGCTATGACTCAGCAGTTAAAAGCGAGTTTGATTCCCAGCACCTACGTCAAATAGCTCACAATCTCCTGTAACTCCAGATCCAGGGGATCTAATGCCCTCTTCTGGCCTCCACAGGCACCTGCATATATGTGGATAACACACACATGCACATATATAATGGGAGCCAAGCGCAGCTTCTTGGTAGCCGCATAGTTTCAAATAGACTCTGTTTGCTGGCAGCAAGCAATAAATTACTTTTAATTTTAAAAAAACGTTATCTCCAATTCACAATCATTGGAAGAAAAAGACAATAATCTACTCTTCTCTTCACAGAAGAAGTGAGTCCACATGCTACAAAGCAAAGGACGGCAAGCCTGCGAATGAAGTCAATGGTATGGACAGGATTTCAGTTTAATTCTGTCTGGGTACGCGTGTGAGTGTGAGTGTGTGTGTGTGTGTGTGTGTGTGTGTGTGTGTGTGTGTGCCTACTCTCCACCTTGCCCTTTGAAACAGTGTCTCTTGATCGTCTGGAACTTGTCAGTTTGGTCAGGATGGCCGGCCAGTGAGTGCCCCTGTCTCTGCCTCCCCCACTGGGATGGCAAGCTTGCACACCACCCTGGCTTTTGTACCTGCCTGCTAGGGATTGGACTCATACAGCAAGAGCATCTCTCACAGAGCCATCCCCCCAGCCCTAGGTGAATCTACAGAACCCTCTCAGTGTTATCAAATGAGCTTCTTCTTTGTTAACTAAATTTGCTTTTCAGTTTAGATCTAGTGAATTACCCAGTGAGGTTTTTGTGGCTCGCTCTATCTATCTATCTATCTATCTATCTATCTATCTATCTATCATCTATCTATCTATCTATCTATCTATCTCTTATTTGTCTATTTATTTTTACCTAAAGTTTTGCTTTGTAGCTCAAACTGGCCTGGAACGCATAGTTTTTTGTTTGTTTTGTTTTGCTTTTTTTATTTTTCCCTTTGCCTGTCACATTCAAGGATTACAGATCTGTACCACCATACCCACCTGACAATCCTTAATGTTCATATCTTATATCCCTGTAGAATAGATACAATGAAATTATAAAATCGCTATCATAAAGAATAAGCCCGCCAATATCTTTAGTGCCTAGAATGCATTATTTTTCAGTTTTACTACATAATAAAAGAGCTTCTTTTAAGTTGCTAAGCTAAGACAAGCTGGTATTTAAAGAAGGCAATCGCCAGGCCTGGCCAAGCAGACCTACAGTCCCAAGTAGCTGGAAGGCTGCAGTAGGAGGTCTGTAAATTCTACCCTTGTCTGGGTCACAGAGTAAGGTAGAAGCCGGTTTGAGCAATTTAATGGAATGCTGTCTCAAAATAAAGTGTGAAATGAGGGCTGGGCATACAGGTGAGAAATGGAGCCCTGACCTATATGCTTTGAGTCTCTGAATTCAACCTCTAGTTCTAAAAGGGGAAGAGTGGGGAGAGGGAGGGAGGGAGGAATGGAAGAAGAGAGGGAGGGAGGGGAGGGCACTGATTGTTCCAGACCTGATGTTTTAATAGACTGTTTTAATGCATACTTCCTTTGTGCTTTCAAGTACCCATTGCAGAAAGAGGGAGAGAAATAGAGACAGAGACAGAGAGACAGACAGAAAAGGAGAGAGAGCAAGAAAGAGAAGAGAGTTCAACCAATCAATATGGATCTTGTTAAACGCTGACTTTAAACATAGCGTTGTATCTCAATTGTCTTCAAACTTACAAAAACCAGTTTTTAAAAACAGACCTGCCATGACTAAGTGCCTTTCCCCTATTAAGATTAGCACTGACCTTTCCCTGATTTCATTGTAGACTCAACAGAAGAGACGTTTGTCAGAACGGTGGCTGAGGAGCTAGATCAACTCGGCAGCCTCCTTTCCCTGAGAGTGCACTCGGTAGAAGAAAAATCTTCTAAAATCAGCAACATTACCATGGAGCAGCGGGTGCCTTCCAAAGCCCTGTAGTGACTGAAAGATTGTTCTTAAAACAAAAGGCTGTCTCTGCAAAATTCCAGTGGTCAAGTAGCATAAGAAAATGATCTGTGCCTGTTCTTAAAACTCCTCAGAGGACTAGACTCGGGTTTCCTTTCCCCACTTCTCACACTGTCATAGGTAATACAGACGGAGGTGCCGGGACCCTTCTTGGACAGAGAAAAGAAATCTATGGAAAGCCATTATGAAGCCAATATGAAGCAGAGTTGGGGTTTACTAAAAGACATTTTTAACTTGGATCTGAAACTCGGGTCCAAAGAGAGGTGTTCAGAGAAGAATGAGGTGTACCCTAGCATGGGCTTGGGCTTTTTTTTTTTTTTTTTTTTTTTTTTGGTTTTTAAGACAGGGTTTCTCTGTGCTAACAGCTCTGGAACTTTATTGACCAGGCTGGCCTCGAACTCACGGAGATCTGCCTGCCTCTGCCTCCCCTCCAAAGTGCTGGGATTAAAGGCATGTGCCATCACCGTCAGGCAAACACATAGGCGTCTCTATCACAGGTATGTGTAGGAGTTTGCTGCTTCTCAAGTTATCTCTCCACAGGTAACAAGAAACGCCCCTCTTGTTTCTTTAACATTGCTCGAAGGGCACAGCTAACACGGTTAAAAGTTAGAAGAATTTCCTTCTGTAAGGAAGGGTAGAAGATGGATCGATGGGGCTGTTGTTTAGATTGAGGTGTGAGAAGGGGTTGGAGGTTCTAAGTACGTACAGTTCAGCTAGACAAGGTGTCTTTGGGGAAAGTCATGCTGTCTCTCGGGCCATTTGGGCTTCAACGGGGATTTCTGAAGTTTCTGACCTTTCTCAGGAGAAAAGGCAGGTCATACTCTAAGCCTTTCCTTCCATGTCACCATAATGTTCCTATCTGTCAAACCTGCCCCAATACTGTTGTAAGCCTTTCCAGGAAATGAGACAATCTTGGTAGTTTTTGTTTTTATTCTGTGAATCTTTAGCCATCTCATGAAGAGTTCTATTGCAAATTTTGTTTGTTGGTTTGTCTGTTGTTGGTTATTTGTTTGTTTTTCACAGAGACAAGGTTTCCCTGTGTAGCTCTGTCCTGGAACTCACTCTGTAGATAAGGCTGGCCTTGAACTCACAGAGATCCGCCTGCTTCTGCCTCCCTGAATGCTGGAATAAAAGGCATGCACCACCACCTCCTGGAACAAATTATTTTTATATATCTGCCTTTTTATAATTTCCACCGCTGCTTCCCACACGACTAGGCCAAGGGTGAACTAAGGAAACGCTGTCCTTCACCTCATGGTCACATTTACCTCAATAAACGCCAAAAGCAGGAAGGACATCAGCCCTAACCTCGGATCCCAAATCCCAGTTAACTGTGCAGTGACCTATTTGGCCTTCTAGGGGTGCAGAAGTTAATCCATCCTTTCATCATTAGGGTCTGTTCACTCTTCTGATCCAGGAACGTTCTCAAATGTGAACCTAGCTAGCTCTTTTTCCACTTTGTAATATGTGTATCTTTTCCCCCAACCCCATGGTGATAACTAAGCAAGCCTAGAACTGCCCCCACTCAAGCAGGACAGGGCTTCTAAATCTTACTGGCATCCTCTGAGTACAAAACCATGCCTGACCCTGTGCGGTAGACAACCATTAGCAAAGAAACCCACAACTCATCAAAGGGCAGAGAATAAACGCTCGGGCCACACAGTCCTCAGTCATAAATGGAATATCTATAGCACACTCCCTCCCTCGAAGGTCAGGAAACATCTCCAAAAAGGGGAAAAGACTCTAAGAGCCAAAGCCATGGAGGACCAGATTGAAACCACGTCTTGTGGACATGATGGGGTCACAGCACTCATGAGCTCTTGGCCGCTGTGGTTGCCCACACAAGATGAACACAACATCGGGCCAATCAACAAACACAAATAAAACAGTAAGGGACTCATAAGCCCCACCCCTAGCTGAGGCGCTACTGACAGTTGATGGCTTCCAGGAAGGAGTAGGAGAGTCAGTTTTCTTTGGGGGATGTGACCCCTATTAGGTAGATCATTCTCCAGTGGGTGGCTCCACACCCATGTGTATATGAGAAATACATGGTTTTGGGTTTGAGTGTGTGCTCCCTCTATCTTTCCCTCGCCATGCCCTCCCGGCCACCCAGGAGTGTGCCATCTATTAAACACGGGCATTTAACATGGTTTAATCTGCTGTGATTGGAGTTCTTTTGTGTGGCTTGTCTTAAAATTTTTCCTAACAGACCTATGGCTAAAGACAACACACACATTGGCTCTATGTATGGAGTAGTCACAGTAATGATTGCTCAGAATGTGTCCTCCCTCCTGACTAGCTCTCAGCACTGGGAAATGTTATGCAGGCTTCTGGGACAAAATAATAATAATAAATAATAACAATAATAGCAACGATGATAATCAGTCATCTTACTTAGCTGTGAACCCTGTGAAACACTCATTGTGAATGTGGTAATTGAGAAGTACATGTTCTTAATCACTAAGCCCTTACATACGCCCATTACTGCTATTCTCTTTTAAATCCTCCATAGGGTTAGGGATGGCTCTGGGGGTGAATTGCTTGCTGTGCAAACATGAGGACCAAAGTTTAGACTCCCAGCTCCCAGGTACAAGGAAGACTTGGCAACTAGTCTGCCATCCCAGGGCTGGGGTAGAGAGACGGGAGAATCCTAAGGACCTGATGAACAGTCAGTCTAGATAAAATGGGGAACTCCAGGTTCAGTGAGTGATCCTATCTCAAAAACTAAATTAGAGGTGGGTGGCAAGACAGCTCAGTGGTTAAAGCACTTGCCACGCCAGACTGAGGACCCGAGCTCAATCCTTAGAATCCAAATAAAGGTAGGAGGAGAGAAGCAACGCTCCAAAGTTGCCCCTGACTCCATACACATCCTGTGGAATATGCACATATAAATACATCAAAAGCACATGTATACACAATAACAAAATTTTTAAAGATACAGGTAGGAACAATAGAAGAAGCTGGCCTCTGGCATGTACACACACATGCAGTCCTATAATACCTTATCAAAACCTGTGGGAACTAATACATGAATTCAGTAAAGTCATAGAAAACAATATCCACAAGTGAGAATCAGCGGCATTTCTATCTCGGGAATCACAAAGCATCACAGAACAAAGCAATCCATCTACCACAGAACAAAAATACCTAAGGGAAAAGTGTAGTACAGGAAGTAAAGGATCATTACAGACCCTTGGCAGCTTGGGGGGAGGGCGGGAGTTCGGGGAGGGGGAGGCGGGAGTCCGGAGGGGCTGCAGACCCTTGGCGGCTTCCAGGGAGAGAGAGTTCATCTTCTTTTGAGGGTGTGGTTCCTGGTAGGTTAAACGATAGGCAATCTCTTCATAGACATGCTCCTGGGAGTATATGAGCAGCGTAAATTGTAGCCAAGTGGTTATTTTTTTAAGAGAATACAAAATTGGAAAGGTAGGGTGTGACGTGAGGTTGTGGGGTTAAATATCAAAATACATTATATAAAATTCCCAAAATAATAAATAAATGCATTTTTAAACATTACAGAAGAAATCAAAAAGAACATTAAGTGTAAATGTATCTCATGTTCATGGATAAGAATTGAAATGATTAAAATGTTTATATACAAAGTCAATAAAACCTCTATTAAAACTAAGTACACCTTTTCACAGAGTTAGAAAAAAACAGTCTTAAAGTTCATGTGGAACCACAGAGTGTCTTGAACGGTTAGAAGAGAGAACAACATTGAAGGCATCAATCCACTTGATCTCAAAACTCATACCAATGTCAGTAATTTAAAATATCATGTACCACCACAACATGGTGGAAGAAGAGAGACCAGAAATAAACCCACACATTTACAATCAATTTATTCTTTTAAAATCCCCAAACTACACACTGGGCAGTGTCTTCAGTTGATAATGTGGGGGAACTGGAGAGAAAATGAAGACTTTGGGGCCTCACCTTACCTATATACAAAAACCAACATGAAATGGATTTAACTGCTAAAAATATGGCCTGAAAATTAGGGTTACTAGAGAAAAACATAAGGAAAAACTTCCTAACATGTCTGGATAAACTTTTAAAGATATATTTCATTTTTAATTATATGTGTGTGCGTGTATGTGTGTGTATGTATATACGTGTGTGTGTGTGTGTATCTGTATTGTGTGTTCCACATATGTGTGTGTGAATTCCCATGGAGGCCAAAAGAGGGCATCAGATCCCCTGAAGCTGGAGTTGTAGGTGGTTGTGAGTTGCCTGATGTGGGTACTGGAAACAAAATTTAAGTCCTCTGGAAATATGGCAAATACTAAACAAGAGGGTGGGGAGAAATGGGAGGAAGAAAAGAAAATAAAACCTAAATACAGTCATCAAATGAAACATTAGAAACATGGAACTATAAAATCCTAAAAAGCTTCCTCAGAACAAAATAAATAAATTAATAAATCAGAGTAAAGAACTGACCAGCACACTGTGAGGAGACGTTGCGAACCCAGTCTCTAATAAGATTGTTAGTATTCGAAGTATATAAAGAACTGGACTAAATACAAGAAAACAGCCTGATTTAAAAGACATTCCTTTAAAGAAACTGTCAGTGGGTCTTTGAAGAGATATTCAGCCTCAATAATCGCATGGAAGGACAGGGGGGAAATGTTAGTCAGGGGCATAAAATTCCAGTTGGGAGACATAAGTTCAGGAGAGACATTACACAATTAGGTGACGACGTTAATACCAGCGCATGCTTTGCTTGAAAATTGCTGAGTGTATTCTAAGTGTCTCACTACCAAAATATGTGAGAGGAGGGATATGTTAATTAGCTAGACTCAGTCATTCCACCGCGTGCGCGTAACGAAACATCGTATCCTATACATGCACATAGGTATATGTCCTTCAAATTTCATTTACATGTGGGCTTTTCATATTTGGGGTTTTCAACTGATATATATAAACCCACACCCAATGAATAGTTACCATCCCATGGCTTTTACCTGAGCTAAATAAATCACGTAAAGATGAAACTGTTCCTTCTAAGTTGGATTCAAATTTTCTGGGGTCAGGAAATTAACTGATGTCCTTCCAAGCTCCCACAAAACATAACAGCAATTAGAGGTGTGTCCCTAATTACCAAAGTGGATGAGCGGAGGAGACAACCGTGCTCACTCAGAAGAGTCAACAAAGCATGTTGCACGTGTCAGCAGAATGGCTGCTAATTTCCCATCAGACATCGTGACAAGAGGACTTTTGGAACAAATGAACGAACCACTGCTTCATGGTTGAAGGGGCAAGGAGAGGAATCGTGGCCACTGCTCAAGCAATGTAGGAAGGATTGGAACGACGAAGTGGAGTCTCAGACACATCAAAAGCTGCCTTGGTGAGATAACCCAGAACCCCAGATGCCAGATTCCTGTTCTGTGATGGAGCCCCAAGCGTTATCTACTCAGGCTAGAAGAGAACTATATGACTCACTGGTAATTTTAAATTGTAATAATGAGTCTGACATTACTCCACCCGGATCCATTCCTCAGATAAGCACCAACCTAGGGGCAACTGTCCTTCTACAGAGACGAGTCCGGCAAAGTTAGTTACTAATTAGAAAAAATCACCCAATTATGCTAACTTGCTGAGGGTGGCAAGCCAAGCTTTACTCTATGTAGGCAGAATTTCGTAGAACACCCTTGAGAAATTGTCTATAAAAAGGCAAACCAAGCCATCAGGGTCAGAAGGCACTCCATTCTGACTTTGAAGAACACAGCTCTGTGACCCACTTGCCTGAGGATCATGTCTCTTCGTCTCTCCAGTGGATCCAGGAGGTCCTATGCCCGTCCCAGCGCAGGATCACTCAGGGGAACCAGCTTTGGGGCTGGGAACGCTTGTGGCATAGGAGGCATTGGAAGTGGCTTCTCCTGCGCCTTTGGGAGCAGTTCTACAGGAGGAAACACAGGGGTGGCCAACTCCTGTGCTGGCTTCACCGTGAATGAGGGGGGCCTTCTCTCTGGCAATGAGAAGGTGACCATGCAGAACCTCAACGACCGCCTGGCCTCCTACCTGGAGAATGTACAAGCACTGCAAGAGGCCAACGCCGACCTGGAGCAGAAGATCAAGAGCTGGTACGAAAAATTTGGACCAGGCTCCTGTCGGGGTCTCGATCATGACTATAGCAGATACTTCCCGATCATTGATGACCTTAAAAACCAGGTAAGAAATTATATTTTTGCAGTCACGTTATGTAGTTTACTATCTGAATTTCTCTTTACTGAAAAAGACCTGTTACATCTTTACTTGTGATTATTCTAGTGACATATTACTTTACCAAGTAATAGTCAGGAAATAGTCAGGAAGTAGATTCGAATGTTTAACCTCATGTTTAAAATGCCTTTGATGATAGATTCATATTTTTTTGTTTATTTTATTTTGGTCTTTCAAGACAAGGTTTCTCTATGTAGCCCTGGCTATTCTGGAATTCTCTCTGTAGACCAGGCTAGCCTTAAACTTACAGAGCTCCGCCTGCCTCTGCCTCCCCAGTACTGGGGTTAGAGGTGTGCACTACCTACTTAATTTTTATCACTGGCATTTTCTAACACAATAATAATAATAATAATAATAATAATAATAATAATAATAACCCTTTGCCTTTTTAACTATTGCAATAAATGGCCTTTTAAAACGTCACACTCCTGGTTTCCAGATCATCACTTCGACCACCAGCAACGCCAATGCTGTTCTGCAGATTGACAATGCCCGGCTGACAGCTGATGACTTCAGACTCAAGTAAGTTGTCCCAGAGTGAAGGGAATTCGTGCAGCCTTAATTCAAACTTCTTTTTAATCACGCCATCAAAGACTAGCCACTCTCATTCCGACATTAAAACACTTATTCCTGTCCTCAGTGAAGCTATGGTTACCTGAACAAAGCCAAGCCAATAAGATCAGTCAGCATCCCAGCAGGCAGCGCTGATTGGACGCTAGGGTACAAAAAAAAAAAAAAGAACCTGGAAATGGAAGGGGCCATGCTGGGGGTTACCCAAGGGGAGTGTGCGTAGGGAGTTCAGGGCAGGGTGGGTGTGACCAAGACACATCTTAAATTCTTTTAGAAAAGAAAAAAGTGAATGCTATCGCTTTTCTATACCTTGGCTAGTTTTAGTGATTGTTTATAAAACTAGTGCCCGATAACCTACTTCTTTTTTTGTCAAACACCTCTCACACGTTAAAAAGAAAAAAAAAAAAGGCATGTGTACAATAAACTTCAAAAATGTCGCAATAGTGGCCAAATTTGCCACTTCAGAGGTCCCGAGTTTGGAGTATGCCCATGATTGGTGACCGTCCCCAACCGGGTGACAAACTGGAAAACATCACTGCCACTTTTGAAGGTACGAAAATGAGCTGGCTCTCCACCAGAGCGTGGAGGCTGATGTCAACGGGCTGCGCAGAGTTCTGGATGAAATAACGCTGTGCAGAACCGACCTGGAGATTCAGTACGAAACCCTGAGTGAGGAGCTCACTTACCTCAAGAAGAACCACAAAGAGGTAAGGGCGTGCGTGCGTGCGTGCGTGCGTGAGTGCGCGCGGGCGCGTGGGCGGGCGGGCTCTGCTCTGCTTCTCCACACGGCCCGCAGCAGATAACGCCCCCACTGGCCCTCACAGGCAGGCAATTGGTCCGAAGGCTCTTTGTCAAACCCACAGGAAGCCGGCTTTTCTTCCCAGGTGTTGAGTGGCCTGTATGTAGTCATTCTTATTCTTATGCCCACTTTCCCATGGCTGGGCGGAAGAACCCTGCTTTCCAGACCGCTTCTAAGATCAGTGGCTGACTGTCATTATAGCTGTTAAGTGGTCTACTTAGGCAATTATATCTAATTAGACGAAATGAATGTGCTTTGAAAGCTATTCTAAGAAAACTGGATCTTAATTTCTGTGTAACAGTAGCGCACATCAACTTCTGACAGACGGAATATGGTCTTAATATTAAGAGGCTTTTTAATAATATTTGCGAAGTTCTTTCTTTGAGACTTTCAAGCAATAGATATTGATCATGATCACCCTTCCTCTCCCAACCCCTCCCATAGTCATCCTCTCCACCCCTCACCTCCCTACCCACCCAACTTTGAACTTTCTTCGCCCCTATCCACATGGAGTTTAGTTTGCATGGCTTAACTACTCTTGGAAATGGGGCCTGCCCTGGAGTGAGGTCATTCCCAGGGGTCACAGTTAGACAAAACTGACTCCTCCACTCCCAGCAGCTATCAAATGCCAATTGTGGCTCTGCTAGATGGAGGATTTTGTGCCCAACTCCCCCATTCCTGCCTTGGATTTTGTCTGGCTTGAGCCTGTGCGAGTCCGGGGGATGCTGGCACAACCGCCATGAATTTGTACATGCAGCTGCGCTATTATGTCCAGAAATCACGGTTTCCTTGGCACTGTGCGCCACCTCCGAGTCTTCCGATCTTTCCACCCCCTCTTCCGCAATGATCCCTAAGCATTGAGGGGAGGTGTGTGGTATACAGCTCCCATTTAACACTTCAAATATATTCTTACTAGACACCATGATAGACATGAACCAGCGCGTAGTTTCCTGAAGTGCTCACTTGATCACGAAGCCACTGTTTTTACATTCCATATTTTCTGTTCTAATAAAAGGCGGTGGGGTGCCTTTAAATTATTTTGGTATTTTTTTAAATGGTAGAAGATATCCACAGTTAAGACAAATGCTTAAATCGGGAGCTAGCATGCTACTTGGTTAGTCGCAAGGCTAGCTTGTAAACCAAACTGCTGGCATTACAGCATTTGTTTGGCACAGTGAGTTCACGTGTGGTTATAATCCACGGCAGTTACTCAAAAAACTGTTCATAAGTCAGGAGCAATTGGCGTTTTAAAAATACTCTGCTTAAGGGTGGGCCCACAGATCCACAAGTTTTTCCTTTGTTTTTAATCTTTTTTTTTTTAAAGCTGGGGGAGTTTTCACTCAGCTCTGCAGTCTTTAAAGTCACCTGCAGAGACAGAGATGGTACCAGTGAATTCACAGCAGGAAGGAGCTGGTCTAAGGACCAACCGGGGATTGGCTTTCTGGAGGAAAGAAAGCTGCCCTGACCCAGGAGAGAGGAGGAAGGTCTTGGCAGCAGACAGCGGGCCTGTGCTGTTTTAGTTTGTATGGGCTTGGCAGAGACACCTGCTGTCCATGTACTTAGAATGGATTTAGCCAATAGCACCCCGTTCAGACAGAAGACTGTGTCGTCTTTGACAGCAGCCCAGATTCCTGCTGTCACGATGACAGGAATCATGAGAACCAGCACTCACATGTCAAACAATATTGCAAAGCCACAGTGTTATTATCAATCCTTCCTCTGGTCTCAACACCACCCAGAGAAGGATTTTTTTTAATTACTTTCAGTTTTCAGATTAATCACAATTTCCCCAAATTAACATAGCTACAACTTGCCAGAACCAGAAATCACACAGGGATATGTGTGACTCCAACATCCAAAAGAGCATGTAACCATTGTGTAAACTTAACAGCTGGATCCTTCCTTGCCTGCACACACACACACATGCGTGAGTGTACACATTTATTTATCTGTTTATATCATTAATTATCTAAACTAAACCATTTGACTCTGCTCAGGCTGTGTTCAGGGAGTAGTTGAGTTGAGAAAGCATTCAAGGTGATCTCTTACCGCTTGAAGAAGACAGACAAAAGGGTGCATATTTAAACAATCCAAATAAGAACCAGAGGACAGTTCGTTTAAGGGGTTTAAGGACTTGGATTTGTGAAGGAACCAAGACTTATTCTGGGTACCAGAGCTAAACTGAAGCCCTGAAGCCCCGGGGGCAGGGTTAGACTCACAACAATAAAGGGCTCTGGAGCCTTTAAGATTTCTTCCCGAATGAAGCAGGCTACTCGGTGATGGTTATCTTCACCAGCCTTGAGAGGTAAGCCAAGTGGATGGGAGCTATACAATGTGGAAGGGTGGTCACTGCAGAGGCAAGGGTGGACACCCGGATGAGAACTCTCCCAAGCTAAGTAAGCTTCTAGACTCCCTGAAAGTTCCACTGTACTTCAGCTCAACACCTCTCTGCCTCCAGGAAATGCAGGCTCTGCAGTGCGCAGCGGGAGGCAACGTGAACGTGGAGATGAACGCGGCCCCGGGTGTGGATCTCACCATCCTGCTGAACAACATGAGAGCCGAGTACGAGGCCCTGGCTGAGCAGAACCGCAGGGACGCCGAGGCCTGGTTCCAGGAAAAGGTAACTCTCGCCTGACCCCGTCCCTATAGTCCCTATGCGTTTCAGTGCTGTTGCCAAGCTAAGATCTGTCTGTCCCTCTTGGTTGCCGTTTCAGAGCGCTTCGCTGCAGCAGCAGATCACCGAGGATGTGGGCGCCACCACCTCAGCCAGGAACGAGCTGACTGAAATGAAGCGCACGCTCCAAACCCTGGAAATTGAACTTCAGTCTCTCCTAGCCACGGTATATATGGAAGGAGTGTGTTATTACTCCCTAAGTTTGTTTTAAATTTCCACCCACTGGCTTAAAAACCCCATTTGCTGCAGAAAAGATGTTCACATAGGCTTTCGTTTTGTTTTTTGATTTTTTTTGTTTTGTTTTGATTGGTTTTGTTTTTTTGAGATAGGATTTCATGTGTGGCTCTGCCTGTCCTGGGACTCACTTTGTAGGCTAGGTTAGCCTGGAACTCCGGGGGATCTACTAACTGCCTCTGCCTCCCGACTGCTGGCATTAAAGGCGTGCGCCCCCACACTTGGCTGAGGAGCTCGTCTTGTACATCCTTTTCAATGACTCTGTATTCTTCCCGATAGAAACACTCGCTGGAGTGCTCCCTCACCGAGACCGAGGGCAACTACTGCACACAACTGGCTCAGATCCAGGCTCAGATCAGTGCCCTGGAGGAGCAGCTGCACCAGGTCAGGACGGAGACCGAGGGCCAGAAGCTGGAATACGAGCAGCTGCTGAACGTCAAGGCCCACCTGGAGAAGGAGATCGAGACCTACTGCCTCCTCATAGGAGGAGATGAAGGGTAGGTGAAGGTATTTACGTGTGAAAAGCCATACGCATCCCACCCTCCACGTCCACTTCTTCCACGGCAGTGGGTTCCAACATCCACACAGGAAAACTGCACAAAGAAAGTACTGCATTGGTGTTGGGCACACCCAGGCTCCCTCTTGCCTGTGCCCTGAACCTTAAAGAACAACCGTTACCTGTAACACCATTTACACTAGAGTCAGTATGGTAAATGACCCTGAGATCCAAGACAGTGGAGACCGTGTGTAGGTTCTCTGTAAATACAATTCCATCCTTTGACACTGAGTCCCCTGCAGTCATAGAGCCTAGCTCCCCTGATGCTGGGGGTGGCCATCCCGAAAGGCACTTAATTAGATCGGAGCTGAAACTGTGCCATGAACAAACGCGACTGTCTCTGTTACCATGGGTAATGTCAAAGGACAGTGGTTTCCGCTGTCACTCACCGAATGCGTTCTCCAAAGAGCAAAAGAAGTTCTCATACCGGGCCTAAAACAGAAGGGATCTCTCCATGTCCCTCTCTTGTGATGTTTTCACAGGGCTTGTAAGTCTGCCAGTTACAAGTCTAAAGATTATGGATCTGGAAATGCCGGCAATCAAATCAAAGGTAACGAAGCTAAAATGCCTTTGTTATGTCAGCCTACCTTATGTCCAGTGCCCAGATCATTGCTTTGGGGCTGCCGTAGGACTTAGAGCTGATATCATTGCATGCTAGGTGTCTCACTTTAGACCCGGGTGCTTTTTTTTTTTTTTTTTTTTTTTTTTGGTTTTTTCGAGACAGGGTTTCTCTGTGGTTTTGGAGCCTGTCCTGGAACTAGCTCTTGTAGACCAGGCTGGTCTCGAACTCACAGAGATCCGCCTGCCTCTGCCTCCCGAGTGCTGGGATTAAAGGCGTGCGCCACCACCGCCCGGCTAATTTTAAAGTCAAATGTCACCGTGATTTGGCCTAACCCAGTGGTCAAAAGTCACCAAAACTGAGTCGTGCCTGTGCTTTCTACCTACTCCGGTCTACATTCCGGGGGCCGGGGGGAGGGGGGATCATATTCCTTTATGTAACTTCTTATTCGTTTCCTTCTGGCTGTCTAAAGTCCTCTTTTAACTTGGCATTTTCAGATTCAGCCAAAGCCATTGTGGTTAAGAAAGTTCTAGAGGAGGTGGACCAGCGCAGCAAAATCCTTACCACCAGGCTCCACTCCCTGGAAGAGAAATCTCAAAGCAATTAACAAAGAACATAAGCAAAGGAGAAAAAAAAAGAAAACCTCGGAGAAGATGAGGTGTGAACTCCGTCTGGGAAGTGAGCAAGCCTATGAAGAATGCCTGTCCTACTGCCTTCTGTCCCTTTCTCTTTCTGAGCCACCGGCAGCCGAACTCCCCATCCATCTGGAGAGAGGTCGTGTGCAAAAGTGAGGGCTCACCCGAGTGCCCCACCGCTGTCTGTTAGCAGCTCTTTACTGTCAATAAACCTCCCTTGAGCAACTAATCCCTAGTGCTGGCGTTGTCTTGTCTTTAAAAGGGTCTTGGCCGGGCTACAGAATATGAGGCTTTGGATTCACATGCAAAGTTTATAAGCTGATTAAGAGGCCTTCCCCCTAGGTTTTCACAAGGCTCTCTAGACAAGGTCAGAGAGAATAAATGTCGGCTCCACTTTGACATGAGAAGCCTACTTCCTGTCAGAACAGGAAAATGTATGCATGACGCAGTCTTCATTCAATAGCTAGGAATAAAGAAAGCGTTTGTTTAAAACTATTGTAGAGATGAAACAAATCATCATAAGGTGTACTTTAAAGTGACAGAGGCTTTCAAGAAGTGTAATTTAGTTCAATTTCAATATCACTGTCTTTGTGAGTATATAGTAAAACAATATTCCAAATATAAGAGAGATTAGAGAGAAAGTTGGCTTAGAACCCAAATTATACTGATAGAACCATCCATTTGTGGCTTTGCCATTGTTCTTTATTAGCCTAAGTCGACATTCCATAATAATGTGCTGAGCGATGACATTCTTATGCTTGTGTGTGGTGTGTTTTAATCATATTCACCCCCCCATACACACTCTCTTGTTCCACTCCTGCGAATCCTCTCCCTCCTCCCAATGAGTCCTCCTTCTAATTTTCATGAAGTGCATATCTGTGTGTGTGTGTGTGTGTGGTTTTGTGTGTGTGTGTGTGTGTGTGTGTGTGTGTGTGTTCCAATGAGTTTCATCATTAAGGTTGCTTACAGGCAAGTCGGTATCTTACCAATAAATTCCACACTGAAGAAAATGCCTCTCTCTCCCCCAGCAACCATTAACTGCTTAAAATCCTCAGGAGTAGATGGGGCCTCTCATCCATTTGTCTCTTAAGGTTATATCATAGCAAATACTTATAACTCTTCACCACCAATAAAAGAGAAGCATGTTAGTCGGGGGTGTTGACTGCTTGGACATTGCAGCACAATGCTCTCATCTGCAAATGTGTTGATCTGTATTCAAACTATCCTCAGACACATGGGGCATGGGCCACAGGCTGGTCATGCCTGTTAAACGAACTGTAAACTTGATAGCCTTGCATCAGAGCTAGTCCCTTATACTTAGCTGAACCGGTATCTCTGTGGCCGAATTATCTACATTGTAATCCATGTGGGAAATTTTACTTTGGAGCGCTATGTGGAACATCAAACAGAAAAGATGATGACATCTTTCTCAAGGGCACTGTAATTACCCCTGGATTGCTTTTGTGATCATCTGATGTGATCGTAGCTAGAGGCCACGAAAGCCAGAATGCCAGGTTACATGAAAAGAAAACATTGCCATCGCAGAGAAAATCCCACTTCAAAAAAATATCTCATGATAGTCAAAAAATGCTGAAAGCAACCTGCGTCCCTTCTCTCTGCCCTCCCATGTCCCCCTTCTCACCCGCCATCCAATCTTCCATCACTGGCTACACCAATGCCCTAAACACAAACCTGTACTCAACTACACATTTATTGTTACAAATCTATGTACCCCCAAACGGAAATATCTAATATATGTAAATAAATTATGCATGGCAGCCTGCTGAAAAAGCTTTACCCTCTCCTGAGAGATTTCTGAGTGTCTCTTCCCATCTCCTTCGGTGCCATTGTTCTCTCGCTTGATATCAGCCCTTGAAAAGTATTTAGACCATAAAAATTGGCAAACATGACAAAATAGGACTTCTGTCTCCCTTTAACACACACGTGCACACAAATCTCTTAACAGCCTCCAGTGGGTTTCTACAGCACACGACACAAGCCTTAAACATCTTTCAGGTCTTCTTATTTGACAGTTTAGTGATGGCTTATCTCGAGTACAAAGTGTGATGGGTTTTATCTGCCCGGCTGTATAAAAAGGCGTGCTTGCTTCAGGGCCAGCAGGACAGTTCAGTGAGTAAAGGGGCTTGCCGCCCAGACTAATGACCTGAGTTCAATTCCTGAGTGCCACATGGCAGGAGAGAACCAAGTTGAACCTGTGGCACACGAAGGCACACACACGCACTTATGAGCATACGCACAAATAAAGAAACTGCCTTGGCCTTTTGATAGGCCAGCCCTTAGGTGGGTGGAATAAACTGAACAGAATGCTGGGAGAAAGAAGCAGAGTCATGCAGATGCCATGAAGTTCCGGCCCAAGATGGACATGGGTTAGAATCTTCCCAGTAAGGCACGACCCCGTGGTGATACACGGATTACTAGATATGGGTTAAAGCAAGATGTGAGAGTTAGCCAAGAAGAGGCTAGAGCTAATGGGCCAGGCAGTGTTTAGATGAATACAGTTTCTGTATTATTATTTCCGGGGCTAAGCTAGCCATGCAGGAGCCTGGACGGACGAAAAGCAGGCCTGCTCGCCTTATCACTACAATATTGTCCAAGAACAGCTTGATGATGATGATGATGATGATGATGATGATGATGATGATGATGATGATGATGATGATTGTTGAGGCGGGATCTCACTATGTGGCTCTGGCTGACCTGGAGGACCAGGCCAGTCTCTAATTCACAGGCCTGCCTCTGTCTCCCGAGCTCTGGGATTAAAGCCGTGCGGCACCACACCTTGATTTGTAAATGTTTTTATTTTCCACACTTCACACTTCCTGTATGCCAGCCATTGCTCCTGTCCTTACAGATTAAATGTATGGATGCCTTACGGCAGCCCTACAAAGCTGGGACTGGTGTGTTTTATAGACAGGATGTGAAAGTCCAGAAACGTTAAGACACTTCCTTATGGTCACAATGCTAGTCAAAAGCTAAGTAAATTAGGAAACAGAAAGGCAAAAACACAGCTCCAGGATTTTCAGGGGTCACACCGTGCTCATCTTTTGGAAACTGAAGATATTTCCCACGGACACAATTAAATAAAGTTATGATGTTCCATATCAGCCTACTTACACCACATGGTGCTGAGCTGAAATTCTATAGCACCATGGAGGTGCTCTTCATGCCCACGCTCAGTACCTGTCTCAGAAGTGCTCGGTGATATTCATTGAGTTTGCCACAGAACAGACCCCCATTAGGAGTTAGCTCTCTAGAACAGTTTGGAGCACACAGAGACAGGGGCGCGAACCTACAGAGCCTCCTCTTCCTCATTCCCCAGACTAGTCTCAGTAGTTGGCAGTGAACGGAATTTCAACAGGGATGGCAAATTATTCACAGTGAATGACAATATGGGTCTCGGGTTCAGCAGCCAGAGAAGAGCAGGAAAGCTTGGCAGTGGAGACCAGTGATTGCTGCTGGGTCAGGGGATAGTGCAGCAAGTGTGGGGCAGCAGGTGTGGAGTTAGGAAGTAGGGTGGCAAGGGGAGCCTCTGGGGCCAGCCCTGAGGAAACTGGTCTCTAACTAGGGCAGTTGTGGGTCAGCAAGAGGAGATAGCAAACTGGCCATCTGCATCCAAGAAACAACATCTAGGTTAACGCGGTGAGTCACCTTTTCTTATGTGGGGGAGGGGGTGGGTTACTTTTCTGACACTTTCTCAATATTGTGAAAATACAAGCAAGAAGTCTTCCTGTGCGTGTATAAAACACTACAAAAAATGCACACTCCCCTTTTAAGAGACTCTAAGACAGGCAAGCACGGAGACAGTTTAGTGCTCTGAGCTCTAACTTGGTTTAAGGTAACAGTAGCATAAGTTCCCCAGCCTGAGCAACAATCCAATTTAGATAGTTTCCCTTCTAGCCATTTCTGAGAAAGATCACTCCAGGAAGGCTACGTGACAGGGACTGAGAAGGGGGGTGGAGGCTGAAGAGGGAATTAAATGTCATTTCTGGTCACTCACAAACCAGAGTAAGTCACACGGAGATGACAGAAACGCAAGAAAGCAAACTTTCAAAGACCTCGGTTTCTTACAAAGAGAAAATATTTACAAGGGGACTGGGGAGACGGCTCAGTCAGTGAACTGCTTGGCACACACGTGTGCAAAGACCCGGGCTCAGATCTGCTAGGCCCACATAAAAGGCGGGATATGGCATCACGGTTGTAATCCCAGCAGGGTGGTGTGGGAAGTCCTTCTGTATATGTGTTACTTGTATTGGTTAATGAATAAAGAAGCTGCTTTCGGCCAATGGCATAAACAGAATATAGCCAGGCTGGAAGAGATATATACAGAGAGAGTAGGCGGAGTCAAGGAGATGCCATGTAGCTACCAGAGGGAAAAGACGCAAGCTGTCAGCTAGAACCTTGCCAGTAGGCAAGCTCTAATAATGGAAATGGGTAAATATTAGATGTAAGTGCTAGCTAGCAATACACTTAAGCTATTGGCCAAGCAGTGATTTAAATAATAAAGTTTCTGAGTGATTACTTCGGATCTGGGCAGCTGGGAACGAACAAGCAGTCTTCCTACAACACCTGGGGAAATGGAAACTAGAGGCCCTGGGCCTTGCTGACCACCTAGTGAGCATCAGGTTCCATGAGAAACTCTGTCTCAAAAAAATAAGGGGGGTGACCAGATGGTGGCAGTATTACACCTTTAATCCAAGCACTCAGGAGGCAGAGGTAGGTGGATATATGTGAGTTTGAGGCCAGCCTGGTCTATAAGCAAGTTCCACGACATCCAGGGCTACATAGAGAAACCCTGTCTCAAAAAAACAAAAACCAAAAATTAATTAACTAATTAATTGTGATGTGGAGAGAGATCAAGGAAACCCCTACTTCTGGTCCCCACACACCCACCTTCATGTGTATTTAGCCATACACACAAACACATATACCACACATACATACAAGCACACACATAAAGAGAATGTTTATATTTTAGGGATGATGGAGCATGAAGGGCAAGTAGATAGACTTGTATCAACAGCATGTAGTGATATTTCATTTGTATTTTAATAAATAAAGCTGGCCTGAAGATCAGAGAGTGAAACAGCTGCCCTGGTCAGCCTTACAGGCCAAGCAGTGGTGACACACACCTTTAATCCCAGTAGCTACACTAGTTTGCCATAGAAACCGGGCAGTAGCGGTGCACACCTTTAATCCCAGCCCTAGAGAAGACTATAAGATGGGAGGAAACATCTATCACAGTCTCATTTTGAAGATTCCTGGAGGCAGGATCACCATTTTCAGACTGAGGGAGAGGTAAGAGCCAGTGGTTGGCTACTTTGCTTTTCTGGCTTTCAGGCTGAACCCCAGTATCTGTCTCTGGGTTTTTATTAATCGTGCTACAACAGAATATGTAACAGGAGAACAAAATTTAAAGGAAACATTTAAACCTCCGTGGAAAATAGTGGGAAGTAGTCCAACACCAAGGGAACTCTACCTAGCCAGAACACAAAGTCCAGATTAGGGATGCAGTGTTAAACCATCTTGTCCTATTTTTAGGTCTTTGGAGAGCCTCATAAGATCTAGTTGGACCACTCCTGGGCACAAGCTCAAACGCCTATGACTGCCGATGGCAGAGAAACCCGCACATGCCTGTTTGTTGTGGCACACTTTACAATAGCAAGGTCATGGTGATAGAGTCTAGACCAGCAGCTCTCAGCCTTCCTATTGCTGTGACGCTGTAATACAGCTCCTCGTGTTGCGGTGACCCCCCAACCATAAAATTATTTTCATTGCTACCTTCTAACTGCAATTTTGCTACTGTTACAAATCATAATGTAAATATCTGTGTTTTCCAATGGTCTAAGGCAAACCCTGTGAAAGTCAGTCAAAGAGACTCATGTGTTGAGAACCTCTGGTCTAGAGGGGTTGATTGGGTTTGTTTTCTCTTCCAGTTAAAGAACTGAAAGACAAGAAAAATCTGAACGGCAACAGGTGGCAACAACAAAATCTCAAACACCACAGACAGTAGCAGACAGAATCAACACTTAAGCAAGGTGTTTATTGGTGATGGGGAAATTCACACACAGCAGGCATACAGAGAAAAAGGCAAAGCAGAGGGGAGCCTTGGAAAGCCAAAACTCCGGGGCTCTTCTGGAAGATGGGGGCTCTAAGGTTTCCTCCACTAATTTAAGGCTGGTCAGTGTGAGGAAAGTTAGCATGGTTGAGTGGCCCAGAGCTGTTGTGTGACAAGGGTTCAGCAGGCCTTGAACTTGGTGCGTCCGTCCATCATCAGAGGGCCTGCTGGTGGGAAACAAAAGCGGCCTAGATTTTTAAGCTGACAGGCTTTTGTCTGAAGTCAGAAGGGCGAGGAAGGAAATTCATCTCCTCTATGGTGGCCCTCTCCCTGTCTGTCTGCCTACCATGTGTCTGTCTAACTCCTAGGCTGTCAGTGGAATCACATAGGTGCCCAGCAATGGAAGGACAGACAGTGAAATGTGGCATCTACATACAGTACAGCATTACTTGGCCATAAAGGTTGTTACTGTGTCCTTTGCAGGAGAATGGATGGGATCCCACATCGACAGCAAGCCACGTCAGCTAGACTCATTGAAGACAAGTATCAAGTGTTTTCTCTCATGGATGGAATCAAAAAGTATGGAGAAGGGCTGAGAGGATGGCTCAATATAGGTAAAATGCTTGCCACACAAGCATGAGGGCTTAAGTTCAAATCTCCAGAACCCACATGAAGCAGAAGGTGGTGGCGCACGTTTGTAATCTTGGCACTCCTGGGAGGAGATGGGAGGTCTGGTCAGCTGGCCTGGTGGAGGAAGTAGAAAAACAAGAGATCCTGTCTGAAAGAAAACAGCATGGAAGGTGAACCCCAACACCCAAGGTCTGATTTCCACATATACTGTGAGCACTGGAACTCACACTTGTTGATGCTCACACACACACACACACACACAGACACTAACAAAGGTAAGCTGTTAAGACATGAAAGTATGCTGGGCGGTGGTGGCGCACACTTTTAATCCCAGTACTCGGGAGGCAGAGACAGAAGGATCTCCGTGAGTTCGAGACCAGCCTGGACTATAGTGCAAGTTCCAGGACAGGCTCCAAAGCTACAGAGAAACCCTGTCTTGAAAAACAAAACAAAACTAAAAATAAATAAATAAATAAATAAATGTAGAAGAGAACCAGAAGGAGAGGAAAGGGAGAAAGAATAAAAGTTGGGAATTGAGGGTATTAAATGAAAGTTAACATATATTAGTTTACTATATATTAGATATATATATATACACACACACACACACAAAATGAAAATGCCATCATGAAATCCACTATTTTAAATGATTAATAGACATTAATTTTTAACCAAAAAAAAATGTCTTAGCTGCAGCTTGGCCCCACCTGCTGTCTGAAAAATATAATTACATTAACGAGTCATCTCTAGGGTTGAGTGCAGAATGAAAACCAAGAAACTATCTCTGCAGGTCTAAATTTCCTACAATAACCTAAGACATGAAGGGTTCTCGTAACTCTTGTCATACGTGGCCAATAGACAGGCTGAACTCCTCAGTATGGGAGCCAGAAAACAGATCTATAAGCCAGCGGTATCAGGATCAGAGATGAACCCACGATGCTCGGGAACAATTCACGGACTAGGAAGGACCATGCAGCATTGCATGTTGCCTTCACCCAGCATGGCTAAGAAACAAAGCAAGACAAGTTAAAATAAGAGATGCCATTTTCAGTATTAAACAATCCCTATTTGTTTAATAACAGTCAATACCCATTTTATCAAGAGAATTTAGAGAAGACCTGAACACCTTGCCTGGTGGAGGCTGAGCTGGTCACATCATCAGGAGAACAACATAGCAACAGGCTCCACATTTCCCTAGAGCCAACGGTTGCCCTTCTAGGAATCGGTCCTTACCCGGTCAATTATTAATGGCTGCCTATTCTTCCCAGCTGCTTTATCATATGGAAACCTGAGCCGCAATATGTCTATCGACCAACAGCGAGTAAGTACACCCAGAAAACACCAGCCAAATTCCATCTCAGGTCCTTCGTGCAGCCCCTGAGAATATCCAAGAATATCCAAGCTCATTCATCAACGTGAGAAAGATAGTAGCCATTTACTGAGAAATGAAAAGTGGAGACCAGTATGACCCTGCTTTGTAAGAAAACAGTTGCATACACGTTACACACATGCTCATAAAAATAAAAAACATTCTGCTGTAATGTCTTCCCAATGGTGAGGAAGACGAGCTGGGTGAGCTGCTTGCCAGTCAGCCTCTCTGGGAAGCAGGATTCTACCTCAACCTTTGAACCTTGCCTTCCTTAGCGGGACAGAGATTTAGATAAGTTCTCTGAGTAGCTTAGAGAGAACAGAATTTCCTCAGGCTGCAGCTAGTAGCGGCGGAGTTGTAGTTGGTGACTGGAAGAGCCAGAGTTTAAATGGCAGCAACCACTGAAAAAGATAGCAACTTTAAATGAGTCATACCATATTTGTCTTCCTGGGTCTGGGTTTCATCTCTCATTATGATTCTTTTCCAGTTGTATCCATTTGCCTGTAAATTTCATGATGTTATTTTTTTTAAGCAGCTGAGTAATACTCCATTGTGTAAATGTACCACATTTTCTTTATCCATTCTTCTCTCAAGGGACATCTAGGTCATTTCCAGTTTCTGGCTATTATGAATAAAGCTTTATTAATCGTGGTTGAGCAAATAGCCATATGGTAGGATGAAGTGTCCTTTGGGTATATGTCTAAGAGTGGTGTAGCCGGATCTTGAGGTAAATCAATTCCCAACTTCCTGAGGAACTGCCATACTGATGTCCATAGTGACCGTAGAGGTTTGATGTTGTGGAATCTTAGTTTAAGATGTGTTACATTTGTTCATGCTGTGGAACATTTGTTTAACGCTGCAAAGATGTGCTGCATTCTTTATGTTGCATTTGTTTAACTGTGAAGCTGTGTTACTTTGCCTGCCTAAAACACCTGATTGGTCTAATAAAGAGTTGAATGGCCAATAGCTAGGCAAGAGAAAGAATAGTAGGCGGGGCTGACAGGCAGAGAGAATAAATAGAAGAAATCTAAGGAGCAAGAGCGAGGAATAAAAAAGGAGAAGAGTATGCCCAGAGCTGATGTGGGATTCCCCTCTGTATGCTGTGAATATGTTTTATTACCACTGGTTAATAAAGAAGTTGCTTTGAGCCTATGGCAGAGCAGAATAAAGCCAGGCACGAAATCCAGAGATATAGAGAAAAAGTAGGCAGAGTCAGGGAGGTGCCATGTAGCCACCGAAAGAGACAGACACTGGAACCTTACTGGTAAACCACGAGACTTGTGGCAATACATAAAATAATAGAAATGGGTTAATTTAAGATATAAGAATTAATAAGAAGCTTAAGCTAATAGGTCAAGCAGTGTTGCAGTTAATATAGTTTCTGAGTGATTATTTCAGGTCTGGGAGACCGGGAAAAGTACAAGCAGCCTGGGATTACAATGTGGCCACATAGTCACCTGGCCAGCCATGGAGTAAAAAGGAAAGAAAGATATAGACTAAAGAAAGGTAAAAAGCCCAAAGGCAAAATGTAGTTAAAGAGAAACAGAATAATTTAAGTTAGAAAAGCTGGCTAGACAGAACCTGGAAACAACCTAAATGCCCCTTGACCAAAGAAAAGATAAGGAAAATGTGGCACATTTACACAATGGAGTATTACACAGCAGGAAAAAATGATGACATCAGGAAATTTGCAGGCAAATGGATGGAGCTTGAAGAGAATCATCCTGAGTGAGGTAGCCGAAGCCAGCAAGACAAACACAGTATGTACTCACTTCTAAGTGAATATTAACTGTAAAGTAACAGTCCATTTCTTGAAGAATAAAATCACAAATAAATAGACAAACTAAGAAAAAGTGAAGAAGACTCAAGTAAAGAGAAAGAAGGAAAAAAAGAATGTAAGAAAGCAAAGAAGTGAAAGAGGAGAAACAATCACGAGGTATAATGTCTGTTTCTTATTTTATGTATATTAGCCTTTGGTCTACATGTACATCTGTACATCACAGGGTTGCATTGCCCATAGAGGCCAGAAGAGGGCACCAGATCCCTTGGAACAGATGCAACGAGCGAGCCTATAGATGCCGGGAATTAAACCCGGGGGCTCTGGAAGAGCAGCCAGTGCTCTTAACTGCTGAGCCCTCCCACTGGCCCCGTTTGCTCTCCTTTTATTGGTAGTTTGTAACTCCTCTGGTGCCCACAGGAGCACTGGACTGAAATTAACTGACGAACACTGCTAGGTCCCGAGCGGCTTCTAAACACACAGACTGCGACAAAACTTTATTTGGCAAATAGTTGAACGTGGAGACACCAACCAAAAACTATTCTAAACAGTGACTCTGCACAGGAGTGGTCCAGCGACCTTGTTCATCCTCTCCTGCCCGTTTGCGCTCCCCTCCACCGTACTATTTGCCACCAGAAGCTCTAGCAACAGTCATTAAATACTCTGAACCAGGTACTCTCCATACCTAGCTTGATCATGTGTCTTTATAAAAAATAATACACACTAGAGTATTTTCTGGGGCAGGCAGGACATAGAAGTTGAGTTCCATTCTCAACACTGCAAAGATTCATCGTGAGCAATAAACCATGCCCATCTTGTTCATCTAAAAGCATGCAACAAGCCGAATGGTCGTGGTGGCCTTTAATCCCTGCACTCGGGAGGCAGAGACAAGTGGATCTCTGTGAGTTCGAGGCCAGCCTGAGTTCCAGGACAGCCAGGGCTGTTACACAGAGAAACCCTGTCCCGGAAGGAAAAAAGAATGCAACATGAATATCTGAAATGTAAAAATGAAGATACCTGGCACCTATTCGCCAACAATAAAAAAAGGATGGTCGGTACTTGCAAGTCATTCTGCAAAGAGCATACCCTATAACAAGTGTCATTTGTTCAATTCTTTACTGGTCAAAATAGCACATAACTTAGGCATAGCACTGGCCTGACAGCCCTAGCCTTTGCAGTTTGGCCCTTTGTATTGAGCTCTCGTGGATCAGACAACCCCTGGCTCGCTGCCAGATACCCAAACCCTCACTTCTGAATGTTCTAGTCCACTGAAAACTCCGTTGGTTCTTGATGCTTCCCACTGCAGTTGAAGGGAACACCGAGAACTAATCGGTTATCTTTGGCAGGTCCTTACTGCGGACCCAGGGAGCACTCCACATGAGGGAGCACCGTTTACTAACAAACCCTAACACCTCAGTCCGGAGCAGGGTTGTGTTTAAACGTGTGATGAAAGGCCTTTAATCCACTAAATACACTAGACAGTTTGCAAATCACAGAGTCCAGATGAGTCTCCGGAATAGATGTCACAGGCAGAAGAAAAGCCACACAGATGCAACTGAAAGAAAGTGCAAACGTGCATCTAAGGGAGACAGATAAAGAGAAGGAAATCCTGCAGATTGTCTGTGTTCATTTCCACGCTGACTCATTACCCAGAGTATTGGAGGCAGCAAAGGTCCCAGTAACCGCCTGCCCCGTTGATCCATTCTGAAAAGACCCAGGGAAGTATATCCTACAAAGTTTAGATGCCCTAAACTCACATAAAACCCAGGTATACTTTGCACACTTGTAACCCCAGCACTGAGGGGACAGAGAAAAGTGGACCCCGGGGGCTCACAGGGCAGCTGATGCAGCTGGAATGGTGAACTCCAGGTTCAGTGAGGGACTCTGCCTCGATGATGATGATGATGATGATGATGATGATGATGATGATGATGTAGAGACATGATAGAAAAAGACTTTCTGAATTCAATCTCTGACCTCTACACTCTTCTGCACAACTGGTTGCACACACACACGCGCGCGCGCGTACAAAAAAGGAAAACTTCAATTTTGAAGTTTTGAATGTCAATTTAAAGAACAAATAAGAAAAAATTAGGGATGTTGATCACTGGTGCAACACTGCCTGCATTTGCAAGTCCCTGGGTCCCCAAGCTAGAGCCCCAGAATTACAAATAAGTAAAGCTAAAAGAAGGAAGGAAGGAGGGAGGGAGGGAGGGAGGGAGGGAGGGAGGGAGGGAGGGAGGGAGGAGGTGGATGGCCTTCTTGCTGGTCAGAGGGTGCAGTTTCTCATGGCCTGACATCTTTCTCCAAAGTTCGACAACTTGAAAACTCCCCTCCGGACCCCCCACCAATCAAGACTTCCAGCATCCTATCTGCCATTATCTAGGGAATGTCTCTAGGCCCAGAGGATTGACCTTAGCTGAACGCTGTCACTGTGTCGAAGCCTGGAGGCCTGATTTATCTCTAGGGTGACCCTGCTAGAAGCCTTTCCCCCGCCGCACTCGTACACTAAGAGCTTTGCTGTAGGACCCTGCAGCCACATGCGAAGCCTTATGATAGGAGCCTGTCACTTAATGCAAATTAGGATCTGCCCAGGCTCCCCAATACTGTATATTCCCTCTGCTCTGGAATAAAGCTGAGCTCACTCACCAAAGTCATCTCCCAGAGGGCTGTCCCTGCTGCACCCACAGCCATCAGAACCCTGTCTCTCACTTCCGCTTCCTCCACCCTTGTGGACCAATGGGCCAAAGATCCCAAGGAAGAAGGAGACCCGCAGAAGGAAGGGAAGATGGAGAGAGGGAAGGAGAGAGGGTTACCGGCATTATAAAACATATCAAGAGAAAAACTATAACAAATTAAAAAGAACACCTCCACCATCCTATACTTCCTCGGTTAAGACCAGAAAGTTCGGATATCCCCAGACACATCATCAACGAAGCCATCAAACACCTCCAGTACAGATGACATCTACAGCCACACACACACAGCGGAAAAATCCGACCCCTTTGAATGCTGTCTCTCCTGGCCTTTCCCAGAAAGCTCTCTGCCCCCAGGCTCTTTGGCTTCTCAGTTCCATCGGATTTCTTCTACTTTACCTTTGTTCCTTTCTTAAAACTGCCTTAGCCCAGTTTACCAGGGTGGAAAGATTCCACTTCATAACTTCCAAAGGAAGAGAAACTCACTCACTTGCCAGCCACTGCATTTGATTCCCAGAATCCATGTAAAAGAGGAAGATGCGGGGAGGGGAGGCAGAGCAGGCAGATCCCTGAGGCTTTTTGGCCAACCAGTCTGGCCCATGTGCATGCACGTGTGTGTGTGTGTGTGTGTGTGTGTGTGTGTGTGTGTGTGTGTGTGTACAAATAATAAAGGTAATTATCACCTAATTTAATAATAAAGACACAATAAAGTCAGCTTAAGGAAAAGCTAATGAAGGAAGAAGGTTGGATTGAGATTAAAGCATACCCAAGGCTTAAAAGACCATCAAGGGAGAACATTTCAATTATGAAAACTCAGACACTTGAGCATAAAGCCATACTCAAGCATGTAAACCTTTGCAAACGACACCTTTTCAAAATCGTGATAAAATACATACATCAAGCTTACCGTCATAATCACTTGACATATACAGTTCAACAGTGTGGCGCGCACTCACACTGTCGGTGCACGTGACCTACTGAAGCCTTCCCACCTGCAAGGCTCACACACTACCAACTCAACAGCTGCTGTGGGACTCCCCCCTCCCTGCCCAGCCCTGGCACCACCACTCCAGTCTATGTCTGCGATGTGACGCCTCCAGGAACTTAATGCAAGTGGAGTCAAATATCGGTGATCTTTGTTTTTAATTTGCACGTTTGTTTTGTGTTTGTGCATGCCCTCCAGTGTGCACATGCTGTGGGGAACTCTGGAGGTCAGGTGACAACTTGTAACAATCAAGTCTCTCCTTCCACATGAGTTCAAATATCAAATTTGGGTGGTCAGACTTGGCAGCAAGCACCTTTATCCACTGAGCCACATCACTAGCCCCATTGCCCCCCCCTATCATTCTCTCTCTATCCCCACCCTCCCATCTTGTTGGTTTTTCTAGGCAGGGTTTCTCTGTGTAGTCCTGAAGACCAAGTTGACCTAGAACTCACAGAGATCCACCTGCCTTTGCCTCCCAAATGCTGTGATTAAAGGCATGCGCCACCACCGGCCAGAACTGCTAGTCTTTTAAAGTGACACTTTTAAACCAGAGGAACTAGTAGCCAAGATAAGAGGAAATATCTATACCACAAAAGGACGGAACAACACAAAGCTGAAAGTGAAGGGGGAGGTCCCAGAATGAAGATCCTAAGATATGATGACCCTGATCATAGCATGAGAAATCAGAAATCAAAGTCTTCAGCCGGGTAACGGTGGCGCAGGCCTTTAATCCAAGCACGTGGGAGGCAGAGGCAGGAGGATCTCTGTGAGTTCGAGGCCAGCCTGGTCTACAAGAGCTAGTTCCCGGACAGACACCAAAGCTACAAGGAGAAACCCTGTCTCGAAAAACAGAGAGAGAGAGAGAGAGAGAGAGAGAGAGAGAGAGAGAGAGAGAGAGAGAGAGAAGAAAGAAATGAAGGTCCTTTTTTTTTCTAAATATCCTTTAGACAGAAACAGAAACCTAAATTAAGACTGGACAGATTGGAACAATTCCAGATCTCCCCCGGTGTAAATTACTCCTCTGCGTATTAACAGCAAGCGGTTTCAGATCCCTCTTCCCAGTTGCCTTCAGAACAGAGGCAGGGATGGTAAGCCTTGGTTCCTCTCCATTTCTGAAGACTTAGATCTTGCTGTTACTGTAAAACGAGAGCAGAGGGCTGGAGGTGTCTCTCCGTTGGTAGCATGCTTGCTCATAGCATGCTTGCCTGGAGACCACAAAGGCCTGGGTTCAGTCCCCAGACCAGTATAAAACATGGTGGCACATGTCTACAGTCGCAAACTTCCGGAGGTAGAGGCAGGAGGACCAGAAGTGCAGTGTGTCCTCGGCCAGCCTAGACTACACAAGACCTTATCTCAAGGTGGGAAGTGGGGCGAGAAGGAGCAGATTCCAATCAGAAAGGCATGCAGGAGGCATTGGCAGCCTTGCCCAGATCTCATGCTAGAACAACCTGAAACCTTGTTGGGTCATTCTCGGTCAGTATCTACCTGAATGAGCATGTCAACAATACTCACGGGAAGTATATGATTAACTTTTCCTATTCACTGTGGGAAAAAAATCAGTTCCTCTTAAATTAGCAAGAAAGAAATTACCAAATCAAAGAAGAGCTCCATTAAATACAAAATCAATTCTAATGCTATCACTAATTTTGACTTTGATAACAATATAAACAAAAAAACTACATGTTGAGGAACTTGTAGTTGAACACACCGAGGGGTTTTAATTACATTTGATAATCAGGGATACGCTCTGACGTTGGGAAATCACGCAGCAAATTAAATGGAATGGAACTGTATTTTCTGAAGAAATTACCAGCCATCAAAACCTCTCAAAGATTAGAACAGTAATTCTGAAAAGAAAAAAAAAATGGCTCCACCTTATCTTTTCTAACGTCTGACCCAGCCTCATAAAAACAGCCAGTAGAGTAGGTTTATGGAAAAGGAATTATCCAATTAGGGATTAACAAAACTGTAGCAGGGATTAGGAAATGACAGAGAAAAAGGAACACCCTGCTGGCGTGTATAAAAAGGCCAAGAGGCAGCCAAGAACAGCTCTCTCCACCTTCTCCAGTCTCCCGAGACAGCTCAGCACTGGAAGGAGCAGCATGGAGTGCTCACCTCAGAGATGGTCCTGCTCCTCCCGAGTCTCCTCCTCCGGGGCCTCGGGCCGGGGGGCGCATGCCGGTGGAAGCCTCTGCAGCAGTGGGAGCAGCTGTGGGCTGGGGGCAAGTCCTTCCTGGGCCTTCCAGGGAAGCAGCAACAGTTGTGGCCTGAGTGGGGGACCTAAGGGCGGCTTTGGAAGTGGCGCTGGAGGGGGCTTTGGTAGCTGCGTGGTAACGGGTGGGTTTGGAGCAGCCTCTGGCTTTGGTGCGGGCTCTGGCTTTGGTGGGGCCTCTGGCTTTGGTGGAGGCTCTGGCTTTGGTGGGGGCTCTGGCTTTGGTGGGGGCTCTAGCTTTGGTGGGGGCTCTAGCTTTGGTGGGGGCTCTGGCTTTGGTGGGGGCTCTGGTTTTGGTGGAGGCTCTTGCTTTGGTGGGAGCTCTGGTTTTGGTGGAGGCTCTTGCTTTGGTGGGGGCTCTGGTTTTGGTGGAGGCTCTGGCTTTGGTGGAGGCTCTGGCTTTGGTGGGGGCTATGGTTTTGGTGGGAGCTCTGGCTTTGGTGGGGGCTCTGGCTTTGGTGGTATGGGAGGTAGCCTTGGCAGTAGCAGTGGCGGTGATGGGGGCCTTCTCTCTGGAACTGAAAAGCAAACCATGCAGAACCTCAATGACCGTCTGGCCAGCTACCTAGACAAGGTGCGAGCCCTGGAGGAGGCCAACGCTGACCTGGAGACTAAAATCAAGGCATGGTACAGCAAGCACGGGTCTGGAAAAGACGACTGTGGAAGAGACTACAGCAAATACTGGCCAGTCATAGAAGATCTGAAGAACCAGGTGGGACTCTGTCGTTCCGGGTCATACACAATGATGAATTTCTTTTTACATTTATTCATGTGTGTGTGTGTGTGTGTGCATGTGTGCACATGTGTACAGAGAGGGGGCATGCATGCCAGGGCATGAGTGTGGAGGTCAGAGGACAGCTTACAGGAGTTGGTTCTCTCCTTCTGCCATGTGAGTCCGGGGATCAAACTCAGCTCATCACACACGGAAGCAAGCGCCTGCCCTGGCTGAGCCAGCTTGGGCGCCCTTTAAAGAATGCTAAGTCGAGGAATTGTTTGTGTGCAAAATGGGTCCTCCTGTGCCTTGATTGTGGCCATCCTGTATATGACACACAACAGTAGTATTCTGTCTGAATCTGAAATGTGAGTATCGAGTTCATACAGTGACGATAGCCACCTGACAGGTCGTAAGAGGGGCGATACTGAATGGATAATTAGGGTGACCTAATTACTTCATGACTCATTCTGACTGGTTAGTATACTTTTGTGTCTTTCTGGATTCGTCTTTAAAATTATTTTCTTCCAATAGAATCTGGTAAAACATTGCATAATGTCATGAAACAGGAAATTATGTATGAGCCGTATGTTTTTAAGTGGAATTACGTGTTCACATTAGTTTTTTCAATTGGTGAGGAAATAACTGATCTTCTGAACAGCAGAAATAGGCAGAGGACGGCATTCTGTAAAACAGTGTCCCGTGCCTACTCCTACCCCAATAGCTATGCACGCTGTTTCCCGCTGCGGAAACGCGGGGTGCTAAGTGTACACACGCCGCTGCTGAGCCAGTCTGCAGGCCAGCCCACCTTTAAGAGTTAATGACATAGGCCATGTCTACCCTCATGGGTAGCTATTAAAAGTCAGACAGGAGCATCAGCTAGGAGTCTGTCCTCCCTCTTTCCCAGGTCATTTCGGCCATCATTGAGAATGCCAGGAGGACTTTGCAGATGGACAACGCTAGACTGGCCGCCGATGACTTCAGGATGAAGTAAGAAACATGAGATACTCGAAAGCAAGGTCATAGGGAACAAAACACAGCCCGGTTGCCGAGGGAAAAGCCCTCGGTGGGATCACGACCTAAATTCACAAAGAAACAGGGGTGGACTTGGATGGTTTTCTTTTTGTTGTTTTACTATTTGCTTGTTTGGAAAGGGGTTTTGTGTTTTGGTTTTGTTTGGTTTTTAGACAAAGGCTTGTGTAGCCCAGACTGGAGCTGAACTCACCATGGAATTAAGGCTGCCCTTGAACTAACTCTTCACCTTCTTGCCTCTAGCTCGGCTGCTATGTTACAAGAGTGAGCACGGCTCACAGGACTAAACTTTAGAGACCATTGTTGGAAGAGAAGGGAGGAAAAGGAAGGGAAAGCAAGATAGAGTGGGAGGAAGGAAGGAAGTGGGAGGGCGAGAGAGGAAATTAAGGCTGGCAAATATTCAAAAAATATTGCACATGGCTGAATCAATATTAGAAATTATTTTTCTTTATGAGATTAAAAAAATCATCAAAGAAACCTCAGCTATTTTTATCAAAATACTCAGGGGTAACTGGGAGTGTAGGGTCTAGGCCCCACACCACAGAAAGAAAAAGAAAAAACAGGACTCCAAAGTCAAAACTTTTTCCAGGGGTGTGAAAGAGAGGTACTCTGGGGCTGGAGAGATGGCTCAGCAGTTAGGGGCCCTGACTGCTCTTCCAGAGGACCCAGGTTCAATTCCCAGCACCCACATGGAGGCTAACGCCTGTCTGTAACTCCAGTTCCAGGGCTACCGACACCCTCACACAGACATACAGGCAGGCAAAACACCAGTGAACATAAAATAAAACATAAATTTAAAAAACATAAAAAGGGAGGGAGGGAGGGAGAGAGGGAGGCGGGGAGGGAGGGAGGGAGGGAGGGAGGGAGGGAAGGAAGGAAGGAAGGAAGGAAGGAAGGAAGGAAGGAAGGAAGGAAGGAAGGAAGGGTCCCCTCACCTGACTTCCTGCCACCCCTTCCAGGTATGAGCATGAACTGTGTCTCCGGGAGTGTGTCGAGGCCGACATCAACGGCCTGAGGAAAGTGCTGGATGACCTTACCATGACTCGCTCTGACCTGGAAATGCGCATCGAGAGTTTAACCGAGGAGCTGGTCCTCCTGAGGAAGAACCATGAGGAGGTAGGAACGGGTTCCGCATACATGAACAGCTCTGCCATCATATTTTCCGCGATATCTAGTCTACAAAAGTAAACTCCGTTTTACTAAATAACTCTCCACCCATCCAATGGCCAGAGAGCATGTTGCATCTTGCTCACGGTGTCATGGTTCCCAATGTTTATTTACAGTAACACAAGCATTAGAAAGTGGCAGCTTACCATCTGCGTCACCGTGGCGCCTTTTTTAATCCCTTCATGCTAGGAAATGAAGTGCGCACAAGGAAGATCTGGAGGCGACGTGACGGTAGAAATGAACGCTGCCCCAGGAACCGACCTGACCAAACTACTGAATGACATGAGGGCCCAGTACGAGGCGCTGGCTGAGCATAACCGCCAGGAAGCCGAGAGACAGTTCAACGAGCGGGTACGGTGCGGCGCCAAGCGCCTCAACCTGCAGCCGCCCATCAGCCACCACCTCTGCTGCTGCAGCCTACGGCAACTGTGCTTTCTTTCCACTTAGAGTGCATCCCTGCAAGTCCAAATCTCGACGGATGCAGGGGCAGCCAATTCTGCCAAGAACGAGGTAATGGAACTGAGGCGCACCGTGCAAACCCTGGAAATTGAGCTTCAATCCCTGCTGGCCCAGGTATGTACAGACAGGGGTCGGTTGCTTTGTTTTTAACTCTCTAACAAAGAGCTCAGCGAATGAGTCGTCCTTCTTTGCCAAGATGCTCACTACACACGTAAACACAGAAAAAGGAAAACTGCTTTGTCTGCTAGAGAGCATAAAGAGTCGGGCATGCGGGGGCGGGGGCGGGGCCCACACCTTTAATCCCAGCTCTTGGGAAGCAAAGGTAGGTGAGTCTCCGTGCATTCTAGGCCAGTCTAGTCTACAAAGCAAGTTCCAGGACAGCTTACACAGAAAAACCTGGGTGTGTGTGTGTGTGTGTGTGTGTGTGTGTGTGTGTGTAGGACAAGAGTCAAGCACTCTGCTCTCTGGGACTAAGGAGATGGTTCCACGGGTAAAGTACTTGCTGTGCAGACATGAGGACCAGAGTTCAGATCCCCAGCACCCATGTGAAAACTTGGGGTGGGGGGTGCATGGAAACAGGTGAACCCCTGACTAACCTAGCCAAATCAGTGAGCTCCAGTCTCAATGAGAGACCCTGTCTTGGAATGCATAGGGTAACAGAAGAAGATACGTATGTCAACTTCTGGCTCCACATATATATGTACATATGGGCATGCACGCGCGTGCGCGGATGCACACACACAACTCTCTCTATTCGCATTAAAGATTTCATTTGAGCTGTGCCAAGGAAAGTTAAAGAAGCAAAGACAAGACAATATAGATTGCGCCCGTAGCAGACAAAAGTGTATCCCTACTCATATAAAATTGGATATTTTTCTAAATCATCCATTGGCTTATTTTCAACATGATTTTTTTTTCTTCGTCTTAGAAAGGCTCTCTGGAAGGGAGCCTGGCTGACACCGAAGCTGGCTACGGGTCTCAGCTGTCTGGAATCCAGACACAGATCAGTTGCCTGGAGGAGCAGCTCAGCCAGATTCGGGGTGAGACGCAATGCCAGAAGGCCGAGTACGATTGCCTGCTGAACATCAAGACACGCCTGGAGGAGGAGATCGAGACCTACCGGCGCCTGCTCAACGGAGAAGGAGGGTGAGCGGAGATACGTGAGGTGGGCGGAGTTGCGTGAAGTGGGCTTGTGAAAGCAAAGATGGAGGGGGAGGGGTCAGACACAGCCCGATCAGAACACACCCAAAGCTGCACCCTGGGGTCTCTGGGGGCTGGAGGACTTCTCCCACCTTAGACCAGAGCAAAGGAGAACGCCACTCTTTCTTCTTGCTTGCAGTGGATGTGATTATGGAAACTTAGCATCCAGGCATGTGGTGCTGAGTGACTCAAGATCCGGGAGCTGTTCTGGCCAAGGAAAAGGTAGACGTTTTCCAAATATTGATGATAATGTTACCATCTAAAGGCGTTTTAATAATGGATTGTCGCTGGAGAGTATTGTGCAATGAAAAGCAGGCTTTACGTGTTGCATCTTCTTACTGTTGGGCTGGGGAAATGGCTCAGTCCGAAGTGCTTGCCTTGTAAGTATAAGGACCTGAGTTCAACCCCCAGACAGAACCCATGGAGAAAATAGCCAGGCGTGGTGCCACAGTCTTATGGACTTGTAATCCCAAGGCAAGGGAAGAGTAAAGACAGATTGATTGCTGAAGCTTTGACTGGCCAGCCCATTTGGCAAGTTCCAGGCTAGTGAGAAACCCTGACTCAAAACAAACAAACAACAAAAACAAGGTGGGCATTGCCTGGGAAACCACAGTGAGGTTGTCCTCTGACTTCCACATGCACACACATCCATGCGTGTGCACCCTCCTACACACACACACACACACACACACACACAAACGTTTTAAAAATAAATGTTAAAACGTGCACAGTTGCTGACAGCATCTTAAACAGAGAGAGCACAGTCAGGAAGGGCAGAGTTTCTCCTGCTCTGGGCTCAGTGACCATCTTCACGCTGACCTTGTGGTCCCGTGATTTTCAGATCCCAGCAAGACAAGAGTGACGAAGACCATCATCGAGGAAGTGGTAGATGGCAAGGTTGTCTCCTCTCAAGTCAGCAGCATTTCGGAAGTGAAGATAAAATAAGCCATTTCCACATCAGCAGGGCCGTCTGTCAAAGGAAACAATTGAGAGGGGAATTGGTGAAGAGCGCACCACTCTGACCTAGTGATGGCTCACTTCCAACAGACCTGCTGTTCAATAGAGCTGACCAGCCCGTTTCCTGCAGCCTCGTGTTTTCTTATTAGAACATTCTTTCAAAAGTAGAAAGGAGAAGTTGGCTCTGACTGCTTCTGTGCTTCAATAAACTTACTTTTGCAAACTAACAAAGTCATTCCTGGATATTTATTTTCCCAAGAAATTTAATATTTTGCCGGGCGATGGTAGTGCATGCCTTTAATCCCTTCACTCGGGAGGCAGGGATAGGCAGACCTCTGTGCGTTCGAGGCCAGCCTGGTCTACAGAGTGAGTTCCAGGACAGGCTCCAAAAAAAGGGAAGAAATTTAATATTGGGATGGAGTTGTGATTGACAGCTCATTGTTGTGTTATTAACCTTAATTCATTATTTATTTGATGAATTCCTTAGTAAGGGAAGATATCAGCCATTCAGTATGTGGGTTTTACCATCACACAAGACAAGAACGGCACCATCGCTGAAAGTAAACCTCAGAGACCCTAGCACTGCAGCCCACAGTCCTAGCTCCTCAGACAAGGATTAAATTATTAGAACAATCATCTTATGATTCATCAATGCCGCCGGGCAGTGGTGGCACACACCTTTAATCCCAGCACTTGGGAGGCAGAGGCAGACACATCTCTGTGAGTTCGAGGCCAGCCTGGTCTACAAGAGCTAGTTCCAGGACAGGAATCAAAAAGCTACGGAGAGACCCTGTCTTGAAAAAATCCAAAAAATAATAATAATAATTCATCAATGCCTATTTCTTTATGCCAGTCACTGAACAAGTGTTTTATACATTTAGAAAAAGACACACAAGTTATGCCAAGTACTTAAACAAGTTCACAGCTGGTCACAGCTGCTCACACCTGTAACCTCAGCACTTGGGGGGCTAAAATGGAGAAAAATGCCCTAAGTTCCAGGGGAACCTCGGTGACACACTGAATCCCAGACTAGCCAAGGCTACAGAATGAGGCCCTGACTGACCAACAGTACAGAGTTTATGTTGTCACTGAGGAGGGAAACTTAACATGAAGATAGCAGGCACTGCAGGGTGTTCATAGACTTCAGCCCAATAGGGTGGCACACACCAACAAATTCCAGCGCTCAGGAAGCAGAGGCAGGAAGATCAGGAAGTTGATGTCATCCTCAGCTACACGGCAAGTTTGAGGCTAGCCTGAGTTACATGAGACCCTGTCTCAAAAAAAAAAAAGATTGGCGTAGAACTTGATTAGATAGTATTTGTCAAACACAGCGTGGAAATGAGACATTGTGTGTTTGGAGACAGTAAGAGATGACCAAGTAAAGACCACAGAGAAAGATGGTTGGACATGTGATATGGGATCTGATTTCCTAATACTTTAAAAGCCCCAAGGAGAAGAAATGTTTGGAACTTGTTCCTTTGCCAATTTTAGCCAGAACTCTAACCAAAAATTACCAGTTGGCAGAGCTGCCATTTCTTTCCCCCACTCTCCATATTGGAGACGTTTTACCCTATGGGTAGTGGCAGCCCTGTTTCATTTGCACGATATCACCAAAGACTCAGAACTGTCTTGGTGATAAACACCAAAGAGTTCTGGTTGGATGGCTTGAGAACCAGGCTGAAGATCTAGCCAGACTGGACAATAGTACTTCACACACAGCATCTCATATTGACCACAGCCCAAGGCGGAGAACCAACTCCACAAGCTGGTCTTCAAGGGATAAAAGTTCATCAAATATGATACAGAGAGCCAAATTTAAAATTATAAAGCAATGAGCCTGGGATAGAGCCACAGCTCCGTTGGAAAAGGGAGCTGAGTACAGTTCCTAAAGGTAACGCTTTTTTTAAAGCCACGCTTGGTGTGGGCCCTTGTAATTCCAGCGCTAGGGAGGCAGAGATGGGCAGATGGACCCATGACCCTCCCTGACTAGCCAGTCTAGACTAATCAACCATCTCCAGGCCAGTGAAGAGACCCTACCTCCACCTGTCACAAATGAACCTGAACTTAATTCACAAAACCTATAACTTCACATAAAACACCAATCAGAATTATGTAATATCAACCTTAATCATCAAAGCCACTAAAAATGTAGATTTTGTAATCTAAGCATACTGAAGGAAACATTAAAAACGGACATTATTCAGGATAGCATGTCGGAGCTAGATACCAAAAAAGAGAAAAGAAAAAAGAAAAAAAAACGGACATTATGGCTAGAGAGATGGCTCAGATGTTAAGAGCATGTGCTATTCTTATAGAGAACCTGAGTTCAGTTCCCAGCACCCACAGCGGGTGGCTCACAACCACCTGTAACTCCAAGTCCAGGGGATCTTATACCTTTCCCCTCCATAGGCTCCTTACACTCATAGAGACACCCACACATGTACATAATTAAAATACAATAAAAAGTAAATCTCTTTTTAAAAACAAATGTCAGTGAATTCCTCCGTTAGAGTCCCTCCTACTCTTGGACATTCTTCTTCACTTTTCTTTAATAAATCTGGTTTCTTTGATTAAAAATAAAAACACCCGGATACCTGTAACTTGTTCAGCCACCCACCCCAGAACGAAGGGAGACAGCTTAGGCATAAGATCGTGGCATGGAAAGACAGTGTAGCATTGTAAGAGAAAAAGCATTTCTCATTGCCTCAATACAGTAAAGAAAGCACAGGAGAGTTCTACTCAAAGATTAAGAACAACCGAAGGAAAAACATGACCCAACCGATGAAACCTCGATGTTTCCAGAAGGGGAAGTGTATTCCATCTAGGATCATCAGCCATTGGCCAGGAGTCTTCCCAGAACTGGCTTCCTAGCTGTGGGTCTGACTACCTGGGCCTGTGTTTATGACTGATGTAGCTGGTCTGGTCTTCAGCACCCTTCAACCCTTGTATCAAAGCAAACTAAAAATCTACTCAGAAAACTCCCTGGCACAGAGAGCCCTGCTTCCTTGGCCAGTGTTAGCATGATGCATTAGTATGAAAGTGTTGTTTACACGAGGAAAAGTCCAGCTGGGTGCACCAAGTTACAACATTGCAATAGAACCTGTTGCTTCGAGTAGGCAGCCTTCTTAATAATAAGCTACTGAATCCCATTGGTCATGAAATTTATTTAGCAGGATGAGTAAGACGTTAAGAACTTAGAATTTGCACATTATTCCCTGTCCAAACATTATGTTCATACTATACAGCAGGAAAGGGTTTGTCTGGGAACTCAGCAGTTGAGCTCTCCAGTGGCGTTTAAAGGAATGGAGCTTCTTCTGGGCGGGCCTGCCCAGGAGGAAGAGCCACGGCTAGCAGCAAATGGATTTCCACCCGATGCCAACTTCTGATCCAGAGGTTCACGAAGCTGTTCTCATCTTTGTGATCTTAAGGGGTGATGGACAGAAAGGGAAGAGAATGCTAGAAGTGCCATCTGTCGTCGCCGAGATTACAAGCGAGGGTTACCGCAGCCAGCTGGGAAGGGTGCTTGCTGAAGGACTCCAGGTGCTAAGGAACAAGGCCAAACTTGCCTGGTGACTTCATGGAATCAGCAGGCAGTTCAGACGAGAGGAGGGAGACAAAGGGAAGGACATAAATCATCTGAAATGTGTTTCAAGCCATGTTGCCCAAGCCACCTCCCAGAGCAACAAAATGCCACAAATAAGAAATGGCTTTAAATTATTATCTCGAAATCACATGTGACGTTGAATAACAGGGAAAAAAATCACAACCTTCTAAAAGGAATTTGCTCATCTGTGACATCAAACCTTACCTGAGATGAGGAGGAGAGAGGAAGCTCTAAAATAGTGTCCAACAATGTACGTGTTGGTGTCCGTGTGCAGGTGTGTGTGACTGAGTGCAAGAGCTAAACACAGAGGTGCCCAGTCCCCTGGAGACAGAGCCACCAGGTCGTTAGTGTCCTCCTCGGGAGCAGCAAGCACTCCCAACTGCTGAGCTATCTCCAGGCCCAACCACCTTATTTCAATTAAAATATTAGCAGTTGAACAGCATAGGAGAGAGCTTCCTAGAACTGGTTCCAAGCTCCGGCAAGTAGACAGGGTAGATTTAGTGTTGTTTTTTTTCAATGTGGAGGTGCAGGAGCTCATAGCAGAATTGCCGTAGGATGTGTGTCACTCGGCTCCAGCTTCCTTCTGAGTGGCAGAGTCGAGCTGGGTAGTGTTAAGATTTAAGTGTACCCCCAAAGGTCAGGTGTTGGACGCTTGATCCTTTCCTCGCTGCTTATAACTGTCTATAAACAAATTGTCCCAAACAATTTTTTTGTTACTTAGCCTAAGAATAAATATATAAAATAATTTAAAAAAAAAAAGAACTAGGAGTTGTGGGTGTGACTTGGTGATTGCACGACATGTGTGTAATCCTGGCTTCCATCCTTAGCACCATACAGAACTGGGCATGGGAGCCCATAAGTCAGTTGGGATACATGACCCTCTTATAGAAAGAAAAGAAGAAAGAGAGGAAGGAGGGAGGGAGGGAAGTGGGAGGAAGATGGGAGGAGAGAGGGTGAGAGAAAGGTTGGATTTATCATTTTGTTTTGTTTGGTTTTAGTCTGTCTGTCGGTTTTAAAGCAAATGAGGGTGTTGTTGCACCTTGTCAAGATGAGGTCATTTCACCACCCAAAACTTCCCGTAAAGTTCTGATATGGATGCTCTTCGTTTCTCTCGCAATCATGACAATAGAAAAAAATCAGAATTTTAATGAGTTGGGTGGTGACTCTTACTCTGGCCTCCCATTCAGAGCAGAAGTTTCTCCTGGAAGATGACTCTAATCTAGATTATTCCGTAGGGCCAAGGTGCCCAGAGCTCGGAAACTTCTCCATTTGGCAAAGCAGCCCCATCAGTCTGAAACAAGTGCTGTTGCTGGCAGTGTTCCCTTGTATGGGGCCAAGCCTGTCTCCTGGGAACTTCCTGCTCTTTGATCCCGGCCCTGGCTTTGGACCATGTTCAGAAACAGCCACTGTGTCGTCTCCGTTCTAGACAAAGGTCTTGATTTCTTTAGTTGTGTCTTCTCCGACTCAGTCTTTATCATCCAGGTCACAAAATTTGAATCCCACGACCACTTTCACATGGAAATTTCCTTCGATGAGTGTGTATGGTGGCACTTGGTGGGTGCTGGAGGAGAATCGGTTTAGCATCATCTTTAGCTACACAAGGAGTTCAAGACCTTGCCTCAAAAAAAACCCAAAAAATTGATGCCCACGGCCTACGCCACCTCATGGGGCCACAGGAACCATGCGTGGTGAATCAGAGAGCCATGCTGAGCCAGCTCCGCCCTTCACTAACCAAAGCTGGCCCCGACCCTCACAGGAGAGCTGACCTCTGTACTTGGAGAGATGGCCGTGCCCTCACCACAGGAGGGGAAGAACTGACCATGAGGACATGGCATAGGGAACCTGGCTCTACCCCCTCGTCTAAGTCTGGTCAGCTAGGCTACCACCCAGGCCCACAGCAGGGTCTTGGGTTGGCCCACCCTAGCATCTACCCCATCTTGGACCAGCTGGAGCTCTTGAAAGGGCTGGTCCTGTGGAAGGATACCCACAGGATCTCCAAGACTCTGACTGGCCGCAGGATGTCCCAGAGGAGTTCCCAAGAGGAGCCAGTGATGGTGGTGAACCAGCAACCAGACGCCTTGAGCCAGACCAGTGACTCACTGCATTGAACATTTGCTAATAAAGCTGATTGGACAAATTATGTGACATTATGTGACACACTGCTCCCTGTGCCACCTGGATAATTGAAGAGGTGTGGGAGAGACCAGAAAGATGGAGAAGGGAAGAGGCTTTGTGGGGGGGTTGTTTTGTCTTTGGTTTTGTTTGGTTTGATTTTTTTGATTTTCTTTTGGGGGAAGCTGTAGGGATAAAGGGAGGATATGGGGGGACTGGGAAATCATTGGAATTAGGATAGATGATGTGAAAGTCCCAAACAATTAATAAAGAAATTATGTTTAAAAACACATAAATATGCATATACACACATATTCATACATATGTCTTTCTTCTGAAATAGGACACCCAGAATTAACCACAGAGAGTCCAGCCAGCCTCTAGCTTGGAAGCCACACTATCTACCCAGCATGTCACACTCAACTGCTCTGTCACCTGATGTTTTTACAGAGATTTTATCTCCATCTGATGTTTGATTAGCTTACTCTACTTATTTCCATAAGGTCTTGATTATTTGCAGGTTACCATTCAAACCCAAAAGATCCTCTAGTAACTATTTTATCTCTGTTACTCAGCATAGAAAATGTATTTTGTATCATTATTTTAGAAACAAAACTAACGAAAATACAATTGCTACCACCATAATATCCCCAGGTTTATCCATGACAGCAGATCCAGGTTGATATATATGTTCCCTAAATATATCATGTGGGCATTTGGCTCTAAGTGTTGAATTATCCCAGTTTTAACAAGCTTTTTGAGTGCTGTTTAATGAATAGATATTGCACTTGCAGGCATGGGAGCGAATTCAGACTCCCTCCAAAGTAGATAATGAGCCGCACAGGAATCAGCTATGCCAGCTTCATTCATAAAAAGTATCCTCGTGTGTGATGGATTTTGTCGGGAAGAAAGGAGAAAGCAGGAGAGGGGATGAGAGGGGAGAGAGGATGGGGGAAGGAGAGAGAAGAGGAAAGAGAGGAGGGAAGAGGAACGGGGGTGGGGGGATCCCTTCATTAGTCTGGGGTCTGTCTCACTGCCTCTGACTTCACGGTCACAAAGAAAAGGACAGGGAAAACAGAGCCCACGCGCATGCGCACACACAGTGACAATGGAAGGTGTAGTAATATGTGCGGCGGGGCTGGGTCCCCAAAACCCCAGCCGCCTGGCTCGGCTAGCCTATGCCCTGAAATAATTACACAGATACTGTATTCTTTTAAACACTGCTTTGGCCCATTTCTAATCATCTGTGTAGCGCCCCTAGGTGCGCTTACCGGGAAGATTCTAGCCTAAGTCCATCCTGGGTCGGAGCTTCATAGCGTGCGTCTTCCCTGGAGCAGGTAGCATGGCGTCTCTCTGAAGGCGTCTGCTCTGGAGAGGAGAGCTGTCGAGTCTGACTTCACTTCCTCTTCCTCCCAGCGTTCTGTTCTGTTTACTCCACCCACCTAAGGGTGGGCCTATCCAATGGGCCTAGCAGTTTCTTTATTGCTTAGCCAATGAAATTAACAGATTGATATATGACACTCCCTCATCAGGAAGGTGTAAGGCATAGTCATGCAGAGGGTTAGAGGGCCCTGGAAATGCCGATATTTGCTGCTGTATCAGCCGTCCATTGCCCTTTGCTTTTCTCAGGAGAGCCATGCTTTCCCGAAATAAGACAGAATGTCACCAGTCACTTCAAAATTCCGAGGCAGGCTCCGAGACAGAGTTCTAACTTTTCCTTTAATTACCAATGAATATAGTAAAGTGATTCTGGCCATTTTCTCTCCCGAGATTTTATTCTTAAATACTTTGAATGTCGAATGCACAGGCTGCATGCACTGAGACCCTGCTGTTCTACCACCTCCAGAAGTCCCTAAAAATGGACAGTTTCATCAAAAGAGAGGGAGCTTTTGTCCTGCCGTTCCAAAGGACTGGACATTTTGCAGGCACAGCTTGGAAAACAGATGAAAATCTATGAAGGCAGAAATTGTATATGGGAAAGCACAAGTTCAGTTACCTGGATCTTGTAAGTCCACAGCTTGCAGGAATCTTATTCTCAGAAGCCAAGAGAAATTCTACAAAGAGGACATAGGGGCTGGAGGATGGCTCAGCAGCTAACAGTGCACCCTGCTATTGCAGGGGCCAGGGTTCAGCATCCGGGGCCCACTTTCAAGGTTCACAACTGCCTACCTCCAGCTCCACTGGGATTTGGTATCCTCTTCTGGGCTCTGTGGGCACCTGTACATACATGCATATACCCTTCAGTTGGGCAGGTACACATATACACATGCACACACACACACACACATTTAATAATGTTAAAAAAACAAGTTTTTAAAAGAAAATATTAAACAACTGTTTAATGTATCTGCCACTAAAGGAATTGCATATAAATACCTCTTCATTTTAATTACATAATTTCTTTGAAAGACCTAAAGCTGACAGTCCTGGACATCAGCATAGGGCTGGGGATGGGGCCCAGGGATAGAGCACCTGCTTCTTGTGCCCAATACTCCAGGTTGACAGACCTCAGAGAAACTCTGGGCGTGCCTCACCTTCATCACAGAGTGGACACAGAGCTGTGGAATAGCCAAAATGTGAATTTAAGCTTTATGTACAGGGATAATTGTTGGGGGCACAGAGGCCCTTGTATTCACTGAGAAGCACTAAGAGAACCAGGAACGTTCATCAGGCAGGGGTGTCTCCTCACTGGAGGAGATAAAATCAAACACCTGCCTTCCATCCAGAAAGCTGAGACTAGATTTTGTTAACAATCTGGTGGCCTTGTTGCCATCTGGAGAGGCAGACCTCACCCACCTTCGCTCTAGAGACCGCACCCTAACTCCCAAGAACGATTTTCCCAGACTCTTTCCTCCCTAGACTGTTACCCATCCTTAGGGAGGTGGCACATATACTCTATGGCCTGCTGACCTCTGCTATCCGTCAGAGACCACGCTAAATTCTAGGCCTTTCTCCCATAGAACTCACCCTCACGGTCACGTGTACTTTGTAAAGGAGTCTCTATGTGATCACAGCTTAAGCTTCATTGTGCAGCTGGAATCGGACTGGCTGCTACCTGGAAACCTTTTCCCGAATTGGACTGTGTTTTCAGGATGCTGGCAATGAACCGCCTGCCATTAGATTCCCGAAGTCTGATCCAGGTTGACAAGTCAGTCTGCACGGGGGTTTTTGTTCTCAGCTCTTTGTGGGCTTGCATCCTGGCCTGGATACCAGCAGGGTTCCCCCACAAATGACAAATTAGAAAAGGAGTATTTTTCTATTTGGGAAGGATGAGCTCCTAGAAAGGTTTGCACTGAAAACCTTGTAGCAACTCATTTTTTTCCCTCGATGTTTTGAGACGGGCTCTCTTGTATCCCAGGCTGGTATAAAACTTGACACACAGCTAAAGATGACCTTGGACTCCTGACCCTCCTGCTGCCGGCTCTCTTTTGTGCTCAGATTACAGGCGTGAGCCACCAGGCCCAGCTAGAGCGCCTCACTTAGGATCATGCCGTGGTGATTCCGTCTCTAACAGAGACACACCATCTAATTGTGTCTCACAAGTCATTTTTTTTCCTCAATGCAAGTCCTCAAAAGCATGATGGTAATTGTTCCAGTACTGAGCTCCACCACCAGCCCCAGGGCTTTGAATTAGGTGAGTTTCAAGTAAGTTTCCTGTAAAAAAAAAAAAAAAAAAAAAAAGTCACAGTGTGTTCCTAAGGAGTCTTTTGCGCTGTCTCCTTTGCACGTGTGGAAGGTCTTCAACACCTGACAAGAGGGCAGGGTAAAACCACAGCATCCTAAACAATCAACGTGCCGAGAACACTCTGCCCCGAGACTTCCAGCATCTTGAATGCAACAAGGAAGCATTAACAGCCAATTACATTAACAAATATTGAACCGGAGGTTAGCATCCCTGGAAGCCCTGGAGCAGGCATCAGCTTATCTCCAAACGACCCACGGGGATGGAGGTGCCGGAGGAGCGACCTCTTCCGCCTTACTTAGTCCCCATCGCCCATCCAACTCTTACGAGGAGGGGATCCTGAAGGAACTGACTTCTACCACATGGTTAAGCGCCTTGATCATTTGCAAGCCAGGAAATTCAAAATCAGTCCGTTGTCAAAGGGTCTGACATGCATGTGAGTAGGGACACCGGCCCCAGACCTCAGGGACAGGAAAAACTCAGCCACAACAAAGCAGATCACCAGAGCAGAGGACACGGCTGGTGGAGGACATGGGTGGTGGGGACACTTTAATGCCAGCCCTGGAAGGCTAAGGGAGGAGGGTCGCTAGCTGGGGTGGGAGGACAGCCTGGACTACACAATGGGATTCTTACTCCCCCCCAAAAAAAAAAACAATCCAGCCAAGGTCAGGAAACCTAGGATGAAGTTCCTTCCAAGACGCTGCTTTAAGAATGATACTATTGTAGCAAAGTGCTGCCTCAGCCTTTTGCCGCCTCAGACGCTGCCGCTCCTGCTGCAGCAGCAATTCCAGGAAGATTCGGAAGGAAGAGCTGAAAGGGCTTTTAAGGTCCCGGAGACAGAAGGACAATCAACAGTAGCCTCGATACTGAATAGCCCCACCCCCGCCTCAACCCCCGGTGAATATTCCATAAGCCAAGGACCTCACAGACGGCTTTATGTGAAATATAAAATGTGTTTTTGAAAACATTGTATCCCCTAATAAAGGTGTTTTGATTATTTTAAGACTCAAGAAAAAGTCGTCCTGGGCATGGTGGTACATTATGCGCTGTAATCACGTGTGCCTTTTAATCCCAGCATTTGGAAGACAGAGGTCTGAGGATCAGGAGTTCAAGGTCATCCTCAACTCCATTGCAAGTTTGAGGTGAGCCTGAGCCATGTGAGACTCTGTGTCAAAAAACGGGGGGGGGGGGGGGTTAGGGAGTAGAAAGAGAAAGAGAGAGTAAGGGGGGTGTCTCCAAGACCTTGAACTTTTTCAATTAGTAACTTGGACAAGACTTTTTCCACCTAATGTCAAGAAGAAGAAGGAGGAGGAGGAGGAAAAGAAGGAAGAAGGAAAAAGGAGAAGAAGAGGAAGAGGAAGAAGAAGAGGAGGAGGAGGAGGAGGAGGAGGAGGAGGAGGAGGAGGAGGAGGAGGAGGAGGAGGAGGAGAAGGAGAAGGAGAAGAAGAAGAAGAAGAAGAAGAAGAAGAAGAAGAAGAAGAAGAAGAAGAAGAAGAAGAAGAAGAAGAAGAAGAAGAAAAGGAAAAGTCTGGCAACCACACAGTGACTTCACACACCAGGCGCTGCTTTAAAAATATTCCAGCCACAGAATGAGCTGGGCCACTGAGAACGTCAGCGTGAGGTTGCTGCTGCCGCTGCCAGGAAAAGCTCTGGCTGGGATTCAGGATGAGATCACTGCTCCTCTTGCCAGGTAGGTAGCAAGGCAGGCTCCTGTCTGAACGCTTAAGAAACTTAGGCTAGGTAAAAAACGGCTGCATGTAGGTCAGCTGGGGTTCTCTTCAGCACTGAGACACATAGGCTTTTTTAATCAGAAGATGGTGCACTTCAGCCTGAATAAGGTCCACCTCTGAAAATGTTAACTTATATGTGTACATGTTTTGCCTGTATATATGTCTATGCACTACATACATGCCTGGTGCTCAAGGAAGCCAGAAGAGGGTTCTGGATCCCCTGGAACTGGGGTGACAGGTGGTTGTTAGTTGCCTTGTGGGTGACGGGAATCCAACCTGGGTCCTCTAAAAGAACAACCAATGCTCTTAACCACTGAGCCATCTCTCCAGTCCATTGTTCAACCTTTGTTTGTGAGGCTGGGTTTGTTTGTGTAATCCTGGCTGTCTTGGAACTCACTCTGTAGACCAGGTTGGCCTCAAACCCACAGAGATCCACCTGCCTCTGCCTCCCAAGTGCTAGGATTAAAGGTGTGCACCACCACCGCCCAGCTTGTTCCACTTTTTAAATCTCCTTTTACTTACATTGTATTTGTTTTCACATTTTATTTATTTATCTGTCTGTCTGTCTGTCTGTCTGTTTAGAGGTTAGTGCACATGTGCCACAGTGTACATGTGGAGGTCAGAAGACGATTGGCTGGTGTTTCTCTCTGACCGTCATGTGGGTCCCCAGGACTGAACTCAGGCCATCACATTTGGTGAAAAGAGACCTTACTACCCTCTAAGCCACCTCACTGGCCTATTCATACTCTAAAGACCTAAGAGTATTCAGGCGGAGCCCCCACTCCCTCACAGGAGCCCCCGTCCCTCACAGGAGCCTCCACTCCCTCACAGGAGCCTCCACTCACTCGCAGGAGGAGCCCCCACTCGCTCACAGGAGGAGCCCCCACTTGATCACAGGAGGAGCCCCCACTCGCTCACAGGGGGAGCCCCCATCCCTCACAGGAGAAGCCCCCACTCGCTCACAGGAGGAGCCCCCGTCCCTCACAGGAGGAGCTCCCACTCGCTCACAGGAGGAGCCTCCACTCACTCACAGGGGGAGCCCCCACTGCTCACAGGAGGAGCCCCCACTTCTCACAGGAGGAGCCCCCACTCGCTCACAGGAGGAGCCCCCACTCCCTCACAAGAGGAGCCCCCGTCCCTCACAGGAGGAGCCCCCACTTCTCACAGGAGGAGCCCCCATGGGCTGGCACACTCACCATTCCACGTTTCAGGAGCAGTGAGGAAGGATCCGAAACAAGAGCAACTCCATCTTCTGGAAACTCCAGGCAGCCACTGAGACAGGCTCATCCGCTGCCCACTCATTAGAAAGCTGACAAGTTCCCCACCTGAACCCCTGGGCTGTCTGTAAATTCTGTAAATTCTTCATGTAATCTTAGGGAAATGGCTCTTCCACAGGAGTCCTTCCCTAGGCCACAATTCCTGCGATACAAAAGAGCTGGTGAAGCCCAGGCCAGCACTGTACCACTGGGCTATCATCTCCCTGGCAACACTTGGTGATGGCCTGAGGAGATGTTATAACTTAGATCTTAACTCTCCTCCCCTCAAAGGCCTGTGTGTCAAAGGTTTGTCCCTAGGGTGATACCATGAGGACATGGAGCCAAGGGGGAGATCAATGTGACACTGGAGACCCCTCCTTAAAAGGAGACAGCGAGCCTGCACAGTCACCATTACCATCCAGCAACCTCCTCACCAGGGACTACAAGCGAAGGGGTCCACCCAGTGGACCCACCTGAAACCTCTAAAACGGAGTCAGACAGAATGAACATAGTTCAGAGGCTCAGCACTAGACTAACGTAGGCAAGGCCCTGGGTTTGATCCCCCAAGACAATAAATAAATAAAAATATATTCTCTTTATAAACTAATCATCTCAGGCAGTTTGTCAAAGCGATGGCACCTTAGCAGCCTGACACCTTCTAGCTTTGGAGTCTAGGAGTGTGCCCTGGCTAGAACAGTGTCCTGGAACTTGCTTAATACAGAATGTCTGAATATCAGGGTTCTAAACAGCATCTCAATCTTGGCTCCAGAGATCTCGTGGACTAACAATTCTTTGGGGTGGGGTCCCTCTCCTGCGGATTGTAGGGAGCCAGGGACAGGTACTCCTCTCTTGTGACCATTAAAAATGTCTCTCCAGGCTGGGTGGTGGTGGTGCTCACCTTTAATCCCAGCACTTGGGAGGCAGAGGCAGGCGGATCTTTGTGAGTTTGAGGCCAGCCTGGTCTACAGAGCAAGGAGCGAGTTCCAGGACAGGCTCCAAAGCTACACAGAGAGGCCCTGTCTCAAAAAACAAACAAAAAACTCCAAATGTCACCAAGTAAGGGGGGGAGGGGGGAGTAAACTGTTCACAATTGCTTCTCTGCTCCTGAAAACAGGGTTCCTCTCCTCCACTCCAGCAATGCTAGTCCCTGAATGCAGTTTGATATGGAAGTAACAGGGAGCCTGAGGTGGCCTCCTTCCTGGAGTATCACAGCTCAGCCCTCCCCAGACGTGAGCGCTGCTGAGATTATCTCTGATCTGCTTGAGAAGGGAGAGACCTATGCACAGCCCGTGTTCTCTCCTTGCTGTTCATCTGTCTGTGTCTGGAAACCTTTACTCCCACTCCCGGAAAATAAAAAAAAAATCCCTTGAAAAGTCGAAGCCAACTCCCAGACTCAATTTCAGGGACCCAAATTGCAAATCAGCACACTAGAAACTCAGTAGCCCAGAGAGAACAAAAGACAGACAGCAGGCTCCATGCAGCTCCTGGGCTTCCAGACACACCTGAAGAACGAAGCTGGGACCTGCCACCACCTGCACAAAGGACAGGGCCGGTGACAAAGCCGCGCATATGGTGAGAAAGACAGGAATGGGGCAGGGGGAATCCATTGATCTTACTGGTACTTTAAATTAAATGCAACAGCCGGGCGGTGGTGGCGCACGCCTTTAATCCCAGCACTCGGGAGGCAGAGGCAGGCGGATCTCTGTGAGTTCGAGGCCAGCCTGGTCTACAAGAGCTAGTTCCAGGACAGGAACCAAAAGCTACAGAGAAACCCTGTCTCGAAAAATCAAAAAAAAAACAAAAAAAAAAATAAATTAAATGCAACAATATGCTAAGCTACCAAGGCCGAACAGACTTGCGCCAAGCCCATCTATTAAATACAGCTTCGGTAGTTAATACCCCACCCCTGCTCTGTGACGGCAGACTTAGTTCAGGAACCAGACCCTAGTCCCATTGATGGCTCCAGGGAAAAGGAGTCCACTGTTGTTCATCCAGTCAAACTGAGATCTAGGCCATCACGATGGTTCTGCCTTCCCTTCTGTCCTACTTGGCTTAAAGTGTCAATCTGACACAGCCTAGCGACACCCAAGAAGGGAGTCTCCAGTGAGGGATTTCCCAGATCAGATTGACCCACGGGCATGTCTGTGGAGACTGTCTTCCCTGGTAATGGATGTAGGAGGGCCCACCCCATTCCATTCCCTGGGCGGATGGTCCTGGGCCTTATAAGAAAGCTAGTTAAGGGGTGGTGGTGGCACTCGCCTTAAATCCCAGCTCTCGGCAGGCAGAGGCGAGTTCGAGGCCAGCCTGGTCTACAGAGCGAGATCCAGCACAGCCAGGACTACACAATACAGCGAAACCCTGTCTCAAAAAACATACACAAATCAGAAAGTTAGTGAAGCATGGATCATCAGAAAAAGCAGCGTTCTTTCAAGCTTTCTGCTTCGAGTTCCTGACCTGACTTCCCTCAGTGATGGGCTGAAGCAAGAGAAAGAAACTAGGGCTCCTACGCTAAAAACAGGCGCATGTGCCCCGGTGTTTCATACTTTGTAGTCATTTGAGGTTGTTCAGTTCAAAAGAAAAATGAATAAAATAAATATATAAAAGGCTAAAACCCAGAGATTTCAACTTAGGGTTTTTTAAAGATTTATCTTTATAGTGTGTGTGTGTGTGTGTGTGTGTGTGTGTGTGTGTGTGTGTGTACATGAGCGTGCAGGTGCCTGCAGAGGCAGAAGAGGACACCAGCTCTCCTGGAGGTGGCATTACAGGTAATTGTGAGCTTCCTGATGTGGGAGCTGGCAACTGAACCCCAGTCCTTTATAAGAGAGCAGTATAGTGTAGCTCAACTATTGAGCCTTCATGTCCCCAGCCCCAGGCAACTTAGAGTTGTAAGAAGCATTCCAGATATTACAATTTGTTTTCTTTTGTTTTATTTTTTGAGGCAGGGTTTCTCTGTGCAGACCAGACTGTCCTGGAACTTACTCTGTAAACCAGGCTGGCCTTGAACTCAGAGAGATCCACCTGCCTCTGCCTCCTGAGTGTTGGGATTAAAACCATGCACCACCACTGCTCAGCTTGATACTACAATTTTTTATAAATACCTAAAACAATCAAAACAAAGTTAAGCTCCTTTTTATTCATAAACTTTAAAAGTGATCTTAAAAAGGCAGTAAAATAAAGTGTAAATTCTTTTCTATTTTATTTAGTTATTGTTAAACAGGGGCTCATGTAGACCAGGCTGGCCTCTTCAAACTCCATTTGAAGATAAGGATAACCATAAACTTCTGATCCTTCTGCCTCGTCCTAAAGGCTGAGATTACAGACATGTGCAGGGTTTTCTGCAGTGCTAAGCGTAGAACCCAGTGCTTCCTACACGCTAAGCAAGTACTATCCCAACTGAGCTACATCCCCAGCCCAAGGGTAAGCTGTATAGGAAACCTTTCAATTATTCTCCTTCATAGTCTTCACTTCCAGTACAGCCCAAGGCCTGAAAGGATAGCCGTACATAAATTAAGTCCTGTGAAGGCAGTCACCATCACGTAAAATCAGAAGTCGCCTGTGGAAACATTTCTCTAAGACTGTCTCCAAGCATGATGGAGGAAGGTCATTGGTCAATTATAATAAAGAAACTGCTTGGCCCTCATAGGTTAAAACATAGGTGGGAGGAGAAAACAGAACAGAATGCTGGGAGGAAGAGGAAGTGAGCTCAGATCACCATCCCAGACAACAGCCCTCTGCGCAATCAGGAAGGGAGTCTAGTCGCCAGGAAGCGGAGCAGGAAGTGAGAGAGAGAGGAGAGGGAAGTGACCGCTTTTTTTAAAAAATATTTATTTATTTATTTATATATTATATTATATTATATTATATTATATTATATTATATTATATTATGTGTATAGCATTCCTTCCACGTGTGCCTGCAAGCCAGAAGGGGGCACCAGGTCTCATTATAGATGGCTGTATTTATTATATTATATTATATTATATTATATTATATTATATTATATTATATTATATTATGTGTATAGCATTCCTTCCACGTGTGCCTGCAAGCCAGAAGGGGGCACCAGGTCTCATTATAGATGGCTGTAAGCCACCATGTGGTTGCTGGGAATTGAACTCACGACCTCTGGAAGAACAGTCAGTGCTCTTAACCTCTGAGCCATCTCTCCAGCCCCCAACTGGCCACTTTTTTAAAGGGAGAGAGAGACCATGCCCCAATGGGCTGGTATCTCAGCGGCTATTGGCTGAAGGAGCGGGAGGAGCTCCCGCAACACAAGCACTGCTGGGTTTTTTTTAAATGCATACTTATAATAATAGATGCAAATTTCTTAGATGTTATTACTCTGTCACATCTAAATGACTTTCTTCTGACATCATTTGATTCAGAATGTAGGGAGCCAGTCTCAGTCATGCTTACTGAGAAAGATCAGAGGACACAGAGAAGGAAAAGAAATACACCAAGATTTTGTTGCTGTTGTTGGAGTTTTTTGTTTGTTTGTTGGGGGGTTGTTTGGTTGGTTGGTTTTTCAAAACAGGGTTTCTCTGTAGCTCTGAAGCCTGTCCTGGAACTCGCTCTGTGGACCAGGCTGGCCTCGAACTCACAGAGATCCACCTGCCTCTGCCTCCCAAGTGCTGGGATTAAAGGAAAGGTGTGTGCCACCACTACCGGGCACACATCAAGTTTTTTAAGCCATGATGTTTAACTAAAGAGAAAAAGTAGGCCAAATAAGGCTTAAATATGTAGGTGAGTTGAAGGTGTTGTTTTTTTCAGCTGCAGCTTGTGACTTCTTAGTTAAAAACATTGAAATGCAATCAGCATTGTTAAGCGGAATGGAACAGAAAGTATCAAAACATGTTACCTAGAGATACTAAGCAGTACTTTAAATACTGTGTGGTAGGGCCAGTGAGATGGCTTAGTGCTTGCCACCAAGACTAATGACCTGCGTTCAGTCCCTGGGACCCACACTGTGAGTGGAGAGAACTGACTCCCACAGGTTGTCTTATGCTGTATCCTGCATGTACCCCCTACATCCACACACATATGACACACACAAACACCAAAAGCGTTTTAAATTTTAATAAGTAAAACAGGTATTATTTCACATATAATTAACAGCCCAGACATTAGCTAGGTATATAATTGCATCCCTGTTACCATAGCACTGAAGAGGAAATGGCAGGAGATGCTAGTTCAAGCCCACCCTGGGGGGATACTGTCCACCCATACCATTTTACAAAGGTTGTTTCACTGGTATATCTGTGTGGTGGTTTGAATGAGAGCGTCCCCCATGGGCTCAGACGCTGCCAAGTTGATAGCCAGGTTTGTGTAGGGTTAGGAACTGTGGCCTTGGTGGAGGAAAAATGCCACTGGGGGTAGGCTTGGAGGTTTCAAACGCCTCGCGCCATTTTCAGCGTGTTCTCTCTGCTTCCTGCCTGTGGTTTGAGATGTGAGCTCTCAGCTGTTCCAGTCACGATGTCTGCAGCCTAAATCCGCCATTCACTTCCATGATACACTCTAATCCCTCGGGAACAGAAAGCCCAAATAAACCCTTCCTTCTAGAAGTTACCCTGGTCACGGTGTTTTAGCACAGCAAGAGAAACAGAACTTAGGGAATTGCAAGAGTTTTTCTTGCACTCTGACGCCTCTTGCATCAGGCCATTGTCCACATGGCTGCCACACCTCCTCAATTCAGCCTCACCGTCCCTCTTCTTCCCACAGCCTCGTGCTTCATGCTGCACGTCCTCACCTTCAGGCGCCAACCTACTTAACTTGATGATGCTTCTCTCACGGCTCCTCCAGGCCCTGCTGCACATGCGCCCTAACTTCTGGCCACAGGCTGGCCTTCCCTCTGACCCCATACTTACCACCCCCACTTCCTCTCTGAGTCAGCAATTGCACTGGCCTCTGTCCTCATCAGCTCCTGTGCATCAGCTGAGTCTCGATGGCCCTGAGAGATGGAGTATTCCTTTCCCATGGGAAAACTGAGACACTAAAGAGCTTGATCCCAGCTGCCAAGTGATCTCTACCAGTTTCCACCCTGTGCCGTGTGTCCCCAGAGCACCTGCTCTTAACACCAGGCGGTGCTCCCTTTCCTAAGGGAACAAGCCCCAAATTCAAAAGACGGACAGCAACTTCAGTGAGCATCTCGTGCAGCGAAGGCATCAGCAGGGCAGGGCAGAACTCACAGCAAATCTCAGAGATAATGAGTTTTGAAGGTGACCAAGCTTGTGCCACCTGTAGGCCAACAAATCCTCCAGCCTCCAGTCTGGAGTCAGCGGTGACAGATGGTGCCGAGCCACAAGCAAGTTATGAAATGTGAGAAAAACAATTAGGGCAGAGCTGAGGCTCGGTGGATCCACGCAATTAATGGATTTTTTTTCTCCTGGCCACGCATGAAAGATACCTGTGAAGGGTGTGGCCGAGTGTGCGCTCTAATCCACTCAGCTTGTCCCAAGGGCTTTGCTTTTATATCAGCTGGACTCGGATGGAATCAGAAGGGCTGGTGCGACAGCTGCAGTTTCCAAATGGAAAAGCTTGCAGTTGAGGGCAAATGGCGTTTGAAAATGCATTGTACTTTTTTTTCTTAATTGGACCCATAATATAAAGAGGTCATAGAAATATAAAAGTCAGGGCTGGGAGATGGCCTTGGCGGATAAGGTGTCTGTCACTAAGCTTGATAACCTCTGTTTCATCCCTAAGACTCACGTAATAAATAAAGCAAGGTGACGGTCCTCAGTTCTTCTCTGACCTCCACACACTTCTGTCGCACACACGTGTGCGCGCGTGCGCACACACACACACACATGCACACATGGACAAATTAAATAAAATGTAAAAAAATAAAATAAAAAATTATGGTTGCCAGGACTGAGAATCTAAATAAACAAAATGAGAAAAGAAAAGAAAACTCCAACCAAGAGGTTGCAAAATTACAAGGATGTAAATTCTTGTAATCTTGCAGCCCCTTGAAGGCTCTTTGTGTCATCAAGAGGAGTTTTTCAGGCTATGGAGTTCAGGGAGCAGCAACTGCTGCAGGAACTCAGAGCGGCTTGTGCTGGGCCAAGGTGGCCAGGAAGGGTCAGCTGGCCATCAGGTGAGTGACGGTGCACGGTGCACACCTTCAATTTACAGCTAGACTGCCACTCCTCTCCATGGAGAGATCAAAGTCTACTGCCTGCTAATTAAAGGTGTCAACCTCAGAGGGCTGATCTATCAAAGGCTCTTTATAGGATCAAGCATCTGGAAAGGGGAGCCACCTGCTTTGTTCACAAGGGATTTGACAGGAAGAAGGGAAGCGCTTTCCCTGATCCTCACAGCCCTGACTTCTTATACTCTTGTTCCTTGCAGGAGGTGCTTGTCCTACGGCTGTTTTAGGGAGGTCCCAGAGACAACACCTTTTGAGAGTTAAAAAACTAACACCCCAACATTTTCTCCAAATGCTCAAGATTATTTACAGGAACACAAATATTCTATTTGTGCCGAATGTGATGGTCTGATGGTGCAATTAAGCTTCTTTAGACTGAGTAATTGCTGGTGTGGCATATTGATGCTTTTAATCTGGTCTCACACCCAAGAGGGGAAGATTATCATTCCACTCTAATTATACAACCGCAATGCCTAAGTGAGCAACCTCTCCTGGTCACACACACACAACCAGAAAACTGAAACAAACTCGAACCTTCCAGTGAGCATTTCCAGAACATAAAATGTGCACTATGGGTTTAACAATAACCCATTAGGACAAGGTATAGAGGAAATTCAATAAAAAAAAAATGTCTGATGTAGAGCCATAGTTTGGACACATTCCTGTGATCACAGCACAAGAGTTGGGGGGAGAAGAGGAGGGAAGATCAGAAGTTCAAGATCATCCTCCACAAGACAGCCAAGTTTGAGACCAGCCAGGGATAGATGCGGTCCTTTAGAAAGAAAAGAAAAGAAACAAGGAAGGAAGGAAGGGAGAGAGGGAGGGAGGGAGGGAGGGAGGGAGGGAGGAAGGAAGGAAGGAAGGAAGGAAGGAAGGAAGGAAGGAAGGAAGGAAGGAAGGAAGGAGAAAGTGCTAACTTTAGTGGGCAGGCTCCAAAGAAATAAGATCAATGAAATGATTTGAAACTAGATAGTGGTATTGGTGAGAGAACTTTGTGGATGGATTAAATGGTAATTATCTCTTCATGTTATGTAAATGTTACCTTGATTTAATTTTTTAAACTCTTCTTTCCATTTTAAATAGTGCTGTATGGGCTGGAGAGATGACTCAATGAAAAACAAATAAACAAACAAAAAAAATAAGACTTGGATAGCCTGTAACTGCCTATAACTCCAGCTCTGGGGACAAGCACATCTAGCTTCTGTGGGCACAGACACTCATGTGCACAAACCGACACTAAGGCACACATACACATATTTTAAAATATAAATAAATCTTAAAATACTGTTCCATGTGGACGTTAAACTGGAAATGGGAAACGTTAGGTATTTTAAATAAATCACTTACAACATGGCATACTACTTCCCCCATGAGTCCTTTGGGGAAATCTGATTCTCCACAAAGGAGAAAGGACATTTTATTACCCAATAAACATTAAGCCAGGGGGCTGGAGAGATGGCTCAGTGGTTAAGAGCATTGCCTGCTCTTCCAGAGGTCCTGAGTTCAATTCCCAGCAACCACATGGTGGCTCACAACCATCTGAAATGAGGCCTGGTGCCTTCTTCTGGCCTGCAGACATACATACAGATAGACTACTGTATACATAATAAATAAATATTAAAAAAACATTAATCCAGGAGGCGATGTGCATGGCAAGGGAGTCACTAAGGGTCCACAAGCACAGAGCAAACCCTGGCATGTTAGACAGCCAATCATACAACCAACAAGACTGTGTTCTCAAAATAAGCCCTGGTTAATTCTCTAGTAGGATGGTCTGGTGGACCATTTGCCACACAGACATCATCCTGGGTGCCCGGTGATTAGGATTATGTCTGTTTTACTTAATAGTCTTCATACACAGGACAAATGAACTTCTTCCATCTTTATAACAGAAGGCAGTTTAGAAACAAGGTGCCCATGGACATCAAAGTTGCTGAACTTGGGAGGCGAATGATGTTAGTTTCTTTGGACATTTACATCCCAAAGAGAGAGTTTCCAACTCCTTGAGAAAGACTGGAGTGGTAGTACACGCCTCTAATCTCAGCACTAGGGAGGCAGAGGCAGGCAGATCTCCGTGAGTTCAAAGCCAGCCTGGTCTACAAAGTGAGTTTCCAGGACACCCAGGGCTCATACAAAGAAACCTTGTTTCAGGGTGGAGAGAGACATTTCCTATGATTAAAGTCAAGCTGCCAAAAAGCTTATTTAACCTTTTTGTACGTTTGTTTATTTGTTCTGGTGTGTGTGCTGTTGTTCAAGTATATATGTGTAGGTAGACATGCGCCTTAAAAGCCAAAGGTTGTGCCCAGTGCCTGCCTTTATCACTCACTGTCTAATTTTTTGAAGGAGGGTTTCTCACTTAGACTAGAGTTTACCAGTTGGCTACAGTGACTGGCCAGAGAGCCTGGCGATCCATCTGTCTGTCTTCAGCTGAGACAAGAGGTGCCTGCAGCGACATCCCACATTTTATGTGGGCGCTAAGACTCCAGGCTTAGGTCCTCGTGATTGCACGGCAAGCACTTTGTGTCAGGGGAAATCATGTTAAGGTATGTTACTTTTGTTTATGCTGCGGAACATTTGTTTAACTCTGTGAAGCTGTGATTCTTTGCCTGGCTAAAGCAATTGACGGGCTAATAAAGAGCTGAACAGCCAATAGCAAGGCAGGAGCAAGGATAGGTGGGCTGGCAGGCAGAGAGAATAAAGGGGAGGAGAAACAAGGACAGAGGAAGAGCAATGAGAGAACAAGGGGAGGAGGACGTCAGGGGAGGGGCCAGCCACCCAGCCAGCCATGGAGTAAGGGTGAAAGTGAAATATTCAGAAGGGAAAAGCCCAGGGGCAGAAGGTAGATGGGATAATTTAAGTTAGAAAAACTGGCTTAGAAACAAGCCAAGTTAAAGCCCAGCATCCCTAACTAGTGTGTGACTTATTTGAAAGCTGAGTGGTGGGTCCTTCAAAAAGCCAAAAGAGTTAAAAAAAAAAAATCAAACAACAACTTTGCCCACCGAGTCGTCTCCCCACCCTTCGTTTGTCTTTTTGAAAGACTGACACTTGAAAGCCAAAGAAAGAATTTACAAAAGCATGCATAAATGATCACATTAAAAGGAATGAAGGAGACATCTCTTCCCTGATATCGTTTTGAGTGAAGGTCTTGCTATGCGTTGACTTTAATAACCTTCAGACAAGAGCCTCCTGCCTCAGCCTTCCAAGTGCTCCTGGGATTACAGGCATGTATCACCATGCCCATTCCTTCCCTTGGTGGGTGTGTGTGTGTGTGTGTGTGTGTGTGTGTGTGTGTGTGTGTGTTCTGGGAGTTAAAGGGACTATTCTTCCCTCATTTTTAACAGAAAGAAAAAAGACTTATTTTAATTTTTTTTACCCTTTTTTAGTCTTTTCTTAAAATGCAAGTAGATAAATAGATGATAGACTGACTGAGAGAGAAGAGATAAATAATAGATTCATAGATGATACATGATACACAAGACAGACAGAAACTATGTAGTCAGGGTTACCTTGGTGACAGATGCACACGCTAAACATGGTAAGGTTCTAGTTTCAATTTCCAGTACAAAACAGTTGTCACTCTTTCAGAGGACTGTTCTTGTGACACCTCCTACTTCCTACCTTAAATCAGAGCAGCTTCTATAGAATCAGCTCCAAGTCGATGAAGCACTGACTTAAGAAGCACAAGGTCCTAGATTCAGATCCACAGCCCCTACATAAAGAGCTGGACCAAGTCCCAATTTGTAATCCCAACCCTGGGGAGGTGGAGACAGGAGGATCCTTGAGGCTCATTGGCCAGCCAGCGTTACCCAATCAGTGAGCTCCAGGTTCAATGGCGATCCTGTCTCAAAAAATAAGAGTACTAGCTATGGCGGCTCATGCCTTCAGGAGGCAGAGGCAAGCAGATCTCTATGAGTTCAAGGCCAGCCTGATCTATGGAGCGAGTTCCGGGACGGCCAGGACTATTACACAGAGAAATCCTCTCTCTAAAAACCAAAGAGAGAGAGAGAGAGAGAGAGAGAGAGAGAGAGAGAGAGAGAGAGAGAGAGAGAGAACAATTGAGAAAGACACTAAGCTTTAACTTCTGACCTCCACAAGCACAGTACCCCACACATGGACAAAGAGATACATATGGATAGATACAAATACAAAATCCACTAAGAGAAGAGTTTTTGTTTTTGGGTTTGATGTTTGTTTGTTTTTTGAAACAGGGTTTCTCTGTGTAGCTTTGGAACCTGTCCTGGAACTCCCTCTGTAGAGGCTGGCCTCAAACTCACAGACATCTGCCTGCCTCTACCTCCCAACTGCTGGGATTGAAGGCATGCACCACTACCACCCAGGGAGAAGAGATTTTTTTTAAAACATCGTTTTAAGTAGGTGGCTAATAGAAAGGAAAGGACAGCAAACACCCAAACATGGGCATGGACATCCAAAGCAAGAATTACACTGGAAGTTTCTTATCAGTACCTAGACACAGGGCTTTGTGGTCCTCTCCAGTTATATCTCGAATGGTTGCTAAGAACTCCCCTTTGGGGCTGGAGAGATGGCTCAGTGGTTAAGAGCACTGTCTGCTCTTCCAGAGGTCCTGAGTTCAATTCCCAGCAACCACATGGTGGCTCCAAACCATCTGTAATGAGATCCGGCGCCCTCCTCTGGCATGTGGGTATAAATGGAGGCAGAAAGTTGTATACATAATAAATAAATAAATCTAAAAAAAAAAAAGAACTCCCCTTTGGTAAATGGCTCTCAGGGTGGTTTCTAGGGTGCTTTGGATAGGAACACAGTCACATAAGGCAAACCCACAGATCACAGGTTTCACAAGGGGACTAAGGCAAGCTTTTTATCATCAACAGAAGTTCTTAGAAGATTCTAGAAAGTGGCAGGTTTTCATCTGGACAAGGAGAAAGCCACACTTGATCACACACTTATACCATCATGAGGGTCTGTTGCTGTTTTAACATTATTTTAAACAGTTATGTAAAAGGACTGTAGCCTCTCCATCAGCAACCTCCACAGCACATTTATTAATTGTGCTGGAATCTGTGACTCTCTGGGACTTCAACCAGGCACCAGGGTGAGGGGCTCTTCTCTCTAGCCCTTATTTTTTGTTTTTCTGTCCTGATCCATTAGGACCCAACAAAGATCTCACTGCCAGAAGTGAGACGGGACAGAACATCTGTACCTGTGTGTGGACCTGGTGCACGGGAGTACCATTTTAGTTATAAGCCAGAAAGAACCTCAAGACTCGTTTTAGAAATAATCTCTGTATCTGGCAAAGGAATGCAAAAAGTGAAGGTATCTCAACAAGGCAAATCTTGATTGATAGATAGATAGATAGATAGATAGACAGATACATGGATAGATAGATACATGGATAGATAGATACATGGATAGATAGATACATGGATGAATGATAGATAGGTAGATGATAGATAGATAGATAGATAGATAGATAGATAGATAGATAGATAGATAACAGATGATAGATGGATAGATAGATAGATAGATAGATAGATAGATAGATAGATAGATAGATAGACATAGATACATACATAGATAGATGGGTTGTCCCAGAATCCAAACAGAGATAGCAATTCTTTGAGACCAAAATAGCTCGGGTCTTTTATCCCTCATTCCGGTGATAACTGTGTCTCACCCCATTAATGGGAGCTCGACTTCACCATCTGCTGTGATTGGCTAATTGTCACAAAGAGGAAGGGGAAGGTAGGGAAAACATAAGCCCTTACCCAGCTTTGATTAAAAAAGAGAAAACAACAACAAACAAGATAAACCTCATCTCTCACAGTGGCCAGAGAGGAAAATAGGGTGGGGAAGAGGAAGCAGATTCTGAATTATGGTCTGTAAAGCCAAAGCTTTGGGGCTACACTGCAGCCATGTGCTATCAAGGGCCTAACAGAGCCATCTTCTAATAAAGCTTATTTTTGAGCGGGAAGCATTTGCGTGCTCTCAATAGCAAGAATCAAGGCTGGAAGCAGAAGCACCACGGAAGATGCCGGAGGGGACTTTGTCCTGCTTGTCATCCTTGAGCGACAGGGACAAGGGATGAGTTCAGCATGTGGCATACACCCTGCTTGATCACTCCACATGAAATGCATGTTCAGGACTTATGGGCACGCGTGAAATCTTTTCTCATCCGCATGAAAACCTGCTGGGAAATGCTGACAGACAAGCACGTGCCATTGCAAAACTCTCCATCAAAGCTCCTAACTGACACACGGAACAAGCTCAGCCGCATCGTGTGGAGACACGCTACGTCCCGTGACCAGAAACCAGCCGCATCTCAGGAAAGCGGACAAGCCGGTAAAGGCCTCTCATCCATAGCAAGTTTTCTGAAAGATTAAAAAAAATTCTCTGTTTGCTGACTAGTATGTGTCTTTAATCCTATTACAATATAAGCTTGATTTAAAAAATCTTAAGCTGTTAAAAAATTATACTTCATAAATCAAGTAATGCCCAAGCCCTGTGAGATTATTGACCAAAATTAAGATAGTGGACTGACCTGTCTATCTAAAGAGACCCTTAAGGGCAAACTGCCTGGAGGGAAAAGCCAACCAGTGTAAACTTGCATTGCCAGTGAGTCTATCTGTGATGCTTTTTAAAGTAAAAACAGTACAAGGCCAGCAGGATGCCTGGGCAGGTAAAGGGGCTGGCTGTCAAATCTTATGACTTGTGTTTGATTCCCAGAACCCACTGGGTGGAAAGAGAACCAACTCCATCAGGTTATCTTCTGACCTCCACACACGCACCATAGCGCAGGTACTCACAGCCAGCAAATAAATACGTGTTTAACTCTGTGTGTGTGTGTGTGTGTGTGTGTGTGTGTGTGTGTGTGTGTGTGAACAGATAGGTAGGTAGGTAGGTAGGTAGGTAGGTAGATAGATGATGGATAGATAGATAGATAGATAGATAGATAGATAGATAGATAGATAGATGATAGATGGATGGATGGATAGATAGATAGATAGATAGATAGATAGATAGATAGATGATGGATAGATAGATGATAGATAGATAGATAGATAGATAGATAGATAGATAGATAGATAGATAGATAGATAATAGATGTTTGTGACAGGTAAGTTTATTAAATGGATTACAAGTTATCACCCTTGTATATAGCAATGTAATCATATAAAAATAAACTGACCTGTTACTTCCCTTTTGATATTTTTCCTTCTTCAAAGCAAAATTCCCATTCACACTTGTCACACGCTCTCACAAGAAAAGGCTGAAAGGGATGTCATTTTCTCCAAAACCTAATGCCGCACTCCTACCGTGTCATTTAGTAAAACACCGTCAGCATGACAGCCAGCTGTCTGCCCCACGTGCTCGAGGTTATGAACAGGAAGAACCTGAGAAATGGTGTGCTTCTACCTCCTGGCAATCCACTTCCTTCAGCTCCTTCGAGCAGACAAGGGAATACAGAAGATGCCTCTAAGGACATTTCCACTCAGGTAATATGGGACAGAGGTGTGAGTGGAAGTCACAAATCAATGACTTACAAGTGGAAAATCCTGATCCAGCCGACATTTGGCACAAGGTGGATGCCGAAGCTGACTGTATCTGCTTGACTCACTTGAGACTGTATAACACTGATGAGAGAGACGGTCGGAGCATCCTTATCATCTCTTACAATCTCATCGTGCAGATTTTTTAAGGCACAGCACTTTTCATCCATGGAAAAGGGGACTAAAGTAATGTTCCCATTGACCTCTCTCTTCCTGTATCACACTGTTACTCTGTGATCATTATCTTTGGAGAAATTTGAACAAAACCAAGACGTTTCCCAGGCCTTGGTCTCAGAGCAAAGGGAACTCGGACCCAGACACTGGTTCAGTGGAAATACCATTTCCCCCTCACATAGATGTTTCCTGCTTTCTCTGTGCCTGGCCCAGTGGGGAGGCTATGATGAATGAGTCAGACAGACAGGCTACGGAGTTGAGCTTCCAGCACTGGGAACAAGAATTCCCATCCCTCTCTTGAGAGAACAGCCTTCCTGCAGCAAGGGGAAAGAGGATAAGATTAAGGGATGGGCAGAGGTTGAATCTTAAGAAGGGGGCTGCCGATCCTGCACCTGCATCATAGAGCCTGGGAACCCACCAAACCGGAGGGGTGTTTGGGGATGAGAATATGAAGGACTGTGCCCTGCTCTGTAGATTGCAAGCCAGGCAAAGAACAAGAGCCAAATAGGTTCTGGGTGCACATGGAGTCTGGGCAGAAGATGCCAACAAACAACCCAGCTGCTATCTCCTTTCCCACCGACCCTCAAGCCCTACCTGCGAGAGGATGCAAAGGAGAGAGTGGCTGGATGCTTCAAAACATGTGGCTTGGCTTGGAGATGTAGCTCATTTGGTGGGGCACTTGCCTTGCATGTCCGAAGCTCTGGGTTCACTCCCCAGCACCCTGTAAACTGAGTATGGTAACAGAAGCCTGTGACCCCTGCACTCAGGAGCTAGAGACGTAGGGTGCGGGGGAGGTCACAAGATCAAGGAAGCTCTTAGCTACATAGCAAATTCAATTCTAGCCTGGGCTACATAAGACCCAGTCTCAAGACAAATTTAAAAACTAACAATTATAAAAAAAAAAAAAAAAGGCTTCGTCCTAGTGGATGCTGGGTGGTGGTGAACGCAGAGACTCGTGGTGCAGAAGGGGCTGAGAAAGTGGCAGGCGACAGATGAGTACTCACCCCTGAATGAGAGGTGTAGCGTTCCATCTAAGGCTCCAGGAACATCATTGTGCAAGGGGGGGGGGGCAGAAAAAATGGAAGAGCCAAAGGATAAGAAGAAGTGGAAATGCCACAGCCGTGGCAATCATGAACTCAAAGCAGCTTCAGATGCCCACACTGGGTCTGCACAAGAGTAGGCCCATCAACAGTAGTGCTGAATCATTTCCTAACAGATTCAGGGAGAGGGGGAGTCATCGCTTTCAGGCGTGTACCCACTGGTGACCCCACTGTTCTCCAGTGGGTAGGTCCGATCAGATGCTCACACAGAGAACTGTAGTAAAATGAAATAATTCACAAAACAAAGCTGGAAGTCATGGATCTGGAAAAGGGATTATGTGGGACTATGGGGAGGAATGATAGGAATGAGAAGGAGATGTGGGACAAGAAAGCCTGCAACTCTAGTCCCAGGGGTTTAGACTCCCCCTTCTGGCCTCTTCAGACACTACAGGCACATGGTACACAGATAATGGGCAAGCAAACACCTTAACACAAAAATAAATAAATAAATCTTTTTTGAAAAGGGTAGGAAGAAATGTGATTAGAATGCATTCATATGGGCTGGAGAGATGGTTCAGTGGTTAAGAGCATTGCCTGCTCTACCAAAGGTCCTGAGTTCAATTCCCAGCAACCACATGGTGGCTCACAACCATCTGTAAAGAGGTCTGGCGCCCTCTTCTGGCCTGCAGGCATACAGACAGAATATTGTATATATAATAAATAAATAAATATTTAAAAAAAAAGAATGCATTCATATGCATTTGAAGTCATCAAAAAACAAGCTAACAATTTTAATGGAGAAAAAGAGGCATAGTGGCACCTTATTGAAAATAAGACGTGCCTCCTTTTCTTCAGGTGTTAGTTTTTTACATGAATTTTACATGAATACACAGTGTGTGTTTGAAGTCTGAAACATGATGTTGTGGTGTACACAGGGGTTGGAAAGTGATTTCCGTAGTGAAGAGAATGACCGTTCAACTGTCTCACAGTTATGTTTTTAATGACAGGAGCAGCTAAACTCTATTTACTCAATAAAAATTCCACATGCCATATAATTTTGTTAACTCTATATTAGCTCTCTAGGCTTGCTGGGAGCAGTGACACACAACTTAAATCCCAGCAGTCCGAAGGCAGAATCAGGCAGATCTCTGTGAATTCAAGGCCAACTTGGTCTACAAATCGAGTTCCAGGACAGCCAGGAATACATAGAGAGACTTTTTCTCATAAAAACCAAAAATAAGAAATAGATCTCTAGGCTTGGTCACCCAACCTACCGGCCACTTTGTGCCCTTTGACCTTCGCTTTCCCACATCCTACTCCACCACCCACCCATGGTTTGTTCCCACAGCTTGGCTGTCGTGAATTCTTCAACGAACGCCAGAGCCAGACACCTTTGAGAGTGAAGCTAAGAGTATCTCTGTAGAAAGGCACCCATTCTTGTTTATTCTACAGCATTCTGAAGCATCTAGCTAATGCACCAAGGATAGCAGAAAGCCCACAAATGGCGTCTGATGAGCAGCTGTGACTGCTTGTCTTAATAAAGAGCAGTGTTTCTCACAAGTAGCTACATCTTTCTTTTTGGAAAAAAAGTTGAAGTCTTGAAATGACTAACCTCTTCACTCTCATGCTTATAGATGTGTAAATTCTAACCCCTTGGAGCAAACCCGGTGCTGTTGTCTTTACGCATGCGTAAGTATGTGAAGAGCATTTCCTGATGTGCAAGAGGAACAAATTTTAAACTTGCACTGTCTAACCCACTAGCTACGAGCCACAGTTTTATTTTTCTCTGGTGCTGGGACCTTGCACAGGCTAGGCAAGCTGTCTAAGAATGAACTATATCCCCAACCTATTGAACACTATTGGTGTATGTCCATGTGTGTTTGTGGATTTATACACTGTGTACATGTGTATAAATCATGTGTGTATAAGCCAGAGATAGATGTTGTGTATCTTCTCCAGTCCCTCACCTCCTTATTTTTGAGGCAGGGTCTGTCGCTGAACCTGGAGCTCGTGAATCTAGTTAGGATGGCTGAACAACCAGGTCCAGGGACCTGCCCGTTCTGCCTCCGAAACGCCTGCGTTATGAACGCATGTCACTACACCCATTTTTTAATGCAGTTCACGCGCGCGCGCACACACACACACACACACTTTTTTTTTTTAAACAAGAGGCACATGAAAGGCCCTGTGAGTTTTAGAACCAAGATCTGACTCATTCACTCTGTAAACAACAACAGACCTGTTCTCAAAAAATATTTCAGTTACATCTAACACGGTCTCTATCTTGAACAAGAATCCAGGTGAGGAGGGAATGAAGAAGCAGACAGGGCAGGCAGCTTGCGGTCAAAGTCCCTATCTCAGTGATGCTATCCCTTCCGTGAGCCAGCTTGGGTAGGACCCTTAACCTCTCTGACCACAGTCCTTCCATCTTCACAGTCACAAAATGTCAGGAACTGAGAAGATTGGGCCGAACAGTGTTACTGGAAGAGCTGAAGACGTGTCTCTAAGTGTGAGGTGCTGCTCTCTGCACGTTTGCAGAAACATCAGCCTCAGGGGTGCCCCGCCACAGGGACCAAGGGCTCGCTTCCACGACACTGGCAGTATTCACTAACCCACGACTTCCACACCGCTCCAGCGCCTGCTCCAGACTCATGACTTCAGGAGTTCCCTTCCATCCACCCCACTCTGCTCTGGGGCTGGCAATCCCCCACCGATTGAGAAACACAGCTAGCGGCATCATCGACGTTGTCTGAGAGAAGCTTTTTCCAACAGCTGTCAGAATGCTTGAGACGGATAACACGTTCAGGTGGCTTACCACACCATTTGGGTTTTCTTCACTGTTTTAAAGTCAACACACGAAGTTCTGGGCCCCATGGCAGCGTTTTCGTCCACGTGTGTCACCGTCCTTTGTGTTCCAACCCCTTCGCCATTTCCCACAGCCTTGCCCTTCCGTTGATTCTTCCTCCAGTCTGTTTCTGGTCACCTGGGTTCTTTTACCCTCTGTTTTCCTCCTCCTCCCCTCTCCTTTCGTATTTTGTTAAAAAAAAAAAAAAGTCCAAATACTGATTTAAAAAAAAAAAGAGCTATAAAAAAATTTGAACTATTATATTTGGAGCCCAGTTTAATGCCCACACAATAACACAATATCTATACACAATAAAATTTGGTGTGTGGTTTTTTGTTTGTTTGTTTGTTTTGTTTTTTGAGACAGGGTTTCTCTATAATTTTGGGGCCTGTCCTGTAGCCAGCTCTTGTAGACCAGACTGGCCTCGAACTCACAGAGATCTGCTTGCCTCTGCCTCCCGAATTTTGTTTTTGTTGTTGTTGGTTGGTGTTTGTTTGTTTTTGGTGATGGTTTGGATTTTCGTTGTTTTGTTTTCTCCCCACCCCTTCCCTAGACAGGGCCTCGCAATGAAGTCCTGACTGAGCTTGAATCCAAGATCTTTCTAACTGAGTCCTGAGGTAGCTAGCATGCCTGGCCACCATGCCTGGCTAACGACAGAGTTCTTAATGTCGTGACTCATTCCCTACCACAAAATAGAACGCCCCGCCCCCCACAGGCCAAGCGTTCACACGCGTAGGGGACCCTAGCAGTGACCTGTGGGTGTCATTTTCTTCTCTTCCCTGGAGATTCTGAGGTTTCTGCTGTACCAACGACAACGGGCGCGAACAGTTTCTCACATTTGCATAATTGACTAGCCGCGCGAGTTTCCCTGCTTCTGCTGGGGAAATGGATCTCTGCATCTTTAAGGCTCCGCGGGGCTGTCTGCTCCGGCGACGCAGGCAGGCAGGGCAGGCTCTGCCGCAGCAGCGACTCATCCCGTCGCTAAGGTCCAGTTAGCCAAGGTGGAGGATGGGAAAAGAATGGAGCTGTCCCAGCTCCTCAATGAGATCAGGGCAAACTATGAACAGCTTCTCACCAGAAATCAGATAGAGACGGTGCTGTCCACACGGATGCAGGTAATGATTTCATTCAGCCAGGCACCTTCGGGATAAGGAGACAGTCCATGTCTCCCCGAGTCCTGTCCCGGCCTCTCTGAGGTACAGTATTTCTTTTCCACGCAGCATCTACTGGGGAGGCAATGTAGATGTTTCTGCACTGGGTCTGGGGTGGCAGACAGGGATAAACCCGGTGGCTGTGCGGCTGAATGACCGTTCAATAAATATTGATCGATGAATTGGGATTTTACGTAGATAAGGTGACGGACCGTCATTACTAAAGCACGGGGTCAACACACAATAAAAGGGTGCACTCCGACCTCTTTAGATTTTTCTGGAAAGACGCATTCCAAACACTCTTCAAAGATATTATGGAGTTAATTATAGAAGCGATTTAAAAACATCTGTATAATGGAAGCTTGATAGTCGAGATTGTTTGCCTGCACATTCTGAGGCGATAAAAGCAAGTAAAATATTTTTTGAAAGGTTTCTATCCTCTTTCCCGTGCACTCAGTTTTTTGCTGATTGCCATTGCTATAAATAGAATCATCTGAGTGTGTGAACGCGGGTTTCAGAATCAGAGACAAATTCTAACAATCAAAATTCCCCCAGCTGGATAGTGACTCTCGACACTGAAAAGTACCCATTGTTGCATCTGGACGGTGAGAACTGTTTACTTCTGACATAAATGCAAGATATTTAAAATAGACGAACGAAACAGAGCCAACTCAGACCAAGGCTCAATTCAAAATATAATATATAGATTTATGCATGTGTGTGTATATATATTATATATAAACTGTTAGCAAGAAATCACAGGACTTCATTCCATTAGCAACTGAAAGATCATTGTAAATTTTGCTTGTGGGTAACATTTTCAGTGTTCAAAAAGAAAGACCAGTTCGCTGGATTAAATAAGGTCACTGGGCTGCTGGTTTAGATGCTGGAGAAGTTTGTTCGCCTTCATATGATAGGGGAAAATATTAAGAGATGACAACTTTTGACAGTTATAAACCAAATGAATACTTTATTTTACCAAGTAGAAATCTAAGTTTTGTTTACAAGTGCCCATGCTGAACCGAGTGACTACGAAGAAAAACAGCAGAAACTCTCACGAGTTCTGTTTGCAACATCTGATAACATAAAGGTTTTGAGAGAAATACTTTCCCCAAGTAATTCACAAAGCCAGTTTATTTTATTAACACAACATATTGCAAAGCCCTGGGTTCAAACCCTAGCACCAAGAGGCAAATAAGTCCGATAAAACAAGCATATAGCTGCTGCACTAAAAAGTTACCCCAAAATCTCAATGGGCTAAAATTTTAGGCTATTGTATTCTGGCTTGTAATTCTGTGGGATGAGGAGCAGCCTGGGCTGTGGAGACCCTGGTGCTATATGAGATGCGGAATAGGATGCAGTCACCTCAGGGTCCTACTGGCTGGCATCTCCAAATAATTGGCTAATGTGTTTGGAACCTTGGCAGTGGTTTGCCGCAAGGCTGACTTGAAACACCTGAGCCAGCTTCTGTCTCCACGTAGTCTCGGGTCCCTCTCCACCTAGCTTCCTTACAGGACCCTCTCTAACCAGGTATCCAGATTTCTTCTACAATGATGACCCAGGGCTCCCAAAAACATAATGTGGAAGCTGCCAGGCTTTCTTAAGGGCACAGCGTCACCGCTACCATACCCAACTGATCACAGCAAGACTCAGGGCATGAACTTGGGGGGGGGGGATTCACTGGGGACCATCTTGGGAATCTAGCTAACACCCAGTTTACCTGCCAGTTCCCTACTGGGAATCAAAAGACCAGTGGTCCCCACAGCCCTTATGCGATTTCTAAACGTCTTTTCATTCTTTTTTATAGTTGTTCCCGTAGTTGTTGTTGGTTGCTTGACTTTACCAAGTTAACACTAAACATGTGATCAGCTGATGAAAGAAAGGAAGAAAAAATTCCCTCCAGCATCTTTCTTTTTCCATTATTTGGTCAGGGGAAGGGGTGATTACGTGTATGTGTGTGCATGTTTGCATGTGTGTGGGTGAACTGTGCAAGATTCACAAGCATGTTGGTCTGTCTCGAACTCACAGAGATCCGCCTGCCTCTGCCTCCCAAGTGCTGGGATTAAAGGCGTGCGCCACCACCGCCCGGCTCAGATTCTACAAATTTAAAAGAACATTAAAACGTTGTCTTTTTTTTTTTTTACTTCATATCAACTCAACACATTGCTCCTAATGAGGTCAAATGTTGATAACGTTGTTAACTAGTGTTTTCTTTTAATTCCACCAGCATGAAAACATTTTAAGCAAAACAGAGAATACCGAGTTTCCCCCCCTCCACCCCATACCTGCCCAGGCAGGCATTTTACCACTGAGCCACACACCTTCCCCTAAGTGTTTTTATAATAGGAGAATATATATATGTGTGTGTATATATATATTTTTTTATTTTTATTTTTTTTTTTTTTGGTTTTTCGAGACAGGGTTTCTCGGTAGCTTTGGAGCCTGTCCTGGAACTCCCTTTGTAGACCAGGCTGGCCTCGAACTCACAGAGATCCTCCTGCCTCTGCCTCTGCCTCCCAAGTGCTGGGATTAAAGGCGTGCGCCACCACCGCCCGGCAATAGGAGAATATTTAGAAAATAATCTTTCAGATGTATTTTTGGGAGACTTAAAGGATAGCTCAGCTAGTGTTACTGTGAGAGTTTGAGGACCTGATCCTGACCCGCAGGATCCACATATAAAAGGGAAACACGGCGGTGTGCGGGTGTGATTCCAGCAATGCGATCTGGAGACAGGCACGCAGATCCCTGGGCTCACTGGTCAGCCATTCTAGCCTCCTCAGCAAGCCCCAGGCCCAGTGGGAAACCCTGTCTCAAAAAAACAAAAACGAACAAACAAAAAGATCTTTGGAAAAAAGTTAAAAGGTTTTTGCAACACAGAACTTTAAGAACCTTGACGCCTACGACAACTTGATTTTCCGATTTCCTAGCGTAGTAATACGTTTTCTAGTGGTGTCTCCTCCCAGTCCGTCCATCCAGAATTGACCCCTTTGGGGATAGACAGATGTGTATCTGCCTCTATGAAGCAGCCTACAAAAAAAAAAGTTGAAAAATATTCACTGAATTTCCCTCAATCTTTAATATCGACAGATAAGGGAATGTAAAATAATCAGAGGTCACAAAATTGTCTCGAAAACTTTCTCTTCGTTAAAACAGATGTGTTTCTCTGTATTTCACAGGCTGCCGTGTGGGAAGGGACTTTTCAGATCATTTTACAGCAGAGGAGATTGGGGCTGGGAGCATAATTGACTGGCTCGGGGATTTGATTAATTAGTGATGAAACGCTGGAGCACACACTTGTAATCTAATAGTGAAAAGAAGATGTGATTCGATTCCTGTATAATTGTTCTACGGTTGCTTTTAAGCACCTCCCTCTCAAGAATGCCCTTTGGGGTTTTTGTTTCTCTTGGGTTTTGTTTTCTTGCTCTTGTTGTTGTTGTTGGCTGTTGTTATTGTTGACTCTCTTGCAGCTAGAGGAAGATATAACGAAGAGAATGGACAAGGATGAGGAGGCTCTGAAGGCAGCTCAGGCCGAACTCAAGGAGGCCCGCCGCCAGTGCCACCACCTCCAGGTGGAAATCGAGTCTCTCCACGCCGTGGTAAGGAAGAGCACCAGAAACGGGCTCGCTGCACCCCAGAGGCTAGTGATTTATGGAGCAGAGGGGCCTTGGGAAAGAAGCTTGCTGACAGAGCGTCAGGTATAACAGAGGGAGGGAAAGAAGACACTGTCACTCTGCAGCGGAAGCCACTGAGTGCTGGCCCGGAGCCTAACTCTCTCCCGCCCTGTGGCCCTGTGTCTGTCAGAGCAGCTCACTGGAGGTTCCGTTTACACCTAGAAATATTCAGTTTTACTTCTCATTGCTCTGGGGCTCCCCGACAGTTGATAGGGAAAAAATGGATTGTGTGCTGCTGTTATCTATAGCCTTCCAAACACTGGCTTCTTGCATTGGTGTCATTGAGATTTCTAATGGAGAAAACACTTAAGCTCTTTCCTAATATGCCTTTTCCTATTACGTTTGTTTGTTTGTGTGTGTGTGTGTGTGTGTGTGTGTGTGTGTGTGTGTGTGTGTGTGCGCACATGTGAAAGCCAGTTCACGCCTTCCACCACGTGGGGCCAGGGTTTTGAACTCAGGTTGAGACAATACCTCTCTGTCCACTGAGCCATCTCATTAGCCTCTAGCATGCCTTTTATAAGCAGTCTGCTTCACCTTTGATATTCATTATGTTTTCAATAATTTACAAAATCAAATAATTCAGAATGACAGTAGGTAAATCACAATGTAAACCTTTTCTTGCCAGAGGAAATATTACAACACTATTTTGAAATACAGAAAGCTATCTCGTTATGTATATTTTAAAAAAATATCCAGTACTGGAGATTAAACTCAGGGCCTTGTGCATGCTAAACAAGTGCTTTACCACAGAGACAGGAGCCACATCCTCAGCCCCTGCTCCTTGTTGTTGTTGTTGTTGTTGTTGTTGTTGTTGAGATACCATCTCACAAAGTTGCCTAAGTGGGCCTTGAACTGATGCTCCTCCTGCCTCCACTTCCTGAGTAGCTGTGATTACAAGTGAGTGTCATCATGCTCAGTCGCTAAATATAATTTTTTTGGGGGGGAAAAAAAGGAAGACAGGCATAGTGGCTCATGTCTATAATCTCAGCATTTCAGAGGTTAAGGAAGAAGGATTGCCATTAGTGCAAGGTCAAATTGAACTTCAGAATGAACTAGGCCTCCTTACACACACACCAGTAACTCCAAGTTCAAGACCATCCTGGGCCACTTCACGAGACCTTGTCTCCAACAGCAGGAAGGGGGCCAGCTAGATGGCTCAGCAGGTGGCTTGCCGCACAGCCTGATACCCTGAGTTTAATCTCCCAAGCTCACATGATGGAACAAGAAAAACAGTTCCTGGAAGCTCTCCTCTGACTTCCACGTGCACACACTTACTTGCACAAAATAAATGTTAAATGTCGGGGGCCAGGCTCAACAAAAATACCTTTCTTCCAGAGTGGAGGCATGGGATTTAGAAATATAGTAAAGAAGACGAGAACGAAAATAATAAAACGCAAAAATATATAGGATAATATTGGGAGGGAATTTCAGTGAGTACTGAAAATTTGTCTGTGTTTAATTTCCAACTGGTTAATATACCCCTGACTACAAAAGGTAGGAGTAGAACAAAAGAACTACATTAACATACAAATTGAAAGTCATAGGGTACATTCATCACCATGCCTTTGACTGGAGCCCTAGACCAATCACTCTGTAGGCAAACCACTCCCTGGGTGGAATCCCAAGTTATTTCCATAAACGGAACTGGAACTTAGTTGGATCCTTAGACTTTTGTTTTAGGTAGGAACCAAGTACTTCCCTGTTTTAGGATCCCGGTCTGGCAACTAGCCACACCTGTTCACAATAGCCTTGAGAGAGCAGAACTCTTTGAGTTAGGAAGCACACAATCTCAAAAGAACTAAAAACAAGTCCCAAAATCTCTGACCTTTGGCCTTTTTGGGCCTCCACAGTGAAAGAAAGAAAGAAAGAAAGAAAGAAAGAAAGAAAGAAAGAAAGAAAGAAAGAAAGAAAGAAAGAAAGAAAGAAAGAAAGGAGAAAATTCAAATAGCAAAAAAAAAAGGTTCTCTTGCATAAGTAAAACACAACTGTTATAACCTTTCAAATAAAAAAAGTGGTACTCCAGGTGTAACTTGGTGCCTATCCTGTTTAACCTGTTTAAACCCCTGGCTTTGATTGCTAATGCCAAAACCACAAATAAAAATAGAAAGACAGATGATGGATGGATGGATGGATGGATGGATGGATGGATGGATACATAGACAGACAGAATGGAACAGGTGACGGAGACTTCAGAAGCCCATTCTGTGTCACTGGGTCACTGCTGCTGATATCTGTCCATAGGAAAGGGGCCTTGAAAACTCTCTGCAGGCCAGTGAGCAGCATTACCAGATGCAACTGCAAGATCTGGAGTCGGTGGTTGACAGACTAGAGAAGGAGCTGCAGGAAGTGAGGTGCGGCATCGAGAGGCAGCTTCAGGAGCATGAGATGCTTCTCAACACGAAGATGCGCCTGGAGCAGGAAATTGCCACCTACCGCCGCCTACTAGAACAGGAAGAGCTCAGGTACCTGAGTCTGCATCGCTAATGGCACAGGGTGGCATGGGGCCACATTCACAGAGCCACTGTTGATGCCATCAGAGAAACCAAATCCAAAATAGAGCCCACCGCCACCACAGCCGTTCACTGAGCTCCTATGGCAAAGTGGGATTAGCACACCCTCCAGGTAGCATGAAGAACTATGTCCAGCCTGCTCAAACCAGCACATTCATAGCCAGAGTTGGCTGTTACAACTCTTGTTCACTAAGGTGGTTTTTCTTGGCCTTCCCACTTTCTCCATTGCTTCTCTCTTTTAGAACTAGTCTGCATTTCATAGATCACTCCCAAAGAAGTTTGGTGACTCACAACCTGGCCCTAAGTTTCCACCCCCACCCCACAGTGAACACCAAAATGATATTACTATAGTTAGGGGGTGGGACTCAGCTAACGGAGAGGCTTGCTCAGGATGCATGAAACACCGAGTTTTCCCCAGCGTCACAAAATCCAGCCACGCACTCCAGTAATCCCAGCACTCGGGAGGCGGAGGCAGGAGGGTCAGGACGTCAGGAGGTTCAAGGTCATCCTCAGCTCTCTGGCAAGTTGGAGGCCAGTTTGAGTTCCAAGAGACCTTTTCAAAAAATGAAAAAGAGTAATAATGTGATTCTGCTAAAGCAAGGAAAGCAATACTGTCCCGAGCCATATTTAAATGGCTTCAGGTACCCTGAGATAAAAAAATAATAATAATAAAGTTAAAGGGGAATTCTTATTTATTCAATTTTGTATTTTACAACCATTTATAAGGCCTGAGACACCTGAACATGGCATTACCTCCATGTCTCCATATTCCCATGACAATAAATCTTTTTTCTTGCTTGTTTCAGAATTCTGAGTCTTCTGCAAAACGAGATGGAATAAGTTTAGTCTGTGATAAGCCTTGGCATTTCTTAAATCCTTCAAAATTATAAACTGAATTCAAAATATACCACTTACTAGCTGAGTGACCTTGGACAAGTTACTTAACCTCTCTGTGCTTCTCCTCAACAAAGTGAGAACAATAGTATCTACACCACAAGATTACTATAGGATCTAATGAGCTAACATCTGTAAAGTGCTTAAAGCACTACCTAGCACATTGTGCTTTGTAAGAAATATATTATTTTATATATAGTGTAAATGTAATATTATTAAATATATTATTAAATAATGATCATAGATGGCAATTCCTAATCATTTGAGATATTGACAGATTGGTTTTTAACATTTTAATAATTTTCTAAATTTTGTATTACTATATTTGATATAAATACAGGCAGATACAAATGAACAGTGTTATTACACAAAAGCCAGAAAATATAACGAACAATGTAATTAAGTAGTAGAGTTGTATTCCTATGACTTTTGAGGTCCTACATGTTAGCATACTTCTAGTTTCTCCCGTCTAAGATGTTATATTTTCTGGGAATCTAAACACCGTCCCTTTGCCCTCCACCCCTCACCCAACCTTAACCCACACCCACCCTGCTGGCTCCGAATTTGATATTAAGTAGTCTCACACAGCTCTTTTGGTAATATAAATGCCTATCTATACAATGTAGAAAACCGGTCTGTGTATTGTCTTAACCTTTATAAAACTAGCTCCTAGTGGCCCTGCACTCTCCCTTGTGCCTGGAAGGCTCACTGACAAAGACACTGCATGGCCTCGCTCATCACCGCTGAAGAAGTATTTCCATTGTGTGAGCGTAACAACTTACCCATTCTCTTGTCTATTTTCTTCTTGTTTTTGTCTTTTACTACTGCAGTGTTGTTTCCATGACTCTTTCCATTTCAGATATTATGGTTGTATCCAAGGAGAGAAAAAAGAAGAAAAACCTACCAGGAGTAAAGTCGGCTTTCTTCTGCCCTCAGGTGAGTTTCCCACACTACAGACTAATTTGAAAATCGGCCTGTTATTTGTGGAGGTTATACAGACAATTCTCCAAAGCAGCAAGAGAAGGAATTTCAGTACTTCAGTGTTGTGATTTCCCAACCCCCACTTTATGCCCCTTTTCTTTTCCAACGTTGTAACTTAATGTCACATTTTCACAGCCATTATAAATGAAATCTCTTTTTCAACGAAAGTCTCACAAAAGTACGAGAGTGAAAACGGGGAGACCGCGACCAAACAGGCGGTGTTAAATGGAAACGTGAAGGAGAGCGCAGAAGCTCGCGGCACCATTCAGTAAGTAGAACTGCTTGGACTACGAAGCAGTGCTAAAATGATGCCATTCACTTCAGCAGCCTCCCAAAAACTTTCAATAAACTGTGGTTTTTCAGGCAGACACGAAGAGACACAAAGAACAACACAAACAAGACTGTGAAAAGAATTCATTTTTTTTTTCTAAAACTAAAATCAGATCATAAAAATTTGTGTAGAGTCCCAGCATCTGGGAGGAAGAGGCAGGTGGGTCTCTGTGAGTTCAAGGCCTGCCTGGTCTACAGAGTGAGCTCTAGAAGTCAGGGCTACACAGCAAGCCCCTGTCTCAAAAAAGGTAAAAATAATTGTGTAGAAATTCCACAGAATTCCATATTAAAGATTATATTTTTGTGATTCTGGTGTGGAGAGATGGCTGTGGTAAAGATGGTGGCTCTCAACCATTTGCTGCTCCAGTTCCAGGGAATCTGACCTCCGTGGGTGCCAGGCAGGTACCACTCGGTACACATACATGCAGACAAAAGATACACATAAACAAATCTAAATTGTTAAAATCTCGCAATCTATATATTACACATATTTCTATTCATAAATACGAACTAGGCATTGTCTCTCTATCTCTTCTTCTATTAAAAAAAGTTTTCATTTTCTCATTTCAGGACAGAGAAAGTGGATGAAGTTATAAAAGAGTGGGAAGGTTCATTCTTTAAAGATAACCCCCGGCTGAGGAAAAAGTCTGTTTCTCTTCGATTTGATCTCCACTTAGCAGCCACCGATGAAGCCTGCTTACAGAGCAGACAGGATAATCTGCCAGACATTGAAGTCAGGCTCATCATGAGAAGATCATGTAGCATCCCCTCCATCAAGCCCCCGCCAGCCACCAACTAACCCAGAATAGTTTCTATCAGACACTAGGATGGACCCAGGTTGGCCATGCCGATGCCCAGCCCCGAATGTAAGTTATTCCATGTGTATGGATAATGTTAAGATGCTGTGGGCTGTGGATCTCTTCAGAGAACACAGATAATAAGAGGTAAAGTTGCTAGGACTCCAAAGACGAGCATATTTTTTTTTGGAACGGGGAGTGCTTAAAAATAAATCAGAAATTCAGTGTGGTTTCTGTTTTATTTATCATCCAAATAGTCTTTATCCTGCTGAGTGTTATCAGAAACTTGAAGGATAAAGCGACTTGGTTAAGTCTGTGACTTCCCTCCATGGCTGAGCATCCTCAGGATAATAAAACAGCTGGTCTGGATACTCAAGAGTCACCCTGGGTTACTCTCCATGGTCTCGGGACCACAGAACCTAAAGGGTTCGTCCTTCTAAAAAGACAGCAGGTAATGTGTAAGGAGTGCACTCCGTACTCTTAGGATTTTTCCTTTTGAGACAATCATTTGAACCCTGGGAATTGAGAAGTGGTCCGTCTGCGAGCAATTCTAGATGAAGTATAGAGCACACCTCAAGGCTATTTTGATGATTAATAAAATTGGGGTGTCCTATCCTGATTCTTTTAGAATCAGCATCTGATTTGCAGGAGAGTCATTTCGTTGAAAGAACTGTAAAAGTTGTATTCTTTTTTTTTTTTTTTTTTTTTTTTTTTTTTGGTTTTTCAAGACAGGGTTTGTCCTGGAATGAGATCTGTAGACCAGGCTGGTCTCGAACTCACGGAGATCCGCCTGCCTCTGCCTCCCGAGTGCTGGGATTAAAGGAGTGCGCCACCATCGCCCGGCTAAAAGTTGTATTCTTACACACAAACACATGACTGCACAAACAACATTCTAAGGCTAATTGAAAAGGTGATTACTCTAGTTACTAGGACACCCAACTGCTCATCATCTGAACTCTTCCATCCAAACGCCATGTTAGCAGCATTGGCTACAGCCTTAGAGAAGGTCCTCTCTGAACTAGGAGAAAGAGTTCTTACAGTCATTTCTGTGAAGTAGCAGCATAGCATTGCTAGCTGGGCTAAGAGTGTCTGCGGGACTTGTTCTCAATTGTTCAAACTGTAATAAAGGTGTAAAACATATTTATGAATAAGTGAAGAGTTGTTGCAACATTTTTAAAAACAACATAATTTGTTTAATGCAGGTATATTGGAGACCTTAGATAATAAATACCTGTTTTAAGGCACTAGATAGTTATAGGCTTTTTTTCCCCCTAAACAACAGAGGAATACAAACCACTGTTCTGTTTCCAGCTGAAGAATCATAAGGGCTACAGCTATGCTAGCATTTTAGTTCAGCCTTCAAAATCAATCCCCCATCCCTCCCTCTCTCCACATGCGTGTACATATATGTATATATTTTGACCAGTAAATAGGCTTTAGCCACAAAGCGATTGTTAAGTAACTTTTAATATAATACAGGGATTTAACATGTCTTTTTCTTTCCATTACCTCAGGTTCCTTTTAGCCTGACTCACTCTGTTTAGTAGAAAGGAATGATGTGGTTTTACCAAGGATACAGCAGCATATTAACTGCTTAGTCTTGCATAAGCATCTGAACTAAAATTGCATCCTGTACATAAAAATGTATCTTTTGGGCTAGAGGCATAGCAGGGCGGCACTGGGTCTGGACCTCAGTACAAATAAGGAAAATTTCATTCATCATCAAACGCTACAACTTTATTAAAGAAAGCTCTGACGTGCAGTCATATAAGCTGTTGTACTGGTTGCTGTCCTATTCAACGACGACTATGGTAAAGCGATACATTTAGTGTAATCTACTGCCGTACTGTTAGTACTGGGCATTGTGAATTAACAGCTTGCTAGAGAAATCCCACTATGCAGCTATTGTGTGTGTAACATGCAGTACTTGAATTTGTAAATGAGTTTTGTTTGCTTGAAAGCATTTTAAAATCGGAATATGAATTTACCAAAGTAAATGATACTGCTATAATAAAAAAAAATTGAAACATGAACTCTAAGGCTGCCTTGTATTTGAGCTCTCTTACTTCAAAGCTGTCTGTGCCTGGCTGAGGCAAACAAAGCTGGCTCACTCGAGGAAGAAAGGAAACTGCAGTCACAGCAGGTGGTGGGTTTAACCAGCACTTCAGGATGCCCACAGCGCACACCTCTAATCCCAGCACTTGAAAGGCAGAGGCAGGAAGAGCTTTTAGTTCCGGGCCCAGCCTGAACTACGTGGTGAGATCCTACGCATACACACACTTCTCACAACCATAATTACAAAACCCTGGAAAAGTATGATAGTAAAGAGCATTATTGGCAAAGTTCTTGCAGGATTCCAGGCACTGCAGTCAGCGGATGATCTGTAAGCCTCACGGCCACTGTACTAAATACTGTCCTCTCTGCCAGGGGTATAGAAATGAATATTCCTCCATCTCCTGAAAATATTCCAAATGCACTAGTTCATAACAAAATACAAAAATAAAGAGTAATTCCAGTTACTGACAATTGGAGGATCTGAGCCCCAGCTCTGCCAATAATAGACCAGATGAGAGGAGGGTTTGCTCTCTGCCTCTTAGGCCTCAAATTCACACCTGAAGACAAAGAAGATCATGCTTGCTTCTAAGCGCTGCCTTCCCTGCAGTGATATTTTGTTTACGTTTTAACAAATAAAGTTGAAAAGCTAATAAGTCACTAGAGGCCAGGGAGTGGAGGGACACATCTTTAATCCCAGGAATCAGGAGACAGAGGCAGTCAGATCTCTGTTAGTTCAAGGCCACTCTGGGCTAAACAAGATTGAATGTATCTAAAAGAGAAAGAGAGTTTACACATAAAAGTGACCCCAGCACTCGGGAGGTGGAGACAAGTTCTGTGGCTGGGTGGTGAGAGGAATATAAGGCTGGAGGAAACAGAAGGGAGCTCAGGGCAGTCTGAGGTTTGGTGGAGACAGATGCAGTCTGAGGACAGGATCGCCCTTCTGTCTAAGCATTGGTACAGGTAAAAGAACTCTCCAGTGTCTGGCCTCTCTGCTTCTCTGATCTTCAGCACTAACCCTTATATCTGACTCTGGGCTTTTATTATTAAGACCAACTAGAATTCGAGGTACACTTCCCTGCCTCACAGCTGCTTGAACTAATATGCACACTGAAGTATCCAGCAAGGATACTCAAATGTACAATTCTACTTAATGAAAACAGACTCTGGAAGTAAAGAATTTGTGAAGAAAATCATAACTGACAATGATTAAGCAGTAGTTCAAAGCATAATAGCTATTTTAAACTCAATTATTTCAGAAAATTATTCCTTCCTGGTAAAGTACCCAATTTTTACTATTCTGACATGACAGTCTTTGAAGTACAAGTGATGTCTAAAGAAAAAGAAATGATTTTTATATTAAAGTTTAAAATAAATTATTTGAAAATGATTTTTTTTATCTATTGTATATATGTGATGTTATTGCATTTCTCTGTCTGCATGTGAGCATGTGGAGGTCAGAGGACAATTTGCAGGGGTTGGTTCTCTCGTTCCATATGGGTGGATCCTGAGGCTCGAACTCGGGTCGTCAAGCTATGAAGCAGGCACCTTTACCAGCTAAGCCATCTTGACAGCCCCCTTTCTACATTTTTGAAATCTTAAGATCTAGAGGAAGAACCAAAGGGGAATAACAAGATCACCATCCGTTAATTTCACAGATAATAAGCATCTAAATAAATCACCCATTGTCCAAGATATCAAATATCCCCACGCCTAGACAATGAACTACAGGCAACCAAGGAATGCTGAGAGCAAGAGGAAGTCCTTCCCAGGGACAAACGCCCTAACGGGTTATCCAATACCAAAAGGTCAGCTCTGAATCATGTGACAGGAACACTAACTGAACTGAACATGTTGTGTTCATATAGTTACATGATCACACACACACACACACACACCCCACAGCACGGTGCGAACCCACCTCCTTTTCTACCACTGCATCCTACAATTGTTAAGGCAGGGAAGTAACAAGACTTCCCTGAGTTGCTGAGCAGATCAAAGAAAGAGGATACTGGGTCCCTGATGTGACTTTGTGGGTCCTACATTCACCTTCTGGATGCTTTTTATGCCAAAACCAATTCCAGATACATTCTCTCATGCCACTCCTTCTTCTGCCAAACTCTCTTTAGTCTTTGCTTTCAATGCACTCTTTCATTTCATTAATTTCTACTCATGGGTATGAAAATATTGGGCTATGGAAGAACTGGACAGTATTATCACTTATCCCTGCTCTGCAGGGCTGACGGGTAGCCCCAGAATTCAACCAGTTTCTCTAAATGCTAACACTGCCCTTAGATAACCACGGGTCATCTAATCGTTTTTTTTCTCCACCATGACCCACATCTTCCAGGTACTTGGAATTAATAAAATGAGCCTTGGAATGGTCCAGAAAGGTGCCGCTACACACACTAGCTGAACACCTAATTATGAAAGTAGTCCTTAGAAAATACTGGTAATTATGAAATTGTCCAGTTCGGATGTCTGAACCTTTGCTTTCAAGACTTTCCAGTAGTACAGATGGCCCAGTCCCATATAGAGGGTATCAAGACACAGGACTACAAAGAGCCTGGGAAAGTTCCCGGGTGGCATCACAAACAGTTGAGCTGGCTATCTGCAGGCAGGTGAGGCTAATTGGTTCTCCTGGAAAGACATGTAAATTGTCCCAGGTAGGCGACCTGGCGAGAGTGAGCTTGACAGCTGCGGACCCTAGGCTCAGAAACCCGTCGCCATCACTCAATCTCTAGAAGCATCTAGAAAACTACAAAACTCCCGTGTTGCTTTTCGCCGAGGCTTCTGAGGCAGGGAGCCCCGCTGGGCGCCGGCGAGAACCTAAACGCGGCGACCCGAGTCCTCCCCGCCTCCATCCTCCAGCCTGCAGCGGCGGCGTACTGAGGACCACGGCGAAGGGGATCGCCGGGGTGCGGGAGCTGCGTCCCGCCCTCTCCCGGCAGAGGCTCCGGCGTGCCTTCGCCCGGCGAGGGTCTCACACGGTGACACCACCGCCTCGGTGGATCCCTGCCGCGCTCCCGGCGGCGCAGTTCCTGCCGCCCGGCCGCGAACCAGGGCCCGCAACGCGGCCCGGCCTTCTCCGCCCTCCTCGCCGTGACGAATCGGCGCCCGGCTGGGATAGGATCCGAATTGGAAGAGTTCTGAGGAAACTGGAGAGCCTGAAAAAAAAATCCTCGGCTGCACTAAGCCTCGCCACGTCCTCACGGGAAGGGCTATTCGTCTGAGGAGAGCCGGCCGCGGCCCGCAGAGAAATCCCGGAGCGTGTGGAAAGTGCGAGCGCGGAAGCTCCGGCGCGAGGGGCGGGGCGAGCGCGGGACAAAGGGAAGCGAAGCCGGAGCTGCGGGCGCCTTTTCGGCCCGCGGGTGAGTGTTTCCAAGTGGGTCCGACCCGGTCGGGGAGGGTGGCGGACCGTGGTGTGTCGGCTTGGCGGGACCCCGAGTTCCCGCGGGGTGCTGGGGGTCGGGCTCAGCTCCGAGGCGGGAACTAGGGCCGGTGCGGCCTCTGTGAGGCCTAGCGGCGGCGGGGTCACAAGGAAGCCCCATCCGGGACAGCTCTTCCGAGGCGCCACTTTTCCCTTTCCGCTGGACCTCGGACGCTGGCCGAGCACCGATGCACACCCCCCTGCGGGGAAGTTGTCAGAAAAGCTCAACCTCGGCCACAAACTCAGGGGGTGGGGACCTCGGGAAGCCCTCCGAGCAAGACCAGCGGGGGGCCCTTACCCACCTGGAAAGTGGTTCCCTTTTTGGTTCAGGCAGCGACCTAAAGACTTCCGAGGTGGCCTGGAGTGAGGAGTGAACTCAGAGACGGCGTGGGTTGGGTTTAAACCCACCCCTGGCAGTTCTGGGCCCACGGCTTTAGTCACTATCTTAATGGCCCTGAGACTGTTTCTTGGTTTGTAAAATGAGGACAGCCGTCTGTGTCTGGTAGGGTCGTTGTGAATAGTGAGCGAGACTGTGTGATAAGCCTACCTTGTAAAGGTGATTAATTAATTATTTAACAGATACTGAGTTCCATGCCAGGCACTAGGGTTAGATCCTCTCTTAGGAGTTACGGGAGAGCAATCAGGTGTTAGCCTTGAAGTGGAAGGAACCAGGGACCCTGTTACAGTTTCTGTCGGGGCTCCCCACAGCAAGGCCTACTGGGTGTTGATGGTAGAAAAGAGAGGCCTGGGCTGAGAAACTTGAGTTCCCGCATCAGAACTCTTACACCGATGATGTGAGGCATTTTCTTAAATTGAAGACTAGAAGAAAAAAAAAGTGTTGTACGTAGCGATGGGTGAAAGGACTCCAGTAAGCATAGTTTATTCACCTTTCTAAAAATGAATTTTCATCATTACCGTTTGTGGTGTGTGTTGAGTAAGGAGCGGGCTCACATCTGTCCATGTTGTGAGCTGGTAGTACTTAGGACCAAATCCGTGAAGAATTGAGCTAGGTTTGAGCGATACAATAATAAATTAGACCATCCCTCCTCTCTTTCAAGACAAAACCGAGCCATATTGGCCTATCGTGTAAGGGAAGATGCCATTGATCTTTGTAACCAGATAAGAATACAGAGAAGATGCAGTTGTTCTGCCCAGATAATTTATCAGGAAAGTACCTGAGTAATTTCTGAAATGGGCTCTAAAGGACCAATAAGAGTCATTCCAGTAGACTCTGAAAATGTGTTCCCTCACTTAGGAAACTGTTTACCAACAGAAGAGAACGTAAAGGCCGTTATCATACCAAATTATCTTTCACACTGTTTCCAGGAAATAGACTTTTTGCTCTGTCTCCATAAAAGATGGCCCCTAAAAACATCAGAGCTGCTGGTTGGGGATTGGTCAGTGTCTGGTAGGCCTTGTTGGGGTCACCCTGATAATACATCCCATTCTATTGTCATTGTTTTTTTTTACCAGTCTAAGCAAACGTTTGCATGGCATCAGCAAAATGTTTTCCATACAAGACGTGGCTCAATATCATAAGCAAAAACTCAAAGATCCATTTCTAATACAACTCTAAATTTTCCAGTAACTTTATTCATTTAATTCTGATCAACCAAATGATTACAAGAACTAGTTAAAAATATGCAAAAGGCTTGATTACTAGCAATTAATAGTGACGTAATTCTGCTCAGAAATACCAATCAAACTACCCTATTCTTTAGGAAAACATTCTCTTATGCTTGCTGAGTTTTGATTCTCTTTTTTTTTCTTTTTTTTCTTTTTTTTTATTTTAGTGTCTCAGATTCATTCTTAAGGAACTGAGAACTTAATCTTCCAAAATGTCAAGTAAGTTTCAATTTTATATTTATCAATCTGTGTTAATACGAGACTAATGCCCTAGCAAATGGGAATTCCAAACTACTCTCATTTTTTTTTCTTCAAAACAGGACCATTGGTAGTTTTGTTGCATAGTATTATATCTCAGTTGTTTACAAGAAGTTATTTATTTTCTTTCAAACAGAAAGACCATCTTATGCCCCACCTCCCACCCCAGCTCCTGCAACAGTAAGTTTTAATTTTCTTGTTAATGTAATAGCCAAGTCTGGCCTTGATACAAAAACCCAGATGTCTTCCAGTGACAGTCACTCAGTCATCACAGCCACAAGATAGAAAATTCTGCTAAAAATCAGCACTTCCTACTAAATAAAATAATTCTTTTCATCCTACTTTGAACCAAACCCAACATCTAAAATTACATACTGTGAGCTTCCAACCTCCTGTGCTCTGTTTTTTTCCTAACGGGAAATGAATGAAACACTTCTTCCTTGTTTTCCCTGTTAAAGAGTCTATGCATTGATTAGATGCTCGCTCTGGCATTATTTGTCCTTTTGCTGTTGTTGATTTTAACCCTAACCTTCAGCTGGTTATCACGTTTTTTTCTCTCCCTCTAAGGCTAGGGACATAGCCGAGTGCAGAGCGCTCGCCTAGCATGTGCAAGGCCCAGGTTGGAGCCCCAGCAACACAAATTTTTTAATTAAACTTTCTTGTTGTATATATAAAATTTTCACATTAAATAAACTTTTTAGTTCTGAAGATAACAACACTCATCATAAGTCTTATTTTCAAGCTGCTCAAGTAAGAATTTCATTACCCGTGGGTCAGAACTTGCTGCTGAATTTTGTTCTTCTCCATAAATTATGCCGATTGGCCTACTGATCTGTTTCAAAGTGTCTGATGGTGGAAACTGTTTTCTCCCAGCAAGCTCTAGCCCTGCTTGATCAGCATGTAAAATAATCGTCCAGTCCACAATTCAGATTTCACAGCAGCTGTGCAGGCCCTTGTTGATATGCTGAAATGGCTTTCTTACCATTTAAAAAACAAAAATCACTTAGCATAACCATATCCTACAAAATCAGAGTCAGGGTTATTTTGATTTCTTTTGTTTTGTTTTGAGACAGGGTCTCTATGTAGCCCAGGCTGGCTTCGAAATGGTGATCCTTCTGCCTCGGCCTCCCAAATGCTGGGATTAGCAGCATGCCCAGCCCCAAATTAATTCTTTAATATCTGCTAGCTCTTCCTTCCATCCCTCTACCAACTAATTTCAGGCTAGTCTCCTTTTATTACTAATGAGTTCCTTTGTCATTTTGTTTTCTCCATTAGGTAACTAGTCTGATTTACTAACCTGTAGGTGAACGTTTTAGTTATATTTATTTATCAGCAGTTTGTTTCTCCTGAGATGATTTTTTAAAAAGTGCATCATACATTCTTAAGTTCACTTCATGTGATACAGTCTGTAAAGTTACTTTGGTAGACTGTAAAGTCTTGTGCTTCATTATTTTCTTTCTTAAAGAATAATTCTTACCACCATCTCCATCACATGCTCATGGCTTTGTAAAGATTGAGTTGAGCGATGAAGAGCCTCAAAGCTATAACTAGGTCCTTCAACTTTAGAAATGGTATAATTACCATATGCTAGTTTCATTTTTTTAAATCCCCTATTTGCTCACGTTATTGATTCATATTGAACTCTCATTCTTTATGCAGTGTTTGGAGGTATCATTTTATATAAATAGTGCTTCCAGGTATCATTTTTATATAAATAGTGCCTCCAGTAGTTTATATGAACAAACTTGCTATTTATTTTTGAAATAAAGATGTTTTAAAAACTGGATCCCCTCCTGAGTTTCATACAAAGAAGAGGATCTTTTTTTGTCCCTCGTACCATAATTTCACATCTTCACACAAAATCCAGGAGCTAGGAATTCTAACATCTAGTAGAATGAATATAGAATGAGTTAGCCGCTCTCTCTCTCTCTTTTTTACTCCATTGCTTTTCCCACCATCACCACCACCCACCCCTCCACAGCCACCACCCAGATGAACCACTCCATGTGTTACATGCACTTCTTTTGTGCCTTTACTATTTCATCTGTGTTTTGCTACTTAAATATGCTTAATTTGCGTCTTTTCTAACTATGGGCTATAATTGATCACTTTGTTCTCCTCTAAAGAGTATCACATGTGCTGCCTGCTTGAATGAATGTCTTTGGATACTAAGGATATGTACAAGGGCATGTTTTAGGAAATGACATTGATTTTGTGACAACTAAAGTCTAGTGGGGATGTGTCAAGCGTACTCTTGTGTAGTCAAGGAGAGCTATGTTAATTGCATGTAAAAATGACATTGCTATCACTTACTATGATTGAGTTTGACTAAGTAAACTATACATTTTTGGTTTCTCTTTACTACATTTTTTAACGCATTTTGTCTTGATTTTTATGAACATTGGATGTCATTGTATTAACCACAAGGCCACAATTACATAAGAACCCATTTGTGATTTTTATCAACACATAATTCACAAAAATCAAGAATTTTGTCGCTGCAGCGAGCAGTTGTATTTGGAAAGGCTGAGAGCCTTCAGGAAATCAGATGAAAAAGAAGTTCCAGTCTGGCAACTAAAAAGACGTAGTTCCCATTAAAATTAAATGCATGATCACCTATGGAAGATGGATCAAAGAAGAGATGGAAGAGAAAGCCTATGAGAGAATGACTGGGTTAAAGATCAGATAGTACCCCAGTATGAAATCTCTGCATTTCTTACAAGTCCTTGTTTGAAATCATGCATGTGACATCCATTGAATCTAGCATATGTTCTTTCCTACTGACAATTCCTGGCCTCCCAATTTGAGTCTCTTCTCATTTGTCACATATAAAATTACTTAAAGCTGTCTTTGAAAGCAGATCCATTTGTTTTTGTTTTTAGTAAATGAGTGCATTGGTGGCATCCACATAACTGTCCAATAAATCATGTTTTGTTTGCATGTAGTGTTTTCAGACTTAAAGTTTATCATACTTGAAGCTTTCCCATCTCAGACATCACAGATTGCCAAATTCTTATCTCATACTGTTGACCATGAAGTAGTTGTAGATGTTTGAAACTGCAGTGTGATGCCTTCCTCAGAAACAAAACACAACATACTCTGTCTCACAAGCATCCTTAACCCCCACCAAGGAAAAGAGGGAAAGAGAAGAAACATGCACAATCTCACATGCACATGCATGCACATACATACTTGCAGCTGGTTTCTCAATTTAAAAAAACTTAATTTCCGCAACAATAACAAAAAGAACAATTACAACACATCATTGCTTGTTTAAATTCAGGTTGCTTTTGCATGCCATATTGCAGATCATTTTTCATTTCTGTGTTTTCCTCGTTTGAGCTCATTTCTCATTCGTGTTTTTGTCTCATTTGTTTCCATCAGCAAATGCCCAGCACACCAGGGTTTGTGGGATACAATCCATACAGTCATCTCGCCTACAACAACTACAGGCTGGGAGGGAACCCGGGCACCAACAGCCGGGTCACGGTAGGAGAATCAACTATTACAGCCTCCGGCAAACAACTGGAATTGACCAGAAATGCCTCCAGAGTTAGGTCCTTTTGAATCAGAAGCACAGCCATTTAAAAAAAATTTAACCTGACTTTTCAACTGTTTTGTACAGTCTTACACTGGAAAAAAAAAAAGTGCAGTCTGGATATATACTTAGAAGAAAAGAAATCCATTCTGCTTGGTGATCAATAGGGATTAAGCCTTAAACACTTAATGCTCATACTATCTATGTAAACAAATCTCGAATTCTTTTGGTTAACATACTTTATGTCATGAAGAGTGTCTTTTGTTGTCTAAGGTAAATTGGTGGCGGTACTCTCAAGGATGTAGTTTCTTAAGGAATGCTTGGACTAGACCTGGCTTCATCTGGACTAGAAACTTCGGGCAGCCCTGCCCATCCAAACTGCCACACTCAGCTATTTGTCTTTTGGATTTAGTGATTGACCTATCTGAGACTTGCTTCTTTCCATTTAACACAGAAAAAGATTTTACTGTCACCTCAAGGAATTTCAGAATAAAACTTGAATTCTTGGTGTCAGATAAGTACAACTGGAGGTCTGTTTCCAGTCTGTTGTGAGAAAGATGGTTCCTAAAATTTGGGGTGTTTCATTTAAGTGATCCAGCTAAGATAATCAAAACTGGATACTTCAAAGCTTTTATTTTTAAATTATTTTAAACTCCAAGGAAATTAAGGTAATAAATCCAAAAGTCAAGTACCTCCATTAGAATGTGGTGACGGTGAGAATATATACAACACAGAATGGCTGTAATCTTTTTAGTATCTGGTTTTTCATTTGCTGTTTTCATAAAAAAGAAATGTAACTCAAAGAACAAAACAAAACCCTCTCACCCTGTAGTAAAGTTATAGCTGAAAACTCGTCACTATCAAACCGTGTGTCTATCTTGGTAAGCACATTGCTTAGCTTGATAGGTTTTGTTTGTCTAAATTTTTCATTGTTTCTGCATAATTTGTACTTCATAAGCATATCAAGTTCTATGTGCCATATGTATTTCACAGTATCTGAAAAGGATTCTGAAAAATATGTTTATGTGTGCATTGTGCAGTGCACATAGTTTCTATGTGCAGCAGTGTATGTTTTTCTTTGGCCTAAATGTGTTGTTTCACAAGTGTAATGAGTGGCAAGGTTATCGGATGAAAAAGAACATTATAATTCACATAGTAAGCAGAATTAGTTTTAGATCATTTGTATTAATGCAGAAATTTTATTTATGGGTATTAAGTAAGAATGATGATTTCTGAATCACTCCATACTTTAAGCTCTTGGTAGCCATGCTGATGAGCCAGTAGTCGCTGTGATCCTAGAATAACTTGGTTTTGGGTTTGTATAAACAGCCAGTTCTTAACTTGTGGATAGCTGTGAGGCCTCTCTGTTGTTACAAAGTAAGGTCATTCAGTAGAAACCTGATTAGAAAAGGGAGAGTTCACTCCTTTCTGGACCTTGGCTGGTCGCGTGTTTTCAACCCTTTCCCTCCTAGGGAGTAGAGAACTCGGTGCAGAGTGAGCTCTAGCCTTCAGGGTAGCGAGTGGGTTAGGAGTGAAATTTGGTGTGTGCCTTCTCTGTAGTTGTTTCTTTGTATTATTGTCCTTTTGTTCTATCACCTCCAGACTGACGTGTGAGCAGACTGCTGGAAACCTAGGGCTTGCATTCTCTTGTATGTCTGACTTAGTGTTTTGGGACTCAGATGCTTATAAAAAGGGTTTGTAGAGAATGACCCCAATGATGCACTATTTGGTGAGCAATGTTCCTGTTGAGTAAATTGTTTTCTATAAATAACCATAGTGATTTGGTGAAATGATTCTGTGAAACTGCAGTCAAGAGCTGTCTTAACATGTGGGTTGTTTTCAGATAATAAAGCATTAGGTACCTTTGGAGGATTAGGATAGCTTTGAGTGCAGCCCATGCCTGATCGGTTTGTTCAGGTGATGGTTCACAGTCTCTAATATACAGGATCGTAAACAGATTGAAATAGAGTGTTAAAAGTAGCCTACTTCTTGCTAGTAGAAATCCGGTCTCCAGAAGAAAATCCTTAAATAAGACCTTGCCAGAGAAACAGCTAAGAATTGAGAAATAACAAAAAATTCTCTTGTGCTATTCAAGATGAATCGACCACAAAATCATGGACTTTCTCCACAGATTGACCAGGACCTAACTCTTAGATCAGAACAGTTTTTACAAGCCTAAGTATTTGCTTCCCACCTCCAATTCATTGCAAATGGGAAGAAAGAAATTGGAAAGGTGGAGACTTGGTGCTACAGGTGGATTTCCTGATAGCGACAAGGAAAGGTCCTCATCGACGGCAGAGTTGAGCTCTCCAAAATTGTGCTCCTAGGCCACTTAGCCAAAGAGCAGGGCCGACTGCAGTTTTTCTTATTCACAGCACAGCAAGCACATAGTAGCTGTTCCTAGTTGACTTTTAACAAGAAAGGACGGAATACCGCACTCAGTGCAGAGTAGAAAAATGTTTGGAACATTTAGAAAGGAGTCTGAGATGTTAAGCAGATTGGTGATATGTGATGATAAACTTCTTTAGGGTCCCCAAGCCAACTGGAATTTCACTTATTATTCTTAGGGAGTAGGGGAAGTATTGTTTTGTGTTGTTTTGTTTTGTTTTTTATTTGTAATTCTATTTGGGTCCCTTTTTTGGAAAGGAGGTGAATTAGCAAATCTATTAATGTTCTAAAATGTGATTCTTTGGAAGATTTGAGAAAATATTTAAAAACTTTGTTTTTTAGCTGTTTTAATGTATACCCAAAGTTTGAAATGTAAACGTGTTAAAAATTTTTACTTGTTAACGGTATTTAGGTCCCTTCAAATATGGGCACAACTTTATTTTGGTTTATTTGTCACTCACTTTGTATTCCAAAAGTTTGTCTGGGACTGGGTTAGAAATGTTTTCTAATCATGTCCTGTATTGGGAAGCAGACTTTCCATGCAAAGGTTAGCCGTGTAGGACTCTGACTTCTTAGGGCTCCTGCAGTGGTGCCTGCGTCTCTGATTGGCTACTCTAACCACTGTGACAGTTCTGCCTGCATGTCTCACTGCATTCCACCTCCCACTGCTGGTTAAGACCACATCTGTCTGTGGGTCCGAGCAGCAAGGACTTGCCGGTATGTGTGTTGGTGATGAGAGTGAAGCAAGCAGTCCTCTCCCCATTCTGACCGTGAGAGTCAGTGGCAGGGTTCCTTCCCCCGCGACATCAGAGCCAAGTCTGATAGACCATGTTCCTTCTTATTCTGGCCCGTTCATCAGTGTGGAGATATGAAGAGGAGATAGAAAAGTTCAGAACTAGATGCCCTTGGAGTGGCAGCTTTATATATGGGGCATCTGCTGGAAGTCATCTGATGTCTCTTTGCCTGTGCCTCGCATAGACAGGACCAATCACTTTAAATATATTTTTTTAAATTTTCCTTTTTCTGTATCCTGTCCTTCCTTGTCCTCATTTCTTTTCCACAAAAGCAATTTTGTGGAATGGGCCTCAAAAGTAACATGAGCAAGGTCTGCCAGTGTCAGCACCTAACGCGCTTCCTTGTTTCCTTGTGGCCGGCTAATGAGGAAAGGACAGTGTGACTTGATCCACTGTATAAAAACCGCTGCAACAAGACTACAGAGACATGAAACAAAACTACAAGATAATGTAAAACCTTAAGAGAAATAAATCTATTTCTAAAGGACATATTTTATTTTCTTTTTAATTGTATTTGCTAGGTTTCTAGTTACCTCCTATTTCTTATTGGTGATTTTTTTTTAATGTGGGAGGTGGTCTTTATGTTATTTGTCTGGGGTACATTCCTGATATAACGAGATCCCCTGTAGGCAGTGTGCGTATGGTAAGTGCTCAGAGTCTGCAGATATCCAACGTTGACTGTATGCGTAATAGTTACTGAGGAAATAAAAGGTAACGTCCTAAGTGTGAGGCGTTTGACATATAATTCCATTCTCAGTGTATGAATTATGTATAATACTTTATTTTTGCAGCCAGGCTGTCCAACAGTGGAAATAAACTGCTAAGTAAAACATTAAATATTATGTGTTTAAAGTCATTTTCCTTTGATATAAACATTTCTGAATTTACAGTGATATCTATTTTCTTTGGCGAAAATAATAATCTTGTATCCATGGACGAGTAGAAGAAAGGCGCATTAGAATTTTTAAGGGGCTTTCTTTCAGGTGCTGGTGAGCTCCTAGCAATTGAAGAATGAATGTGTTTAACTCTTTTACAGGCGTCATCTGGTATCACGATTCCAAAGCCTCCAAAGCCACCAGATAAGCCGCTGATGCCCTACATGAGGTACAGCAGAAAGGTGTGTACCGGGGACCAGAAGATGGCCTTCTATGCCACTGCAGACAGACTCGGCATCGTCCTTACACAAAATAGGGGGAAGGATTAAGTGGTTCATTCTGTTTCAGAGTTCCAGAACTCAGATCGAAGAGGAGCATGGTTAAATAAACTGCTAAAATCTTTTAAACAGATTAGTCTGTAGCCATGAGTAATACGTTTTAGAGAATATTGAAAGACATGAGGAAAATGTTAAGTAGAAAGGAGAATGTGCCAGGTGGTGGTGGCGCACGCCTTTAATCCCAGCACTCGGGAGGCAGAGGCAGGCAGATCTCTGTTAAGGTCAAAGGCAGCCTGGTCTACAGAGCGAGTCTCAGAACAGACTCCAAAGCTACAGAGAAACCCTTTCTTGAAGAAAAAAAAGAAAGGGGAATGCAAGACTGTATATATTAATATCTTATTTTTATTAAGAATAATAATAAGTTTGAGGTGTAGCTCAGTAGTAAAACATGTGCCGTCAGAGCCCTTAGGATCAATTCCAAGGGCACAAAATGAATTAATTTGTAAGTATAGTAAAAGTATTATTTTGATCCTAATTATTTCTGTGTTTGATACTATGACGCCATTGTATTATACAAATTAACTCTTCTAGATTTGCTTGAACTGTTAGAGACATATTTAAATTGTTTGCTTAATTTGCTGTAAGCATGTTCTGTGATTAATGGTGTTCTTAAATTATCAATTTGAAGTATTTGAGTAAAATGACATGGTGTATGAGATCCGCCAGGGTAAAGATGAAATGAGATAAGCCAGCTGTTGGCAGTTTTGAAGCAGGCTGATTGGTACGTGCTAGTTTGATACTGTCTTCTCTGCCTTTGTTTGTATTTAAAGGGTTCCATAGTAGAGTATTTTTAAATGACTATATACTTGGGCATTAATATTGAATTTTTAACTGTTGATTTTTAAGGTCTGGGACCAAGTAAAGGCTTCCAACCCTGACCTAAAGTTGTGGGAAATTGGCAAGATTATTGGTGGCATGTGGCGAGATCTCACTGATGAAGAGAAACAAGAATATTTAAACGAATACGAAGCCGAAAAGGTAGGGGATAAATAAAATATTTAAATATAAATAAAACATTTTATTATTTGTGAAAGAAACATAAGGCTTGACCAGAAAGCTGAGGCAGCACTGAAGTTGTGTCCACCAAGCTCCGCTCACCTAATGTCTGAACCTCGTGTTCTCTGTTCAGGAGGAGATGACTGTCATGACACCATGCTTTGCCTTGTGTCCCACATTCAGATGGCTGAGGCAGCACATGGTAGCCTGTGCATTATAAAACACCAACACCCTTTCAATTTCAGATAGAGTACAATGAGTCTATGAAGGCCTATCACAATTCCCCTGCATACCTTGCATATATTAATGCAAAAAGTCGTGCCGAAGCTGCGTTAGAGGAAGAAAGTCGACAGAGACAGTCTCGCATGGAGAAAGGAGAACCTTATATGAGCATTCAGCCTGCTGAGGATCCAGATGGTAAGGAGGGAAGTGGGGTTTATGTGTGCATTCTCTCTGAATTAAAATAGAAGATAAATCTTAATTCAAGGATTTTATTCTATTAAATGGAAAACGTAATTTTAAGTTAATTTCAATAATAGGATTTTAGAGTGTGGAAAGTGAGTAACGAAAAACAGCTGCATGTGTTACTTTTCACTGTCTTTATACTCAATATAGGATTTGTTTGTTTTTTGAAGATAGGATCTCACTGTGTTGCTCAGATTTATAATGAACTGGTTTCTCCAGCCTCGGCCTCCAAACCCTGGATTTTAGGCTTCTGTGGCACACCCTAAGTGATATTATGGAGTTTTTTTGTTTGTTTGTTTTGGGGGGTTGTTTTGTTTGGGTTAGTTGGTTAGTTCTTTTGTTTTGGTTTGTTTTTTTGTTGTTTGGTTTGCTTTTTGAGAGCAGGATATCTACACAGCCCTGGCTGTCCTGGAGCTCACTGTGCACTCCAAGTTGGCTTTGAACTCACAGAGATCTGCCTGCCTCTGCCTTGAATGCTGGGATCAAAGATGTGTGCTACCACACCCAGATAACTTCTTTTCTAAAAATTTGAAGTAACCCAGTCTTTATTTTTTTAATTATGTGTGTAGCAAGCCTGTAGGTTTGTACATGTGAGTCCAGCGCCTGAGGAGGCCAGAAGAAGGTGTCAAACCCTCTGGAGCTGGAGTTATGGGCAGTTGTGAGCTCCCTGGCATGGGTGCTGGGAACTGAGTGCTCGCCTTCTAGAAGAGCTGCACATGCTCTTAATTGCCATACCCGATCTTACTGATTACCTAAATTTGCTGAATTACAGGCTCTTGGGAGCAAAAATTAATGAGTGTGTGGAAGCATTATAAAACTTCATTCAAAATTTACTATGAATTTGAGAATACCACTTGAGATCACTCCTGAGTGTGTCATATATTACATGTAGACAGAGTATCATGTATTACACACATACATTACTCACAGATGGCCAGGCTTCCTAGTTAGGATTCCAAGTGCAGATGAGCAGATTACTCTCCGGGCCTCCACAGCCAGGCAGTCTGTAACTATAAGGTGCTCCCAAGATAGTCCCCTCCCTTTAGGAGCATGCTCATCCACTCACTTGGCATGCTGTGTAAATGTTTATTTGTCTCTGTGTCTTACTCCATGCTGAACAAACAGGATTGGAAGCAGCAATTACCAGCCACAAAAATTCCAGGATCGTAATTTAAGATTCCATTTTTAACACACCAGAGGGGTTCTTAAGAACTTTTAAGAGATTTAAAGAGTGGAGGAAGTTACAACAACACCAAAATACAGGAATAAATTCAGCCAAGTAGGATGAAGGAGCAGAAAGGAGCTTCAGAAGGATTCATTGAGGTGTTACTGGCAAAAATTCTCATAAATACAGTAGGATGTAATAAAATTTGAACTAGAAACAGAAATTGAGCGTTAAGCATTATTAGTACTGCTAAAAGTCCATATGCAGACTTGAATTACCCGGATGAGGTGATTGATACAAGAAAAAGATGACTAAAACAGTCAAAGAGCAAGTTTGCAATAACTGCGAGAGTGAATATGTCTATACAGTAGAAACAAAGGTTCGCATCTTAGAAGCCATACGTAGAGAATAAAATATTTCCTAAGCAAAATATAACAGCAGGAACGAAGCTTGAGAGGCTCTTACATGAGCAGTAGCATGAGAAATAATTAAGAAGCTATATTAATATAATGTGACCCTCTATGACAGTATTTCTCAACTTTCTAATGTGGTCACCTTTTAATATAGTTCATGTGGTGACCCCCCCAATCATAAAATTATTTCATTGTTACTTCATAACTGTAATTTAGTACAGTTATGAATCATGATGTCAATATTGAAACGGAAGATATCTGATATGCGACCCCATGAAAGGGTCATTTGATTGCTCCAGCAGATTAAGACCCACAGGTTGAAAACCACTGCTCTAGAACTTGAGAGGTAGAAATATACGGGAAAACCAAGAGATGGGAGCCATACATCAAGATACGAGGGCGACATCTGCAGACTCCTTAGAAAACTCTTGAGAAAGTCCACAAGTCAGACCTTGATTCACGCAAGATAGCAAAGGCTTTTTAAATGACTTCAGAGACCATCATGTGCAGCATGCGGGCTTCCATGTATAGCAGGGTTTCCTAAGCACAGCCCCTGTACACTAAGGATTTGGCTGTTTCTGAGACAACCTTTATTTTTATCTATATTGGAAGGAAAACTTGCTTTGTTTAATGAGTTAGTGTAAAGAAAAGTAGATATTAGTACAGATGACTCCCAGGTGAAGGTGATAAAGCAAGATAAAGGAGATACTTGTGTTCCAGAAATAAGCACACATGCTAGGTACAGTAGGGCACACTTGTTATCCCAGACTTGAGAAATTAAGGCAGGCAGGCTGATACGGGTTCAAAGCCAGCCTGGGGTGCATGGTAGATTTTGTCTCAGAAAGATCACACATCCTGGGGCTCGAGGGCTTTGGCTGTACAAGCACACGGACTTAAGTTCAAATCTCCAGCACACATATAAAAGACCAAGCATAGGACAGCTGGCACATACCCGTATCTCCAGCATTGGGGAGCTGGAACAGGCAGATTCTGGGACCATGGTGGGCTGTTAGTCTAGTCAAAATGGTGAGCTTCCGGTTCAGTGAGAGACCTTGTCTATAAGGCAGAAAGAGAAGAAGACACCTGTCATAATCTGGCCTCCACATGCCCGTGTGCACACTGCAGACCCACATACATGCATCACACATACCGAAAATAACAGCACCTTTATACGTTCATAACAGCCATGTACATGTTTAAACTGACAAAAATTAAAAATAAATTATAATCAAGTATTTCGGAGTGTGTAGTGGATGTTCTTGTGTGTGTCAATGTTGAGTGTCTTCCTCAGTCTCCACCTTTTCGTCATGTGGTTGGGTGTAGTATATGCCCTTGTACTTCCCTGTGCAGGCATGTGGAGGTCGGGGGTGACATCCAGAATCCTTCCTCAGTTTCTTCTCTGCTTTATTCTTTGATAGAGTATCTCTCTGAACCTAGAGCTTGCTGTTTTAGCTCGAATGACTGCCAAGCCTCCTGAATCTGCCACACCTGGCTTTTACTTGATACTGGCTGGTTTCAAATTTAGATCCTCGTGCTTGCCTCACAGATCCTCATGTGAGCAGTCTCCCAGCCTTGAAATCAAGTTGTTTTTTTCTGTGAGATTAGTTTGGGTCTTTACCATTTTTTTAATGTAATAAACTGTAAGTACTGCCTGGAAAACTAAATACTGCTAGAGAGGATGGTGATAAGTTAATTTTACAAATGGATATTTTTATTAATTTTAACTATGATAAAGATACCTCCTATTTACAGTCCAGCATTTATCAAATGCTACTGGGAGAGTAGAACATTGGCAGAATTTCAAGTACTGCCATCACATGCAGGCTTCACATGGATTCCAGGGCCTAAAGAGATGTGAACAAACGTTGTTTGTATTTTAACCAAACCTCAGACATGAATTATCTCTTAGTACAGTCGTTCGCAATCTTCCTAATGCTGTGACCCTTTATTAATACAGTTCCTCATATTGTGGTGACCTCCAACCATATTATTATTTTTGTTGCTACTTCATAACTAATTTTGCTACTGTTATGAATTATAATGTAAATATCTGATATATGACCTCTGTGGAAGGGTCATTTGGTACCCCACCCTGGGGTTGAGAACACCTGCCTACTAGCTTTATGGAAACATTCGGCTGGTTTTTTTTCTGTCTCTGTGTGGTTCTTACTGTGGCCTGCCCTTACTCCCCTGATGCTGGGCAAGCCCACTTGCTAGGACAGTTGAGGACAGTGCTTACTTGGTGATTCTTGTTACCACTGTCCTGGTGACTAGCCAGCTGATTCCCAGAACATTTCTTTCCTTCTAGATTATGATGACGGCTTTTCAATGAAGCATACAGCTACCGCCCGTTTCCAGAGAAACCACCGCCTCATCAGTGAGATCCTCAGTGAAAGCGTGGTCCCTGATGTGCGGTCGGTTGTCACAACAGCCAGAATGCAGGTCCTCAAGCGACAGGTCCAGTCTTTAATGGTTCATCAGGTAAGGGCAGAAAGCATTCGTTCTAATAAGAGGAGTCTCTGCCTCACGTCCTAGATGATGTGGCTCTGAGACAGTGTATTATAAGTAGACCTGTGAAAAGATAGGTGCACACTGAAGGATTTGGGGCACCCCATCAGCCTTTGCTGCATTACTATGAAATGATTTTCCCTTTATCATCTTGTTAATGGTAGTCTTTCCTTTCCTGTGTTACATTTTTTTTAAAAAAAATAGCTAGATTTTATACCTAATTTTTTTTTTTAATGCAAAATTAGTGGGCTGGAGAGATGGCTCAGTGGTTAAGAACATATACAGCTCTTCCAGAGAACCTGAGTTCAGTTCCCAGAACCCATCTGAGGTGACTCACACTGCCTGTAACTCCTGCTCCTGGGCACCCAACACCCTCTTTTGACCTCCCTGGGCTCCTCCACCTGTGCACATACCCACATACACATCACAGAATTCAAAATGCCACACTTGGTGTGCTTCACATCTGCTCTAGAGAGACGGTGTAACTATATAATCTGACCTGATACCTTGCAGCGAAAACTGGAAGCCGAACTTCTTCAGATAGAGGAGCGACACCAGGAAAAGAAGAGGAAATTCCTGGAAAGCACGGATTCCTTTAACAATGAACTTAAAAGGGTATCCATTCCATTCCATTCCGTGACTGCCTTTATCATGTGCCTGTTGCTTTGGTTTTTTTCTTAAAGTGATGTTTGAAACAGTTCTAACATCACAGTATAACTTGTACTGTCTTTATAAGATTATTCTTGTTTTTTAGAAAAATTACAATAAATTTGCAGTGTCATGTATACATTGAAGTAGTAGGCCCACAGCTGATAGATCCCTTTAGTGCTTTTGTTTAAAATCTTTGTAGTTGTGAATTATTTTCACTTTATTATAATTTATTCTAGGGTATATTCATTAGATGTAGTTCAGTTGCACTTTGTATTAAAACAAGTAAATCTCAACTGGGCGTGGTGGCACACACCTTTGATCCCAGGTAGAAGTAAGAGAGTCTCAGTGAGTTCAAGTCCAGCCTAGTCTACACAGTGAAGTCTAGGACTACGTAGAGAGACCCTGTCTCAATAAATAAATAAATAAATAAAATGAATAGAGTATTTGGTAGCTGACGTGTGAGTGGAGCATCCTAAGGCTAGCCCAGTCCTGGGCAGTGCCCCAGCAGCCCCTGCCCTGCCATGTCTGGTTTGCTGCTACAGCAGCTTTTTTGTCCTGTGCAGTTTGAGGACAAAACACTGATATGTTTTACTCGCCCATGTAAATACCATTATTAAGCCAAGAAATAACTTACCTGATCCCAAGGTCCAAAGAAGACAACATTGCTAAGAGTTGTCTGATTTGTGTTTGACTAGTTATGCGGTCTGAAGGTGGAAGTAGACATGGAGAAAATCGCAGCCGAAATTGCACAGGCAGAGGAGCAGGCCCGCAAAAGGCAGGAGGAGCGGGAGAAGGAAGCAGTGGAGCAAGCCGAGCGCAGTCAGGGCAGCATTGCCCCTGAGGAAGAGCAAGCAACGAACAAAGCTGAGGAGAAGAAGGATGAAGAGAGCATCCCTATGGAGACAGGTAACCAGCTCCCTGGTAGGAACATGTGAGGGCCCTGATAGCTACCTTCTGACCTTTCCCTCTGGATGCTTTGCAGCAGCCACTCCCGTTAGTTAATCCCTGTGACTTTCCATTCTCTCCATAGTAGAACCCAGGTGGGCGCGTGTGGCTCTGGAGACAGATGGAAAGGGATCCTGTTCATTTCCCCCATTGCTGGCACTGTGACTTTACTGAGCTCGTTTCTTCATTGAAAAGTACCTGCCTCTGGGTGCATTCTGGTACTGGATTTGACATAGGATTAATAGGCAGTAATAATATTTTAACCTTTACCATTGTCCCCAAGATTCGTTTGGTCTTTGGTACCTAGGCTTTGAGCAAAGTAAAAGCTGTAAGCCAGATCTTGCCTCCATCTTTCTGTAAGTAAAGTTTCACTGGAAGATGGCCACACTCATCTGTGGCTGTTTTGAGGTGATAACGTGGGGGGAGGGGGGAGTTTTCAAAACTTGTAACAAAGACTTCCTGGCCCACAAAACCTAAAATGACAGTTATCTAGGCCTATGGATAACTGACCTCACCATAGAGCAGTTTGCTTTTTGATGTTCTGATTTCCCTAAATAAAAGCATTTTGGGTTTGTTTTTTTTTTAAGGTAAAGTTTAGATAAAATACTAATAAATTTAGTTATTCTTGGAATTTTGAGAGCAGCTTAACTTCTGGCAGCATTTGACCTGCCTTGTGGGTAAACAGGAGTAAGCCAGAAGTAGTTGGGGGATGCCAGTAGAGTTCACAGGAAATAGAAGGGCATGGCATACTTTATACTCAAACAGCAACTGCCTGTTCAGGGTTTAATGAACATCATCTCTACCAGGCGGTTATGCAGTGTGTAACTCAGCAGATTATCTTTTCTGACAAGTCTGGGTTTAATCTTCATTTTCTGGGCTTCTTTCTATTCTTGTGAACCTCTTTTTTACCATGAATTTGAGCCTGGAACACATTGTTGTGGTTATAGCGGGTGCTTGAGAATCAGATTCTGCTTGCAGCTGTGCTCAGTCCTGAGTGTTTTCCCCGTGAATGAGATCTTCCTTACTCTGACAGCACAGGGTGTCTACTTTTGTCTTCTAACTTAAGGAAAAGAAAAGGGAGGGGGGAACTGAAGGGGGAAAAAAATGAGTTGTCAAAAACCTTATGGTCTTAACTTCCTAAAGGAAATGACCCAGCAGGACTGGCATTTGGCAGCAGAGCGTGGCATCTTCATTCTGTGCCCTCATTTTGTGTTTCAGGCAGGATCTTGCTATACTATATTGCCCAGGATGGCCTCAAGCCCTGGGCACAAGCAGTCTTAACCTTAGCCCTCTGAGCAGCTGAAACACCAGGTGCCCATGTCTCTGGCTTAGTTTTAATGTTACATGTAACCCAGTAAATTCAGAATACTGAAATGTTATCAACATGTTTAAATTATTAACATTCTAGGCTAGAGAGAGCTCAGTGGGTGGTACTGGAGCCTGTGTATAAACAGCAGGAGAGGAGACTGAGGCAGGCAGATTGCTAGGGATCATCTCCAACCAGCGTAGCCTGCTCGGTGACTTCAGGGCCAGTGAGAGATCTTGTCTTCAAAGGGTAAACAGTGCTTGAGGAACACAACACTCTTCTAACCTACACATGGTGTGTGCACATGCACACACACAACGACCATAACTGTCTTATATTCTTTTGTCATAGCAAGTCTTCAAAATCCAGTGTGTGCGTTTTGTACACTTCATACTTTGAAAAGCTCAGTTCTCACAAGTGTTTGGCTTATATTTAAATGTCATAAACCTATAGGTTAAAAATGTAGATTTTTGTATTCTAAGTTGTCTCAAATATGCTTAAAATTTTTGGGTCATACTGGTCCATTTCAGGTGCTTCTCCGTGTGTAGCTAGTGGCTGTCATATTGGACAGAACGTCTTATGCCATCAGCATAGGTAAGAGTCAGTGTTTGTCTTAGAACTGACAGTTGCAAATGTGTCTTACAGAGGAGACACACCTGGAAGAAACAACAGAGAGCCAGCAGAATGGTGAAGAAGGCACATCTACTCCTGAGGACAAGGAGAGTGGGCAGGAGGGGGTTGACAGCATGGAGGTCGAAGGGACCAGTGATAGTAATACTGGCTCAGAGAGCAACAGTGCCACAGTAGAGGAGCCACCCACAGACCCCATGCCAGAAGACGAGAAGAAGGAATAAATGTTGCCTTGTTTTATGTGTCCTAAAACTTTTTTAAATGGAAAAAAAAAATGTTTTTTGGTTTTAATGGTGTTATGTGGTCTGTGTATTAATTATTTCCTTTTCCATTGATACCACCAAAGTCTTTTCAACCATCAACATCACAGCCTGATGTCAGGCACGCACCTTTCTCAGCATCTCGGAAATGGCTTTCCTTTGGATGCTGTTGGTAGCTCTCCACTTCTGAAGCCTCAGAACTGAGATTAATTGAGAAGACACCCAGCTCTTTTCGAGAATTACCTTCGATGCTGCAGAATCTACTCTTACAAATGCCTTCCTTCATCTCACGTGGGTGCTCAGCAAAGCCATAGCTTTAACCCTTCCCAGCCCTGTCCACAGCTTTCCGAGCCCCTGTCCTGTGTTCTTGTACAGAGGACCCTCTTGCAAACGTCATGTGAGTACGTTTGTTAACTTGTTACCCTTTGTATTTCTAATGTCAGATCCAGGAGTTCTCTTCCAGGGTGGACTGGTGCGATTGTCTCCATGGTAGAGTAGTTACGGTGTGAATAGTCGTTAGAGTGAGCACAGCACGTGTACTTTATCTGTAGTGTTTTCATTCTGGTTAATACGGGATGTGTTCTGGGAAATTCATCCTCACTGTACAGGGGGAAAGAAATACTTTTTTTAAACCAGGTTGGTTTTCCAAAGACATGATAGACAACAGAGCTTAAGGAATGGAATATTCTTATAATGGACTACAAACTTAAAACTTAGCCTGTTCCAGCAGAAAAACAGTAATAAAGTTTATCCACTTGAACATATTTTACAGTGATGAAAACCTCAAGGCTTGAGATTCCATAGATCAGAGCCTACCTTTTTGATAAATCCTTGGTAGTCTTAGAGACCAGAAACAAGATAGTTTGTGGTGTGTGCTTCCTAAAACCTAGAATAGATTTTTACTGAATAGTGGTATATATTATGGTATATGTTTCTTAAAGGTCCAAACATAATAAAGATATGAAGATAAAGGTTTCAGTGTTTTTATTGCACTATAGAAGATAAAAGACAGGCATATAATTTGACCCCTGTGATACATGAGCATCATAGAATGTCATACATAAGTCTCATGAGTCTCAGTGTTAATCTGACTGAAGAAATCTATGGTGTCTGAATAGCATGTAAGACGTGTGGCTAAGTAATGCATATAGCCTGTGCTCGTGTGGGGACACTCCCCCTGCACTCCTCAGTTACAGTAACTCACTGCATTTGAGCACACAGCATCCCAGTGTCCAAGTCTGCGCCATTCAGCTTCCTGAGAGGAAGACCAATGTGTGAGGGCATCCTTTGGTCAGTGTTTCCATGATTCTCCGTAGAACTTTCGCACAGTTCCTTGTGAATCAAAGAACTTTGTTACCAACTGGTCTACTTTGGGTGTTGAGCTGGTAGAGCAAGAATTCAGTATGTCTCATTCCAGACAAATTGGATAGCTAGGGATAGAATCCTCTAGTGGGTGAGATGGAGCAGAAACCATGCAGTCTTAGGTTCTTACGGTGCCAGGAGCCTGGAGGCATCTCCGCCTGCACTGAGGGCAGTACTGGGTAAGGAGGTCCAGACCGAGGCTGCTGTCACTGGCCAGAAAGTGAACCTCAGTGGGGAAGGATTGAACTGTGGTTTCTGTTAGGCTAGTGCAGGTAGATACCAGTGTTTGAGAACACAGACTATGACAGGCCTTTGATATCCTGCACCCCATAGGCCTTGGACAAGGAGCCTAAATCAAGTCTATAAAGTACAGAAATACCTTTAGCCTCTCTACCCTTACATGATCTGTACTTGTTTTATGAGTGCTAAATTTAAGGGTCTTTTATTAGGTTCTAAGAAATTGGGAAATACATATTTTCTGCAGCTTGCCTAGACAAGCTACAGGCCTTCCTCTAGACAACTGAGCTGATCGGAGCAGCTAGGTGCGGCATAAGGGCATTCCTGTCAGCCAAAGGCTTGGTGTCAGACCGGTCCCGCCACTGACACAGGAGCTAGAAATGCCTGTTAGAATTTCCACCATACTCTCAGGTGTTTAGGCTCAAATGCTTCCTGTTGGATTATGGTGGCCTATATTGTTGAATATGGTGACACTTGGTACTAAATTAAGAGGCAGGACAAAAGAAAAATCATGAGGTCATGGAAGCAGAAAGGGGCTGCTCACCAAGGATCCTGGATGAAGCCTCTTGAAGACTAAGCAAGAGCTTGACCACAATTGACATTTGCTGTGAAGCCACTAACAGAGATAGCATGCCTTTCAGATGTGGATGTTAGAGCAATGAAGCCTTGTAGAGCCCCACTCCTTTACCCAGGCATTTTCTAGGAATTTTAACACCAACTTTGTTACAGTCATGATTTCCTGCCTCTCCCTCGACAGTCTGTAATCCTGTCAGTGCCCCTTGGGAACCACCCTGTGATCTCATTTGGGTTCCTTCACAACCCTTTGAAGATAATAGCTTCAAAACCCCAAATTCTCTATATGACTATTGTAAAAAGGATGACATGTGACCCTGAGAAGCCCACACATGTGCTCTCGGGATTTTCTTTCTTTCTGAACACCTCTCTGACTGCAGCTTAGGAAATCTAAACTAAGATACCTCTAAGACAGCTGGTTCAGTGACTAAGATAAGAGCATTAGTTATTCTAGAAGATCCGGATTTGAGTCCCAGCACCCACATGGCAGCTCACAGAGGATCAAAAGCCACCTTCTGACCTCTGAGGGTGCCAGGCATGCAGGTGGTGCGCATCCATACATGCAGGCGAAACCTTCAAACCCTTTTTAAAGATAACTGTAATAAACCCTACTCGGCTTCATACTGTCTACTCCAGAAATTATCTACCATGCCCAAGCCAACGATGTCAAGTCTCTTGAAAGATGAGAGAACCCAGGCTTCGAGGCAGCGATGCGGAGCTGTCTCCCTATTCATAGACTTGACAGGTTGTAGCCCGGTAGTTATCTGTAGTAGGGGTGTATATCAGCTACGAGACACTTCATGATGTCTGCTTGGTGAAAATAATCCAACAATAGATTTTTTTTAAATGTCTCTTTTACTAAGTGATACATAACTATATATATAATTATTTTGTATTTTGAGACAGGCCCTGGCTATACATAGACCAGGCTGACCTTGAACTAAGAGATCCATTTGCCTCTGATTCCCAAGTTCAGGCCTATGCTACCACTGACAAGCAGTTACAGTCTTTAAAGCAGGAATTAGGGAGAAGCAAAATGCTATCTCATTTTGGCACGATAATATGAAGGCCAAATGGAAAATATATGGTAGATAAGAGGACTATCCAAAAAGGGAATCAGGTCATGGATGGCTACAGAGTGTAGCTAACCTGCTTCCAGATCTTTGGCTTAGCTCCTCCCCATTTCCACACCAGCTCTGGAAAGGAGACAGTTGGCTCCGACAGGATGAAACACCTAGAGCCTGCAGTTAAATTGAAGCTTTAGTTTTTCATGTGAACAAGCACTGGAGCGGAGATCATAATTTGTTAAATCCTCATTTTAGAAACAGTTCCTTCTCCACCCCGAAGCGCTACCCCAGCGAGTCTCCACCTGGTTTCCTCTCCTGCTTTGGGTTTATCTTGTTGCTCTGAATTCACCCCGCAGCAACCTTGCAGGGCCAACTACTGCTGACTTCCTAATGATTTGCACTTCAGATGGCTTTGTGGGTTCCAAATGGAAAACAGACTGCCGGGGAACAAGCTTGAAGCCCCTTTAGAAGACACCATGCTGAATTATAACTCAGCTTGCTGGGGAAAAGTGTCTTCCATCAGTATGGTAAGGAAAACAGTTTAGTACAAAATGCTATCAGTGTGGTAACAACCAGTAAAACTGTTTATAAATGTCTTAATTGTCATCTTGAATCACATGCAATTGCCCACACAGGTTGATTGGTTTGCTTTTGTCTGCATGTGTGGTTGTGTACCTGATCATGTGTGTGCCCAGGTGCACACACATGTGCCTGTGGAGACCAGAAGTTGATGACAAATGTCTTCCTCTATCACTCTCTACCTCTATTTTTAGACAGGTCTCTCACTGAATTGAGCCAACTGATTTAACTGGTTGAATCTGGCCAGCAAGCCCCTGGGATCTCCACTCTGCCCCCAGCCAGCCTCCTCCTCCCCCTACCAAGCATTGAGATGATAGGTACACACCACTGTGCCCAGTTTGCACTTTGCCAACTAAGTCACCTCCCATGTTTTCTACAGAATGACAGGTCCACCTGCTTGCTAACAAGTCCGCATTTAACCTCACAAGTACAACTGCTTGCCTGCAGTTTTGAGAAAGAAATGACATTTGCAGTTTGCCAGGCTGACGTGCATTCTCTTGTAGCTTTAGTGTTCAAGGAAACCCAGAGTAAAATTCCAATCCCAAGGTACTCGGTATTGAACATACTGATCTTCTATCTTCATTATGTGTTATGTCCATGCATGTGCAGGGGTATATGCATGGGAGTGCAGTTACCACCAGAGGCCAGAAGAGGACATCAGATCCCCAGTGCTGGGATTACAGGCTGTCGTGAGCCTCCTGATGTAGGTACTAGGAACTGATCTTGATTCTTCTGCAAGTGCAGCAAGGGCTCCTACCCACTGAGCCATCTCTCCGGTCCTAACTTGCTGGTGTACACACCCCAGTAGCCATGTAGTCAAACCACCTGTTGGGGTTCACATGGTTTCACTATCAACAATGTTTTTCTTCATTTACTTAAAGAGTAAAAAATGTTAAGTAGGGAGGGGAAATTCCCAAATACAGTTTTCTCTTTACACAAAACTCAGATAGTATCTGCAGATATTGGTCCCTTTTGATGCACCATCTGAAAGCAAGAGAATGACATTCAGGAGAGGCAACCTCAGAGGATTCACTTCCTGCCAAGCACTTGGTCCATAGGTCCCCCAAGGGCACCATATTCTGTTTAAATAAATACCTCTGGTCTAGGATAATCCATTGTCTCTTATGATAGCTCATTACCTCCATGGCCAATTTAAAAAAACAAAACAAAAATGTTCTTTAAGCTAAAACCTGCTTGCCTATACTTTCAAATCTTCTTACAAATACACTTTGGATTAAAACAGAAACGTGATATCCTTCCAATTAAGAGATTAACTGTTTCAGGACAAGTGTTCCTTGAGAGCCTGAGCCCATGACCCTCTTCTCCTACCATGTGGTGGCGCACGCCTTTAATCCCAGCACTCGGGAGGCAGAAGCAGGCGGATCTCTGAGTTCGAGGCCAACCTGATCTACAAGAGCTAGTTCCAGGACAGGCTCCAAAGCTACAGAGAAACGCTGTCTAAAATTAATTAATTAATTAAAAAAGAAAGAGAAATTGTTCCTTTGGGCCTGGGAGCTGTAGCCCAGTTGGTAGAGTATTTGCCTGGCGTTCAAGAAATCCTGAGTTCAACCCCCAGCACTGTATAGAATTAGCTTTTGTGGCACACACTTATATTCTCAGTTTCTTGAGAGGCAGAAGCAGGAAGCTCTTTCAAGGTCATCTTTGGCTACTCAATGAGTTTGGGGACAGCCTGGGGTACTTGAGACCCCATCTCAAAACAAAATTGTTCCTGGGTTTAATCTCGGTTGTCAACTTGATGGGATTTAGAATTCCCATGGAAACAAACCTCTAGGCATGTATATGAGGGAGTAAAGCGGGAAGTCTCACCATGAATATGGCTGGCACGGCTCCACTGGCTGGGATCCTGGATTGAATGCTAGATGGTCAGCTGCCTCACACTCCTGTCTTCATGCCTTCCCCTGCCATGATGGACCACCACGATGGACCACATCCTCACCGTGAGCCATTAATGAACCCTTCCTTCCTTAAATTGCTTCTGCCAGGGTTCTATCACAGCAACTAATAAGGCTGCTTTCATATTCTGTGTTATACAGGCATACGTGCGCTCCGTATCATAAAAAGGAAGTATGTACATGTTATCCCCAGTCCAGCTCACACCATTGATGCTTGTTCTAAATGAATCCCTTCCCAGACCACACCCCCCTGGAGAAGCACACGGTTGACACTGACAGACACTAACTAGACTCATTGTGTCTACAAGTGGCTGGTGGGCAGAGAATGAGAAAAAGGAGGGAGACATAGACATCACAGGCCTCAGAATCGTGGCTGATCAACTGAGCAGCGGGCCACACCTGAGCTCTGGGTGATGGATGACTTGGTTCTCCCTACACAGTCTGTATGCTGTCATTAAGATGGATTCCTTGAGGGGCTGGAGAGATGGCTCAGAGGTTAAGAGCATTGCCTGCTCTTCCAAAGGTCCTGAGTTCAATTCCCAGCAACCACATGGTGGCTCACAACCATCTGTAATGAGATCTGGTGCCCTCTTCTGGCCAGCAGGCATACACACAGAATATTGTATACATAATAAATAAATATTAAAAAAAAAAGATGGATCCTTGAGATAGTGATCCATTGTCTTGGATTTCTGGCTCTCTGAATAAAGCATAGTTTAGAGATTCCATCACTGGGTTTAGCCCATGTGACATGGCCCAGTTACACAATGAGAAACATTACGAATAGACTGGATCAATAAGAGGAAGTTACTTTTCATAGTCACCTAAAAGCCTATATGAGTGCTTAATCTATGCCCAAGTGCTTTTAATGCAATTTCTGGTTGTTTTGGCTTTTTAAAAAGGTAGTGGCGCACGCCCTTAATCCCAGCACACGGGAGGTAGAGGCAGGTGGATCTCTGTGAGTTCGAGGCCAACCTGGTTTACAAGAGCTGGTTCCAGGACAGGCTCCAAAAACTACAGAGAAACCCTGTCTTGGGGGGAAAAAAGTTTACTTTGTGTGCCTGCACATGTATGTGGGTATGTGTTTGATGTATGTACATAAGGCACGTGCCCTGTACTATCACTCTCTGCCCTAGGAGAAATGGGGTCTCTCAGTTAACCCGGGTCTTGATTGGCAGCCAGGAAGTTCCTGTGCTCCCCCTGTCTACGCTCCTCTACCTCATTGCTAGGTTTACAAGCTCATGCATGAGACCACATCCAGCTTTTTGCCAGGGTTCTGGGGATTTGAACTCAGGTCCTCACACTTACGCAGCAGGCACTCTTATCCACTGAGCTACCTCCCCAGCCCTTTTGACTCATGGCTAAATCCTGAAGTGAATATTAAAATGTATCACTTTATCATGGCAATCTATGTTTTTAATCTTTGGCCTGAGTTGATAAATAAACTCATATAAAACACATTTCCCAGAGAAAGAGAAAAATGGCCTCAGGCTGTAGCACAACGCGCTAAGTGACAGGACACGTGAGTCACTAATTCAAAAGATTCAAGGCAAACAAATCCACCCAGAGACCAGCTTCTCTTGGTAAACTGAGAGAAGCACAGGTAAAAACAACTCCCCTTTGAATCTCCTGCCCTCCGGTGCTGTCTGTACTGCCAAAGCGAAAGTGTGCACACACACAGAACAGAAGCCAGCAGCTCAGAAAGCCTGGGATAATTCAAGATGGGCAATGCAGAGAACCATCTTCGTGGGTTTGGGGGGGGGGTTGTTTGCGTTTACCTTTATTGTGGTTTCCTGTGAATCTTCACTCGTGGGGTTCCACATGCCTATAATCCCATCACTTGGGAGGGGGAGGCAGAAGGATCTGGAGTCTGAGGTCAACCCGGGCTGCATAGTAAGACTCTGTCACAAAAGCGTAAAAGCTAAAAATGACCTACCTTTCCTGTCTGTGTACGCTCTGAGTAGGCCTCCTTGACCTCTCTCTACCTTATCTCTTGAGATATTAGCTTTGATGGAGCTCAGAGGCCTCCATGAAACCCCAGTGGCTGTTTCTGTGGCAAGTTCCCACACTGAATGTCAGTCAGCACGTCTCTAGGAAAGATGCCTGGGCCCCACCCACAACTACTTCATCCACGGTGGTGAGGACTGAGCCAAGGAACCTAGCACATTGACTGTTACTAAAGCCCTTCATTTTAACAAAGGAGAAGTCAATACCCAAAGAAAAGATCTGAATGGTTCGTCTCAAATCCACCGACTTCAGAGCCAAAGCCAGATTTGGCTTCTTCTCCTGGGGCGAGAACATCTCCAAAGCCAGAACCACATGTTCACACCTGGCCATGCTAATCTTTGCCAAGAGTCTGATGCCTTCCAGAACGTGGGACTTCTCATTATTTCCTCCCCCAAACACTCTCCAACTGCTTTGCAGTAGCTGGTGGCACACATTTCCTTCCCCATTGTCCCAAACACCAAAACCAGTTGAAAGCAGCACCCAGGAACTACACTTTTCTGAGATTTCCAGAGCAGAACTGGGAAAATGTAACCCATGCTCGGCTATATAAGGGCCGGGCAGTGAGGAGGTCAGGGCAAGAGCACAGACTTCAGTATGGTCTCTAGTTCCAGTTGAGGTCTGAGTGTTCCCGTGTACACGCAAGAGAAGAATGGCTGTGGGATCCGCTTCTTAGTGTGACCGTGAGAAGAACATGATTGACATAGAGAGCGTTTTGCCCGTTGCCTGAAATAAAGCAGACATCTGGGGACCCTTAGCCGGAATTGCTGCTGTTGTGGGTTATGACGGGTGTGTTTTATCTTAGTCTTTATGGTCAACTTGATCCAATCTAAAGTCACCTTTAGACTAAAGGGATTAAAAAAGGGATTAAAGGCATGCGCCACTACTGCCCGGCTGATGGTGACAGCTCAAAACAGAGCTCCTGAGAGCCTTGAGAACCATCTACACCGTCCACCTATGCAGCTAAATGCCACCACTGAAAGCCGGGACTCAATCTGCTACCACATAAGTTTGAACAACACTGGGCTAACAGGACGGACAGTCAGCTCCCCACCTTTCCCGTTGCTGTTAGCCCCCTGCAGAGGCTAGTCTCAACCCAAATGCTTCCCGGGTTTCAGCCCATGGAACCCTACCCATACCTTAGTATGGGGTGGGCTGTGAGTATCATTCCCATTCTGCAGATGGAGAGATCAAGGTCATAAGAAACCAATAGCATAAGACTTATGTTGAATGCCGAACTCCCAACTGGGTCTGGCTGACAGATATCCTGCCTAGGAGACACAAACTCAGAATGATAGCAAACTCTTTGAAGTTCTTCAAAATCCAAAGTCAAGCATGATGGCATAGGCCTGTTGTCAAGCACTTGGGATATAGGGGCAGGAGGATAAGAAATTCAAGGTTATCCTTTGCTAGGTAATGAGTCTGAGGCCAGCCTGGGCTACATAGTAAATTCGAGGCCAGGACATTCTGTCTCGAACAAGCAAAACCTGGTGTGGGACCATGGTCTGTATTCTGTCAATTATATTTTAAATAAACACTGATTGGCCAATAGCCAGGTAGGAAGTATAGGCGGGACAACCAGACAGGAAGTAGAGGTGGGTCAATGAGAACAGGAGAATTCTGGGAAGAAGGAAGCCCATTCTCTCTGCAGTTGTGAGCCTACCACAGAAGAAGCAAGATGTGACTGCCTCGCTGAAAAAGGTACTGAGCCATGTAGCTAACACAGATAAGAATAATGGGCTAATATAAGTTATAAGAGTTAATAAGAAGCCTGAGCTAATGGGCCAATCAGTTTATAACTAATGTAGAACTCTGTGTGATTTCTTTGGGACTTAATGATTGTGGGAACTGGGCAGGACAGAAACCCCGTCAACAAAAACCCATCAACCAGGCTATTAAGATGCCTCAAGAGGCAAAGGTACTTGCCATGTAAACCTGGTATCCAGAGTTCAATCCCTGGAATCCATACAAAGATGGAAGGAAAGAAATGGCTCCACAAAGTTGTCCTCTGTCCAAGAAAGGTGGCACATGTCTTTAATCCCAGTACCCAGGCAGCAAAGGAAGGTGGATCTTTGTGAGGTCGAGGCCAGCCTGGGCTACATAGTAAGTTCCAGGCCAGGGCTACACAGTGAGATCCTGTCTCAAACACAAACAACAGTGTACATGCGCAGTGACAAACAATAAAACAATGTACATAGTTTAGAAACCCATGTCATAACCTATCTAATTCTTTAAAAAACAAGTCTAAGAGTATATTGTGAAAATTCTTCCCCAGGAGGAGATGTAACATCTACCACCTCTCCTAAGGTTCCAACAACAAATCAAGGCATAAGACATAAGTCTCCCAAAACTCACTCTGAGGAACCATTGAGTTTATTGGGCTTCCCTGTGGAACAGTGGGCTACATACAGCAATGTGTATTCCTGGCCACATCAGGCCACACCTGGAAAGCCTTTAACCAGCAGGGATGAGACTTCCCAGCAGGGGTAATTAAAGCAGGTTGCATACAACAGGTAGTAGGAAGCAGCTGGGTACTCACGACCCTCCTCACCCCTCCACAGGGGAGCGTGTGGTGGTTTAAATAAAAATGGCCCCCATAAACCCTCAGAGAGTGGCACTATTAGGAACTGTGGCCTTGTTGGAGGAAGTGTGTCACTGGGGGTGAGCTTTGAGGTTTCAGGACCTCAAGCCAGGACCAATAGCTCACTTGTTTTTCCTGCTGTCTGCAGATCCAGATACAGAACTCTCAAGTTACCTCTCCAGCACCAGGTCTGCCTGCATGCTGCCATGCTTCCCACCATGATGATAATGGACTAAACCCCTGAACCATAAGCGAGTCCCAGTTAAATGTTTTCTTTCGTAAGTGTTGCCATAATCATGGCATATTCTTTCTATTGGCAGCTATAGAACCCCTAAGATAGAGTGTTAACAGTCAACAAGCCCACCTGGGCTGATGCTTTTGCAAGGAAGGCCCAGCTGAATCCCTAAGATGGAGGCTGTTTGGCTGGGAGGGCTCTCTTGACAGGGAGCGAAAGGCTTTCCCAAATGACTTCTCCTTACCAAACAGAAAGAGACACTCTTGTCCCATAGCCACTTCCCAGAGCTTAGCAAAGGAAGAAACAAAAACACAGATGACATTTCCAGTAGTAAACAGCAGCTGTGTGTGTTTTTGAAATCATTTTGTGGGCGTTTCTAGCCTGGTCCTCCTTACAGAGCGACTCTCGCAGCTTACCCTGCTGCTATTGTTACACAGAACGTAGGCTTTAACTGGGAAGGCTGAATGGAAGAGCCACGAAAGACCAGCCATGAGGCCATCTATCACAGCACCCACAATCCACTTGAGGACCTAAGCCACACAAAATATGCAGTAAAGCTGGGTGTGGATGATGCGCTTATCTAATTATTCTTTATTAATAAAAACTCACGAACTGGATATGGGGTGAGAACCTGAATGATCAGAGAAGCAGCGGAAAAGCCACCAGTGACCACCTACCTATCTCTGTAGTCCTCCATCCAAAAGGGCTGAGACCCTCTCTACGCCCCGCCCTACTACTTCCTGACTGTCTGTCCTCGGTCCTCCAAAACCTCTATGGTTAATTTTGGTCAGCTAGTAGCTAGCTCCACCATCTGATTCAAAGATAGCTTTATTGTCAGAATGCAATCAAAACATCACACAACAGATGGACACATGGGAAGCCCCAAGAAATCTTCACTTGGCAGAAGTCATACTCTACTCACCTGCTGTGAACTTAAACCCAAGTCAGTGCCTAAAGAAGGATTTGTGTCTCCTTGCCTGCTGGAATTATTTATAAAGTTTTTTTTTCACTCTTTCTATTCACTGTGAAAATAAATTTTGTCTTTCCCCACTCAGTTTCCCACTCAGCTTCCCGAGTAAGGTAGTTAAACCTAGGAAGAAGCGGTGGAGAGACACATTTGAAAAAAAGTTAATGGGGTTTGGGAAACATCAGCCCAAAACATGGTGTGGGTTCACTGAGATAAGATAGCAGCAGACTGGAGAGATGGCACAGTGGCTAAGAGCACTGGCTGCTCTTCCACAGGTCCTGAGTTCAATTCCCAGCAACCACATGGTGGTTCACAACCATCTGTAATGAGATCTGGCACCTTCCTCTGGTGTGCGGGCATACATGGAGGTAGAATGTTGCATTCATAATAATAAATAAATCTTTTTTTAAAAAAGACAGCAGCAAAGGTGCTTATTGTCAAGCCTAATGGTTTGAACCAAATTCCCAGCACCCATACCCAGGATGGAGAGAACGAGCTTCCAAAAAGTTATAAGGAGAAAGATCACTGACCCAGATTATCATGGCCAAATTAATTAAAGCAAGATTTCTGTATTTGTGTACCCAGCTACCTCCCTCTAAGGTAGGTTCAAGAGCCTTGGATATGAGGAAGACAAGGTTTTTATAGCTCAGGGGTTTCCAAATGGGCAAAATAAGCAGGGTTACAGCAGAAGAATGTAGGTATAACAAGTTAATCATAACAACCTCCTGAAGCAAAGACATGGTTGCAATGAGGTAGTCATAACAGCCTTTTGAAACAGGGGTCAGGTCATAAGATAGTTTGGGTTTTTTTGTTTTGGGTTCTTTTGTTTTGTTTTGTTTTGATTTGGTTTGGTTTTGGTTTTGGTTTTTAGAGACAGGGTTTCTCTGTGTAACAGCCCTGGCTGTCCTGGAACTCACTTTATAGACCAGGCTGGTTTTGAACTCACTGCGATCCATCTGCCTCTGCCTCCCGAGTGCTGGGATTAAAGGCGTGCGCCACCACCGCCCGGCCACAAGATGGTTTTGAAGCAAAGACATGATGGCCTTTCCTATAACAGGCAGTACAGAACCATTTGTAGTTAAGGTTACAGGTGGGGCATAGCCCAATTCCTGAGAAACAAAGGTTCAACCACAAACAAGAATGAGCCTAGTTTGCCTTTACTATAAGATGGCCTTTAAGCCTAAGAGGCAGGCTAGTTCCTCATTCCTCCCTTGTCTTCTATGTCCCAATCAAATCTTTGATAGGGTTCTAGCATTCTTTATCTTTGTTAAGGACAAAGGGTGACAAATTCTTCTCCGTAACTACTTCCCGCTGAAATTAGGACACCATTGTCAGGGCCCAGGAAGGCTAGAATATTAGCCAAAGTCTGGGAGGGAATTAGGACATGTGTTATCAGAAGCATCCAGTTAGCTGGCCCAGCTGAAGACACAGGGAGCAATCACATCAACTGGACTGGTTTATATCAGCTTTCGGCCAAGTCCAGGGCTTTCTGGTTTTGTAGGACTACCTCGGGCAGGTGGGATTGGGATCACCTTTGGAACAGTTTGTAGTCCACAGTTGACTTATGGATTGTGTCTACCAGCTGAGTAGAACCCCGCCAAGACAGATACAGACTAAAGACAAAAGTTAAAGAACATAGAGGAAGCCTTAATATTTGTAGCTTCCTCCTCAAGAACAGCCAAAGGAAGGGAAGCTTAGGCTGTTGACTGACAGGAGTACTTATCCGGAGGGTCCACCTTTCACAGGTCAAATGGACGCCTGTCAATCAACAACCTAAGCTTCCCTGCGTTGAAATCCACACTGTAGAAAAAGCAACCAACATGAGTCTGTAAAACAGCTAGACTCACTCCTTTGAGTCATAGCAAAAGCTATGGCTTTGGGTTAAAAGGGACATTTTTTTTCTGTCCAGGGGGCTAGGTATGTAAATTGGAGAGAGGTGTTTACGGCATGATGAAAAGCATCTCTAAGTCTACTTTTAGAAACAACCAGAGGAAACCCGGAACCTTGAGCTTGTGACCGTAAGAGTAGTCAGAACTTTACCAGCTTATTAGAACTCCATGGGGCGATGTTAAAACTTTGAATTTTTGAAACCTTATTGTAACAGTAGCACAGGGGCTGGGTGATGGTGACACACACCTTTAATTCCAGCACTCTGGAGGCAGAGACAGTGGATCTTTGTGAGTTCGAGGCCAGTCTGGTTCACAGCGCTAGTTCTAGGACTGGCTCCTTAGCTACTGAGAAACCCTGTCTCGAGAAGAGTAACAAAAAACAAATAGCATAGAGTAACTTGTATTTGTAGATGTTTATCATTTAAATTATTTTTTACTTTCATAATTTATATAAACCGTAAACCTTCCTATCCAATTATTTATCATTAGACATATATATATATATAACTGGATGATTCCGGAGAGCAGTCTTTGCAAAGCAAGTTCCTTTAAATAGTAAAAGTTACATCTGAAACTTATTTGTCCTTTAATATGAAGCCTGTTGGTGAGGCAAACCTGTCTGTGAGTTTGCCTTTTTTTTACCAGGTGACCTAATACAGCTCTAGAAAAGTAAGGCCTGGTTTTTATGTATGAAATACATTGACCAGGCAGCTACTGCTAAGTTGATAAAGCCAGAGTTAGCTGTCAACACCATCAGAGACCTGAGAAGGATGAATGATGGAAACGAAATGACTTATGTATCCACTCAAAGGGCAGAGACGTGCCCTCTACTTAGACCGTTGCCTCAGGCTCCCATGGTCTCGATGATTTCCCTGGAGATGGTGGTCGGTCTTCGGCTGTCATACAGAATTTTTTTAAGATTTATTTTTTTTTTTTACATATACAACATTCTGCCTCCATGTACGCCCACACACCAGAAGAGGGCGCCAGACCTCATGACAGATGGTTGTGAGCCACCATGTGGTTGCTGGGAATTGAACTCAGGACCTCTGGAAGAGCAGCTAGCGCTCTTAACCACTGAGCCATCTCTCCATCCCCACAAGACAGAATTTAATCTTTCGCGCCATACAGAGCAGCATCAGCCTTTGGCTGCCAGACCCACGTTGGAGAGATGTTCCTGTAGATGAGGAGCTTGGGATACCTGACCCCACTTTGGCTTATGCAGAGTAGGACACTCAACCCAACAGTGTCCACAGTTTGGGCACAGCCCTGGGGTGGGGCTGCTTTGCCCACTGATTAATGTTATCATAACCCAAGTGGAGTCATTGGTGTTCCATATGAGCTTTTAAAACAAAACAAAAACAAGCTTTTAAAACATGGTGTCCCCAAAGGACAGTTGCATTAGGCTGCTTGTTCGTCCCAGCCACCCAGAACCAAAATAATCACACAGAAACTATATTATTTAAAATACTCCTTGGCCCATTAGCTCTAGTTGCTTATTAGCTAACTCTTACATCTTAATTTAACCCATTTCTATTAATCTTACACATCATCACGAGGCTGTGGTTTACCGGCTAAAGTTCTGTTCGGCTTTGGCGGGGCTACATGGCTTCTCCCTGACTCTGCCTCCTTTCTCCCAGCATGCCATTTAGTTTTCCCGGCCTACTTCTATTCCCCGCACAGGCCCAACACAGTTTCTTTATTAACCAATGGTATTCACAGCATACAGAGGGGAATCCCACATCAAAGTACGGATTGAGAAAAGGCCTTCCTGAATTCTTCTTGAACCAAGTCTTGAGACTGTTTTGAGAGGTGTCCTCCCTATGGCTCAGGGAACATCTTTGTCCCAGGAGGGACAGGGGAGAGGAGGTTAAACAGGCCTGCCATCCCCCTGACCACACCAGTTTTCCTACTCTTCCCCTCAGTCCCCTCTGTCCTGTAGGATGGGGAAGACCTGCGCTCTCCACCCACCTGTTCCACGCACGCTCAGATTTAACTGTTTCTTGGGGTCTTTGATAGGTCTCAGACAGTCCAGGTGTCTAAATATAGGCTCAAACTGGACTAAAGAATTCCCGGTGGTTACACAAAAGCCAGCTTTCCTCGTGAACTTGCGAAACAGATTTTCCATCCCCAAAAAGAGTCATTTCCGTGCCTCTGGCAGAAGGAACATGACTCGTTGCCTGACAGAGCTCCAGCATTTTGGCATTGCCTGTCACACACTGATATATACCTGTGATTGCCTCTCAAAGCCGGTGCGGGCCTCCAGCTCCCTCAGTCCCTACTCACAAGTACTTGGTGCATATCGCAAAGCCTCCACAATTGCATGCTCTCTCCCCTCTCCTCCCAGGCTCCCCCCCACACACACCTCTCACTTCTCTCGTTACTGTTACTCTTTATTCTCTGCCCTCTAGCCCTGTCCCTGTCCAATCTGATTCTCTTTCCCTCTGCTCTGGACTCTTCCCGATGCCTATGAATATTTTCTCTCTCCTATTCACTGTAAAAATGTTTCTCTTGAAGGAGTGGTCATGTCAACTGTTTCTGTCCTGAGCCCCCCACACACACACACACACACACGCAGTCCTCATCCCTTACAAGGTTCTATTGTTCTATAAAACATTTTAATGTTTGCATGGTTTTTTTTTTCTCGTTAATCTGTCTTTTATAACAAAACTCCAGACAGGAACCCAAAAAGGTTAAAGGGGGTGGGGTCGGAGAGATTCCCTTGTTTACAAAATCAGCTTTTTTTTCTGCCTTTTCTAATCTATGTTGTTCTAGGTCAATGCAGCTGGACGGGCGCCGCCATTGGAATAGTTAGAGCAAGAACACACTTGGAAGCCTGGTAGCCTGTAACAACTCAGTTTGTTTACAAGCAATTTGATTCATTAAGATCAAGAAAGGAAAGTAAGCCTGCCCTTTCTGGCTCATATCTGTGCTCCTGGCACTTGGACACTGAGGCTGGAAGGTTGCTGTAAGTCCGAAGCCAGCTTGTCTCCAAAAAAAAAAAAAAGAAGAAGAAGAAGAGGAGGAGGAGGAGGAGGAAGAAGAAGGAAGGAAGGACAAAAGGAGAGAGAGGGACGAGAGAGGGTTGTTAGCATCAGTTTGCTGCGTCTTTTCCAGCTAGCATGTCTCTGCCAGCAGTTCCTGGTGGGAAGGTTAGGAGAGAAGCGAAAACAGAAGCCTGTGGCAGCTGGTGCCCGTGATGCGCTCCTGCAGCCCACCTGGAAGTATCAATCTGAGCAGGTTGGCACCGCCTCCTCGGCTTGGCCTCCAGCGCCCCCTACAGGAGCTCGACAAGAACTGGCATCAGGGAGCTAGAAACAAATCGGACTCCATTTAGCCTGAGACTGAGGAAGGGTTTTTTTACACAACCCTGGGAAAGCCCCAGGGTTAACTGAAAAAAATTGGTCACCACGCTATGTAAAGATGAGCCTAAAGCTGTATGCGGGGAGTCTGACAGGGACCCGTATCATCCCCACGCTTCATCAATCTATGGCTGAAATGAGGAGAGCGAGAAAGGGCAAGTTCTGAGTCAGAGTCTCGCGGGGAGAGAATGCTGTGTCAGCCTCTGCAGTGGAGCCTGGACCGAGCGAGCCATTAATCGCTCGTCTACCATTCGCTCAACAAATGGCTACTATGTATCTCTTTATCAGCCAAGGGCCTTACTTGGGACCAATGATAGGAGATTTATTATGACATGGTCCCTGTACTTTGTCTAGTTTAAAGAGCTATTTATACATATGACTTCCATCCCATGGGCAAACACACCCACAGATGTGCCCTAGAAATGTCCTTAAAAGACAGGGGCAGCTGGGCAGTGGCTGTGCAAGCTTTTAATCCCAGTACTCGGGAGGCAGAGGCAGGTAGATCTCTGAGTTCAAGGCCAGCCTGTACTGAGTTCCAGGACAGCCAGAGCTAGACAATAGCCCTTGGCCACAGCAGGACACATTCATTAAGGGTCAGTCCAGAGTCAAACTGAAGGCAAAAGGGAGTGATTTGAACCCAGCTCTAAAGATGAAGACCATCTCTGCCCCGCCCCAGGCACAATAACCCATAAAACAGAATAAATCGCTTGCTTTAAAGCATGATCAAATTCCAAACACAGGAAGATAGATAAGTAAAATATGATACTAAACATACTTGGTGGGTTTTTTTGTTTTGTTTTGTTTTTGGTGTTTTGTGGTTGTTGTTGTTGTTGTTTTTCAAAACAGGGTTTTTCTGTAGCGTTGAGGCCTGTCCTGGAACTTACTCTTGCAGACCAGGCTGGCCTTGAACTCACAGAGATCCCCCTGCCTCTACCTCCTGAGTGCTGGGGTTAAAGGCATGCGCCACCATCGCCCGGCCATACTTTGTGTATTAATGTCTTCCTCTGACTGCCACATTCATGCATACAGGAGAGAGAGAGAGAGGGAGAGAGAGAGAGAGAGAGAGAGAGAGAGAGAGAGAGAGAGAAGAAAGAAAGAAAGAGAACCATTGCATGTGTGTAATTATTGAACACCAATTTTAAACAGTTCTCTCTGCGTATGTGTTTCTTTTTTGGTTTTTCGAGACAGGGTTCCTCTGTATAACAGCCTTGGCTGTTCTGGAACTCACTCTGTAGAGCAGGCTGGCCTCAGACTCACAGAGATCCTCCTGCCTTTGCCTCCCGAGTGCAGGGATTAAAGGTGTGTGCCACCACTCCCATTTAAAATATATGCTTTAACTACTACCATAAATTAGACCTTTTCCAAAAGGAAAGATAACAGGTCCTTTGAAGAATCCAGGGTGGGGGTAGGGGGACAAGTGGTGGGGAATTCATGCAAACTAATCCTGCTTGACTCATGGAGCTCCATTATTTTGTTTCTTTCCCGCTCCATTTGGTGCTAGTGAAGGCATCAGAACACCGAGGCCTGGAGCCAGCTTCCAGACCAGGCTTCGTGTGTCTGGACTGGCTGAGCCCATAAGAAGAGGCCATGTCCGTTCCAAGGGGAGATCATCACAGGACCACAAACCCAGGCTGCCCTCTACATAAAGAGGTAGCAACCTCACAGTATGTTAGAGGGAGAGAGGCCGAAATAATCACACAGAAACAGTATTAATTTAAATCACTGTTTGGCCCATTAGCTCTGGCTTCTTATTGGCTAACTCTTACATCTTAATTTAACCCATTTCTATTGATCTGTGTATTGCCACGTGGCTGTGACTTACCGGGTAAAATTCTGGCATCTGTCTCCGGCAGGGCTACACAGCTTATCTCTGACTCTGCCTCCTTTCTCCCAGCATGCCATTTAGTTTTCCCCGCCTACCTAAATTCTGCCCTATCAACAGGCTAAGGCAGTTTCTTTATTCATTAATGGTAATCACAGCATACAGAGGGACATCTCACATCAACAATATTCAGATGGGACCAAGATAACTGAGGAAGAGGGGCCACCAGGACAGGGACCCAAGATAGACCCGATGTCAACCAGAGACAGTCCTACACCACAGCCCCACTAACCTTCTCATGGCACTTCACAGAAGACGAGAGCATTTGTGTAAGGCCAAAACAACCAGATGCCTCCATAATCCTGACCCTATGAGGCTTTGGCTGTCCAGACCCTTGGGAGGAGTTTGCCATGACAGCCCCCTCCCACCACTTCCTTCCCCACTCTCCCTCTTCTCCAGCACAGAAAACCAGATCCGCTGTCATCTTGGATCTAGGGATGGCGCATTTGCCTCTCCTTGTATCCATTTCGGATCTGTTGACATCTTCACAGAGCCTGGGGGAAGGGGCAAACCCTGAGCAGCAGGAGCCATGGGCCCCACCCTCGGGAAGAAGAATATTGAAGACTGAAGAAATAAGTGGAGACCCTTGGATGGAGATTTCATGTGTGGGTCTGTGAGCCAGGGTGGGGGTTAGAAGGAAGAGCACTCTTAAGCGAGGAGGCTGGGGAGACTTTTGTAGTACTGGGATCTGAGAGGAGAGAAGGAGCTGGCCCTAGCCTAAACTGGAAAGGAAAGGGAGGAGTGATGTGGGGGGAGGGGGAGTTCTGATTCCCAGCCCAGACTGAATCCCCGACCTCTGAGCAGTCAGCCTGCCTGGCAGGCCCAGGGGCCCATCTTGAAGTCTGGGCGGGAGAGGGACCCTGAGTGAGTACCATGCCCCTGTAGCTTCCCTTAGCCTGGATGAGCACCCAATGGCGCTGCACTCCATTTCCATCCAGCACCCTGACCTCCAGCTTCTCCTCTGGTCCCTAGTCTCCAAACTCCAACCAAGGCCAAGCCCAGCGGGAGCAAGAGAAAGCCATCCTGCTGTCTCCTTCCCAGCCAGTCCCATCTACAATCCATGCCACAGACCCTTATTCTCAATGCGGCTCGGCCACATCACCGTCCTTCCCAAACAGTGACACTGGAATGTATGAAAACCCACTGTTGACTTGTCCCTTCCCTCCCGGGGCATCCTGAGCGGTCTGATCCTGCCTCACTCTTGTAAGGTAAAGTGTTGTTTTTCACTCTTTTACTCTTCCCCACCCCCACCCCACCATCCAGCGCCCGAATAAACATATGGAGGCTTATTCTTTCTTATGAATGCGGCCTTAGCTTCTTTATTTCCAGTCAGCTTTTCTTAACTTATCCCATCGACGGTTTGCCTCTGGGCTTTTACCTTTCTCCATCCACCCAGAAGAGAATTGACTGAGGTCCCTGCCCTAACGAGCCTTCCTGCCCCAGATACAGACAGAAACTCAGAAATTCCAGAGTCTCCTCAGAATGACTACAACGTTTCCTCCTTCCCAAACAGTCTGTCCTGGACCCTTTGCTGCAGCCCTAGGAATGTTCCTGCCTCCAAAAAAAAACCAAACACAAACATAAAACAAAACAAAAAAACACCAAGTAAAATCTGGCCACATCAGAAGTCTGCCTCCCACCTGGGGGAGCTCTAAGGACCAAGAACCAAGAAAGGCCGTGAATGGGAGCAGGCTACAGAAAAGCCCGCAGCCCTGCTCAAACCCAAAGGGGGGTTTTGGTTGTTGTCTGCAAGGCAAGAAGTACTGTGGGAGAATTCTCCCCTCTTGCTCTCACTTCCCCTTCTTTTTCTTGGGCCCAAGAAGGGGAAAATCCTAAGGATCAGGAGCTAATGTAAAATAATCTAAACAAGACTTGTATAGTTGCATTTCTCCCCTCCCCAATATTTTCTGATAGCCTTCCCATAACTGGGTTCCAATGATTCTAGTTGGAGGTCATTAAAAATCACTGGGTCTCTGGATGGTGGTGGCGCACACCTTTAATCCCAGCACCCAGAAGGCAGAGGCAAGTGGATCTCTGAGTTCAAGGCCAGCCTAGACTACGGAATAAGTTCAAGGACAGCCAGAGAAATCCTATCTCAGAAAAACAAATATAAAAACAAAAAACAAACACAATAAAATCACTGGATCAGAAGAAATTGTGTTGGGAGAAAACTAAAGGCCTGCCTCTCTGATGCTCCATCATACAACCCTAGTGCAGCCGCCCCTTGGGAAGAGAGAGAGTGACAGCCTATTCCAGCAGCCCCGATAAAGACATTGGTTCCAACACTATGCTAACCCCCTAGGCTTACCATCCCCTGGTTCTCAGTGTGGCTGTGCTAGCATTTCAGTCGCAGAGAGAGCCCAGGAATGCCTCATCCTGCTCACCCTGCTTCCCTTACAACAGGGTCTGAGTGGTACCACGGAGTTCAGGGAAGAATTCCCCATCTACTGTGAATCATAACAATCATGGTACGTATTTACTTTGGTACCCATTCTCCAGGGTGAGCAGAGCAGGGAGCGAGCGTTCAAGGCAAAACAAACTGAAAGACAGGACGTGTCCCAAGGGGTTGGGGACTGTGAAGACCATGAGTGTAGAGCTGTAACTGAAAGGTGACCCTAGCTCACCCTTGAGAGACACTGGGCCTCCTTACCTGCGGATATTCTGCCTGGATACGAATCACCACAACCTGATGGACAGTTACCCTGAAGCTGAGATACAACCAAACACTTTGTCAAACCTCTACTTCCAACTACAGAGAGATGTTTCCTGTTTGTATCTTCTACCCAAAGATGTGGTCCCAACCTGAGTCAATACACATCCCAGTAACCTGGCTCATGACAGGGATGGGGGAAAGTTTTAGTGATTTCTATCTTTGTGTCCCCAATGATGAATATACATCATTTTTAGAGAACTGAATCTTTCAAAGAAGTCTGATGGAAGGATGCGTAGGTGGATATATGTATATATGGACGGGTGGGTGGATAGATGGGTAGATATATGTATATATGGATGGGTGGGTGGGTGGATGGGTGGATATATGTATATATGGACGGGTGGGTGGATAGATGGGTAGATATATGTATATATGGATGGGTGGGTGGGTGGATGGGTGGATATATGTATATATGGACGGGTGGGTGGATGGATGGGTAGATATATGTATATATGGATGGGTGGGTGGGTAGATATATGTATATATGGATGGGTGGATGGGTGGATGGGTGGGTGGGTGGGTGGGTGGATATATGTATATATGGATGGGTGGATGGGTGGGTGGGTGGGTGGGTAGATATATGTATATATGGATTGGCTGATAGACAGATGGTGGGATGGATGGTTAGATGGATATAGGTGTAGATAACCAAGTGGTTACAGCCTGAGCCACCTGCCTCCGGGATTTAAAGTTCTAGTGACATGGTTTCTTTCAAGCTCCTGTGTTCTCAACAACAGTGAGGAATGGAGGGAGTAGTTCAGTGGCAGGGTGCCTGGGGCAAGACCCTACATTGTGATCCTCATACCACAAAGAGAAGCAGTGAGAGACGGTTGTGCCCCAAAGCAGAACCAGAAGGATGGGCCATTTCAGCCATCCTGGCAAATTTGGAGGACACTGTACCTTGTGTCTCGGTCCCTGTTCCACTGCTGAGAAGAGATAGCATGACCATGGCAACTCTTATAAATGAAAGCATTTCATTGAGACTTGCTTACAGTTTCAGAGGTCTGGTCCATTACCATCATGGTGGGGAGTGTGACGGCACACGGGCACAATGCTGGAGAAGTAACTGAGCGGTCTAAGTCCAGATCCGTGGGCAGCAGGAAGGAGAGAAAGATACTGGGCTTGGAATAGGCTTTTTGAAACACAAAGCCCACCCCACAGTGACACAATTCCTTCAATAAGGTCACACCTCCTTGTAGCATGAGGTGCTGCTTGTTGGGGTTTCTGTCCTGCCTGGTTCCCACAGTCGTTAGGTCCCAAAGAAAATCACACAGAAGTCTCCATAAGTTATAAACTGATTGGCCCATTAGCTCAGGCTTCTTATTAACTCTTATAACTTATTTTTTTAATATTTTTTATGGTTTATTTAACTTTATTTTATGTGCATTGGTGTGAAGGTGTCAGATCCCCTGCAACTGGATCTTCAGACAGTTGTGAGCTGCCATGTGGGTGCTGGGAATTGAACCCGGGTCCTCTGGAAGAGCAGTTAGTGCTCTTAACCACTGAGCCATCCCTCCAGCCCCCAACTCTTATAACCTATAATAACCCGTTGTTCTTATCTATGTCAGCCACATGGCTCAGTACCTTTTTCAGCAGAGTAAGTCACATCTTGCTTCTTAGATGTCTGGACAGGACTGCAGGGAGGAACTTCCTCCTCCCCAGAATACTCCTGTTCTCAGTGCCCCACCTCTACTTCCTGTCTGGTTGTCCCATCAATACTTCCTGCCTGGCTATCGGCCAATCAGCGTTTATTTAAAACATAATTGACAGAATACAGAATTGTCCTACATCACCTCCTTCCTGAGCCTTCAAATAGTGCCACTCCCTGGCGAACAAGGATGTCAATCTATGAGCCTGTGGGGGTCATTCCCATTCATATCACCCCCCACCCAATTCTCACTCTCCATCACTTGACAATATCTTTTGCCGTTGAGTAGAACTGATCTCTCTCCATTTTTTTTCAAGTATTCAGTGGGAGCAACTTTCATAATTAAAAGCTGCAGGAACGTCCTGACAGCTAGCTACCCTCACCCTGGGTACCTCGCCAACACTGGGCCTTGGTGTATCAGCATCCCGTTCTCTCCCCATATGTTTCACTGGTAGCTCTGGCTACCTGGGTTTCCCTTGGAATCATTTAGTCCTCATCAACCGCCTTTTGCGAGGACTGATTAGGGAGCCAGGAGCTGCCAGACTGAGTGGCTCCTGGAGTATGGGTTCTGTTTTTGGGCAGTGTTCCCCGCTTTCGTGGGTGGCGTGACTCTCAGCAGACACTGGGAGTACGTAGCTGCATGAGATTCTAAAGCACTCACTTAGACTAAGGAGGCATGTGTGCGTTAGCCTAGCCAAAGTGGCTCCCTACAGAGGTGAGCACGCCGTACAATCCCAAGGAAAACAACTGCTTTGAAACGCAGGAGAAAGCTGCCAATTTCAAATCATGGTGCGGTAAATTGTGTACAGCAAGTGATCATAATTGGATCGTCATGCCTTGGCTTGGCGAAAGGCTTGAACTGCATCTCTCCCGAGTTAACTTTTCCAGTATCCTCACCAAAGCTGGGGTGGGGGCAGCTGGTAGCTTCTGAAAATGGCAGTCATTTACATAACCCTTTGCATACCCACGGCTTGAGGGAGGGGAGCCAGTTAAAGCCCTTGCCAGAAGGAAGCATCACAGCTCGGCAATCACCGGAAAGTCAAAGGATAGCATTGCCAAACAAAAATCACGACACGGTCTTTGTTGCACGGTTAATAAGTCACCTCCTCTTCCTCCTCTTCTGCTTCTGCTAGTAAACTGAACTTGGCAGGCTTGCTATTTTCCTTACAATGGCAGCTGATGAAATTGCCTCCCCAGCACAAACCATCATCAATTGAAGCATCACAGAAGGGGCTACAGAAGGTGACCTCTCTCTCCACAGCTGGGGGACAAGAGCCACTCCACGGGGGGGGGGGGGGGAAGTAAAGAAGTAAAGAAGCATATGTATCTTGGTCTTCTGGGCCATATGTAGATTCGTAAATATTCATCGATGTTCCCAGCGAGTCTTGGTTAAAATAAATCTGTCCTCCCTTTGATGCATTTGTTCAAAAAAAGGATAGTGATGGGCCAGCAAGAGAGCTCATTGTAGAAAGGCAATCACTGGCAAGCCTGAGGACCTGAATTCCAGCTCTCAGGACAATCCGGGAGAAAGAGAGAACTGACTTCCAAAGCTTGTTGTCCTCTGACCTCCACATGGCACACTATGGCAACTACACACACACACACACACACACACACACACACACACACACAAAATTCCTAACATAAACCAGCCAGGAAATCCAGGACACCATGAAAAGACCAAACCTAAGAATAGACACACAAACACACAGACGCACACATACACGTACACATACACAATAGGTAGATGGTAGAAGATAGATAGATAGATAGATAGATAGATAGATAGATAGATAGATACATGATAGATGGATGGATAGATAGATGATAGATAGATAGATAGATAGATAGATGGATGGATAGATAGATAGATAGATAGATAGATGATGGATGAATAGATAGATGATAGATGGATGGATGATGGATAGATAGATAGATAGATAGATAGATAGATAGATAGATAGATAGATAGATAGATGTAATTAAATGCTTTTATTCTGCTTTTGTTTTTTGAGACAGGGTCTCCCTATATAGCCTTGGCTGCTCTAAACCTAATTAGGTAGACCAGGATGATCTCCAACTCACAGAGAGCTACCTGCCTCTGCCTCCTGAATATTACTACTAAAGACATATACTACTAAGCCTGGCTTTAAAAAAAAATTAAAGGGTTGTGAGACTCCAATAAGTTTTGAAATGGTGGCCAGGTCCCCTAAAAAAAAATCATAGACATGCCTGTAATTCTGACTCACGTTCTCCCTTAAGAAGGGGCTGTTTTAGAAATGACATTGTAGCTAACCAACTTCTCTATACTTCCTCTGAGATGTTTTAGCTATTATTGTGTGTGCATGCACACGTGCACATGTGTGAGTGTGGGCATGCCCATGCGGTGGGATGAATGTGGAAGTCAGGTCCATTTTCTCCCCACCTTTCCATGAGTCGCAGGGGACCATGCTCAGGTCTCCAGGCTTGCAGGACAAGTCCTTTTCCCCACCGAGCCATCTTGCCCACCCCACACCTCTTTTCCTATTGTATCACGAGTTGTTAGCATCTTCTACTTTGCACGACGGCGCAGGAGAAGCCTGCGGTTCCACCGGTGTTATGAACACAACTCGAAAGGCTCCACTACTGAACAAAGTTGAGTTCACTTTCCCTACCAAACCGTCCGCTGCTTTGCCCTCCGCTGATGATGAGCGATGTTCTCATTGGTCCCCACCTCGCCTCTGTCTCCTCATTCCCCACAAAGCGCTCCCGACTCAGCTCAGCTGGAACGTCTCAGCGGGGCCCTTCCAACAAGAAAATTCATCACTAATAAAGCCCCTGTCCCTCTCCAGTTGCTATGATACAATACCTGATAACTGGCACGTAAAAAAAGTGAGTATTTATTTCAGCTTATAGCCCACGGTACCCTACCTGTTCTTGTGGCAGGGGAGGCATGGCAGGAAACAGGAGCCTGGTTGCCTTGCATCTGAATTCAGGAAACAAAGAGAGATGGTTGCTCATTCTCAGCCTGCATTCGCCTTTTATTCAGACAGGCTCCCAGGCCATGGGATGGTACCACACATTTCTGGTGGATCTTCCCATCTCTGTTAAGCTAATCCAGATGGGCCCAGAGGCTTCTCTCATCCATGACTCTACATCCTGTGATACTGACATTAACTGCTGTGAACGTGCCCTGTATGAACCACCGTGGCGTTCCCCATCTCCTTCACTGTGCTTGCCAAAGGCTTCTATCCACCCAGGGTGAGTGGCAGAGGATGAGCAAGCAGCACAGGATGGGAGAGCAGCGAGGACGGATCGCAGAAAGCAGCTAGTATGAGGGCAGCGTGCCGAGGGTGGGGGATGCCTCGGTTGGAAAAGCGCTGGCCGGGCAAGCACAAGTGTCTGAGCTTGATCCCCAGAACACATGTAAAAAAGTCAGGCACGCCGGGCGGTGGTGGCGCACGCCTTTAATCCCAGCACTTGGGAGGCAGAGGCAGGCGGATCTCTGTGAGTTCGAGACCAGCCTGGTCTACAAGAGCTAGTTCCAGGACAGGCTCCAAAACCACAGAGAAACCCTGTCTCGAAAAACCAAAAAAAAAAAAAAAAAAAAAAAAAAAAAAAAAAAAAAAAGTCAGGCACTGTGGTATGTGCGTGCCCAGATCGCTGGAGCTCACTAGCCAGGCAGCCTGGCTTTATGGGTGAGTTCCAGATCCAGTGAGAAAGACCATCTCAAAAACAAGGTGAACCGAAGCACCTGAAGACTGGCACCCAGCGTGACCCCTGTCCTTCACACACACGCACACATATACATGCGCACGCGCGCACACACACACACACACACACACACACACACACACACCGCCAGTGCTGGTGGCAGCGGCAGCAGCAGCAGCAGCAGCATTGCTGTTGAAGCATCAAGGTCAGCTTCACTCTCCAGGGTCATGTTTGGAATGTCAGAGGCTTTACAAGGTCTAGTTGAGATTCTAATTAGTCAGACATAAAGTATGAAGGTGGCTGGTTCTTGGGACACCTCAGGTCTTCTCAGAAACAGGAGCTGCCACAGTCTACTTCCCTTCCCCCTCCCCTAACTCATGTAACTTATAAGTGTGGTCTTCCTAGTTCTGAGAACTCAGTTCATTAGTTCCCATTTATTGGCATGTGTGGTAGTTTGAATGGCCATGGCCCCAATAGGGTCCTATACTTGAAATGTTTGGTCCACAGTTGATGGAACTGTTTGGGCAGGACTAGGAGGTGTGGTCTTGGTGGAGGTGTGTCACTAGGGGTGGGCTTTGAAGCTTCAAAAACCCAAACCATTCCCAGTTAGCTTGTTCTCTCTCTCTCTCTCTCTCTCTCCCTCTCTCTCTCTCTCTCTCTCTCTCTCTCTTTCTGCTTTAAGGTTGTTATTTCAACATGTAAACTCTCAACTTCCACCATGCCTGCCTACCTGCTACCATGCTTCCCTCCATGGTGCTCATGGTCTCCTCTACCCTCTGGAACTGTGAGTCCCATATTAAATGCTCTTTTTTTCCCCTCGAGACAGGGTTCCTCTGTAGCTTTGGAGCCTGTCCTGGAACTCGCTCTGTAGATCAGGCTGGTCTCGAACTCACAGAGATCCACTTGTCTCTGCCATCTGAGTGCTGGGATTAAAGATGTGCACCACAATAATAGAAAAGTAACTAAGATAGCATGTCACGGCGATGGTACCCCTAAAACTGTATCCTTCCCTCTCCTACTCTGCTAACCATCTCAGCGATCAAAATCCCAGCATCTTTAAAAAAATAATAAAAATAAAGCAAAAAAAAGCCCCTTAATCCACTGGTTAAATACAGCCTCATAATGGACTACTGTGGTACAGACATTAAAAATGATGCTGTAGAAGAACGTAGAGGGAGGGGAGCTCCAGACGCATTAGTTAAATGAAAATGTCAGGTCACAGGCCAACGGCCAACAGGAACTCAAAGTACAAATTCTTCTTAGAGATAGATTGAGACTGGACAGAAATGGTCATCTCTGTGTGGTTTCTGCTCACCTTTTAACATCCTACAATAACTCTTTGCCGTTAAACAAATGTCAGATGAAAACATCCTGCCTTTACGGGCCGGACTGTGAGGCCCTCCTCCCCACATTTATGTGTTGAAGTCCTAACTGTCTAACTGTGGCTGCCTTTGGAGGCCAGACTGTTGAGGAAGTCACAAAGGCAAAATGGTTTCATGTGCAGGGTCCTAACTCAATGGGACTAGCATCCTCATAGATGAGAAGACAGAAGTCATCAGTCAGGAGTGCATCCTGCCCAAGGTCAGTATCAAGCATTCATGTGCAGTGGTTCTCAACCACCTCTGACTCCAGTTCCAAGGGATCCAATGCCCTCTTCTTGACTTTTCAGGCACCCTCAAACACATGACACACATGCATACAAATTTTTACTAAACAAATGAGAATTTTAAAAAGAAAAGGAAATGGGGCCTCAGATAACACGTGCAGAGACGTGAACACACACCAAGAACAGAGGCCGTCAAAGCAGACGCCACGACCGACACCTTGATGGATTTGATGCCAGCAGAACTGTGAAACCTTTATTGTTGGAGACCAAAAATGAAAGCCTGTGGTATTCTGCTCTAGTGCCTGAGCAAAGACACTGCCTGCCTTTCAAAGACCAGCTCGATGCCAACCCTTCCAGGAACTTCCCCAAACATCCCCTCTTCCCAGTTTCACGTTCCTATCACTTCAGTGCCCCCCCCACCTGTTTAGAATAGCTTACATTTTACCCCCCTCCCTGCTAGGCTTCTTAAGACCAAGCTTTCCGAGGGCACTGGTCGGGGTTAAACCACTGAACTGTTTCCTGACCCAGGTGCTCATGTGGGTGGTGTCTGTGTGCATGTATGCACCTATGTTAACAGGGGCATGTGTTTCTGGGGAAGCTCGCCTGTGTGCACACGCACACGTATGTGTACACGTGCGTCTGTTCACATGTGGGTATGGGAGTGGCGTGAAGGCACGTGTGTCTTGGGGAAGGGTGCTGTTCCAGGAAGGTACCGCCTCTTACCCACTGAGCGATCCTGGAGGCAGCCACACTTCACACTTAACGAGTTTACAAAGCGTTTACATACGCACCCTCTATTCTGGTTGTCACAAACAGACCACCAAGGTGTACATATCTTCCTCGCTCCGGTTCACAGGTGAGGAAAGCATCTTCACAGAGGGCAGGGACCGAACATTTCGTGATGGTGAGAGCTAGACTGTATGAGGGCCCAGCATCACACCAAACTGCGTGCATGCCTTGGCCCCATCTCCACAATGACCATCGCAGGGAGTTATGATTGCCGGGTCCATTTCATAAATAAGGAAACTGAAACCAGGGGAGTCGCTCAGGTTCACGTAGCTAGAAAAGAGCGGAGCTGACAGGGGAACCCAGGCTTACATAGTCACAGCTCACACTTCAAACTGATCCCCACGCTGGCCCCTCCCACATAAAGAAGGACCACTGACTATGCAGAGCAAGCATGCATTGCTCTAGGACCCAGCAGGCTGATCTGTCCTAGAAAAGTAAGGTCGGGTCTAAGTCTTTGGGATGCCCTTGAGTGCGGAGGTGGGGGCACTGGGCCTCACTCAGGGCTGTTCACAGTGAAGGATCTCAGACTGGACTCCGTCACCAATGTTCTTGCCTTCTGTCCTCAAAAGTCCCCCGTATGTACCATCGTACCATCCAGGGGACTGGGAAACTAACAGAGAAAGGGAAGTTCTCACCTCAGTAAGGCAAGCTGGCACAGAATACTATGATGATGAGCTCAGGTTTTTATCGGGGGCTCTGAGGGGAAAGCCCTCAGCCCGACCACTAATTTCTATGAGGGTTTAAGCAAATTACACATATCTTGTGGTCTCAACTTCCATGGCTAGAAACAGAGTTACAGAAGAATGGAGTGTTGGTCGTCATCCAGAGCCACGAGTCATTGTTCCTAATTCCCGGGTGTAATAATTACCTATAATTCCCACATTGGGGGGACTGAGGCAGTAGGATCTCCAGTTCAAGACCCAACTAAGTTCAGGGTCAGCCTGGGACACAGCAAAACCCTCCTTTCAAAGAAGAAACAAAACAGGGCTGGTGATGTAGTTGAGTGGTAGAGCATCTTCCCAGCATGCACCAGGCTCTGGGGTCAAGTCCTAAGACCACAACACCCAACCCTGGCAGAGAAAAGCAGCCTTTGTATTAAAGAAGGAAGTAATAATAGCTCCAATGGGCAGCTTACACTATGCTATCCCTTGCCTTCACCCTTGGGGTGGACGGCATTTTCAGATAAGTCAATATATATGGATTAGCAGAGAAAGCCCTTGGGTTGGGTCAGTAGCAAAAGTAATAATGGTAGTCCCATCCCACCCCATCCCCTTCCCGGAATCTTCTAACTTCTGCCTTCTCCTACTGGTCAGTCCTCTCAGGAGCCGGGGAAACACATTGGCCTATTTCTTTAAGACCCATGAGATATGAGGTAGGCTTCAGAAACGGGCCCAGTTGTGCTTCCTTACCCAAGGACACGAGTTCAATCCTGAGCATCTCTCCATGACTGTGCCCAGCTGCAGGACACAGTATCTCTTGAGAGTCTGCAGAATTTCAGCATCTTGTCGGAATTTTGTCTTACCTTTGTTTGCTTTTGTCTTTGTTACAATAAGAGAGAATTCACCTTCAGCACAGAGCAGGCCCCCCCACCATTTTCATTCCAGGTCTAGAGACACAATTGTAGAATCTCTGCTACAATAGATGACCACTCTCCAGAAGGGAAAAAGGAAGAGGGCTCCTCCTTGCTAGGTACCACACTCTGTCTTCCCAGGGCCTCCCATGGCACTGTGGGGCCTCGACAGGGAGCTCGGAGTTGACATTCTACAGTTATAGCTCACCCAATGTAGCAAGGTGCCTGGGCTCTGCAGGAAAACCTCACCTTCCTGAGTGGCTCGGCAACGCTGGGGAGATGGGGTAAAAAGAGAAAGGTTGCCCATGTGCCACACCCATATGTCTCTGCAGCCTTCGCAGGATCTAAAGCCAGTGCCAGGCAGATCTCCTGCCTGAGGGTCAAGTGGGCAAGCTACCCTTGCTGTCATTTATTCATGGAAACAAGAAAAGCACCCACATCACCATCTCTCACTCAATTGACAAACGTCAAGAACCCTTGCTAGCCCCGTCTCTGTCTTCTGTATTGAGGACACTCAAATAAGAAGATAAATTCCCTGTCTCCAGAAACTTATGGCCTAGTAGGGGTCCAGGGACAGTATCGTCCTTTCTCTCCCACCCCCACATTTATCTGGTAGCCCTGGTACCATCAGTAGGCAAGATAGGCTAGGTGGAATTAGCATGAAAAAAAATACTGGGCTGGCATTTGGCAGCCATCTTAAGTAAGGATCCCATGGTATCAGAGGGCTTTAGGACTTACTTCCGTCTCAGTAGCCGCGGGCTCCAGGTAAGTGTCTAGGTAGCACTACTCAAAGTCATACTCCTAGTAAGGCTGGATATGCTATACCCATGCCTAGAGAAAAGGAAGTGACGTCGGGAGAGGAAGATACGGGCAGCCTAGAAAAGTTTCTGATGGGCTGCCAAGTCGGGGAAAGCATGATCTGGGTCCCAAGTTCTGTGCAAAGGCCCTGAGGCTTGTGTATGAAGCTAGAGGAAGAAACTGTCCCTCTTCTGGCCAGGGAGTCATGGAGAGTGGTGGAGGGACTGAAAGATGGCCTAAATGATGCCTACAGGATGCATCCCAGCCCATCCCAACAAAACTTGGTTTATTCCTTTTTTTTTCCCCCAAGGTTTCTCTGTAATAGCTCTGGCTGTCCTGGAACTCACTCTGTAGACCAGGCTGGCTTTGAACTCAGAGATCCACCTGCCTCTGCCTTCCAAGTGCTGAGATTAAAGGTTTGCCACCACTGAATTCTAAAAGATGGGTCTGACTTGATACGTTCTAAAAGGCAGGGTCTGGTTGGGTCTGGCCCAGTCTGGCCAGGCATGAGGCTCAAATGCTACCCAATTCTACATAGTCAACACAGGAACCCACTGTTCGTGTTTGTGCTGTTTGGCTGTCCTTGCTCTTTGTGTTTCGTTTTGTTTTATTGGACATTCTCACGTAGCTCACGTTGGCCTTGAACTTACTTTACAGTTAAGGATTATCTTGAACTCTTGATTCTCCTGCTTCCACCTCCCAAGTGCTGGGATTAGAAGTGTGCACCACCACGCCCAACTGAGACCAGGCCCAGCAATACACGTCATCTTTGGAAAAGTCTCTAATTCTAAACTTTGGTTTCTGCCACATGCAAGCGTGGGGACATTATCAACATTTGCCAAGAGACAGGATGGGATGAGAGGGGTGGAGTAGACAAATAGCACTTGTTAGCTTTTCTTCTATGCTCTGTGATTTTTTTTTTTTTTTGGCTCTCTCGGTTTAGAATGGCTTCTTTGTTACCTGAGGGCACAGCACAGCTTGGCTTTATCTGTCATTTTCTGCTCTTGGGATTATCTATCTGATTCAGGCCCACAGCATCTAATGAGAATTCAAGTGACAAGACGAGACACCTGTGAGAAAGGAGAAAGGGAAGGCAACGCTTACACAGTATTACTGGAGGGACCCACAGTTACTCAGGCTGAGTTTGGAGAGCTTAGCGCCCAGCTTCCTGGTTCAGGTCCAGTGAGGAACATAAATATGGACAGCTATGAATCCAGGTGTGGTCCATGGGCATCAGAAGGCTATACCAGACCAGCTGGAGTCTCTAAGATCCCAGGTGACCCCTGCACACACCAAACTTTGAGACATAATGTCCTTGTCTGGACATTAGAATCATTTGAAGAGCTTTAAAAACTACTGTTGACCAGAGTAAGTCCCAGGCCACTGAGAATCACACCCATTGATGGGTTGATTGATTGGTGATCGTAGAACCGCCCAGGTGATTTCAACATGCCGCCAGGCTTGCGAGCTCACCTTGGAAACAAAGGCTGCACTGTGCAGGGCGAGAAACAGAGGGCTAAGAGGGCGTGGTAGTGCATGTCCGTAAGCTTGGCCCTTCAGGAGCTGAGACTGGAAGCCGATCTGGGCTCCACCTTTGAAACCCTGTTTCCAAACAAGGAACGAAGAAAAAGACAAACTAGAAAGCAAAGCCCAAACTAATTGAGCATACCTGTAATCCCAACCCTTGGGAGGCACAGATTCAAGGCCATTCTCAACTACACAGTGAGTTGGAGGTTAGCCTCAGCTATATGTCTCAAACAAAACAAAACACAGAGCTTAGCTTCTCCCAGTACTCTCCTTCATTTCATCAGGGATGTAGTTCATTTAGTAGAGTGTTATGTAAGTAACCTAAAGTCTCACAGCAACTTGAGCCAATACCTCCAACTCCAGGTTCCTGCTCATGGACAACTATTGCCCGACAGAGGAGAATGGGGTTGAAAGGAGAGGCATTAGGTCTCAGAGGAAGAATTTTGTGGACATGAGTGACTTATGCCCCTTGAGTCCCCTGACATGCTAATCTGTGGATGCCTCGCCTTCTGGGGCAATCAGTTCCTCAGAAGCGGGAGGCAAGACAGGGCTCTGCTTCTCACTATAGCTGTTGTTCTCTGGACAGGAGGAACCCCCACACCTGTGCCCATCCATCCTGGCCCTGCCTTTCCCACAGTCTCCCCACTCATTTTCCCAGAGACACTGAGAACCTAGGGACTGTCCCCCACCATTCTCAGAACTCAGGTGAGGTTTCTGAGCCCCCAGCACCTCAAGTCCTGGCTCCTCTCAGAAGTACAGGGGCAGGCCCCGTTCTCAAGTCAGCAACCACGCGGAGCTCGAAACCAGCAGGGCCCAGGCTCCCTTGTGACTTGTTTTGACTCTCTTGTCAGAGCTTTGGGAGGAGGGGATGTTTCAAACCTGTGATTGTCTCAGCCTCAAGACTTCTTCTGGTGTGTTTTTGAAGTGGCTTTTTGTTATTTGCCTCGACTCAGTCGCCTTTCTCAGCAGCTGTGGAAAAACGTGGTCGGCCCCTGGCGGAGCAGCACTTGGATTCCATGTAAACAGCTTGCCTGTTGGGCTGAACAGATCAGAGGGGTTGGACCCGTTGCATCCTTGACATGAAACATTCAGAATAAACATCCTCGTGTTGGAGGCAGATGGTAGGCACAAGGAGGCAGAAGGGGCTTTCTAGGCACACCGTCGTTCTAACACTGGGCGACCATGCAGGTCTGTTCTGAGGGCAAGAATAGGCATGAATGAGCCTCGGGGTTGTGAGGAGGAGAGATCGACCTGTAAGGAGCCTTTCTGGTTTCTCTCCCTTCCTGAAAAGTTGAGGGACTGATCTCTAATTCCTCCATCCGGTACTATAGCCACTAAACATGTACAAGTACTAACTGATCAAAACGTAGCCAATGTGACTAAGGAACTGAACTTTTATGTTTTTTTAAAAAAGATTTATCTCTATTTTTATTTGTGTGTGTGGGGTGTCTGTGTATAATTGCCCTCAGATGTCAGAAGAGGGCGTCAGACCTCACCGGAGCTGGAGTTATGGCAGTTGTGAGTTTAGAACTAAACCCATGTTCTTCTCAAAAGCAGCGATTGCTCTTAACCATTGAGCCATCTCTCCAGCTTGTACACTGTCTATCCCGTGGCTGTTTTTGTCATTCTCATTTGATTAACAAATATTCTTCCACCAGCCAGGTGGTGATGGCTCATGCCTTTAATCCCAGAACTTGGGAGGCAGAGGCAGGAGGATCTCTTGAAATTGAGGCCAGCCTGGTCTACAGAGCAAGTTCCAGGATAGCCAGGGCTACACAGAGAGACCCTGTCTCAAAGAAACAAAACAATATTCTTTCACCATCAATTATAATGACTGCAGGGTATTCTATGATGTATAGAAAACAATTTAATCATCAAAGTCTGCAATAATATTACCTCAATTTTGGTCTCATTTTTTAAAAATAATTGCTATGAATATAATAATATCAATATATTCATGAAAAACCATCCACTAACCCCTTAGGAGAAAGGAAAAGAATTAGACCAAAACAATACAAAATATTAAGACTTCTGAATATTTACTAAGTCACTCTAGAAATTTTGAACCTCTTTATAGTTTTGTTTGTTTGTCTTTGTTTTTCAAGACAGGGTTTCTCTGTGTAGCCTTAGCTGTCCTGGAACTCACTCTGTAGACCAGGCTGGCCTTGAACTCATGGAGATCCTTCTGCCTCTGCCTCCCCAGTGCTGGGAGTAAAGAAGTGCACCATCACCAGCACCTGATGAGAAAACTGAATTCTTCAAAGGTAACAAGATTTGAAGAAGAATGTTCTTAAGGAAGCAATAGCTAACTTAGCATATGCAAGTGGCCAGGTACATCCTTAGGTACTGGCAACTTAGGTGAATGAAACACATCTCAGCCTTGAAGAACTCAGGCCAGGAGAGAATGAAATCCTTGACTTCAGGTCAAGGGTCAACTTGGACGCCAGCTGAAAATACCACAGGTATTTTTACACAGAATAGCATGGGGGAGAAGCCCATGGATTCTCCCTGGACACACTAGAAAGGCTGCTATGGCGACACTTGAACTGGCTCCAGAAGGTAAGTATAGACGCTAAGAAGCGGTCAGAGGGGCGGTGGGATGGGAAGGGCATAACTTCTCACCTCCAGTGGCTTCCACCCTCAACTCCATTTGATGGGAGCTCTTCTTTGGGTCTGTCTAGCATGCCCTTCCTGTCACAGAAATCCCTTCTATGATCTTTTGTAATGAGACATAAATACCTTGGTCACAGCCTACATAAAGCCATCTTTAGAAACTGCCATACCAAGATGCTAAGCATAGCATAGTATTGATGAATCGAGTGTCTTTTGTATTAACCACTCCTCCTTAAAAGAAATACTGACTTGTAATGTCATTATGCCCACTTGATAGATAATTAAAACAGTTGTAGAAATCAGAGCTAGGGTAAAAGCCAGGGAGACCTAGATTCCCCCAGACCTCCAATTCTGAGCCCGCTTTGCTGGGTCGTCCCAGCCCTGCACAAACAAAACAGCCAATGGAAATCCCTGCTACAGAGACCCTTGGGAAAATTCCTTCATCTTGCTGAGCCTGCAAAGCATACAGCGAAAAATGAGAGTCGGAGAAGGAGCAAAGGACCTCGATAGTGGCAACAACAATCGCCTGTCATCAACCCATGGCCTGTGGGAGACAGCACTTGGCTTCTGTTTCCGCGGGTCTCCGAGTTCCCAAACACACACACCTTGGTGGGGAGCCTCTGCAGTCCTGCTCTTCGGGAGCCAGTCCAGTCCTCGAAGCTGACCTTTCTTCGGAAACTCATCGAAAGATGAATTAAGGAACTCGGCCATCTGTGTCCCCGGAGCAGGAGGTGAGAAGGGCATGACAGTCACCCGACCCTTTCCATGATTTGACCTCTGTTCTCTCTCCTCGGTTCTACCATATGACATCAATGACAGTGTGACATTCTCCGACCTGCCCATGCCTGCCTTCACCACCCCCTCTTCCTCGCTCTGTGACGCATGATGTCCCTGGAGAGTCCCCCCTAACATCATCACAGAACAAAAACAAAAACAACAAAAATACCAAATCTTCCTCTGGCCATACCTGCTCCCTCAACCATGGCCGGCCTACAGGATTGGGGATCTTTGCTTCTAATACGAGAAATGAAATTGCTTTGTCTTTCTTCTTTATTTTTTTTTCTTTTTTTGTTTCACTTCTGCTATTCACACAGAGGTAGGTGCCTGCCAGGGACCTCAGCGCTGAACCTATCTTAATTTTAATTCAAGTTTATTTTTGGACCTCTCAGCTGTTGCTACAGAGTACTCAGATGAGCTTGCGTGAGTCAGTCAAGGAAACAGCAAGTAAACAGCAAGGAGAGGATGGATTTGTACACAACCTGCTGCAGGCCAGGGATCCCCTCGTGGGAACATCATTTCATCCTTCCGTGTTTCTAAGATGGAGTCTTCGGATGGGCTCCGTTCTCACAGAAACTGAAGTTCTGTGTAGTTTTGTGGCTTGGTCAAAGTCGATTCCTAAGTGTGGAGACTTGGATTAAACCAGCCCGGACCCAAAAGCCACAGTCGGGCTGATTGAGATGGCTCTGTGGGTAAAGGCAATGGGCGCCAAACCTGATGACCTGAGTTCAGTTCCTAGGAACCACATAGTAGGAGAGACCTGACTCCGGAAAGCATCCTCTCATCTCCACATCTGAGCTGTGGCGTGTAAGCATGGATGGGCCAACACGGGCACACACACACACACACACACACACACACACACACACACACACTAAAAAGGGGGGCAACCAACTGCGCGCCCACCCCTACTCACGCTCCACTCCTCTCCGCCTCCTACACCTAACTCACTGAAGCGCGCCCCTGAATTCATCTGTGCCTTCTCCCCCGTGTGTTTCCATTATCTCTGCCCCCAGCTAACCATCTCTTAAACTTTGCCTCTTTCCTTCTTTGAAATAAAAATATGGCCAATCACAGAAGGCTCTGGAATTCTAAGGTTTGGTTTAATGCCCCCCTTCCATTGAAGTGACTGGTTCCTTTCCCTTCGGAATCGTGTTAGGAAAGGGGATGAGGTAAGACGGCAAAGGAGAAGCCCACTGGCCTTGCAGCTGAAGGAACTCAACATCACTAAGTCGCTGCTGCCTCACCTCCCAGGTGGCAACAAGCTGCCCACCTGGCAGGGTGGTCGAAAGAATAAAATGAGGTATTAGTCTTCATGCCGCTGTGACAATAGACCTGGTCCAAACACCTTCTTTGGCCCACGGTTTTGGAGGATTCAGTCCAAGGTCATTCAGCTCCACGAACCTAAGCAGATTATCATGGTGGCGGGAGCAGGTAGCAAAGGAGAGGCTATGCGCTTCATGGCTGACAGGGAAGCAGAACAATGCCAGCTCCCTTCAGCTGTGGGGAGAAACCCCAGCTTGTACGTGATGCTCACAGTCAGGGTGGGTCTTCCTCTCTCTGCTCATCCTCTCTAGAACCATCACTGACACACCCAGAGGTGTTTCCCACCAGCCTCTTAGGTGACTGTAGAGCTGACAGTGAAATTTAACCATCAAAGACAACACAAAAGAAAAGGCCCAGGTCAGATTCAAGAAACCTAAAAGTGTCTTCCCTTCCCCGCTGCCTGGGAGTGTGGTCTCAGCCTGCAAAGGAGGGCTGAACCGAAGGGGACTTTGCTACGTCTCTCAGAGAATACTGGCTCACCTTCATCCAGACCTGCCTGGAACATTGTAGGGCCCAAGGCAGAGCAAAAACAGACTTTCATATTGCTTGCCTCCAATAGTCACCTTATCTGTCAATCTAATCGACTCTTGCAATAAAAGGGGTTCTACCGCATTTGAAAACACAAAATACTAAAATTGTAAAAATCTTTTTTTATGATGAACTGAGGAGCCGCATATACATTCAAACTTTAAAAAAATAGATTTACTTTCATCTTATGTGTATGAGTGTTTAGCTTGCACGTATGTATGTATGAGATCAGAAGACGGCATCAGATCCTCTAGAACTAGAGTTATGGGGAGTCGAGAGCTGCCATGTGGGTGCTGGGAACTTAAGCCAGGTCCTCTGCAAAAGCAACAAGGACACTTACTCGCTGAGCCATCTCTCTGGCTCCTAAATTTAGAATATTAACACTTCTTAGAGGTAGGTAGATAGACAACAGATGATAGATAGATAGATAGATAGATAGATAGATAGATAGATAGATAGATAGATAGATAGATAGATAGACAGTCCCTCTTTCTACCAGCAGCCTGCACACCTCAGCTTTGTGAATGGCCTTCATGAACAGCAACCTCAGGCCACAGCTAGAGTGTCCACCACTGCTGTGCTGTCTCCGTGGAGGCCTGAAAAGGGCTCAGGGCAATTCGAGAGAAGAATTGGGGTTGGGGTGTGGTAGGGCATAGCAGGAAGACACAGACCATGGATCTGGGCTCTATCTGTCAGAAAGGAGGGCAGTCTGGAGAAAACGAGAGCTGGCCTCAAAGGTGTGGGTCCCTCTACCAAACCTGAGCCCCGTGAGCATCCACTGCCCATTCTCTCCGCCTGTCCCTTTAAAAGAGGATTCACACCATGAGCTGGAGACCAGCAGATGTCCATATTAAGTCTTGAACCTAATATTTGAAAGGAAATTATACCCATCTTTTCTCAGTACTGGAGGTTGAACTCAAGGCCTAGCTCACGATAGACAAGTGTTCCACCTCTGAACCATAATTCCAGTTTCCTTCATAGCTTTTACTCTGAAAAGGGGTCTCACCAAATTGACCAAGCCGGCTTTAAACTCACTCTGTAGTTCTGACAGTCCTTGTGCCTGAGATCCCCCTGCCTCAGCTTTCCAAAGTAGAGGCCTGTGCCTCCAGACTTGCAGAGATTACACCTCTGATCAATTCAATCCATTTCTCGAACTGTTTTTTCCCCGCCTCCAAGATGGGGTTAAGTAGGAAGAGGCTTCAACCCCCATACACTAGTGTTTACACAGAGAATCCCTTCGGCTGGCTGCTCCTCTTCTCTGCTTTGAAAGTCTTTGTTCCAAAATCCTTAGACAGAAAAACAAAAGGGTGGTTCTCAAGGCTGAGCATGGAGGGAGATGGAGACTACAGAGGGAATTCAAGGGGTCTGGGGAGGGCGAGGAAAGGAAGCTATTACTTAACTGCATCTTGCTTCTGGTAGTGTGGAGACAATTATCAGTATCGGGGGCAGGGGGTAGAAAAAGACAGAAGCCCTAGAACTATATACCTGAAGTTTGCTATATGTAAATTATACTTTAAAATTATGTCATGATTGCTTGTTTGTTTGTTGTTTGTTTTGTTCCAAACCACATTTTAAGAAAGCTGTGGGAATTTCAAAAGGGAATATATTAAGGCTTATAAATTAAGTTCCTCTGACGTGCCATTTAGGGAGGGACCGTGTGGCAGCCACCTCCTGGGTCTGTGGCCTTTCAGCATCTCACCAGTCAGCCCCTTTCTGGAGGGAATTCCCTTGTTATTCTTCTGCCCCACCAAGAAACCAAGAACTCCTAACCTCACAGCCCAGATACAGGCCCGTGACCTACACTCTGCCAATCAGAAGCACATATGCAGATGGTGCTTAAGAAATGGGAACTATAGGAATGTAGCATTGCACGAGCTTTCGTTTCTTTACCGGTACTGGCATTGGGACAGCAGAAGTTTTTGGCTTTGGAGCCGTCGTCAGTAGTTGTGAAACTGAGTTCCTTGTTCAACAATGGTGTCAGGGGAAGACCTGGATGGGGAGTTCCATTCTCAGCCTGGGAGTCTCTTTTAGGAAAGTCCTTAACTTCTCCGACTCTGTTTCCTCATCTCTAGAATGGACATCACAACACTGACTTCACAGAACTGTTGTGAGATTAAATGACGTGTTCCGGGGTCTGGCCGACCATAGGTACCAAGAGTAAGTACTGCCATAGGTACCGAGAGTAAGTACTGCCATAGGTACCGAGAGTAAGTACTGCCATAGGTACCGAGAGTAAGTACTGCCATAGGTACCGAGAGTAAGTACTGCCAAGGTACTGCGTAAGTGCTAGCTCCCGTCCCCGCTCAGTCTCTCAGATCCCAGAAATGGTGATCGGCCTCTCTGTCTGGAAGCTTCCTGAAGGTCAGGCTGTGCTCCCTCATCCAAGCCTGAATCATTTCTCAGAGTGGAGACTGTGAACTTTGCCCATTAGCAGAAACTGATGCTGACCTTCGGAAGCAGGGGCCGTGGAAGTCTGCTTCCCTGAGTTCCCTCCTCTGCCTGCTTCCTTCCTACTCTTGCGTGAGCTGTAAGTGGCGCCTATCTGAGGTCCAATCCATGGAAATCTGCTTCCGATAACCCCAGGTGCCTTTTGGTTGAGCACAAAGAATACGCTACCTGTTGTGTTAAGAAATCGATGAGGTGCCCACTAGAGAGGAGGAAAGATGCTTAGACACCCCCTGCGACACAATGCATCCTGCGGGAGTGAGGCCACCGGAAATTCCTCGTGGAATTGGGAGCTCTTTGAGCTGGATCTTTTAAAAATATGCCTATGAATATTTTTGTCTTCATGCATGTGCACCGGGAGCACATCTGGTACCTGTGAGAAACAGAAGAGGGCTTCGTCGGACGCCCTGGCACTGGAATTACAGACAGCTGTTGGCTGCCCCATGGGTCCCGGGAACCAACCCGAGATCCTCTGCAAGAACGGCAAGTAAGCCGGATCTTGAATGAATGACAAGTTAAAACCTGAAGGGGGTGGGGAGGGCTAGAGAGATGGCTCAGTGCTTAAGGGCATTTGCTGCTCTTCTAGAGGACCCAGGAGATCCAGGTTCAACTCCCAGCGCCAACATGCAGCCCACAACTGCCTGTAACTCCAAGATCTGACACCCTCACACAAACAGACATGCAGGCAAAACGTCAATGTGCATAAAAATAAATAAATAAATCAGCGGGGTCCCCGAAGGTGAGACCAAACCAGGATAGACAGCCAGTATTCCCCACTCCAGTCTCCAGAGGAGGAAGTGAGAGGAAAGGACCCACAGAGAGCTGGCCGAGCCAGCTAACCAAAGCCTCTTCACTACAGCAGACAGCTCCAAGCCTACACAAGCATCAGGGCACTCGGGATGTCTAAGTCAGTTGTTAGGTGTGCAAACAGGCATGCGGGACTCGGGGTACACGCTTTGGCTCAACTCGTCCCTTTGCCACCAGAGCAATCCCATCATTTCCTCCATTTGTTCTCACCAGAGTTTCAATTCAAACCTCCCAGCTCAGGGGCTTGGCACCTCTCTTAAATAAAGGTCACCTCAGAAGTCAACACTGACTCTTACCAGAGGGTGAGGAGGCATTGAGACGACCCTCAGGTGAGCCCCAAGGCTGTTGCTTGGAGTTGTCATGACAACAGGGCGGCATAGCCAGACTGGCCCTCACCTAAACGGTGTGAGGTTTGGGATGAGTAACTTCGAAAGAATAGACCCCCCACCCCTGTTTTCCTATTTGTCATCTTCAGACCCCCTCCACACCTGTCGCCTTCCCTCTCCTCAGGGACCTTAGCAACTTGAAAAACACAGACACACATGCCTCCTCCTCTCAATGTCCAACAATGAGCCCTCGCAGCAAAACAGGAAGCCTCTTCCTGCCAAGGCAAACCCATTGTGTTCTCTCTGCTCACGTGTCCACAAGTACAGGAAACCACTACCCAGCCATGGCAACAGGTGTCAGGGTGACGCTAGGCTTCCCGCCAGCCTGTGCCCAGCCCTTCTTCCCTTTCCTCCCTCCTAAAGAGCGCTCTCTTTGTGGAGGTTAATAGTGATTGGCGGCTTGACAGGGTCTAGAATCGCCTGGGAGACAAGGTTCTGGGCAAGCCTGGGAGTGGGTGTCCTCAGTACCTTACCCGAGATGGGAAGGCTTACCTCAGAAGTGAGCGGCTGGTGCCTGGGCTTGGGTCTTGGACTGCATCAAAAGGAGAGAGCTTGCGCTCCATCGCAAGTGTCCAGCTCCCTTTGTGTCCTGGTTGCAGATGCAATGTCACCAGCTGCCTCGTGCTCCTGTGGCCCTGACTCTCCAGTCATGGCGGACTGTACCCATGGAGCTGTGAGCCACATAAACCCATTCTCCCTTAAACTGTTCTTGTCAGGGTATTTTTGATCACAACAGCAGGGGAAAATAAAAACCAACATTTCCGCCTCGCAGCCTGGCAGCTCACATCTCTTGGTCCTTTTACCCCTGGAAACCAAAGATCTGTTGAGGCTTTGAACCCCCAACCTCCCCCCCCAAAAAATTTTCCAAATAAAGTTCCTAACACTAGCCAGGCAACACAAGATTGCACCTGTGCTGAAATTTAACAAGTTTCTTAGCTCTTTGAGTCACAAAATTCTAGGTAAAGTCTGAGATGACCATCTCTCAAACTCTGAGTGTCCCTAAGTGTATGCCAGATCTGCACGACCAAAGACTACTTGGGGAAAGGAAGTTTTTATAGGTTTACACTTCCGTGTCACAGTCCAGTATCAAAGGAAGCCAGGGCAGGAACGCAGGGCAGGGCAGGAACCCGGGGGCAGAAACTGGTGCAGAGACTTTGGAGGAGTGCTGTTTTCTGGCTTGCAAAGCCAGCTATGTTATATCCCCCATTAATCAAGGTAATGTAAAAATAAAAGAAAGGGGAGATGAAACTGGGCCGTGGTGGCGCACGCCTTTAATCCCAGCACTCAGGAGGCAGAGGCAGGCGGATCTCTGTGAGTTTGAGGCCAGTCTATTGTATGAAGTGAGTTCCGGGACAGCCAGAGCTGTTACTGAGAAAACCCTATCTAGGAAAATGGAAAGAAAGAAAGGAGGGAGGGAGGGAGGGAGGGAGGGAGGGAGGGAGGGAGGGAAGGAAGGAAGGAAGGAAGGAAGGAAGGAAGGAAGGAAGGAAGGAAGGAAGGGGAGATGGACTTCAACAGAAACACATAGTTCTTGGTAGGACTGTGAAAGGCAGTGCGCCCTCTGGGAGGGGGAGGGGACTGTGCACCAAGGTGCAGGGGGCCTGAGGGCTTTATAGGACAGAAAGGAAACTTTTGAGGTTGGAAAATTGCCTCTGCAGACGCTTCCCTGAAGTCTCAGAGCAGTAAACACCAAGGGAGGTTCTTATCCATAAGTTGACTTTCTTTTGAGCAGAGCCCCAGCTCCTAACTGCCTGCAGATCTTATCAGTTTCCTATCTGGAGTTTCTCAGCTGCCTGCTGATTTCACCAAAATCCACCTTCCTTCACCAAAGACCACCGGGCCTGGGGCAACACCACCCACAGTGAACTGGCCCCTCCCATATCACTCATCAAACAAACAAACGCTTCCCAGGCTTTCCCACAGGTCAGTTTGGTGGAGGCATTTTCTCAACTGAGGTTTCTGTCTTCCTAAATGACTCTAGCTTGTGTCAAATTGACATAAAACTAGCGAGCACACTGATCATTCCCGGGTAACATCTAAAGGAGCTTGAAGGTGGGGGCAGAGGACAGGAGTAAGAGGTATAGTTTTAGTTAGACTTTACTCATTGAATTGCAAGCCTGAGAGGCCTAGAATACATTGGGTGATGTCAGTGGACAAGAAAGCTGGTGCTTGAGTGTGCATGCCCTGTGCAAGAAAGACAACAGGAAGTTTCTGCAGACCTGGTTCCATCCAGAAGTTTCTGCTCTGGCTCTTTTCCTGGGTCTCTTCAGGTCAAAGACCTTTTCCCCATGTCTCAAGACTTGCTGCGTTCCTTCATGCTAGGCTACTTCCTCTTTTGTCCTGTGGATAATCATCAGTGAAGTGGCTGGGTGACAAGGTTTTGAAGATGACTTCTAGGTCCTGGTTCCCACTCACGCTCTGAAACCTTTGCCCCCGGGCAGAACTTCTCCAAAAGAAGCAGTGACATATATGCTCCAAGACACGGGGGTGAATATAGTGAGCCTTGTGGAGTGGGATCTTTTCCAGCCCGAGAGGTCAGAGTCATAGCTCTGGCCCTTTAAGGCCAGGCCCTGCATCATCAGAGCTAGCTTGACATCAGGTGAAAACCCCTTCGAAAGGTCTTGAAACTAAGTCTCAGTTTCTGGGGTCGCAGAATAGAAGCCTACCAAACACAACAGCCTGTGGGTTACACGAGATAGGTCATGGAGTCTCAGTCTATAAACTTGGCAGGTCTGGGACTCTACCGGCAGTCCTGACTGGCCTTGAACTTGTGGCAATGGAACCTGTGCTCGGAAATATAGAAGCCACGTAGAAACCTGGAGATATTATTTGTCCCTGGTTAGAAGCCCCAGACTATGACTGGTAGACCCTAAAATCTGAGGAACTACCCCCAAACCTCCGCAGTAGGTTTTTCATCAATGATTGCTGGACAAATGGACAGATGGGCGGACTGACACAGACTGATGCCTAAGAAAAATCTAGCATGTCATTACTCCCCACAGCAACACAGAAAGCCTCATTTCAAACATACCAACCAAAACTATCTCACATGCCAAACACAGCCTAGCCGAAGAACAGGCATCAAAGCCAGAAATCAGGCCCAGTGGCCTCGTCGCTCTGAAATGAGGCCAAGTTAAGCAGTGTGGCTCTCTCTGGCCTCCAAACGACCAAGTTCAGCAACCCTTTTGAAGTTGACTGAGTGAGACTTCTGACCACTCAGCACTGCCTTCCTCCCTCACCTGGGCCGCTTCACACCCCTCCTGGTACTCCTGGCTCCCACAGGCATCTGAATTGCCTTCCTTCCGCTCCTATGCTAGGCCGAGTTTGTCCCCTTCGCTAACTCCCGCAATGTTGTAGTCAACGGTGTTTCTTAAATATCTTGAAATACGTGATATTTAATATATGATATATAAAGCCATAAAAGTAATGCAGTGGAGACTTGGGCACATCACAAACATTGCCAAGTGATATTTGTTAAGCTTCCAGAAGTTTTCTCTACCTCCATGTCCTTCGCTAACATGTTCATGGGCGCTTTTCCTCTTCTCATATTGCTTGTAATTTGCCTCATTTTGTTTTGTTGTTTGGATCTTTTTGGTCATGGAGTCTCCTTCTGTAAAGTTGGCATGTCTGGTATTCTATATGCAGCCCTAGCTGGCCTTGTACTTATGGCAATCCTCCTGCCTCAGCCTCTGTACCAGAATGTCTATCGTCCTCACTCTTTTTTTTTCTTTTTTTTTATTGATAAAAGGAGAATAAAAAAAAAATTTCCACCTCCTCCCAGCCTCCCATTTCCCTCCCCCTCCTCCCACTCTTCTCCCCCTCCTCCCACTCTTCTCCCCCTCCTCCCACCCTTCTCCCCTTCCCCCCACTCCTCTCCCCCTCCCTCTCCAGTCCAAAGAGCAGTCAGGGTTCCCTGCCCTGTGGTAAGTCCTAGGTCCTCCCCCCTCCGTCCATATCTAGGAAGGTGAACATCCAAACTGGCTAGGCTCCCACCAAGCCAGCTCGTCCTCACTCTTATGGACTGGATATTTCCCAGCACCATGACCCAGAAAGAGCACACATGGAAGTCCTAATTCTCAAAAGGCTGGATTGAAGAGTCAAACATCTAAGGAGGAAATTGAAATTAAACGGAGTCAGAGAGTAGGGTCCTGATTCAGTAGTATGTAAGTGCCATCACGGGAAACTGACCCTGCTGGACCATGACTTGGGACTTCCAGCCTCCAGAACCACGAGGAAATACATTTCTGTTGTTGTGGGACTTTTTTTTTTTTTCTTGGTTTTGGTTTTTCAAGAGAGGGTTTCTATGCGTAATACCTCTGACTGTCCTGGAACTCCCTTCTGTAGACCAGGCTGGCCTCAAACTCAGAGAGATCCACTTGTTTCTGCCTCTTGAGTGCTGGAATTAAAGGCATGCGCCACCACCGCCCGGCTACACTAGGCCAATTTCTGTTGTTTAAGCCACCTAGCCTGTGATATTTTATTATGGCAATCCAAATAGACTACACACTCCATGTAAACTTAGCAAGGCCAGGGATCATGTGTGCTTGTCTTTAGAGCAGTATAGTCCGTCACCATGCTAAACACATAAGCTTACATCGAATATTCACTGAATGAATAAATGAGATCATTCAGAAACAAATCAGATAGGGTTCTGGGGTAGGCAAGATGGCTTAGTGGGTAAAGGTGCTTGCTGCCAAGCCTGAAAAGTTGAGTTCGATCCCAGGAGCTGACATGGTGGAAAGAGAAAAATAACTCTTGCAAGATGTCCTCTGGCCTCAACAAGCGTGCTATGGCACATGTACCTGCCCACAAGCTCTTGTTCTCTCTCTCTCTCTCTCTCTCTCTCTCTCTCTCTCTCTCTCTCTCTCTCTCTCTCTAATAAACGTTTTAAAATGTTTGAAAAGCAGATAGGATCTATACCTAAGATCAAGAGTATCTATTTTGAAATAATACAAATCCTACTCAAGCTACTGCTTCAACTGGGCTCTGAAGTCAGGGTTTTTTTTTTAAGTTTTTATTTATTTATTAGTTGGTTGGTTGATTTTTCAAGACAGGGTCTCTCTGTGTAGCCCTGGCTATCCTGAAACTCACACTGTAGACCAGGCTGGTCTCCAACTCAGAGATCTGCCTGCCTCTGCCTCCGGAGTACTGGAATTAAAGTTGGGTGCCACCACTGCCCGGCTCTATAATCAGCTTCTAATAAAGAAATAATAAAGAAGACAGGGTCACCATCTCAGGGAAAACTTGAAGTCACACCATCCATCAATCAACTGCTCACTAAGCCCCGGCTACTTAAGTGTGCCTTGTTGAACAGTCTCCACTTCCATAAGGCAGCCAGTTTCAAAAGACAAAAGATGAAGTCAGGGTACTTTCTTTTAATTGGTTTCTCCTGTGGACTTGTCTTTATATAATACCCTGGAGTCTGTGAAGCTGCAATTGGAGAATACAAACTCAGAATTCACTGTCATACACAAACACATGCTCATCACAGCATGGGCCACAGTGGTCCTCAGGGTGCCATGGGATTTCATAGGAGCTCTAGCTGTAGAGGTCCTGTTTTGACTTTTCAATTCTCTTGATCTAACCTGGTCTAACAGGGCAGCAGTCCCAAAGTCCCAGCTTCAGTGTCTTGCTGGGGATGTAACACATAAGCTTAAAAAGTGAGATGGGAAAGACTAATCAATGAGATGAGAGAGAAACTTCTGGGATAAAGGACGTGGTAGCTTGAACGAGAAAGGGTCTCATAGGCTCATATGTTTGAATACCTGATCCCCAGTCAGTGGAACTGTTTTGGAAGGGTCGGGAGGTGTGGCCTTGATGGAGGAGGTTTCAAAAGCCCACCCCAGTTTCAGTTCTCTCTCTCTCTCTCTCTCTCTCTCTCTCTCTCTCTCTCTCTCTCTCTTCTCTCTCTCTTGTCTCAACACAAAAGCTCTCAGCTACTACTCCTGTACCCTGTTTGCTGCCTGCTGCCATGTCCCCCACCATGATGGTCATGGGCTCACCCTCTGAAACTGACTTCTTCTTTTTTTTTAAATATTTATTTATTATGTATATAGTATTTTATCTGTGTGTATGCCTGCAGGCCAGAAGAGGGCACCAGACCTCATTACAGATGGTTGTGAGCCACCATGTGGTTGCTGGGAATTGAACTCCGGAACTCGGGACCTTTGGAAGAACAGGCAATGCTCTTAACCACTGAGCCATCTCTCCAGCCCGAAACTGACTTCTTTTATAAGTTGCCTTGGTCATGGTGTCTCTTCACAGGCATAGAAAAGTAGAATAATGACTTGTATACAAATATCAATAGCAGCAATACTCATGATAGCTAAACAGTAGAAACAATCCATATAGCCAACTGGTGGTCGATAAAAGAAGTGTGGTATATCCAGACAATGAAATACTATTCACCACAGAAAGTAATAAAGAATTGAAACGTACTGCACATAGATGAACCTAGTTAAAAGAAGACAGGTACAAAGGTCACATGTGGCATATGTCTGTGTATATGAGATAACCGTCAGAAGCAAATCCACAGAAGGAAAGTAGATCTGTGGCCGTGAGGGTCTGTGTGAATGGGAAGAAATGGGAACCACTGGTAACAACGGCAGAAGATTTGACTTAAAAATAACTCAATATTTACCGTGGTGCATTCTGTGAATATATATACACAGCGTGGAAAAGTCTACTTTAAAAGGGTAGATGTTGGGGCTGAAGGGATGGCTCAGCGGTTAAAAGCACTTGATACTCTTGCCAAGGACCCAAGTTCGGTTCCCAGCACCCATGTGGCAGCTCACAACCACCAATAACCAGTTCCAGAGGCTCTAATGCCTTCTTCTGACCTCCACGGGCCCTAGGCACCCATGCGGTACACATAAGTCCATTCCGACGAACACCCATACACATAAAATAAAAATCAATAAATCTTTTTTTAAAGGCAAATACTATAGCATATGAATTATATTTAAACAAAACTGTTTTGTTTAGTTTTGTTTTTAATTTAGAAAAAAGAGACATCCTGGCATAGCCCTGTCTTTTAACCTTCCATTGCCTGTCAGTGCATCCTCATTGGTCCATTCTCCCCAGAAGCCAAAGGGAAAGCTATCTGGGAAATGTAGTCCCTATACACTGAGCAGAACAAAAGGAACAAGTGAGGGCTTGAAGCATTATGTTGCCATGGCAATCGTTTTTTAACTATTTAGTACAGAAGCAAAGCTAAGCCATTCCAAACTCCGTGCCAGGTACTGTCCCTCACTGAACTGACTGCAGCCAGTGGCCAGAGATGAAAATGTACAGGTGTCTTTCCTGGAACTGGAACATTCAGATATTTGCTCTAGAACTCAGTGGCCACCTAACAAGCCCAGCATGGGCTCTATGTTTGCTTTAAAACATAGACTAATTGGACTGAGGAGATGGCTCCTTGGATAAAAGAGTTTGCCTCACAAGGCATAAGGAACTGAGTTCAAATCCCCAGAACCTCTAACAAAAGGGAAGATGGCTGGCAGCTGGAGTTGTCCTCCGACCTCCACACACGAGCAATGGCATGAAATTCCCATATCCATGCAGACGACTACACACAAACACACGTGTACACAAGTCATACACACACACAACAACAACAATAAAATTAATACAAATAATTTTTTTTAATTTAAAACACAAATTACCAGTCTCCCTCTGAGGGAAATGGGGCATGGTAGTCTGTGCCTACTCATCCCAGCACAAGGCGGGTGGAGGCAGGAGAACCAGATGTTCAAGGTCATCCTCAGCTATGTTACAAGTGTGAAGTCAGCCTGGGCTAGATGACAGAGGAGACCCTGTCTCAAGAAATATAAATAAATAAAAATAAATAAATAAAATAAAATAAAGTTCTCTGTAGGGAGCCAGTTTGGATAATGGCTTAGGCCTGGTAAAGGCACAGGTGCCATCTCTGGTGGCAGAGAAAGCCAAGGGGTTACAGGCACTCTCGTATCTAGCATCTTTAAACACTAAAAGCAAACTCTTCAACTTTCACTTTGTGGTTTTGTCATTGAAGGCTCACCGGCCCATCCATGATGGCCAGACCCCTCAAGGGACCTTACACTAACTAGTTGTGCAGGTGGATGCTGGGACAGTCGCTGTTGTTCAAGTCCATGTTGGTCTGAAAAGAGTTTCATTCAAAACAAAGAGAAGGACGAAGCCCATCTCTGACTCCTGAGCCTCATGGCACAGCCAGCCAGCCAGCTGGGCACCACAGATGGAAAAAGCCCCTCGCCGAGGCTCTACCAGGTGGTGCCAGGACCCTTCAGAACGTAAAGGACCCGTGATTCAGAGTCCTAGGACCGCTGAGTGGGGCTGTCTGTCACTGTTTTTACCCTGTGGTCTCAGAAGACTCTAGGGGAGGGTTGAGGGAGGAGCAGGGGTGGGAGGGGCAAGGACGAGGGTGTCTTCTCTTACTACTTAAAAGGGGCTCAATACCACTTCCTCCCAGACAGGGGTAGCTGGAGACAGAGACACGAGTACAGCCTTCCTGTGTGACTTCAGCTGCCCAGAAAGCATCATGGACCTGGGTGAGTAAGCCTCCTCATGCGAGTAGAAAAACCAGGTACTGGGCAATGAGTCTAGGGTGGGATTGGGTCCTGAGGGGAGCCGCCAGAGAAATCAGGGCAGTTGGTATGAACTGGCAGCTGCTCTCAGATAATGTCACCCTATTGCCCCCAGCCCCCGAGGATGAAAGGGAGGGAACGGCGACAGATGCCAGGCGGAACAAGGGGAATAAAGTGGCATCTTCTAAATCAGCAGGGAATAAAGAGTGTGGCTGGCTGACCTTGTTTGACCTGGATAGAACTTGTTCTCAGCTAGGAGTGATAGGTGACGTTCTCTGGCACCTCAGGACACCCTGCTCCCTGTCTGTGCCCACCTTTTCTCTCCTGTTAAACCAGGATTTGAATCCCCAACCCTGTGGAGTTTGATAAGAAAGAGTAAATTGGATGGGGCAGTGTTGTGTGCTGTGGGGTCATGCAAATCCAAATGCAAGCTGCAACCTCTGCCTCTCTTTCTCTTTGTCTCTCTCTCTGTCTCTCTCTCTCTCTCCTCCTACCCATCCCATTAGCTCAGTGCCTCTTGCAAGTTAAAGGACCAGTGATCAAGGCGGGGAGGAGGGAAGCGTTCAGCATAGAGAAGCCATAGCCAGACCTCTGAGCACAGCACCCACCACAGCCCAGCAGACAGACTGCTCCTCTCAGCATAGCCTCTGCAAAGTACCAGGGAAGTCCCAGGAGGCACAGAGTAGGTAGACCAGCCCCAGACTCCCCAGTTACGAATCATAAATCTCGGCTGCAGAGTCAGACCCCACTGAGGCTAAAAAGGCCAAGTTCCTAGAGGGTTCCGCTCATCAGCCAGTAAAGCACCATTGCGGCCTCAAAGCCACAAGGGGTTGACTTTAAAAAGTGAAGGTTCCCTGGTGCTGCCCTCACACCCCTCCCCACCACACCACAGCCAGCAGCACCTTTATCTCTGCCTCCCCTGCCCAGAATGCATTGCACACTGGGTCTGGACCCAGCTGTGGAAGGTATATATGGTGACCACCTCTGCTGGCTGGGAACTCGGGGGAAGCAGAGTTTTGTTTTTACACCTCTGCCTCCCAGATGTTTCAGGGTATAGTTAGAAAACATTGATGAGATGAATGAGTGGAAGGATGGGTAGATGGATGAATGGATGATGGATGGATGGGTAGATGATTGATGGATGGAGATAGATAGATAGATAGATAGATAGATAGATAGATAGATAGATAGATAGATAGATAGATAGATGATTGATGGATGGATGATGGATGGGTGGGGATGGATAGATAGATAGATAGATAGATAGATAGATAGATAGATAGATAGATAGATAGATAGATAGATAGAGGGTTGATGGATGGATGTTGAATGAATGGGGATGGATGGATGGATGGATGGGTAGATGGGTAGATGGATAGATGGGTGGATGATTGACGGATGGATGGAATCAATCACTCTAAGTAGGTTTTAGATTTTGATTATCTGTCTACTCCAGCTTGTTCTGCCACCAGCCTGTTTCTATGCCTACTCCCCAGGTATCTACCTCCACCAGTCATTGTCCCAGGGTGCTCACGCTGTCCACCTTCTCCACCTTCCCTATATTAACCTCTAAGAAGCAACTCCCAGGATAGAGGGAAGGCTCTGAATTTATAGCACTTGCTAATTTCCATGGTGTAAATTCTCCCATCCCAGTTGATCCATTCAAGGTTCAAATGTTTAACACAAACGGGGGATGAACACCAGCCTTCCTGGCACTGGGACATGATAGAGTGCCTCTCCTGGACTAGATTTGGGGATGCTAGACGCATGGCTTTGGTACAGGGGGCGGGGAAACCTCTGGTCCTGGAAGAAGGGGTTGGCTTGCTTTTTCACTCATCTCAAAAGCACCCCAACTGCTAACCCTGAACTGCTGGTGTGAGGGGAAACTGCCCAGAACCTTTGCTCAAAACAGGCTCCGGGCCGTTGAAAGGGCGGGTGGGCCACAAAGAATCTGTTTTTCACTCCCCGTCTGCCCAGCAGAGACAAGAAGTGTGTGAGGAGGCCGGGTTTCTGTTATACAAAATGAAAAACTCCAAACCGGGGCTCTTTCGTGATTTGAATGAGCAGCCTTTGAGGTGCCCTCCCCACCTTCAAGAAATGGGGCCACAGATCTCAGCACAACTTCTCAAAAGCAGAGATAAGAAAAACGAACCCATGAGAGACTCGTGTCTCACCACTGATCCACAGATGGTGGCAGAAGGGGATTCAGGGTCAGCCCCTCCCGGCCCTTCAGAAACCTGGCTGTGGAGAACAACACGGTAGCCCAGGGTAGCTAGGAGAAAACATTCCCCTTCATGGGTTTTCTCTTCCAGCCACTGTGTCATTCAGTGAGAATTTTATGAATAGCCAGTCTGGTGGGGAGATAACATATATGTCAACATCTCCAGCACTCCCTAGGGTATGAGGACAAGACTAAAAAACAAAAACAAAACCGTGAGTGCGGACCAGGGATGCATCTACGCTGTGTTTGGGAAGAGCGTGTAGAAGTTGTCAAGCCAAATGAAGACCTAAGGGGTCAGGATGTGGCAGGGACTTCAGACTCTATGGCCATCGGAAGTCAACAAGGCAAATGAGGGACCAGAGAGTCGGCTCGGTCAGGAAGCTGATTGCCACAAGAGCACGAGGTCCTGAGTTCGGCGCCTCAGAACCTGTGTTTAAAAGCTGGTCATAGCAATGCCGGCCCTCGGGAGGCAGAGACAGTGGATCCCTAGGGCACTGGTAAACTCCAGGTTCAGTGAGAGACCCTGTCTCAAAAAAAAAAAAAGGTGGTGAGAAACTAAGGAAGACCCCTGATGTCAACCTCTGACCTCCATATGGTCACACACCACACACACACCTTGGACTCCTCATTCAGCTCTGGTGAAGGCCATAGAGGGACAAGAAGGAGGAAAAGGCACAGGCCAAGGGGAGTGGGGGAAAGTGGGTGTGTCAAAAAGGAAGCCAGGCTGGGATAATCCTTACAGCTCTGTGTGACAGCATCAGGGGGTCCATACATCATCCTAAAAAGAATGGGAGCAAGCAAAGAGTTTTTTTCCTCTTTCCAAAGAGATGGGTAAACAAATGAAATGTATGTTTTGGAAAGAGTGAGGAACAGCAAGGCCTTGGATCAGGACAGAGAAGGGACCTGGCTTCAAGAGACGAAGGTGTAGAAGCAACAGAAATGGGCAGCTGGTGGCAGTGACAATACAGAGGGCAAGAATTGCCTTGGCCTGTGGAGGACCATCAGGAATGTCACATGACTCTGTCGTGAGAACCCAGGCTAGGAGTCTCACTCACATCTCTGATCTACATTTTAGTAGCTGTGTGGCTCCGTAACGCAGCTTAACCTCTCTGGGCCTCTGTTCTCTAGAATATAAAAGGAGTACAGTTAGTAGCTTCCAAGATCTTTTGAGGGGAAGAAACATAGCAAGAGCGAGTAGGAGTGTGGTTTCCACAGCTAGACGGCCTGCTGGGTGACCCTGGGGAAGCCTTGTGCTTCTGGTTCCTCACGTGAGAACCTCCCAGGGTATCCATAAGGACGGACGGGGCGAGGGCACCCGTATGTGGACAGCGCCATGAGAACCCAGTGAGTGCCGACTGTATCACTGATGAAAGACCTGGTACCCTACTGACAAGCTCCCAGCAGCTTTACATCCCTGCCTCCCATCTGCTCTCTGGATCCCTTAACGCTTCCCTGCTTCTGCCTCCTCCCTCTCCCACGTCCCTACATACCATGGCTGAGAAGGTCCAGAGAGGAAAATGTCTGAGGTGTCTCTGGGGCCCGATGGTGGGCAGCCAGGGTTTCCTGGACAGTCTGGGGGTGGAAAGTAAACAGGTGGGGGTTTTAGGGCCAGAGGGGGAGACGGTTTCCCAGGGTGGAGTGGGGGGGGGTCAGGCTGGAGTGCTAGGGAATTTTTCTTTCATCATACTCATTCTGCAAACCCAAGAACTCAGGAAACACCCAGCCCCTCAGTCCGTGGCTCCTCAAGCCTGACATTCCCAGCCACTGCCCAAGAGCCGAGTTGCCTTATGACTGATGACAGGTAGGAGCCTTGTGACTCACTGCCACTGACCAGGTCCTTCTGACATCACACATGCGAATTCCCCCAAGTTCCCCTTGTGAACTGCCTCCAAAAGGGCCTGTCCTAGATCTACAGCACCCTGAGACTCACCAACCCCTCGCCCCTACCCCATATCCAGCATCCCTGGAATGAGAAAGCAATGTTAATCACACGCCCTAGAGCCCCTCCCCACAGTGGCTGCCAACGGACCAGGACAGGACCCAGGAGATGGGGCAGACAGAGTAAAACAGAGAAACAGCTCTTGTCCCCCCTAGGGAGTTCTTGCTCTCACTGACAGTCAGATTGAGCTTTCCCTGCAATAACCGAAAGACGTTGACGTGTTGAAAGAAACCTCGAACGCGCAAACACCGAAATGAGTCAGGGGAGGGAGGGCTGTGCATCAGACCCTGAAGAGAGTGTGGTTAAGCATGAACACGTGGCCTTGAGCACGGGGGCTCAAGGGGTAATTCAGTTAGAAAGGAGGTGGAGGAGAGAGGACCTGAGAGGCCACGTGGTAATGTTCCCACTCCTGGCTGCAAATGATCAGGGACAAGCTGAGAACAAGGGGACGCTGGCTGGCTGTCCCCAGAAAAAGGTGGAGCTAGGGAGGCAAGGACTTGGAGGAGATGGTTGGAGGCTTGAGCACTGTGCTAAGCATAAGGGTCTCTCCATCTTTAGAGCGAGGAAGAACTCTTGGAGATTTAGCAAGGAAGCACCGTGGGGAGAGACCACAGAGCTATGCTTTAGTAAGACGTGTCTATGTAGCATGAAGGAAGATGTGCGGGTGGGAAGAATGCTCATCTGGTGATCTGATACCCTCCCTGCTGGTACTGAGAGTAGCCAAGCTTAAAATCCCCAGTCTCAGTCTAGAGCACATGGAGGTGTCATGTAGCTCAAACTCCAGCAGGTGGTGCTATGGCCAAGGACACATAACCTCTGGGTTTCTGCAGCTTCCCCGACCTCCAGAGGGCCCCCAGCCTCCTGAAGATGCCTGGAACAAAGTCTTTGGTTTGGCCTAGGTGACATTCACGCGTCCCATCACAGAGACTGACTCTCCTGTGGATCTGAGGAACTGGGATTCGGGGGCTAGAGAAGGGTCTCAAAAGCAAAAATGGGTGGATAAGATAAAACCGCTTTGCCAGTTGTCTTCTTGCTTAGAAGGACACACAACCCAGGCTGGCCCAAGGCTCAGCCTTAAGCAGAATGAGGAGCTGTCCACAGCACAAACAACTTGTTCTAGCCAAGGGTCCCTGTCTACAGGGCATTCGAAGACAAGTTAAAAGAGAGCAAACAAGTCAGCTCCCTTGGGACATTTGTAAGGCTTCACAGGCGGCTGTCCACACATCTGGACACCAAGAAATGCTCCCAGGCCAGTGGATCCTGTCACCAGGGCAGATCTGGACATGTGTGCATACACCCTGACCACCCCGGAGCCCTGCCTCCTCTTCCTGCTTCCTGTGGAATGGGAAAAGGAGGTGCTCAGGCCCCTGTGTGAAGCCAGCAGTCTTGAGGGGCTGTTGGGGTACAATGGATTCTGCAAACCAGCAACAGCCTGGCTGGGCCAAGGCGGGAGGGGGGAGGGGGGAGCTGTTCTGCTTCTTTCCCAGACCTGGGAGTGGAGGAGGAAGGGAGGGAGGTGAAGACAGGGATGCTGGGCAGCAGGCCAGGTGTTCAAACGCACAATCTGGTTCTGATGTTCTCTTTCAGCAAACGCGATGCCTGGAGCCTGGGATGAAAGTTCCCAACGGTGCCTCCCCCCCCCCCCCCCCGCAATCCCCCGCTTTCCTTAATAACAGAGCCTTGTCTCTGCCAGGCAATAACATCACCTCCTTTGTCTCCTACAGGCAAGCCCATGAAAAACGTGCTGGTGGTGGCTTTCCTTGTCATATTCCAGGTGAGGTTTCCTGCCAGGGGAAGCACGCTCTCTTCCCTCCTCCACGTCCCCTCTCCAGCCAGGACTTCTGGTTCCCTAGAAGGGAAGGAATGGCCCAGACACAGCCCACCTGTCATTTATTAAGCTGACTGCCACCTCTCTCCTGGGGTTTGGGGGTTGGGGCAGACATTCTCTGGACTTCCTTTGTCCCCACTTAAATTAAACTCAGGGGGAAGTGACCTACCCACACCTCCATCGCTTCACCTCCCACCTTCCCACCCAGGAGACAGAGATGCAGTTTCTGAGTTCTTAGAGAGAATCGCTCTGCGCAGCACAGTGCTCCGAAGGGGCCTGTTTTGCACATAGGCATGTGTCTGTCTGTGAGCTGGGAATCTGGTTCCTCTCCAGTCACCCAAAGTTGTCTCCTCTTGCCTTTCAGTCCAAGGTTCTCCTTGTAACCTCATTCTGTGTGTTCTTTCCTAAAAGAGAAGGCCATCTGGCCTGCCCGTGGGGAGGGGGTGGGAGAAAGTGGCGCCTGGACTCTGTAGAGAGGATTGGAACATGTGTAGAGGTCTGAATTCTGCACAGCAGAAAGCCTGTTTCACAGTGCTCCATGTTCTTGCCCAGCCAGGAGGCAGAAGGTGCCCCAGCAAGCACCGAATCAGAGAAACTGTAACTCCCAGAGTCAAGTTTCCTCCGTTTGGGTGGGAGCTCTCTGGAGGTGGAGGGGGTGACCAAGGCCAGTCTGGAGAAGTAATGCTTCAGAATTTGACTCTCCCCCAGGTCCGGAGACCAGAAGGGCAGCTTTCCAGGAACTCAGGCCAGGGGCAGGTCCCACGCTGGGCACTGTTCCCCAAACCCCATCTTAGAGGCCCCCTGGAGCTTGGGCTGTAGCCCTGAGCCTGGCCCCTTCCCCATCACTGCTCCCTCCCCTCCTGTACTGCTGGCTGGAAGGCCAGGGAAGGGTGAAGACATCTGTGGCTGGTTTTTGTCTTTCACTTGGGGGAAGGGGGGTTCAGACAGGGCCGGATGTGGTGGGACTGTGGGCTGCAGAGGCGGCAAGCCTAGGGGGAGGGTGTGGAGGAGGAGCAAGGGTAGGGGGAGAGAACAAGACTGGGGGGCCGAGGAGCACACTTCTTAGAAGCTGGGAGTTCTGTCCTCCGAGGGGTCTAGAAGTCCTTTAATCCACAGGCCTCAGACCCAAGGCCTTGGACCCATTCATGAGGGGCTAAACGCAGCTAACTTCTCCCGCCCCCCCCCGGGGGGGGTTACAGTCACACCTGGACCAGGGAAAGAACGTTGCTGCAGACTTTTCTTCTCAAGTTAGCAATGCCCAAAGAAAAGGCTCCCAAACGCCACTTTGTCCTCCCTCCGTTGCCAGTAAAGGTACAATCTGTGGGTTCCCACTGAGTGGTTGAAAGTCACTTACCCAGTGAAGGAACCATGAGCTTTCCAAAGTAGGTATTCAACCCACTCCCCTTCATCTACCGTGGTCCATCTTTATCACACACAGGCATGCACACACGCGCACGCACACACACACACACACACACACACACACACACACACACACACACACACAGCAGGCACCCTCCATTGATAAAAATCACAGCAGATGCTGAACCTTCCCCCACACACCCTGCAGCCTTGCAAAAGGGCTAAAAAAAGCCCAGAACAGCTGAGCCCTGCTGATTGGGATCTGCCGGAAGTCAGGCAAAGAGGGGTGGGGAGAGGGTGGGAACACAGAGGGAGAGTGGGAGAAGAGAGAGCTTCCTTCCAGGGGCTGGAGCACCCGTAGGAAGGGCATTGCAGGACCCTGCCCCTGAGGCTCGGCCATCCAGTGGTACACACGTGCATCTACTACCTGAGTGTAGTGGGCACCATGGAGCCATGGAAATCTCCATGTCTCCTACCAATGGTCCACAGTCACCACAGTAGTGGTCCATCAACTGAAATCTAGTCCTACCCACAAACTTTGATCTTCTCTTCTTGCTCCAGACGTTACTCAACCTTGACCCTAACATAGGTTTTGCCTCCACCAAACCCCAGCAGACCCCAAAACCCTAGACTCTCTCCAGTCCTTCAACAGTAATTGTGAGACTGGGTGTCCCAAGAGTTGGCAAAAATCAAATCGTGTCTACTGATGCGTAGAAACCTAGACTTCAGGTCCTGCCTCAGTCTACCCAGGCAAGATGTGCAATTTAACAAGACCCCCTCCTTAGGGAATTCACGTGCACACTAAACTCATTATTTAGATTTATTTTATGTGTGCAAATGTTTCGCCTGCATGCATATAAAGCGCACCACACGTATACAGGCTGTCTGGGGGGGTCAGAAGCAGGCATCCGATCCTGTGGAACCGGGGTCACAAACAGTTGTGAGGTCTGGGAACGAAACCAGACTTCTCTACAAAAGCATCTACCACACGGTCTTAAGCACTGAACCACTTCTCCAGCCCCACACGCTGGTGCCTGAAAAGCAGTGATTTCAGATCAAAGACTTACTCAGAGTTCGAGGGGCAAATATAGATTCCTGGGCACTGCCTTCTGAGATGCTGGCTCCATGGGGCTAAGGTCTGAGAATTTCCAAGAAGTAGCAAGTCCGTGATAGAAGCACCATCCTAGGCTGAGTCCCAAGCAGATCCTAGGAGGCTAGCTAAGCGGGTGTCTCTTCCCCTGCAGGTGTGCTTCTGCCAAGACGAAGTCACAGATGACTACTTTGTTGAGAACACCACAGTGGACTATACCCAGTATGAGTCGGTGTGCTTCAAGAAAGACGTGCGGAACTTTAAGGCCTGGTTCCTCCCTATCATGTATTCGGTCATTTGCTTCGTGGGCCTGATGGGCAATGGGCTGGTGGTGTTGACCTACATCTATTTCAAGAGGCTCAAGACCATGACGGACACCTACCTGCTCAACCTGGCAGTGGCCGACATCCTCTTCCTCCTCATCCTCCCCTTCTGGGCCTATAGCGCAGCCAAGTCCTGGATCTTTGGGGTCTACCTGTGCAAGTGTATCTTTGGCATCTATAAAGTGAGCTTCTTCAGCGGCATGCTCTTGCTCCTCTGCATCAGCATCGACCGCTACGTGGCCATCGTCCAGGCCGTGTCAGCCCACCGCCACCGCGCCCGCGTGCTTCTCATCAGCAAACTGTCGTGCGTTTTTATCTGGATGCTGGCCCTATTGCTTTCCACCCCGGAACTGCTCTACAGCGGCCTCCAGAAGAGCTACAGCGAGGACACGTGGAGATGCTCGCTCATCACTGACCACGTGGAGGCCTTGATCACCATCCAAGTGGCCCAGATGGTCATCGGCTTTTTAGTGCCTCTGCTGGCCATGAGCTTCTGCTACCTCGTCATCATCCGCACCCTGCTCCAGGCACGAAACTTCGAGCGGAACAAGGCCATCAAGGTGATCATTGCTGTCGTGGTGGTGTTCATTGTCTTCCAGGCGCCCTACAATGGAGTGGTCCTGGCCCAGACGGTGGCCAATTTCAACATCACCAACAGCAGCTGTGAACTCAGCAAGCAGCTCAACATCGCCTATGACGTCACCTACAGCCTGGCCTGTGTCCGCTGCTGCGTCAACCCTTTCTTGTATGCCTTCATTGGGGTCAAGTTCCGCAGCGACCTCTTTAAGCTCTTCAAGGACCTGGGCTGCCTCAGCCAGGAGCAGCTCCGGCAGTGGTCTTCCTGCCGGCACGTGCGACATGCTTCCATGAGCATGGAGGCCGAGACCACCACCACCTTCTCCCCATAAGGGCTCCCCTGCTCGGACCACGAAGAACTCTCCCAGGGGCCCTACAGTGGGGACTGGGAGCATATGCAAGGAATCAGGACCCACCAAAGAGCTGCTGAGGGAAGAGCAGGTCTGGCCAGTCAGGTTGACCTCAGGGCCAAAGAAACTGCTACCCAAGCTACCTCAACCAAGGCTGGAAGAGACTCTGCCAAGAAATGATTACCCAAACCAGGACAGCTGTCCCCAAACTGACAGACGAAAGTAAGATTTGAGAGGCCATCGTACCTTCTGGAGTGAAGGGTGTGGGACTGGTGGACATCCCTGTGGTGGGAATGGACTGGTGAGACCTCCTCAGGAACCCTCTTCTAGCCTAGCAAGAAGTCCTGTGGATTCAAGGACAAAGGTCACATATTCCAGAAACTCAGGTTTTGTCCCCCTAAGCCAAGCTGAAGGAATCACTTCCTGGCTTGAGGAAGGAAGGGGAGCCATGGACTGACTGGTCTGATTAACTCTGACTTAGCTCCCTTCTTCCATCCTCCTTCTCCACGGTCACCAAGCCAACAAGAGATGGTGGTCTCCATGCTCCCTCAGAACACTGCTGCCCCTCCCCTCTGCCCCTCCTCAGTTCTCCCCAGGGAGGGAGCGGTGTTTCCTGCCGGCCAGGCTGCATCATCATCCTGAACGCAGTCCCAGCTGGGGCTCTGGATGACCACGGACAAGTGGTCAGGCCTCTCCTCTCGGGTGGGAGGAAAAAGCTGGGAGAAGGGTCAGGGGCAAGAAGGAAGGTGGCCCTGCTGGCTGACAAAGGCCAGCAAGCTGCTTCTTTATTCTCTGTCAGCAACAGAAACCTCTCCTCATGTTCTGCTTTCGATTTATAAGAGCACACATTTTACTCAGACACAAATAAAAATTTCCCTTGAGGAAACAGCAACTTTAAAAGATGGAGGGGGGGGGGAATTCTTTGGTAAAGGGCAAGGGAGTGAGCTCTTTGGTAATCCCCACACTCCACCTGATGGCTTGCTCCGCTCCACACACCCCTCCTCCGCAGCCTTCCTTTCTCAGCTCTCAGAAACATGAGGTCACTGAGTGCCTCCAGAGAGAGGAGCCCAGGAGCCAGGAGAGATGGAAGGAGACTGGAGGGCAGGATGTTCATCTCACGGGAACCCAGGGCCATGCAGGCAGCCGTGCACGTGGGAGACCACTCTGAGCAGAGAACGGAAAGGCCAGGTTGTGCCGGAAGCATCTGTGCCAGGGGACCTTAGTGGACCCCAGCCGCGTTTGCACCCTGGTGTGTTTGCTGTTCCACCAGCCGGGAGCAGCCCTGGTCCTTGTTGGGCAGCCTTCAAACCTCCACAAATCCCTCCGAGAACTCGCGTTTAGTGGGACGCTAAGAGGTCATGGTGGTGTTCTAGAGTAAGGGGCTAGGATGAGACAGGAGGCACAGGCTGGGTGGGACTCCTCCCTGGGTGCTGGAGAGGATGAGACAGGAGGCACAGGCTGGGTGGGACTCCTCCCTGGGTGCTGGAGAGTCCTCTTTTCTGGCCTCGAGTAACAGTGACCCTCTGTAGCGCATGGCTTAGTCCGTTCCTGTTGCCTATAACAAAATACCACAGTCGGGGAAACTTATAAACAATAGAAATCTATTCTCACAGTTCTAGAAGTGAGACGAAGAACATAAAGCCCACGCTAGTTCTCTCAAGCCCTTTTCTAAGGCATTAGCCCCACTCCTGAAGGGCGGAACCCTCCTGACCAGTCCGTTATCCCCCAAGGGCTCCAGTACCATCAGTACCGGCTCAGGTTCCAGCATGGAGCTGTTGGAGGGACATCTCCATTCAAAAGACAGCAGTGTAGAGATCCTTGTGGAAAGCAGAGGGAGAGGACCTGACTGTCCACCCTCACCCCACCCCGCCACAGCCCAAGTGTCCCTGACACTGTTCCCCAGAGTCCAACTGTGTCCCTACCTTCCCCAAGCCATAGAGGTTAGTCCAACCTACGATGCCCAGGAAAGTGTTTGAAGGCACCCTAAGCCCTCTGAGCCTGGAGGCAGGGTGCAGATGAGGCATGAAGGAGAGAGAGGCCAGCCAGTCACACAGAGATATGATTCCAATTTCCCCTAAGCCCAAAGAAAATGAAGCCTGCCCCGTAAGGGTGCCCATTCTCTAATCTTGGAACCACAAACATACCCATTACCCTCCTCCACCGGATGCAGGGGGCTAGGAGGATTTTAACACACTTCGTCAGGCCTGGAACTGAGCACCCTGGGAAGAATGGGACTAGCACGAGGCACAAGCGAACGAGCGCAGCCAGCGGGCAGCGGCTTTCAGGATGATGGGTACTGAATATTAAAAGGTACAGCTGCGACTGTGTGACCACAGGCATTGTAGCAGGAGGATGGTGCCACTGAACGTGTACGTCCCCAAGGGGAACCTGCCAGAGTGTGTGTGGGTGTGTGTGTCCTAATGAGGTTACAGAGGGGAAAACAGCCCTCAATTCCTACAGGGGAGGAATGTAACTGAGCGGTCATGGAAAAGGAAGCTGGGCCAACCACACAAACACGCCACCCTGGCTTCAAATACATTTTTCTAGTATAACTGGACGTCTCCAAATATTTACAGAAACAACAAAACCCCCAGCAATGTTAATTCCCCAAACTGCTGTGTCTCCGGAGTTCTAACCTCAGCCCTAAGCTGGCTTGACCACGGAGGCCTGGCCTGATGCACTCTTGTGCTTATCTTGAACTGAAGGGTGTCCTCCAGAAGAGAAGAGAAGGACCCCCAGGGAGCCCACCTGGGTCTTCTTTCCCATTCTCCCTTCTCATCTGCTTGGTACAACAACACCCTCTCCCTAAGCTTGTACCTCCTCGCCATCATCCTAGAATTGCTCACGGACCCCTTCGCTTCTTCAACGCTCCCCTGTTACACACACACACACACACACACACACACACACACACACACACACCAGTCCCCATCCATATCCTCCCTGGCTGTACTCATAGGTCAAATCTCAGACATTCCCAGGCCTCGGAGCTGCCCTTCCTGGTGGAAGGTACCACCCCGCTCGTCTCACAGGTTCAGCAGACTGCCAGAGACCTCAGGGCACAGGGGCTGACCCCTGTCATTCTCTAGATGGAGGAAGGAGCTGACTCACCCAGAGGGACCCGGAGATGAGGGGAGGTTGCTTAAGCTGGCTGTGGAGCCTGAGGGTCTGGCAGGGTTGCCAAAGGGGATGCAGAACAGAGGTTCTGGAGCCCAGCCGGCCCTGAATCTCAACCCTGCTGCTCCCCAGCTGTGTGACCTTCAGCTGTTGCTCAACCGCTCTGAGTCTCAGATTTCTCCATTGCAAAACACTGGACGATTTGGGTAAACACTTAGCAAGGAACCCGGAATGTTGAGCGGGGTAGTAGGGAGCTCCCGCTCCACAGCCAGATGGCCTGCTTCAGAGCCCCACTCCCTTACAAGGCCTCAGTTTCCAAATCTGCATAATGGAGTCATTAGTAGACCCTACCTCCCAGGGTTGTGGTAAGGAGGAAACTTCATCTATAAAAAGAAAGTATTTAGAAACACCCAAGCCAGTGATATAATCTTTTGGGAGATATTTGAGAAATTAGAGCTTTAAAACATTACAGGGCTGGAGAGACGGCTCAGTGGTTAAGCTGCTCTTCCACAAAGCCCCACTGTAGTTCCCAGCATCTGCATGGCAGCTATTATCGGTCTGCAATTCCAGCCCCATGTGATTTGACACCCTCAGCTTGCACTGCGTGCACATGGCGCACAGACATATGTGGCAGCAAGGCGCTCATACACATAAAATAAAAATAAATAAGTCTTTTGTTGTTGTTTTGTTTTTGTTTTTCCAGGGTTTCTCTGTGTAGCCTTGGCTGTGACCAGTCTGGCTTCAAACTCAGAAATCCACCTGCCTCTGCCTCTTGAATGCTGGGATTAAAGGTGTGTGCCACCACCACCCAGCATAAATAATTTTTTTAAACAAATAAAATGTTTCTTTTTAAAAAGAGAGAGGGCCAGCGGTGGCCCACACCTTTAAGCCCAGCACTCCGGAGGCAGAGGCAGGAGAATCTCTGTGAGTTCAAGGCCAGCCTGGTCTACAGAGCGAGTTCCAGGATAGCCAGAGGTACATAGAAAAACCCTGTCTTGAAGAAAAAAAAGGGGGGATGGCACATGAGAGATGGCCCAGGGGTAAAATGTTTGCTGCACCAGTATGAGGCCCTGCATCCAGAATTCACGACACTCATGCAAAAGCCAGGATTGGTGCTGAGGACAGTGGAGAAAGGCAGGTCCTGGAGCCTCAGGCCAGCTGAGTCTCGATGAAAGCAGAAGCTTCAGGTTCAATAACAAGACCCCAGCTCAACAAATTCATACGAAATAGACAGATGGATAAGCAAATGGTGGAGAGCAAGAGGGGAAGACGTCCCAGGGAAAGAAAATGGTTGCTGATTCAAGGCCACCACATTCAGTTCCCCTGCCAGGTGACCAGGTGAGACAGCTGAGGCCCAAGGAAAAGAAAACATGTCGTCATTGAGGTCTCTAGGAGCTCTTTGATCTCAGAGTAACCCTTGAATTCCAACCCCACCACCTGACAGAGTCACCCTTAATCCTGTCTCAATCCATACTCAATAAGAACCTCTCAGGCAGGCAGTGGTGGCGTAGGCCTTAGATCCCAGCATTTGGGGGGCTGGGGAGGGGCAGAGGCAGGTGGATCTCTGTGAGTTTGAGGCCAGCCTGGTCTACAGAAGGAGATCTAGGACAGGCTTCAAAGCTACACAGAGAAACCCTGCCAAAAAAAAAAAAAAAGGAAAAAAGAAAAAACAACTTATCTTGCCCTTTAGATAGTTCCTGTCATTAATATGACCTATTTGAAAAAAGAAAATAAGTCATCTCGTTTGGGAATTAGATAATCAACTTTCATTTTTTTAGGCAAGGACAGAGTTGGTGGGGAAGAAACAAGCCCACGTGTTGGCGGTGAGGGAAGAAAGGATAAGGGTTGAGGAGGGGCGGGACATTGGGGTGTGTCTAAGGGCTATATATTGGAGACCAGACTTGGAGAGCACATTCAGTAGACAGATGAATTCTCGAGTGTGAGTGCATGCGCACACACACACACACACCCTTACACACATACCCTCCCTTAAACACACTCCCTTACATCCATATTCTCCCTTACACACACACTCCCTACACACACACCCTCCCTTACACACACTCCCTTACACACACACTCCCTTACACACACACTCCCTTACACACATACTCTCCCTTACACGCACACTCCCTTACACACACACTCCCTTACACACGCACTCCCTTACATGTACACCCTCCCTTACACAATACCCTCCCTTACACACACACTCCCTTACACACGCACTCCCTTACATGTACACCCTCCCTTACACACACACTCCCTTACACACACACACACGCACACACACACACCCTCAAGCCTCTGAGTTTTAGAGAAGAAGAGTAAGCCCATGACTATTTGTTTGTTTCAAGGTAAAGGTAAAACAATGGACATGTTTCCCTAGAAAAATCTAGGGGTGATGGTCCTGGGGATTCTCTCCCCAAAAGAACAACTTATCTGGCTTCAGAAGAACAAACACTCCCAACATCCACGGCACAGGAACAGATATCTGAGTCCCAGCTCACTCACCCAGCAGGCACCCCAGCCAGGGACACGGACTGGGACACTGACAACAGAGGTGGCTCCAGTCAGAGATCTCAGAAATGAGAGGATGTCCATGGCCCACAGGTCCCGCCCTCTGGTTTGTGTGTGATCTGGTCACACTTCCCTGCTCATGTCAGGCTCGCCCCCTCCTGTGTGCGCTTTGAAAATGGCTATTACCCTGTTTTGTCTATTGCCCACTAAGCCCATGGAGTTCACTGGCCAGGCTTGCTGCGTCACACAGAGTTCGCTCCCCGACCCCCAGTTCTCAGCTCTCAGTATGAGCTCCGGGTAGGAGCTCCTGAGGTCCAGCACCCAAGTCCTCTATCAACAGGGCAGGAGAGAAGACATTTCACTCAAAATCAGAGCTTGCCCAGCACAAAATGCTTTGTCCTAAGTAAGCATCCGCCATGGTGAGGTACAACAGATGAATTGCCCCCGAACCCTTTCCCTGAGTCACAAGGCAGCTGGGAACTCGTGAGCGTTCGTCTTGGATCATTTATGTAACTACAGTCCAGTGACTGGGGCAGAGGTATTTTCCTCCGGCCCCTTCCCCGAGGGTGCTCTCTGCAGCCTGGCTAGCGCTAGGCCTGTCGCTACGTCTAATGCCGAGGAGTCACCCAATCGGGAACCACCTTTGCCTCCTTCACGACAGCTCCCACAGCTGACTGGTGGATGTGCCACCTCGTTGGAGCGGGCACTTCTGTTCGCCACCGGCCCTGTTCCTTACACGCGGGCTCCACAGAGCCTCTGCGGCTGGGGCGCTGTAGGCAACCTCTGGACTAGAAAGTCAGGGTGTGGGGGGTGACAATGAGGATTCGTGCCTGCTCTGCCCATGGCCTCTCTCAGTCACTCCATTCTCACCAGTGCCCCCCAGCAGAGAGCCAGCTGGGAGCAGACAGGGACTGGGAGAGTTTCAGAGCTCTATTGTTAAAAGAGTCACTTGGAGGGTAAGGGTGGGAAAAGGGGGAGCATGGAAGGGGTGACAGGAATTAGAGGGGCTGGGGACCAACGGGGGGCTTTGAGGAAGGGAGGAGATGGGCTGGCAATTGCTGAGTGTCCAATCTAGGTATTCACCTCCCACTGAATTCTTTTTTCTTTCTTTTTTGTTTGTTTGTTTGTTTAGTTGGGTTGGTCGGTTTTTTTGTTGTTGTTGTTGTTTTGTTTTTTTTGAGACAGGGTTTCTATGCGCAACAGTGTTGGCTATCCTGGAACTCACTTTGTAGACTAGGCAGCTAGCCTCGAACTCATAGAGATCCGCCTGTCTCTGCCCCTCCCGAGTGTTGGGACTAAAGGCGAACACCGCCACTGCCCAGCTCTCCCGCTGAATTCTTATGGCAAAGGGTTAGAGAGGGCTGGTGTGACTGACTCGTGGTAATCCAGCCAGCAGCTGTGTTACGACCATGTCACCTGCTTTGCTTACAGTATGTTTTCAAACCTTTCCTTATCAAATTCTCTTAGCCATCCTACAGGAGGCCCATTTTACTGACAGGAAAGTAAGGCTCACCAAGTGGAAGTCCCGTAGAGCAATAAAACCACTAAAGGATTTCAGCCAGTTCCAGCTGGCCTTCAAAGGCCATGCCTCTGCCTGCTCGCTGCAGCGTTCAACCACATCACTGCTTATTCTCATCAAACACTTTGGGAGCTGGGCGCTAGGCCTTGTGCTAGGTGCACACACATCTCTCAGCGCTTGCTGGATGCAGAGTTCTGACCTGGAAGGAGACACAGGCAGATAAGGAAGACCACCAGCTTCTGGGAGCAAAGCAATGCTCCTGGACCAGGTTGGTGACTCCTCCTCTCCTCCCAGCCCCCCTCAAGCATCCTGGCTCTACCATGCTGTCATTGGGCAGCATGGGCAAGTCACCTCGGCTCCAGCTCTTCCGGAGCAAGAGAAGGCTGCTAGGTTGTATATTTTCCACCCGCCCCCTCCAGTTCTGAGGTGCGGTGGGTGGTACATTGACTGGGTGGGGTCTGGGAGCCTGGGCACATCTCTGGGCATGTTGATGCCTGGAAGGGGTGCAAGGTGAATGGGTGAGGGGCTGAGGAAGCCACTCCACCCCCAGCTGTGGTTTCTGGTGGGGCCACCACCGTGGCAGCAGGTGGAGGGAAGTTCTTGTCACCGTTCCAACAAAGGCGATCAAACAAAAGCCTCCTGGGGCATTATGGGAACAGTGGTAAAGGCGCCAAAAATAAAACACACCTTTCCTTTGATAGGCACTGGTAGCTGCCTGGGGGTTGTGAGAAAAGCGCTCTGATTTCATGCCCCAGTTCATGCACACGCACCATGCACACGCACATGCACCACGCACACACACCATGTACACGCACCATGCACACGCACCATGCACACGCACATGCACCATGCACATGCACCATGCACATGCACCATGCACCATGCACATGCACCATGCACACGCACCATGCACACACACCACGCACCATGCACACGCACCACGCACACACACCACGCACCATGCACACGCACCACGCACACACACCACGCACACGCACCACGCACACGCACCATGCACACACACCACGCACACACACCACGCACATGCACCATGCACACGCATATGCACCACGCACACGCACCACGCACATGCACCACGCACAGCACCATGCACACGCACCATGCACACACACGGCCTTGCACACAATGCACATAAAATCTCTTCTTGAACATTAGGGTACACAGACACACATGCAGACAAAACACCAATATGTATATAATAAAACAAAAATCTAAAACATTATTTTAAAGTACTGAACATTTTAGCTGGTGGTGCAGTCCCTTAATCCCAACATTTGGGAGGTAGAGGCAGACAGATCATCGTGAGTTCAAGGTCAGCCTGGTCTACACATAGAGCTCTAGGACATCCAAGGCTACAAAGAGAAACCTTGTCTCGAAAAACCAACAAAACAAAACAAAAAACAAACAAACAAAACAAAACCAAACAAAGCCCAAAACATGAACATTTCAAAATGGAGCGGACAAACCATATCATGTGACACACATGACTCTTGTGATATGTGTCACTGCCTATGGAGCTGGCCCCTTATTCAGGGAAAGTCCACCTCATATGTTTCTGTGTGTGGCTGTGTGACATACGTATGACGGAGGTGTGTGATTTGTACAGTGGCGTTTCTTGTGTGATTGTTGAGCCTCCCAAATGTTGGGATTAAGGGACTGCATCATACAAACACCAGCCGAGCAGTGGGGACACATGCCTTTAATCCCATTAGTTGGGAGGCAGAGACAGGCAGATCTCTGTGAATTCAAGGCCAGCCTAGTCCACAGAGTGGGTTCTAGGGCAGCTAGGACTGCTTCACAAAGAAACCCTGTCTTGAAAAAAAAATTCCCACAAACACTAATAGGCAAAAATGCGTCCAATGCACACATAGAGAAAAAGACAAATGCACACATGCACACCACACACACAGTACTGCAGGGCCTGGCCTGTGCATATGCGCTGCAGTACACAGGCCGTTCCCCAGAAGGGACATGGACAGCCACTTGCAGGGTTCAGACGCAGAGCTCAGTTGCAGCCCATTGACATGATTCGATTGATTTAGCCCTAGGGATGATAGATCAGGGCTTCTGGGAATGGCATGGAAAGGGAGGGGTTAATCTCCTTTCCTGGGTCCTCAACAGTTACAGCTGGCCTGTCTTGTGGGCCATGGGCTCATCAACTAACCTTGCAGCAGAGACTAAGAAAAAGGAGCGCTTGGGGAGTGGAGGAACCCTGGGGATGCAAGGTTGGGTGGAGAGGAAGAGAGCCAAAAACAGCAGGCACGGTGCGGTGCAAACAGACTCCTAGGGAACAGGCTTGTAGTTGTGGTTCTTGAAGAGCCTAGGGGGCCTTGAACCCACACAAGTCAGAGCTCCCATCCTCTAGCACATCCAATCTCTTTCCAAGAGGTAGGGGGAAAATACCCCCTCCCCCCCCTTCTCACTCGCTAGGTGGCCTTGGACACGCCACTGAACTTGCCTGGCCTCAGCCTCCGTCTCCATGGAATGAGAAAACATTGTCTACACTGCGGGGTTGTGTGGTGTGCACCGACGTGTCTCCTGGGCTCTCCCAGCATTCAACAGCTTGTCTTCTTGCCGGGTCTTGCAATCTGATTCTTGCTTCAGAAACTCCAGACCCCCTCATTAACGGCAGACCTTCGAAATGTGTTTATTTCTCGTCTTCTCCCATCACTTCCCAGCCAGATGCAAACATGGCAAGTGGATATATTTCAAGGCCCACCCTCCCTTCAGGGACTTTCAACAGTCCTGAGTTCCTTTTGATCCCGCTCCTCTAGCCACAAGCCAAACAGGCCTCGAGACCTCCAGCATTTTCTTCCCCTGCCCTCTACCCCCAACCCTAATTCTGCCTGTAAGAAACAGTTGAAGGTTCCGCCCCTTTCCCGAAGCCCCTCCATTCTGTTAGGCGATACCAGATGCTCCAAGAATGACCCAGAAAAACAACTCAGTCCAGCCCGTTGTGACGGTGCATGTCTGTAGCCCCACCACACTCAGGAGGCTGAGAGAGAAGGAAAGAATTCTAGGCCAGCTTGGGCTACAGATCAAGACACTGTCTCAAAAAAATTCAAACAAAAGGTGGGGACATGCTGCTCAATTAAAGCAATGCTTGCATAGCACGCGTGAGTGCCGTATAAACTCAGTGTGGTGGTTAAAGGCCTGTAATCCCAACACTGGAGAAATGGAGGCCAGAAGATCAGGAGTTCAAGATCATTCTTGGCTTCTTCGTGAGTTCAAGGCTGGCCTGGGCTACACAAGACTCTCGTCTCAATCAATGCAAGCAAGCACACAGACTTAAAGTATCATAGAAAGGACAAAAGACCACCTGAATGGCTACCGAGAGTAAACCTGAGGCAAATGCCTTTACCCATACCGGGCCATCTCTTAGACCCAGAAAACCAGATACCATCAAAATTCTTATACGGGAAAGACATAGGTCCCTCGGACTTCTGCACAGCATCCCTGCTGATTGGCTGAGAAGGAAACTGAATCACTGAAGAACGAAATGACTGTCAAGCAGCAAGGCTGGTGCCTGCAATCAGCTACACAACCTCCAGGATACACGGGGCCAGACACATCACCACCGCCGCATCCACCCCCACCACCGCATCCACCCCCACCTGTCTTCTCATCAATGCAGCTGCTTCCCATTTGAGGGGAGGAAGGGGAACGGCAGCAGGCTGGCTGGAGGCCGGCCAGGGTGGGAGGTCTGGTCACCAGGTGCCCCCTTGACAGGGAGGAAGAAGCAGAGCAAGAGACAGAGAGAGGAGAGCCCTTCAGCCTCCACTCCACATCCTGGTTTCCATCATTTATCATCCGTGCAGCCCTGACAAGTGCTTCCTCAACTTTAGTGTCCCCGTTTGAGAATAGGCATGCTTCTTTAGACTCTATTAGATGAGCCATGAGTGACGGGCTCTTAGCAACACGTGATACGGTGGGACAAGCCGGGATGGGCAGGCTGCAAACAATAACCAGGATGATTGATCCCCTGCCCACTGGGTAGCTCACTCGGCAGTTTAGGGCCCGTTCTTTGCGTTCTAAGATGAAGACACTGGCCCCCTTGACACATGAGGACAGAAGTCAGCACTTTGATTACAGAGTGAAGCGGGGGAGGGAAGGTGGTGTTGCTGAGTTCCTGGGCTTTGATGATCTCCCCAAAGAAGCCACCCTGGCCAGCCCCATTGAAACCCAGGGCCTTCCAAGAAGGAAGGCCTGTCGCTTGGCATTGCCCATGCTTAGCATGTACAGAACTCCTGACGGCTTCAGAGCCCAGGGACTGATACATCGGAGGGTTCAAACTCAATAAATTAAACCATCACTTTGTCTAAGAACTGGAAGAATGGTGAATTTGGAGTCTTCCTGCATCTTCTACATATTAAGTTATAAATTTAAAATCTATAAAAAGAACCTGTGCCTGTGCAAAGAAGAGCCACCTAGGCCAAAAGGCCCTTGTATAAGACCTCTTTATCATGAATGAGGAACAGGGGACATTTTTATTGCTGTTTTTAGGTTGGGCTGGAACAGTCCCAGACAGTAAACTGATGGCCTTGACCTCCAATGTCCCTCACACTTCCCCGTGCACGCACACACACACATAACACAGAGTCCAAGGCTCTGACGCAGGGACCTATGCAAATAGATGCTGTTTCCATGGGAACAGAAACCCCAGTTTGTTTTCCCTCCCCAGTGCTCTGTAATTTCCAACAGGGTCTGTGCAACAGCCTCATCACCTCCCAGCTAGCTACTTTGCCCTACTCTCTGGGCCGTGTCCAGCACAGGCCACTGAGCCGACCTGTAGAAGTCATGCCTAGACTGACCTCCCCATAGGAGGTCCTTGGCACCAAGCCCCTGCCTCCTCTCTGCAGGGGGCTGCCCGAGAAGTACCCAGAGAAACCATACTCTTGAACCTCCCTGAGGGAGGATGGGGAGGGGTGACGGGGAGTGGAGAGACAGGGGGCTCACTTCCAGGAAGAGGTGGGAGGGTCTCATCTGGCAATCCTGTACCCTGGATGGCTAACAGATGATTTCTGGCTTGGCTGGGGGCTGAGTGGGCGGTGCTGCAAGGAGGCTCTCAGCGGCTGGATGGGGTGAAGGTTCCATCAGATCGGCAGCCTCCGTTGTCCGAGCTCTGAGAAGCAGCTCAGGAAGCAGAAGCAGAGCCTAAGGATTTAGAGGGTGGGGGGGAGACAGTAGACAAGGTCATGTACTTTTTTTTTCTTTTGGTTTTTCATGACAGGGTTTCTCTGTGTAATAGTCCTGACTATCCTAGAACTCACTCTGTAGACCAGGATGACTTCGAACTCACAGAGATCTGACTGCCTCTGCCTCCCAAGGGCTGGCATGAAAGGCGAGCACCACCACCAACAGGGTAGGAAGAGAATGGAGGAGTGCCAGAGCCACAGTGTCCAACCCTGTCCCCACGGCACTCAGCTCGGGCCCAGGAAGCAGGTCCAGGCCTCATCCAGTTTTGAGATGACGAGGGACACAATGACACCTGTGACAGACCCAGACCCAAGAGAGCCAGCTTAGGCCACTCAGGTCCAACATAGGGCTACTACTAGAGACGCCTTTGCTCCCACCAAGAGTTTCCCTTCCATCCCTGAGGGGGTGTCCCAGTGTTCCTTGGGGGTCCAGAAGGAGAGTCTGAGGCCCCGGTGAGACCTGGGACACCTTTGAAGTAGCTTTCCCTTGTCATCAGCACCAGCCACACACGTAACACCCGCCTTTCCCGGCTTTGTGTTGTGGGCAAGGCAAAGACGCATGTGTGAAAGTGTTCAGCTAGCTGTGGAGGCCTCTCTACCGCTGTCATTGTCTTAGGGAGAGTCCCACCCCCATCTCACCAGCGCTCTCCACACCTCCCACCCAGGCCCCTGCTGCCACAGGGCAGGGCAGCCCCAGTCCCCGTGACTCCACAGCCAGTGACCAAAGGGAAGGTTCACACCCAGGGAGGCAGAGAGAAGAAAAGGAGAGAGAGAGGGAGCCCCTCCAGAGAAAGGCTGGAAGGGACAAAGGGCAGGGCAGCATCCTCTCCTGAGGTGGGCAGCCACTTTCACTGGTTTCTGGGGACCTTTTAGCCTAGTGGCTTCAGGCCACAGCCGCTGGAGCCACCTCCCTCCTGCACCTCGAGGTCAATGACAACTGTGAAACCACTGACCTGATTTTCTGCAAAGAAGAAAAGATAAGCATTCCACAGCAGCAGTGTGTGGGTGCTACACACCCACACACACACACACACACACAGTGGAAACTTTCTCTCCTTGACAGGAACCCAGCCCTGAGAGGGAAGCTTCTTAGGTACAAAGTTCAATGTTTACCTGCGGTTTGCCGGAAGCATCTCAGGGGCATCACAGTTACAGCGCACCCGCACTGGTGTGTCTGTCAATGAAGTGGGCTCCGGGACCAGGAAAAGGATTAATATAAGTTCCTCATCACTGTCTAAGGTCTGAGAGATAGAAAGCGATGTCCAATGTCTCTCATCCTCAAACTCTCCGGATTCGGGGTCCCTCCAACCTCAAAAACATACTGGGGCCAGATTCTGCCGTACAGAAAGTTCCCAGTGATTGGTGACTGATCTTATTATTGACCCCATTAAAGATAACTGTCTGCATATGGTGGAGCGGCAGTGAGCGAATGAAATCATCACTGATCTGATCTAGTATGTCAGATCCAGAGGTCTCTCTCTCTCTCTCTCTCTCTCTCTCCCACAGGGAGAGTCCCACCCCCATCTCACTAGTGTTCTCCATACTTCCTGCCCAGCCCCCTGCTACCACAGAGCAGGCCAGGCCCCAGTCCCCATGACTCCACAGTCAGTGACCAAGGGAAGGTTCACACCCAGGGATGCAGAGAAAGAGAGAAGCCTTCCAGAGAAAGGTCCAAAGGGATACAGGTCAGGGAAGCATCCTTTCCTTAGGGGAGCAGCCATTTCTGCCAGTTCCTGGGGATGCCATCCAGCATCCGGAACTTATACACAATGCAGGCCCCAGCTTCCAAACACACAGGATCAGAATTTGCATCTTAACCTGACCCCCAGGTCCTTCCCTGCCCAGTAAGATTGAAACTCACTGCTGGGCTCCACTACTGAGCTCAACTCAGGCCTGAGTTCCTAAGAGCTGTGTCCTGCCCAAAGAACTGGCCAGTTCACCTACTTGACACAGCCTGCAGCCAAAATCATGTGAAGTGACCAGAGGGTCTAATGGGAGACATGAAGGATGTCACCCATGTTGAAGAGCAACATGCAACAGGCCATCCCACAGCCAGGGTGGCTCCACGCAGCATCCTATCTCCCACTACTTCCTCTGTGGCACCAGGGTTACCAGCTTCTGCCCCAGCCCTGCCCCTGGGCTTGCGTTCCCTGGTTTTTAGTGTTCTAGACCCACCTGTCTGGGCCCTCCACTGCTCGAGAGGTAGCCTTCTTGAGATCTTTCTGCACGTGAAGCAAGTGCTGAATGGCTGAGCCCTGGACAGATGCAGCTCAAGGGAACTGAGCTGTTCTCAAAGCAGCTGGCAGAACCTGGGCCATTAACAACCATCAACACCCCTGGGGGTGACAGAGCATTGATTCATTTATTGCTATTAACATCTTAGTGTGAATTAACTTCTGGCTGGCAGAGTGAACCCGGCTCTCCAGACTATTGCGTTTTGACAGAAGACAGTAGTCCCAGGAAAGGAAAAGCCCAGGCCAGCTAGTTTTCATCCCTCCTCCCATTCCAGATGGCCGGCCTGCTTGCCCCAGTCTCAGTGAGGCCCAAAGACAAGGGTTATAGAAGAATCTGTCCCCAGCCTGGCGGTAGTGGCACATGCCTTTAACCCCACCACTCAGGAAATAGAGGCAGGCGAATCTCTGTGAGTTGGAGCCCAGCCTGAGTTCCAGGACAGGTTCCAAAACTATACATAAAAACCCTGTTTGTTTGGTTTTTTTTTTTTTTTTAAGCAGGGCTAGAGAGCTAGAGAGATGGCTCAGCGGTTAAGAGCACTGGCTGCCCTTTCAGAGGTCCTGAGTTCAATTCCCAGCAACCGCATGGTGGCTCACAACCATCTGTAATGAGATCTGGTGCCCTCCTCTGGTGTGTGGGCATACATGGAGGCAGAATGTTGTATACATAAAAAATAAATAAATCTTTAAACAAATGAAAAACAAAACAAAATAAACCAAGGGTCTGTCCCCGGAGGTGGTCTGTACTACAGTGGACATTACCTCCAGATGAAAGGCTACATCCAGGAGTCAGGTCACCAATTCCCCGTTACCCATCAGTCTCCTGGCTGGGGGTCTGAGGGGATCTATGAAAATGAGGGCTGCTTCTACCTGCCAACAGGTCTCCCGTCTCAGAGCTCTGACTGGATGGAAAGAGAGAAGGGAAAGAGGAAGGGAGGAAGGAAGGGACGGAGGGAGGGAGGGAGACACAGAGGGATGGGGGAACAGAGGAAGGAGGGGAACTGATGCTTCCGAGGCTCTTGATTCATGCTGGTCACGATGTTAACTCTTAACTGTGCAACTCTTAGCAATTCACTTCTCACAATCCTGATGACATTACTCCCACTTTCACTCCAAGGAAACCATGAGCTGAAAGAAACTGAGGCTGAAAGAAACTAGTACCACACATAACATCTCCCAACCCGTGAGACGCAGGGCCAGATTTAGAACCAAGATGGGTCTGGTGCCATTGCTACCTGCCAAGTCTGGAGACAGGAAGCCAAGAATCTGTTCAGCCCCCTTCCAAGAACAGCAGAGGAGCCAGGGCCCCCCCGACACCCGCTTCTCATGTACTTTGGCAAGCGAGCTTTGTCCTGCAAGCTCTTGTCGACTCCAGTACCAGGAAAGCCAACCAAAGAAAGCGAGGTGGCAAATTGGCTAGGGAGCACCTGCTGATGACCTGGATTCCTGCCCCTGTGCTGGGCTAGCCTAGGCTTAAGGCCCTCTTCCCAGCCTGCCTTGCTTTCCTGTGCCAAGCCCATCTCTCCAGGGGCCCACAGCCTCAGAGCCAGATAATTCCTGCCAGGTTTATTGGGTAGGACATGACGTGACACAGAGGGATGGTACAGACTCTGAGGCTTTAAGGGTCCCTCCTGGTGTGAGAGCAAAGGACAGGAAGGTAGCCAGGGTGGCCTGAAAGGAACAGGGCTCCTCCCAGGCAGTACTGGACCAGGTTCGAAGGCTCCAAGCCGCCTCCCCAGCATTGCTCCAGCTGAGCTATCAGCAGCATGGATCACTGATCCTCCCAGCTTTCCCACCCATGCCAACCCCAATCTGGGGGGAACTGACATTTATTAAACACAACTGTGAGTAGGCCAGGGCAGTGATCTCACCCTACCGTAAGCAGGCAGGGCTGTTAGCCTCTGTCCCATGGAGGAAAGCAAGGCCCGGAAGTGCTTCCTAGCATGCCCAGGTCCCAGTCAGTAAAGCAAAGCAAGCCCCAGTCTCCCTGGCTCTCCTTCCAACTTAGCATGCTGCTTTCCAGGACCACAAGCCTTTAGGAGAAGCTGAGCTGATTCTTGAGACCAGAACAGAGCCTTGGGGCGGGGGGGGGGGGGGGGGGGGCAAGTCCTCTGACCTCTAGTGGCCTGCACAGATTCAGGAAGTGACTACTCCTAGACCAGCTTTGGAACAGCCCTGAAGTCTAAAGGATCTCATGTCTGAGCCTAGACAGCTGGGAGAAGTGTGCTAAACAGAGGACACCCTGGTGTAGCAGACTCTCAGGCTAAGCCTTGAGAAGCACCACTACCTTCCCAGTGAAACTCAAGGCTCCCATACAAGCTCTCCTCCTTCGTTTGACCCGCTGCCCCCAACATCTCAGGGTCCCCTTGACTTTTCTTTCTTTTTCTTTTTCTTTTCTTTCTTTCTTTTTGTTTGTTTTGGTTTTTGGTTCTTCAAGATAGACTTTCTCTGCATAACAGCCTAGCTGTGGAGAACTCACTTTGTAGACCAGGCTAGCCTCGAACTCACAAAGATCTACCTGCCTCTGCCTCTCGGGTGCTGGGATTAAAGGCGTGTGCCAGCACCACCTGCCCCGCCCCCTGACTTCTTATCTAACAGCTAAAATCTGCACCAATTCATGTTCCACTAAGAAGCCCTACGTCATCCTTACTTTCCAATTTCTTCTCCCAGTTTCTTCCTACCACCCCAGCCATCAGAGACCTGTGTCACCTGTTAGAATTCTGTGTGCACAGCCATGACAAATGTCACTTCCTGAAGCAGTATTTGAAGGTAAATGTTCCTTTGTTTCATTCCCTGCAGATATGCGCCTTGTAGGTCATACTTCATGGAGCTTGTGGTTCTCCGTCGCCACATCCCAGTCCCCCTCTACTGTCCCCTCGGGGTGTTTTCCAGCCCAGTCTTCCCCTAACTGGAGGTGGCTTTTGTACCCAGAGAGCTGGGGTAGCTAAAAAGAAGACTCTGACTTCCTGGGGTTCAGAGTGTTCCTGAGAAAGATTCTGCCCCTCTCCAAGGCTGGTTAGAGATGCCAGCTCTGCCACCAGGAATCACGAGAAATCTGGGAACAGTGAGCCAAGCCAAGGAATGTCCCACCCACGGGCCACTGGAGCCACTTCCTTCCTGGAAGCTGAACAAAGCGAAGAGTGGAGATAAGGCCTCTCCTGGCGTGCAAGCCTGCAGAGAGCTGGGCCTCAAGCAACCTAAGCAACCCGAGTGGAGGGGGCTGCTTGGTGACTGTTTAGGGAGCCCAGGAGTGAAGGACAGGCACCAGGTTGAGTCAAAGCCCCATCCTGTCCCTCCTCCTTCTCCTCTGCTTGACTCTCCCCCCCCCCCCATGTCCTCACAGCCTCCTCCCCCATCTCTTGTTTCTTCCTCCCATAACCACCCACTTTCCTGGACCGCAGTGCATAAAGACCAAGCGTGACTCCCAATTTCCATGCCCTTATCTTGACATTCCAGGCCTTCCCGGTGGGCCCCCCAACACACCCCTCCGCCCCACAAACTCTCCAAGCCTGCATTTTCCTGCCTCCTGGCTAGTCATAGGAGTCTTGTGACTCCCCGTGACATGTGTCCTCCCTGCTAGCTGCTATCTCACCTGGTGGAAATCCTGACTCGAAGGATCCTCCCCCGACCCCTGTATGCCACCCACCCTGAGCAACACCGCCTGATCCCCAACCGGAATACATCTCCCCAACTCCTAAGCTAGAATTGACCCCCACTACGCCCATACTCACACATACCTCCCACCCAGGGCTATGACGGTTTGCTCTGGAAGGAAATAGCCACAGTAATAGAGGCAGACATCCTTGTCTACTGATGTCTACCGAAGACTTCTCCGCAGTGTCTAGGATTGACCCTGGAAATGCAGTGCCCAGCCAGGGACCACATCTCCCAAGCCTCCCTGACATTAAGATGGAGCCACACGATCAGCTTCCACGCATGGAATGTGAGCAGAGATGTCCCTTCTGGGCCAAATCTGGCATGCCTTCATTTTCTCTTCCTGGTCCACTAGCCAGACACCCATGGCTAGCATGGTCTTGGAAGCTACCCAGTGAAGGTGGCAGACTGTCAGCGAGCTGGTCTCTGGGCAGCTCCAGGGCCTACCCTGGTATTTCTTTAAAGCAAAATAGGACAAGAAGCGCTCTATTGTCCCTAAGCAGTTAACTATTCTTGGGCCTGTTTGTTATACCAGTTAGCTTATCCAGACCAATACAAATGCTACCAGTTTGGGGAGTGCTAGGAACTCTGTGTGTGTGTCTGCCTGTGCCTCTGTGTGTGTGTCTGTCTGTCTGTGTCTTTGTGTGCTTCTGTGTCTGTCTGTCTGTCTGTGTGTGCTTCTGTGTGTGTGTGTCTGTCTGTCTGTCTGTCTGTCTGTGTGCCTCTGTGTGTATCTGTCTGTCTTTGTCTATGTGTGTGTGTGTGTATGTGTGTGTGTGTGTGTACCGTGGTGCACGTATGTGACTGCACATAAGTGTGCATGTGTGTAAGGCCAGAGGTTAACACTGAGTCCCTTTCCTCAACCACCCTCCACCTTAGTTTTTGCAACAGGGTCTCTCCCTGATCTGATTCAACTAGACTGGCCAAGGCAGCCAGCCCCAGAGAGTCTCCTTTCTGCTTCCCGAAAGCTGAGATTACACCGTGGCTTTTGCTTTGTAGGTTCTCAGGCTTGTGCGACAAGGGCTTCACCAACAGAGCAATGGCCCAGCCCACAGCTAAACACTTCCACATTTCCTGTGTCAGTCCGTCCTCAGAGTACCTTCACAGGAACCTGAAGACAATCACAAGTTCAAGGACAACCTGGGCTGCAGAGTGAATTCAAGGCCAGCCTAGGAAACAGCAAAATTCTATTTTAAAATCTGAAAAAAAGACAGGCAGGCAGGCAGAAAGACACTTCTGAGATTTAGTGGTAGACTTTTCATTCATACCAAGAAAAAAAATACATAATAAAAAGTTAGGTCATTTGGCCAAAGTCACCCAGTGAATAAACCATTTTCTGATTATAACCAAGTGCAGAGTCACCTTGGGTCCTTGGCCCCTATCTGACACCCCACTCCCACCCACCCCCATCTCCCATCCCCTCACCAAACTGTTGTGAACAGAAAAGCCAAGTCAAGCAGGACCCACGGTGGCGCACACCTTTAATCCCAGCAGTCGGGAGGTAGAGACAGGCAGATCTCTGTGAGTTCAAGTCCAGCCTAGTCTACAGAGCGAGTTCCAGGACAGTCTCCACAGATACAGGGAAACTCTGTCTCGAAAAACCAAAAAGAAAAGAAAAAAAAGAAAAGGGGGGGCAAATAGTCAGTGTTCTGGTCACACCTTCACCCCTGCAGTACAAGTGTCTGACCCACATTAAACAGCTTCATTGTAATTGCCTTTCAGTTTCTTTTCTCTGGCAGCTTCCTGGGTCCTCTTCAGGGCAGTGAACACTTCTCATGTGCCCACCATGTCACCACTGAGGTCAGGTGAGTGTGCACTTTGCTGAACTAGAAACACGGTCTGACAAGCGCAGTGACCTCCCCACTGTGGCCCTTGAATGGCCGCTGTTCAGTCCTCTCCCCTCACCCGTCACTTCTGGCCTGGGCAGCGGGAGGTTCCCAGCAGGGCAAGGGTGAGAGAACAGAGACATACATCCGTGGTCTGCGAGAGTGTGCCAGTGTTTTTCTGCCTAAACCTCACAATCTGGTTTCCATTTCTTCAGGGAAGCGGGTGGAGCGTGACGGAAGGATGGAAGCAAAAGAATTCCTCAGGATGAGCGAATAAAGATCCGAAAACATCAAAGTCGAGAGAAGATGTGGGTATCGTGGCCAAAGCCTGGCTTACACTGGAAGAAGCTCAGAAACGGCCTTATTTCCTTCTAAAACAGTACAAGGGTTTTCCATCTGGTGCCTCTGCCCCACAGCTGGGGAGGAGCCAGGGTACCCACATCGTCATGGATCAGCTGCAGGGTCTCCTCCGCCAGGCAGCTTCCCTGCAGACCACAAGGCGCTGGATTGCAGTGATGTACTTAGCTGTCTAACGGAGAGGGGCAGAAATAGCCCTGTCTCGGTCACCATTGCCTCTGCAGAGGCACACAGCGGGTACCTGCTGGATAGTCTGGGAGTGAACGTCCATCTGAAGGAGCAGAAGTGAAGCTGCCAGACTGTACAACAATGGCCTTGTTCACCGGGCGGTGATGGTGCACGCCTTTATTCCCAGCACTTGGGAGGCAGAGGCAGGAGGATCTCTGTGAGTTCGAGACCAGCCTGGTCTACAAGAGCTAGTTCCAGGACAGGCTCCAAAGCTACAGAGAAACTCGGTCTGGAAAAACCAAAAACCAAACCAAAACAAAACAATGGCCTTCTTTGATCAATCACGTGAGTTTCCAAGATGGGAAGCGTGATATCAGGTGTGTGTGCACCCATGCACACATGTGAATGCACCCATGCACACATGTGGATGCACCCATGCACACACAGTTCCCATCCATATACACTGGTTAGAGAGTCTGCTTAGCCATCCTTTCTTAGCCAGCAAGGAAAATGGGGGGTTCACACAAACATCTTTTTCTCCCACCCCACCTCTCTCTCTCTCTCTCTCTCTCTCTCTCTCTCTCTCTCACACACACACACACACACACACACACACACACACCCACACACACCCTTTAGAAGACAGGACATGAATGAAAACCACTGTCCACAAGGGGGCAGCCAAAGACTACCAGACTCAAGCTCTCGGCGCTAGGATTACTACTATTTGGCCTCAGAGAGACAAGGAGACTCGTGATATTTTGGAGAGTATGAAATGGGGGAGTCCCTTGTGGAAATTCACCGGAAGCGAACCACGGGGCTGAGAAGGAAACTGAGGCTGAGTCACAATGTGGTGTAAGTGAATCACTGCTCGCTGGCAGAGTGTTTGCCACCTGTTCCCGTCCCCTGTTCTGTGATACTTCATTTAGCTCCCAGTCACTTCTTAAACCTTTGTGTGGAACTCTTAGTTCATGTGTAGGGGTGTTTTTTGTTTTGTTGTTGTTTGTTTAGTTTTGTTGGTGTTTGGTTGGTTTGGTTTGGTTTTTCGAGTCAGGGTTTCTGTATAGTCCTGGCTGTCCTGGAACTCTCTCTGTAGACCAGGCTGGCCCTGAACTCCCAGAGATCCGCCTGCCTCTGCCTCCTGAGTGCTGGGATTAAAGGTGAGCACCACCGCCGCCTGGTGCATAGGGGTGTTTTTGCCTGAGTGTGCATCACATTCGTGCCTGATACCCTCAGACGTCAGAAGAATGTGTCAGATCCCTTGAACTGGAGTTATAGGCAGTTGTGAGCCATGTGGATGCTGGGAATAAAACCTGGGTCCTGTACAAAAACAAGTGCTCTTAGCTGCTGATCCAACTCTCTAGCCCCTTCTCTCATTTTTTTTTAAAAAAAATTTAATTTATTTAACTTTATTTTATGTGCATTGGGTATGAAGTATCATATCCCCCGGAACTGGAGTTACAGACAGTTGTGAGCTGCCATGTGGGTGCTGAGAATTGAACCCAGGTCCTCTGGAAGAACTGTCAGTGCCCTTGACCCACTGAGCCATCTCTCCAGCCCCCCTTTCTCCCATTTTTCTGGGGGTCAGAATCACTATAGTCTCTGCCTTACAGATACAAACTAAAAAATAATGTCTCCAACAGTTAAAGTAACTTGCCTAGGAACACTCAGTGGCAAAGTCCGAATTCTAACTCAGAACCAACCAGGGGAGGTGACCTATGGCTGTGATTCCAGCACTCACACTCGGGAGATGGAGGCAGAAGGGTATGAGTTAAAGGTCAGTATCAGTTACTAGTTAGTTGAGGCCATACTGGGCTTCATAAGATCCTGCCTCAGAAGAAAGAAGCATTCAAACTCAAGACCTGTCACTAGCAGTTCAAGTTTGACACAATTCATCCTGCTCCCTGGGGCTTAGACTTTCTGACGTCCTATGGCCCAGTCCAGAATGCTGCGCAGTGAACCCCACTTCCATGGTCTTCCTCTTGGGTTGTCGTGGAGGATCTGGGAGTTAATTTTCTGGGTGTGAATAACATGTTGCCCTGAAGCTGACCCCTCGCAGTTTGTAAATCATTGCTGTCAGCTGCTGTGATGTCTTCATAGCGAAAGCAATAAGGCAATTTCTAGCAAGGGGCCTAAAGCTCTTCTCCCCCACCTTCCCACTCCCTTTGACCTAATCAGCTCATTCCTGGGAATGTATCCCAAGGAAACAATCCGAATGGAAGCCAAGCATTAATCTGCATAAATACATGCATGGAAGTCTTTCTTTAAAGGTCAAAAGCTGGGAACCAAAACAGGGAAGTGGTTTCAGAACTGGAGCTTCGACACAATGGGCAATCAAGCCTGGGAGACCACAGCTGTGGAACTGCCGGGAATGAGCCCAGCGCTTTGACTATACATCTAATCCCTGGCCCGCCCACCTAACTAGCTATTCAGTCAACTATGCCGGTGGGGGAAGGGAGCTCTCTGCTCACGGCCAAGTTAGACTCTAATCCCCAGTGCTCTGAGGAAGTGGGGGGAACACTGGAGAGCAGCAATGGTAACAACCCAATAATTCTTGACTTTGGGGGTTTCAGGACCCTGGGTCTTGGCGTTACATAGAGTTTTACCCAGGGTAGTTTTGATTATTAATGATGGTTTTCACCTTCCACACTGCTGGCTGCTAAGTAATCTAGCTGTTCGTGTAAATTTTAATTAAGATAATAGGTAGAGTATATATATGAATATATAGAGAGTATGTATATATATATATATACTCTTCGTGTGTGTTTGTGTGTGGTATACACGTGTGATTGCAAATGCAAGCATGCCACACGACCAATGTGGAGATCAGAGGACAATTTTTGGGAGTGACTTCTCCCTCCTCACTGTGGGTTCCAGGGAGCAACCTCGGGGTCCAGTCCACAACTTTGCCTGCTCATCCATCTTGTCACCCCAATAGGCGTTTACTAATGACAGCCAGAGAGCTCCAGAAACAGACTCTGAACCTAGATATCTAATTGTTGACCCGTCCCCTTCAGGATAACTGATGGACAAAGACTTCAGCATCCGTGCCCCCACCATGGCTTCAATTCATGAAAATGCACACGCAAGGGGCTGTGGGGTAGCTCAGTCTAGACAGCACTTGCCTTCTTACCTCCCAAGCACAAGAAGGCATTCCTGAAGACAATGCTTGCCCTCTGGCATCCACAACAGACACAATATGTGTTTTCTTTCTTTCTTTCTTTCTTTCTTTCTTTCTTTCTTTCTTTCTTTCTTTCTTTCCTTCCTTCCTTCCTTCCTCCCTCCCTTCCTTCCTTTCTTTTTTTCTTTCTTTCTTTTAAAGAAAAGAAAGTGTATACGGGAGACTAGAACAGGTATGGCTGGCCTTTCCCAAAGCACACTTGCGTTAGTTGCCTGCTGCTATGTAACTAAGTCCCCCCAAAGCTGGTGTCCTAAACAAGCACTTCAGTCATCTCAGTGACTAGGTGCCCCAGGTGACAACGTAGGTGTGGCATCTGCAAGTGCAGTCACGGTGTCCCTTAGCTCCACTATGGAAAGATCCACCTCCAAGATCTCACACGCGGTCGTTGGCACAATCCAGCTCCTTGTGGGATGTGGGACGGAGGGCCTCCATCTTCTCAGCACCTCCGATCTTTGGCACACTGGCCTCTCCGTGGGATGACCCTCACACGGCAGCCGGCTTGATCACAGCAAACAGAGGAGAAGGCTGTGGGGGATGAGTAAGAGCAAGACGAGAGTCCCAGTTTCCCAGGGTCTAATCTCGAAAAGGACATCTCTCATTTCTGCCATGTTTTATTCATTAGGAAGCAAGTCACTAGGTCCAGCCCACACTCGAGGGAGCTCACAGGAGGACGTGCGGTATGCCTACCACATGCTCTAACATTTATAGCATCGTCTCGATAACAAAAACAATATTCGCTGGAGTTACTTGTCTAATATGGAAACGTTCTAGCTCCGTCCGGAATGCCTGTACCTACTCCTCACAAGCATGGTCCCCTCCCTGCATCACACAGAGCATTAAAGGTCCACCGCTCACCACCCTTCACACAAAGGCCCTGCTGGATCTGTCTGTATGCCTGGCTTTGCGCCAGATTTAGGGGGTTGGGGCACTGAATGGGGAGCAGTGTGACGATGCAGAAGCCAAGTGTCACAGAAAGGAGGCAAGCCCAGGCTCACCTTTGAAAAGGACTCCGTGGGTCCCTTGCTCCAAGGCCATTCTTGTCGCTTTTTAGGCTGCATTCTAAATCAGCCAGCAAGTCCCAAGCAGATGTGGCCTCGGCTTTCTCCAGCCTGTCTGGGCCTTTCTTCTCGGAGCTTTCTGCATTCCAGCTCAACTCCAGCAGGCTCTCCCTTCCTCTTTGGCTCTTGGCCTCTTGTCCTCCCTCCTCTCCTTGATCTCCCTCTCCTCGCTTTAAAAATCTCTTCTGCCAGGTTCCCACGGAGACTGCAGATCTTGGTCAGAGCACACTTCCTTGCAAACAAGAGCAGAGGTCTTCACAGATAATGACCCCTCCTCTGGAGATGTCTGATGCTAAACAGAAGATCCTTTTTTCCCTCCTCCCTTGGTTTTTTTGTCATTGTTGTTGTTTGTTTTGTTTTTGTTGTTTTGGTTTTTGTTTTTCTGCTTTTTTGAGGCAGGGTCTCACTTTGGAGCTCCAGGGAAGGTTGAAATCACTATGTAACCCAGACTGGATTTGAAGCTTGTTCCTATTCATCTACCTCAGCATCCCAAGAATCCCTAGTGCAGGGATTATATGTGTGAGTCACTACCCCAATGGGGAGTGGGGTAGTAGCATCTATTTTTTTAATTAACTAGTTTCTTTTTATTATTACTTTACATGTATGAGTGTTTTGCTTCTGTGTACAACTGTACATCACAATTATGCCAGAGGAGGGAACCGGGGTCCTTTACAACAACAAGGACTCTTAACCACTGAGCTAACTCTCAGTCCCAGAGAGTAGCATCTTTAGCCCTCGGGCAAATCTTGAAGGGAGGCAAGACTGGGAAGCCCTGCCCTCTTCTCCCAGGCTCTCATGACACACCTGAGCACCTGAGCTAGTTCTGTCCTATGGACAAAGCAAGCCTGCCTTCGCAAGGTCAGTGGAGGGGAGAGAGGGCAGGCCAGGAGTAGTCAGAATAGAATTGCCCATGCAGGGGTGAGGAGAAGGGAGTGCATAGGGTACTCTGGACCTGGGCTGAGTCCTGGGAAGGCTGGTGCCACTGTACACAGTCAGGGTACTAGAGGAGAGAGGAGGAGCCAGGACTCTTCCCCAAGTCTCTGCAGTCAAGAAACAAGAGCCTAAAGCAAGGAAGGTCTCAGGGCTCTTTTTTTTGCACAGCATGAGTTGCCCAGAGCAGAGGATGACAGATGTCAGATTTAGCAAATAAAAATCCAGAAGCCCCATGAAATTTGCATCTCAAATGTGCAACAAATACTTTTCTTTTAGCCGCGGTACGTCCCAAATAAGACACAGGTGTCCCGGGTGTTAGCTGGCAACACAGCCAAGGTTATACCAAGGCTAAAGCCTTCAGGCTTTGGTGTGTGATTGTTCCAAAAGCTTCCTGGAGAAAAGAGCAAGTTCCTCAGGCTGCTGTTCCAGACAGCCCGTGCAGGGCAGAAAAATGGTGGCAGGTGTCATGATTACAGTTCAACAACTGGAAGCAACCAAATACTACCAAAAGGGTGGATCCTTCATCCAGGACAAAAGACCACAGCTAAATGGTTTAAAACAACGGCCATTTCATTGGGTTGCCGTTCTGACAATGACAAGTCCAGAATCCAACGTGCTGGCAAAACCAGCTCTCTTTTGACTTTGATCACATGGGTTGAAACTCTTTTCCAAATACGGCCACATTCATCAGCACCAGGGACGGGGTACCTTAATGTACCTTTTAAGGGATGACACAATACAAGCCATAACAAAAGGAATGTCTAAATTTAAACAATACACAGACAGATGTCCATAAAAGATTTCTGGCGGTGAGGGGCGGGTTAAGGAGCAAAGAGTAAAACAAGCGTAACATCATCTTTTTTTCTGTGCATGGGAACATTGGTTCTTTTTCATTTTTGTTGTTTGTCTGTTTGTCTGTTTGTTTGTTTGTTTGAGACAGGGTCTCACTAGTAGTCCTGGCTGTCCTGGAACTCACTATGTTGACTGGGCCAGCCTCGAACTCACAGAGACCTGCCTGCCTCGGCCTTCCAAGGGCTGGGATTAAAGCTGTGCACCATCAAGCCTAACCTACCACTGTCCTCATAATATAGTATAATAAAATATAATATAATATATAAAGGCTAAAAACATGGCTCGGCTCTTAAGAGTGCTTAATGTTCTTTCGGAGAACCTGAGTTCAATTCCCAGCATCCATATCAGTCTGCCCACAGTTGCCTAACTCCCCTTCCAGGGGTTCCAACATACACATACACAAAAATAAAATAATAAAAGCACATTTTTTTGTTTGTTAATTTTTTTTATGCCTTGTGTCTACAGATGTGGAGCAAACATTAACGTATTTTTTTTATAGTCCAGGTCTTTTATTTCTTTTTGTACATCAGGCCATAAATTTGTAGGGAATGGGTTGTTTGTTGATTTTTGAGACAGGGTTTCTCTATGTAGTCCTGGCTTTCTTGGAACTCATTCTGTAGAACAGTCTGGCCTCAAACTTAGAGTTCTGCCTGCTTTGTCTCCCAAGTGCTGGTATTCAAGGCATGCACCACCACCACATAGCAAAAACTAATTTTAATATTGAAATATACACATAGGATCTTTGCGTAGGATTATTACTTGGTGCCCAACTTTTGGGGCACGAATTTACAAAAAAGCCATTTGCCTGAGGCTTTTTAGCCACCAACTAAGGCCAGACCTGAACCTAGCCGCCTAGGTTTGGGAGAAAAACTAGCCCCTCCAGCTCCCATCCACCCCAGTTTAGTTTCCATGTAAAGATGGAAAACACACATAGAGTCTGGATACTGTATGTCATTGTGTTTCTTTGAATTGTTTAACTCCTGAGGGAGGAGCAACAGCTGCCAAAAGACATTTGATTATAAATACTGCTGGATTAACCCAACCTATTTATTTTGAAAATGCCTTGACTTCAAATTTTAAGTCAAAAGATATGTTACTTTTGTTTCCACAGGAGGTAAAAGGCTGTGGATTCATTCTGGGTTAAGAAAAATAAGGTTTAAAATGAAAGAAAAAAAAAGAAAAATAAGGTTTGATCAAGAAAGGCCCCCTGAAAAATCCCTGATAGAAGCAGATGGCCCATATGATCCAACATTTCAGAGCACCTCTGTTACAGTTTCCTCTGAGTTCTACATCCAGAACAGCCTCAAAACTTCTGGCTGAGATGATCCAGCCTCAAAGGATACTTTAGTCAGGACATGACCATAATCCTAAATTTTCTTTGGGTCACCATAAGATTATTAATGCCCCCAATCAGCAGGAACTAGCCTAGAAAACTACACCCACATTTCCAAAAAAATGGATTATAGATGCTTGTCTTTGTTTAGAGTGTTGGTTACAAGCTGTTATTGATAATGATCAGGAAAAAAAAAACTAAACAAAGGAGATTAGATTCAGAGTCCTTGTTTTGAAAAGAAAAAAGGGGAAGTACTATGGGATAATGGTCTTGTACCTTGTAAAGATTTGTCACTTGTATTGATTTACTAAAATGCTGATTGGCCAGTAGCCAGGCAGGAAGTATAGGTGGGACAGCCAGATTAGGAGAATTCTGGGAAGAGGAAAGGCTCAGTCTGCAGTCACCAGTCAGACTGAGGTGAAGCAAGATGAGAATGCCTCACTGAGTAAGATACCAAACCATGTGGCTAAACATAGATAAGAATTGCGGGTTAATTTAAGTTGTGAGAGCTAGTTAATAATAAGCCTGAGCTAATAGGCCAACCTATTAGTTTATAATTAATAAAAGTCCCTCTGTGTTTTGTTGAGCCTGAACAGCTGCAGACCAGGCAGGACAGAAACTTCCCTCTACAGTTACTTAATCATTAATTCAGTTACCAAATACTTATTTGTTATACACCAGGGATACAGCACAGTTCAGGTAGACCCCATCCTTGCCCTCCCAAACTCTGTAACTAATCAAAGACTACGCCTCTCCCCATTATTGCTATTTTCCAAGTGAGCATGAAGTGGGGAGGGGCGAGGGAGAACTTTCCTTCTGCATTGCTTAACTTTTGAGCAAACATGTTCTTAATTTGTAACTTTTTAAAAAATGCTTAGCCTTTCTTTCTTTCTTTTTTTTTTCTTTTTATCTGAAACCCAGCCCTTTGGAAGCCTCTCTGTTGTTTCCCAAGCACAGTGACCGAAACACAGCTGCGTAAGTGGTGGCACCTCCATGTGTGGCTGCTGGACCAGCCAGCAAGGTTTTCCATGCGTACGGATGAGTGAGAACCAGTAGGAATGCGTGTCCAATCCAATTGTTCCTGTATTACAGTTACACTGATTAAAAGAATAAGATGCCTATGATTGTGCCTGTGTGGTCTGTTGCTTTCAGGGGATTTCAGCCTTTATTTATCCCAAAATGTGTTGGTTTTGCTTGTTGATCTGACTGCCTGCTTGCTTGTTTTGTTTTTTTTTTTCTTTAGACAGCTCTTATTGGTTGGACTGGTACTCAGTATGTATCTCAGGGTACTCTCAAACTTACAGCAATCCTCCTGCCTCAGCTTGCAGAGTGCTGGGATTACAAGTGTGCACCACCACGCCCAGCTGTCAGGTTGGTTTTTTATAAGCTTGTATGACCAGCCTCCAGCACAACACTCAACAATACAGGTACTCAAGGAAAGAGTGTTAAATGAACACGAGACTATTATTATAACTTGGCATGGTACCCATCACTCCTGTAGTCTAATGCCCTTGTTTTATAACCAGTAAAACTGAAGCCTGCAAAAGTCAGGCCACAGATAAAGTTAGTGACCGTAACACAAGAGGATTTAACAGTTCTCAGCCCAGGCACCTACTTTAAAAATAATTTAAATTTGCCGGTAGTAAGCTGGGCGGTGGTGGCGCACGCCTTTAATCCCAGCACTTGGGAGGCAGAGGCAGGCAGATCTCTGTGAGTTCGAGACCAGCCTGGTCTACAGAGCTAGTTCCAGGACAGGCTCCAAAGCCACAGCGAAACCCTGTCTCGAAAAACCAAAAAAATAAAAAAATAAAAAAAATAAATTTGCCAGTAGTAGTGGTGCCTACCTTTAATCCTGGCAGAGGCAGTTGGATCTTTGTGAGTGCCAGTCTGGTCTACAGAGTGAGTTCTAGGACAGGCACGGTTACACAGTGAAACCCTGTCTCAAAAACCAAAAAGAAAAAAAGAATTAAAATAAGAATTAAATATACCTAATGGTAAGATCAGAAGATCCATCAACGATGGAGTCTAAAATCATCAAACATTCTTAAACCAGTTTTACTTTCAATCTGGAGACTTTCCCCACTGTGGCTAGGTACTCAGCAGAGGTTGGGGTTTGTGGGTGCTGATTAGTCCCCCCTCCAACACCCACGCTTCTCCAGTTTGTTCCAACGGAAAAAGAGTCACAGAAGACACACAGGGATTCAAATGTCAGCTTTCGTTGGGGACCAGATGGACCTGAGGACATGACTAGAGCCCAAAGCCCAAATGGGCTTCCTATTCCCACCCCCTGCTTTGAAATAACCCACCCACTCAGCGGAGCAGCTGGACTATTGAAGTTCTCTCTGGGCAGGAGCTGGGTTGCCCTGGAGCGGAGGCCTGGAGGACGCAAATCATAGAGAACATGCTGCTTGAGTCGGGTTGGTCCATACCGCACCAGGGACAGACTGAGCAATGCTGCAGGCTCCATTCCCTTTCCCGGCATCCCACACTTGGGGTCCCACCTGCTCCCACAGTGGGGAATCAGTGACTGGGCACCAAGAAAATCCTCTCAAAGTTTCCTCCCCCAACCTCCAGGAGGATGTTGGTGCCCGTTGATGAGCAGATGAGGAAACAGGAGGGACAGGGACGAGAGAGTTGTCTCCCTTCATACGGCCTTCAATTCACCGGGTACTTGAACAGAAACTAAAAACACCTGTGTTCCAGGAAGCCGCTAGTAAGTTTAAGGGTATTTTAATTGAAAGTGAATCCGCTGCAAAGGACAGAAAACGGAACAACCAGTAACTTAAACAACAAACGGGTCTGTTTTTCTTGTCTAACAGGAAATCCAAGGGTGGGTGGTTCTGGTCGGTGTGGAGCTCCGAGGTGTCACCAGGACCTGGCTCCTCTGGCGGGCCCCACCCTAGAGAGTGGGCTTGTCGCAGGTTTCTCTACCTGTTCACACTGCAGCCAGGTGGACAAGGCTTAGCAATAGCCTTTCTAGAAACGTCCTGTGATAGACGTGTTTTTACCTCGTTATAACTACAGGCACGACCTGCCCTAATGCTCTGAAACGCGGACTCTGAAACTTATTTGGAAATTTGTTTAAGTAAATTCCTTTAGATAATGAAAGAGAGTATCGAACAAAGAATAACCTACTACCAAGGGCGGGGTAAGAATAAAAGAAGACACTGAAAATAATTGTCAAAGAACTGCTATTTGGTTTTTTTGAAGCAGGGTTACTTTGTAGCCCTGGCTGTCCTGGAACTTGCTCTGTAAACAGGTTGGCCTCAAACTCACAGAAATCCACCCACCTCTGCCTCCCAAGTGCTGGCATTAAAGGTGTGCTACCGCCCCCCACCCCCCTTCTACACACACACCTCCGACAAAGAACTGTTTTCTTTAAAAGATATAGGGCTGTTGTTTCTTCATTCCCCTACCCCACCTTCAAAATCACCTACACAATCACTTTCAAAGCATTAAGAGCAAAACAAAACCCAGAAAACTCCTAATACAGATCTAAACTAGTCATGATACATAAGTCTAACAAAGAGACAATGCAATCGGTTAGCTAATTACCATGACAGTAATTAATTCAACCATTGATTTACAAACTGACAAACTGTTTTCCTTTTTCTTCTTTTCTCCTTTGTTTTCAAGTGCCTTCTTAGACTGTGGGGAGCAAATACTCTCAGTTCTTGAGTATTTTTAAAATCTCTTACGTCCCAGTAGACAGTTTAGCTGGGTACTGAATTTTAACTTGAAAGTCATTTTCCTTAGAACTTTGGCTTCATTGCTCCTTTGCCATTTGGCATCTAGACTTGCCAGTGAGATGTTTGGTGTTTTTTCTGATTTGTAGTTATTTTTTTTGATGCTTATTTTTATTTGTAATCATGTGGATGTATGTGTGTCTGTGGGAGTGTGGGTGTCCAAGGAGACCAGAGATATCAGATCCCTGGTTGTGAGTCTCCTCATGTGGGTGCTGGGAATCGAACTCAAGACCTCTGGAAGAGCAGCTAGTGCTCTTAACCACTGAGCCGTCCCTGCAGCCCTTGGTTTGTGCTCTTTTACAGGGGACTTTTTGCTTTCTCTGGAATTGTAGAGTCTTTTCATTTTTCCAGGCATTCCACAGTCTCTAAATTCTGTCTGTTTTTTATGGTAGTAGTTTATCAAGCCCAGTCTCAACACAAAAATCTTTGCAGCAGTCTGTGAAGTTATGTTGAGGGGAAAAAAATCCTCCCTTGTTTTCTCTCTTCTCCCTCAAATACTTACTAACGAGAGAGAGAGAGAGAGAGAGAGAGAGAGAGAGAGAGAAATGGTCAATTGGTGGAGCTTTGCCTAACATTCATGACACCATGGGTTCAATCCCCAATACCTCCTTCACCGGATGAAAAAATGATACTTAGGGGCTGGAGAGATGGTTCAGTGGTTAAGAGCACTGCCTGCTCTTCCAAAGGTCCTGAGTTCAATTTCCAGCAACCACATGGTGGCTCACAACCATCTGTAATGAGATCTGGTTCCCTCTTCTGTCATGCAGGGCTACATACATAATAAATTAATAAATCTTTAAAAAAAATGATACTTACTGGTCAAATTCAGACATCTTGCATTAATTGCTTTGTTTGTTTGTTTGTTTGGTTGGTTGGTTTTTTGGTTTTTCGAGGCAGGGTTTCTCTGTGTAACAGCTCAGACTGTCCCAGAACTCACTTTGTAGACCAGGCTAGCCTCTATTCATGGAGATTCTCCTGCCTCTGCCTCCTGAGTGCTGGAATTAAAGGTGTGCCCACCACTGCCGGGCTCATTGGCTGTTTTTTGACGCCTCTCTCTTTTTCTCTAACAAAATTCTGATTCTTTCCCTTCTTGCTTTATTTTCTATTTCAACATTTCCACTGAATTTTAATAATATATATATATTAGGTAGATAGCTTGATTGATAGATAGATACCCAACTGACTTCTTTGCTATTTGTTCTCTTTCCACCCCATTGCTCATGTTTAATAGATACAGTATCTTGTTGAATTCTTTCTTTTAAAGTTCCTTCCGGTCTGTGAACTGTTTCTGTTTCTTTAGAGATCCTGTTTTCAGTTTATTTATCTTAGTCTTTCTAGTTCATATTTCAGGCTTCCTCAAATAGCTCCTGGCTTCTGGCTGTCCATTCACATTTAAGAACAGAGCAGCACAAAGTTTCCTGGAAGCCCTGTGCACATGGATAAGAGGAGATGAATGGGAGGCTTTGTCTCCCGGCAGGCTCTTCTGTCTGCCTGGAGACTCCTGAAAGCCAGCCATCAATGGCTTTGTTTTAGGAGCCACCTTCAAACCCAGCTGGCCTAATCTTCCCCCAGACAATTTAATTTTCTTCCACCATGAGCCTCTAATGTGGGAGAAGGGACGAAATGCAGAGCAGCGCAAACATCTGGCTGGCTGAGCGGTGTGCTCTAAAGGGTCCGGGAAGTCTGATGTTCTGTTACTGACTTTCAGCAAAACCAGCTCTCCGCTGTACCCTGCCCGTCAAAGCCCTGTGCTTCTCCAGGCTCCTTCGTGAGCTCAGCTCCTCTTCAGCTACAAGCTCTGCTGTGTGCATGTCAGCCTGTAGCCTCCACTGCCCTGCTCACTAGGCCGCCCGGCTCACTAGGCTGCCATCATCTATCAAACCTCCCTTTCTTATTTACTATTTACCGTTTTTGAACGAAGAGGGAAAAGAATTAATTTGGATGGGAAAGCCAACTGCCTTGTGATGGAGACCGATGGGCTGGGAGGGTGCTCAGTTGTATATTTATTTGCTTAGCATGTGAAAGTATGTATGTATGTGCACATATGTGTGTGTGCATTTATATGTTCCTGCCTATGTGTGCACATATGTGTGTGTGCATTTATATGTTCCTGCCTATGTGTGCACATATGTGTGTGTGCATTTATATGTTCCTGCCTATGTGTGCACATATGTGTGTGTGCATTTATATGTTCCTGCCTATGTGTGCACATATGTGTGTGTGCATTTATATGTTCCTGCCTATGTGTGCACATATGTGTGTGTGTGCATTTATATGTTCCTGCCTATGTGCCAGTGCATGTGGAGACCTGTTGTCAGTTTCTGGCATTTTTCTCTATCTTAGGTTTGGAGGTATATTTTAAGGCTTACTTATTTATTTTTTGTATATGAGTATGTTTGGCCTGTGTGCCTGGTGCCCACTGAGGTCAGACGAGGGCATCAGATTTCCTGGGACTGGAATTAACAGATGATTGTGAGCTACCATGTGGGTGCTGGGAATTGAACCTGGGTCCTCTGCAAGAGCAGTAAGTGCTCTTAACCACTGAGTCTACTGAGATATGTTTTAAAGATTTTATTTATTTATTTATTTATTTGTTTTTCGAGACAGGGTTTCTCTGTGGTTTTGGTGCCTGTCCTGGAACTAGCTTTTGTAGACCAGGCTGGTCTCGAACTCACAGAGATCCGCCTGCCTCTGCCTCCCAAGTGCTGGGATTAAAGGCGTGCGCCACCACCGCCCCGCTTTCAAGATTTTATTTATTTTATGCATATGGGCATTTTTCTTGCAAGCAAGTGTGTGCACCGTGTGCACACCTAGTGTTTGAGGAGGTCAGAAAGAGTCTCAGAGCCCCTGGTGCTGCAGCTACAGATGCTTGTGCGCTCCTAGGTAGGTGCTGGGAACCAAGACTGGGTCTTCTGGAAGAAGAAGCCGTGGCTCTGAACCACTGAGCCGTCTCTGCAGCCATCCACGTTTGTCTGATTCATTCTGTTTTGGACAGGGCTGTTTCCCCTGAACCTAGAGCTCACTGATTCAGTTAGACTGGCTCTTCAGCAAGCTCCAAGGCTCCTCCTGTCTCCGCCTCTCCAGTACTGAGATTACAGGCAAATGCCACGATACCCAGCTTCATATGGGTGTTGGGGATCCGAACTCAGATCCTCAGTCTCATGTGGCAAACTCTTTACCAACCGAGCCCTCTCCCTTGCTCCAGTTGCTGCGGGTTCCTATGGACCTGAACAAGCCGTGCAGCCTTTTTCATTCAATGATACACTTATAAAGAATTCAGAAACAGGCACAGGCATGGGAGAAATGCCTTGTTGTTACATAACACGTTTCAGAGTCTGTTGATCATACTTTAAATATGAAACTAAAATCCAGCTTGTCCTTAAATCACCCCTGCAGAACCCTAAAAACGTTACAGGATATAAATCTTGTCGATACAGTCAGGACACACGCATGGACACAAACAGACCCTACTGGACCTGGCTCAACCATCTACATCCTCCAAGTGAGGCCCTGCATCTGTACCCAACTGCTCGGAGTGCAGAAAGGACGAGATGGGCAAGGCTCCTAGCACAGCACCTGGTGATTGTGGAGTGCTTGGTAAAAACTAAGTTCTCATCCTCCCCCTTCCCCCTGCCTCCTCCCCACTTGATGCTAAGCTACTCGCTCTGTTTCTACCCCCTTGTCCTTTTGCTCTGATTCTACACCCCCACTTCTCCACCTCTTGAATCCCTATTCAATCATTCCTCTTTTTTTTTTTAAAAGATTTTTTTTAAATGTGTTTGGCTGTTTTGCCTGCGTGTGTGCCTGTGCACCACATGTAGGTGATTACCTGTGGAGGCCAGAAGAGGGCACCATGTCCTCTGGAACCACAGTCACAGAGAGCCATGTGTTACCACATAGGTGCTGGGACTAGAACCAATCCTCGCAAGAGCAAGTGCTCTTAACTACTAAGCTACGTATGTATTCATTTTCCAAGATTCAGATCATCTACATTGATGGTCTTCTCCAACCTTCAAGAAGTTTAACTTCACAGCTGGACGGTGGTGGCGCACGCCTTTAATCCCAGTACTCGAGAGGCAGAGGCTGGTGGATCTCTGAGTTCGAAGCCAGTCTGGTCTACAAAGTGAGTTCCAGGACAGCCAGGGCTACACAGAGAAACCTTGTGTCAACCAAGAAGAAGAAGAGGAGAAGGAGGAGGAAGAAGGGGAGGAGGAGGAAGGGGAGGAGGAGGAAGGGGAGGAAGAGGAAGTTTTAACTTCTCTGTCCTGTGTGTCCCACTTCCCACAGTTATGGCTCCACTCTCTTTGCAGTATGAAAAGTCAGGCCCATGCCTGCACTTCTAGCGAGAAGGATTTCTTACAATGTCCTAACCTTGTCCTGTGTTTCCCAACTCCACGTGTACCATAGCCTGAGCCTATGGGCATTCGATACATGCTCGGAATTAATAGAATTGCAGCAATCTAAACCGAAGTATGAACAGCTTGATTCCACTGCCACACTGAGCTCTGAGCTCCGCTGCCCAAACTCTGACCCACACGGACAGATCCTAACTTGTCCACAATGCAAACACTTTGTTCCTTTCTTGCAGAAGCTTCTGCGCTGTTGTCATCGTGACCTCCACCCCCGCCCCTGCCACCTTGCCAAACACAAGCAAACACGTTCGCTGCCACGAGATAGAACGCTGGTTTGGCTAGGCCCCTGCCCCGCCCGGTGAGACACAGAGAAGGGAAGATCTCTGGGCCAGACACAGCTTACCTGGAACTCTGAGAACCTCCTGGGTGGGGTTGGGAGTTTTTCACGCGCCCAAATGACAAGTCTAGCTCTGGGGCTGGGCTGGAGCAGGTTGTTTTTCTGTTATTCTCTCAATCTCCTTGGGCAGCACACGGCAGGAGACACTTAATGTTTTGCCGTTTCCCCTCCTCCTACCTCCTCAACGACAGGCTCAGGCAAACACAGGGATAGAATCCAACCCTGAGCAGAATGCTGTTCTGGGGCTTCAGGCAGAGCCCAAGGTCAGAAAGAATCCAGGCCATCCATGCCAGACTTCGTCATCTAATAAAAAAAAAAAAAATCAAAGTCTCCGTCATCAAGGAGGCTCCAACCTAACAACTCAGGCAGGGATAGCAAGTACAGACCTAAGGTCCCCGAGTGACTGTTTGTTTGTTTGTTGAGATAAGATCTCACTATGTAGCTCTGGCTGTCCTGGAACTTGCTATGTAGACCAGGCTGGTCTCAAACTCAAGAAGATCCACCTGCCCCTCCCCAAGTGGCTCTTAAGTTCACATGACCATCCTTGCACCCAGAAAACACCAGTGGACTGTGGGAGGGCTACAGGCATACCCAGGAGTGCCCAGCAGCAACCACTGCGCTGGCTGCTTCTCTCACACGGAGCGTGCCCCGGCTGTCTTCCCCCAGTGACATCTCCCAGGCAGTTCAGTTATCAGGAATGGCAATGTGAAAATGGTACTTTCAAACTGTTCCCTTGAATTTTTCCTAACCCTAACTGGAGTCTTGGCAAGGGATCTCTGTGAGTTCAAGGCCAGCCTGGTCTACATAGCAAACTGCAGGCCAGCTGGGGCTATGTCGGGAAACCTAATTTCTCTTCTCTCCAAAGCTTGTCCCCATCCTCCTTCCTTCTCTCTCTTCCCTGTTTTAGGTCAGAAATACCTGCAGACTGCTCCAATAAATGGGTACCTTTCTTAGAGCACAAAGGAAACCAGTAAACGAATCAATTTTTTAGAACTGAGTAAGCCTTCCTAGAATGTTCTCCAGGGAGCGGGGAGAGGAGGGACACATACTGCTGACGTCGCTCCTGCTTGTGAAATATAGCCCCGTTTACTCCTCACAGCCACCATATAAGGGGGATTCTAACGTCCCTGTTTGATACATGAAAGATTAGGCCTAGCCAGGAACCCTTGGCCAAAGCTCGCCAGGAGCGGAAGTGGGCAGGTGTCTCTACATTTGCCCAGGGAGACAGAACTCGGAGGACACATAGCCCTGTCCCTAGTCCGCATTGCCCCTGGGCATTTGCAGGGAAGAGATGGTGACTCAAAGGCTTGGAGAGAATACTCTAAAGCAAAGCATCCTCCAGGGTGTGGTGACCTCTTCTTAATTCCACAGGATGTGCAAGTGTTTGTGTCTCCACGTCTCCAGGGAGGTAAGGCCCCCAAAGGGAATTCCCTTCGGGCCCGTTTCCTACAGCTCACTGGAGAGCATTCCACATGGAAGCACTCATCCTGAGGAAGGCGGTGAGGTGTCCCCAACATGAAGGAAAGTGTGTACAGTCTCTGTGAAGGTCAGAATGGGCCAGGGGACTCCAGGGGCAGCAGACGATCGGAGAGAACTTACCCTCCGCTCACCAGGATGCTGTTACGGAACGTGCGGCTCTGCCTCCAGTGATCCTGCGTCAGCAACTGAGGCCCAAAGAAGTTTCTGCCCCGTAAGCAAGTCAAGGTCAGGCTACTGATTTTGTGAGATCTCACAGCCAGATGTCCCACCCAGGAATGGTGCCTCAGAGACACTTTGACACCAAGAAACTCAGGTCTCTGGATTTTGGTACCTTGGAGTAGTCCCAAGGGAACTCCTGTTAGTTTGTGTCCTTAGGGCAGGCAAGAGAAGGCTCCAGGTCTCTCTCTGGATTAAAACCATGCCTTCTCTGTGAGGCCGCTTCCACTGATCACCACTCCGTTCTCAGCTATATGAGGTTTATGATCTTTCCAGGGTAACCAGGGTGGTTCTGCCCTGTCCAACTGGTTTTCCTTAGTACCTAGGAGAGGGTTCGAAGCTGCCACCATGCCCTCAGAACCTCCCACGGCCTCTGTGCATCTCTGGGTCCCTGTTGGTCATTGTGTCCCCAGCTCCTGATGTTCCCAGCAATCAGGGATTGTCTTAGAGTGGGCACTTGCTTCTCTGGGGCATCCTCAACCACGGTAGAGGGGGATGGACAGACATGAAAATGTAGTAAGATCAGGAAGGGAGAGAATGGTGTCTCCTGAACGTGCACTCAGGCTGGTAAGAGCCATCCTGGATTGTGTGACGTGAGCAGGCAGCCTGGGGATAAAATGACAGGGTTGCTTCAGATGCCCTTGCAAGTCGCTGGAAACTCTTCTTTTGGCTTGTGACTTCTTACCCTCCCGGAAGGTCTGCTGACCTAAAGCATGCCTGTGAACCTGCTTGGGGAACCAGATGCTAGAGAACAGAATGACAAAATTCACTCCTCTACCCCCAGGGTGGACAGGAAAGGAAAAGACAGCTGGAGACCAGACTCTCTGGGTCCCTAGCAACCCCATCAACTCTTGATCCCAACACAGTCACAGAGGGAGGGCCTGGGCTTCCTGGGTGACATGGGCAGGATGGACTCTGAGGAGAAAACACTCTTCCATGCTGGCCTGTCCCCCACAGCCGAGCCCTTCAGAGTCACAGATAGCCCTCAGTATCAGGGACATGCAGGGGGCAGGAACTGGAGGTCCAACAACCCACCTACATCCGCCAGCCATTCAGCGTTCACATGAAGGCCTCCTGTCAGCAAACACTCCTGGCGGGCTCCTAGGAGCTCCCAACTCCAAAGCTAAGGAGTATCCACATCCCTGGAGAGCTCTCCCACCCCAAAGGGGAGACTCAGACCTTACTCTGGCGGGGTGGGGAGGGGGCGGAGGCATGGCTGTTAGGTTTGCACATTCACAACCTCAGGGCTCCCCTACCAGCCCCTCCTCCAGGGAAGGGTGTGGATCTGCGTGGGAAGGGTGGAGGCTCCATGAGTAATCAGGTTACAGAGGAATGAACTTGCAAGAACTGAGTCAGAGGAGACAGGAGGAAGAAAGGGGGATCCGGTCTGGAAGCCCCTCTCACTGGCCAGGCGACTCAGCGGCTGCCTCAGGTCCTCCAGGTCTCAGGTCTCAGCCCTCAGCCCTGCTACTCTAAGGAATGGTCTTTGCCAGGACATGGGGCATGCCCCCAGGAGTTACACAGAGGTCCCAGCACCAAGTCTCCTGTAAATTTCAGTGGTTGGGGAGACCTTAATGGCGTTTTTTCCAGGGTCCTGTCCTCACTGCTGCATATGAGGGGAGCTTCTCCCGCTAACCTTGTGCCTTTGGCACGTGCAGTCTGAACCTATCTCGGGACTTTGCACTTTCAACCTGTCTGGCTTACCTTAGCTTGTTTTCGCAGACAACCATGGGAGGCAAAGTCCAGCAAGGCCCCGAGGCTCCCTAGGGCAGACTCTTGAGTGTACCCACGGAACACATGACCTCAGGACCTCGCAAAGCCAGTCATGTGCCTGGAACTCCTCCAACACCACCCTGATGCTGCTCCCTCTCTAAGCAACTGCACAGCCCTGGAACCCAGCTCCTCATTCGACCCTTCGTCCTATCTATTAGCCATACTATAGCAAAGGTCTTTTCAAAATACAGGGTCATCGGGGCCTAGTCAAATGTTCTGCTGCTTCCCACTGCTCTTGGGATGAAGCCAAAATGTCTAGTCTGGTGCACAGGGGCTAGCCCCAGGCTACCTCCTTAGCCTCATTTCTTGGGCGTGGGCTCCACTGGGTTTGTTTCAGCCTCTCAAGCAGGTCATCACTGCTCCCGTCTACTTCAGGACCTTTGCACGTGCAGTGACTGCCACCAGCAAGCGCCTCCACATCCTTCTTGGCTTAGCTAACATTTACCGTCTTGAGGGATTTTTGTCTGTTGGTTGGTTTTTGTTTATTGATGGAACCCTCCCTGATCCTCCAGAGTTCATGGTTATTCTGTCGCAGTCAAGCCTCCATCCCTAGGCTCCTCCCTCTCCTACCCAAATAAGCATCAGCTGGAAGTGGACCAAACCCCAGCCCCACGCCTGCCCTCTTCCCTCCAGGAGACTCAGAGCCTGACCCAGGAAGTCCTAGCACCCCAGGAGGATTGGATTTGGGGAGAGAGGTCTTAACCCAGCTAGTCAGCTCTCCTTTGTGCCAGAGATGAAACTGGATGGAGAGGGGAAGAACTAGAGAGCGGAGCCATGGAGCAGAAGTCACCTAGAAAGAGAAAGCCAAAGATTATTTGGGGAGAAAGAGAGATAAGGTGGTCAGAAAACAGGAAATGATCAGCCAGAGCTGTTGGCTGGAGCAGAACGGTTGAGAATTAAGGCCACGGATCAAAGCCACAGGAACCGCCGGGGTTTTCTCAGAAACGGAAGACTCTGATTAAAGTCACTCTTTCCTGTCTGGGCGGGGTAGGCAATTCATTCACAGGTTCACTTAATCATTGGTATTTGAATGTATTAGAGGGTCATTCAACAAACATTGGTTGAGCACCTGTCCGTGTGCCAGGCCCTGTGTGATGCCCCGAGGACACAGCCATGAGTAAAAGTACTCTGACTTCACAAGCATGAGTGTCTAGACAGTTCTCAAGCCGCCATCTGCAGCCCCAGCTGTGAGTCACAGCCAGCATAAAAAAAAAAGAAAAGAAAAAAGGTACAGGGATTAGAGTAGTGGTTCTCAACCTGTGGGTTGCAACCCCTTTGAAGTTGCATATCAGATATCATGCATATCAGATATATACATTGCAATTCGTAACAGCAGCGAAGTTACAGTTATGAAGTAGCAACATAATTTTAAGGTCGGGGGCCACCACCATGAGTAACTGTATTAAAGGGTCGCAGCGTTAAGAGGGTTGGGGACCACTGGACTAGAGAGATGCTCATGGCTAAGAGCATGTACTGCTCTTAGGAAGGACCTGAGCTTGGTTCCCAGCACCTTCATAGGGTGGCTCCCAACTTCCTGTAACTAAGGGATATGAGGCTCTCTTCCGGCCTCCACGGACACCCGCACTTGAATGTGCACAAACCAACACACACACAAGCATATTTTTTATCTCAGTTTTATCTTTTTAATTTGTGTGGATTTTTTTCCTGCATGTATGTTAGTGGACACATTTGTCTGATGCCCTTGGAGACCAGAAGAGTATGTTGGATTCTCTAAGGCTGGAGTTACAGACGGATGTGACCTGCCCTGTGGGTTCTGGGGATCAAACCCAGATCCTCTGGAAGAACAGTCAGTGTTCTTAACCCCTGGGCCAGCTCTGCCACCCTCTGACATTTTCTTAAATGTCTCACCCCATCACCGCCCCCAGACCCTCCCCAAGTGCCCTCTGACACAGCCGAGATAAATTTTCAAAACGCACATCTGATTGGGTGCTGCCCAGCTTGAAATCCCTCACGCCTCCCCACCCCTCTGAGCACAAAGTCCATGGCCCATGAAGATTGGGATTGGTGTGTGCTCTGCCCAGATGACGTAGGATGAGTGACTGCTTCCCATCTAAGACTGGGTTCTTTCCTCTCTAAGCAGACAACTTAAACAACTTAATATTGGGTCCATTCCATCTCAGAACCAGTATGATTCCAGCTGGGTATAATGGTGTGCCCCATAATCTCAGGCGCTTGAGAGGTGGGTGAGAGAATTAGAAATTCAAAGCCTGTGTAAACAATTTAGCAAGATCCATCTTAAAAATCATTTTTTTTTAAGGCCTAGGAATGTTACTAAGAGGTAGAGCGCTTTCCTAGCATGCAAAAGTCCCTGGGTCTCACCTCCTGTAAAAAGGAGGGAAAACAGGAAGGAGGGAGGGAGGGAGGGAGGCAGGAAGGGAAGGAGGGAGGGAGGCAGGCAGGCAGGCAGACTGGGTAATGATAGCTCAGTCAGTAAAGTGGTTGCCTTACAAGCCTGAGGACCTGAGTTCAATACCCCAGAACCCACATTTTTTTTTTATTTTTCGAGACAGGGTTTCTCTGTGGTTTTGGAGCCTGTCCTGGAACTAGCTCTTGTAGACCAGGCTGGCCTCGAACTCACAGAGATCCGCCTGCCTCTGCCTCCCGAGTGCTGGGATTAAAGGCGTGTGCCACCACTGCCCGGCCAGAACCCACATTTTTAAAAATAAAACAAAATTTAAAATACATGGCATGGCAGTGTAATCCCAGCACCGAGAAGCAGGAAACATGCATGATCTTTGAGGGTCACTGGGCAGCCAGCGAAGCCTGCTTGGTGAGTTCCGGGCCAATGAGAGAGAGCTCCTGTGTCAACAACAACAACAGTAAATGGCCCTTGAGGAATAACACCTGAAGTTTGTTCCCTGGACTCCACAACCACTCCCACCCCTATCCCCCCCCCCCCCACGTGTACTTGAACATGCATACATACACACATACACAAGACAGACGGTGGGGGGGAGGATAGAAAGGAGGAAGGAAGAAGGAAAAATAAAAGACAGTCGTGTGGGAAACCATAATTCCAGCTAGAATCCTACCAAGAAACAAGTCTGACACCAAACTGGGGACCAGTGGTTTGTGCAGTAAATGCATAGCATTAGGGGGTGACTGCTCCTCCCAATTTCTGCCCTCAGTGCCTGTTCCTGTCCCCTCACCCCCCCCCCCACCTCGGTTTTCTGTCTGTGAAGAGAAAAGCTATCAGATACGGAAAGTACCTGGAACAGCACTTGCTAAGTTAAGGCCTGCTTCACCCTGAGGAGCCATACTGAGAGCTTCTTAGCTCAGCCTGTGGAGCCTGCAGACTGGCAGGTTTTACCCTTCCCACTCCTCCCATCATCCCTTGTTTTCCTGGCCAAAGTCAGCTCCTCACATGGGTCTGGCTGAGGGCCGAATTGGCCAGGTGAGTATGGTCAGTCACAGAGGTGACCACCCAAGATTCCATGACCAGAGTGGCCAGGGTTGGATCTACGCTGAGGTCTGGGGACCCCGAATCCAAATACCCTTGTCACAAAACAACCAACCCCCTTCCACACACACACAGCACAGGCTGACAGCTTGCGGTCCATTCACGGTCCAGCACTTTATTCTGTTGTCCCCAGGTGACCGGGTTGCATTCCTGTGGTTTGGGGCTTGCTGGAGTTGGTGGCAGTGACTGAGGTCTTGGCGCTCTCCCACTAGGGAGTGGGGAAGGGGTGGGGAGGGGGCTCTGGGGCCAAATTCCCCTACAAATGAGATTCCAGTGGTTTCCTCAGTTGAGGCGTCTGCAGAGTAGAGAACAAACAATGTGAGTTTAAGTTTCTCTGGGAAAATGATCTGCTCTGCTGAAGATCTAAGCCGCCCTTGAGGCCTGCTGCCTCCCCTGGTGCCAAGCCAGACCCCGACCCCCACTCCACCCCCCCCATCCCCGTCTTCCAGACACAGCAGTGAGGCAGCTCCAACTCCCAAGGCCATGCACTCCTCCCCCTGACACCCTCTGTGACCTCAAAAGTGTCACCACAAACAGGCTGTGGCTTTTCCTGACCAGAGAGAACTGGGAACCAGTCTCTGGGACCTCCCAGGACAGGTCTAGGCCAGCTGCGGCTGCTGTTGCTAGTCCGGATGCAGGGTCAGGTTGCTGAGACCAGGAGCTATCATGACACTGACTGTTTCTTGGGGGTCCCCAGGCTTTAGTAGCATAGTCCACTGTGGCAGGTCCCAAAACGCACAGAGCAGAAAGGGACAAAGAGGTAGCATTTATCCGCTGGCTTCTCCTCACCCCCAGCCCAGCACCACCTAAGATGCTAGCATGGTTTAGCCGTGTACTACCATAGCCACAACACAGAGGAGCCTGAGGTCATGCTCAGAGAACACACAAGGCCACACACTGTAGATCCCATTTCCATACGATATCCAGAATAGGTAAAGCCACAAAGATGGGGCATGGATTAGTGATTGTCTAAACAGAGAGTGACTGCTTAATGGAGACATGGCTTTCTTTTAGAGAAAAAAAAAAAAGTTCCAGAATTAGAAAGAAATAGTGTTCACACAACATCATGAATGGACTAAATGTCACTCATGGAGGTTATGACACGTGCATCTACTACAATACATGGAGATATGACAGTCCTTTCCCCCGCGGCCTCAGCTGTAAATGAATCAACAGCTCTGGCCACCCATGGGGATAGGGAGTCCAGGGGTCCAAGTGGACGTGCCCCCCGAGCCGTGGCCCTTCTCCCTAGGTCTCACCTCACGCACGTCCTGGCAGCACTCCTCTCCAATCAGGCAGGAAACCAAAGGCAAACCACACCCTGCTCCCAAGGGCCAGCAGTTTGCAGAGGAGTGGCTGGAATTTGGCTTCTCTGGGATGGGCTACGCACCTTCTGGCCCAAGATGGAAACAGGAATGAGATGATGATAAGAAAAGAAACCGAGACCACAGGCTTGGCCTATGATCCAAGGGGCCAGCCCTCCCCCAGGCAGCCGCCTCCTGGCCCAGAATTCCAAGTCATCAGGGAACTATGACCATGACCCCAGCCTTCGTGGTTATTGTGAAGACATTTGTCACTCCAGATGGGCACAACATACTTTAACAGTGATTAAGTTTGACACGGGACTTTTAAATATTTAAACTTGTGGTTTGGATTAATCTTTCATTACTTTGTAACAACAACAAAAACAACCAAAAAAGAAAACACCAATTCGGTGGCTTAAGCCAATACCCATTTATTTTGTGTGTCAGCATGCTCGTGTGTGTGTACATGTGTGTGATCATGTTAATGTGTGTGCACACTTGTATGAGCATGCTTGTGTATGTGTGGACATGTGTGAAAGCGTGTTCATATGTGTGTAAGCACACGCGTCAGCATGCAGGTGGAAAGACAACCTGAGGGTGTCATTCAGTTACTCGGGAGCCTTCACCTTGTTTACTGAGACTGGTTCTTTCATTGGCCTGGAGCTTGCTGGCAGGCCATGCAGGAACAGAAGGAGTCTCTGCTTCCTCGGGGCTGGCATTATAAATGCGCACCACCATAACAAGATTGCTGATTGGTTTGTTTATTTGGTTTTATACAATGTATTTTGATCATGTCTCCCCTCCCTCTCCTCCTCCCAGATCCTCCCCACCTTCCTCCCCACCCAACTTTATGCTTTATGTTCTTTCTCTCTTTAAAAAAAAATAAATAAATAACTGCAAGGGACTGGAGAGATGGCTCAGCAGTCAAGAGCACTGGTTGCTCTTCCAGAGGACCCAGGTTCAGTTCCCAGCACCCACACGGCGGCTCACAACTGTCTGTAACTTCAGTTCTAGGGGACCCGACACCCTTAGACATGCACACAGGCAAAGTCCCGATGCACATAAAATGCCACAAATGCTGGGGCTCTTTAATCTCAGCAAAGGCAGGCAAATCTGAGTTCAAGGACAGCCTGGTCTATAGAACGAGTTGCAGGACAGCCAGGGCTACACAGAAACCCTGTCTCAGAAAACTGAAGAAAAAAAATAAAAAAAAAACAATCAAAAAAAATTAAACTAACAAAATGGAATTCATTTTGTGTTGGTCACCTATTCCTGGGCATGGGGCATGGTTGTACACCCATGACACTCCACTGGGGAAGACTGGTCACCCCTGGAGTGTGGGTGTACACCCGTGACACTCCACTGGGGAAGACTGATGTTCCCTGGAGTGTAGGTGTACACCCAAAACACTCCACTGGGGAAGACTGGTTTCCCTTTTGCTAGCAGTTATCAATTGCTGTTAGCTTCTTGGTAAAGGGTTTTGGCTTTGGTTTTAACATGGTTTCTAACGAGCAAAACTTCAATCCTCAAGTTTGCAGGGCAAGCATTTTGCCAACTGGACCACCTTCCCAGTCCGACCCTGTTATTAGCTCACACCTGCACAAGACAGAGGTCCATGTGAGCTCAATGAGTTCCTTGCTTGGGGGTCTCACAAAGTTAAACTTGGGTGTCAGCCAATCTAGACTCTTCGTTCAAGACTGTGAGGAAGAACCCACTCCTAGGGCTATTCAGGATGTCCAGTTCCTTCAGTCCGATGGACTAACTCCACCCCTGCAATCCCAGCACTCAGGATGCTGAGACAGGGGATCTTGTCTCAAGTTTAAGTACAGCCTGTTTTCTGAGACAGGGTTTCTCTTTGTAGCAGTCCTGGAACTCGCTCTGTAGTCCAGGCTGATCTTGAACTCAGAGATCTGCTTCCCACTGCTGGGATTAAAGGCATGCGCTGCCACCACCTGACACAAGAGAATGCCTTAATTAATCAGTTAACTTTTTCTTGGAATTCATAATAACATTTAATAAATAAAAACACAATTACTCAACTTCATGTTTAAAGTTCAAACAAAGTTAATTCATTTTTTTCCGCTAATGGTTCCTCATTTGAGGCATAAATAAATCACAATCAGTTAATTTTATGTCATTCATGTCTGGTAGGTACACAGGAACCCAATTCTTCCCATCCCAGCACAGTAAGGCTCCTGACACGCTCTTCGAGATATTCCCCAAGTGACCAGCAGCAGAGAGCCAGTCAAGGCAGATTTTTCTAGAAGCAAACCAGAATATAGCATGGCTTCTAGCCTTTGGGACACATACTGACCGTAACTCAGTCCATGACCTCACCAAACTGCACAGGAAGCAGAGAAGGGCAATCTAGGAGAAAGAAAATCCAAATCTAGTCAGCAGACAGCATGCTTGTTACCATGTTTGCTGCCTGCTGTGATGGCTTAAATCTTAAACATGCTCCACGGTGTATGGGGGCGGGCGTCATACTTTTAACCCTTTATTCTCCACTGAGGGTGCTGCTTTAAGAGTCTGTGACGATTTAGGAATTCAGGTGTAGTTAGCAGAAATCAGTAGAGGCGGATGTTGACGGTTATGAGCATCCCCTGTGACATGAAGTCTCTACCGCAGGCTCTCACCATCATGCAGTAAGCGGCTGCAGTATGACTTCTCTGCCGGGATGGATCAACACCCTCCGAGACCATGAGCCCAAAGAAACTTCTTCCCGCTTATGCTGCTTCTGTTAGATATTATAGAACAATAATCACTCATAGCTCCAGGTGTGTGGTGGGCCACCCCATGCAATGGTGGCAGCGGAGCGGAGATCCCTGCGTGACCTAGAAGGAGCAAGAGCAGTAAACTTTTTTCTTTTTTCCTTTTTTTCTTCTCTCTCTCTCTCTCTTTCTTCTTCCTTCTTTTCTCTTTGTCTTTGTTTTTCATTTGTTTGTTTGTTTCTTTTGTTTTGCTTTGTTTTTAGGACAGACTTTCTCTGTGTAGTCCTGGCTGTCCTGGAACTTGCTCTGTAGACCAGGCTGGCCTCTAATGCACAGAGATCTGCCTGCCTCTGCTGGGGTTAAAGGCTGCGCCTCCACCGAACTCAGCAGAGTACTTTTCCTTTACTTATTGTTTCTTCGCTGTTATTGGGTACACGTGTGTGAGCGCAGACACATGCAGGCCATTACACACATACGGAGGTCAGAAGACAATAGTTCTCTCCTTCCACTGGGGTCGCAGGGATTGACCTCAGGGCTTCAGACGTTCCGGCAATCACTGTTCTCCACTGAGCCATCTCCCTAGCCTTATGGTTTTTTTCCTCCAGTCAGTGGCAACTCAGCAGGAAGACTTGCTCATCTGATGAGCCTAGGGCCACGCAGGATAGCTGCAGGACAGCTCACAGACTGGTCAAGGAAACCCGCTCCTGGCCACCCCTGGGCAGTCAGTCCAGAAGCTTAGGTCACTGCCGCTCCTAGTCGGGAACAGAACACAGGTACAGATGCCCTCAGGACTGTCCCCACGCTTCCTTCAGGAAAACTGAAGAGTCCAAGCAGGGCAGGCCGGAAGATGATAGTGGCATACCCCTACCCGTAACCCCACTGCTATATTTGTGGACACAGTGCCTGGTTTTCCTTTTAGATCTCACTGTAAGAATCAGCAAACTATTTCCCAAAGCCAAACACAAATTCCCTGGTCCAGACAGTGTCTGAGGGATGCTCTCTGAGTCTGTGACTCCTGCCTGTCCATCCTGTGTGGGCAAGGATGAGCAAGAGGAAAGTGTGGACAAGCAGGACTGAGCACACGGGCAGCACACATGCAGCTGCTCTCAGACCCTCCCAGTGCTGCCCTCAGAGAGCACGGCAGAGATGTCAGCGGTCCAGCCCTGGCCCTGCAATGGAGCACGGGTAGATCCCTTTGGCTCCATTCCTGAAGCCACAGGACGATTCTCAGTATAGGTGAAGGAGAGGACATAGGAGCAGAGATCACACCACCCACGGCCCACATCCACACACAGCAGAGAGGATGAAGGGATCACGCCGCCCACGGCCCCACATCCACACACAGCAGAGAGGATGAAGGGATCACACCACCCACAGCCCACATCCACACACAGCAGAGAGGATGAAGGGATCACACCACCCACGGCCCCACATCCACACACAGCAGAGAGGATGAAGGGATCACGCCGCCCACGGCCCCACATCCACACACAGCAGAGAGGATGAAGGGATCACACCACCCACGGCCCCACATCCACACACAGCAGAGAGGATGAAGGGATCACGCCACCCACGGCCCACACCCACACACAGCAGAGAAGATGAAGGGATCACGCCGCCCACGGCCCCACATCCACACACAGCAGAGAGGATGAAGGGATCACACCACCCATGGATCCACATCCGCACACAGCAGAGAGGATGAAGGGATCACGCCACCCATGGCTCCACATCCGCACACAGCAGAGAGGATGAAGGGATCACACCGCCCATGGATCCACATCCGCACACAGCAGAGAAGATGAAGGGATCACACCGCCCATGGCTCCACATCCACACACAGCAGAGAGGATGAAGGGATCACACCATCCACGGCCCACATCCACACACAGAAGAGAGGATGAAGGGATCACACCGCCCACGGTCCCACATCCACACACAGCAGAGAGGATGAAGGGATCACACCACCCACGGATCCACATCCGCACACAGCAGAGAGGATGAAGGGATCACACCACCCACGGCCCCACATCCACACACAGCAGAGAGGATGAAGGGATCACACCACCCACGGCTCCACATCCACACACAGCAGAGAGGATGAAGGGATCACACCGCCCACGGTCCCACATCCACACACAGCAGAGAGGATGAAGGGATCACACCGCCCACGGTCCCACATCCACACACAGCAGAGAGGATGAAGGGATCACACCGCCCACGGTCCCACATCCACACACAGCAGAGAGGATGAAGGGATCACACCGCCCACGGTCCCACATCCACACACAGCAGAGAGGATGAAGGGATCACACCGCCCACGGTCCCACATCCACACACAGCAGAGAGGATGAAGGGATCACACCGCCCACGGTCCCACATCCACACACAGCAGAGAGGATGAAGGGATCACACCACCCATGGCTCCACATCCACACACAGCAGAGAGGATGAAGGGATCACACCACCCATGGCTCCACATCCACACACAGCAGAGAGGATGAAGGGATCACGCCACCCACGGCCCCACATCCACACACAGCAGAGAGGATGAAGGGATCACACCACCCACGGCCCCACATCCACACACAGCAGAGAGGATGAAGGGATCACACCACCCATGGCTCCACATCCACACACAGCAGAGAGGATGAAGGGATCACACCACCCACGGCTCCACATCCACACACAGCAGAGAGGATGAAGGGATCACACCACCCACGGCTCCACATCCACACACAGCAGAGAGGATGAAGGGATCACGCCACCCACGGCCCCACATCCACACACAGCAGAGAGGACCCTAGAAAGGAAGTCCAGTGCTGACTCTGTCACTCAGGTGTCAAAGGGTTCTTTAGCCCCAGTCCCAGCTGACCTGACATTCCAGCAAGATTGTCCTTTGAGCAATGTTGTGCAGAATGTGGGAAAGAAAGTTAGAATTTAATATATATATATATATATTTCTATCCACAAGCAAGAAACTCAAGACTTCTAACATTTGGCATCTAGCCTGACCCACGTCCTCCTGATTGTTGGCCAGTCACATCCCCTGCATGAGTCAGTTTCTGGAAGGAATGAGAATGTTCCATTAGGCTGAGGACTTGACAGACTTATCCTTGCTCTGTTGCTTGCTTTTAATATACTGTGGCCTGCTAATGCTTCCACGTGCCCAGTTCCCAACGAAACCACAGTTTTCAATGTCTGATTAAGCTAAATGAATACTCCTTAAAGAGTAGCCGTTGTAGGGAGTGCTGGCTCATGCCTGGGATTTCAGCCCTCAGGAGGCTGAGGCAGGAGGACCACCTACAAATTCAACATTAGTCTGTCAGTCTGGACTACAGAGTGAAACCTTGCACACGCGCGTGCATGTGCGCGCATACACACACACACACAAAGGTTGGCAAATGGCTGAAAGGGATTTATGTAATAACACAAGAAAACAGCAGCGTCTCCCCGAGTGAAGTTGAGATTTTGTGTGGCAGGGAAAATGAGGTTCTGCCTATCAAGCGGACTGTAGTGGACTTGTTTCTACAGGCTTCTGTGCTTGCCAGCAGGAAGGTGAAGCTGGGAGAGGGTATCGAATTAGCAGCTGTTGGGAAGGGAAGGTAAATACATCGGGGAATTTGGAGAGCAAGTTTAAAAGCATTCTCGTTATTTCATGGTTTTGGTGGCTGAAAACCTCATGCATTTCCAAGATCGTTCATATCTGCCCTTCAAACAAGGAACAGAAAAGAAAAGAAAAATTTTAATTTGCTTAAAAAAAAAACCTTTCTAAATGAAGAGTTTGAGTGGGTTTAAAATCCATTTGCCGGAGGTATTAAAATGCAACGTTATTCCAATTTCTTCGTAAGAACAACTGATTGACATGAGAGAAGATGAGAATTTGCAAGCCAGTTTTGAACAAAACCTCTTCATAATTGGTGGATAAAATTGAAAATTAAAAATTAATGTCACGATTTCTGGAACTGAGCCCCACAATGCACCTCGTCCGTCTGGATCTAGGTGTCTTCGTGAGGCCTGTTTTTCATCCTTGGCAGCCATTAAAAAAACTGAACTTTGAAATAAACCAGATTTTAAATAAGGCATTCGAATCCTGGCCCCGCAAAGTGTAAAACCAAGATTTTTCAAAAATAAACAAGCATATTCAATCACGTTGCTCTCATCGTGAGAGCAAAAAGGGATTTGAGCTAAAGGAAACACCATGAAATCATTTTAAGATATTGTTCATTTTTGTGGTCTCTCTATAGTTTTATGATGTGCATAATATCCTGTATGAACTTATATGTCATGTGTATATTTGATAATGGACATATGTTTTCATAATGTAAGTACGCACGTATGTGGGTAGTTCATGTGTGTTTCTAGAAAAGTTCTGTGTACGCACCTCACACATATAGACGGGAACTGCCGTGACTACTCCACAGTTTTTATTGGTGGTTTATATGAACAATAAACTCTGAATTGAAGGATGTTGGCAGTGCCTGTGTTCCCTCCAGTCCTGGCACTAGAGATGACATGGGTCCTATTCTGCCTTGGGTGTGGACACATGTCGTAAAGATGTCCCTGGACTGGGCCTGGCCTACCCTGCAGGGGCAAGGGGTCAATTAAAGCTTCAGGCATGTGTGTTGTTATAGGTTAGAAGTCACAGGCCTGAAAGAATTAACCAAGGGCAGGAGCTGCCCCCATTGAAAAGAACATGATCTCCCCCCCTAGAAAAAGAGCTAGCTGGACTGGTGGTAGCACATGCCTTTAATCCCAGCACTCAGGAGACAGAGGCAGGCAGATCTCTGTGCCTTTGAGGTCAGCTTGGTCTACAGAGTTAGTTCCAAGATAGCCAGGGCTACATAGAAAAACCCTATCTTGAAAAACCAAACCAAAAAGAAAAAAATCTCTCTCTCCTCTCTCTTCCTCACTCTTCCCCCCACAAGAAGAAAGAGCTAAAGGCTGCCAGTTCAGGCTAAGGGGGACTTCAAAGGACACTAAAAGTCACTGTCTTTTTTTGGTCAGTGCAGCAAGTTGGCAGTGGAGGCTGTGTGAATTCAGACAGCCAGAGACTGGGCCCGTGGCATTTTTCTGCTTGTTATCTGGACCTTAACATGGAATTTGGTCCTTGGTTACCAAGATGATCACACAGTCTCTGCTGGAGAGTCCTTTCTGTTGTTAACTTCTGATTGGCATGCTGCAAATAAAGCCTCTGATGCCCAGGAGGCTAAATACCCAGGGTGGTCTCAAGAACACCTCTCCCCAAAGTCTTAGGTTGGTCACAAGCCAGGCATAATGGCATATGCACGTCATTCCAGCACTTGAGAGGCTAAGGCAGGAGGGTTGTGAGTTTGAGGCCAACCTGGGCTATAATAATGAGACCCTTGTCTCATACAGAGAGAGAGAGAAAGAGAGAGAGAGAGAGAGGCTGCAATTTTGTTACCTGTGGAGTGGCTCAACCTCTCCTGAAGCAAAAAGACTTTCCTGAGGAAAGACTGTGTTGTTCCATTCCATTTCCTCCCTGTGCTTTTTCTGCCCATAGACGTTGTTTCCTGTATTTTCATTACTTACAGCAGAAAATCCAGGCTGCCTAGACAACCTATAATGGCCTATTGTTCTCCATTCCCAGCCCACTGCATTAGTCAGCTACAAGGAAAGGGGTTGTGGATTTGAATGTGAACAATCCTGATATGCTCATGTATTTGAATGCTTAGGCCCCAGTTGGTGGAACTGTTTGGGAAGGACTGGGAGGTGTGGTTTTGTTGAAAAATGTGTGTCACCGAGGTGGCCTTTGAGGCTTTCCCTAGCTGTCTCTGCCTCATGACTGTGTCTCGAGATGTGAGCTCTCAGCTATTGCTTCAACACCACATCTGCCTGCCTATTGCCACGCTCCCCACCATGATAGTCATGAACTCACCCTTCGGAACTGTAAGCCCCAAATAGACACCTTCTTTTCTAAGTTGTCTTGGTTATTGTGTCTTATCACAACAATAGAAAATTAACCAAGACGAGGGCCATTCTAGATAATTTGAACAGAAAGAATTTTATGCCATTATCCTTTGCTAGAGAATACATTGGAAAGGCTGGAGAAGCCAGCTATGTCTGCAGCAGATCCTGGAAGAACATGCTTGAACGAATCCCTGGGGAAGCTGTGCCTCTCTGGTGCTGTTGGGGAGCTTTAAATGAGGAACTACTCAGGGACCATTGACTTCCAGAACCATGCTCATAACTGATCAGGGGATCGATAAGTCATTTCAAAAACTTTGTAGCCACCAAACTGGAGACTGGATACCAGAAGGCAGCTGTGCAAAGTTCCAGTGTCCACACCATGCTGACATCAGAAGAAAGATGCCTCCTGTACCAACTCCTTACCCCCAAGTCTGCATAGCAGACATAACTATGTTAGCAAGATCCTAACAACAAAGGAGTCTGAGGAACGCAGTGTGTAGCACTCCTGCCCCGTAGCTCAGAAAGGCTCACTAGGAGGTTAGGTGGGGGCCACACTGTGCACACATTCCTGCTCAGCAAGTTTGCCAAGCTCACCTGTGTTCCCGCTACAGCGATGATTCCAAGGGATTCTTGGGAATGCCCCTCCAATTCCGTCTGCCCTATTTGAGACCAGGCAGTGATGGTGCACACCTTAAATCCCAGCACTGGGAGGCAGAGGCAGGCAGATCTCTGTGAGTTCGAGGCCAGCCTGGTTTACAGAGTGAGTTTCGGGACAGCCGGGACTACATGGAGAAACCCAGTCCTGAAAAACAAAACCAACAACAATAACAACAAAAAGAAACAAAACAAACCCTCTGCTCTTTGTGAATCTATGACACTTTCCCTGGGCTTTTTGGGTTAGTATGGACTGAAGTTGCTCCGTAGAAATATAATGCAAGCCACACATAGAGTAGGTTGGCTAACAAGCATCCAAAGATATCAAGTATATCAGGTCCTACCCTCTAGCACCTTTAAATGGTAAATAAATTGTGGGAGATGGGGACGGACCTTTGCAGATGCAATTAAGGATGTCAGGGTGAGGAGGGTCACCCTGATTATTCATGATCCCATAGTTGCCTTCTCAAGTGGCCTTGTACCAGATGGACAGAAGGGATTGAGACTAGCATGAGAGGAGATGGGAGGGATGCAGTCACAAATTCAAGGACTCTGGGCAGCTCCCAAAAGCTGCAAGAGGCAGGAAGTGGATCCTCCCCTCTAAGCCTACAAAAGCAACGTGTCCTAGCCGGATTTGGGGCGCATGACTGCGAGACAACGTATTCTGGTCGTTTAAAGTCACTGGGTTTGTGGTCATTTGATACAGATGAAATTAATTTTAATCATCTACTTTATTTAACCCAAGAGTCACAAAGCATCATCGTCTCAACACAGCACTGAGATAAAAGATTATGAGTAAGAGGTGCTAATGAGAGGGCTCCACAGAGGGGAAAGGCCCTCGTTGCCAAGCCCTAAGCCTGAGGTTGGTCTTCGGTACTCGTGTGGTGGAGGAAAGAACTGATTCCCACAAATTGTCTTCTGACCCCCACACGCATATAGTGGCACAAAGTCCCCCGTTCCACCTCACACAGCAAATAGATAAACTTTTAATTATGACTACTACAGCTTACATCCTTCATGCTAAGCTAGTAACATCTAAATTGCCTTTTATTTTATCCCAAAGCTCTCTCAGTGTGGATTAACCCAAAAGCTGTACCTGACTGAAGGCTGCCAGGTAGGATAGTGGAGCTCCGGTCTTTGGGAGACCAGCACCAGGCTGAGACTGAAACCTTTCCTCCTCATACACAGTGAGCTCCTCGGAGTCGGCAATCTTGTCCCTTCATTTCTGTATCCTGTGCCGTAATGCAAGATGCTCAGTAAGTGTGTTTGAGTGAACGGTGGAGTTCTCTGAGACCAGGGCTGTTACTTGGTCAGTGAAATGCCTGCCAATAAAACTCGAAGACCTGAGTTCAGCTTCTGACACCCACATAAAAAAACAGGGTGCAAAGGCATGACCTTGTAATCCCAGTGCTGAGGGGCAATGACACAGGGATTCTTGAGGCTTGCTGGCCAGCTAGCCTGCACTAATTGGTCCCATTCAGAGACCCTGTCTCAAAAGTAAAAACAAACACGGGTAGATGGCTCCTCACGATAGACACCTGAAGTTGATCTCTCGCCCACACACACTCACACACACACACACATACTCAACGCGCACACACACCACATACATATACATGCACAACTCTCTCACACACACATGCATGCACACACATACACACACACTCACACACACCACACACACACATGCACACAGACAAGCACGCACACTCTCGCACACACACACTCACATACATGCACAACTCTCTCACACACGCGCATGCGCGCACATACACGCACACACCACACACATTCTCACACACGCACACACACTCTCTCACATACGTGTGTGCGCGCACACATACACACACACACACACACACACACACATGTTTGCTTTCTGTTACTGTAATAAAAGCACTCTGACCGAAAGCCACTTAGGGGAGGAAAGGGTTTGTTTCTTCTTACACATCTGTCAGAAGGGAAGGCAGGGCAGGAACCTAAGTAGAAAACACGAAGGAATGTGCTTGCTGGCCGGCTCGCTGGCTTCCTCACAGGATACGCTTAGCTCATTTTCTTCTCCAGTAGCTCAGGACCACCTGCCCTAGAAGGGGCACCACCTATAGTGGACTGGGCCTTCCTACATCAATTAAGACAATATCTCATAGACTTGTTCATGAACCAACCTGATAAAGTCAATTATTACTCAGTTGAGACTTGTTTTCTCCACGTGATTCAAGGCTGTGTCAAGTTGACAGTCACTCACTTGGACACACCCAGGCAGAGACAAATATATAAATGCACACGAAGCAGAGCTCCTACAAGGAAGAAAAAACTATCAGAAATAGCACTTTTTGCTTTTTTACTTAATCAGTTTTCCCTCTTCTTTCCTGAGGAAAGTGAAGGATTTTTTTTTTTTTTTTTGGTTTTTCGAGACAGGGTTTCTCTGTGGCTTTGGAGCCTGTCCTGGAACTAGCTCTGTAGACCAGGCTGGCCTCGAACTCACAGAGATCCGCCTGCCTCTGCCTCCTGAGTGCTGGGATTAAAGGCGTGCGCCACCATCGCCTGGCAGAGGAAAGTGAAGGAAACATGAAAAAAAAAAAAGGAAAGTTTTTGTTTTGTTTTTTAAATGTTTCTTTAAACATTCTGCTGAGGGGATCCCTTCTCTTAGAAAGATTAATGCAGAGCCGAAGCCAGAGAAATAATGTAGTTGAGGCTGAAGAAAGAGATGCTACAAAGCAGGCTATGTCGATTCGTGCCTATAATCCCAGCTCTCTGGAGGCTGAGGCAGGAGGTTGTGGGTTTCAAGTCAACCTGGTCTGTGTAGTGAGACTCAGTTAAAGAAAGAACGAGGAGGGAGAGTGGAAACCACGCCAGTTCTCCACCTCACTTTCAGAGGACAGCACAAGAGGGGTCTTTCTTGACTCCATTTATTAATCAGGCATTACCCTAATGCCAAAACCAAAGATATCACAAGCAGAAAACAGTGGCAGAACAAGAGCCCTCATGAGTGCCAAATCCTTCACCAAAATATCATCAAATCCAAAGAGACTTAAGCAGCATAACAAGAGATTCACCCCAGCATAACAAGAGCTTCACCCCAGGTGTGCTGATGGAAGACCACCAGGGCAGCAGCGTGTGGAAGACAGTCCTAACGGCACATATACAAAGACGTGTCTTCCCCTTCAGAATGCTACTTGTGTCCAACGCCGGGGTGGGCAGAGGAACTGGGCAAGGTCTGCAGGGGCGCTGAAACTGAAATCAGGGTTCTGAGCCAGCTAAGCTGAAGGAAGCGGCTGCATGTGAAACAGAGAGAAATTGCAGAGAGGAAAAAAAAATCAAACCGAGGGCTTCCTACATGCTAGGCAAGCAATGTCTCAACTGAGCTACAGTCCAGGGCCATTTCTCCTCCGTGTAGCCCAACCCTTCCACCCAAAAGGCTCAGCAGTTGGTCCTCCCACCTGCCAACTAAGCCAAAGCCTACAGACTAAGGCTGCCTTGGCTTGCAGCTAGCCAGATTCTTCATACAAAGCTACACCTGTATTCACCAAGGCCGGCGTCTGGGGGACCACAGGGATCCTCGAGGATTCCTTTCCATGCTGCTCTCAAGAAGAGAAGCCTTGGACCACTTTGGACCTTTTTGTGGCGGGCACACTGGCTCAACATGGTTCTGCAAAACCACAGGGCATCAGAAAGCAATCCAGAAAGCAGGCTGCAGAAGCTAATAGAGACGCTGGGCAGCCCACTCTCCACATCAGCCTGCTGGTGTCGTCAGGCTGAAAACCTGCCCGATGGGGCCCTACCACTCATCCTGGCTGGACACTTGCTCACAACGTCCTGAGGACCCCTGGCAGGGAGGGAGTTTTTGTCCTGGAGAAGGAAGGGGTGACTTCCGCCCTCCACCTAGCAGAGCTTCTTGGGAGAGTGAATCACCAAGCGGGCCAGCGAGCACTCTTGATAGAGCCCTCCAGGGCCTTCCAGCTTCCTCACTGGCGACAGAAGCCTCATTCCCTGGCTAGAGAGGTGGCCTTGTAACAGGACAGAAGGTTAGAAAAGACAACACGTGGACCCAACAAGGGCATCCAGATCCACGGGATAGGTCTAGGGAAGGGTCTTTAGTAGAAGCTCCCCTTCTCACTGTCTCGTCAACTCATTGTTTCCTCCTACCACGCAAGGTGAAAGGAAGCCCGCAGCACACCTTGGTCTGGGCATCCTCCTGACCACGTGGTACACGGGAAGGGCCAAGCTGGGAGCTTGGGGGCCCCTTACACACACCCTAACCGGCGCCTGCCAGGCCAGCCCGCCATTCAACTCCCCCCCACCCTACCCCGCCCACCTCCGTAACACACACAGACCCCTCCCAGCCTGCGGCTGCCCCACCTGGACTGTTGGAACACCTCTGGGGCGGGGCCGGCCGCTGTCAAGGCCACGTGTAGGGCCTCAGGGGTGGAGGGAGACGGACGGTCGGAGGGCGGGCTGTTCTTAAAGGCGGGTCCTGAGGTTTGCTGGCGCCTGCTGTCCTGACTTACCTGAGTTCAGCACAGTTTGATCCTGGGAGCCGTGTAAGTGAGTGCAGCGGGGGCCGTGAACAGGTAGGTGCCTTTACTCATTGGGGTGTGGGTGGGGGAGCTCAGTCCAGAGCCTAAAGAGATCTAAGGCCTCAGCCAAGGTGCAGGGGTCTCGGTCTTGGCCAGGGGTCTTGGACACCTGATTAGCGCCTGGACAGACCCAGGCGTCCTGACTCCCAGGCAGAGCTCTGAGACTGGCGGGACTAGGAGACTGCCCGCTGTCCCGCAGGCCCCGCCTGCTGCCCCAGGTGAGGCTTTCTGGATCTTGGGGAGGCAAAGGACAATGAGGAGGTAGGTTCAAATGATAGGGGTCCTGGGGTTGTGCTTTGGGGAGACTGGGATTTCATCCTCTGCTTTCCCTACCTGTGCTTATATGAGGGCCATGATAAGGAAGAAAGAGCTCAGCAAAGGAAGATCATAGGACTTTCCCAGTGCCCCAGGAGGTCCTTGCCCCAGAGTTTTGGGGAGGAGAAGAGAAAGAAACAGAGTTAGAATCTGAAGAGGAGAAGGTAGGAGGGAGCTGTAAATAGGGCAGAGCTAACTGAAATCCTTCCTAAGACACAGGCGGTGTGTGTGTGTGTGTGTGTGTGTGTGTGTGTGCGCGCGCGCGCGCACCCAGGCACTCCTTCCTAAGAGCTGAAAGGAACCAGCTAGAGAGGTGCACTGGGATGGGAGGACCTGGGCTGTGTAGCAACATCCCAGAGGAGCAGAGGAGCCTGTGTCTGGGACCAGGGGTAACTTGGGAAGGATAAATGAGAACTTGCTGAAGGGCTTCCTGCCCTCGGTGTCTCCTTGGATTCTCAGTACCAGTTGGTTCCAGAATCCCAAAAGGGGCCATGGTAGGGGAGATCTTACGCCTGTGGGAAGAGCACAGGGTGATCGTGGAGGACTGTCAGAGGCAAGAATACCCACCATGAACTCCCAGACACACACTTGTAGCCTGGGCAAGTCCCTCAGCCTTGCCAGTACTCCCCCCTCACAACTGTTGGGAAATAGAAGAAGTGTCAAGGGTCTTATTATCAAGTCACCATCAGATGGGAAAACCACTGCGATCTGTCTGGAGAGGCACAGGGACAGCCTGGGGATGAGCATGTGGGTAATCTCGAGTCCTGGTCGTGGGGGATACTCAGGTTCCAGTGCACTCTGCTCAGTGTCCCCAGCTTCCTCTGTAGGCCTGGCAGTGAACCCTGCAAGCTGCGCCTGCTCCCTGGACTCTTGGAGACTATGTGGGAAAAGCTGTGTCTTGCTTGGGCTCTGTGTCCTCAGCTGCCCCCAAGGAAGGAGCTCAGGCCAGCTCCCTTCCACTGCCATTTATAGATATGCTTCCCCACATGGCATCCCCACCCCTGGACCCAGCCAAGAAGTCAGATAACAAAGCCATAGGAGCCTGGGGTGAGGAGCTGGCCAGGCGGGTTGCAGAGAGGCCAGGCTTTTTGTCATTCAGCATATCAGGGCCCCCTCTCTGTGTCCCCTCTGCCTTTGAACTCCATGTGGCTGAAGGAGTTAAGATTGCCAAGGTCCAAAGCCTAGATTTGAATCCCAGATCTGAACCCTCTATTGGTTCCTTTCAGGATTTTGTTGTTTATTCGGTTGGTTGATTGGGTGGGGGGGTGGGGGGGATTGAGACAGGGTCTCATGTGTCTCCAGCTGGCTGTGAACTCTCTGTGTAGCTCCTCATCCTCCTGCCTCTACCTCTCTCTTGCTTGGATCACAGGTGTGTACACCACGCCCGATCCCTAAAACTTTATGGACTTTTGTGAGTCTGGGTATCTTCAGGGGCAGAATGGACGGAGGGCAGAGGCTCTGGCTGGAATGCCAAGAACAGCTGTACACGGCATGTTGGCCAGTACCTGGCACCTGATGGGGGTGCTCTGTAGCTGGGAGCCCCTTACGAGGGTGTCATACTCCGTAAGCCCCAATTTCTAGCTCATCTCCGGAACTGTCCAATGGTTTCCCATGCATCACCTTGTGGCTTCACGCTCTGACATGGGGAGGGAGGCAGCAAGGCTCAGGCTGCCAGAAGGACTAAGGTCAACACGTTCTTGTCCCACCCAGTTTTCTCACTGGTCTGTCCTAGGACCTTTTACCTCCTCCCCTACACACCACCTGTGAGAAACAAGTATGTAGCATCAAGGTTAGACAACAGGAAGAACTTTTCACAGGAAGGAGATAGCAAGTTAGGGCATTTCTTTTACTGCATGAGCCCCGGGGGGAGTGACTGTCATCTGATCCTATCACTCCCCAGTGTCTCTCTCTTACCTCTTGAGTTTCAGCAGAGTCTAGCTAGCCCACCTGCCCCACCCTGCCTGTCCAGCCCAAGCGCCTCTGTTTCCTGGATACCTTTGACTTCCCATCTGGCCGCTGGGCCTTTGCACACGCCAAACGGGCCTTTGCACATGCCACACGCCGCTTTGAACACTACCTTGCCTCCTCATTCTTACCCGCCATGCTCAGCTAGCTTCCTCTTTTCTGCTTCGTACGTCTCCTTCCTTCTCCACAGAAGTCCTCCCTGGCCTTCTCAGCGGGACCACGGAATCTCCTTCGTGTCCCCTCCCCCTGTATCTCTGCTCTTTTCATTGCAAAATGGGACAATAGTGGTACCTACCTCATCAGGTTGTTACAGCAACTTGAAGGGGCTTTTTGTATGACTCTTGGAGCCTCTGAACTTAGTGGTTCCTCATACACATCAGCTCACATCTGTTTAGAAATACACGCACGACATGGTAAGTAAGTGATTGGCAATCATCCCTTTCAGTCACTTAACCGTCACTTGCATAGGCTTAGATCTACCAGACATTGTCCTAAGCATATGATTAATTCTAGCTCATTTGTCAAATGAAGAAACTAAGACGGGGAAAAAATTACTTCCTTTGTCCAAACTTACACAGTGAGTGTCAGAGCCAAGAAACCAACTGGGCCTTTAACTGAATGAGATGCTTTGTTCTTCACTAAGGACCCAGGCAAAGGCTTCACCTACAGATGGCACTCAGATCCCACCCTCCTCTTTCAGGTCCTTGGAACTCTTGGGAGCAGGATATAACTCTGGGGTAGAAGTGAGGCTGAACAGAAGAAGCCAGAGGTAAACCGCTGGACTCACGGACGCATCATGTCCAGCTCCCTGCTGGCTGGAAGTCATGTGGTCAGCTTGACTCCCCACGAAGAATCCAGGATGGCCCTGCACCCAAGCTCAAACCCCAGCCTCCCGGCACTGTGTCCCTACTACACCACAGAGAGCTGGGGAACCCAGCCTCTGATGGCCCCCACACTCTGCAAAGGCACCTCCAGCAGGTTCCAGCCTGCTCAGCAAGCAGAAGCCAAAGCTCACTGCCCCCTGCAGCACCCTAAGGAGCAGGCCTCAGGGACCTCACAGGACCTCGACTCCTGCATTGACTTCTCACTGGAGACCCTCAACCAGATGATCCTGGAACTAGACCCCACCTTCCAGTTGCTTCCCTCTGGGACTGCTGGTCCCCAGGCTGAGCAGGCCAGCAGCATCACTTCAAAGAGCAAGAAGGAGGAACCAGAAGCCTTAGGTAAGGATTTGGGAGCACAAGCAAGAAGGGAACTGGGAGACAGAACTCGAATGAATAGGGGCTCTTCTATGAAATTTGAGGGGCAGGGGTTCTTGTCCTGTGGGGAATACAATGAGCCCTACACAAACTTCTGACCTTTCAGATTTCTCCACTGCACAAAAGGTATAAGTACAGATTTCCCTCACCAACCAACTCTGCCTGGTCCCTGAGTTTGGAAACTGGTAGACTCCAGTTTCAGGTGGTTTTTATGAGAACTCAGATGTGCTAGTCCAGGTAAGCAGCTTCCACAATGAGGTGCACATAGTTAGAGCTTCCTAAATGCAGAGTCCCTGGACCTTACTTAAGCTCTTGATGTTTCTCTTTAGAGCCGAAATTTGGTCCCCTAAAATTATCATAGGATTTCTAGATGTCCCCTGATCCCTGCTTAGGGGAACATCTCTTGAGAAAGGCCCAAGATGGATGGGATGAGAGAGAGGCAGAATGCAAGAAGTAGGGTGTAGGATGCTGATTCCCTGGTTGGGAAATACAAGTCCCAGTCTGAAGCTTCTGCCCATTTCCACGGTGTAAATTCTCCCAATTCTGAGCTACTGACAGGACGTCACCGAGCGTACGACTGAAAGTGAAGTAGTCCTGCTCTGTAGAACGGCCCTACACATCAGAGGCCATAGTGGCACACACCTGGACGCTCACTCAGCACGGAGGAGGGAGATCGGGAGTTCTAGGCTAGCCTGCACTACATAGCAAGGCCCTGTCTCCAAATTGGCGGGGAGGGAGTTTTTAAAGTAGGAGGGTTTTTTTTTTTTTTAAAGCTGGGAATGTAAGTCAGTGATAACCTAAACTGCCCTCAGCACAAAAGAAATAAAATCTCACTGTACCAATACAATAACCATAAAATCTCAGAGCCTGCATTATAGTAAGATGTGTGGGTTTTGGGTGTGTCTGACCTTCCGTATTACACACATATATTTTCATTTTTTTATTCTTTTAAATCTTCTGGAGACAAGAGTCTGTGTAGCCCAGCCTAGTTCTTACCACTCCACCTCCCCTCCTGAACACTGCAACTGGTCAGCTTTCGTTTTGAATGTAAGCTATTTCAGTATCAGTTTGCGGAATGCAGCTGTTAATAATGACCGAGTTCGGCAACCAGCTAGACGACATCAGAAGCCTGCAGTCTCCAGCTCGTAACAAGCTAGTACAAGCTGACACCAGCCACACAGCCAAGGGAATCTGGGAAGCCCTGGGTGTTGATTTGGTTCCCCACACTTGAAACATCTCGAGGGTGTTCTGGGAGTGAGGGAGCAGCAGAGGCATCCATCAAGCAGATGGAAATGTCAGGTCCCCGGGGTTCAGATAGCAGGAATCGGGGGTGCACACAGAAGCCAGGCTAGCATCCACTTCCTAAGCATTTGCTGCCTGCTAGGCCCTGTCTCTCTGCTGAGTGCCTTCTACAGGAGCTCATGTAGCCCAGGCTGACCTCAACATGCTAGGTAGCCCAGGATAACCTTAAATTTCTCATATCCTCCTGCCTCCTCTTCCCAAGCGCTAGGATTACAGGTGTGTACCGCCGGGATTGACTTGTATGGAATTCTTCTATCCTACCCCACTGAGAGGAGAATTTGACTCCATTGTACAGATGAAAAACTAAGTTAACATGGGCTTGAATAAGGAACCTGTTTAGCCTGACCCCTGGGTTCAGGCTGACCTGATGCAAGCTATTGACGTCACCTCTATGCCTTTTATTCCTCATCTATAAAATGGACAAAATAAAGAGTTCCTACCTCCAAGAGTACAGTGATTAAGAGAAAGGATTTGTTGCCTGTTTGTCACAAGTCTTGGTGAGCCATGGTAGAGTGGGGGATTGCCTGTACAGCCAGCCCCAGGGCAGTTTAGATTCTGAGATAGAAGTCGGCACAACACCCAAGCCCTCTGGCACCCATCAGGGGATCCTGGCCCCCGCTGCTTCCCCTCTTCCTGCCAAGCCTATTACAGGAGCTGTCTTCTCCTGCAGCAGCCTTCTGCTGCTGAAGGCCAGTCATGGGCACAGCACTGCGGGGAAGTGCTTTAGCCCTAATTACCGTTGGCAGGAGCCAGCACAGGGTTTTAATGTTCATGCCCCAAGGCAGGGATTCCACACGGCCAAGACCAGTTGGGGCAAGATCAGTATTAGGAGTCCACATGTAGAGGGTGGAGTGCAGGGTAGACAACAACCATCCCTTCCTCCGCTGAAGGCTTGGTGAAGAGCAGATGACTGTCAAGGCAGTGGTCCCTATCCTCAGATTGTCCAAGGACAGCCCGCCACCCAAAGCATGGGTCCATCCAACTCTGGGGAACAAAGAGTACAGAAAGATTGGCAGTGGCCAGAAGGTCCTTATTGCCCTCTGCCATGCCACTGCCGCCTCCTCCTCCTTTTTTTTAAAAAAAAAAAAAGTCTTGCTCTTTAGTCCAGGCTAACCAGCATCCAGGCAGCCTCCTACCCCAGCCTCTTTCTAGAGTTCTGGACCACAGGCACCCTCATCTCCAACCCCTACTCACATACCTCAGAAATCCTTCCTCCTAAAACATCAGGGCGAGGTCAGCACCCCCTCAAGGGGCTGGTCTTCCCTTACCAAGAGTGGCAGATGCCACACCACAGGCCCACTTTGCCCATCTCAGCCTCCCCAAACCCTTCTGTGGGCCACTGTTGCTGGCGAGAAGGATTTCACGGTCCAGGACACTGCTGAGAATTCTGGGTGAGATCCCTTATATCTTCACATCCTCAGAGTGGATTCTATCCCCCCAACTCGCCCACACCTCCTGGTGCCATCCCATGCATCCATCCTCCGAGGCACCCTATCATCAGGAAGCAGCGGAGGCTTGCCTCCCTGCCTGGTAAAGCTGGGGACTTTACTAGACACAGCTGAATAGATTGTTCGTGGACATAAGCTTCTAGGATGCAGAGTCCCTGCAGCTGCCCTGAAGGAAATCACAGGGATCTTTTTTATCCATGTGTTAGCTGAGGATGAGGAAGGAAGCCCTGGTCCTACCAAGTGGCAGATCAGGCTGTTTCGAATCCTTAAAGCCCTTGTTTCTGTCTGTCTCCTTAAACTGGAGTTTGTTTAGAGGAAGCCGACAGGCTTCTCCTCTGAAACGCACCCCTCCTCCCCGCACCTCTCTGAAACTCTGTCAGTGCTCCCCTTCCTTGCCTCCTGTTCCCCTCTCTTTATACTCGTCCTTCAGAGTCACCACCCCAGAGGGATCCTGGCTCCTAGACCCAAACACCATCTCCCTTATCCTCTCTACGACCTCCCACCCCATCCTTGGATCAGGTCCCCACATTTCATTTTCCAGCAGTTTCTGCCAGGCAAGGCTGTTTGCCAGTCCCAAGGGCAGGCTGTTTAATAACTGTCTCTCCTCCCCCCACCCACATGCCCTCCCTTCACCGGCCAGGCCTGCGGCTGGCGCCTGCATCCACCCTACACTGCCGGGACTTGCCCCACAGGCCCGTAAACAGCGGCTGCACCCCAGGGATGGGGTGGGAGCTTCCACCTCCCCAACCATATCCACCTCAGGACAAGGAGTGGGGGGTGAGTCACAACACAGGCCCCTCCCACCCTGCTCAGCTCCCAGGCAAGGTCTTAGATATTTTTATGACCCATGAAGTTGTGGGCTAGGACCCTCACCAGGTCAGGAGACACACACCAGAGCAGACAAACACCAGGAAGGCCTTAGAATGGGATCCCAAAGAGTTCCTCTTGTCCTAGAAGAGGCCACAAACACAGCTCAGGGGAAGAAATTGGGGCTTTCCACTCCTTTAGTTCTGTGGCATTGGACAACTCAGCCTAGCTGAACCTTGAGTTCTTATTGGTTACACAGGGGTCAATAGCATTTTAATAGAGCTGCCGTAACAGGACAGGATATGCTATGTTCCATGCTAGCAATTGCCTGTCTTTGGCAAAAGTGATGCAAGAAACCTCAACTCCTACTTCCACTTAATCTCCAACCCAACCTGTTACCTCCTCTGTAAAACCAATGTCTGGCCTACCCAAGGGCCATGCTGAGGGTTAGCGGTGGTTATGGGCATAAACGGTATAAAGTCTTTATAAAGATAGAAGCTAACCAGGTGGTGGTGGTGCACCTAGTGAGTTCTAGGACAGCCAGGACTGTTACACAGAGAAGCCCTGTCTCAAAAAAAAATCAATCAATTAATAAATAAATACAAAAATAGAAGCTGGGGCGGAGGTGCAGCTCAGTAAAAGGCCTTGCCTAGCATTCATGAAGCCCTGGGTTCTATCCCCAGTACTCCAGGTGACACATAAAAACTAGATGCTGTGGCTTCTACCTGTGCTCACTGAGAAAGTAGAGACAAGATTATCAGAATCAGCTCAAGGCTATCCTGGGGTACGGAAAGAGTTTGGGGCTAGATTGTATCTCAAAAGGTTTTGGTTCGGTTTGGTTTTCAAGACAGGGTTTCTCTGTGTAACAGCCTTGGCTATCCTGGAACTCGGGTTTGTAGACCAGGCTGGCTTTGAACTCAGAGGAATCTATCTGCCTCTGCCTCCCAAGTGCTGGGATTAAAAGGGTGCATCATCAACACCATCCAACAATTTTTTTTTTTTTTTTTAGTTTTTTCGAGACAGGGTTTCTCTGTAGCTTTGGAGCCTGTCCTGGCACTAGCTCTTGTAGACCAGGCTGGCCTCGAACTCACAGAGATCCACCTGCCTCTGCCTCCCGAGTGCTGGGATTAAAGGCGCCACCACCGCCCGGCCTCCAACAATTTTTTTAAGTGAAGGAAAGGAACTTGCTGGCCTCCTGAAAAAAAAATCTATGTCACCCTCACAGCCCTCTGAGAGCCTACCGTGCAGTTCCCCGTGTCTCCTCTGTCACTCAATTCTCTTAAGCCAAAGATCCCCATTTCAGCTAGTGAGGGGCTTCCACTGAGGGGTTCCCAAGAGCAGCTGGTAGGGAAAGCTCTTTCCATGAGGAGTTCTGCCACGAATCAGGCTCCATTCATCTGTTTGCTCCTTGGCACCACCCTAGAGGGCTGGGTCTAGATCTCCGCTTTGCAGATAAGGAAACTGAGGCCAAGAGAGGTCTGGAAAGTTACTCAGTGCCGCCTGGCTAGAAAGAGATAACGTCAAGATTCCCGCCCAAGTTTGTGTGGCTACAAAGCCAGGCTGTCTCTGCATTCCCTGAACCAGCAAGCCCGAGTCAGCCCACCAGCCCTGTGCATCTGATAGAATGCCCACTTCCACCCAGGACCCCGGGTTCAGGCACCATGGGCTCATGGGAAGGAGCCATGAGTACCCAGGGCAGGCTGGCCTCCAGAGTTCTGAACAGGGGAGGGATGAGCTGTTTTTAGTAAACTGAGTGCTCTCCAGGGCCCTACCCTAATTTCCAGCCTGGGAAACCATGGATAGGATTCATGACCCTCTGGGGGGGACAGCTTGTGCACCCCCAGTTTCCACCACCTTTGCCAGATAGCGCTCCACCCATCGATTCTCTCTGACTCCTGGCTCTCACCAATGCTTTCTTTCTCCCCCCTCCCCCAACAAAGATATAAAGTACATCGAAGTGACCTCTACCAGATCAAGATGCTTCGACGGTCCCCAACGCTGCTCCAGCCCGTGTGTCACTCCACCCTTTGGCTCCCCACGCAACGGCAGCCTCCTTTTCTCCAGAGACATTCCCCGAGAGACTCGAAGCAGCAGCGAGAGCCTCATCTTCTCTGGGAACCAGGGCAGGGGTCCCTCTCCCTACACCCCATCTTCCCTTAGCAGTTCCAGCTCTGGCCAGGAAAGCAGGGCCTCAGGCTCCCCACTGGCCACTCCTCCAGGTTGGGAGAAAGGGCCACGGGCCCCACAGCGGGGCAGCAGGGTCTCTGTGTTGTCAGCCAGCCCCACGTCAGATGTCAGCTATGTATTTGGAAGGTAAGTCCATGACGTTGCGTGCATGGTGACACACATGGCCACAGACACACACACAACAGAAGGGCACTCTGTTCTGTGAGCAAAATGTACAGGCATCAAGAATAGAAGAATACACGTTGTCTGGGCAGTGGTGGTACACTCCTTTAATCCCAACACTTAGAAGGCATGGATCTCTGTGAGTTCAAGGCCAGCCTGATTTACAGAGCTAGTTCCAAGACAGCCAGGGCTACACAGAGAAACCCTGTCTAGGAAAAGAAAAAAAAGAATACATGTCTTTTCTACCATCATAGCCATTTCTATCTCAAATTCCCCTCAAAGCATTTAGATAATAATTCAGTGTCCTGAACTCATGGCTTCCACTGACCTTTTGAGAATAGAGTACTACATTGATGAGACCTGTCTTCTTCCCATCCCCCACATGACCCATCTGGAGGAAGGGTCATTAAAATTCGGGGGTGGGACTTGGAGAGGGACCTCAATGGTTAAGAGCACTGCCTGCTCAGGCTTAGGACCCGGGTTCAGTTCCCAGCCCCCACACCACAGCTCACAGTCATCTGTTACTCCGGTCCTGGGAGATCCAGTGCCCTCCTCTGACCCCCCACAATCACTGTCCACACACAGCACACAGGTGCACACACAGGCGAGACCCTCGCACACGTAAAATAAGTAATTATTGAAAAAATAATAAATCAATCTCAGGAGTATAAACAGACTTGGGGGCCTGAGATGAAACATCTTGGAATGAAAGCCCCTTTCCCCACTCCCTGTGCCACTGACAAAACTAGGTAAGAGGCTTCAACCCCCTGGGCAGGGATCCCTGGTCACTGATCTTAGGCCTCCCAGTCGAATCGCACAACAGCCCATCCTGCTCCAGGATAACCAAACCACAGGACCTCAATCCCACACACCAACTCCAAAGGCATTGGCCATGGTGGTCCCAGGCATAGGAACCAGGGATCCACCACCATGCTTGCTGGCCTAGCGGTGTTAGTCTCCTCCAGCTAGAGCCTTGCTCCGCGCCAGCCACAGGCATGTCCGGCCCAGGTACAGCGGCCTCTCTGCCGGCCTTTTGAGAGTGCTGGGGCATGGAGATCCTCCTGTGTGTGATGGTTCTGTCAGATCAGCCTGACTGGGAAAGCAGGGGAAACCCAGGCCAACGGAACTGCTGGAGGTTAAACCCACCGGTCAGCTTAAGTGACAAAAAGTCCCCCGGTTCTAGGAAGGTTCTGTACCCTGCTGCACCCTTGAAATTCAGATAGGGTACTCTTTGCTCTGGGTTTGGGGTGAGAGTATATGCAGTGCTCTATTTGACCCCAGATAGGGCCCCCAGATGGCTAGATTCCAGAACACAGCGCTGGTCCCCAGTCACCACCCGACACCCTAATATTCCGTCTGCTTTCTTCTGCAGCAGCCAGTCCCTCCCACACTCAAGCCTCTCCAGTTATCAGTCATCTTCGCGATCCTTGGTGAGTCCAGCCAGCTCCTCTTCCAGCCTTCACAGCCTGGACCGAGGGTCCCCGTGTGTGAGACCTGGTGATGCCCAGGCTCCCAGCAACCCAATACCGAACATGGGCCAGCCCCAAGCAGCCTACTGTCCTCCAGTCGCCAAGGAGCAGGCCAGCAGTTGCCCCGCTTCTATCACCAACTCCATGGTGGACGTACCCATTGTGCTAATCAATGGGTGCCCAGAACCACAGTCTCCCCCAGCCCGGCAGACACCAGGACACCAGGGCTCTGTCCAGCCTCGGGCTGCATCTCCCAGCCACCCCTGTCGGGCTCTAGAGAGCCACAGCCAGACTCTGCCAGATGGTCCTGTCGCTGCATCTCCAGACGGTACGTTGTAATCCAACACCTTTAGCATCGGAGGATTTAGTTAAGAGGACTAGTCAAAGACCAAGGGGACTGGGCAACAGGCAGTTAACACTTTTATCAACTACCCACTTTTAATGACTACCGCAATGTTGGTGCACCAAGCATTGTGCCAGGGTGTGAAGATACACAGATGGGTACAGTCTAGAAAGAGTGACCCAACCCAAGACCTCCCGTAGAGTATAGACGCTTCATAGGTGACAGATGAAGGAGTGGATTAGGCAGCTTGGAGCCTGGAGGAGGTGACACTGAAGCTAGCCAGCACCCAGAGGAAGGGATAAAAGGCATTCCTTGCAGGGATAGCTGTGACCTCATAGCTAGGGCAATGTGCCCGCACAGCACTGCGAGGAAACTTGTGGGATGTTAGGTGCAGGTCACTGGGAATAGTGGCAGATTGTGGCAGAGTGGCAGAGGCCAAACTAAAAAGTGGGTTGTACTCTTTTGACAACAAGGGCCATTTTACTCTTTAGACAATAAGAAACGGAAGCAGGGGTCAGCAGTGCAAACGCAATGGTTCACCATGGAATCTGCCTGGCAGGAGGGTTATGAGACTGGAACCAGGGCTGGGCAGCTGGGGTAAGGGAGGAAACAGAACCTGAGGCAATCTGAACAAGATGTGTGGTAACTAACTGGCTAACCCAAGGAGAGACGAGAGTATATCAGTCCTCGCTCTGACGTTCATGGATGACAAGACCATACAGGGGCAAGCAGGGAATGGAACCAAGGCATTCCAACACAGATGGCTGAAAACCACAAAATAGCAAACACCCTTCTTCCCGGAGCCTGTGACTATAGACATCCAAAGAACCCAAAGCAGTAAACACAAGTTCAGCTGGAGCACCCTTGGGGTACGCACCTCCCATGAGCAGAGACCCAAGGACTTAGTCCCAGACTCTCCTCCCTCAGCTAACAGGAGAAAATGGCACCTCAGGCAGGCCTTTCAAACAGCAAACTCATCTACTACTGGGGGGAGGGGCATGTGCCACAAAACACATGTGAAGCTCAAAGTACTTTTTTAAGTGGGTCGACTCCTTCCATCTTTATGTGAGTCCAGGGGATCAAACTCAGGTTGTCAGGCCCTCATGCCAAGAGGTATGACCCGCTGAGCCATCCTGCCAACTCTATTTCCAGCCTTTGTGATAGGGTTTAATTCTGTAGCCAAGCTGGCTTACCCCAATGCAATCCTCCTGCCTCAGCTTCCCAACTTCTGGGATGACAGCCATGAACCACCACCTGGCTTTATGGGGTGTTAGGGATCGAACCCAAGGCTTCATGTGCGCTAGGCAAGCACTCTACCCACTAAGCCACGGCTCCGGTGGGGTTTTCCTCTTTAGGCTATTTAGAGAGACCCTAAAGGATCCCTGGGAAGAGGAGCAGGACAGGTCTCCAGCATTCTCCCCTGTTGCCTCTCAGCCACCCTCTACCCAGTTGATAGGGTGCCCTTCTCTGTCTGTCTCCAGGTGCTGTCAAGAGCATGCAGCCCACCATGAAGTTCGTGATGGACACATCCAAATACTGGTTTAAGCCAAGCATTACCCGAGAGCAAGGTAAGGCCAGCATTGTATTTTAGGGGACAAGTGTCCCCGTAACTATGTCTGGCGAGTACTATGCAGCAGGGAGATGGGACCTTGGGTCACGGTGGTTAGGAAGGTGGCAAATAGCAGCCCGTGGAAGGGTGGGTGACCTGCTAGTCTTATTAGGAATTGGGAAGTAAGCAAAACCTGCAGAAAGTAGACAGGAGCAAGGACTTCCTGGGGACAGAAGGTTGTGTGACTTCTCTGGGAGGACTCTGTGGGGAGGGGCAGAGAGAGTGTCTGTGCAGAGTGAATCAGCCTCTAACCAAACACTGTTCCAGCAATTGATCTGCTGAGGAAGGAGAAGCCAGGTGCTTTCGTCATCAGGGACAGTTCCTCCTACCGGGGCTCCTTTGGCCTTGCCCTGAAGGTACAGGAGACGCCAGCTTCTGCCCCAAACCGACCAGGTACGTACCTTTCTCTTGATCACCTCAGGTCCTCACCATGGTGGACTCTGTCCCAGTTTGACAGTGACGATCAGGATGACTCCCAGGAAGAGAGTCCTGGCTCTCCCAGCTGCCCTCCAACACCTAGGCACCATGAAGAGCATCTCTAAATGCCTGAGATGCCCTGCCTCCTCAAATTCCCTGTTCCACCCTTTAAGGATGGAGGAGGAGAAAGGTCCCAGCCTCTCCTCAGGCTGCTGTCTTCCGAGCACTTCTGTCTAGCCTGGATTTATCTCCAGGAGCCTAATATGACTAATGCATGTGTGGGCTTATCACACTCCCAATATCTTAACGTTCTTGTAATAACTCACCACGTGTTCAATAGCTCATCCTGCTGGGCGGTGCCCTTTGATCCCAGCTCTCAGGAGGCAGAGGCAGGCAGATCTCTGTGAGTTCGAGGACAGCCTGGTCTACAGAGCGAGTTCTAGGACAGCCAGGGCTACACAGAAACTCTGTCTTGTTAAAAAAAAAAAAAAAACAAATAGCCCATCCTGCGTGAGAGAGCTTATCACATGTGTAACTGCTAATCACATGTGTGTGATAGCGTGTTTGCTATCCTATGACCTCATGGGCTTATCTGGTAACTCAGCACACACATCTCTGAGGGGTCTACCACATGCCAGACCCTGTGTAAGAACTAGGCATGGCGGGGACTCACTCCCCTGCAGAAGCCACCTCATTGGGGAGTTCAGGTGAGAACAAAGAATGACCATGCTACAGGTCCCAGGGTAACAGTCCCCTCTCTTAAGCCTAAGGGTGAGGCTCAGGAAGTGAATGACACCCCCCAAGGAATTAAGACATAGAATGAGGATGGACTACCCAACCTTGGGTAGTTGGGCGGGGGGGGGGGGGGTTGGCTCAGTGGTAGAGTCCTAATAAGGGTTACAGCCACAGCAGGGGTGAGGAGTGGGGGGGGGCAATCAGCCACCTCTGGGGCAGGTGTTGGTTTTCAAGGAAGCTTTTCAAAGAGCCTCCCAAGAGCCCAAATGGAGGAGGAATCTGTGGTTGGTGAGGTCAAAGGGCACTCTGCTGCCTGTCAAAGCCAGCCTTGTTCCTGCAGGGAGGAGCTGATGGGAAACAATGGCACCTGGGATGGGCTGGGCTGAGCGAAGGCGCTGCCACTTTGAAGCCCATGAACACGGGCTTCCTAGGTGCAGCCTCACAGGGAGGCAGAGGCTCCTGTGAACCTCAGAAGGATCTGGAAGAAGTGGGCGGGGTCCTGCGGGCCAGGCTTTGGCTAACATGGAGCTCTGAAACAAAATCCTTTCTTCTTTGTTCAGGTGAGGACAGCACTGACCTTATACGTCACTTCCTGGTGGAGTCTTCAGCCAAAGGGGTGCATCTGAAAGGAGCAGATGAGGAGCCCTACTTTGGTAAGCCTCCCCAGCCTCCCCCACCTCCCCAGCCTCTGCAGCCTCCAGGCCTCTCCAACCTCCCTAGTCTCTGCAGCCTCCACAGCGTCCATAGCCTCCACAGCTTCCCTAGCCTCCCCAGACTCCCTCCCCTACCTCCCCAGCCTCCCCAGCCTCCACCCTCCCCAGCCTCCAGGCCTCCCTACCCTTTCCAGCCTCCAGGCCTCCCCAACTTCCCTAGTCTCTGCAGCCTCCACAGCTTCCCTAGCCTCCCCAGCCTCTCTCCCATCTCTCCCCAGCCTCCCTACCCTTCACAGCCTCCCCAGCCTCTACCCTCCCTACCCTCCCTAGCTTCCCCAGACTCTGCAGCTTCCACCCTCCCCAGCCTCCACCTTCTCCAGCCTCCCCAGCCACCCCAGCCTCCAGGCCTCCAGGACACGGTCTCCTGCACTGTGAAGGAAGGGGGCTGGGAAAGCCCTATTTACTTACTCAGGGCTTCCTGCTTCTTTGCAGGGAGCCTCTCTGCCTTTGTGTGTCAACACTCCATCATGGCCCTGGCCCTGCCCTGCAAACTCACCATCCCACACAAAGGTAGGTGCTGGGTCAGCCCTATGGGCTCTTACTAAAAGTGGCTACCGAAGTGGCCACTTCAACCTTGTTTATGACTTATTTTAGGGTCAGTATGACAAGTGCCTGATCTGGACTAGGTCCATGTCTCTCGATTTCCCGTTTATGTCTGCTCCTCTGAGCCCCCCAGTGCCCACCACACACACACACACAAATAAGAACTTGTTTTTGTTTTTGTTTGTTTGTTAGGGTTTGCGTTTTTGTTGTTGTTGTTTTGGTTTTTTGTTTTGTTATTGTTGTTTTTTTTTTTCGAGACAGGGTTTCTCTGTGTAGCCTTGGCTGTCCTGGAACTCACTTTGTAGACCAGGCTGGCCTCTACTCACAGAGATCCGCCTGCCTCTGCCTCTGCCTCCCGAGTGCTGGGATTAAAGGCATGTGCCACCCCTGCCCTTCAAGAACAACCATCTTTTAGACATACCCAAAGTGTCAGCACCCAGATTCAATGAGATTGTTCAGGCCACAGTGCCTGGCCCGGAACAGACCTCAGAGCAGCGGTTCTTACCTGTGGGTCATGACCCCTGCAGGGGTGAGGAGGGGTCAGATGAACCTTTCACAGGGGTTGCATGCCAGATATTTACATTATGATTTATTACAGTAGCAAAATTACAGTTACGAAATAGCAATAAAAATAATGTTATGGTTGGGGGTCACCACAACATAAGAAACTGTATTAAAGGGTCACAGCATTAGTAAGGTGGCATTAGGTCACTGGCTTAGAAGGCAATCTAACAGTCTGGGTGAACAAATCTGGTATTATTCCCCCACACATACCGCCACCACCCTTATAACCTATAGGTAAGCAATGAGGCTGTGGTCTTTCCCTGTAGCTCCAGCACTTGGGAGGCCGAGGCAAGGTGACCAGGGACTTGAGACTACACAGTGAGTTCCGGTCCAGTCAGCACTATGTAATAAGACTGATTTAAAAAAAAAAGGCAGAAAGGAAAAGAGGAAAGGGTGGGGGAGAGTCCACAGGCCCACAGCTCAGTTCAGCAGCCTCAACCACAGCCTGCAGCCCCCTAGGAGCTCCCAGACCCAGGGGGTCATCTCAGTTGTGCAGGAGGAAGGTGGAGCAGGTGCAGGAAGAGCCCTAAACAAGCGATGGAGACACAGCACCCCTACTCTGCAAAGAAGAGGATGGGGGGCGGGGTCCAAAAAAGAGGTCAGGGGCTTGTGGGGACAGGGTCAGAGCAGCAGGCCCAGACTTGGGAGCCTGGCAGGGAGAGGTGGGAAGGGATCAAAAGGCTCGCAAGCTAGGCAGAGCAGCGGTCCTCGTGGCTCTAATTGAGGCAATCACACCTGGCTTCCCAGCCTGTCACTTCCTGGAGGTGGGGGCGGCTGTGGGAGGTGTTCAAAGGGATTCTTGCCGGCTGCTCCCCTGAGATCCACTCGTTCTTCCCTCTCCCCTGGGGCGCCTCTGTTCAGAACTGGGAGGCGCAGAACCAGCGCTGGACTCCCCCACGCATGGCCAGACCTCTTGCCTGAAGATATCGGCTGGTGAGTGGTATAGGGGAGGTACCGCGTTCACCGCACCCTGGAGACCACTTCCCAACCCCATGAACACACACGCACACAGACTCACACAAGCCCACACATGCTTCCCATTACTGCTTTGTTTCTGCAGCCTTAACAGCCCACGGCACAGCCCCTCCTTGGCCTCATAAACCAAGGAGATGAGAGGCTGCCGCTGTGGGCCAGTGGGGAGGAAAGAGGACTGGGCACTGGGGAGGGGGAGGGAGGCAGGGGAGGGTTCTGGTAAGCCAACACTCATGTACATATTGCACACATATCTGTAATAGTGTCTCTCTGTGTTTGAGATTCCTGCCCTGGGGGTGGTCTCCAGGTCTGGATCCTCTGTTGGGGGGTGGGGTGGGGGGTGAGGTCTGAATCTTAAGGGTTTCAATGCTCCCTACTTCCAGGGCCAAGCATCCATTAGCACTCAGTGGCGGCTCCTACTTTGTGACCGCCTCCCCCTAAACACTGGCTCCCCTCCTCCTGTTCTTTTTCTCTCTCCCTGTTCTCACCAAAGGGTGGCTGGGAGGATCATAGGTAGAGGAAAAGAAGTTCTGGTTACCCTCTGACTCCTAGTCTGTTTGGTGGCTCTGAGGGTCCCTCTGGATTCCTAAAGAAGAGAGGCATTCCCTCTGCCCTGTTCCTGTCCCTGGACCCGAGCCCAGCGATTGTAAGACCCTGGCTACAGACCCCTCTCATATCTGCATCCCATAGGCTGCCACACCCTGTACCTGAGCTCGGTGAGCGTGGAGACCCTGAGCGGAGCCCTGGCTGTGCAGAAGGCCATCTCAGTCACCTTGGAGAGGGATGTCCTCCCCACACCTACCGTGGTCCATTTCAAAGTCACTGAACAGGGCATCACTCTGACAGATGTCCAGAGAAAGTAAGGGCCTCTTCTAGCTCCTGGGCTGCAAGGCTAACAGAGCAGCATTGGAGGGAAGGCGTGGGACAGGGGTCAGCACCCCAGATGGGAAGGACTAGCAAATGCTGGGTGATACCAGACAAGGTCCCTGCCTTCCCTAGGCCTCCGTCATTGGAACCAACAGGGTTTAAGTTAGGCAGTTTTCATTGCGTGCTGATTAAATCTGTGAATAGACCAGACACTAATGACTCCTCAGACGGTGCAATGAGCTCGCCCCAGGACTTGGAGACTCAACCTATCCAAAGCGTTCCCTAATTTAACCAAGCAAGAGTAGACCAAGCTGTAACTCCTGGCCTCACAAAATGAATGCCATGGGGGTGGGTGGCAGAAGACCCCAGTAGAAGAGCATGAGGCAGATCTATTCCATAGGAGGAGAAAGTGAAGGAGAAACCATGACGGGTTGTAAGAACCCTACTAGGACAGGACGTCTGAGCTTTGGGGGACCCAGAAATGCTGAAATGGGGTTCACGGCGTAGGAATAGACCCTCATCAGCCTGACTTTTCTTCCTGCATCCACCCAGGTTGTTTTTCCGACGCCACTACCCACTCGCCACCCTCCGCTTCTGCGGAATGGACCCTGAGCAACGGAAGTAAGTTCAAGGCTGAGTTAAGCTAAGAAGGCCGCTCCAGGCCTAGCTGCCTTCCACAGTACCTGGATTGAAATAGCAGAGGTGGCCTGTGAACCCTAAGAGGTCGGGGATCAGGCCAGGTCGGGCATGGCAGAGTGGAGACATGACTCCCACTGTTCATTAGAGTCCTGAGGAGCCGGGCAGAGCCCCATCACTCACTCCTTTTGTGTCCCTTTCTTTCAGGTGGCAAAAGTACTGCAAAGCTTCCAGGTAAGCCCCTCCCACCACTCAGTGGCTCTAAGAGGTGGCCCTGTGCCAGGGTTCCAGACCTGACAGAAAGAGGGCAGGCCAGGTTTGGCAGCACACACCTGTAATCCCAGAATTTAGGAGTCTGAGGCAGGAGGATTACTATGAATTCGAGGCTAGTTCCAGCTAGCCTCGTCTATGTAGTCAGTTCCAGGCTATACATAATGAGATCCTATTGTAGGCAGAGGAGGTTTCTGTCCTGCCAGCCAGCTCCCAAATAACCACACAGAGACTTATTATTAACTGCAAATGCTCGGCCAATAGCTTAGGCTTGTTACTAACTAGCTCTCACAATTTAAATTAGCCCATATTTATTAATTCACATGCTGCCACATGGCTCATGGCTTGTTACCTCATTCTCTACACATCTTGCTTCCTCTGCCTCTGGCTGGTAACTCCACCCTTCTTCCCAGCATTCTCCCAGCTTGACTCTCCCACTTAACCTCTTCCTGCCTAGCTATTGGCCAGTGAACTCTTTATTAAATCAATGAGAACAACACATCTTCACAGTGTACAAGAGGATTATTCCACAGTGCCATATCTCAATAGAAATAAAGGAAGGAGGGGAGGGAGGGAGGGAAGAAGAGAGGAAGGAAGGAAGGAAGGGAGGAAGGGAGGGAGGGAAGGAGGGAGGGAGGGAGGGAGGGAGGGAGGAAGGAAAGAATAGTGTTTCATCTTGGTCTTAGGAGCCAGTGTGGTATGGCTCTTATGAGATCCCCCAGTCTGGAGCCTGAGATGTTATACCAGAGGCACAGGTTGTATCTCAGAGCTGTAGGGATGATTATCAAGTACATTCTTGTCCTAATGGAGCTTCCCAGTCTTGTCCTCAGGAAGCCCCATTCAAAATGGAGACCCAGAGTCTGAAATAAGTGCTTGCCCAGTTGGACAAGGGAGGCCCTTCTTCCTTTAGCTGCCTCATTAATAGGAGGTACTAAAGTGTCGGGGAGGTGACCCAGTGAGGAAAGTGTCTGTCACCCAAGCATGAGGACATGAGGTCAGAGCCCCAAAACCCATATGAAAAGCCAACCGGTATGTCTATAACTCCAGTGCTGGGGAGGCAGAGCAAGCGGATTCCTGGTGCTCATTGGCTGGCCAGCCTAGCCAATGGGTGAGCTCTAGATTCAGTGAGAAACCTTGTCTCAAAATTAGTAGAGAGCAATTGAAGAAGACATCCAACACCAACCTCCACACACATGCATGGACACATGCCATGTCCCCGCAAACAAGTACATACCACACGCACACAAGACGCAGTACACAAGATACTGCAGCCGGCTGGCTTGGGGAGAAGCAGTGAGGCGCAAGCTGAGTGTCCTCCCCTTCCAACACCTCCCTCAGCTTGATGCCTCTCCTCCCTAGCCCACATCCCCACAGACTGTCTTCTCTCACCAGGATCTTTGGGTTTGTGGCCAAGAGCCAGACGGAGACACAAGAGAACGTGTGTCACCTCTTCGCAGAGTACGAAGCAGTCCAGCCAGCTCTCCAGGTCATCAGCCTGGTGACTGCCCTGATCCAGGATGCAGACAGGGTGTAGGAGAAGGGAGCTGCCTATGGACCTTCCCTGACATCTCAAGAGACTTTCCCTGGCCGTGCCGCTGTGGTCACATCGACAGACCTGACTGTCGGACCTGAGGACAGAGCAAGTTGAAGCTTTTGAGCCTGCTGTGACATTAGCAGTAACCTTCACCCAATTCTTGGGCCTCAGGCTCTTCAATTATATATTATAAAGAGACCCATCCGCAAGAAAAACGGTCCCTCGGAGACTCAGCTGGGAATCTTCAGTGTGTTCTTTCAAGCTGCTGAAGCCCACCCACATCCAAGACTCCCTGTGTAAAAATTGTCTGCAACGACGCTCTGTCTTCGTCAGCTTGAACTCTCCCTACGTGGCAGATTGAGCCAGAGACCTATGACCCCTGCAAACAGCAAACAGCAGGTGCTGGGTCAGAACTTGTAGGCTCCCTGGCTGGAAGCTGGTGATGGTGGGTGCAGTTTGGGGACAGGTTCGATTTCCCTCACACCTGTCCCTTCCCTGCTGGCCCAGGATTCTTTTGTTTTCAAGACATGGAACGGTTTGGGGGTTGTGAATGTAACTCAGTTGCTAGACGGTTTGCCTGACAAGGACAAGGGCTGTGGTGAGTGCTGGAAATTCCAGCACTTGAAGGGGCAGGAAGATCAGAGGTTCGGGGTCATTCTTAGCTACATAATGAATTTAGGTCAGTCTATGCTATATGAGACCTTGTTGAGGGAAAGAGAAAGAAGAAGAAGAAGAAGAAGAAGAAGAGAGAGAGAGAGAGAGAGAGAGAGAGAGAGAGAGAGAGGAGAGAGAGCGAAAGAGAGAGAGGGAGGGAGGGGGAAAGAGGGAGAGAGGAGAGAGAGATTAAAGTTTTCACAGATCTCACCGATGAGCGTCACAGCCTTCACCTGCAAACACCACACTCCCAATTCGGGTCTGGGGGGTACCACTCCAAGAAGGAGCTGCTGTGGGAAGAGGGTTTCAAAATGGGCAGGTGCCTGCAAGGTCCAAAATCTATGATGGAGAGGAGACAGGGTCAAGAGCCTCAGCCAGAGCAGACCTGTCAGCACAGTGCATGTACCCTATAACGCAACCCATTTCAGCTTGCTTTGGGGGACCCATCAAATGCTGTCAGAGTCAAGTCTGAGCACAGAACGGGAGTGAGTTTTCGTACCCCTTGCTTCTTCCGCTTTGCGATCAAGGTTCTGTCAGCGTCGCCTTCTCTAATGCAGTATTTAAAAACGTTCTCACATCTGGAGATCTGGGCATTGCAGTCTGATCAATTCCTAGCCATCTGGTGGAACTTTCTGGATTCCTCTGATTTTAGGTATCATTTGCCAAGGCCTTGGGATCTTTTCCCCAAGAGCAGGCTAGGAAAGTCCCTGGCCACTGCAGTTACAAACGTGGGCTATTGTCTCTAGTTGGTCAACTGCTCTGTGAGGTTGGCCCAGGATTCTGAAGGCTAGCTTGGCTGTGCCTGTGGGGCTAGCTTAGTAGAAGACCCTTGTCCCCACGGTCAGTAAAGTCTCCGCAGTGCTCACATTCTTAATGTCTAATCCGTCCTTCCCAATATATTACAGATGAATATCACCCCCCCCCCATCTTTGCTTTCAATTTCTTGATAAGCACGTGCCCCAAAAGAGGTATCACCGCTGCCTGGCATTGCTCTCATAACCTACATCTGGTGGATGGGAAAGAGAGACCCTGTTGCTATAGTACAGATAGAGGTGCATTTCCCTGCCCCAACTCCATTCTTGCTGGGTCCTCCAGTTCCAACACACACACTATGTGGAGTCACCAGCCTTACAAACACAAGGGGGCAGCAGAGAGTCAAGAATACAAAGAGGCAGCGTCTCGAGCTGGTTGAAGAAGTTGGGCTCTTTCCCTCCCACATTCAAGACGGGCCTGCAAAAACTGTTGCTCTTCTTCCAGCCTGCCGGCCTCCTTAGGAGACTATGCCATGGCATGCAAGGGGACACTCACAGAAGCCCGCTGTAACTCAGCGTGGAGCAAGTGTCTATCCCCTCCTGTCGTCAGCCTACCGGGCACCATTGTCATTGGCCAAGGTCAGACCTGAGGGATTATGGTTTCAACTCAGGAAAAGCAAATCAGATGGGGAATGTAGGGGTGGAGTGGGGAGGATGCTAGGCTCGCATTGCAGGCTAAGACTGGCCCTTCCAGCATTAGATCGGGCTCGTTCCACCCATTCTAGGCTTAGTGGGAAGAGTCCCCATACATCCTGTGTACTTCGTGGAAAATAAAGTTTCTTTGTACAATAGCCGGTTCTGGACATCCAGAGCTATCTCCTGAGTGCTGAGCTGAGAAGGGCACCCAGCAGAACAGAGTGTGACCATATGTCTGCATTGCCCACCGAGGCCAGAAGAGGGTGCTGAAACTCCCCTGGAGTTAGATGGTTGTGAGCCACTGTGTAGTGCTGGAAATTGAACCCAGGTCCTAATCACTGACTGAGTCGTCTCTCCAGCCTGCAGGGTAGTGGATTTTTTTTCTGTTTTTGTGGTCATTGTTAGCATGTGTACACGCATGCCATCGTGTATGTATGGAGGTAAAAGGACAATCTTGGATGTCCATCCCCACCTCCTACCTTGTTTGAGACAGGATCTGTTGTTCATGGTTGTGCACACCAAGCTAACTATTCTGAAGCTTCCAGAGATCTCCTAGTCTTTGCTTTCCCATCTCCCCAAGCCATGCTGGGATTCCAGATATGTACTACTACTGTGTCTGTCTTTGTGTGGATTCTGGGAATCCAGATTCTAGTCTTCAATGTTACATAATGAGGGCTTTACCGACTAAGCTGTCTCCCCAGCCCCGTTATTGTTTAATTTTATTTTGTTTTGGAGATAGGGTCTCTCTCTATTGCCCAGGATGGTCTGAAACTCATGGCAGTCTTCCTGCCTCAGCTTTCTTGTGCTGGGATGGAAGGGCATGAGCCATCACACCCAGCTGCGAGAAACCACTTTTTCATGACAGGTTTTCTCTTTGTGACTCTGGCTGTCCTGGAACTCTGTAGACCAGGCTGGCCTCAAACTCATAGAGATCCACCTGCCTATGCCTCTGGAGGGCTGGAGAGCTGGGATTAAAGGCATACGTCACCACCACCCTTCAAGAAATCACCTTTTACTGAAGGGCTCCTATGTGTTCATTGCCATGAGGAGTGAGTTTTATGTTTAATCCCATTCTTCAGATTAGGAAACCGAGGCTTGGAGGTCACTTGTTGGGCAGGTGAACAAACGTATGCATGAAGCACAGAAGTGTGGAAAGATGTGATATATTCCATGTGTCTGCCTATAAAGTTCCCCAAGGAGCAGATGAAAGAGATATCAGGGCCACCAGAACTTTCAGCGTGTGATCAAAAAAATCTAGAAAATTATTTTTTTCCCCCTTTTAAAGAATGACTCGACAATTAAGAACACTGGGTACTTTTACAGAAGACCCAAGTCAGCAACTTACAACCACAAATAACTCCAGTCCCAGGGCATCTGACATCCTCTTCAGGCCTCCATAGGCACCAGGCATGCATGCAGTACACTTACACACACGGGCCAAAAAAAAAGTAATTGCCCTTGATGGAAAAACCTTTTAATGTCTCCCTATTACCTCTAGGGTGAAGTCCAAGAGCGTGGCCGTGATGCCTGTACATTGCACAACCTTTTGACCAGCACACAGTGGTCCTGAGGCTAACCTCATTTTTTGTTTTTTAAGATTTACTATGTGTTCTGTGCTTTAGAAGCATGGCTGTGGGGCAGGAGACAGGATCTGAGGCTGGGGCTGGGAGGAGTGTGAGCGGGTAATGGATCTGTGTGAATTTGGAGTTCACAGCAGGACAAAGAAATGCCTAGAAGAAACTCTCTGGCCTTGCTTGGTCTGGGCCTAGGTTCCTGGTTCTCCGTGAATTTAGGAGGACCATGTGGGAAAAGCCAGACTGGGGGCCCTATCACCTTCAGCACAGGTTACTAGGACAAATAACCACGTTGAGAGGCCTCAGCCGTTAGATACTGACTTCCGTAACCCTGGAAGCAAGATGCAGAGGTCAGGATACAGGATGACCAGGCTCCGCCGGACACCCCATCCCCCTGCCTCACTGATGGCCACCTCCTCACCGGATGCTCACATAGGTCATTACAAGGAGAGGGAAGAATTCACATTTCTTAGAAAGCATTAGTCCCGCCGGGTAGCACACACGGTTCAGTGGGTAAAACACTGGGGGAGGAAGAAGCAGGAGGATCAATGCCAGCTCATAGCCAGCTAGCCTACCGGGGCTACAGAGTGAGACCCTGTCTCGCCAAGCAAAGGTTAAAAACCACTGTGTGCTGAGCTGTAGTGTAAGGAGTGAAGACATGGGGACCCTGGGGACAGCCCCTGTCTGTCTCCAGCCTCAAGCTGCTGGGAACATTCAAAAAGCCCACCCCTTCTATTTCTACTTGCAAACTGGTACCTCTCCCCCTCAGCCACTCCAGGAACCCTTCAGACATCGGGTATGACTCCCTAGGGAAGCACACTCCCGCCACCACCACTGCTGCAACTGTCCTTGAGACCCAGCAGGGCCAGGACAGGAGATGGGAGGACAAGAATCCCCTGGTCCCACTGTCTTTGCCCCACCTGTCTGCTTTTGCTCAGCTGTCTCCTTCATTGTTCATTTATTCACTCAGCAAACACTCACTGAGCATCTACTGTGTGCCAGGCTCAGGAGAGCCAAAGGGAAACAAATAAGAACATGTGTGTTTTAGGTAACCAGAGAAGCAAATGTTCTGGAAAAGCCCAGTGAGCAAAACACGCACACATTAAATAGGAAGGTGGAAGAGCCGTGCGGGCACAGTGGCTGATGCCGAGAACCAGCACTCAGGAGTCCAAAGGAAGAGGAGTATCACTAGTTCAGGGCCAGCCTGGGCTACCTAGGAAGTTCCAGACCAGCCTGAGCTACAGAGTGAGACCTTGTCAAAGGAGGAAAGGAAGGGAAAAGAAGGAAGGAATAAAATAAAAGTGGGGGGAGGCTATAAATAGGACGACAGAGGAGCTGCCAAAGGACGTAACACTGGGCTGAAGGTTGAAAAGTCAACCTTGTAAAGAAGGGATTCGGGCTGAGGGAACAGCATGTGCGAAGGTCCTGAGGCTGGCGTGGGTGATGGTTAAGAGGCTGGGGAACAGTGTATGAGAAGCCCAGGGCACCCGGGAGGAGGCTCCTGAGGCTGTAAAACAGGGTCCTTCCCACTGCCCTCCCTGCCCCAGAGCCCAGTGTACCAGAGCAGGATCAATCCCTACATTTGTGACCCCAGACACCTCGCAGGTCCTCACATATCCACGCCTTTCACACGGGGTCACGGCTCCTCTTCAGCAGTGACGTGCCTCTCCTTCCATCTCCCCACGTGACTCCTCCTGACAGCGCTGCCTTCCAGATGTGAGTGTCCCTGTCTACCCAGGTGCCCAAAGTTCCCCTCTCCAGCCACCATCTGCCCTCACTGCTTCTGCCACCAGCTTATCTGTGGCTCAGACAAGCAGGTGTCTATGCCTGTCTCAGCCCCACCCCCACCCATCTTCATACTGGCTCAGCTTAGCTACCAAACAAGACTGCTCATACAGGCTGCTGCTCCCTGTCCTGCTCTTTCTGGCTACCAAGTCAGACAGAGCTGGCCCTGCTCCGTCTGCCCACACTTGGCTCTCTCTTGTCGGACGTGACACTTCCCTGCTCTCCCCGAAGTTGCCAGTGTCCCCACAACAAGTTCATCATCTGTACAGATTAGGATTAGAAGTGACCCCGCCTCAGCCTGCGTAGTCTTTTTCCTTCTTAGAGCCCCAAGAACAATCTCCATGTTTTTCTACAAGGGCCCTTTGCATTCTGGGAGCAGTCTTGCCTTCCCGCTCATTTTCGGTATTTTCAAGGCCCTAATTTATAGAGATTTTTATTTGTTTGTTTTAGTTTTTCCAGCTAGGATCTCACTATGTAGCTCTGGCTATCCTGGAACCTGCTATGTAGACCAGGCTGGCCTTGAACTCACAGAGATCCACCTGCCTCTGCCTCCTGAGTCCTGGGACTAAAGGCGTCCACCACTATATAAACCCCTCTGTGCCTGGCATTTAGCATTCACCAGCTTCTAAACTTACTCTTTCTTTTGGGGACAAGCAGCTGGGGCAGCCTGCAGAGGCTCCTATAGACCCCACTGTAGGATTCTTGAGAAAAAGGGGGGGTCACAGACCCAGGGAGCACAGGTTCCAGTTGGCCTGGCCTGACCCCTGGCACAGCCACAAACCAGGCCAGGGTCTCTAAGCAGTCGCATGTCACATTGAATGAGATGCCTTCAGCTATGGCTGAGAAATGAAGTCGGAAAACAGCTTGGCGAAAAGCGATTGAACTCTCTCTTTATTAAAAACAAAACAAAAACAATAAAAAACAACAAAAAAACACCCTATTGTCCAACTAACCTTCGACGGTGCTGGGAAAATTGCACTGATTTCCTGAACAGTCTGGTCTAATTTCCCCTGGGTGGAGAAAGGCTCGTTTTCCCTTCCCTCTGAGTTCCTCTGGTTTGGAAATTCTAGTTCAAACACCAGGAGGAAGAAGAGGAAGCAACCCAAAGTTCCCCCAGCTAGCCCCATCTGCCAGCACCTAAGCTTGCCTTGGGCAGCCCCCTGCAGCTGCTGTGGGCCTGGGCAGCTGTTTTACAACTTCATCTCATTCTTTCAGCAACCTGAGGGCACTGAGCAGCTTGACTTAGCTTGTCCATGCCCAGCTGGGTCACCTCAGACTCAAGGTCCCATGGGCAAGCAGATAGAAGGAGCCACAACTCTGAAACGTTGGTGTCGCTGCCAGGCTTCTGAGAGAACCTCTGCAGTGGGGGAAGCCACCAGGCTCCAGATCTCTCGCCCCAGCGCCCTGTATAAGAATCTTTCTGCCAGAGCCAAGGAGGCCAAAGGTGAGGAGACTGACATTGGAGTCACGCCAGGGAAGCAGTGGTCAGCCCCTGCTTAGCAACCCGCGGCTGAGCTCTACCCCCACAAAGAGTGATGCTCCCATAGGGTAGGGACTGCTCATCCAAGCCAAGAGTAGATGTTTATAGCTGCACCCCCTCCTCCAACACCACTGTCCACCACTTAACCCTGTCCATTCCAGGCCCCCAGGGAGAGGGAAGTACTATGCCCCTGCTTCCCTTAGGTGTCCCCTACCTTTCCTGGGTTGGGAGTACTGACTTTTTAGACAGGTCTCCAGTCCCAGTCACAAGTGACTTCTGATTCTGATAGGGAGAACAGGGTCTCATGTCACAGAGGTTGGAGCTGGGAAGCTTAAGGGGGGAAAAATTAAGAATGGACTCAATAAAAGCTCAAGGACAATTTTATTAGTTTCAAAGAAAACTGCTGCTCAGATAATGGAGGAGAGAAGGAAAAAAGCCTTGCCATTTAGCCCAGCGTGGAGGTCCGCCACAAGACAGACAAGCAGACACGTGATGGGAAAGGAGACTTCAGAGAAAGAGTAAAGAAGCCCAGTGTTAAAGGAAAGCAAGCTGAGAAAGGAGATACAATAAAGAAAAGAAGTTACTCAAAAAGCAGGCAGACTTGAGAGAGGACACAGTTACAGCGCGTGGCCGACAATCGCGGCCCTGGGGCGGGCTTTCTGGGAAGGACATGCGCAGTATCTCACTAAAGGACTTATTATTCTACCCTGCGTTGGCTTGAGACTGGTGAGTCTCAGCATGAGCTAGCGCTAAAGTGGCCTCAAATTTCCGATCCTCCTGTTTCAGCTTCCCCAGGATTAAAGGGCAGGGCTTCCATGTCCAGTGTGACTTTATTTCAGTTCTGACAACGTCCTCCCGTGTCTCTGAACAACATTCTCGGAAGGCATTGCTGATTAACCACCCGGTTTGTTCTCTCTTTGTCCCATGCTGTCAGGAAAGGATTCATCCTGGTTGGTCCGATAGAATCCCAGACTGGGGGATGGGTAAGTGGTAAGAGTCAAGGAGTTAGTGCTAGTAAACCCTTTAGGATTAACTTAAGCAACTGGAATAGATATGACCACACATAGGTCAGACATTCCTCTTGTCTTCTGGGTACTGTTCTAAATCTCAAAAATGTTCGTGCTTCTTTGCCAGAAGCCATACGTCTGTAGAATGTTACAGACTGTGTGGTTACATGTTTTTACAATGCCAATAGTTAGCCCCTGCTTCTGAGTGCTGGGATTTAATGTGTGCACCACCACACCTGGCCAGAAGCTATTTCTAAAGCAAAATTTGGAATGTTTGACTTTGAAGAATAAATCTATAGTTCTGTCTTGGTTAGAGTTACTATTATTGTGTGAAACACCAGGACCAAAGCAACTTAGCTGGGAAAGGGTTTCTCCAACTTAGGTTTCCACATCACAGTTCATCATTAAAGGAAGTCAGGGCAGGAATCTGGAGGCAGGAGCTGATGCAGAGGCCATGGAGGAATATTGCTTACTGGCTTGCTCAACCTGCTTTCTTATAGAACCCAGGAACTCAGCCCAGAAACGGCCCCACCCGTAATAGGCTGGGTCCTCTCCCATCAACCACTAATTTAAAAAAAAAATGGCTTATAGGAAAACTGGGCATTGGTGACTGCACGCCTTTAATCCCAGCAGAGGCAAAGTGGATATTTGTGAGTTCGAGGCCAACCTGGTCTACAAGAGCTAGTTCCAGGACAGGCTCAAAGCTACAAAGAAACCCTGTCTCGAAAAACCAAAATAAAATAAAATAAAATTTAAAAAATGCCCTACGGGCCTGCCTGCAGCCAGATCTTATGGAGGTGTTTTCTTAATTTAGGCAGGCTTCCTCCACTCTGATGTCTCTAGCTTGAAACCAACAGGTCCAATAGCCAGCAATGAAACTCTGAAGTCCCTTCTGAACTTAGGGAACACTGCTGGCTATTGTAAGCAGACTCTGGACCAGTATCTTACACATGCGTTACACACGCGTTAACAAAAAGCTCGTTTGTCAGAGGAAACAGGTGAACAAGCCACTGATACCGCTGACGTGGAAAGAGGAAAAAATGTCCCTGAAGTAAAACGGCTCGAGACGGAAGCTCCCTTCTTTCTTCTCCACCCTGGGTCAGCCCACTTCCAGTGGTAGATATCCCAAAACTGTGTCTCTGACGTCCCTTTGTGGTTGCCAAACTTGGGGGTCACAACTTATGTTCTCACTGCCTGTCCTCAATAAGCCAGGAAGAGGGACAAAGAGGTACAGAGGGCACCCCCAAGTCTGTCTTCCAGGGGCCTTAAGTGAGATCACAGTTTCAGTAGAGACCAAAGATAGGCATCTGAAAAGAGTCCTGGCCGAGGTGTGGTTCTGCCCACCAGCGAGCCACCCTTGGCTGGACTTCTGTCTCATTCTATAAGGTGTTCTGCCAAGTCATTGTGTGAAGTCTCTTCTGCCAAGACCCCCCCCTTCTGACTGGCGCCTTTTCTCTCCGCATATTCTGGAAGAATCTCCCTTTTCTTTGGGGTCCATGATACCCAATAGTCCAACTGAGAGCCACAAGTGTCTCCTTAGAATCCCTTCATTTCTGCCGGCTAGAAAAGACCTCGGCTGACCTGCCTTTCACGGAGAGAGTAACCTAGTCTGCCTGACCCCAGAGCCTGACTCAAAGCTAAGCCCAGAAAGCCACCCAAGGTCAATTCTGGTCTCTAACTCTCACTGCACAGTCCCAACGTCTATCCAGGTCCAAGATCCAATGATAACAGCCCGGCGAGAAAACTCAAAACAAAAAACCAGCATCCGCGGTCATGGCTGGATGCCAAGGGCCTAATCCTGGCTCTGGATTCCTGTCCTATCTGGGCCTTGGCTTCCCCATCCATATAGACCAGGCCGTCTATAACTGGGTTAAATGGTGGTACAGTGATTTCCCAACCTCCTGTCCCTGTCATCCCAAGTGTATCTAGAGCCTTCCCCCTTGGCCTGGGTGGTCCTTAGGAAGAGGGTTCTGGCCCCAGTTTCAGAATTTAGAGTTGGCAAAGGGACCAAGAGAACGAGGGGACCGAGCCAGCCATGGAAGCCACTAATCTCCATTCTTCCCCGCCCCCCCAACTCCACCCCAGGGGACTACACAGCCGCCTCCGCTGAAAGCAATTTGTCATGCCCTGAATTAAGTGATTCCAACAAGGGTTTAATTTCAGTTTAATGGCTCTGTTTTTATGTGTAATTAAATACCATTGCATGGTGAAAATATGTTGTTTGCACTTTAGAGACTGTGTAAGGGGCCTGGGAAGCCAGTCCCTGGGAGTTTCGACTCCCCGGCTCCTGTCAGCCTGCCTGGGATTGTCTAGGTGGGGGTGGGGAGATGACCTGAGGACCTGAGGAAAGAAGGCGCAGTGGGGGGATGGTGGTCCTCATGGCGCCTGCCACTCAGAAGAGTATGTTTCTAATTATCTGCATATCTCCCACCTCCACCCTCTGACCTCAACCCTCCCCAGCCCCTGGGGCCTCAGACACAGAGTGGGCAGGATCGAATTAGACCCTTGGTTCACTGAGGTGCTGTCTGACCCCTACTAGCGTTGTGCCCAGAGGCTGGTTTCTTTGTCTCCCCTCCACTTGCGGTTCTCCCAAACTGCCCCTTCCCTCCCAACTCCCTGTGAGGACTGAGCCTCTCAGCTGCTGCTGGCTTCCCAGCTCCTTCAACCCACTCCATCCCTACATAGTGGGAATTTCTTTTTTTTAAATAATATTTATTTATTTATTTATTATGTATACAATAGTCTGTCTGTGTGTATGCCTGCAAAGAGGGCACCAGACCCCATTACAGATGGTTGTGAGCCACCATGTGGTTGCTGGGAATTGAACTCAGGACCTTTGGAAGAGCAGGCAATGCTCTTAACCTCTGAGCCATCTCTCCAGCCCCTAGTGGGAATTTCTTTAGCTAGGAATGTTTGGGGGTCATTGTGCCAAGCAACCATGTGCCTTCCAGGAAGGGGAACTCTGGAGGTGCATACCTCAAGACATTCCTGGAGCAGCTTGGTGGCAGTGGGCCAGAGGGCTGGGGTGATAGACTTTTCTTGGAAGGAGGCTAGGGAATGGCAGAGGCTAAGGCTCAGGACCCTTCCAGATGATGACAGGATGGAGGGCTGACCCGCCCTCAGCAGACCAGGATTTGATCTCCACTAAGAGATGGGAAATAGAAACTGAATGCCAGGACATGGGTGAGCTAAGGGACCCCCACCCAGACCCTTGTGCTGAGCCAGAAGGAAAAAATATTCTTTTCATATTTCTGTGTGTGTGTGTGTGTGTGTGTGTGTGTAAGAGAAAGACAGAATGAGGATGTAATGTGTGAACGTGTAGGCATGTGTGTGTCATTGCACACACATCATTGCTTGCCTATGAAAACTCGCAGGAGTTGATTCTCTCCTTCCACCACATGAGTCCCAGGAACCGAACTCAGATCTTCAGGCTTGGTGGCAAGTATCTTTGCCCACGGAGCCACCTTGCTAGTCCAGAAATAAGTTTCTTGTGGAGGACAGCTGCAAACAGGACCCCAGTTTTCAAGGTGCAGTGACCCCACAAGGGCACCAAAGTTTGGTCTTTGCCTCCTCTCTCCTAAGCTGCTAGCTCTGGGACTAGAGGGACCATTCAAGGACATGCAGAGGCTAGGGCAGGAGGGCGCCTCAGAATCTGGCAATGGTGTGCAAACATGGTGTTGCTTTTATTTGCTTTGACACTTGGGGCCTGGCCCCAAGACCATGGGACAAGTTATCCAGGAAAGGAGGGGCATTTGTGTGAAATGTGGAACCACTCCAAAGCACACAGCATCTGTTATCTGGTGCTAGACATCCCCCTCAAGCTCCACAGGGAAACATACTCTGTGGATGTCACACTGTCTCTCCTGTCACTCAGGAGAGCCTCCATTGGACAGATTCATAGAGCCCAGATACCAGTTATACAGGTGTGTGCCTCGGCCACATTCATCACACAGATAATATGTTATATGTACCTGTAAAAGCCCATACTCCCCCAGTTTGGGAATCACTAAACCACACTCAAACATGCATGCATGCGCACATAAGGCACACACACAGACACGAGCCACTGGGTTACTAAGTTACTAAGCTAGGCTCTGCCTTTTTCCAGAGGTTTCTGAGAGAAAAGTGTTTTCCTATAGTCCATCCTGAAGGGTGCAAGGTCAGAGCTCAGCGAGAGGGGCTAAGGAAGCTGTGCCTTGAGGAAATGCTTGCCTGTGCTTGGCTGAGGCACCCAAAACTTAATCTTCAGGCTATATCACTCCACTACCTCAACATGACTTGGCCTGGACCCCACAAGGATGAGGCCAGGGACTGGGGGAACATTCTCAACAGGACTGTATTCTTTATCTCCTGCTGCTGGCAGCGGACGGATGCCGCAGGGCCACCAGACCGCTGCAGGCTGTCCTGCGGAGGTTAAGTTAGAGATCTAGGGAGACCTAGGAAGACTACAGTCTCAGAAGAAAGCCCAGATAATAAAGAATTTAGGAACCAAGCATGATGGTGCATGCCTTTAATCCCACCTCTTGGGAGGCAGAGGCAGGTAGATCTCTATGAATTTGAGGCCAGCAGATCTACTAAGAGTTCCAGGACAGTCAGGGCTACACAGAGAAACCCTGTATATGCATGGCGGGTGGGGGAAGTTGGGAGCCAATGATGTTTGAAGCCTAGGAGGGGACTGGAGGGCAAGGACACAGAGAGGACACCATCCCCTAGAAGGCAAGAAACTCAACAGAGTCTCCAGGGTGCTTTTGACCTCCAGGGAAGAAACAATTCATCAGAAATCAGCAGATACACACACACACATACACACACACACACACACACACACGTGGAAGCAGAAGCTATGGGAAAGCGGCTATGACTCCATGTGGGAGCGTGTGCTGAAGCAAAGGCTGGGGCAGAGAGTCTAAAGTCAGGGATTCCCACTCTCCCAGTCTTTGAGAACTGAATGTTGGAGCATGTCCATCCCCAGTCAAGAACAAAGACCCCAGAGCTGTGGAATGTGCTGAGATTTACCACCACCATCCTGTCCCTCAAGTGCAGAGTGCCCTCTCCATCCCCATCAGTTAGCTATGAACCCATCCTGTGCAAACTCTAGGAAATGCCCCAGCTCCACTGGGATGTGGCCTCCAAAGCCACGGGATCCTACCTCCATTGAGAGTACCTTGGGAGTCCCCTGGCAAGAAGCCTTTTGATTTGCAGCAGGAAAAGTCTGGTGACCACCACGCAGGGTCCCCTTCCCTCCACCCCAGATTCATCCCTGTCTTTAACTGTTTAAAAAAAAAAAAAAGCCAAACACAATTATCTGGACGTTTTTTGGTTTTGTTCTGTTTTGTTTTTTAAAAAAAGAAAAAAAAATGAATGAAAAGACATCACAGCCAACAAGCAGGTCTCTAAGTCTATCCAGGTAAGCCAGAAAATGCCCAGGAGGAGAGAGAGGGTGGGACAGGAGGTGTAAGGGAAGGGCGATATGGGGAAGGAGGCGGGGCCACAGGCAGTGGGTAGCTGGAAAGACAGGGTCATCCTGGTGACTTTGTGACCAGTAACCACAATTAGGGCTCAGGCCAGGACCTCAGCAGCTCCTCATCCCCCAGTATCCTCTCCATCCAATCCAATCCTACACACACACAATCCAATCCTACATCCTTTCTTCGCTCTTAACTGCTCAAAGAGATACCCCCCTCCCCACCCCCTGTCCTCAGGCCTTCATCTCCCACTGCAGAGCTTCATCTGCAAGGCAATTAATCAGAGGACCCAACACCCAGACCCGACCCAAAGATGGGCCCTGCCCCTCAGTTGCTTCCCTCTGGAGAATCTGAGGAAGGAGAACAAGGGACAGCAACAGAGCTTGGCTTGAGCGTGGGGGAGGGTCTCATGAGCCTTAAGCCCCCTTCCACTCCACACCTTCCCACACTGACTAGATTGAGGAGAGGAAGAGTGGTCAATGTCCATGACTTTCTTTCTCTCCGACTCCAAGAATGAGGTTTCTTTTCTCCTTAGGCTTCCGGTCACCTTAAAGGAACACCTCGCATGCCACAATCAGAGGAAATGAGAACGAGACCTCCCAGGGCTGGAAACTAAAGCTGGCATGTAGTATGTTGTCAATGCATGTTTTTGGATGGCTGAATGAATGAATGAATGAATTCAAGATTGATTTGAAAACACACTGGGGCTTCCTGTTGCTACACTCAGACCTCTTGGGCTATCTAAGCCCATAGTGGGTACTCTAGGCTCAGGCTTACCCCATGGGACACACTTGTGCCCCACAGACACACACACGCACACACACACACACACACACACACACACACACACACACACACACCAAGGGAAACTTTGGGAAGGGCCGGAGGCAGAGAGCCAGGACTCAGACCAAAACTCCATGCCAGGTCAACTCTAAAGCCCCCAGAGCGCAGGGGCCTAGTGGGGGCCACTGAGTCCCCCACCTGCTGGCAGGCCTCACTCTTGGAAGCTGTCAGCCAGTTGGTGGCAGTCCAGTTCCCCCTTGGGTTCCAAGCCCCCTGGAAGCTTCACCCCTGTCTTCCGGTCCACACACCAGCACTTGCCACGCTGTCCATCCAGGGCGGGGTGGCACTGCCAAGAAAGGGCATGAGAAGGAGAGATCAGCTCCCAGGAAGACCACGTCCCCAGCCTGGCCCCCCAGATCAGACGATCGCTCTTCCAAAATGACAGCTGAAGGCAAGTGCTCTTTTTGAGCACCAGTCCCTAGAGCTCACTGCAGTAGGGAGACTTATCTAAGGAAACGTTCTAGAGAGCTTCTTCTGGTCAGGGACCTAAGAAAGTCCTTAGACTTAAAGGCATAGAAGGATTGTAAAGGCTGGATTCTTTGAAGATGTTTCATTCAGCTGGGTTGTGACTGGGCTGGGACTTGAAACAGGGAATTAAAGCTGGGAGCAGGATCCAAGTTGGAGTAAAGGTAGCATCTGGACTACAGCTGAAGCTGGGTTAGGGATTATGGTTAAAACGCTAAAATGTGAGCCAGGTAAAGTGGGCAGCCTAAGTCAGAAGCAGTTAGGCTAGACGTGCTAGCACAAGGCCTGTGACCCCAGCCCTTAGGAAGCAGAGGCAGGAGGACTGTTGCAAGAAACTTAAATCAGAATAAAGACAGAAGTCAAGGTCAGAAGAACAGAGTCAGGCTAAACTTCAGGTCAGAATTAGACTGGGGTGGGGGTGGGGCCCAGAAGCATATTTCAAAGCCAGACTCAAAGCTGGAATGCAGATTGGCTCAAGACTCAGAACTGGTGTGGGGATAAAGAGCCAAGCGTCACAGCTTTTTTCCTGCAACAAAAATTAAAGGTAAAAAATACATGCAGCATTATATAACATAAAAAACAAACCCCGGTATAATCCCGGTACGTTGGACTTCAGTTAATACTTGCATCAATGGACCCCACTACTCTTTGATACGAGTGATGAAATCAGCTGTGAAGAGGGCCCAGTATAAGGTGATTCTACAGTCAGGTGGTGGTGGCTAATGTTTGTAATCCCAGCCCTCGGGAGGCAGAGACAGGCAGAGCTCTGTGAGTTCGAGGCCAGCCTGGTCTACAAAGTGAATTCCCGACAGCCAAGACTGTTACACAGAGAAACCCTGTCGGGGAGGGAGGGTGATAATTCTGCACTTTCTCCTTGTTTTTCAACAAACCCCAAAACCATTCTTAGAAACGGTTGGGTGTTTTTGTTGTTTTGGTTTGTTTAATTGGGGGGAGCGGTGCTGTTAAGAACTGAGACATGGAATTTGTGTTGGGATAAAGGCTGAAGATAGGTCAGGCACAGGTTCTGAGCCACCATCCCTGGCCCATCACACCCTTATCTTCCCGTGTTGGGAAGGACCCAGGACAGGAGTGTCATCTTCCTAGTGAGGCCTCTGCTGGTTGAGTAGCAGCCCACAATGAGGTTATTTCCCTAGTGGGAGGGTGACATATGTCCCTACATTGACACAACCTAGAGAAGCAGGCCAAGGCTCCCCAGACCACACTGAGCACAAGGCACTCCAGTACCCTGCCAAGATATACCACCCTCCTGATGGGCCAGAGATGAGATCAAGCGGGCTGCTCCTGCTTTATGTACATGCCAGCATGCGGGGCATTCTGAAGGAGTAAGTGAATGTGAGGCCGCTACCCGCTGCCTTCTCTCCTGATCCCTCTTCGTCTGCTTCCAACCCCACGACTGTCTCAGGTCATTAGACCCAGCTCGACCTCCATCCTTACTGCACCCGAGAATCTGAGCTCAGCTGCAGAAGTGTGCGTTCTTTCCTCCATGATGTCTCATAACTTGGGGTCTGTCCCTAAGCCCAGATGAAGCTGCAGACATTCAGACACGAGGAGCACTACTTCAAAGAAGGAGGAGGGGGAGCACTGGGAGCAGGGTTTATGGCACAGATGGGGAATTCTCAAGAACTGCAAACAGCCATGGAAGGAAAGCAAGTGGTGGTGTCGGCTGCCCAGGCCCCTCTGCTCCTTTCTGAGTCTGTCTCTCATCTTTAAAACAATGAGATGGACAGAACATGCTAAGAGTCCTAGGCTAGAACAGGGTTGAGGGAGACCCAAAACGGCTGGGTTGGATTTGGGGAGCTTCTCTTCCTATCCTGAGGGGAGCCAGGCATTCCCCAGGATGAGGCCAGCACCTCGCAGCAGCAGGGGAGACCCACCTGTTTGGGGTGGAAGTTGCCATTGCGGTCACAGTTGGGAATGGGGATGATAAAGAGGTCTTCATGGGTCCGGCTCTGTGAGGCAGCCAGTCGCTCCAGGGCACGGTGCAGCTCACTCTGGCAGGAACCCTGGGGCTGGGGAGTGAACAACAAAACTGCTCAGCAGAAGAGAAAGGCGGGGAGACCAAGCTGGGGCTCCAGCCCGGTCTACAGAGCTGGTTCCAGGACAGGTCCAAAGCTACAGAGAAACCCTGTCTCGGAAAAAAAAAGTGGGGGTCGGGAGAGAAACAAGAGGGTTAAAGGCCCTGTGTGAAGAGTCAAGGCCTGGGTACTGGACAGGGGCACAAGAAGTGAAAGCAGAAACTTAGATTCAACTAACAAGGATAGACACTAAAGCATGCCTCAAAAACAAACAGGCAGTGGTGGCACATATCTGCAGCCCCAGCACTCTGGAAGCAGAGGCAGGAGGACTATTGCAAGTTCAAGGCTACCCTGGTATAAACAGGAAGTTCTAGGCCTGCCTGGGCTACAAAGTGAGACCCCCATCTCACAAGAAATAATTAGGAAAAAAGGGGGCAAGGGTTAACAAGGGAGTGGTAAGGAAAGAGGCCTTTGGGATTTCTAGACCTAAACAAAAGGAATAAACAAAATAACATCTAGGTTTGCACCCACTGGAACAATTAGCCAGACCCTAGAGAATCCCAAATCCTCTTGCTATGGCCAGTTTACTAAACCCTTTTGTTTCTAAGATTTGGGCAGAGAATCCAAGAAAAGGACCAAGAGTTAGGTGGTAGTGGCACATGCCTTTAATTCCAGTGCTTGGGAGGCAGAGGCAGGCGGATCTCTAGGTTCAAGGCCCGGTCTACATAGTGAGTATGAGAATAACCAGATCAACACAGAGAAATCCTGTCTTTGAAAAATCAAAAAAGAAGAAGAAGAAGAAGAAGAAGAAGAAGAAGAAGAAGAAGAAGAAGAAGAAGAAGAAGAAGAAGAAGAAGAAGAAGAAGAAGAAAAAGAAACACTAGGGACCCTGGATTCTGCTTTTATCAATCAACTCAGCTATGCCATATTTCTGTGCAGAGCGGAAGAGGAATCACGAAGAGAAAAATGAGGCTTCTCCCTGGGCTCTTGTACACCCAGAAGGCTCTGGGGCGTGCTGGGTGAACATAGCCCAGATCTAGTCATGGGATTTCTGTAAGCATATATCTGTGGGTCAGAGGTGCTCACCACAGGACGGGGTTCCTCCCGGGGTGTTCCCACGACTTTCATCTTGCTCCGGTCTCGCATTTTGGCCATATGCTTCTGCAGGCACCTATGATCGTGGGCACTGCAGGGGTTGAAGCTGTTGTTGGGATGGTCGCTCTCATCCTTGTCTGTAGGTCGTGGGGGGAAAGGCAGAGGTCAGCATCAGAAAAGAACAGAGGTTTACACTCCCCCAACCTCCCACCTGCTTCCTCCTGCATCAGGAGTCTCCATAGTACCACAGAGCCTCTGTTCAGAAGAAATAGGAGCAGTCTCCAGCTCCACCCCACTCCTCTGGATGTCTTTGGAAGAATATTCCTCTTGAAGTCCTTGACTTGTTCCTCACCCCACCCAGTTCAGAATTCAGATAAGTCACCAGCTGCAGTAGCCCAGATGGCAGGGGGGATCCCTTGGGCCCTGCAGGGAGGTCTGAGGCAGGCAGTGGGAGGGGGGACTACTGGATCTTCTACCAGCTCAGTTCAGCTCCTCCCACCAACCCCCTCTCCATCTGCTCACTCTTCCGGTCTCCTTCCCTGCTCTTTCAGCATCTGGCTGAGCCTGCCAGGGATCCCTAGGGCCAAAATCATATTTTCCATGAGCGAGGAGTCTGGCCCCAAAGGTTCTCCCACTGTCTGGGTCTGTTAGTGTGTGTGTCTGCATGAGAGAGAGAGAAAGAGAGAGAGAGAGAGAGAGAGAGAGGAGGGGAGAGGGGAGAGGGAGGAGAGAGAGAAAGGATAGAGGAGAAGACAGGGGAGGGGAGGGGAGGGGAGGGGAGGGGAGGGGAGGGGAGGGGAGGGGAGAGGAGAGGAGAGGAGAGGAGAGGAGAGGAGAGGAGAGGAGAGGAGAGGAGAGGAGAGGAGAGGAGAGACTGTGGCCCAGGAGCAAAGAAAGCAGCCAACCACATTCTCCAGCCTCGACCCCTAGGTCTCACATCTTTAACCGCGAGGCATCATTCAATGTCCATGTGAGTCACCCAGAAACAGGAAAAGGGCTATCTGGAGATTCGAATCATGAAGTTGGACCCTGTCTCTGCGGCCCCTTTTAAAGGTTCTATGTGAGCTGCTCCATCCAGCAGGTCCCGCATTGTGACCATGCTGCTTCCTTCTGGCAGCCAGGGCCGGAATGCAAGGCTGAGCAGGGGAAGGAGGTTGGAAAAACTTCTCAGCACATCAGAGCCACCTCTGAAATGTTCAGACTTGGCAGCTCAATGCAGGCCCAAGAGCAGAGCCCCTGCCAGCATTCCAGATGTTGGCAGGCCGACAGGAGGTTACATCTGGTTTGCCTCAGGACTTTTTTTTTCCTGAGGAGTTAGCAGGTTCCTCCATACATGGCAACAGTCCCAGAGCTGCCTCTGGGTCAAATGGTATTTTTCTGCCTAGCCAAAGCTGGGGAGTTGGTTTTTGTTTTATTCTTCTGGTTTGTGAGACAAGGGAAGGGAAGTATACCGATGAAGGGACACCAGGCAAGGAGGGATCTATACCATTTAGATATAAACGGTTAAGATTCCATACCAGAATAAAACTGACTCACCAGGGATTGGAGATTTTGACGTGCTAGTGTAGAAAATTAAAGGACAGAAATAGGTAAAGCAGATAGATACAGCCATCCTTCTGCAGATGTGACAGAAAGATAGTCCCAAGGGGGCCCCCGGCCCTACATCAAGCTTGGGAGAGTCAGCTGAAGAGGATGGAGGGCAGTTCTGAGAGTCACATGACATAACCAGTCTGTTTATTCTCTCTGATTGACTGTCTTTTCACAGTCAGAATGCCTTTGCACAGACTCTCTGGTTCTTTTTGGTAAACATGAGATGTTTTTAGGATCAGAGTTCAGGGATTAAAGAAGAATTTGAGGCAGGGATGGTGGGTGGGAGGGAGAGGCAAGGATTCTACCCCCAAACTACAATCCCAGCCCCACTATCTCTTTTTCTTTTGTTTTGAGATGGGGTCTCATATAGCCCAGAGAGGCCTCACTCAAACTTGCTGTGTAGCCAAGTCTGGCCTTGAATTCCCCTTTTTCTACCTTCCCTGCCCAAGTATTGGGTTATCGGCAGGCGCCGCTACAATCTGGCTCCCAGCCCTGATGTTATTTTTCAGTTTTGTTTTAGGAGCTTTTTTTTTTTTTTTTTTTTTTTTTTTATATTTATTTATTTATTATGTATACAATATTCTGTCTGTATGCCTGAAGGCCAGAAGAGGGCACCAGACCTCTTTACAGGTGGTTGTGAGCCACCATGTGGTTGCTGGGAATTGAACTCAGGACCTTTGGAAGAGCAGGCAGTGTCTTAACCTCTGAGCCATCTCTCTCCAGCCCTGTTTTAGGAGCTTTTAAAGAAAGGAGTTGTCTCAGCAGCTTGGGAGCGAGATATGATGAGCTTTGATATGATGGGCCTTCAAGAGTCCAGAGAAAGATGGCCCGAGACTTGACAACACTTCCGCTTCCCAGTGTGGCACTTCTGTGAGTAGAAGCCAACAATGAGGAATCCTTGGGGGCTTATCCATGGGTATTTGAGATGTTCACCATTAATGAGAGCAATTGAATAGCTCGTTGAAGCCTAGAACTACATGGGGCATAGAGTGAGCCTAGAAGCATAGCTCATGCTGATGTCAGAATTAAATGGTCCCATGTCGTAGAGGGGCTTAACTGGACATAGCTGAGCATGGCTGTTTCCATGGCCTAGCCCAGTGACCCCCGGTTCAAATCTACACTTAGAGTAAAACCCACCATTTTAGGAGAGTAGCTTCTAATCGGTCTTGGGGCATAACACAGATTAAGTCCACATCCATCCACCACACAGAACCACAAATGTTTATGAACAACCACATGTCCAGGCACGTGCTTTTCCAGGTGTGCACACCTCCACCCACTCAAGTACTCTGACCCTACTCTGGCCAAAAACACAGACCAGGCCAGGACATACTAACACCCCAGTCTCTCTGGCCACGGTTTGTTGACTCTCCATTTAATCTGTAACTTTTCCTTGTCTGTCCATGCGTACCTGGAGAGTCCACCTTTAGGTACGGAGCTTGAGCAGGCCGGAAGATGGGGGGTAGTGCTGAGCCTCTCAAAAACATTAACTTGCTAGCACTGTTAGCTTCTAATGCCTTCTACCAAACACCCAATACTCCTGAGCAAGAGCTGGAGGCAGACCCCTCCTCTTTTGGGGGCTTCAAAAAGCTTGTCTAGAAAGTGGAGCTGCCAAAGCGGAGCAGGTCTCCTCCTCTAGCTCCTGCATGGAGCAGTGGAGCTGGGCACACTGCCAGCCAGCCATGGCAACAGTCTTGCTCCTCGCTCCATAGCAGAGCAGGGCAAGGGGCAAGCCCCCAAGGAGAAGCTGTATACAGCTCTGGCCCCAATAGAGGCAAAAGATCCTGCTGCCTAACTTCACCTCCATGGTTTCTCCTCAGGACCAGCCCCTGACCCCTCCAAGTCACACAGGCTAAGAACTGAGTGGGTCCTGCTACCCAGACTGAGATGTGTCAGCCATGCTCTGGAGAGTCACCCACCTGCCCACCAAAAATGCCTTTCTCTTCCTTCATCCCCTAGACCTTGGCTGAAGATCGAAGACCGCCCATGACAGACCCCAGGTTTCTATGAGATTTTGATCAAGGGGTGCCTTTTACTGTTGCTTCTGCTGCTGGCCTCTAAGGAGACAAGAGACCCTGCAAAAACAACCAACCCTTCTCCACCCCCGTGACTCTCCCTCACCCTATGCTCTGCAAAGTCTCTTAGCCTCTTCAATCATACCCTCATCACCACTCCAAATTGACCTTACACTCTGTATCAGATGCCTCAAAACGAAGAAGCATTTGACCGAGAGGGAAACTGAGGTAGAAAAGAGGAAGGGAGACTCGTCTTTGGCAGCTTTAAGCATCAATAATTTAGGCTTCATCGGTATTAAAGAAAAACACTAGGCAGCCATGCTCTTCCTCCCCTCTCCCCTAAAGCACAGGATGTTTGGGAAGGCCCAGTTTCCATGACATGACTAGATTCCCAGTACCAAAGTGGGACAATATTTGCTGTGTTGTCTAAAAATTAACCCAGCCTGCCTGTTCCCTAACCCTGTCCCGGAGGGACCTAGTGCCTGGTTTAGGAACTCCCTGTCCCAAGCTTGACCTCCCCATTGAACATTCTCTTGAATTTCAAGAGTCGAGGGTCAATATCATGATATGAAATTGTAGACTTATGACGCATGCACCTGACCCCATCTCTGGTAGCCTTGGTAGTGCTGATCCCCAGCCTGTTAGAAAGGAGAACAGGGCAGGCTGGGACAACATGCCACTATAAAAAATAAAAAGGAGAGCTTGTGCCAAAGGACCACTTACTTAAATCATCTGCGGAAGCTCCGACCCAAGAGCAAAGAGCAGAAAGAATAGACTAACACCCTTCACCAAAGTATTTCAGGACATGGATCCCAAACCTGGAGACCACAAAGGACAATGGTCCATTGACAAAGTAAGGTGTGAGGTAGGGACTGAGCCTTGCTCCATCTTTCACCAGAGACCCTGCAATGGCCTTTGTACAGTTCTATGGGTACTCCTCCCATGATGCAAAGGTGCCAGGCCATGACAAGGAAGTACTAGGAAGCATTGGCCATAGCTTGCCAATCGAGTGTCTAATGTTAGCCAGGTGGTGGTGGTGCACACCTTTAACCCCGGCAGTGAGGAGGTAGAGGCAGGCAGATCTCTGTGAGTTTGAGGCCAGCCTGGTCAGCAGAGAGAGTTCAAGGACAGCCAGGGTCCTTCTGGTTTCTGATCTTCCCTCTTCAGATAGCTGTATCCACGGTGTGGCAGAAGACAAGGTCAGGAAGTGGGAGGAGAATTAGTGACTTAAGACCCAAAGTCCAAAACAGACCATTTCCAGACTCCTCTAGAAGCCTCACGTCCACAGAATAATCAGAAACTGTGCCAGGAGTTCCGAACCCCCGAGGGGATCCGGTTTTCCTCCACAATGTAGGGATGCTTCTATTCAACCAGAAGAGAAGGCTCTTGTAGATCTCTTCTGGCTCGTGCTCAAGTTGGGAAGAGAGGAGACTACCAGCCACCCTCACCCGCTGCTACATGCCCACTAAGCTGGTAGACAGCAAAGACTCGAAGTGGGCACCCTAAACATGCAGCCCTGTCTCCTGCTCTCACTGCCCCCAAGATCAAGGAATCACTCTCCCCCGGGACCCTCCTCCCCCTCCGGCAACGCTGGGTGCCAGGCTGGCATTTCTCCCAGACTGTTTCTGCTGACCCAACTCTCCTTGCTCAGGGGCAGGAAGGGCAGAGAGGCACCCCTGGGGTCCACCTCCTTCCTGTTTTCCCTGCATCCTGCTTTCCTCAGACTAATAAGTTGCTGAGGGTTGAGGAAGTGGACCGGTCTGGGACCCAGAGCAGGAAGCTTGGGGCCGAAGTCCCAGCATCCGGACTGCAACAATGGAAGAGTGAGCAGCAGGAAAAGAGAGAAGCGGCAGACTGCGGCTCAGCGGCAGCAAGGCTGTCCCAGAAGGGACAATCACCAGAGTCGGGGATACAGACAGGCAGAACAGTCACCAAGAGAGACATCAAAAGAGCACCCGAATCTGAGGTAAAAGAGAGAGGCCAGCAGAGAAGCAAACTAAAGCAGAGCGAGAGAAGGAAACCTATAGAACTCAGGAGAGCGAGAGGAAAGAGAACTCGGGATTGTTTGGAGAAACTAGAAGTTGGGCCACACAGCAGGAAATAACAAAAGAGCAAGAGAAGGGTTCTTAGAAGAAAATGCGAAAGGCCCACTGAGAAATGAGAACGGGGAAAAGTAAATACAAGATCAGCGCAAGGGACACTCTGAAAACCGTCTACTTGTCCATCCGTCCCTCCTCTCCTCTCAGCCCATACAGTCCCAAGAGTTCTGCAGCTCTGGGCTGCAAGCCAGCACTTCCCTCCGGTCCCCTCAGATGACACCTGCCGGGAGGAAGGAACAAGAAACCTGGATGTGCCAGCTTGGCAGAAAGAGCCCTGCCTTCCACTGCTTCTGGGGCCTTCCGGGAAGCACAGATCTCATTCTTTACTATCGGAGTCCCTCGGATTTGTATGCCCCACTTCACCATAGGGTGAGGATTGAAAAGTCTAGGCCCTGGTTCCTCACACCTTTGGGTGTCACCGGAAAATGGGTGTGGAGCAGGCCCTGGATCAGGAACAGAAAAGGACCCCCCCAACACACTACACACACACACACACACACACACACACACACACACACACACCATCCTTATCGCAGTTTTCTGGCAAATGTAACTGAACCAGGTCATTTTACTTACCATAATCGCCTCAGGAGCCAGGCTTACCATTGAGACGGAGGCCCCGCTTCCCAAAGAAAGGAGGTTTGAGCTGAAGGGATGGTACCAGGTTCCCCTTGACCAGTGGCAACTGGCACTGGGATTCGGTGCCAGTTTTCAGGCTCTGCCACGTACCTCCCTTCTCCTCAACTCACTGGGAGCTTTCAAGGGCCTCCCAGGCCAACCCGAATGGGAGCCAAGTGGCAAGGAAGAGGGCTCTTGGAAAAGGTGACAAAGGAATGGTAGGTATGCCTTACCAGAGGACTGCAGGCTTTCCTGGATGGCCTCGATCTCCGACAGCTCCGTGCACACGCCCTGCCCGTGCATCAGTGTGCGCAGGGGCTTCTCCACTCCCCGGGGCGGGTAGCAGCGCATACCTGAGCCACAGCGTGGGGTGTACACCCCGCAGGGCATCCCCAAGCCCAGGGCACAAGTGGCGCAACAACCGCAGCCAGGCTCCCGCACCAGCTCCTCGCAACCCACAGGGGGGCGGCAGCGCGCCAGTTTCTCCTCGGAGCAGGGGGGGCAGTGGATGGCTTCGTCGCCCAGGCTCGGCAGAGGCCCTGCGGCCAGCAGCAGGGCGGCCACGAGGCCGAAGGGCAGCATGGTGAGGACGAAGATTGGGCACAGAAGGGGAGCGCGGACTCGCGAGCGGGCTGCAAGGGACCCGGAGGCAGCGCCCAGGGCGCTAAGTGGACCAGACTCGGAGGGCGTGGGGACACGGGGCGGCCCCGGTAGGCAGGGACGGAGCTGGGGAAGTTAGCAAGCACGCTGGAGCGGAGCGAGCCTGGCCACCCAGGCGCTGCGCTGCATCCTCGGCCCGGCCCAGCAGGCGGCGGGGGCAGGGGGCTGAGCGGCTGCCCGGGACCGGCTCCCGGGACTTTATACCGGCCCCCTGGCCACACCCCCAGCGCCGTCCCTGAGGTGGGAGAGCAGAGGCGGGTGAGGGGGAACTGGAGCGGGAGAAGAGGCCGTTAGGGGGAGGGGGCTCTGGCCTGAGTCACAGCCACCGCTACAATATCTGAAAGTCCTTTGCTCTGCAGGAAAAAAAAAAAAAAACAAAAAAAAACAAAAAACAGCGCAGTTTGGAAGCGGTGACCAGCGTGCAAAAGGCCTCTGAGCCTCTGAACCAGAGCCCTCGGGGGGTTGGGGGAGGCAGGGCGAGGAGAGGCGAAGGGGGTGCTGCTTGGTTCCCTTCCTCGACCTCGACCTCGAAGGATTCCTTCCCAGACACCTGGGCAACCCTTGAGAACCTGACCTCTTAGCCGACTCAAGGTCCTTGCGTTCAGTCACCTTCCTTGGCCGGAGGCCGCCACCCTACCCCACTCCCTGGCACGTTCAGTCTCAATCTCTGAAGACCACAGTGTGTGAGGTGGGGCAAGCACTCTTATAAGGGGTTCAGGAGAGCTCCGGGCTTGAGGCGCCGACAGGCAGCCGTCTTTTCACTTGCCCCTAGAATCTCTGCCGCTTGACCCCCCGCCCCAGGTTCCATTTGAGTCTTGCTGTACTCTGTTTCCACAACTCCAGGACAAAGAGCCAAGCCTCTTCCTCTTTCTTAGATGTTTTCACCTCTACTGCCTCGTTTAAATTCTGGAAGGAGACTGGCCTACAAGACTGACATTGGCCACGTACCAAGACGTACGTTTAACAACCCCAGGAGGTACCGCTCTTTGTACTCATTGTGTAATTGTATGGTTATTGTGACCATTTCCCAGTAGGTGGCAGTCAAAGATTTCCAGAAAGGGAAGCCTCTTAATTTTCCCGACGCCACTTCTCCCCTAGGTGATATCCTATTGATAAGCGTATCTATTCCCTACCCCTCGCAGAAATCCTTCTGGAAATGGGAATAGATCTAGAGACCCACCTCCTACCTTCTTTCTCATTTCTCCCTACGCCTCTTTACCCTCCCCAACTTTTCTTTCTGTCTGTCCGGGCATCATCGGAGGCCGGGTAGATTTGGAGGGTAGATGGGATCGGGAGGGTCTTGCCTAAACATCTAAGGAGAAGCCAAACTAAAGTATAGCTCCTAGATCCCTTCTTGCTCTTTGTCCCTGGGCAAGGGTCTTTCAGCCGCGGGATTAGGCCACCTCCCACTTTCGGCAAAAGTAAAATGTTGGCGCGTTTGGAGGAAGAAAGGCGCCAAGAGCTGGACATGGAGGACAGACCAAAAAGTTGCGAACTGACGGCACCTACTGGCAACCCTTAGGACTGCAGGAGGGCTGACGTGTTAGGGCCGGAGACAGGGACTCTCAGTCACATCTCAAGGATCAGGTTGGATCCCTCCTGTCCCATCTGCCTTGGAGAAAGGTAAACAGAACAGGTTCTTCAAGCTCCTGGGAGGAAGCCAGCGTTTTTCTAATTCAAAAACCAGTCCCTGCCCCCACTCTCTTCCTTAAATCCAGTCGGCCTCCTACTTAACGAATAAACTTGAAGTTTATTTCTAGCTAAAAGGAAGGCTGAGTATCACCCCCCTCTTCCACCTCTTGGAACCCTTGTGGGAATAAATGGACCAAAAAGGACAGTTTTGAAGCCCAATGCCCAACTTGCTGTCCAGACAGCAAGCCCAAGATGGGTAGAAACCCTGGGATGAAGCCAGCCTGGGATGAAGTACAGGTGCTGTGGGAGGTGGGCATTCTGTACAGGTTTCTAGATGACACCGATGCCCCCACTCTGTCTCAACCCAAGCGACTGCCCCTAACCCATCCTCTGGTGTCCTCCCCATCACTGCCTAGACTCTTTCCCAGGAAGCCAGAGACCAAGAACTGCTGTCCACATATGGCGTGTTCACGAAGCACCTGTTGCACCAGGACTTTGTGCTTTGTCTTGAGAATAAAGAGATGACCAAAACCACTCTGCCTCAAGGAGAGAGAAGATGAGTGTGCAGTGGAAATAAGTTTTCTAAGACATGCACAGGTGCCCTGGGGGATATTTATAGGGGACACATGGGGACCCAGGGGCATGAGCGGTCAGTTCTATCTCTGGGGCATAAGAAGTGTTCACTGAAGAGGTGACCTGAGACTACGCCTTCTGTGCTCAAGACTAAAATAAAACTGGCATTGGCATGGTCAGACTAGATTATCAATCCAGAATTGTCACTAGGGACCCTGAAGTTCTTTGAGCTTTTGGGGCTTGTCTAGCAAAAGGGGCTCTGCAATAAGAGCCCCTTGAGGGAAAGGCCTGGAATGAAATGGACACCATGAATTTAGTGCCTTCCTAGACCTCCCCTGCTAGGAACTCATTCCAGATAGCAGGAGTTCTCCTGATGACAGGACTGTGTCCTCGCTCCCCGCCACACACAATGAACTGGAGACTCTCAGGGTGGAACGTGGTCAGGGAGTAGGGAGAAGTGGAAGAGTCAGAGCCAGGGCCCCTGAGTGTAAGCTGCAGCAGAGCCCATTAACGTTATACGATCCTAGATCCGACACTTAGCATCTTTTCAAAAAAGATTTATTGGCCTAAAAAGAAAGACAGAAAGGAAAGAAGGAAAAAAAGGAAGGAAGGAAGGAAGGAAGGAAGGAAGGAAGGAAGGAAGGAAGGAAGAAAGAAAGAAAAAATGCCAGCCAGGAGTGGCACACCACTTGGGAGACAGAGGCAGGCAGATCTCTCAGTCCAAGGCCAACCTGGTCTACAGAGTGAGTTCCAGGACAGCCTGGGCTACACAAAGAAACCCGATCTCTAAAAAATAAAAAATATAAAAGTTATTGGTATTTATTTATTTATTTATTTATTCATTCATTCATTCATTTTGAGGTGGGATCTCATGTAGCCTTTGCTAGCCTGGAAGTCATTACATAGACCATGCTAGCCTTAAACTCATAGAGCTTAAACTTCACCTACCTCTGCCTCTTGAGTGCTAGCACTGAAGGCATGTGTCCCCAAGCTCAGGTATTTTTTATTAATTATGTATGAGTGTATGTGTAATGGTAAAAATAAAATACACCATTCCCTGAGGGGCAGCAGCAGGCAGTGGGCCATGAGGGGCAGCGGGTCCCAGGCAGGGAGCTGTGCAGAGGGTGAGAGACAGAGAAAGATAGGCATACCAAGCAGAGTGAGGTTGGATACGTATTTAGTGGGTTATGGAAGGAAAGAGGAAAGGGAAGAGGGAGGGAGAAGGGGGAAGAGGAGAGAGAGAAAGAGAAGCAGAGTGGGGGGAGGAGAGGAGGGAAGGGGAAGGAAGATCCACTTGCCTCTGCAGATGGTGGTGGGGATGGGGAGCAGGGCTTGTCTCTTAAAGGGACAGGACAGACCATTATTGTGTGTGTGTGTGTGTGTGTGTGTGTGTGTGCGCGCGTGTGTGTGCAGGTACCCACAAAGGCAGAAGCCAGAGGTGTCAGATATCTTAGAGCTGGAGTTACTGGTGTCATAAGCCACCTGAGAACTGGTTCTGGGACCTGAACTGGAGTTCCCTGGAAGCTGAGCCATCTCTTTCCAGGTCCTCACTTAACATTTAAATGGGGTAATTTTCATCTCTGAAGAAATGAAGGAAGGGGGAGGGGTGAACAGAGGGGCAAAATACTTGGGCTCAGCCACAGAGAATGGTTAGAAGAAAACATGATTGTCCATGCCGGCTTCTCCCAGCACCGAGGATAGGCCAGCCTGGGCTATACAGTACGACTCCGACCACGACCACTCTCAAGAAAGAAGCCTGAATTCCATGAGCAGAGCTAAGGGCACAGACCCTCGTTGCTGGTTCTCCCACCTGACTGCTGCCTCCTTGTGGACTGGAGGCTCCATAATGAACCTTGAGCCTCTGGGAAGCAAAATGCAATCCTATTTCTAACTCAATCCTGCTGTCCTGTTATCTTTCCTGGGCCAGAGCCTGCACACCCTTGTCAGTCCCTGCTTCCGGAGAGTGGAGAGAAGATACTCCCCCTGGAGCACAGAGCTGAGAAGACACTCCCCCTGGAGCACAGCCGAAGAGACTCCTCCACCACCTTTCAATCCCTCCCGCCCCCTTCTCACTGGCTTGTTGATAGAGGGTCTCATCAGCCACCTTACTGGGACAATCCCAGACTTCTGCCGACCTTAGAGAAAACACTCCTTTGAGAACAGATGCAGGGGAGAGGGGGAATCTCAACTCCGATAAAGACAGAGTTCTAGCTGGCTACAGTGGCGCATGCCTTAAATTCCAGCACTTGGGAGACAGAGACAGGAGATTCTCTGTGAGTTTGAAGCCAGCCTGGTCTATATAGTGAGTTCCAGGATACCAGGGCAACATAGTGAGACCCTGTCTCAAAAAAAAAAAAAAAAGTTCTGTTCTCAAGGAACACCCAATCTGATAAACTTGCCCTAAAGGGCATCTTGTCTGATGGAGTGGGCAAGATACATAATTATGAGAATTAGCCTGTAACTATCACAGACCGTGTCACAAAAGCTTCACGGAGGAGGAAAAGTGAGGCACGAAAGGATTATGTAACTTACTTAAAGTCACACAGCAAGTATAGGGACAAAGATGTGAAGCTAAAGCTGTCTCGCTCCCATCTGCACAATTAACTGCTATACTCCACCGCTGCCTCAATCAACTGTCAGAAACACTCTACAGGAACATCAAAGGCAATGGCTATGACACAGAGTTCAAGCTAAGCATGCAGGTCAGGTAGCAGTGGCATTGATATGAGACTATGCTCCAGGCCTCCTTAGATCTTTGCTTTCCAGCTGACTCCTAACTGTCCTGTACTTTACTGTGCCTACACTAACCCCCTTCACATCCGCGGACATCTAAATGATAGGGCATCCCCATAGCTACCCCACACGTGGGCCAAGCAATAGCATATTAGGACAGCCTTCTTCCTGCCCACTAGGACTCCATGCTCGCTGAGCGTTAATCAGGAGAGCCAGGGTCATAAGAGAGGCCTCACAATACAAAGAGAACTCTTGTTCAGCCTTTCTCTAGAGCCTTGGCTCTTCCCTCAGGGCAGGCAGAGGCTACAGGTGGGGAAGGAAGTGGGAAGAGGGGAGTCCATATGATATGCACTTGGGCTGGCTAACATCCTGTTTCCTAGCCCCAGACCAGGCTGCTCCGTGACCACTTCCCTTGCCCCGCTCCAGTTTCCCCTTTGTACAGTGGGCTGGGAGAATCCACGAAACCATCAAGCCCTGTCAGTCTCTGGCAATCTTGGAATATTAGAATTTTGGAGGATGTGTGTGTGTATGTGTTTGTTTTGTTTTTCGAGACAGGGTTTCTCTGTGTAGCCCTGGCTATTCTAGAACTCGCTCTATACAGGGCTGGCCTAGAACTCAGAGATCCACCTGCCTCTGCCCTCCTTGCTGCTGAGATTAAAAGCATGTACTATTACTACCACCTGGCAGAATTCTAGAGTTCTCCAAAGCACCCTTCTGATGTGGTTCCAACCCTTCAGAGTCTGCATTGCCTCCAGGCCAATAGGCACCAATAAATCTCTTCCTCACTAGCTGAAGCCTGTATAAAAGACGAGCCAAGTGAATGAACAGTGCTGGACTTCATGAGAACTCTGTCACACAGAGAAATGATAAGGCTCACCCACACAGGTAGCACATGACCCAACAATGTCTGGGCATAATATGTCAACTTCCTGTGCACACTCCTGCCTCTGCGCCGGGCCTGTCACCACAGGCTCAGGTCTCAAGGCAGGGATGGGAGGGAGAGAGGGAAGTGCAACCTAGAAGATTCTACACGGAGACTCTAAGCAGACAGAGCCACAGGCTACTGTAGAGAAGGCATTTGTCTTCTTCCCTGATACCCGTCTTGTCAACAGAAGGGCAGCCACTTGCCAGAAAGGTCAGAAGCCCAGAAATAAAGTGGAAAGCCTGCTCTTTCTCCTCCATACACTAGAGGGCTTCCAGAGCCTACCTCCTACCTCCCAACTCCAGGGAACAAAGGGCTACCTACCCACTAAAGAAACTCTACCAAGGGAACTCCAAGCCAAGAGAGAACCCCAAAGGGGCTCCAAGTTTAGAGATTCTATAAAGGGTCTTTTGACTCAGCAAACCCTAAAGAAGGTTGAGATGCAGAAAGACCCCAACAACACCTGCCTATATACATCCATATATTCTTTTTTTTTTAAGTTTTATTTATTTATTATCTATACAGTGTTCTGCCTGCATGTTTGCTTTCAGGCCAGAAGAGGGCACCAGATCCCATTATGGGTGCTTGTGAACCACGTGGTTGCTGGGAATTGAACTCAGGACCTCTGGAAGAACAGTCAGTGCTTTTAACTGCTGAGCCACCTCTCCAGCCCCACACCCATATTTCCTTATCCCATACCTGTGTCTTCTCTTTCCCACCAGTACTAGGAGTTTGCACATAGCCTTCTGCTTACTTGCAGACTTCCTCCATGGAGCCACCAGTCCATGGCAAGAGCTGCATATCCACCAAAGTGGTAAAGCTCTAAATACCGAAAATACCAGGCTGTAGAGTAAAGGGGCTCTCATATTGTCAGTAAAAAGACAAATGTGTACAGCTACCTGGAAGCAACCCATAATTCCACACCCAGATGCCCACTCCCAATACAAATGTGTGTATTGTATAAAAAAAAGTGTTCTAGTGTGTTCATGAGACACTGTTTAACATAGTCACCATTGGCACAGGAGAGATGGCTCAGGGGTTAAGAACACTGGCTGCTCTTCCCGAGGTCCTGGTTTCAGTCTCTAGTCCCCATAGAGTAGCTCAAAACTGTTAGCAACTCCAGTTCTAGGGGGTCCGACATCCTCTTTTGGCTTCCAGGGAACTAGGCACACACGTGGTACACAGACATACATGTAGGCACTGGGCAGTGGTGGCGCACACCTTTAATCCCAGCACTAGGGAAGCAGAGACAGGCGGATCTCTATGAGTTTAAGGACAGCTTGGACGAAAGAGTGAGTCCCACGACAGGCTCCAAAGCTACAGAGAAACCCTGTCTGAAAAGAAAAACAAAACAAACAAACACACAAAAAACATACATGTAAGCAAGACACTCACACACTTTTGTGGGGGCAGGGGTACTTGAGACAGGATTCCTCCGTAGGTACCCTGCTCACTAAGCCAACTCCCCAACCCCTAAACTTCATTTCCAAAAACGAGACTAATGAGGCGGCGGCTCCACTGGTGAAGGTGTTTGCTGCCAAGCGTAAGGACCTGAGTTCAATACCCAAAACACCTACCTGGGGGAAAGAAGAGAACAGACGCCTGGAAGTTGTCCTCTGACATCCAACACACACACACACTAAACAAACAAACAAACAAATAAATAAAGTGTTTTGGAAAATTAAGTCTTCAAGACAGTGTTTCTCTGTGCAGCTCTGACTGTCCTGGAACTCTGTAGACCAGGCTGGCCTTGAACTCACAGAGATCCACCTGCCTCTGCCTCCCAAGTGCTGGTATTAAAGGCGTGTGCCACCACTGCTCAGGAGTAGTGCCGACTTTTAAGTCAGACTACCTGGGCTGTATTCCTGTCAACAGAGTCCGGATGTCGGCCTGTTCCTCAGCGTCCTCGTGAATGTTACATAGAGTCGCTATGATGGTTAAGTTTTTTAAAAAAGATTCTCTATAAATGCTCAAAATGGTACCCAACACATAGTGTCCAGTAAGTATTATGAACCATGACCGGCCAAGTGAGTTGGAAGCCAAATTGCCTACAGTGATTCCTGGATTTGCTGGGAACCAGCTCTGAGATCTGGCAAAGTGAACTCTCTCTTTCTCCTCAAATGCCCTCAGTTGTAACTGAGGGATAACGTCAGCCCCGCCTGAGAGAACTGGGCAAACTGCAGCGATGATGCTCACTTAACACTATGTCTGGCAGGGTTGGTGTCAGTGCATTAGCCTCTGTGGTCATTAGTTACCATGGTAACCCTATAAACGGTGATATAGAGTTCCATGCACTTAAAAGATTGGCCTAAGGTCATATGAAACTAAATGTGATTTAAACCTAGTTGTGAGACAACCCAACCTTCAACACATGCCTGCATTTGCGCGCGCGCGCGCACACACACACACATAGACACACTAGACACACACACACAGAGGTGCCACAGCCTTGGGTTTTCCTCAAACTCTTCCCATCACTGGGCAATGTTGCTAGTGCTGCGTCCTTGTCCCTCTAGCTGCAGTGGCCAAGGTCTCTGTGTTCATGGCTGGTGTGTCTTTCCCATGACCCAGCTGTGGAGCCAACCTGACGGTTCCCATTGTATTCTCGGTCAGGGTGCTGAGAATACAGCCCCGGAACTAAATTTTAACTCTCAGGGGGAAGCCCCAGGACCTTTCCATCTTCTCATTCCAGGAATCTCTTCTGCTACGGTCTTGTCCTTGGCCAAGAAAGAATACTCTGAAAGATGACTGACTGGTGGGGACTGGAGAGTTAAGGAAAGAGAGGCAGGACTATGTGGCCCCAGAAACGAGACCTGAATCCCCTAATCACATAGCCCCCATCTTCACTGCGGAAGCCCGGCCTCACTCCTTCAGCCTGTCGTGTCTCAATATCCAGAGACTTGATATTTGGGGATAGCAACTCTCCAGATCTGTGCAGTTAGATTCTTATCCTACCTAGTTATGATATGTAAGAGCATCAGAAAACCGGGCCATACGCTAGACGGAACCCAGTAGACCAACAATGGAGAAGATCTCTGTTTCCGGATTTGTATGCTGCAGCTGTGAGATCGAGAGCCCCAGCTTCCTGCTGTCAGAGCCGAGGGTTCCAAGCCTAGCTCTGTCTTTAGCAGCTGTGCACTGTGAGCTTCCCTCTTCAGTATGACTGACCTCAGCTTTGACATCTGTGATTCTGGCCCCTGATTCACTCTGTAAGACTGCTGAGAAGGACCAGGTGGGAGCTGGAGACGCGACTCAGCATTAAGAACACCGTCACAAGCAGGGCGATGGTGGCGCACGCCTTTAATCCCAGCACTCACTCGGGAGGCAGAGGCAGGAGGATCTCTGGGAGTTCAAGACCAGCCTGGTCTACAGAGCTAGTTCCAGGATAGGCTCCAAAGTCACAGAGAAACCCTGTCTCGGAAAAAAAAAAAAAAGAACACCGCCACTCTTGCAGAGGGCCCAGGTTTGATTCCCAGCACCCATATGATGGCTCACAACCGCTTGTAACTCCAGTCCCAGAGAATCCAACATCCTCTTCTAGTCTCCTCGGGCACTGCACACACATGGTACACATTCACACATGCTGGCAAATATTCATGAACATAAAAATAATTAAATTTTCACCAGGCAGTGGTGACATGTGCCTTTAATCCCAGCACTTCAGAGTCAGAGCCAGGTGGATCTCTGTGAGTTTGAGTCCAGCCTGATCTACAGAGTGAGTTCCAGGACAGCCAGAACTAAATAATGAGACCTTGTCTCAAAAAACTGAAAGAAAGGGGGGGGGGGATTCTCAAGTTTTTAAGTAAAAAAGAAGGATTAAAAGAGGCATCTCTGTACACTAGTGACTCTAGATAGAAGAAAGTGGTTTATAAACTGATAGCATCATTATAATGAGTGGATTTACTCAGATTGGATGCTGGTGTGGAGTAGAAGGGCAGAAGAAGGGAAGAGAGGATTAGCAAGGAAGAAGCTGAGGGGCAGAGGGTTTAAGCGGGCTGGGGAGATGGCTCATTGGGTTCTTGCTTTGCTATCATGAGGACCTGAGTTCAGATCTCCAGCACCCAGTAAAAAGCTGGGCCTGGCTGCTTATGCCTATAATCCCAGTACTGAAGGGCAGAGAGAGCTCACTGGCAAGCCACCATAACCAAAATGATAAGCTTCCAGTTCAGTGAGAGACCCCTGTCTTAAGTCAGAGAGCATCAAGGAAGACACCTTAAGCCCTACTCTGATTTCTCTGTATGCACACACAGGTACATGCTTATTGATACACTCACATGAATATACCACAAATACAACACAGAAAATAATCACAGAATATCACAGAGAGATACGAAGGCACAGAAAGACAGAGAGACATCATGAAAGAAAAAACTTGAAGAGATGGAAGACAGGCATGAAGCAAAGATCCCAATCAAGACTCCCTCTCTCTTCCTTCATTCATCAGAGGATAGAATGAGGTAATAGCTGCAGAGCTAAGCCAAGTCTCAAAGCCATAGCTAGGACTCCTCCCAGCTGTACCAAGAACCATCTGAGGGCAATGTACCAGAGGGAGGGACTCAGTAGCTCCAGGCACTCTCTTCCTCAAATGACCTTACATTTGGAGTCCGAGGTCAGAGCTACAGGATCAGCTCCCCACACTGATCTTGCTGTGTCCTGGCTGGTGTTTTGGATTTGGTTTTGTCAGTTTGACAAAAGCGAGCTAGGGTCATCTGAAAAGAGGAACTTTGATTGGTCTATCAGCAAGGCACTTTCTTCATTGATGATTGTTGGGAAACAGATCAGCCCACTGTGGGCAGTGCCATCCCTGGGCAAGTGGTCCTGAGTATATAAGAAAGTAAAATGGACAAGCCAGGAGGAGCAAGCCAGAAAGCTGCGTTCTCCTGTAGCCCCTGCTGTGGTTCCTGCCTTGACTTCTCTCTGTGACAGAGTGTGACCTGAGAAGTGTAAAATAAAATAGACCCTCTCCTCTCCACACCTTTGGCCGTGTTTTTTTCCCACAGCAGTCCTTTCTCCTCTTTGACATCCACTAGCCAATGGGAACTCTCCTTCTCTATGGTCTCCTTCTCTATGTCTGGAAAATCCTAATCTTTCAGCTCCTGTGACTTCCCTTCTTTCAGGACCAAGAGGGAAAACCCCAGGGTGGTGCTACCCTGTAAATACAGCATCCCAGAGGTGGAAATAGGAGAACCACAAGTTCAGGGTCATCCTCAACTACTTCAGCAGTTCAAAGCCAGACCTAACCACCATGGTATCCTGTTAAACAATAATAAAAGTGGCTGGAGGCACAGATGCACACCTTTAATCTCAGCACTGGCGGAGGATCGTTTAATTTGGTTATATTGCTTTACAAGTTATGCCTCTAAACCACCAATCTTTAAGTCAATCTATCTTTAAGTCAAATATTAAGGAATATGACTACTGCTGTCAGTATGTGGTGACCTAGAGATTTATCCATCGACAAAAAGGCTAAATAATTGGCTTTAGCCTTCTTTATTAATTCAGTCCATGATGCATATAAATATTTGTCATACTTATAGTTAGACTAATCAGGTTCTTTAGATACATAGAGATTATATTCTGCATAGATAGATAATCTTCAACCACTTCAAAGAGCTGTAGAAAATGGCATTTAATAACTTAGAGTTGAAGTGAGACACAATTGCTCCTGGCAGCACCGATCTTTTCCCGAGAGAATGTTGAGCACAAAGACACTCCACCTGGAGCTTGTTTTCTTCTTGGCAGAACCGGCCTTTGGGCAAAGAAATGCCCATACCTCAACCACTGACAAGATACATAGTATCCGGAAATGGATAAAACCGGACTGTCAAATCCTGCCAAGACAGGGTAAGATAGTTTTGAAATTTCTTGCCTTTAAAATGGTCTGTCAGTAGTCATTTTAGGCCTTAGCCAAAGTTGGTTGCTTCAATGTTGCAAATGAGACTTTGGGTGATCGCCCAGGTAGAGAGTTGGCTCTGTCACTTGTTACACATTTTGGAAGTTGCTTGATTGCACTTCCTGCTTACTCAAGTAATATTGTTTCCCTTCTCAGGTCTTCGATGGGGTTGAAGATTAGATAGTCATAGTTACCTTCCTCATGATTTAGCCAAGCTTATTTCCGATGCAATAGAATGTTTATTAAAACTTTTGTTGTATTCCTTGTTTAATATTGATTATATTGTTTGTAATTTTATATTTGGTATCTGTTCCTATTGTATATAGTTGTATTGGGTTTGGATCGATCTTGCTTCGAGAAAAGGGGGAGGTGATGGGGGAAGTTTTGTTAACCAATCACCTCTAAGAAGTGGAACCTAATTAAGGCGTGGCTACCTGGAGCCCAGGAAGAAAAACTGGGATAGACCAGGTGCTTACTCTCTCTGGGTGATTCCCGCGGGACACAGAGAAGCTTGGACTTCCCATTTTCTTGGCGTGACTTTCCTCTTATAATAAGTAAAAATATAATTGTTTATCTTCAAGCTGGCCTGGTTATTTCACGAATTGAGTTAACATTTACACTGGGCATCCAGGAAACAAAAAGAGCGGCCTCTCCAACACTCTGGACCTTGGAATGATGTCTTCTAATAGCTTTTTGGTCACAACCTGGGCAGTCTCTTCTTTGGTAGGGTAGGCTTCCACACATCCTGAAAAAGTGTCAATAAACATAAGTAAGTACCTGTTATCTGTGTTTGCCAGGTTTCACCTCAGTAAAGTCCATTTCCCAGTGAGCTCCAGACTTGGGTCCCCAAAGTCCAGAGCAGGGGCTTTGGGCTTATTGTTTGTATTGGTAAGCCTGCAGGCCAGACATTTGTTATCAGTCTGGTTTCATAGCTCAAGTCAAATACCTTCAGGTGAGATTGTCTGAGCAAATCTTCAGTTTTTCTGGTCCCCAGATGAGCAAAACAGTGAAGGTGGCGAAGGAGTTCCTCTACCACCTTCTGGATAAAATCCGGGGGGTCCATAGGCGACAGAATCCTGCTATTTCCAGGAATTCCCTGACTGCCCTTAGAGAGGCTGGAGCAGGAATCTTTATCTCTCTTCTTGAGTCTGACGACCATCTTTGACCCTGTTCAAGAATGTAGCCAAGGTATGTCACTCTCTTTAGGCAAAACTGGGCCTTTTTAGCCAAGGCCCAATACCCCGGCCTCCCCAGGGTCTCAAGTAGTTTTCTGGTACTCACTGGGCATTCTTCTTCTGAGTCAGCAACAATCATGAGGTCATCTACATATTGGAGGAATGTCTGATGTGGATGTTTCTGGCAGAAGTCTCTGAGGTCCTTATGTATCATCTCAACCAAGATGATGGGTGAAATCTTTTTTGTTTTTTTGGTTTTTTGAGACAGGGTTTCTCCGTAGCTTTTGGTTACTGTCCTGGAACTAGCTCTTGTAGACCAGGCTGGCCTTGAACTCACAGAGATCCGCCTGCCTCTGCCTCCCAAGTGCTGGGATTAAAGGCGTGCGCCGCCACCACCTGGCTGGTGGGTGAATTCTTAAATCCTTATGGAAGTCTGGTCCAGGTTAGTTGTCTGTTGATCTCTTTGTCAGGATCATGCCATTTAAAGGCCAGTATAAGGCTGAAAAAAGCATCTTTTAAGTCCAATACAGTATACCAAACCCCGGTTGGTAGCAACAAACTCAGGAGGGTGTAGGGGTTAGGAACAGTGGGGCTGTATATCCATAACCTGCCTGTTGATCTCCCTCAAGTCCTGTGCTAGGTGGTAATCATCAGAGTTAGGTTTCTTTCTTTCTCTGTTTCTTTGTTTCTTTCTTTCTTTCTTTCTTTCTTTCTTTGGGGGGGGGGGTGTTTTGTTTTGTTTTGTTGGTTTTTCGAGACAGGGTTTCTCTGTAGTTTTGAAGCCTGTCCTGGAACTAGCTCTTGTAGATCAGGTTGGCCTCGAACTCACAGAGATCCACCTGCCTCTCTGCCTCCCGAGTACTGGGATTAAAGGCATGCACCACCACCGCCCAGCAGGAGTTAGGTTTCTTGACAGGAAGCAGTGGGGTGTTCCAGGCAGACTGACAGGGGATCAGAATCCCCAAGTCCAGCAATGGCCTAATATGGGGTGTAATCCCTTCCTTGGCTTCCCTGGGCATAGATACTGTTTTATCTGGGTGGGGGAGGCATCAGGTTTAAGCTCCACCAATATGGGTGCCCCGTGTTCTGACAACCCCGTGCCTCCTGTCTCAGCAAAGGCTTCTGGGTACTGTCTTAGTCACGAATTTATGTCTGGCCAGGTGGGGGGTGGTTTCAGATATAGTCTGTATTTATCTTCTAATTGTAAAGTGAGGACCTGGGTAGGCTGTCCAGTCTGATCAGTGAGGGTGACTTTGTCTTTGTCAAATGTTATCTGAGCACCAACCATGGCAAGAAGGTCCCTCCCCAGCAGGGGGTAGGGGCAATTTGGAATGACCAAAAGCGAATGTGATACCCAGTCTGTTCTAAGAGCCCCCATTCTTTGGGTTGTCCAAGAGTATTGGCTCATTCCTGTAGCTCCCTGTACCCCAAATTCTTTTTTGGGACAGTTTTCCCTGGGGTTGGGTCAGGACAGAATGTTGAGCTCCAGTGTCTATTATAAAGTCAGTAAGTTTCCCCTCCACCTTGAGGGTTACCCTGGGTTCAGGGAGGGGGCCCAAGCCCCATCTCCCCAATTGCTATTATTTCCAGGTTCTGTCCCTTCTGTAATTAGTATGCCACGAGGGCCACGATGCTGGCCACCCTTCTCTCTGGGCTTTCTGGGTCAGTTCTTGGCCCAGTGTTCTATTTCCTTGCAGGAGGCACATTGATATCTTTGGAGGCGGGGTGTTCCTTACCTGGATACGGCTGAGTTGTCTTCTCTTTTCCTCTAGTGACCCCCGAGTTGACTGCTAGAAGGATCCCCACCATTTTTCTGGTTTGTTTGACATTCTCGGCCACTGCAAACCTCCTTTGTGACCCCTCTTGGGTTTCTCTGTTATTATAAACCTTTGGCCACTGCCAATAAATCCCGAAGGCTCTTATCTGCCATCCCATCTATTTCTGAAGTTTGTGTCTTGTGTCAGGTGCAGCCTGGTTAGCAAATGCTATGGCCACCGCCTGTCTGTTGACAGGTGCCTCTGAATCCATGGGAGTATCGGCCCTTAATCCCTCCAACAGTTTAAGAAAGGTGACTTATTCTTCTCCTGTTGTACATTAGTAACTTTGGCCAAATTAGTGGACTGTCTGGCAGCCGCACGGAGACTTCCCCATCATTAGAATCCGGCAGTAGACTTTGAGTCTCCCCTTGCCTTCTCCAGCGTGGTAGTACCAGTAGGAACGTGTCAATAGGAAGCCCTGGTCAATCAGAGCAGGATTGGTAGTTGGTTGCCATCGAGGCCAGGAACCAATCAATTTTCGAGCCTCAAGGATTCTTTCTTTTTCTTCTGTAGTAAATAAAATCCGAAGGAGTTGTTGGCAGTCATCCCAGGCAGGTTGGTGAGTGAAAAATGACAGACTCTAAAAGATTAAATGAGGGTCCTAGGGCTCTCAAAAAAGCTGGGGTTCTGGTTTTGCTCATTTGTAGAGGTCACTAGTGGCAAAGGACCAATATTGATAGATATCATCTCCATCTGAACTCTGTCTTATCATTCTCAAGGGGAAGGCGACTGAGTCCGTGGCGCAGGGATTTTCCCACTGTGCCCTTCCTCGGGTGAGTGGGGGTGAAAAGGGGGCTTCCCCTCCCTACGCCCCGGCTTGGGCTCTCTGTTCTGACACAGCAGTTGGACCAGGGAGAGCCCTGAGCTCAGCTATGGCAGGGTTGTTTTTTTTTAAGAGTTTATTTATTATGTATACAACATTCTGTCTCCAAGTATGCCCACATGCCAGAAGAGGGCGCCAGATCTCATTACAGATGGTTGTAAGCCACCATGTGATTGCTGGGAATTGAACTCAGGACCTCTGGAAGAGCACCCAGTGCTCTTAACCACTGAGCCATCTCTCCAGTCCCCTGGCAGGGTTTTTAAGGAGTAGGGAATTTTGGATTCAGATGGGGATTGAACTCCTGACTGGGCAGGAATGGAGCAACAGAAATCTTGTCAAATCCCAAGGGATTTGTATTGGCGTTGCTGCAAGGAAATTGGCAACCTATTTACAAGTTATGCAAACTACCCTTAATGTTCTGGAGCATCTAGTACTGTTTGTCTCAATTCAGATTGGTCCCCTGCAGGGTACAGTTTGTGGTTTTTCCTGGTTGTTGTAAGGGTGACGCCTAGTCCAGTATTGTTGTCTGCAGCCTGTCATGGCTGCACTGATGTTAAGTTAGGCCTCTTCAGTGCCACTGTGATTGGTTTAAAAAAACCTAAAGGGCCAATAGCTAGGCAGGAGGAGCAGGCAGGACAGCAGGACAGAGAGAGCTCTGGGAGGAAGAATGGCAGAGGAGTTAGCCGGACAGAGAGGAAGCAGGAAAACGGAGACAAGGTAACAAGCACGTGGAAGAAAGTAGATTTAAAAATATGGGTTAATTTAAATCATAAGAGGTAGTTAGAAGCAAGCCTAAGCTAAGGCCAAGTTTTCATAATTAATAATAAATCTCCATGACCTTTTTTTGTGAGCTGGTGGCCCAAAAAGATAAATCCATCTACAGAAAGCAGGTCAGGGAACCTCTAAAAGGAGGACTAATGAGCCATGGCCTATCCAACTCATCCTTCCCTCTTCTTGCAACTCTGGACATTGAATTTTTGGGGACTCAGAACTAAAACAGCTGGGCGGAAGCCTTCTTTGCATCAGTTCACTGCAGGCAGAGTTTTCCCGTCCTGACCACCTGTTCCCAAGTAACCCGCAGCCACTTCCCAAATAAGTGACTCGGAAACTTCATATAAATTCCAAAGGCTCGGTCAATAGCTCAGGCTTGTTTTTCTTTTTTAAGATTTATTTATTTATTATGTATACAGTATTCTGTTTGGGTGTGTGTCTGCACACCAGAAAAGGACACCAGATCTCATTACAGATGTTTGTGAGCCGCCATGTAGGTACTAGGAATTAAATCAAGGACCTCTGGAAGAAGAGCCAGTGCTCTTAACCGCTGAGTCCTCTCTCCAGCCCTAGCTCAGGCTTGTTACTAGCTACATTTTAAGATATATTTATTTATTATGTATACAACATTCTGTTACTAGCTACATTTTAACATTTATTTATTATTATGTATACAACATTCTGTTACTAGCTACATTTTAAGATTTATTTAAATATTATGTATACAACATTCTGCCTCCATGTATACCAGAAGAGGGCACCAGATAAATGGCTGGGAGCCACCATGTGTGGTTGCTGAGAACTGAATTCAAGACCTTTGGAAAACAAGCCGGGGGCTGGAGAGATGGCTCAGAGGTTGGGAGCACTGACTGCTCTTCCAGAGGTCCTGAGTTCAATTCCCAGCAACCACATGGTGACTCACAGCCAGCTGTAGTGAGATCTGATGCCCTCCTCTGGCCAGCAAGCATACAGACAGACAGAACACTGTATACATAATAAATAAATAAATCTTTAAGAAAGAAAACCAGCCGGCGCTCTTAACCTCTGAGCCCTCTCTCCAGCCCCATTCCACGATACCTTCTTTCAACCCAGCACATGGTCTCCTGCTCCCTGTGCATCTGGCTGGCTACTCCTCTGCCTCTGCTGTTCTTCTTCCCTGCCTTCTCTCTGTGTCAGGCTATCTTGCCCAGTCTCTTCCTGCCTAGCTATCAGTCACTCAGCTTTTTTTTTTAACAGTGAGAGCAATACATATTCACAGTGTACAAAGATTTCCACAGCAATTCACCTCTCTCGTCAGCTCTGATCAGCGTAACGTCCTTCAGGATCACCTCAACTCCTTGACTGCTAACATACCCCCCCAAAACAAACAACAAACAAAAACAGAAAAACAAAACCACTAGCTCTGATTACTACTAAGGATGGGATTTGTGCCCTCTTCATGACCAATACTTCTTCATGCCAACAAATCTAACCGGTTTGAAATGGAGCCCAAAGACACAGGGACCAGACAAAAACCTCTGCTTCCTTCCTACTCTGGCTCCTTTTCCTGTGGATCACTCTTTCCTCCTTATTATCCTTATATTTAGGTTTTATCCTGTCTTTTTTGTTTATTTGTTTGTTTTTGTTTTTTGAGATAAGGTTTCTCTGTATAGTTCTGGCTATCCTGGAACTAGCTCTGTAGACAAGGCTGTCCTCAAATTCACAGAGATCTGACTGCCTCTGCCTCCCGAGTTCTGAGATTAAAGGTGTGCACCACCACTGCCAGGGAAATAATTTATTTATTTTTATTTTATGTACATTGGTGTTTTTCCTGCATGCATGTCTGTACGGAGCATCCAATCCCCTGAAAGAGGAGTTACAGACAGCTGTAGGCTGCCTTGTAGGTGCTGGGAATTGAACCCAGGTCCTCTGGAAGAGTAGCCAGTGCTCTTAACTGCTGAGCCATGTAGTGATATTTTTGTTTGTGGTGTAGCAAATAAAGCTTGCCTGAAGATCAGAGTGCAGAGCTAAGCTACTAGATAGCCATAGAGGCCAGGCAGTGGTGGAACAAACTCCATTTTGAGACAGGACCTAACTAGAGAGGTGAGTGCAGCCCAGGAAAAGTCATAAACTTTCCCAAGAAACTGTGCCTATGTTTCTGGTCCTCCAAATGAATTCACGGAGCCGGATTTCCAATGCAAATTACATGAGGGTTTTCAATATTCAAACTCAAGTTTGGACCAGCACCTTTCCAGCACCCAGCATGGTCTGGCAGGGAGTCCCGGGAGGGCAGAACTTTTAAAGGGGAAATGCAGTATTCAGGGGAGTTCATGTCCTGTCATCTTGGGATTGGGTAAGGAGGGCTGGGGTAAGGTAGTTTCTGAAACCATTGGTCAGTTTTGGGGCACGAAAACCTAACAAAAAAGCCATTAATAACTGACAAGGTATCAGGATGCCTACAAGGAACATCTGGACCTCGTTAAATTCTTTGGCCCTGCTCCCTATCTCCTTTATTGGCCATTTTCAGGGTATCTGTTCAAATTCTGCTATCACGGCACATTTTTGGAGCTGAGATCTGGCCCTGCTCATTAAATGGTTTAAGATGAAGCCCCTTTTTAAAATAGAGTTTGCAAAGTCAGGTCCTCACACCTGCCTGGTCAAAGTCACCCAGCAGGGTACCCAAACAACATCTGTTTACATTCGCTTGCTTCAAATGTCCTTGTAGGTACCAGATTAACCACTGTCTTGACTGTTTTAAAATTTCCCCTACACCCAACCAACGAATTCAAAAGTTGTATACTTGCACCCAATCCCCAAATGCCAAGGCTTGCGCCACCCTGCTTGTGATGTTTCCCTTTAGAGCCCCCCTACCCTAAAGCTTCAGGGTCCTTTTCCCCCACCTGCTGCAGCAGTGTGTTGGATTGTGGTCTAGGTTAGCTAACTTGTAGTCAATAAACCCCAATGTGTTTGCATAGGATGCTGGCTCTGCGGTGGTCTTTGGGGGGCCCAGTGACACAGGCTTAACAATACACACCTTCAATCTCAGCACTCAGGAGACAGAGGCAGACGGATCTCTGTGAGTTCAAGGCCACCCTGGGCTACACAAGATTGAATCTGTCTAAAAGAGAAACAGAGCTCACACAAAGGTGATCCCAACACTTAGGATCACAAACCCTTAATCCCAGCACTAGGGAGGTGGAGACAGGAGTGATATGGCTGGACAGAGAGAGAGAAATATAAGGTCGAGGAGACAGGAGCTCAGATTCAGTCTGAGGGTTCCTACGGACAGGATCGCCTCTTTGGTCTGAGCATTGGTAAGAACTCTAGTGGCTGGCGGTTCTGCTTCTCTGATCCTTTAGCTTTTTTACCCCCTGATAGCTGACTCTGAGTTTTTATTATTTTTTTTAAATATTTATTTATTTGTTTTTATTATGTATACAGTATTCTTCCTGCAGGTCTCATTACAGATGGTTGTGAGCCACCATGTGGTTGCTGGGAACTGAACTCAGGACCTTTGGAAGAGCAGGCAATGCTCTTAACCGCTGAGCCATCTCTCCAGCCCCCTGAGTTTTTATTATTAAGACCAATTTGTGCAACAGACCCATCTCTCCAGCCCCCTTACCCTGTCTTTTAAATATTTATTTTACTTGCTGAACATCACCCTAAACCCAAACTAAATGTTTCACACAAGCTCTCCCGATAGCGCTCACTCCACGACAGCTTGTTCCTGATACATCCGCTGAAATGGCCGGCTGTTTAGATCGCTGCCGTGGAGACGCGGGCTAAAATGACCTCCATCCCTTTCACCCTGGGCCAAATACAATTCTTTGCCTCGGTCGTCCATTTCTCTCTTGAGAAGCAAAAAGCAGCAGCTCCCTGTTATTCTGCTGGCTCATTTCAATGTGGCCGTCCCGGCAATGGGACCAGTCACTGTCACCCACTCCGTTTCTCCTGCTTCCGCTCCTCCCTCTGTCCATATCTTCCAGAAAATCCCCCCGTTTTTACTCTCTAACCAGATCATACAGCCCTGTGATAATTATTTTTTTCATTATCTTCAGGAATACAGGATGGCGATCGCCTGACCAGTCATGGCCGATCAAGATAGGCCTGCTACTTGATCAGAGCCCCCCCACCCGTGGATTCACAACTGTATGCACTAACAAAGACCCTCCTCCGCAGAAAACAGCTGTCGTGTCGGCCCTGCATTTTTTTATATCCTCTCAGAGTTAGGAATGGTAGTTTCGTGCTGAAAACTACACTTCCCAGATTCCCTTGAGCTCTGCAGAAGTCATTTCTGCCCCATCAGGAGCGGCAGTGGCGGCATCCTCATCTTGGCCATCCACGCACGTGGGTGACAAGGATACCCCCTCCCTGTGGCTGTGAATAAACATGGTCCCGCCCAAGGCTCCCTCGGCCTTCTGTCTCTCTACAGCTATTTTACTAATCTAACACAAATGCCAGTGCAACTCGGCACTGCTGTGGGATTTCATTCAAAAGTCCGAGACATTGAATTGTTGAGTGCATGCACTGCCAGAGGGAACTTCTCAGTAGATTTGAGGATTAAAGAGATCCTGGGTCCCTTCCCTGGAACGTCCCTTACTCTCCTCCCAGGTAAGTGGTCCTCTTTCTCCCTTCGCCACCTGCAGCCCAGAGGCTGAACTCTGTGGGAGATCTGGGGATTTCCTGGTCTACTCCAACAGAATACTTGACTGGTATTCTTAGTAAAGGGGGTGGGGGCAGACACAGGGACAGACAGACAGACAAGAAGAGAGAGCCAAAGACTCCACTCAGTCAGCCGGCTACAGGGAAGAAATGACGCTCCCTCTCCAGGACTGCCCCGGATTGATGATGGAGACCCGGAGCTTTCAGGATCTCCTAACCTCTTTGCTGCAGCTCTGGAGAGACCAGAAACACAACGCCCAGGAGCAAACAGCCAAATGCTTTATTAAAGGAGTGCACATACGCCTTTAATCCCAGCACTTGGGAGGCAGGGGCAGGACAGCTAGTTACACAGAGAAACCCTGTCTCAAAAAAAAAAAAAAAGTGCAAATACACTCTAAGAGAATCTAGCTACCATTAAAAAAAAGACGGACAGAGGACTCCCTACTGACAGGAAGGAGTGTTCAGGCAGTTTGGGAAGGGATTTGTAGAATCCCATAGGGAAAGAAGGAGGAGCGCTCCTCCCCCCCTTTTCTCCCTCACCCCAGACAGGGTCCTCTGGAAGCTATGCAAAGAAACTCTGTCAAGAAAAAAAAAAGAAAGAAAGAAAGAAAAGAAAAGAAAAAAAATGTTTCAAAAGTAGAATAAACAGAGTCATGATGAAACTGACTTCAGGGAGACTTGAGAGCTGAGTTTCAGAAAACAGCACTGGAATAACTTACTAAATTCCTGTTGTTCCTGTGTGGACTTCGCTGGAATGAACTCAAGAGTGGAGGGCAGGAGGGGAAGCGGCTGAAACACCACCCTTGGGAAGCATGCCCACCGAGCTTCTGTGCTCAGGGAGAAGGCAGCGCTCCTGGCTTCTGACGCAGAGAGTGGCACCCCGGCTCTGGAGCCCACCGCCCAATCAGTCTTCCCGCTGCTGAGTACCTAGTGGCCCTAAGCACTGATGTCACCCTTCTTCCCAACAGACAGTGACCAGAACACGGCTGAAGACACTGAGGACAAGGACTGGAACAATGTCAAAGCACCCTAGCCTGTGAGCTGTGTTCATCCTCAGCTTTCTGTCACATCGCGGTTCTGCATTGGTCCTCTCTTTGACTTCACCACCAGGGTCATCATTGGGCACGTAGGGTTATTTAACAATAATTGATCACGGGCTACTGCTGCTGCTGCTGCTGTTCCTCCTCCTCCTCTTCTTTTTGAGACAGGGTCTCTCTATGTATCCCTGGCTGGCCTGGAACTCTCAGAGATCCACCTACCTCTGCCCCCCTGAATGCCGGGATTAAAGGCATGCCCCACCACCTGGTCGATCTCAGGCTTTTTTTAGGTTTTTGAAGACAGGGTTTCTCTGTAGCTTTGAAGCCTGTCCTGCAACTCACTCTGTAGACCAGGCTGACCTCGAACTCACAGAAATCCGCCTGCCTCTGCCTCCTGAAGTGCTGGGATAAAGGCGTGTGCCACCACTTCCCGGCCTTTAGGCTTCTTTTGGAAGGGGAAAAAAAAGTTTAAATTTATCAATTCCTTGATGATGATAGCCTACTATTTTAAAATTTATTTTTGGTTTCGTTTACTTATTGTTTTGTTTTGTTTTCAAAGACAGGCTTTCTCCTTGTAGCCCTAGCTGTCCTGGAACTCACTCTGTAGACCAGGCTGACCTCAAACTCAAGAGATCCAACTACCTCTGCCTCCTGAGTGTTAGAATTAAATGTGTAGACGCCACAACCAGCCTATTATTATTTCTGTCCCCCTCCCCCACAGGAAATCGAAGACGCTTTCTCCATCAGGGTGACACAGCTGACAAATTGTGCTTGAAATTCAAATCAACAAGTAGCGGAGAGAAGGAACTGGTTCAGCCAAATTAGTAGTTATTCAAATTATGCTGCTATGTTTGTCTAGCATCGTGTAACATGTGAGCGAAAAGGAAAACACAAGGGCAGTCAAAATTGACATGCCAAGGTGGTCGTGCGTTCCTGAGGCCCCGGCACTCGCCATGGGCAGGAGGATCGCCAGAATTTCAAGGCCAGCCTGGTCTACGCAGCAAGTTTCAGGCTAGCCAGGAGTACCCAGAAAGATCTTATTTTGAAAACGAGATTGTATTAATTTATACACGACTGTGATAAAAAAAAATTCAATGTATGGGGGCTGGAGAGATAGCTTAGAGGTTAAGAGCATTGACTGCTCTTCCAGAGGACCTGGGTTCAATTCCCAGCAACTACATGGCAGCTCACAACTGTCTGTGACTCCAATCTAGGGCATCTGACCTCCTTGAATGGACATACCTGCAGGCAAAACACCAATGCACATAAAACAATAATAAATAAAGTATAAAAAATATTTTAAAAATTCAACCTAGCACTTCATGTCTGTTTTTTAAAATTAATTAGCAGGGGTGGAGGCTGGAGGTGGCGGGGGCAGACGGGGTCTCAACTCTGGAACTCATGGTAATCCTTCTGCCTCAGCCTCCTAAGTGGTGATATCACAGGCGGAAGCCACCAAGTCTAATCCCTCATATCAGATTGATCATTGCGCTGGAAGGCAGAGTGCATGGCCCTAGTGGGTTCGGTCTCATGATGGCCCCTCATTCCCCTGAAGAAGCATGAAGGACTCTTTTATCCGTCATGATCCTACCGTCTTCCACAAGGGATTGTTTATGCTCCTGGGGATTTTGCATGTATGGAAGCCTAAGACCACAGCGGAAGAACTCTCTTGTCATTGAAAATAGATTAGAGAGGGAGGTGGGCTGACAACCGGAACCCCAGGGGTTCCCAACCTTCCTACCACAGCCACCCTTTAACACAGTTCCTCATGTGTGCTAACCCCCCACCATAAAATTATAAAATGATTGCATTGCTACTCCGTAACTGTAATTTTTAAGACTGTTATGAATCGTAATGTAAAGATGCGCTATGCAACCCCTAGGGGGTCTCGACCCACAGATTCAGAGTCGCTGCCCGAACCAAAGTGACCGAGAACTCGCGCTGTTTTCTCAAGAAAAAAAAAAAAGGATGCCCATTCCTCTCGCTGCCTACATAACGATTAAGGGAGAATTTGTGTAATTTTAACGAATCTGAGATAAAGAATGAACACCCGTTTCTACATCATTTCATTCAGGCGGACAGCTGAGGAAACAGCTTTGATCTCCAGAAGCGCTTTCTCTCTTCAGAGTTCTCGGTCCAGAGCACATAGACCTTTCTCATTGGTCAGATTTCCAGTCAGTCTGCGCTACAACTACTATTGGTCCATTTTGAAGGTTCTCCCGCCTCCCTTACCTAATTGGTCCATTCGAACAGGCCAATTAGGTATTTCAATGAATGAAAGACCGTCTACCATTGGTTCGTCTAAACGGCGCTAATGAGAGCGGCTCGGTGATTGGTTACTCTGGTTTGGGCGGGCTAGGCGGAGATTCAAATGAAGTAGGAAAGCACTATCCTAACCGCCGCGCGTCTGTAGAGCAGCGTCCGGTCGCGGGTCGCCTCGCGTCCCCCCCCACTTGAGTTCTTCGCTTTCGGGACTCTCGAGCCCCCCTGCAGGACCGTCACCATGGAGTTATCTCCGCTGCAGGTACGGCTCGCGGGTGGGCCTGGGTGATGGGGCCTTGGCGCCGCCTCTGCATCCGTGGCTCCGGGGCGGAGGGCAGGCCTGCGACCGGCCGGGCGGCATCCCATCACCCGGTCGCCTCGGCCGCGGGGGGCCGCGGGGAACCGTGGGCAGGGCGAAGCCCCTCACGGGATGCTAGCGTCCGCACGGACTTCTAGGGGGCCGTGCGTTTTGCTCGTTCGCGGGGCAGGGTCCACTCGTCCCGTGGTCGCCCTGTGTTCTCACGGTCCTGGTGTGACTTCCGAGCGGCGTGGGATTGAGTGCCGTGGCCCTCTTTTCTCCTCCGCCCGCACCTCGGAAGGTGCAGAGCGTGACAGTTGCCCTGGGGCCGGCCGGCCGTGTGGCCACGGCTGGCCTTGCTAGCCGGCAACCCCGTCTGTTGTCTGCCCGGGACTCTGCGGGCACGCAGTTGGTATTTGCCCATTGGCTGAAAGGAAACTGAGTGTAGTTTATTTCTGACGTCAAAATACTGTTCAAGGAAGAAATTCCCTGTATTCGATCTGAGAAATAAGATACCTGTGGAAACGGACACCTGCTAGCCAGACCTAGCGCTTGTGATGGCAGCTGCTCCGGAGACGGAGGCAGGAGGATGGCTTAAGCTACTTAATGGGACCCTGAGTTAAAGACAAACAACCAAAAAAGGCCTGGGGGGGGTGGGGGGTTGACTCAGAGGTCAGAGCATTTGCCTGGCACGTCGCGGGCTCCATCTCCCTCTCTGCACACACAAACACTTTAGAGCCTATTTACAAGGATTGTAATGGAATTGCTTGTTTAAAACTATGAGCCGCGTGGTGGCACTCGGGAGGCAGAGGCAGGCTGATCTCTATGAGTTCGAGACCAGCCTGGTCTACAGAGCTAGTTCCAGGACAGGCTCCAAAGCCACAGAGAAACCCTGTCTCGAAAAACCAAAAAAAAAAAAAAAAAAACAAAAAAACCTATGGACCCATCAACAGATGACAAATTGTGAGATAGCATATTGAGTTCATCATTAGCCTATTTTGTTGATCATTTCTGATAAAGTTATGGTTAAGCAATCAGTTTTCTTTTTTTCCCCCAATGACTAGCCTGTAAATGAAAATATGCAGATGAACAAAAAGAAAAATGAAGATGCCAAGAAGAGACTATCTGTTGAAAGAATCTATCAGAAAAAAACACAATTGGAACATATATTGCTCCGCCCAGATACCTACATTGGCTCTGTGGAATTAGTTACCCAGGTAAAACCAAGCTGTTGTTGGATGGCTGCTTTTTCAGGCTAGTGTTTTGTACTTCACTCACTGAGGGTCACAGAACTGACCTATGGTTCGTGCACATGCAGAAACACACACACATATTTCAACCTTTATTTAAGAAGACTTTATTCCTGGATGTGTTGCTGCATGCCTTTAATCTCAGCACTTGGGGGCAGATCTCTGAGCTTGAGACTAGCCTGGTCTATGTAGCCAGTTTTTGGCCACCCAGTGCTACATAGTGGGATATTATCTCAAAAGAAAAGAAAGCCGGGCGATGGTGGCGCACGCCTTTAATCCCAGCACTCGGGAGGCAGAGGCTGGCGGATCTCTGTGAGTTCGAGGCCAGCCTGGTCTACAGAGCGAGTTCCAGGACAGGCTCCAAAGCTACAGAGAAACCCTGTCTCGAAAAACCAAAAAAAAAAAAAAAAAAGAAAAGAAAAGAAAGACTAGGCTATTAATGATAAAACAATAAATAAATAAAAATAACTTTTTTTTTCTTTTAGCAAATGTGGGTTTATGATGAAGATGTTGGCATTAACTATAGGGAAGTAACTTTTGTTCCTGGTTTGTATAAAATCTTCGATGAGATTCTAGGTAAGTAAGGATTTTTATATAAAGATCTGCTGGTCAAATTCTTTTTTTTTTTAATATTTATTATGTATACAATAGTCTATCTGTGTGTATGCTGAAGGCCAGAAGAGGGCACCAGACCTTATTACAGATGGTTGTGAGCCACCATGTGGTTGCTGGAAATTAAACTCAGGACCTTTGGAAGAGCAGGCAATGCTCTCAACCACTGAGCCATCTCTCCAGACCCCTGCTGTTCAAATTCTTAAGTAGCATTCATACCAAACCCTCTGTAAACGCTGCTCCTCTTTAAGTAATTAGTTGTCAAAAGTAGGACAGCCAGGCTGGATATGGCAGCTCACGCTTTTGATCCCAGCACTTAGAGGTAGAGGTGGGCAGGTCTCTGTCTACACAGTGAATTCTAGAGCAGCTAGACCCTGCCTCAAAAAAAGGGAAAGTCATAGCCAGGCAGTGGTGGCGCATGCCTTTAATCCCAGCACTTGGGAGGCAGAGGCAGGCGGATCTCTTTGAGTTCGAGACCAGCCTGGTCTACAAGAGCTAGTTCCAGGACAGGCTCCAAAACCACAGAGAAACCCTGTCTCGAAAAAACCAAAAAAAAAAAATAGTGAAAGTCATATAAAGTTCAGAAAATTAGGTTTTTCTCTGGGAAGAATTCTATGAACAAAAGTTGCTATAGTAGAAGGCTATAGAGAGATGACTTAGCAGTTAAGAGAATTGACTGTTTTTTCAGAGGATCCAGGTTCAATGCCCAGCATCTGCATGGCAGCTCACAACTGTCTGTATCTCTAAGGTCTGATACTCTCACACAAACATGCACAGAAAATAAAAATAAACAATTATTTTTAAAATTGCTATAATAAAACAGTAAGGTGGTAATTCTGTTACTGGGGAGGTAGATGCAGTAAAATCAAAAGTTCAAGGCTATTAACTGTAGCAAGTTCAAAGTCAGCGTGAAATGCACGTGATTCTGTCTCCAGAAAAGTTGCTGTAGACTTAACACCTTGTTAATGCTATTCCTTTGTTATTTGTGGGTTTATTTTCTATATTATAGAACTAATGTGGTTTTTAAAGCACTTAACTGTCATCTAAGTGTGTATCTCATTTTCTTACAGTCAATGCTGCAGACAATAAACAAAGGGACCCCAAAATGTCTTGTATTAGAGTCACAATTGATCCGTAAGTGCTAAGTGCTAGCCTTCTGTTTACTAAAGCTCATTTGTTATATTTGCTTTGATTACTAGTGAAGATAGCTTTTTATAAATTAAGATTCCTGCTGAGCATGCTGACTTGTTATACCTTTAATCCCAGCACTTTTGGGAGGCAGAGGCAGGCGAATCTCTGAGTTGGAGGCCAACCTTGACTACAAAGTGAGTTCTAGGAAAACCAGAGCTACACAGAGAAACCCTGCTTCAAAAAAAAAAATAAAATAAAATTTGCAAAAGTTCAGAGAGACAGCGTTCTAAAATGAACAGCCTGTGGGTACTCAACAGTTAAAACGAACAATTATTAGTTGTTTTGTTTCCTGTTGGCTTTTGTTTGTTTGTAGACATGATCTCACTGTGTAGCTCTTGCTAAGGGAGAACGTGCTACATAATCTCGATATGCAGGCCAAATGCAGAGATCGGCCTGCCTCTGCTTCCCTAGTCTGGGATTAAAGGTGAGCCCCACCATACCCAGTGTCGTCAACAGTTTTCTACCTGGGCCTGGTGATATAGATCTGTAATCCTTGCTCCTTGGGAGGCTGAGGCATATAATGAGACCATGTCCCAAAATAAAAGTTTTAAATTAATAAAAGGGCTGAGAGTGTAGCTTGGTGGTAGCACATGTACAATCCATGATTTGAGCCACAGTACTACAGAAAAACAAATGCCATGTGATAGCATACACCCTTCATTCCAACAGAAGGGTCAGACAGATCTCTGTGGATCCCAGGCCAATTAGAATTACGTGGTGAGGCCCTGTCACAAAACAAAACAAATTTCTATATTTGCGCTGAACCATTTCAAAGTAATTTATAAACATGATGCTTAATCCCTAAATGCAGTGGTTCAGCTAGCATTTCCAATAATTGATCAGTCGTCTAAAAATGTAAAAGGTTTTTAGGGGTTTTTTTCTTTATTTTTTCCCTTTTCTGATAATGCTATTGAAACAGAAAACCAGCAGGTGGTAGTAGAGAATAATTTGGGTTTACATTTCTGGTTTTAAATGCTCATGTTCCTTTGTGGGGTGGCCAGGATGCCTGTTTAACATTTTCTTATTAGCCTGATCAGTTCTAACATAAACTATGCTTAAAGTTCTTGTGGGTGTTTGTTAATGATAACTGCGCACTTGATTGCACGTAAGGACTTGATAACGATCTTTTAAAGATGTTGAGCTAGTTTTAACTGATTTTTATAGATGGTATTAAACCAGTATTATTATTTGTGTCCCATTTTAGCAATTTTATATATATATGTGCGTGTGGTGTGTGTGTGTGTGAACGAACCCAAAATAACTAAGATAAAAGTCCTAGTAACTGAGCTAGAGCGCTGGATCCACAGGACCTGAGTTTGGTGCCAGTACCCACATTGGGGTGGGGTGATCCAATGCCTCTGATCTATGTGGGCACTTGAACTCATGTGCAATAAGCACACACACATATACATAATTTAAAATAAAAATCTTTTGTAAGACATCGCTTGAGTGACTAACATTTTGATAGCAAATAAGACAGTTAATTATTGGTAATATTTTTTCTTTTTAATGTTTTTCAGTGTTTTTTATTGGGTGGGAAAACTAAGGGAAGTAGAAATATACAGAAGATACTTTTGAAAGTGGTATTATTTCCTGATTTTGTCCTTTTAAATGAGAATAATTTATTTCCTTTTGTTTATACTAATATTTTTAAATTTCATGTTTTTTCAGCATTATCAGTGTCTACCCAGGTGTTGGAAAAGGTTTCTGTTTTCCATCCCTGGATGCTATTTCAGGAATATTAGGAACTAAGCATAGTGGAAAAGATTGACTATGCTAGCTAGCTTCTAAGGGGATATATATAGAGTCACACTGAAATTGAAGCTTATGGATTTATATATTTTATTTACAAATGTTAAGCATAGTTTAAAATTTATAGTATAATAAAATTTTCTATTTTTTCTTAGAGAAAATAATTTAATTAGTATATGGAATAATGGAAAAGGAATTCCTGTTGTTGAACACAAAGTTGAGAAAATGTATGTCCCAGCTCTCATATTTGGACAGCTCTTAACCTCTAGTAACTACGATGATGATGAAAAGAAAGTAACAGGTAGAGTATCGATAGAAAATAATGTCTGTTGCTGAAAAAAACATCTTTTAATAACTGTGTGTGGTGTGAGGATTAAAAGTATGGCTCAGTGATTAAGAGAGTTGGTTACTTTTGCAGAAGACCCAGGTTCAGTTGTGAGCACCTACAGTTCCAGGGGATCTGATGCCCTTTTCCAACCTCTGTGGAACCAAGCATGCATGTGGCAAGACACTCATACACAACAAGTGTAATAAAAATTTTAGAGTTTGAGACCAGCCTGGTCTACTGAGCGAGTTCTAGGACTGCCAGGGCTACACAGAGAAACCCTGTCTCAAAACCAGAGGAAAAAACAGAGAGAGATAGGAGGAAATTGATTCATAGATAAAATAAACCCTATCTTTCTTAGTTCTGCCAGCAACTAAGAAAACTGAGGAGAACTAGGTAGTGGTGGTATACACCTTTAATCCCAGCACTTGGGAAGCAAAGACTCTGTTAAGAGAACTTGCTGCTTTGCAGCTCTTCAAAGAACCTAGGGTTAATTCCCAGCTCCCAGATGATGTTTCACAACTGTCCGTGACTCTATCCAGTCCGAGGAGGTCAGACACCTTTTCTGAGCTCTGTGGGCATTGCATGCAAATGCAGGCAAAATCCCCAAATACAAAATGAATAAAACCTCAAAAATACGAAAGAAAGCTGAGTGGTAGATTGCTGGCCTGGGCATGGGCAAGGCCGGGTTCCATTCTAGCACCCAAAAAGTAAATAAAATGAAAAGACTCTCAGTTGAATAATAAAGTAGTTTTCTATATTTACTTGCTTAGGTGGTCGAAATGGCTATGGAGCCAAACTGTGTAACATATTCAGCACCAAATTTACTGTGGAAACAGCCAGTAAAGAATACAAGAAAATGTTCAAACAGGTAAGCAGATAGGTATTTTGTAACATATCTTTAAATTATAGAACAGTCATTTATAATAACATTAATATTTGACTAAATTTAACAGTTTGTAAGGTACATGAAGTTATTTTACGTATGCTTAAATTATTTCCTTATAGTTTGTTTGCGAAATGAATTGACATTTTCATCTTTCCTGTTCTTCTCTGCCATAGACATGGATGGATAACATGGGGAGAGCTGGTGACATGGAACTCAAGCCCTTTAATGGAGAAGATTATACATGTATTACCTTTCAACCTGATTTGTCTAAGTTTAAAATGCAAAGTCTGGATAAAGATATTGTTGCACTGATGGTTAGAAGAGCATATGATATCGCTGGTTCCACTAAAGATGTCAAAGTCTTCCTTAATGGAAATAAGCTGCCAGTGAGTATTTTTCTGGGTAATAAGACTGCAAAGGAATTTTTGATCATTGTTTTCCACCCACATTTTTCTTAAAACTTCTTGGATAAGTTCCTGAAAAGAAACTTGAGTAGCACAATTTTTGAAAACCATCTCATATTTATTTTACTTGTTTTTCATTTTTTTCCCGAAATAGGATTTCTCTGTGTAGCTTTGGCTGTCCTGCAACTCACTCCGTATTCCAGGCTGACCTTGAACTCACAGAGATCCACCAGCCTCTGCCTCCCAAATGCTGGGACTAACGGAAGTGCCTTCACAGACACAAACACACACACACACACACACAGGCAAATCATCTTGTTATAAACCTAGTAAAGGAAGCTTTTTGTTTTCTTTTTGAGAAAGGCTCTTGTGTAAACTTGACTGACCTAAAATTCCACTATATAGACGACTGTACCTACAGAGGGGTTCCTATTTCTGCTTCCCAAGTGCTAAGATTAAAGGCATGCACCACCATGCTAAGCAGAGAAAAGAACTTTCTTTTGAGGGGGAGGGGACTCTCAAGACAAGGTTTGGAAGGAAAGATTTTTCTTGAAGAAAAACTTAGACACCGGGCGGTGGTGGCGCACGCCTTTAATCCCAGCACTCGGGAGGCAGAGGCAGGCGGATCTCTGTGAGTTCGAGGCCAGCCTGGTCTACAAGAGCTAGTTCCAGGACAGGCTCCAAAGCAACAGAGAAACCCTGTCTCGAAAAATCAAAAGAAAAAGAAAAACTTAGTTTTTCTAGAGATTTCTTTCAAATTTTTTATGTATGTGGGTGTTTTGCCTTGACTATGTATGTGTACAACATGTATGCGGTGCCTATGCAGGCCAGAAGAGGGTGTGAGCCATCATGTGGGTCCTGGAAATCAAATCCAGGTCCTCTGAAGAACAGCCAGTGCTCTGAACTGCTGAGGCATCTCTTCAGCCCTTAAATGTGCTTGTTCTCTTCCTTAAATACCATTCTTTCAACCTATCAATGGATATCATTTTAATAGTTTTTAAAAATCTTTGTAGTCTGGGAGATAACTCAGTATGTAAAGTGTTTGCTGTGCCTGCGTGAGGTCTCCAGTACAGATATACAAAGCCAGTCATGGAGCCACAGGACTGCACAGTGATAGGTGGATCTAAGGAGTTCACTGGCCGTCTGATCTGGCCAAAATGGTGAGCTCCAGACTCAGGGAGATTCTATTTCAAAATTAAGTTGGAGTTGGAGAAATGATCCAGATGTCAACCTCTGGCCTCCAGTTTACCTCATGAGTAAACACACATATACACAAAGGATTTTTTTGCATTTATTTGTATGTGCATGTGCACATAGCACATGACACAGCAAGTGTGTTGAGGTTGGGACAATTTATACAAATAGTTTCATCTACCGTGTGTGTCCCAGGAATTGAATTCAGGAACTCAGGTTATGAAGCTTAAGTGTACTTACCTGCTGAACTATCTTGATGGCTCACACAATTTTTTGTTTTGTTTTGGGATTTTGTTTGGTTGGTTTTTGTTTTCTGAAACAGGGTCTCACTATGTAGTTCTGGCTGCCCTGAAACTCACAGGGGCCTGCCTGCCTCTACTTCCCAAAAGCTGGGATTAAAAGCATTCATCACTACATCAGGTGAATTGGTTTGGTGTTGGTGGTTTTTGTTTTTCAAGACAGGATTTTTCTGTGTAGCCCTGGCTATCCTAGAACTTGCTCTATAAACCAGGCTGGCCTCAAACTCACAGAGATCCACCTGTCTCTGCCTTCTGAGTGCTGGGACTAAAGGCTTGTGCTAATACTCCTCCGCTTGATTTTTTTTTTTTAAGCCAGCAAGGTGGCTGAACAGGTACAGGTGCTGGCCAGGCAAGCCTCTCAGCACCTGAGTTCCATGCTCTAGAACCCATTTTGATAGGAGTGAACTGACTCCTACAGTTCAGCCATGTGCATACCCTATTTTTCTCTCCCTGCCCTGCCCCTTTCTCATATACACATAAGCTAAATTTTTAAAATAAAAAAATTTGAACCCTCATATTCTATTTAACTTTAAATTAAATGTATTTATTTATGTCTGAATGATTTGCTTGCATATGTATGTGTGCGTCCTATGTATGCATGGTATATAAGATCAGAGGAGGTCATCAGATCCCTTGGAACTGGAGTTAAAGATAGTTGTGAACCTCTATGGGTGCTGAGACCTGAATGCTGGTTGGTCCTCTGCAAGAGCAGCATATACTCTTAATCACTGAACCATCTTTCCAGTCCTCTCATAGTCTGTTACTGATTCCATTTTCCATCATTGTGTTTTGTTTATTTGTTTGAATTTCCTATTATTTTGACACTCCTCTCTTTAATCCCTATGCAGGTAAAAGGATTCCGCAGCTATGTGGATATGTATTTGAAGGATAAGGTAGATGAAACTGGGAACGCACTGAAAGTAATACACGAACAAGTCAACCCACGGTGGGAAGTGTGCTTAACAATGAGTGAAAAGGGCTTTCAGCAAATTAGCTTTGTCAATAGCATTGCGACTTCTAAGGTAATTTTTGAGAGTTCTCATTAATTTACTTACCAAATAATATAAAATGGATTTAAACATTTGTCTAAAGTATGTTTGTAGTTACTATTATAATTCTGAGGCATTTTGAAATGCTATTTTTTCACTAGGGTGGCAGACATATTGATTATGTAGCTGATCAGATCGTGAGTAAACTTGTTGATGTGGTGAAGAAGAAGAACAAGGGTGGAGTTGCCGTGAAAGCACACCAGGTACAGCATTCTCTTCCCTTGCATTTACAAGATCCCAGGCTCAGTCTCTAGCACTAAGATGGGGCAGGGCATAAGACATTTTGATGACTGTATCAACTTTCATTACAGGTGAAAAATCACATGTGGATTTTTGTAAATTGCTTGATTGAAAATCCAACCTTTGACTCTCAGACAAAAGAAAACATGACTTTACAAGCCAAGAGCTTTGGATCAACATGTCAATTAAGTGAAAAATTCATCAAAGCTGTGAGTACCTACATGGAAAGTAAAATAGAAATGTCTTATCTTATTTCTCATTGTCCTCAGCTCCGCAGAAACAAAGATTGCCTGTTGCACTACACTTCCTCAGCCCTTTTCAGTCTGTGTTTTGTTGTTTTTATAGCAGGGTCTAGCTTTGTAGCTCAGGCTGGCCTCTAACTCAAGATCCTGCTGCCTTGTGCCCGACTAGTGCTAGAGTTAAGCAGTGCACCGTCACTCCTTAGATAGAGATCCTGTCTGCCTCTGCCTCTTCAGATTAATGTAACAGGTTGTTTGTTTTTTGTTTTCTTTTTTTAAACTTTTATTATTATTACATAGCAAACTTCTCAATTATACACTTTTGTTTGTTTGTTTGTTTGGTGGGGAGTGGGGTTTGAGTAGCCCTGGCTGCCCTAGAACTTGATCTGTAGACCAGGCTGGCCTTAAACTCCCTGAGATCCATCTGCCTCTACCTCCCGGAGTGCTGGGATTAAAGGTGTGCACCCCACCACCTAGCCACACTTGTAATTTCTTTCTTTTTTTTTAATTTTTATTTATGTGCATTGGTGTTTTGTCTGCATGTTTATCTATATGAGGGTATTAGGTACCTTAGAACTGAGAGTTACAGACAGTTATGAGCTGCCGTGTGGGTACTGGGAATTGAACCCAGGTCTGTTGGAAGAACAGCCATTGCTCTTAACCTCTAGCCATCTCTCTAGCCCCCACTTGTAATTTCTTATTCTGTCTTCCATATTAATACCTTCAACTACATGAAGGCACAGATATGACATGTTCGGTTTCTTTTTTCTTTTCTATTTTCTTTTTTTTTTTTGACAGGGTTTCCCTGTGGTTTTGGAGCCTGTCCTGGAACTAGCTCTTGTAGACCAGCCCGGTCTCGAACTCACAGAGATCCGCCTGCCTCTGCCTCCTGAGTGCTGGGATTAAAGGCGTGGGCCACCACCGCCCGGCTTCTTTTCTATTTTCATGTGTATGTGGTATGCATGTTTTGTTAGTGTAGGCACTTGTGTGAGGGATGTGCACGGATGTGGAACCTGAGGTTTATCTTAGGAATCATTCTGCCTGGATCCCTCTTCTACTTTATTGAATGAGGCAGTTAAAGTTAGAGCTAGGCAATAGGCCAATCTCACTTATGTATAGAATATATAAGTACCTAGGAAAAATGTACTCTAGTTTTGCTCCAGAGATCATTCCATGTCTCCTCCCCCAAGGCTGGAATTCATGTAGCTGCTATTCCTCTCTGCTGTTTACTTAGGTAATGCACAACAATCTCCTATAGCCACTAAGCCATCTCTCTAGTCCTAACTCATTTTAACCACTGTGTCTCCAACAAGTAGCTCAGTGCCTGGCATAACATAAGTCCATAAAAACTATTGAATGAATGATCCTAGAGAAACCAATTCCTCACAGTAAGGAGCTAACATGGAAAGATCCAAGGGTTACTAAGTCATGCACATCCTACCCAGTCTAGAAATGTTGTTTTTGAGGATTTTTTTTTTTATGTTGTTGTTGCTTTGTTTTTGCTTTGTGTTTTTGGTTGTTTTTGAGATAAGATCTTATTAGGTAGCATGGCTGGTCTTAAACTCCTAGAAATCCACCTGCCTCTCTCTGCCTCCCAGGTGCTAGGATCAAAGGTTTAGATCACCACACCCAGTGATGAGGCGAGCAGGCCTACTTTTTGACCCGCATGGCTAGCTTAGCACCGGAAATAATAACAACACACAAACTGTATTCATTTAAACAACTGCCTGGCCCATTAGTTTCAGCCTCTCACATCTTGCTTTAACCCATGTTTAGTAATCTATGTAGTACCACAAGGTGGTGGCTTACCAGGAAAGATTCAGCATGTCTGACCTGGCAGCTGGCTCCATGGCGTCTGCCCCACTGCCTTCTTTCTCCCAGCATTCTGTTCTGTCTTCCCTGCCTACCTATATTCTGACCTATCAGGCCAAGCAATTTTCTTTATTAATAACCAATGAAAGCAACAGATAGAAGATCCACCTACACACAGTTCTTTTGAGTTATTTCATTTTTCTAGGTGCTTATACATTCTATATTTGTCTTGAATCTTTGCTAATGTGATTGTTTCTGTTTTGAAGGCAATTGGCTGTGGTATTGTTGAAAGCATACTAAACTGGGTGAAGTTTAAGGCCCAAATCCAGTTAAACAAGAAGTGTTCAGCTGTAAAGCATACCAGAATCAAGGGAATCCCAAAACTTGATGACGCCAACGATGCAGGTACACATTTAACGTTTACTTCAGTAGCAGCAGCATATGTGGATGTGCAGCAAAATAGTTTAACCAGTTTCCTGCCGGGCAGTAGTGGCACACACCTTTAATCCCAGCACTTGGGAGGCAGAGGCAGGTGCATTTACAAAGTTATTCTGTGAGTTTGAGGCCAGCCTGGTCTACAAAGTTCCAGGATAGCCAGAACTGTTACACAGAGAAGCCGTGTCTCAAAAAATTAACCAGTTTCTTGTTGAATATTTAGGTTATTTCTAATTTCAGGCATTTTAAATGCTACTGAGATGATTTTAAGTACAGTAATCTACCTAACAAGCATTTGCAGTCTAAAATCAAATGAATATTCAACAGCAACGTCAATATTATGAGGAATTAAGATATTAGGCCGGGCATTAGTGTCACACGCCTTTAATCCTAGCACTCAGAAGGCAGAGGCAAGTGGATCTCTGTGAGTTTGAGGCCACCCTGGTCTATAGAGCAAGTTCTGTGACAGCCAGGGCTGTTACACAATGAAATTCTGTCTTGATAACCACACAATCCCACCCCACCCCCAAAAAAGGAGATGTTATAGTGCTCTGTAGGGGGTATATTTCCAGACCCTCAGTGAACACCAGAACCATGGATAATAATACCAAACCCTGTTATGTGTTGTTTCTCTTATGATTATGATACTGATGATAAAAACACAGAGTAGCTGGTAGAACAGTTAAAGCCACGTGTACTATAATAACTTATGTCTTACTGTACTACACTTATCCCATGAAGGTTTTGGAAATGTTATGTCATAAAAATTTTAATAAGTTCAGACATTCCTTTATCTCTAACACAGGCAGGCAAATCTCTATATTCAAGGCCAGACTGGTCTATATAGTGAGTTTTAGGCCAGCCATGGTTAAATAATGAGAGATATGAATAATACAAGCATTATGATGCTGCATTTGTTTACTACATAAGGATTATTTGAATTTGCATTCAAGACAAATGATCTGATGACTGAAAAAGCTGTTAAATGACGAACAGTCAGATAGTGTGTGAGCACTTTTAACAAAGGTGGGATTGCATGAAGTTTTAAAACATCAGACAAAACTAATGAATTGTTTGTTTCTTGAACCTCTAAAAAATGTTTTTATTTATTTTAATTTGTATATGTGGTTCAGCACATGGTGTGGAGGTCAGAGAATGATTTTACAAATAATGGTTTCTCTCTTTCTACCATGTGGGCCCCAGATTGTCAGGTTTGGAGGCAAGGGCTATCTAGCTGGCCCTATTTTAGTTTATTTTTGAGACATAATTGTGTTATATAACCCAGACTGGTCTTGAACTCATGATTCTCTTTATCTCATTCTCTAAAGTGCTGGGACTACAGGCGTGAGCTGTGATAATTGGGCTTGAATTTTATACTTAGTATTCTCAGGCTATTGTTAATTGAAAATGTTCAAAGTAAAACCATGGGCCTAGAGAGTTGGCAATGTAGTTCCTGTACTGCTCTTGTAGAGACCCATGTTAGGCTCCTAGTGCTCATGTTGGATGGTGCAACTATCTGTTAACTCCAGCTCCAGGGCAAGCCACTGCCTCTGTCTTCTTCTGCAGGTACCTGTACTCACACACATAAACTCATACAGACACATAATTCAAAATAATAGAAATTTTTTTTCAAGTGAAGCATACATAAGGTGTACTACTGTATTAATTTACTATAAACCTTAACTGTAAAAAAATGTTTTAGGGGGAGCAGTGTTGGACAGTTGGTTCATTGCTTAAAAGCACTTATTGCTAATGGAGAGGACCTAGATTCAGATTCCCAGCACCCACATTGTGGCTCATAATTATCCATAACTCTAGTTCCAGGGCTCCAAAACCTTATTCTGATAATCTGTGGTACACATGCATACATGCGACCAAAACATTCATACATGTATACACACATAATTGTTGGGTCCACTTTACTCCTAAGACAATTTGTTATGGATTATTTTGCTTTAATATACTAAAGTTAATTTGTATATTTATGTTTTAGGGAGTCGAAATTCCACTGAATGTACACTTATCCTGACTGAGGGAGACTCAGCCAAAACTCTGGCAGTTTCAGGTCTTGGTGTAGTTGGAAGAGACAAATATGGGGTATTTCCTCTTAGAGGAAAAATACTCAATGTGCGAGAAGCTTCTCATAAACAGGTAGGCTGTAATGCTATTGTTGTAATCCTAATGTAGAGCCAATAGAGTATAACTCAGTGGTGCAGCACTTGTTTGGTGTGCATAAGGCCCAGTGTTTAATCCCAGCACTGCAAAAGTGCTGTGGGGGAAGGAATGGGATCTAAATCTAGTTTATAATACAGGAATCCATTTTTGTATATCATGTCCTCACTCACTGGGCATCTTAAAATATATTTTAGACTGTTATTTGAACAAATTGAGCATGCATGCGATGTATATATCCGTGGTCTCTATGCCTAGTAGCATACACACTTACACACAGAAAGAGAGAATGAGAAATGGGAGTTTAGATACTTTGAAGTTTTATCATAACAGGCCTGATTTTTCAAAGTGTAAGTAATAATTCTAAATGCTGAGGCAACATACATAATTATATCTCTTTATTCTTTTCCAATGTGTTTCAGATTATGGAAAATGCTGAAATTAACAATATCATCAAGATTGTGGGTCTTCAGTACAAGAAAAACTATGAAGATGAAGATTCATTGAAAACTCTTCGTTATGGGAAGATAATGATTATGACAGATCAGGTCAGCTATTTTAGATTTTTAAACTGATATCAAATGTTTGGGCTCAGCTGTCCACCTGCAAGCACATAGCACTGTACCTCACTATGCAGGTCCTATGTTATATTACTTTACTGTCATAAAAAGAGCTGACTCATTATCTCTAATGGACATCCGAGCAGATGTGCTGACATAATAAATTACATGTACAAGAGAAGTAAGTTTACTTTGAATAGGCTTTTTAAAACTTGCACAGAAGAATTTTTGAGAAATTGCCAAATCAGTCATAATTTTATTTCTAAACAGTTCTTTGCTCTTTGGCTTTTCAAATATTTACAGGACCAAGATGGTTCCCATATCAAAGGCTTACTGATAAATTTTATCCATCACAACTGGCCCTCTCTTCTGCGACATCGTTTTCTAGAGGAATTTATTACTCCTATTGTAAAGGTATACACGTTCTGGGATGTATCAAGACTCTTAAGGCCCGTGTTCAGCACTGATGGAACTGTAATTCTGGATGTGTTATATAGAGAGTCTACAATGTGTAAAGCCATAGCGATGTGTTTTTTACCATAGGTGTCTAAAAACAAGCAAGAATTGGCATTCTATAGTCTTCCTGAGTTTGAAGAATGGAAGAGTTCTACTCCAAATCATAAGAAATGGAAAGTCAAATATTACAAAGGTTTGTGATAAAGCCTGCCTACAAATTCTCGGTTTTGTTATGTGTTGTATGAGGCTAAATGGGGGTAACTTACCTGTTTTGTTTACTTCTATAGGTTTGGGGACCAGCACGTCAAAGGAAGCTAAGGAATATTTTGCAGATATGAAAAGACATCGTATTCAATTCAAATACTCTGGGCCTGAAGATGATGCTGCAATCAGCCTGGTGAGTTTGAGTCATGCTGTACATGTACATTCTGCTTTCAGAAGTCACTGCTAGGCTGGTCGATTACACCTGTTAAGTTTACATCGAAGAGTGTTTTATGAAATAAAATGTTTCTGAAAGATCTAGGTATTTGAAAAACCAGGACTTTTGATGTTTGTTTGTATGGAAAAGATATTTGGAACCAATAAGCACCAGTGACATTTTTCCACCTTTTAATCCATAGGCCTTTAGTAAGAAACAGGTCGATGATCGAAAGGAATGGTTAACTCATTTCATGGAAGACAGGCGACAGCGGAAATTACTTGGTCTTCCTGAGGTAAGAATTTTAATCTGTCCCACTAAATAACTTGAGAATTGATGCTATACCAAATTGAAATTATTAAATAGTATTTTTAATTAAAAGTTTGATGTAATAACTATAGTATACAATAGTGGTCCTATATGTATGAAAGCACTGAAAAAATTCTTAATGGTATTTTGGGGGGGCTAATTCAAGACAGGGTTTCTCTGTATAGTCCTGGAACTCATAGGTTCTCCTTAGTGCTGGGATTAGAAGCTTGCACCACTACCACCCAACAATATAGTCTTAAAGTTATGTGACAAGGCATTTCTCAAATGTTTATGCTGATGCTGCTGTAAACAGTTAGTATGCAATCAGTCATCTGTAAGTATGTGCCTTTGTAGTATGAAGTGAATGACAAGCAGCTAGGCTGGGCTGCACAATGAGTCTCCAAAAAAAATAAATTTTAAGGACTGGAGCAACAGCTGAGATTGAGTGTTTGCGTGTTGTATAGAAAGCCTGGAGTTTAATTCTCTGTACTACTCCCCTCCCCCAACAAAAAAAAGTTTAATATTTTATACACTGCAAAGTTGTTTAAACAGCAGCCTCATATACCTATTGTTTTTCCTTTTTGATTGTTTATTTTTCAAGACAGGGTTTCTCTGTGTGGCTTGCCTGTCCTGGAACTTGCTCTATAGACCAGGCTGGCCTTGAATTCACAAAGATCTGCCTGTCTCACATTCCCAAGTGCTAAGATTAAAGGCATGCGCCTCCACTGCCTGGCTCACCTATCATTTTTTCAAGGACTGAAGAATTATCAGACAAATGATATCTCTAATTGTTTATATTTTTGTATTAGGCATTGTTAAGTCTAGTACTTTATTTTCAACCAGATCATCTAATACTGTCTTGGACCCCTTAGGATTATTTGTATGGACAAACCACTACTTACCTGACCTATAATGACTTCATAAACAAGGAACTTATCCTGTTCTCAAATTCTGATAATGAAAGATCTATTCCATCTATGGTAGATGGTAAGCACCAATGCTTTTGTCTGTTTTTAACGTAAAATGGTGATTTGTGCTTAGAAATTGCCAAATTAAAAATGCTAATGGTTGATTGTCCTTTCATTTTAAAGGTTTGAAACCAGGGCAGAGAAAGGTTTTGTTTACTTGTTTCAAACGAAATGACAAGCGAGAAGTGAAGGTTGCCCAGTTAGCTGGGTCAGTGGCAGAAATGTCCTCTTATCACCATGGTGAGGTAAACCCACAATCTTTAACACTTCTAGAATGCCTTAATGCAGAAATAATTGAAAGTTACTCTCTAAACATATTTCATGTAAGTGTAAACTGTTATATCCATGATAGAACGATTTGTTAAATATTTCAAAACTAAATATGATTGACCTTTTGACTAATAGTTCTATTTCTAGAAATAACATTCCTATTAGGAATACTTGTCTGTAAAGTTATATTCATAAATTTTTCAGTAAGATTTAGTATTACTGTATGATATCAAAATTTAGACACCTAGAAGTCTTATGTTTGGACACTATTTCTGCCATATATTTCTCTTGAAAACATCATTATAAATATTTAAATCTTAAAACTGAGAGGATTATTGTGTGACTTAGTTGTGATAGTGAACACACAGGCACACATTTATTTTCATTTTTGGATTAGATTAATGATTTGTCTTTTCCCTCCACAGATGTCACTGATGATGACCATTATCAATTTGGCTCAGAATTTTGTGGGCAGTAATAATTTGAACCTCTTGCAACCTATTGGTCAGTTTGGTACCAGGCTGCATGGTGGCAAGGATTCGGCTAGTCCTCGATACATCTTTACTATGCTTAGGTGAGTTTGCTTTTAGTGACTTGACATTTTGAAGCAATATGAAACCAAAGTATTAAACATTCAATGTTATAGTCAGTTTCCAGCCACTTTTGCAACAACACTGAGCAGTTATTAATCATTGTCCTGGAAATATTTGGACAACTATTCTGATTCTCTGTTCACTTTCTTGGTTCTGTGTTCTTACCCTCTTTCCCACCCTAAATAATGGCCTACCTAAGACCTACTAACTACACTCCTTTCTCAAATGAGCAAATAAATTATGTCTGACTGCCCTCTCACTAATTAGTATCCTAATCAATTCCAGCTGGGCATGGTGGTGCAAACCTATAGTCCCTGTACTCAGGAGGCAAAAGGAGGGACATCTTGAGTTTGCTGCCAATCTCAATTTACAGAGTGAGCATCTGTCTCAGAAAAGCCACTCCCAATCCAAAAAAGTATATACACACACACTTCCTCCAAAACCAAGTCCTGGACTGAGATTAGCTTCGTCAGTAAAGTGCCTGCTATACAAATGTAGATCTGAGTTCAGTCCAGAACTCAAAATTTTAAGAAAATGTCAGAGCTGGACAGTAGTGGCACACGCCTTTAATCCCAGCACTTGGGAGGCAGAGGCAGACCGAACTCTCTATTCCAGGACATCCGGGCTTACTCAGGGAAAGTCTGGCAGGGTAGTGGTCCGGTCGTCTGAAGAGGTGGCACAGGAGTTAAGAACACTTGCTGCTCTTCCAAGAAGATGTTCCATTTCCAGCATCCACATGTTGACTCACGAATGTCTGCAACTACAGTTCTGAGGGATCCAGTGTCTCTACTGGCCTCCTTGAGCCTCACACGGTGCACAAACGTACATGCAAATAAAACAACTGTACACATAAAATTATTTTTATTAAAAGGGGACGTAATGGCACACCTTTGTAATCCCAACACTGGATTCCTTCCTGGGGATTTGCTAGTCAACCAGCCTAGACCTGTGAAGCTTCAAATTAGTGAAAAATGCTGTCTCAAAAAAACAAACTTGTAGATGGCTCCTGAGGAATGGCACTTGAATTTGTCCTCTGACTTTTACACGAGTGCATACGCATACATATATACCTACTCATAAAAGATAATAAAAAAAGCAATAGTTCTTTTATTTGTTTGTTTATATTTTTTGAGACCATCTTATTCTGGAACTCACTATGTAGACCAGGCTGGCCTTGAACTCAACTCATAGAGATCCACCTGCCTTTGCCTCTTGAGTTCTGGAAATAACTATAAACTATACTCAGCAGGTCTTTTTAAAATATGTTATCCAGGTTGAGCTAGCTCCTGACCTGAAGTAATCCTCTGTGTTAGCTTTCCAGAGGCATATGCCTAAAGCCTTGCATCTTAACACTTTCTGTTGCTGTTTTCTAACACCCTACCCACTTCAGCATTCTTTTGTGCATATATATGCATGTATGGGTGAACTTGGGTGGCATCCACCCCGTTTCTTGTTTTTTTTTTTTTTTAAGATTTATTTATTTATAATGTGTACAACATTCTTTCCATGTATGCCTGCATGCCAGAAGAGGGCACCAGATCTCATAGATGTCTGTGAGCCATCATGTGGTTGCTGGGAATTGAACTAGGACCTCTGGAAGAGCAGTCAGTGCTCTTAACCTCTGAGCCATCTCTCCAGCCCCCGTTTCTTGTTTTTAAGGCAACACCTCTCTCCAGGAGTCCACCTGTCTTCATCTGCTGGACACTCATTATTTTTACTTGGGTTATTCTAGGTTTAAAACTCAGGTCCTTGTGCTAGCATATAGATTGAGCTGTCAGCACAGTCCAGCACTCTTTTTATTTGGTTTGGTTTTGATTTGGATTCTTTGAAGCAGTCTTCATATATATCCAAAATAAGCCTCACACAAAATCTCCTCTCACTGCATCCCTAAGTACCAGGATTATAGATGTGTTGCTACAGCACTCATTTCTTTGTGCCCCAAGTAATCATTTTAATAATTTTCCTTTTTTAGAATTCTGCCCTACTGAATACCTGTTCATTATCTATCTACCTGTACTAAATCATGAGCTTGACAGACTTTTGTTTGGGTTTGGAGCAAGGTCTCACTATGCTCCTTGATGGGCCTGGAACTCACATAGACCTGCCTGCTATCTCCGCTTTGTGCCACCATGCCCAACTGAATGTGAGAAGTGTCAAGGCCATTTTACTAATGATATTCTTTGTTTTCTTTAGCCCTTTGACTCGGTTGTTATTTCCACCGAACGATGATCACACATTGAAGTTTTTATATGATGACAACCAACGTGTTGAGCCTGAATGGTACATTCCTATTATACCTATGGTGCTGATAAATGGCGCCGAAGGAATTGGTACCGGGTGGTCCTGCAAAATCCCCAATTTTGATGTCCGTGAAGTCGTAAATAATATCAGACGAATGTTGGATGGAGAAGAGCCTCTGCCCATGGTAAGTGTTCTGGGTTAGGAACTTTGTTTTTCCTCAGGCATAGTTGAGTAAATTCTACAATAAAGATTATACAGGTACAAGATTTATTTTAGGGGCTGGAGGTGGCTCAGTGGTTTAGAGCACTGCCTGCTCTTCCAAAGGTCCTGAGTTCAATTCCTGGCAACCACATGGTGGCTCACAACCATCTGTAATGAGGTCTGGTGTCCTCTTCTGGCCTGCAGACATACACACAGACAGAATATTGTATACATAATAATAAATAAATAAATATTTTTTAAAAAAGATTTATTTTATACTTTGGATTTGTTTGAACATATTTGTGATTTACCATTTAGAAACCTTTTTTCTTGTTAATTTAGCTCCCAAGTTATAAGAATTTCAAAGGTACTATTGAAGAACTGGCTTCAAATCAGTATGTGATTAGTGGAGAAGTAGCAATTCTGAATTCCACAACCATTGAAATCTCAGAGCTTCCCATCAGAACGTGGACCCAGGTAAGTAACTGTTGATTTCTTGTTTTTTCAAGTGAAAGAAGCCAACAATAGTTGGTATTGACTATTCAACAAGGGACTCCTTACAAAAGGATTACTGTGTTTTGTTTTTGGTTTTTAGACTTACAAAGAACAAGTTCTAGAACCCATGTTGAATGGCACTGAGAAGACACCCCCTCTTATAACAGATTATAGGGAATACCATACAGACACCACTGTGAAGTTCATCATAAAGATGACTGAAGAGAAATTGGCAGAGGCAGAGAGAGTGGGACTACACAAAGTCTTCAAACTACAGACTAGCCTCACTTGCAACTCAATGGTATGTCTTATTTTGTAAAAGATACATCTTTCAAATCTAGTATTTTTAGGTATGTTGGTCCCCTCTGATAATCCTCGCATTCCAGAGACAAAAGGATCACAATGAATTCCAGAGCTATCTTAGGCTTGTATAGTCAGACCCTGTCTCAGAAAGAAAGGCTGGAAAGATGGCTCAGGACTTAAGAGAAATTAGTGTTTCTTCATTGGACCTGGGTTCAGTTCTCAGCAACTACATAGCAGTTCACAACTATGTAACTCAGTTCTGAGCGATTCAGGGTCCCCTTCTGGCCTCCATGGGATAGTGCTTCAAGCACATGTTGTAATACAAACATGCAAGCAAACATCCATTTATGTAAAATGTTTTTTTTAATTAATAATTGATTTTTAAAAGGATATCGGGGGGCTGGAGAGATGGCTCAGCTGTTAGGAGCACTGATTGCTCTTCCAGAGGCCCCGGGTTCAATTCCCAGCACCCATATGGCAGCTATCAGCTATTTGAGAGTCCAGTCCCAGGGGATCTGACACCTTCACACCAATGCATATAAAATAAAGTTAAATAAATCATCTTTTTAAAAGGTATGTCAGGTAACTTTTATAAAAGTTACCCAATTTATTGAATCTTTTCTTCTTTTCCAGGTGCTTTTTGACCATGTAGGTTGTTTAAAGAAGTATGATACTGTGGTGGATATTCTAAAGGACTTCTTTGAGCTCAGGCTTAAATATTATGGATTAAGAAAAGAATGGCTTCTAGGAATGCTTGGTGCAGAATCTGCTAAACTGAATAATCAAGCTCGTTTTATATTAGAGAAAATAGACGGCAAAATAATCATTGGTATGTAAATGTCTACTAAATATTTACAGTGTGGGGTAGCTTTTCCTAGATCGTTTATTGTTTGTAGAGTTTTAGTGGTTCTGGGGCTCACATTCAGAGCCTTTACTTGCTAAATAAGCATGTACTCTGTATTAGCCTCACCCCTGCACCCTAAACTGATCATCTAAAGAAATCAAGACTGAATATTTAGATAGGAAGACTAGAGAATTAAAAGACCTTGTGTAGGACTGGGGTGTATCTCAGAGTGGTAGAATGCCTTCCTGACATCCACAGGGTCCTAGGTCTGACCACAGCAACTGCATCAACTTTCTGTGGTGGAGCACATTGTTATCCCAGCACTAGGGACAGGGAGCAGGAGGCTCAAGGCTACATGGTGGATTTTAAACCAGCCCATACATGGGACCTTGTCTGAGAAAAAGACCTTGTTTTACTAATTGATCACAAGAAGAGACACTGGTCTGATCTTAAAATGAAGAAGGTTATAAATAAATGCCTTTTAAAGAAAAGAAGACTGAAAAATAGTCAAATCTTAGGGATGTTTGTTTTACATTTTGTTATATTGAAAATTTTATAAGCAATTAGCAGGGTTTAAAGTAAGAAAGGAGTCTTGACTAAATTAGGTATAAGAATAGAGCTTAGAGGATGTAGCTCAACTCTAGCATAACCAACTAAGAAAGCCAGCAATATTTTCTTAAGGCAGGGTTTCTCTGTGTAACAGCACGCACCATTACCACCTGATGAAAGCCAGCAATATTAAAAAGTTATAGGAAGTCCCAAAATATAATAGCACCAGTTACTGGTGATAAGACTAATTTTCTCATAGTATACAAAAGTGTTTAGCTTAATAATGTTTGTTTTCATACCTACTTAAAAGCTTTAGCGTAGGGCTGGAGAGATGGCACAGAGGTTAAGAGCATTGCCTGCTCTTCCGAAGGTTCTGAGTTCAATTCCCAGCAACCACATGGTGGCTCACAACCATCTATAATGGGGTCTGGTGCCCTCTTCTGGCCTGTAGGCATAAACATAGACAGAATATTGTATACATAATAAATAAATAAATAAATATTAAAAAAAGAGGGATCTGTTTTAAAAAAAAGCTTTAGCATATCAGCCAACTTATTTGATAGATGCTATTGATTCAGGCAAGGCTAAAATGAATGATACTGGGCATGACTAGAATGGAAAAAAGAAAAGGGGGGGATTATTTGGCTGCTTGGAATAGCCCAATCTTCTTACAGAGTGAATATCGAGCGTCTGAATGTGTAATCTAAGTTGGAGAGATGGCTAAGTGGTTATAACACTTGTCGCTCTTACAGAGAACCCAGGTTCAGTTCCCAGCACCCACATGGTAGTTCATTACCATCCATAACTCCAGTCCCAAGAGATCTGATGCCTTCTTCTGTCCTGCACAGAATATTTAAACCTAGGCTAGAAGGGTGCTGGAGAGATGGCTCAGGTCCTGAGTTCAATTCCCAGCCACCATATGGTGGCTCACAACCATTTATAATGAGATCTGATGTCCCCTTATGGCTTGCAGGCAGGCATGCACTGTATACATAGTAAATAAGTAAATCTTTATAAATAAGTAAAGCCTAGGTTGGGCAGTGGTGGCACACACTTTTAATCCCAGCACTCAAGAGGCAGAGGCAGGCAGGTCTACAGAGGGAGTTCCAGGGCTACATGGAGAGACCCTAGTCAAAAGGGGGAAGAAAAAAAACAACGTAACTCATATCAAGTTAAATTAAAGAAAGAGTGGTACTCTTTATATTGGTACTGACTTTGACTATCCCTCAAAGCATAACTGAATACAACAGACATTGAAAGAGGTCGTGTGCTGTGGTGATTAAGAGCATCAAGCTTTGTGGAGACTGCTAGAGCTTTAAATCAATGAAACATTGCAATAAAAGCCAGAATACATAATTGAGTCACAGACTCTTCAGAGGTGGAGGCTATAATTCTTTTGTGGTCTTTGACAGTTATATAGATTTCAGCCTCATCTATGATCTAAAGAATCCCCAGGTAATTCACCTTTGTCCTGCTTCACAGAAATTGAGGCAAAACATAGACAGCTGAATTTCCTGTTTTGTGGATTTGGGTTTGTTTGGTTTTGGTTTTTCAAGACAGGCTTACTCTATGTATCCCTGGCTCTCCTGGAACCCTTGTAGATTAGGCCTTGAACTCACAACTGCCTGTCTTTGTCTCCAGAGTGTGAATTAAAGGTGTGCACAACCACCTGGCTCAAATTTTCCAATTTAATCTTGTGACTTGATGTAGAAACACTTTATCCTTTTTTAAAATCTTGTTCAAAGCTATCTCTCCCTCTTTTCTCAATAGAAAATAAACCTAAAAAAGAGTTAATTAAAGTTCTAATTCAGAGAGGATATGATTCTGATCCTGTGAAAGCCTGGAAAGAAGCTCAGCAAAAGGTAATTTCGTTACTATTTATCTATTGGCTACGGCACACATGCATGCAGAGCACCATACACAAAGATAAAATGGGGGAAAATTTTTTTAATTAAAAAATGTAAAATTTCTTTTCTTGCGTTTCTAGAGGTCACAAGTAAAAAAATAATCAAGGACTCTATATGTTTGTATTTCACGTTCTACATTTTAATTTGTCTTTTAGGCTCCCGATGAAGAAGAAAATGAAGAAAGTGACAATGAAAACAGTGACTCCACAGCAGACTCTGGACCAACTTTCAACTACCTTCTGGATATGCCCCTCTGGTATCTCACCAAGGAAAAGAAGGATGAGCTGTGCAAGCAAAGAGATGAAAAGGTCAGTTGTAGAAGAATGATATGGTCAACAGTTAATATTGTTTTGATGGGAAAAACTGTTGTGTATAAAAATACTATTTGTACATATTTACTACCTCAATTTTTTGTAATCTTATGAAGGAACAAGAGCTCAACACATTAAAGAAAAAGAGTCCATCAGATTTGTGGAAGGAGGATCTGGCTGTTTTTATTGAAGAACTGGAGGTATGTGTTTATAAAATTTATATTATATTAATTATTAATTATACTTACATTAATACTTATATTAATACTTACAAACTAGCAGCATGTTCACTCTTAAGTATTTATTTTTCTTATGTGTTTGTGTGTTGAGGGGTGTGGGTAAGTGCAGGTGCTCACAAAGGCCAAAGGGACCAGTCCCCTGGAGCCACAGTTACAGTGTGGGTGCTAAGATGAACTCATCCTCAGCAAGAGCAATGAGATCTCTTAACCACTGAACCATCTGTCCAGCTCAAGTAGCATACCTTTTTTATCAAGAAACTTCAGCCAGCCGGGCGGTGGTGGTGCACGCCTTTAATCCCAGCACTCGGGAGGCAGAGGTAGGCAGATCTCTGTGAGTTCGAGACCAGCCTGGTCTACAAGAGCTAGTTCCAGGACAGGCTCCAAAGCTACAGAGAAACCTTGTCTTGAAAAAACAAAAAAAGAAACTTCACATTTGATAAAAGAAGAAATACAGAAGAAAGAATACATCCCAAAATAGGTTGGGTATGGTTGCCACTTAGATGTTAAACCTGTAATCTCTGACTAGGTCAGGAACACCAAAATTTGAGGCCAGCCTGGGTTACCCAGTGAGTTCAAGACCAGCCTGAATTATATATGTAATAAGACCCTGTCAAAATCCAAGTACTAGGAATACAATTGTAGACTATTTACCATACATGTGTAAACTTTTGCCCTCCATGCTTAGCACATAAAAAAATAGTAACATAAAGGGAAAAAATTAGGCAGAATGTGGTGAACATGACTGTAATTCTAGCATTTGTAAGGAAGATGAGGAGTTGAAGGTCACCCTCAGATACGGGGACTTTGACGCCATCCTGCACAATATGAAAACAAAAGCAGAGAGGGCAATCAAGATGGCTCAACAGGTGAAGCACTTGCTGCCCAAACCTGTGTTCAAACCCCAGAGGTCAGATAAGGAGGAAGGAGAGAGCTGATTCCACAAAGTATTCCTCTAGTTCCCACATGTTTGCTGTGACATGCATGTGCTCACACATACAGTAATGAAAATATATTTTTAAAGGGAGGAGAGAAACATTATTAAATACTAGTTAGCATAAAGTAAATAATGGGAAGAAATACACTAAAATTAATATTTTTACAGAAAAGAACCAGTGTTAAATCACTTTTAGAGGTGGCCCCTCTATTTCAGAATGTCCTTTGTTACATAAATCTCCTTAGCAATACTTAGTTTCTTAATATTAGAAATGTGTGTGTGTGCATATATACACACTCACATAGCATTTGTCCTTTAACATGGTTTTCTCTTTGTCTTCAGAAAGATTAAATGATGAAATTGATATAGGCACCTAGTTCTCCTGCTCTGCCTTCCCAAAGTCAGCCACACTGTGCCTTCACTAAAGCTGATCACAGATTTACATTAAATTGTAAAAACAGCAAATTCTTAACTGTTGCTTGTTAGGTATCATGTTTTCTTCACCTACGAATTTGTTCTCATAATTCCCTTTATAGGTTGTTGAAAACAAGGAAAAGCAAGATGAACAAGTAGGACTTCCTGGAAAGGGAGGGAAGGCGAAGGGGAAGAAAGCACAAATGTCTGAAGTCTTGCCTTCTCCTCAAGGAAAACGAGTTATTCCCCAAGTGACCATGGAGATGAAAGCAGAGGCAGAAAAGAAAATTAGGAAGAAAATTAAGGTAATACTTGAAGCTTATTTCTCTTTAAAAATGAAATAAATTAAGACCAGTGAGATGACTCAGGTAAATGTTTGACCCCAAGTCTGAACAATCCAAATCCAGTCCACATGGTGGGAGAAGAGTACTGACCTCTGACCATAAATAAGTATAATACTTTTTTTAAGTGGAGCAAGTTATATCTAAATTTCTAAGCCTGTTGTTTGGAATGTATCATGTTTCTGATCCACTTTCCTTTCTCAAGCACCCGATGTTTTTAAATATTTAAGTATAAAATATCATAACTACACCTTTATTTGGATCTCCTTTAATATCTTATGTCTATGGATGTTTTGCCTACATTTGTGTCTACACATATGCATGTGTAGTACCCAAAGAAACCAGAAGAAGACCTTGGATCCCCTGGAACTGGAGTTAAAAATGGTTGTGACGGGGCTGGAGAGATGGCTCAGAGGTTAAGAGCATTGCCTGCTCTTCCAAAGGTCCTGAGTTCAATTCCCAGCAGCCACATGGTGGCTCACAACCATCTGTAACGGGTCTGGTGCCCTCTTCTGGCCTGCAGGCATACACACAGACAGAATATTGTATACATAATAAATAAAAAAAAAAAAAATGGTTGTGACCCTCCATGTGGGTGCTGGAAATTGAACCCTGGTTCTCTAGAAGAGTAGCCAGTGCTCTTCATCACTGAGTCATATCTCCAGCTTTCGATTTTAGATTTGTTTTGTTTTGTTTTTTTCCAGTTAGAGTCTCAATATATTGCTCTAGCTGTCCTGGAGCTCACTATGTAGACCAGGCTGGCCTTGAACTCACAGAGATCTGACTGTTTCTGCTCCCGTGTGCTGGGATTAAAGGCGTGCGCCACTACTGTCCTCTACTATTCTAGATCTCTTAAACAAAACCCAAAGAAAAATATATTCTTTCACTGTATTTGTGTCTGTGTCTATCTATATGTGAATATTTGACTTTATTATTCCAAATAATTAGACAGAAGTTGAGTGTTTCTGTCTTGCTGGGATTTGTTTCTTACATGTTGCTGTTTTTTTAGAGTGAAAATGTTGAGGGCACGCCTACTGAGGATGGTCAGGAACTAGGAGGCCTTAAACAAAGACTAGAGAAGAAGCAGAGGCAGAAGAGAGAGCCAGGTATAACAACATGTTGAGCAAGGTGGTATAAACTCTAAAGTGTTATTAGTATGTTCTACATAGATATTCAATGTTTTTGTAGCCTGGATTAAGTATTGTAAAGGAAGGCTGTACGTGACTTACATTTGAGCCTTATGTTGTCTTTGATTTGTTTTAGAAAGACTCTTGTAGAATAGCTAGTGACTTGAATTCCTTGGTTGGAATCTAAAATAGCTCCTCCCCTTTCCAGGAAGTCCTGAATGTTTGTCTTGTTCTTCCTTGGCTTCAACAGCCTACAAAAGGGATATATGAGAGCAAATTCATAAGCATTAAAAGCATTATCACAGCCTAGTCTGCCCTTACCATCTGTGTGAGCAAACACGGATGACATAAAGAACAAGAGGTGACTATACAAGAATTAATTATCTCCTAGTGACCCTCCAGATCTGAGATATCAGCTCTATTCTATATCTCTAGATCTGTTTCTTAGGGAACTTTGATGTTTAGACATTTGTATCGCATTATTTACTATAAAAACATCATTTACTTATGGGATTAAATGGCCAAACTCTGTACTCTATAGGAATAGAAAATGTGTGTGTTGTACTCACAGTTGTACCCTCAGCGCCATTACATTATGTAGATAATGATGAAGAAACCAGAGTATATCAATATAGTTAATTTCTGGGCCAGTGAAATGGTGTAACATGTACAGGAGCTTGCCACCACTAGTGACATCCTGAGTTTGATCCCAAGGACCCATATAGCAGAAGGAGAGAACTAACTCCCATAAGTGGTCCTCTAGCCTTCACTCAAGTACCTTTGCCCAAACACACACGCACAAATACAGTAATGTAAAACTTTTTTTTTTGAAGTATGAATCCCTATCTCCTTTGTAGGTACCATGGCAAAGAAGCAAACTACATTGCCATTTAAGCCCATCAGAAAAGGAAAAAAGAGAAACCCTTGGTCCGATTCTGAATCAGATATGAGCAGTAATGAAAGTCATTTTGATGTTCCTCCACGAGAAAAAGAACCACGAAGAGCTACAAGTAAGGAAAAATACAGAACGTGCTAGCTGTGCTAGAAGATTTGAATGGCCAATTAACTTCAGGGTACTAAATTCAAGATTACTGCCTGTTAGAACAGCAAATCAAATTTTGAAAAATCAAAGTATCTTTTAGGATAATAAACTGCAGCTTAGGTGGTCAGTGGTGCACAGCTTTCATCCCAACACATGAAAGATGGAGGCAGAGCCGGGCGGTGGTGGCGCACGCCTTTAATCCCAGCACTCGGGAGGCAGAGGCAGGCGGATCTCTTATGAGTTTGAGACCAGCCTGGTCTACAAGAGCTAGTTCCAGGATAGGCTCCAAAACCACAGAGAAACCCTGTCTCGAAAAACCAAAAAAAAAAAAAAGAAAGACAGACAGAGGCAGGCAGATCTCTGTGAGTTCTAGGCCAGCCTGGTCTACAGAAGCAAGTTCTGGGATAGCCAGGGCCACACAGAGAAACACTGTCTCTAGAAACCAGAAGTTAAAAGTTAACTTTTATATGATGGATGGATGGATAGATAGATAGATAGATAGATAGATAGATAGATAGATAGATAGATAGATAGATAGATAGATAGATATGACTTTTATATGCCTTAGTTTAACTTTATATATATTCATAAAATGTTAAGTCAGGGACTGGGGAGATGGTGCAGTGGTTAGGAGCACTTGCTGCTCTTCCAGAAGACCTGGGTTCAGTTCCCAGCACCCAACATGGCAGTTCACTACAGACTGTAACTCCTGTTCCAGGGGTTCTGACTCCCTCTTCTAGCACCCATGGGTATTGGGCATGCACATAGTATACAAACATACATGCGGGCAAAGCACACTCATGCACATAAAAGAAAATGATTGCTATGATAACACACAAGTATATACACACAAAAACACAAATTTAAAAAGTAAAATGTCAATTCAGCCTATGTTTAAATGTCTTTTTGGTTCCTAACAGCGAAAGCCAAATTTACAGAGGATTTGGATTCAGATGAAGATTTCTCAGGTTTTGATGAAAAGGATGAAGATGAAGATTTTTTCCCATTAGATACTAGTCCACCTAAGACCAAAATTCCACCAAAGTAAGAATTTCATCTAACACAGAATTTATTCATAGCTATTTTAATAGTCACTGGTGTGTTTATTGATCTTTGTTTGCCACATATAGAATTGATTGTCAGGATGCCTTCTCTGTGTGTTTTCTTTTTTTCAGAAATACTAAAAAAGCACTGAAGCCACAGAAAAGTACCATGTCTGGTATGTATTTAATAAAATGACTGGGTGCATGGGAGATGTCTCAGCTAAGCAAGCGTGAGGACGTGGGTCAGTGCACAGCACCTACATAAACAAGCGTACCCCTGTAATCTGAACACTCAGAATTTAGAGGCAGGAGGATTACAAGTTCAAAGCCAACTTGTGCTATAGAGCAAAGCTCTGTCCCTCCAAAACTAAAAAATTCAGCTAAGTTCTCAGAGTATTGATAATATTCCAAGAAAGTTATAATGAGAATGCACGTCAGGGACAGAGCAGCACATGGAATGTTTTAAATGCTTTTTGATCATTTCCCTTCCTGTTTGGAATAGTTGACCTTGAAGGTGATGTGAAGGACAGTGTACCAGCTTCTCCAGGCTCTGCTGCTGCTGACTTCCCAGCTGAAACTCAGCAGTTAAAGCCATCTTCCAAACAGACTGCAGCAGTGAAGAAGACAGTAGCCAAATGTAAGCCTGGATCTCTTAGAAGGTTAATTATTAGGGCTAACTGACTTTTCCAAGTCAATTTTAATTTTTTATTCTGAAAATGTCTATTGATGATGAAATTAAGTATCCTAGCTGGGTGGTCATGGCGCACGCCTTTAATCCCAGCACTCGGGAGGCAGAGGCAGGCGGATCTCTGTGAGTTTGAGGCTGTCTGGTCTATAGTGCAAGTTCCAGGACAGTCAGGGCTCTATACCTTGACTCAAACAGAATAATGAATGAATGTAGTAGCTTAAAATCAGTGCGTTACTCAGATTCTAGACATTACCTAGCGCATTTCTCTGACATGAAGGGAAGGAGCTTATAAGCAGTTGGAAGTAATCCATGTAAGATAATTCAGAAATCGGGCTGGAGAGATGGCTCAGAGGTTAAGAGCATTGCCTGCTCTTCCAAAGGTCCTGAGTTCAATTCCCAGCAACCACATGGTGGCTCACAACCATCTGTAATGGGGTCTGGTGCCCTCTTCTGGCCTGCAGGCATACACACAGACGGAATATTGTATACATAAATAATAAATAAATATTTTTTTAAAAAAAGATAATTCAGAAATCAAGGCTGGGGTATGGCTCAGTTGGTAGACTCCTGGTCTACAATATAAAATGCCTTGGAATTGATCCCCCTAGCACCGCATAAACCAGGTGTAGTGGTATATGCCCCCCGGGGCTTTCTCGCTGGCCAGTCCAACTTACTTAGGAACTACAGGTCATTGAGAGAGAGAGAGAGACCTTGTCTCAGAAAGAAGGCGATTATTCTAGAGTTCATTCCAGAGTTCACAATGAGAAATCACCAAAGGATGATCATGACCAGTACTCATGTTCACTTACAGCCCAGTCTTCAACCTCCACTGCTGCTGGTACTAAAAAGAGAGCTGCACCAAAGGGAACCAAATCAGATTCAACCTTGAGTGCTCATGGCCCTGAAAAGCCTGAACCTGCCAAAGCTAAGAGCAGCCGCAAAAGAAGGCAGTCTTCTTCTGACGATTCTGATTCTGATTTTGAGAAACTAACTTCCAAAGCTTCCGTGAGCAAGGTATTTATTGCTGCTTAATCCTTTTGTTCTAGAGACTTTGAAACATCTAACTTAGGTTTTGCTCTAAATTTTGCATATTTTTAAAGAAGTAAATTTAAACCTCAGAATTCATTATTCAATGTGTAATTTAGCTATAAGAAAGTTAAATCTGTCAGTCAGTGCAACAGTTGCTTTGGACCTTTTTCTTACTACTTAGTAGGAAGTGGTAGTGAAGTCTGGAATGACCCTATTGCATTAACAATATCAAATTACTTGGATTTTCTCTTTTTAGAAAGCCAAGGGAGAGAATCAGGATTTCCATGTGGACTTAGATGAGACTGTGGTTCCTCGAGCAAAATCTGGACGAGCAAGGAAGCCTATTAAGTACCTGGAGGAGTCAGATGAGGACGATCTTTTCTGATGTGACAGGGGACTGTTTTAGGAATGGTTTTACTGAGCTGGATTCATTTTAAAGTTACTTGAAGTTTTTCCCTAACCCCCTCTGAATTTAATTTGGGGAAGACTTTTATAAGACTATCCTAGTGAGTGGGCCCACGTGACCTTTGCCTTTGTACTCTACAGACTGTCCCAATGGTGACCTCACATGATACTGTTTTCTTCTGCTTTGTCTACGTTTTGTGTCTATTTCTTTGGTCTCTAAAATCTTGCTTGAAATTCTTTTGGATTCCACATAATTATATGGTCATTTCGGCATAACAGAACTTATTGATCATATACTAAGCTAAATGAGTATGTTTTCAAAAGTGCCCCCTGCCTCTTTTCCTATTTCCACTAGATATGTGGTAGCATGGTGTTTCTGTTTTCAGTTGTGTAGGTAGAATTCCACCACATAGAACTGGATAATTCTACTACAAATACGGTATTCAACTATGATGTTTTGCATTTTTGTTTAAGCCATGAGAAATTGCTCATACCCTTTGAACATCATCAGAGGCTGTAGAAAGTCACTTTGACTGTGTCTTCATGACCTCAGCACAGGCAGCAAGGAGGCCAGCTACGTGGCGTCCTGGCTTTCTTATGATGCCTTTCGAACATGAGATTACAGGGAGCAGGCAAAACTGCTCAGTCGTGAAGTGTGGTCCAGTCTAAGTCTCCATGCATAGTTTCACCTTGCGAGTGCAGAGACCTTTCTGTGTGTGGTACTTAAGTGCTGTTATCAATGTTTTTTGTAAATATTTAATATGTCTTTTCTATTCAGCTTAATTTCAACAATTTTGTACTTTAATAAATGTTCTAAAACATTGTGAGTCATTCATTCCTCTTATCTTAACCTACTTTATGTCCTCTCTGCAGTCTGAAATAAACCCTCTTCACTTCCCTTTCAGGACTGTTACAGCCAGATTGGGCTAAGACTGACAGTCTTTGGCTGGGTGAAGTATAAATAAAGAGTGGCAATGTGTCCTTTGTTGTTATTTTGTTTTTGTTGGTTTTTTGGTTTTCGAAACTGGGTTTCTCTAGGTATACCTGGAACTTGCTTAGTAGACTAGCCTGGCCTTGAACTCAGAGATGCACCTGCCTCTGCCTCCTGAGTGCTGGAATTAAAGGTGTGTGCCACCACCGCCCAGCTCAGCCTGCTTTCTTATAGAATCACCAGCCCAGGGATGGCACCACCCACCATGAGCTGGACCCTCTCCCATTCATCACTATTGAGAAAATGCCTTACAACTGGATCTCATGGAGGCATTTTCTCACCTGACGGTAGTTTGTGTCAAATTGACACACAAAACTGGCCAGTACGTGCATATTTTATTTTGTTATTTGGGTTTTATGAGATAGGATCTTTTGTAGCCCTGGCTCACCCTCAGACTAGCTACGTAGCAGAAACTGACCTTGAACTCCTGATCTCCTTCAGCCCTCTGAGTGCTAGGATTAAAGTTGTCCACCACCACCACCGCCCAGCTTGGTCCAGTTTTACTTAGAATCTTTTTCATGGCTGCTGAATTGTCTATGTCCTCCGCACTCAGGATATGTAGGTATCATGCTAGGAATGTAACTTCGTTGGTAGAGTCACAAGACACTGGATGAAGTCCCTGTCCCTGTGTAAATATAGTGTGGTAACTTCTGCCAGTAATCCTAGCACCAGATAGGTAGAGGCAAGGGCATCGAGAGTTCAAGGCCACTCTGTTAAATTTGGGTTTTTTTAGTTTGGTTTGGTTTTGGGTTTTCAAGACAGTTTCTTTGTGTATCCCTGGCTGTCCTGAAACTCAGTATGTAGACCAGGCTGGCCTTGAACTCAGAAATTCACTTGCCTCTGCCTCCTGAGTGGTGGGAGACAGAGATACCCTATCTCAAAACCAAAAAGAAAAAAAAAAAGCCTACTTTAGCCAATTAAGCTCTATTGGGAGCAACTAGTTAGAGAAAAACGGTAAATCCAATTCCTTTCTTAACCTCTTACATCAAAATTCACTCAAGGTACACTTGAGTTTTACTTTTTATGCTAGGGTGTAAAGTCCACAGCCTGCTGTGTGTTCTGGATATTAAACCAAAGCTACCACCCCACCCAAGATTAAATATTTAGTGTCAAAGGATAAGAAAATGTTTCCAGTGAGCTGAGATGACCAGCAAAACCTGACCGCCTAAATTGGATCTTTACCAAGAGATAGTTGGTAAAGTTTCAATAATAAAGTGGAAAGTTACCTAAATTTCCAACAGTCAAGGACATAGGAGCAAACAATAGGATTAGACTTAGTGAGTGCTCACTAAACAATTGTACTTCTTAACATTGTCATGTTGCTGAGGGAAAGAGGCAGCTTCAAGGCAAAGGTGGGACCCAAATCCATATAAGAAAAATCGGAAATAGGTCCTCTGGTTGGTCACGAGCTTCTCAGTAGAGCGGTTAGAGACTTGACCACTGACTACCCAAGTTACTAACATTCAAGGGAATTGTTTGAGATCTACCACTCAGAGTTTGGTAGTTAGAGGCATTTAGACCCTTTAGAGAAATTGTTTGCTTCCTGTATATATGAAGCATTGTTCATAAATGTTTATTACAAATAGTTATTGAGAGAAGGGGCTCAAAATCTCAGTGCATACGGCAGAGACATGACTAACCAGGGGACCTACTGGCCAGCCGGTCCAGCTGCAGCTGTGCTCCATGTTCAGTAGATACCCTGCCTCAAAAACTAAATGGTAAAAAAACACCCAGTGTTGACTCTGGCCTCTATACAGGTGATGCACCCACCCAAAAACATGAACACATGCATATAATGTACACACCAAAAACAGTGATTCAGACCTATCCAATATCTAAAACTTTCTTGGTAATTCCACTTGGGTAGCTTGTCTGAACAAGAGCTGGTGTGGTAGTGCACCTAATCTGTAGCACCAAGAGACCCTCTGTAAGTGTGTTGTAGAGCTAGAGATGGCACAGCAGTTTCAATTGCTCTTTCGGAGAACCTGTTCAATACCTCCATCAGGAGGCTCACAAACACCTGTAACCCCAGCCCCAAGAGAACCAACACCTCTGGCCTCCTGCGAAACTCAACTCATGTATATATGCTCCCCTCAACACACCCAAGTAATTAAAAGTAATAAAAGTTAAGAAATGTTACCCGGACCACCTAGTTAGGCATGTAACTCAAGTTCAAGAACAGACAGTTCAGTTAGTGAAGCCTCCATCTCTTAAGCAAAAGGTATCTATTAAAGCATAATTTACACAGGTGGGAAACTGGAAACAGCCTTGATGTCCAGCAGCAAAATTAGTTAAATTGAGCCAGGTTTGTCTCATACCTGTAATCTTTGCACTGCTGAGATAGAATCTCTGCAAGTTCAGTCTGAACTACAGAGTAAGACCGTGTCCCGGAAAAAAAAATCATTTCTCATTAGCAAGGTATTTATTATAGAGCCACTAAACATTTTTTTTTCCCCTGAACAAACATCCTCAGTCAGGCAGTGGTGGCAACGCCTTTAATCCCAGCACTCAGGAGGCAGAGACGAGTGTATCTCTGTGAGCTCAAGGCCAGCCTGGTCTATTAGAACAAGTTCCAGGACAGCCAAAGCTACACAGAAAAACCTGTCTCAAAAAAAAACGAAACAAAAGAATATCCTCCTGTTGGTGTTTGCTTTCTATTGCTGTGAGAAACACCAATGACCAAAGCAACTTGAAGAGGAAAGGGTTTGTTGGGCTTCTAGGTCCTGATCACGGTCCATCATTGAAGGAAGACAGGGCAGGAACTGAAGCAGAGACAACCCACGTTCAACTACCCTTTTTCTACAACAAAGTACCCCCTTCTCAGGGATGGCACCACCCACAATTGGCTGGACCCTCCCGTATCAGTCATTAATATTAAAACAAAAACGTAGCCGGGCGATGGTGGCGCACGCCTTTAATCCCAGCACTCGGGAGGCAGAGAGGCATGCGGATCTCTGTGAGTTCGAGACCAGCCTGGTCTACAGAGCTAGTTCCAGGAGAGGCTCCAAAGCCACAGAGAAACCCTGTCTCGAAAAAGCAAAAAAAAAAAAAAAAAAAAAAAAAAAAAAAAAAAAAAAAAAAAAACGTCCTACAGACAGTTGAATTTCCCTCTTCCTAGCTTCTGTTAAATTGACAACCAAACTAGCACAGTAGCCAGAGGTGAACCTGAGCTCTACCTCCCAAATGCCGGGATTACAAACCTGCAACACCACACCCAACACAATGTATTTAACTTCCGGAAACCGTCCTCTCAGTGGGTGGTCCTTAGAGCAGCAACCACACCACCTGGGAGCCTCTTAGAAATAGAGTGTTGGAGCTGGGCGATGGTGGCGCACACCTTTAATCCCAGCACTCAGGAGGCAGAGGCAGGCGGATCTCTGTGAGTTCGAGACCAGCCTGGTCTACAGAGCTAGTTCCAGGACAGGCTCCAAAGCCACAGAGAAACCCTGTCTCGAAAAAAAAAAAAAAAACAGAAATAGAATGTTGGTGCTGGAGAGATGGCCCTGTGTTCTCTTCACAGAACCCAGGTTCAATCCCCAGCACTCAACATGGCTGCTAAGGAGAGTCTAACTCCACTACCAGGGCATCTGTTGCCTCCTGGCCTCCACCAGTACTGTCCAAACATGGTACTCAGACATGCAGGCAGAACACCCATACACATAAACAGTGTTTTGTTTTTTAACAAAGAAAATAGAGTGTTGATCATACCCCAGAACTGTGGGGCTCAGAAACACTTTGTAGGGGGTTGTTTGGTTTTTTGAGACAAGATTTCACTACATTGTGTAGCTTTAGAGCCTATCCTGGAACTTGCTCTGTAGGCTAGCCTTGAGCTCACAGAGATCTGCCTGCCTCTGCCTCACGGGTGCTGGGATTAAAGGCGTGCGCCACCACCACCAGCTCAGAAGCACTTCTTTCCACAGCACTCTGGGGCTGGAGAGATGAGATGACTTGGGACCTGATCGCATTCTTAGGAATTGAAAACAAGGTGGTTTTCTCCTTTTCTGAGATGGGTTTCTGCTTTTTAGCCCAGCGTGGCCTTGATCTTCCTCCCTCAGGCGCGTCACCGCAGCTGTGACAGCCTTTGCTTCACCTCTGAATTTCTAAAGTGCCTCTTCAGACAAGCTTGGGCCTAGTCGTGAGCCTGCTTTCCACAGCTGCAGGTCACTTTTCCTGTTCCACAACTTCCCAGGAATGGAATAACAGTGTCTATGTTGTTGTGCCTACCTTTTTAAACTTGATATGATGTTTAAATTGTGTTCGTATTGTTAGGGGCTGGGGAATGGCTCAGTGGGTAAGGGAATTTGACCACACACTTGAAATTCTAGTTTGATTTCCCAAACCCGAATAAAGATGAAAGGAGAGACCCAACTCCACCAACTTGTTCCCTGACCTCAACATATTTGCTATATGGCACATCAGACACCCTCAATAATGATGATGATGATGATAATAATAAAAATAATGTACCCCACAATAATGGTTTTTAATAATAAATATTAGGGGCTAGAGAGATGATTAACATTTGTTGCTCTTGTAAAGGAGCAGGGTTCAATTCCCAGCACCTACTTCAAATCCATCTATAACTCCAGATCCCAGAGATCTAATACCTTCTCTGACCGCCTCAGCCACCAAGCACTCATATGTGCACAGACATACATGGAGGCAAAAAACTCATATACATAAAATTAAAACTATAAAACAACACAGGCAGTGGTGGTGCAATCTTTAATCCCAGCACTTTGGAGGCAGAGGCAGGCAGATCTCTGTGAGTTCAAGGACAGCCTGGTCTACAGAGGGAGTTCCAGGACAGCCAGGGCTACACAAATTCTGTCTTAAAAAAAAAACTTTAAAATGAAATGAAATGAAAAAATTATTACATAAAATTTAAAATGTAGCCGGGCGGTGGTGGCGCACGCCTTTAATCCCAGCACTCGGGAGGCAGAGGCAGGCGGATCTCTGTGAGTTCGAGACCAGCCTGGTCTACAAGAGCTAGTTCCAGGACAGGCTCCAAAACCACAGAGAAATCCTGTCTGGAAAAACCAAAAAAATAAAAAATAAAATAAAATTTAAAATGTACTCACATTGCAAGTATCAGTAGTTCTTTTTCTTTTTTTTTTTTTTTTAAAAATGTGTAGCCCAGGCTGGCCTCGAACTCGTGATCCTCCTGCCTCTGCCTCCTTCAGCAAATCCTACCGGCGTGCGCCACCACAACCGGCTCAGTAGTTCTTTTTCAAAACAGACAAAAATAGCTTCTTTTTATTATTGCTGAGTATTATTCCATTGTGTGGGTTTGTTGATCCACTCACCTGCTGATGGACATTTGGATTGTTTCCAGTTGGGCCTATTGTAAGTAAAGCTGTTGTGAATTGTATAGTATGTATCCATTTCACGCTTTTTTCACAGTGGGTGGGATTCCTGGCAGTGGGATCACCAGTCCCGTGTTTTACTCTACAAACTGAAGAGCTGTCTTTCCGAACAAGGGTTCGTATAGTCTCTCTCCACCCTAACATTTTCCTCCTGTTTCTTTTTTTTTCTTTTTTTTTTTTCTTTTTTGGTTTTTCGAGTCAGGGTTTCTATGTGGCTTTGGAGCCTGTCCTGGAACTAGCTCTATAGACCAGGCTGGTCTTATACTCACAGAGAGCCAACTGCCTCTGCCTCCCGAGTGCTGGGATTAAAGGCATGCGCCACCACCGCCTGGCTCCTCCTGTTTCTTTGTAAATGTTACACTCACCTACCTCAGGTTGCCCCAGTTCAAATCAAAAGATATACCAGCAAATGTCATTTTAGCTGAAGGAAAGGAAGCTCGGTCTGGAGCCTGGTCCTCTGACTCCAGTGTTTCTCAATAACTTTCCAGGAGCAGTTTCAATCTCGGTCCTTTGGGTAGAGACCTGCTTCCAGGGAGGGCGTGGCAGCCACTGGTTTAGGGTTGACCAGATTGCGGTTCTGCCTGCATCCTCCTCACCAGATGCTGGAGAAGACATCAGAGCGCTCTCACGACCTAACCAGCTACAGAACCGCGAAATAAGCCTGTGGTAATGACAGGACCAGGCAGTATGCCGCCACTGTGGCTGTGTACACACAAATACACATAGAGATACAGGCGCTTTGTTTTGTTTTGAGAGTCTTGTTCTATAGTCCAGGATAGCCTAGAGCTTGCAATTCTCCTGTCTCAACATCTGCAGTACAGGAGTTACCCATTTGTGTTTTTCTTAAAGATTTATTAATTATGTATACAGTATCTGTCTGCATGTATCCCTGCAGGCCAGAAGAGGGCACCAGATTTCATTATAGATGGTTGCTGGGAATTGAACTCAGGACCTCTAAAAGAACAGTCAGCACTCTTAACCTCTGAGCCATCTCTCAGCCCCTCCAGAAATTACCCATTTGTACTATACCACCTGGGCGCCTATACCTTGACATTTCCAAACACCAAAAACTCGGACCAGCCTGTGGGCAGGGCTTTGAAAGATGCTTCTCTTTCGTTTGTTCTTCTGTAAAGTCTATGTGTACGAGTGTATGACTGCATCACATGTGTGGCTGGTGCCTGAGGAAGACAGAAGAAGGCATTGGCTCCTGGAACTGGGGTTACCGATGGTTTCAGGTTGACATGTGGGTGCTTGTTGTAGGGGCTGCTGCGTTCCTGCCACCCAGCTCCCGACTGCCTGGCTAGCTTATGCCCCAAAATAACGACACACAAACTGTATTCATATAAACACTGCTTGGCCCATTTCTATTAATGTGTGTAGCACCACGAAGTGGTGACTTACCAGGGAGATTCTAGCCTACGTCCATCTTGGGTCGGAGCTTCATCGCATCTGCCTCAGAGAGCAGAGCTATGGCATCTGTCTGAGGCATCTTACCTCCCAGCATTCTGTTCTGTTTACTCCACCCACCTATGTTCTAACCAATCAGGGCCAAGCAGTTTCTTTATTAATTAACCTTAATGACCTTCCTCCATCAGGTGCTGGAAACCAGACCCGGGTCTTCTGTAAATTCTCTTAAACCCTGAGCCATCTCCCTAGCCCCAAGCTGGATATAGCTCACTGGTAGGGTGCTTCCTTAGTCTGCATGAGGACCTAAATTCAATCCCTAATAAGAATATAGACACACCCCAATGCCACTTGAACCTATAGGAGAATTGTCATAAATTCAAGGCCAGCCTAGGCTACCTGTAAGCCTGTCTTAAAAAAAAAAAAAGATGAGCCAGGCAGTGGTGGCGCAAACCCTTATTCCCAGCTCTTGGGAGGCAGAGGCAGGAGGATCTCTGTGCACTCAAAGCCAGCCTGGTCTACACAGTGAGTTCTAGGACAGTCAGGGCTATGTAAAGATAACTTGCTTCAAAACACAAAAGAAAACAATTTTAAAAAGATGGAGCATGTGGGGGAGGGCTGGAGAGATGGCTCAGCGTTTAAGAGCATCACCTGCTCTTCCAAAGGTCCTGAGTTCAATTCCCAGCAACCACATGGTGGCTCACAACCATCTATAATGAGGTCTGGTGCCCTCTTCTGGCCTGCAGGAATACACGCAGACAGAATATTGTATACATAATAAATAAGTAAATATTTATATAAATTAAAAAAAGATGGAGCATAGGTAATGAAATGGTTCAGCCCGATGACCCAAGTTCAATTCCTGGGACCCACGTCCTGCAAGGAGAGAAATAATTCCCAAAGTTGTCCTGTGCATGTCCATGTCAACATGCATGTTATAGTACATGCATGCACACACACAGACACACACACACATGCACTCAGTCCCTCACACGTAAACATACACACATCTATAAGTATAAAACCAAAAATTTCAAAGCGTCAGGCGACAAGGTAGCTCAGGGGGTAAAAGCACTTGCTACACAAGCCAGCCTGACCACCTGAGTTTGGAACCTGGAATTCATGGAGGAAGAAGAGACCCAGCCCCTAAAAGTTGTCATCTGACCTCCACATATATGTGATGGCACATATGTAGGGTACACACATACACAGTAATAATCATGTTTTTAAGATCCAAGGGGCTGGAGAGATTGCTCAGTGATTAGGGTCATATGTTGCTCTTCTAGAGGTCACCAAGGTCTGTTCCAAGCATAAACCATCCTGTCCCCAGGGTGCCTTACAACCGCTGTAACTCCAGCTCCAGGGGGATCCGCTGTCTCCTGCAGGCACCTGCACACATGTTCACACCTGCACCCACCCACACGAGCATACACACACACACACACACACACATATATACTTTCTAGCTTTTTGTTTTGTTTTTCAAGACAGGGTTTCTCTGTGTAGCCCTGCCTGTCCTGGAACTCTTTCTGTAGACACAACTGGCCTCGAACTCAGAACTCCCAAGATTAAAGGTGTGTGCCACCACTGCCTGGCCTCAAAACATTTTTTTAGGGCTGGAGAGATGGCTCAGTGGTTAAGAGCATTGCCTGTTCTTCCAAAGGTCTTGAGTTCAATTCCTGGCAACCACATGGTGGCTCATAACCATCTGTAATGAGATCTGTGTCCTCTTCTGGCCTGCAGACATACACACAGACAGAATATTGTATACATAATAAATAAATAAATGTTTTTTTAAAAAAAACATTTTTTTTAAATCTTAAGAAACATTCAAGCCCTTCCGCACCCCAGTCTCAGAGCTCTACCTCCAATTCCCGAGCTCTCTGGTCACTCAGATGAGCCAATGCAGGGCCCAGGCTCTACTCACAGGACAGAGGTTACGTTCCCAAAGTGGGATGGAAGGCTGAGAGGGATGGAGCCTTCACGTGAGGTAATGAGGGAAAAGGGTTGAGGTTGGTTGTCAGCTACCCTTGAAGAAAGGCCTAAGAAGTGCAGTGGTTTGGAAGGGTCTAGAATAATATGACAAGCCAGTCCAGAAAGGCTTCTCTTCTTTCTCAGCTGGTAAGGGCAAAGACTGGGAACACCAGGTGACTCCAGTGCCCATTCCAGTGTGGAGAGCCAGACCAGAAGTGAACCCATGACCCTGACTCTATAATCCCCTCCTGAGGGTACAGCCCCCAGAACAGACTACACTTCCCATCCTCCATTTGCCCATGGGAGTAGACATAGGAGCCCGCTCTGGCTAAAGATGTATGAGAAGAATGGATACAGGCCCGTCCTGGACCTCCTGAGACGCCGTGTGGACGCTGTGTGTTTGGGTGATGACTGCTTGGCGTCTACTGCATGGCAGTGTGGCCCTCTACCTTCTTAGGAAGGAAGACACCAGCTTCTTGGTTAACAAAGCCATTGGTTGGTATTCTTGCTGCTACAAAACCAAACAGTAAAGAACTCCAGATCCAGGTGGTGGGGCACACATTTAATCCCAGCACTTGGGAGGCAGAGGCAGGTGGATCTCTGTGAGTTCAAGGCCAGCCTGGTCTACAGAGCAAGTTCCAGGACAGGCACCAAAGCTACACAGAGAAAGCCTGTCTCAAAAAGAGAGAGAGAGAGAGAGAAGAAAAAGAATTCCAGAGCCAAAGGAGGTATCCAAGCAGGGGAGGGGGGTGGGTTCTGTAAGAACTACATACAAAACAGCACCCAAGAGTGTGGAAGCCAAGGTCAAGTATGAGGTACCTTGGGAGGAGAGAGAAGCTAGGCTGTGGAAAAGGTTCAAAGGCTCAGGAGCTGTGCAGGTTGGAAGGTGGCTAGAGAAGGACAGGAGAACACCCACCTCTTCCCCACCCGAGCCCCTTCCCCACTTGGGTGCCAACCCTCCACCCGGGCCTGTACATTTTGCAAGCTAATCGGATACCGAACGGGGCGCTTACTGGACTGAAGCCCAGGAGAACAGAGCAAGCAGCTGGCATGGAACCAGGACGCTACAAGCTTGCTGCCGTCCCTCTCGCTGCCCCTTATCCAGCCAGCGGCTATTTCAGAGCATCTACCGTGGCCCCAAGTGTTCTAGGTGCTGGGGGTGACGTGGAAGGAAGCACACCCCAAGTCCCATCACTAACATTGCTTCCATGTTTAGCTGAAGAGAGGACTGGTGCAGAGGAGAAAGGCGGGGAGGGATGGGAAATAGGAATTAAGTTCGAACACAGCAACGCCACTGAGAAGGCCTTCTGTCCGGGAACGACTCTACGCAGCCGCTTGTGACTTGTTTGTTTCATTTTCCAAATATTGCCATGTATGGGCTACAGTACGGCCGTGAACTTGCCAGTTACAGACGCATGCGTGCCCCTGTGTATGACCGTGAGCGGTTGCTGCAGGGCTCTGGCACCACAGTCCGATAGCCAGGCTGAGGTGTCTGGGACACAGAGCTCCTCAGCCCAGTTCTTCAAGCAGGGCCCAGAAGGGCCAGTGCCACTAGGGCTGGGTATTGTCAGCAACACCTCCCAGCCTGCCCAGTGCTATCTGGGCAGGGGCCTGGGTCCTGGAGATTGTAGAGTCTCCTCTGGCATCAGGAGCTTGGGGGTGGGAGGACGGGGCAGGGTGACCATGGGCTCCCCACCCTCGCCACCGCTCTAGCACGTGTTTCCCCTCCCTGCAGGCACACAGAGTGGGGCGGGGTGGGGTCTGGTAGGCTTTTTCCAGGCTGATGAAGCAGGAGCGACAGGGATGGGCTGGGACCATTCCCGGACAGTTAGGAGAGATGAGACGTGACCCCGAGACTCCACGGCTGAGAACAGAAGCCAGTGGCAGAGGTCACCGTGAGCGCCCCACCTCACATCCTGTTTGCCGAATGTGGGGCTCTAGCACGTGCTATTTTCTTGGATTTTATCCAGGGCAGCACCCCCACACCCAGACCTGCTTCTACCGGACCCTGCAGGAGGGTGGAAACAGTCAAGGGCACACCCGTGCTGGAGTTAAACCAAAGGTTTTTTTCAGATCGGGCTAGACCCCTGCCTGAACCAATGGGAAGAGAACACATTTCGAACACATTTCCCATCAAGGGACCCCCTGTTGACAGACAGAAACCCACGCAGGCCTTCGTGCCTGACGGGGGGGTTGGGCAATATCACAGAGAACAGGGTGACTAACGACCTTCCCCTTTGCAGGGATAAGCATAGCCACCTCCAGTGGCAGCCGGCACCCTCAGCCCCACACAAGACCCTGGGGAAGCCCAGCCTGGTTAGGGAGCGAGGATAGTCCCCTGGTGTGCTATACTTGTCCTCCAGAAAGCTAAGGCCCAGCGAGACCAGGATCTGCCGTTCCCTGACTGAGCATCTATGACTAAGGATCCCCGGCTATAAACAGTGTCCCCCACCTGGGTTGCTGAAGACTGTACTAGAGAGGAGGGGCAAAGAGAACATTTCAGCCTGAACTGTCTTATCCTCACCCACTCAGCTCCCCCTCAGGATTTTCCTAACTCTTCTCCTCGGGACAGCACACCCCTGCTCCTAGGTGTTGGAAGACACTCAGTGGAGAAGCCTTGGTGGAAGCTCTGACTGCTGTCGGCCTTATGAAGCGCCGTACTCTTCATAGGAAATCTAGAAGTTTCTGGAAAGGAGAGAGCTCAGAGCCTTTGCTTAACCACGGGAGCCAGCCACTTTCCGCACCTTCATGCCGTCCACCCCTTCTTCCAGGCACCAAGCTCTGAGCTTCCATAACATAACTGAAACCTGAACTTGGATGGGCACCTAAGCTGGGTGTGGTGGTGTATACCTAAGGTCTTGGCACTTAGGAGGCTGAGGCAGGAGGATCAACACTTCCAGGGCAGCCTGGTCTATACAGTCAGTCAGCCGAGCCCAGGCCAGCTTGAACTACACTGAGATTCTGTCTCAGAGCAAAGTAAGAGGCATCTTGGCGCTTTGCTGTCTCAGGTGACCAAGAGATTCTGACCCACGTGACCAAAATGGTTCATCCAAGGTCGAGTGCCCTAGAGCCGAAGTCAAAAGCCATCGGATATTCGTTGCCTCCTAAAAAAAACACGGTATCTCCCTCTGACTCTTTCAAAAGGGGTCAGTTAGTTGTGCGGACCTTGTTCTGAGTTTGGGGAGTCTGTCGGGAGGGTTTCCATGATTCCCCTGCTCCCTCAACAAAAGATGTGGCTCTAGTTGACCTCAGTCCATCACCAAACGGCTATGGGACAGGGGGCATGGGAGGGGGTGAAGGATGGAAAGGGAGGACCCAGCAAGGGGTGTGGTCCCGGGTCTGATCCCAGGGTGGAGCCAGACAGCAGGGTCACCCTGTCCCTTTAAGAGAAGGGGGAGAGCTAGCCCCTCTCAGCCATCCTGTCCTGTCATCCACCCCAGCCAAATCCTAAAAGGAAAATGAAAGAGGGATCCAGAGGAACAGGTCCCAGCTGTCTCCCAAGGTCCTGCTCTCAGCTCTAAGCACAGGCCCCAGGGTAAGTAGAGTCGGGAGGAATCCAGAGGCCACCAAGGGTCTACGGGGACATGGTGTGTTCTGTATGTCGGGGGAGGCTTACAGGAGATGCTTGACAACTGCTTGGGGGGCTGCGGGAGGCGCTGTTCCCATTCCCCTTGGCCCGAGGTAGGAGAGCGAGGAAAGGGCAGATTAACCGCGAGAAATTCCTAAAGCAGGTTTCTGTGTCAGCCTCTAACGGTGAGGAAGAAAAGAAAGGAGACAGTGGGGGCTCACCCGGCCTGGCCTTCCCCTTGCTTCCAGGAGTCTCAAACGGAATGAGGAATTCCGGACTCCAGCAGTCGCTCTGACTCCTAGAGATCATCCTGGCGCAAAGAGCCAGGCAGGGGCTGTCCCTGCAGAACAACCTAGAATCTGAGAGATCACAGGGTCTAGCCAAGCAGGCCCGGGCGGGGGTGCGGAGGAATCCCGCCTCAGCACCCCTTTAAGCCCAGGTGAAGAGATCCCATAGCTGAGGACGGACTCACCTACTATCCTCACACTCAGACTCATTGAACCCCACATCTCTGACCCCTGGTGCCCTCCTAGGTTAGAAATTGTGGTGGGCGTGGAGGGGCGGGGGTCCGGTTCATCCCAGCCTCTGATTACCCCCTTCCCTTGTCCCCAGCGTCATGGGGGAGTGGGCGTTCCTAGGCTCCCTGCTGGACGCGGTGCAGCTGCAGTCGCCACTCGTGGGTCGCCTCTGGCTGGTGATCATGCTCATCTTCCGCATCCTGGTGCTGGCCACGGTGGGAGGTGCCGTGTTCGAGGACGAGCAGGAGGAGTTCGTGTGTAACACGTTACAGCCCGGCTGTCGCCAGACTTGCTACGACCGCGCCTTCCCGGTGTCCCACTACCGCTTCTGGCTCTTCCACATCCTACTGCTGTCGGCGCCGCCGGTGCTGTTCGTCATCTACTCCATGCACCAGGCCAGCAAGGAGGCGGGTGGTGCGCAGCCGGCCACGCCGTGCACGCGCGGGCGTCCCGAGGCCCCGTGCGCCCCGTGCTCCCTGCGCGCCCGCCGCGCGCGTCGCTGCTACCTGCTGAGCGTGGCTCTGCGCCTGCTCGCCGAGCTGGCCTTCCTGGGTGGCCAGGCGCTGCTCTACGGCTTCCGCGTGGCCCCGCACTACGCGTGCGCCGGCCCGCCTTGCCCGCACATCGTCGATTGCTTCGTGAGCCGGCCCACCGAGAAGACGGTCTTCGTGGTCTTCTACTTTGCCGTCGGGCTGCTCTCGGCGCTGCTCAGCGTAGCCGAGCTGGGCCACCTGCTTTGGAAGGGTCGCCAGCGCGCGAAGCTGCTCCCGCCGCCGCCACCGCCCTCTCTGCCTTCGCAGCGAGCGGACCCCGACCCCTTCGGCCCGCCCGCCTACGCGCACCGCGCACCGGCCGGCGACAGCGAGGGCGAGGGCGACAGCGGCCACAGCAAGGCTTCGCTGGCCACCGTGCGTCAGGACCTGGCCATCTAGCGGCGAGGTCCGAGGCCGAACCTTCAGTAGCACTGGGGTCCTTGGAGGCAGAAGGGAGAAGTGGCTTCTCGCTGCGTAGGACCCTGCCTGAGCTGAAGATGGGAAGAGGGATACACCCCCACTCCCGGAGCAGAAGATACGGGACCACCGGGGTTCTGGTCGGGGTAGCGTCGCACTTCCTAATGTTGGTTGCACCAGCGTGCTGGGATTGCTTTGATCCCAGCGGAAAGGGAGGATGCCAGGGACCTTGAGAGGAAGCAAACAGGCCAAGGGCAGTGAGTGATCTGATTGTTCTACCGGGGGCAAAATCAGCAACGATGGCAGCATTCCCAGGCCCCCTGCTTGGTCAGAGAAGTCCTTTTCCCAGAGGGCTTTCTGTGCACACATACATGCACACCTGGATACGCTGCGATGGGTTGGGTGCTCGTGCACATTAAACCTCCGTGGACTGTGTGTGTGTTTGCATGCGTACACCCTCTGAGAGGTCCGTCCACACAGGCATATGCACACTTGTATACACCTCACAGGTAACAGGAGGTACAGACCTGTGTCCACGCATGCATGCACAGACATGCACATAGATGTCCTTGTGGGCTCTGCTCTGTGTGCAAGCATGTGTGCATGCATCCTACGTAAGCTTTGTGTACACACCTATACACACACATTCTGTGTGTGCATCTGCTAACACTGTCATTTACTACCAGAACCCAATGCCAGTGGGAGCCATCATGGCTTTCTCCCTACTGATCTAACCCAGCCACCTGTGAGGCCGTCGGTGCCCCCGTCCCCGCCCCCAACAGAGGGGGAGGAAATCCTGTCCAGCCGTCATCTTGTAGGTTTATACCGCCATCCATGCTCTGCAAGCCTCACTGGGAGTGGGCTGGAAGATACAGCAGGCAGTGTTGTTCTTTTGGCTTCCATCTCTACTCTTCCCACCCGCCATCGTCCCTATAGTCTGTAAACGTGGTTGAGGTCTTTCCATCCTTAGGGAAAGCTGCCCCGAAACAGATTTGTTCCTGGGTCCCCATTCCCTTGCAACTAGCCTTCGTCTAGCACAGACTTTGAAAGAGTTGCCCCATGGCTAACTCATCCTTTCCTGTCCTTCCTCACCTGCCTTTCTCCATCGCCCGTGTGGCCACTCTGGATACACCAGGACCAAGTAAGAAGTCCTGACAGAGCAGGGCTGCCCCTCCCCAGAACCTCAGGCTCCATTAGACATGCTGCCGGTCGTACCTTTAGCCACCGCACCCCAAAATATGCCATCACCCACCTGAGGGCTTTCTGCCTTAGCCCCCGGGGGATCCCTGTCATTCAGACACAGCCAGCCCTTTCCCTCAAGTTTCCTGCACGTCGGGCTCCCTTGGTTAGGCCTCCGAGATGGCCATCTTGCCGTCTGTCACACCAGGCTGAAGTTTTGCTCACACCCACTTTGGACGCCAGTTTTAGACACACTCTCGGGTGTAGTCTCTTTCTGAAGCCCTGCCCCGAGGCTGCCTGCCTTTGCCCTTTGGGCTCACTTGAAGGAAGCAAGTGCCTCCAGCAGGGGCTCTCCCTGCCCCCCCCTAGCTGGGAGTCAGCACCCCATGTCCCAGCCCTTCTGCTGGATGGTCGCTCCATGTGGTTGCTATTTTGGGAGAGAAAATGAAGAGTTACCGGGGCCCCCCGCCGTCAGTATGCTCATGTATATGCTCCCAGTGGACACATCTGGCTACAGCCTAGACCCCTCCACACAAACACAGATGTGGCTGTCCAGCTGTTTTCCAGAGAACAAGCCACTCAACAAATACTGTTCAAGGTCAGCATCTTTCAGTACAATTGTACATGAGGCATAATGTAATTTTTGTTTGTTTGTTTGTTTGGTTTTGGTTTTCGAGACGGGGTCTCTCTACATAGCCCAGGCTGTCCTGGAACTATGTAGATCAGGCTGCCTCAAAAATCACCCAGTCTGCCTCTCTCTGTTTTCTGAACGCTGGAATTAAAGGCCTGGGCCACTGCATCCAATTTGCAATGTAATTTCAAATTTTCCTGTAGCCACATTAAAAGAAAAAAAAAAACAACGAAACAGCTGAGACGGATGTAAGTGGTATTTTCTCTAACCTGCTTTACCCAAAAACATCTCCATTCCAGAACATCATCAATATTTAGAAGTATTACAGAGATATTTCCCATTCTTTCTCAGAAATCTTGTGTGAGCTTTACACATAAAGTACACGCCAGGTCAAGTCGGCCCATTCAGCACACATGGCTTAGTGGCTACCACATGCAGCACTGATCCAGATGTTGGGCTGCAGCACAGATCCAGATGTTGGACTGCAGGTCGGCATCTCTGCTCTCAGAGCCTGTTTTCTGGTGGAAAAGATATCACAAAAAAGATAAGGGGAAAGTGATGTCCCTGAGGAGGTGACACCCCAGAGGCCAGTTGTGAAGCTCTTTCAAGAACAGCATGCAGGTGGCAAGTGCCACAGCCAACAAAGGCACTAGAGTGACCGGAGTTGAGTGAGCAATGGCCCTGTGGTGGGGCCAACCAACTAGAAACAGTTCACCCACACCTCTCGCTTTGCTACATCATCATCACCTCCTGATCTACCCAGGGTCAGCTGTGCCTAGTGCTCCTCCACAGCATCTGTTCAGGAGGCCCTGCTAGCTCCATCTGAAGGGCCTGTCTTGCTGGCTTAAATCTCCCTTCAGGGTCAAATCCTGCTGCTGCGGCCCCTGTCCCAGCCTCTGCAGCCTTGCTGTCTCCATATTGGCTCTCACAACCAGACCTGAGTTGCTGATAAATTCTGATCATGCCTAGCCACCTCATTATCCCCATACCTCATCAAGGTCCTGCAGGGGTGGGCAAGCGCTCACCCACAGATTCCCTCCCGAGTCTCAAGTGGGAGACACTTCTGACTGGGGTTCCTTAACCTCCTGAGTCCCTCTGCTTATGGAGTAGTTAGACCATGGAACAGGGCAGAGCTCCCCTGACCCCAGGGGACATGGCCACAGTCCTCCAAATAGCATTATGAGCATTCAAAGAGTAGAGGCGGCTGAGGGAGTTCAGTTTGGCCAAGTGCTTGAGGAGCATGCAGGAACTGTGGGCTTGATACCCTAGCGTGGTGATAAAAGGCTGTAATCCCAGCACTTGGAGGATGGAGGCAGGAAGATGCCATCTCACCAGCCCACACACACCTTTGGGAATGTTCCATTGGACATTCACATAGTGGAAAATCACTTTGTGGGGCTGGAGAGATGGCTCGGGAGTTTAGAATCCATCCTGTTCTTCCAGGACTCAAGTTCAGTTCCCAACACCCACGCCAGGAAATTCACAATGGCACCTAACTCCATCTCCAGGGGATCCAGTACCCTCTTCTAGCTTCTGGAGATGTCTGCACACACACACACACACACAGACTCACCAACACATAAGGAGATTCTGCGCACACATACACAGACTCACCGACACATAAAAAGATGTCTGCACACACACATACACAGACTCACCAACACATAAGGAGATGTCTGCACACACACAGACTCATTAACACATAAGGGAAATAAAAAGTCAAACTGTAAAATGTGTTTGTTGTTTGTTTGTTTGGGGACACTGGACTGACTCCTAGAGATCATCCCGACACAAAGAGCCAGGCAGGGGCTGTCCCTGCAGAACAACCTAGAATCTGAGAGATCACAGGGTCTAGCCAAGCAAGCCCAGGCAGGGGTGCAGAGGAATCCCGCCTCAGCACCCCTTTACGCACAGATGAAGGGATCCCATACCTACTAACCTCACACTCAGACATTACCTCATTGAACCCCACAACATCTCTGACCCCTGGTGCCCTCCAAGGTTAGAGATTGTGGCGGGCGTGGAGAGGCATGGTCATCCTCAGTTATATAGTGAACTTAAGGCTGTCCTGGGATACCTGAGACCCTGTCCAAAAACAGAGGGGTGGGTGTGGTGGAGTGAGTTAGGTGTGGAAACACAAATCTGTAATCTCAGAATTTGGGAGGCTAATGCCAGAGAATCTCAAATTCGACACTTGCCTGGGCTACACAGCAAGACCAACAAAGACTAGAGCATAGCTGGTAACCATTGTTGAGTACTCCAGACAACTCTCACAGAAGGAAAAATACTATATATATATATATATATATATATATATATATACATATAAAATACAATATATATATATATATATCTCCCACCCAAAATGTCACTACTAGGGCTACGTAGTGAAACCCCTGTCTCAAAAAAAGAAAGGAAAAAAAATGTCATTCGTGCCAGAGCTTGAGAAACTGCTTCACAGCGATGAACTGAGGATCCGTGAAGACAGCTCATGCCCAGCAATTCACCACAGGGAGGATACCCTGTCAACAGCTCCTCGTCAACGGACGGGCCTCTTCTAGATTGTCAGTGACTTCCTGCTAGCACTCTGTGGACAGGAACTATGAACCTCAAGATATCTTCCTGCAGTTTAAAAAAATGATAAGTCACAGGGGCTAGGGAGATGGTCTGGTCTGTGGGAAAGTGTTTGGTACGTGGCACAAGAACCCAGATCAGATCCTCAGCATCCTCCTGAAAACACTGGCCCGCTGGTGCACACCTGCAGAACCAGTGCTGGGGCATACAGAGGCAGGGGGATTCCTGTGGCTTCCTGGCCAGCCAGTTTAGCCACGTTTGGGAGTTTCAAGGTCAGTTAGAGACCCAACCTAAAAGATGGAGTCCAGTCAAGTCAGATAAAATCCCAGCATGGGTTGGGAAGGGGTCACCAGGTCCCACCCCTAGCTGAGGAGCTATTGGTGGTTAGCAGCATCGTGGAGAGGGGGGGAGTTTTCTTCAGGGATGTTTCAGTAGGTGTGCATACACACAGGCTGCACAGAGTAGACTCAGTGGGTTTTTAAAGAGCACATGACGTTGGAGGTGGGGTTGTTACGGGAAGAGACCGAAGGGGTGGGAATGGGGAGTAGATCTGATCAAAAGTCATTATATGCAAGTACGAAATTCTCTTTTTTTGTTTTCATGTTTTGTTTTATTTTGTTTTGTGAGACAGGGTTTCTCTGTGTAGCCCTGACTATCCTGGAACTCACTGTGAAGACCAGGCTGGCCTCAAACTCACGGAGACCCACCTGCAGAAGGCTAGGATTAAAGGCATGTACCACCACAGCCCAGCTGCAAGTATGAAATTCTCAAGCAAAAAATAAAGGTGGAAAGATGTTGGAGACTACAAATATACACAAAACTGTCACACAAACTTTTAAATGTCTTGTTACACACGTGTGTGTTTGTGTAAGCGTGTCCATGTGACAAATGTAGCGGTCAGAGGACAACTTGTGGAAATCGGTTCTCTTTCCTTCATGTGGATCGGGTAGATAGATGGGGGCTCAGACGCAGGTTATGAGGTTCGTGCAAGCTCCTTTGCTAGCTCGGCCGTCTCGCCAGCCCACACACACCTTTGGGTATGTTCCGTTGGACATTCACATAGTGGAAAATCACTTTGTGGGGCTGGAGAGATGGCTCGGGAGTTTAGAATCCATCCTGTTCTTCCAGGACTCAAGTTCAGTTCCCAACACCCACGCCAGGAAACTCACAATGGCACCTAACTCCATCTCCAGGGGATCCAGTACCCTCTTCTAGCTTCTGGAGATGTCTGCACACACACATACACACAGACTCACTGACACATAAGGGAAATAAAAAGTCAAACTGTAAAATGTGTTTGTTTGTGGTTTGTTTGGGGATACTAGATGTCACCTATCTACTTTTTGTTTGTTTATTTTTGTTTTGTTTTGTTTTTTGAGACAGGGTTTCTCTGTTGTAGCTTGGGAGCATGTTCTGGAACTTGCTCTGTAGACCAGGTTGGCGTTCAACTCACAGAGATCCGCCTACCTCTGCCTCCCAAGTGCTGGGATTAAAGGCATGTGTCACCATTGCCTACCAGCTTTTTTAAAAAAATATTTATTTATTTGATTATTATGTATACAGTATTCTTCCTGCAGGCCTCATTACAGATGGTTGTGAGCCACCATTTGGTTGCTGGGAATTGAACTCAGGACTTTTAGAAGATCAGGCAATGCTCTTAACCGCTGAGCCATCTCTCCAGCGCCTTCCCTCCCCCTGGCTTTTTTTTTTTTTTAGGGCAAAGTTTTTTGTTGCTTTTTTTTCTTTTATTGATATTTATTGAGCTCTACATTTTTTTTCAGCTCCCCTCCCTGCCTCACCTCTTCCCCCTTCAGCCCTCCCCCAAGGTCCCCATGCTCCCAATTTACTCAGGAGATCTTGTCTTTTTCTACTTTCTACTTCCCATGTAAATTAGATCTATGTGAGTCTCCTTAGTGTCCATATTGTTGTCTAAGTTCTCTGGGATTGTGGTTTGTAGGCTGGCTTTCTTTGCTTTATGTTTAAAAACCACCTATGAATGAGTATATGTGATAATTGTCTTTCTGGGTCTGGGTTACCTCACTCAAAATAATGTTTTCTAGCTCCATCCATTTACCTGCAAAATTCAAGCTATCATTATTTCTTTCTGCTGTGTAGTACTCCGTTGTGTGAATGTACCACATTTTCCTTATCCATTCTTTGATCGAGGGGCATTTAGGTTGTTTCCAGGTTCTGGCTATGACAAACAAAGCTGCTATGAACATAGCTGAGCACATGTCCTTGTGGCACGATTGAGCATCCTTTGGATATATACCCAAAAGTGGTATTACTGGGTCTGGAGGAAGATTGTTTCCTAATTTTCTGAGAAATCACCACACTGACATCCAAAGGGGCTGTACCAGCTTGCTTTCCCACCAGCAATGCAGAAGTGTTCCCTTTACCCCACATCCTCTCCAGCATAAGTTGTCATCAGTGTTTTTGATTTTGGCCATTCTTACAAGTGTAAGATGGAATCTCAGAGTTGTTTTGATTTGCATTTCTCTGATGACTAAGAATGTTGAACATTTTATTAAGTGTCTTTCAGCCATTTTAGATTCCTCTGTTGAGAATTTTCTGTTTAGGTCTGTATTCCATTTTTTTAATTGGATTATGTGATCTTTTGGTGTCCAATTTCTTGAGTTCTTTGTATATTTTGGAGATTAGACCTCTGTCTGATGTGGGGTTAGTGAAAATCTTTTCCCATTCTGTAGGCTGTCGTTTTGTCTTGTTGACCGTGTCCTTTGCTTTACAGAAGCTTTTCAATTTCAGGAGGTCCCATTTATTGTTTCTCTCAGTGTCTGTGCTGCTGGGGTTCTATTTAGGAAGTGGTTCCCTGTGCCAATATGCTCAATTTTGATATCCAGTTATGCCAGCACCACTTGTTAAATATGCTTTCTTTTTTCCATTTGATATTTTTTGCTTTTTTTTTTTTTTTTTTTTTTGGTTTTTCGAGACAGGGTTTCTCTGTAGCTTTTGGTGCCTGTCCCGGAACTAGCTCTTGTAGACCAGGCTGGCCTCGAATTCTGCCTCCCGAGTGCTGGGATTAAAGGCGTGCGCCACCACTGCCCGGCTGTTCTTTTTTAAAATCAAAGATCAGGTGTTCGAAGATGTGTGGATTGATATCTGGGTCTTCTATTCGGTTCCATTGGTCCTCCTGTCTGTTCTTATGCCAATACCAGACTGTTTTCAGTACTGTAGCTCTGTAGTAGAGTTTGAAGTCAGGGATTGTGATGCCTCCAGAAGTTCTTTTATTACATAGGATTGTTTTGGATATCCTGGGTTTTTTGCTTTTCCAAATGAAGTTAAGTACCGTTGTTTCGAGGTCTTTAAAGAATTTTGCTGGGATTTTGATGGTCTAGAACAAAGTTTTATTATATAGCCCAGGCTAGCCTGGATCTTGCTGTATTGCGGGCTAGGCTTGCCTTGAACTTGTTGTAGGTAATTCTCCTATTGCTTCCCAAGTGCCTATTGGTTCTTGGAAACCTATGTACACATATGTTACATTTACTTCAGCTAAGTAACCAAGTTAGAAAATTACTAGGAAGAGATAGTGTCCAAGGCCCCTCTGAGACACTGAAGTGAGCAGCTGCTGCCACCTAGTGGCTAACCTAGAAATGGCTAACCTAGAAATGGCTAGGGCCTCCAGGGAAAAGAACCCTTTGGTTCTCCCTTGCTAAGGCAGGGGTATGAGTGTGAGGTAGGGGTGTGTGTGTGTGTGTGTGTGTGTGTGTGTGTGTGTGTGTGTGTGTGTGTGTGTGTGTGTGTGTGTGTGAGAGAGAGAGAGAGAGAGAGAGAGAGAGAGAGAGAGAGAGAGAGAATATGAGTGTGAGGCTGGTGTGTGTTGGAAATGGGAGCCCACCTGCAAGCACCTTGGGGTGTGTGAAGCTTCTGGAGTCTCTGGAACCCAATAGAGAACCCTGGGTTGAGCAGGAGCCCCGAGTGTTGACCCTGCTCCCCAACCAGCCTCTCAGCAAAGACTACCACAGTAAGACACAGAAAGCTCATGCTCCAAGCTCTGCTGCTGCCCAACGGGCCTCAAAGGGGACAGGACACTCTCTTCCGGCTCCCACGGGCTCCCCACTCTCCTGTTGTTAGGGCATTGGGAGCCCAGCTCCAGCAACTGCGGGAACATCCATTTGTAGCCACTTGTCTTTCGCTGGGTAACTTCAGTGTCTAGGGGCTCTGAGGTCAAGGGCTGGCTTCCTTTCTCTGACTGTGGCAAGAGCCATTTGTCCTCCTGCTCCTCCTTCCCAGGGTGAGTCCTCTGCTGTGGATGAGAGATTCTTCCCAGCCCCAGTTTGAGGGCACTGCCAGACCTGAACCCTGCCACAGGGCAACTTTGACACTGGCTAAGCCCTTGGCAGTTAGCGCTTGTGCTTAGTCCCTGGGGCCCAGAGCCTGCAAAAAGCCCCCATCTCGAAGCCCCAGGCTGGATATGGAGAGGAGAGGGTGGAGGCAGAGAGGCAGAGGCATTGTAGAATAAATAGAACTTTATTCTTTCTCCAGTAGAATTCAGTGGAAACCCAGCAGTAACAAGTATACCACTGGGCTCCGGGGTGAGACCCCACCCAGGCAGGAGGGCAGGGTAAGCCTGCTCCCCCAGCCCAGGGGTGTAGGGGGAGGGAGGGGACCCCCTGGAGTCCCGTCCTGCGGGGCAAGGAGGGGGCACAGAGGGATTGGGGGGAGGCCAGGGAAATGAAGGAACTCAGGCCAAGTGTGTGTGTGTGTGTGTGTGTTGGAGGGCCCCATGGGGTGCTGGTGGCTATGAGGCTGGGGGCAGGGGTAACTTGGACCCCTTAGCCAGCCCCTTCACAGTGGGGCTGAGGCTTGGATGAAGTGAGCTCTGATGAGCAGTGAGGAGTAGCATCCTACTCATCCGAGGGGCCCTAGCTTTACCCTCCCCCTACTTCTTGGTGGTCAAAGGCAGAAGCCAAAAGCCAGGATCCCTTCCTCCCAGGGGTAGCTGCCCGGGACGCCCACACCCAGTGCTGGGCAGAGGGAGAAGGGAAGCTGCTTCCCGCACAGGTCAGGAGAAGGCGGCCTTGGAAAGTTAGTATTTCACAGTATTAGAGAGAACGGGAGGACGACAGGCTGCGGGGTGGGGCGCATCCAGGAGAGAGGAGCCCTTCAGAGCCCTGCCCATCCGAAGGACCCACCCCTTCAGCTCTAGATCCAGCTCCCCCAATACACAGCACAAATTCCTTCAGTATAAATGTGCTTAAAATGAAAATTCTTATTAAAAAAATCAAAACAAAAAAATTAAAATAAAAACGAAACCAGCGAGAATTAATATCTGGAGGGTTGGTACGCAGGATATGTACAGGGGATCTCCCCCACCCTGGACACCCCCCTCTGTCACCATCTGAAGCAGGGGGAAGTTCCCCAACGGGGGAGTGATGGCTTGAGTTCGGAGGACAGGAAGCCAGGTCCCGGCGTTTGCTGGTGATGAAGACGTGGCAAGGTGCGTTGGGGCTCAGGCCCAGGTCCTCACATGGCTCAATGCCTGGCCCCTGATGCCAGCCCAGGCTGCCGGAAGAGGGCAGTCCATCTTGGGTCCAGGCCTCTGTCCACAGAGTCACTGCCTCCTCCCTCCTGTCCCCGCAGAAGGTTCCCAGTTCTGTCTGGGAGGAAGAGGCGGGGCAGGGCTGATGGGTCATGTGGCCAGTAGGAAGGCAGAGAAAGCCAGGGCAGGGTTGAGGATCGTCCATGTGGAGGTCATGGGGACTGGGTGGCAGGGCTGCTTCTGTGGGAGCTGGGGCTGAGGCTGGGGCTACAGCTACCCGGAGGAGGGGCCAGGCCACCCCCATCTCGGGTTCCGCCCCCCGACTGTCCGCTTAGAGTGTCCAAGCCCTCAGAGTTCTCCAGCATTTCCTGGATAAGAGGAGGCATGGAGCCGGGAATCTCCATCTTCAGGGTGATCACTCGCTCCGCTCCTGTGGGGATGAAGGAGAAGGTCAGAGACTTGCCCAGAAGGGGGCATCACAGGGTGAGGAGACCAATGCCACCCATATGGGCATCTACCATGCACCACACCCAGGGCTCAGTGACTTGATACAAAAGCCAGCTCTCTCGAACCCGCAGTGTGGCAACTGGATAAAGCATTTTGAATGTGAGGCTTCTGCCTGTCTGGGTTTGGCCCTGGGTTGTCCCCTAGGCCTCAAGTCATGGATTGCCCAGCAGGCACTGCCAAACACCATCACCGCTCCCTTCCTCACAGGAAGCTGAGGTTCGGAGCTGGCAAGAGGCCTGCCCGCCAGTCTATACCCACATGACCTGTTACAGAGGCAGGCCTTAGACTACCATGGAAAAGTGACAGCAAGAGCTATAGCCTAGACACAGACGGGGACAGACTAGCTTCAGTGAGGAAGACACACAGCCTGACTCAGTCCTGAGCCTTCTTCCACGCGAAGGACTCACCCTTGGCGCTGATGCTCCGAAGATCTGTGATCTTCATCAGCATCTTGGGGAACATGTGGGGACGGCTGGGCCTCCGTTTCCGGACGTAGACCTTCAGTGCCTCCAGCAGCGGCTCCTGCAGCATGTCCACCTTGTCTGGCTGCTCCAGGTCCTGCCGGTCTGAGCATAAAACCGCCCCTGAGCAGGCGTACCCTCATCCCCCCAACCCCACACCCAAACCCACTCCACCAAGCAGGCATACAGCTGCATTCCCAGATATGGCCACTTGGGGGCGGGTCTGCCCAAGCCACAGAGGGCAGAAGGCTGGCCGCAAGGTAGGCCTGAGAGGCTCTTTGGGCTGGCAGACAGCACAGGGCTTTTTTTTTTTTTTCTTTTTTCTTTTTTGGATTTTTCGAGACAGGGTTTCTCCATAGCTTTTGGTTCCTGTTCTGGAACTAGCTCTTGTAGACCAGGCTGGCCTCGAACTCACAGAGATCCGCCTGCCTCTGCCTCCCGAGTGCTGGGATTAAAGGCGTGCGCCACCAATGCCCGGCAGCAGCACAGGGCGTTTAAATTCTAAAAGGAAGTGGGGTGTGGGCTGTTCGAAGCTCTCCACAGTAGCTGTGTTGGTGGAGATGGGAAGCCCAACCCCTAACACGGGGAGCTCTCCCCATACAAAGCAAGGACTTCCCTGCAGCTTCTCCTCTCCTGGCCATCATTACTATGACTGATATAGTCTATATCAGTGTAGCACGGACGAACAGTAAAATAACAACCAATATTAGCTGGGTCTCACTCTTGATGCCGTAGAGGAGTGTCGCCTGGGAGAGAGTAAGTGCCCCGAGACCAGACCTGCCCCTCCAGGCTGCAGCCAGCCTCCAGAGAGCCACCTGAACCTCACCCACCTCCACAGATGAGGCAGATGGCACTGAGCAATCCAGTCTCCGCATCGTCCATCTCCAGGGGCAGCAGCTGGTTGGCGAAGGCAAAAACCAAGTCGGTGAGAGGGCCAAAGCCAGCATTGTGCATCTGCGTCCGGTTCAGGGTCAGCCCGTCTGAGAAGGTCATTGTGTCTTGTTCAGGCGTGTACCGCGTGCAGATTCGCAGAATCTGGGTGCAGAGGATGTACAGGTTCGGAGACTGGGGCGCCACCCCCCCGCTTCTGCCCCAACCCCTGGTAGGCCAGCTCCAGCATTCCCGGAGGCCCTCCCTGGCAAGCGGCCAGAGCATGGCTGGCTGGCTGACAGAATTTTCTCCAGTGATGGAAAGGTTCTGTCTGCACCATCCAGCGCGGTAGCCACCAGCCCCATGTGGCTCCTGAGCACTTGAGATGTGGCTAATGCAGCTAAGGGGCTGAACTGAGTCTAATCGCAATTAAACTTAAACAGACACACGTGTCCATCGCCAAGACACTGGGCGATGGATCTAGGCCACGCCGCCTCCTTACAGGGAAATCAGGAGGGAAAGGCGTTTCCAGCCAGCAAGAAGTAAGGCAGAGCCATCCCCAGGACTGTCCCATTCAGCATCAACAGTTTGCTCCTGATGGTGCTTCCCACATCTGTGCACGGCACCGGGGACAGGCGCCGGGGTCAGGCACGCGATACCTCCCAGGTCTTCACCAGGGATGTGTCTGAGGAAGAGGCCGGGAACCCTGGTGAGGGATTCTGTAAAAGCCTCCTGCCAGCCTTGGCTTGGGCAGCTCGCACTACTTCAGGCATCCAACTCACAATTCAGGCCATGGCGCGCTACAGCACACCAACTCCACCGGAGTCCCCGCAGCAGGCCCTTCCACTTCCTGCTCCCAGGAAATAGCACTTTCTCATGATGCCTCACTACCAGACGTTAGTGGTATCGCCTCTCCAGGGTCTCTCTTCCCAGGGAGGGGACAGGACAGCTCTCATCCCACTGCCAGCCGGCACTATCGGCTTGCAGTGTTCATTTACTTGTCCGTGGCCTCCTCCCCTCGAAGAGAGGATGGAAGTGTGACCGCCTCTAGACGCCCAGCTCAGAGGGGTCTAGGTCAATCTTTCTACGGACTGAATGGACAGGTGGGATGTGAGCTGACGAGAGGCTGCACGGATAAGCAGGTGGACGGGAGCAGCCTGAGTGCTAGGTGGCTGAGTGGACAGACGGACACAGGAGAGGGAGAACGTGGACGTTCGGGTTCTGGGAAAGGTTCTAGAAAGTGACTGTTCGGCCAAGACTAGATCCTACGGATCCACACGCAGGGACACGGCGAAGGGCAGGGGTAAACGCTCACCAGGATATCCAGGCAGGCTGCCTTGAGGAGGGTGATCTGGTCAGCAATGGTGAGGGTGGTGAAGCCGGGAAGCTGCTTGGCGAACTCCACCGTCTTAATGATGCACTTGGTGGAGAGTTCACTGAACTTGTCCCAGAGGTCAATGTCCAGAGAGACGCGCTGTTCTGAGCTGTTGTTCTGAGAGAAGCCAGGAGAGTAAGGAGAGTTATGCACCCGTTCTCCAGCCTGTCCCCTGCCTGCCCTCCACCCGGCCTTTGCTTCCAGGCGGTGGCGGAAGAAGGGGCCCTGGGCGTGTGGCACCCCTCCTGGCCAGCATACCGTAGTGTACTTGCCCAGCTGGCAGAGGGCCGGGAAGGTCTCCTGGTGAGCCTTGCGCACCTTCTCGATGAGCTCCCCCACCTCCGGGGTCAGCGTGTAGCTCTCTGAGCACTCAGCCTTGGGAGCCTCTTTCTTCTTTTTGTTGCGATCGTTTCGCACCGCTGTGGGGGACGTGGATGGGTTAGAGAGAAACTGCCGTGGCTCAGGGCCAGGCCCAGCCCATGCTGTCCACCAACCAGACAGACGACAGACAGACAGACGCACGCACGCACATAAGCACACAAAGCAGTGTGACATTCCAGCCCTCCGTGTCTACCTGACTCATCTTAAATCCTACTCCAGGCCCGTGACCACAGCGGCCACACGTGCGCACAATGCCCTTGGCCAGCGTGTAGCGCGCTGTCATGCATCTACTCCAGCCCACACTCTAAGAACATGAGCCCAGACTGGCAGTCATGCTGAGTCCTCGCTCTGTGCCTGCCTGCCAGGAATCCTTAGTGTCCCTGCTCTCCTGGCAGCAGTCTCCCTGGGGTTCCCTAAGACTGGCCCAAAGCAGCTCCCTGGGCAGGCAGGGAATAGGGCTCCCCAACCACAGAATGGGGGGCCCCCCAGGCGGAAGAATCTCTTGGCCCATTAGCCGGGGGCGCTGAGCCGCACACACCACTCGGCTTTAAAGAAGCAATGGGGTCGTTACCAGCCGATTATCCCAGACACACAATCACTCACAGGCCCTCGGTGGCGGCTGCTGACGCGGGAGGAAGGAAGGGTGGGGGTGGGGGTCCAGGGAGGGGATGGGGGTGGGGGGGAGCTGGCATAATTTGGAGATCACTCATGTCGATTCTGCAAATTCAATAAAGTGCAGGGGAGAGAAGGGAGAGGGAGAGGCAGAGTGGGGGGATAATTTGGGAAGAGAAAATTGCAGCTGTGACAAGACGTTTATCATTCGGAAGCTTTAATTCTATTGAAATGGCAGCTGCTCAGCTCCGGGGCACAGAGCAGCCAGGGAGAAGGGAAGGGGGGGTTGTTGGTAGGAAGGAGAGGGGGTCCCCACCCTCGTCCTGTCCTTCTGCAGTGGAAAGAAGGAAGGTGGACCAAAGGGAGAAAGAAGGAAGTGACAGTCTTTTAGCGAAAGGTCCGTCCTGCACGTCCCAAGTAGTCACAGACTGCATAGGACAGTCACCACTTCCTGAGTGCGGACCAACACTCCCAGTCTTTGGTGACAGGAGGTAGCAGGATATCCAGCCCTCTATTCCTGCCTGGGGCTCTTGGTGTGTTACTCAGAACCATCTTTCCCTACACCCCTCCCCACAAAGGGCTGGAGGGGGTCCTGCAGCCCCCTCCCCCACCTCCTCCCCCAAGGCTCGGGCTCCATGGCAACGGCCACGCAGACAAGGAGGCGTCTGTCAGCGTCATTTATCTCTGACATCATCAATCACTGGTCACCACGGCAACACCCATGATTCAACACAAGAGGGTCTCTCCCTGTCCAGCCCTCCTCCTGTCCCTCCCTCCTTCAGGGCCTCAGCTGGGCCCAAACTGGAAACCCCTGTTCCTCCTGGATCTGAGAAGCCAATTCTCTTCCAGCTCAGGAGGGAGTTCCAGGTTTATCCAGACAATGGCTTCAGGGGTCCCATGGCAGCCCCCCAACACAGACATACCAACTAACACCCTCTGGAGTTCAGGCCCATCCCCTAAGATACACAAGGGACAGGGGTATGTTACTCAGCCACACCCCAAAGCCAAGCAAAGCCCAGGAGAAAGCTAACCTGGGGGTAGGCACTCACGCACAAGCATGCAAGCCTGCAAGATGTGCTAATGGGAGGATTCTGCTCATTCTGTGCTTAAACAACGCGCGGACACAGAGCCCGCCAGACTCACAGACAGGTTCGTGTAGTTGTCCACAAAGTAACCTTAACTAGAAGCCTGCCTGCCACCGCACACATGCTCACACATGTGCACAAAGACGCACAGCACCCCCACCCCCACCCCCAGAAACGCCGCAGGCCCCACCTTGGGCGGGGCTTGGCCCCCAGCCCTAGGACACTCACACTCCTTGGACATGCCCACTTCGAAACATTTCTGCAGCCGGCAGTACTGGCAGCGGTTCCGGGTCACCTTGTTGATGATGCAATTCTTGTCCCGGTGACACGTATACACCATGTTCTTTTGGATGCTGCGTCGGAAGAAGCCCTGGGTGCAGAGGGAAAGGAGACAGGTTATACACACCACAGTGAGAACAGCCTGGCTGCTACCCTCCAAACGCTCTGCCATGGCCTGCCTAAGAAGGCGGGAAAAGGCGGGAATATGACTCCCCCAAAAGGACACTCTGAGAGAACCCAGGCCTGTCTGTATCTCATAGGCTGGCTTGGAGTTCTCCACAACATCCATCTGTGTACCTGATTCTTCTCTTTCAAAGAAAGGGACTCAGGGTTGAATCTGGGGTAGGACACACAAGGCTGGAGATGGGAGAAAGAAGTGTCTGGGACTCAGAGCCTGGGACTCAGGACACAGCACAGTAACCAGTAGGAGGAACTGGGCAAGGTGGAGCACACCTTTAATCCTAGCCTCCGGTAGACTGAAGCAGGTGGATCTCTGAGAGTTTGAGTCCCGCCTGGTCTACATAGACGGCTGCAGGACAGCCAGAGCTCCGTGATAGGGAGACCCTGTCACAAAAAACCAAAAGAGGCCGGGCGGTGGTGTGGCACGCTTTTAATTCCACCATTAGGGAGGCAGAGGCAGGTGGATCTCTGTGAGTTCAAGGCCAGCATCTTCTACAAAAAGCTAGTTCCAGGACAGCCAGGGCTATACATAGACATAGAAACACTGTCTCGAAGCACAAATAAAACAACGACCAAAAGAAGACAGCTGGAGGAAGCTGAGAAGGGACCCCGTGCACAGTCACGCACACTTATGAGCAAGCCATTTACCAACTACACATATGCACTGGACAGTCACAGAAAGACCAGGCTGTCCAGGGTTCTGCAATACAAGTGAACACAGAAACTGAGTGACTAGGCAGCAGGAAGGCAGGACAAGCCAGACGGGACTAGCACACGGGCACCGCTGTCCACTACCCTTGACTTCTTTGATCTCACACCTGGAGATGGCTAGTCAAGGCTGAGATTCTAAGAGCCCAACATACTGAAGGTATACATATTCTAGACCCTTTTTTGGTTTGGCTTTGTGTGTGTGTGTTTCGAGACAGGATTTTTCTGTAGCTTTGGAGCCTGTCCTGGAACTAGCTCTTGTAGACCAGGCTGGCCCCAAACTCACAGAGATCCGCCTGCCTCTGCCTCCCGAGTGCTGGGATTAAGTCCTGGGATTAAAGGTGCGTGCCACCGCCCAGCTTCTAGGCCCTTATCTTTGAAGGAAGAAACCGGAGCAGAGGCTCTGCTGTTTGGTAGGGAAGATATCCAGGACCAGAGTGGCCAGGAAGGTTCAGCTACACACGTGCTTAGAGACCAGCCCGAGTAAGAAAGCAGGAAACCCAGCGGCCACTAGGGAGCCCACAGCCTGGACACCTGAAGGGAGCCAAGGCCAGGTGTCTGCTACTAACTGTCTCCTGCAAGGATGCTATGAACAGCTTCAGGCAAGGCCATTGGGGGCAGGCCTCCTGGGTCCCCAGCCAAGAGTCAGGCAGCAGCCAGCTCACCATGGCAACCTGGGCAACAGTGGCAGGGCCAGTGTATACCCTGCCAGCCGGAGGATAGAGACAAGGAGAGCATGGCAGGAGGGGGCTTCTGGCGTGAGGGAACCACTGCTCATTTATGGCGGAGGCCCTGTGGTAGACAGCCTCCTCCTCCTCCACAGTTGCTGAAGAAGCAAAAGCGGGCGGCTTCGGAAACAACCCTGCCAACTGCTCGCTGAGGCCACAACAGAGGGGGGCATCCGATGTATCTACTCAAAACTGTCTTCCACGACACCCTCACTCACCTTACAGCCCTCACAGGCGCTGACCCCATAGTGGTAGCCCGATGACTTGTCCTGACAGACGAAGCAAGGCTTGTAGATGCGGGGCAGAGGTGGTGGCGAGGGGGGGCTGGGCACTATCTCTTCCGAACTGCTGCTCTGGGTCTCGATGGCTAGGAGAGAAGGAGGAGAGTTAGAGACCCGGGCCACTACCCTCAGCACCCTGTCCGCCCTGCCCCAGTAACCCTGGCCTGGACACTAGGGCAACATTCAAAGCCTACGCAGTGATGGTCTCTGCAGCCAGGGGAAGGGCAGTTAAATATCCAGACCCCCATGATTCCTATGTCCCCAGGACCCACCTTCAATTCCAGCTCGCTCCCCCCCCCCTCTCTCTCTCTCACACACACACACACACACACACACACACACACACAGAGAGAGAGAGAGAGAGAGAGCTATAATTGGAGGGTGAGGGGAGTGAGCTTGGTTTGGAAGCCCTAATACAAATAGCACCTTAGGCAGGGCTCCCCCAAGTTCAGAAGGAGTTAAGGCTTAATGAAGAGGGAGGGAAGGACAGAGACTAAAAGCAGAGGAAGCAGGGGTCAACAGGATATTCAAAGCCGGCCACTCCCTGGCCCCTTCTGCTTCCGCTCTCCCTCCTCCACCCCCTCCAACAGCAGTCAGAGCCCCTCCCCCACCCAAACAATCCCCTGGCTAAGGTGGGGTCCAAGGCAGCACACAGGAAGAATCAGATGTTGGGGCGAGACAAGAGAGCACGCCCTGAGATAGAAGGGGGGGACGGACCTCCTGGAGACAGAAGAGCCCCCACAGCTCCTAGAAGCCCATCACTCTGGATGCCCAAGTCTGTGGGGAAGACAAAAGGGGTCTGTTCCCATCAATGCTCTGTCTGTCTGTCTAAAGACTATGTCCGGGTTACTACCCCCTCCGCTGTTATTCAGCTCCAAGAGGGCAGCCAGGAGGGGGTGACCTAGCCAGCAGGGGCAGTCCACCCAAGCAAAAGCTCTGTGCCTGGCTCTCTGCCCACCACCCCAGACAGAACATGGCTACTTGGGTGAGAGTTGGCTATGCCCAGAGCCTGGGCTGCTGGGGATACAAGATGACAGATAACTATAGCAGAGACCATCCCAGATTCCCAGAGGGCCCTCCGGCATCCTCCTTTGTCCCCTCCATTTCTACGGAGGCAAGGATGGGTGGGAATCCACTTCCCTCCCATCTAGTTCTGTCCATACGCCACCGAGCGCATGGAGAGATGGCCAGGGTTCCCGTGCCTAAGCTCCTGTGGCTACAGAGTCAGGCGGAGAGGTAGGACACTTGGGGACACTGGAGCCTGGCTGCATACTACCACCCTCGTTACCTGCAAACACACCGGGGAACTATGCCAACAGCCTTGGCAGGACTTCTCCTGGCTCCTGCTTGGGCCTGGACATCAGCCTAGCCAACCAGCATGGCTGTAACCCATGTCCCCTTCCCTAACCAGAGACTATCTTGAAGAAGGACTTTTCTGTCTACAACCCCGTAAGGTGTGGGCTGACCTGCAGCAATGTGCTCCTCATACCTACACAGAATGCCCTGCCCTGCCTTCTCACCCCACTTCCTTCTCAGGAGGCCTGACAAGCAAATCAAACAGGCAGGGAGGCCTGAGAACAGCTGCTGGGGGGCGGGGTTGGGGGGCCTGGGTGAGGCCAGGAGGCAAAGGGGCGAGTGACAAAGGAACCCTTTGTCGTGCTAACTTTTTCCAAGACGTAAAAGCAGTAACAATAGACAATCCAGACTTAGGGGGGCATCAAGGACAAGCGGGGAGCCTGGCCTCCAATCTTGGTCAGCATTCCAACAAGCACAGGAAGAAGGCATTGACCTGCCCCCCCCCCAACCTCAAGACTGAGCCAAATTGGAGGGAAAGGAGGACTGAAGGAGATCTGGGGTTCAGGGCTGAGGGAGGGCACTGGCAGGTAGGGCACTGAGGGAGGGAAGAACCAGGATGAAGAGCAAAAGGCCAAGGACAGACCAGAGGGGCAAAGGCTCAGAGAAACCTAGAGTTAAGGCAAAGTCCAGAAAGTTGTTTATGGGGAATGAAGAGCTGGGCTTTTTTAAATTGTTTTCGGTGAGATAGTGGGCATGGCCCTAGGAGGGGGTCAGGGCTGGGTGAGGCCTCTTTTCAAGCCACCCCAGGCAGCTGGCTGGCGGGCTACCTCTGAGGCTCTAGCTTTGTCTGCACCCCACTTCACCTGTCACCCAGGTAACTCAACCTCTGAGGTTTTAACTCAAATCCTCAAGGCAGGGTCCCCCACCTCTCCAGACCTTCAGTCTGCAGCCTAGGGAGGCTAGTGTCAACACCAAGCCAGAAGTGTGTAGGTCTTCTCAGCCTCTGCTAAGACAAAGTTACAGTGTAGCGTGAGCAGGTGTGTGTTGGGGGGGGGGGAGTACACTGGCCTGGCCCCACCCATCAGCCACCCTCCCTTGAGGCCCCAGCCCACAAATCTCTCCACTTCCTGCAGCAAGGCTGGGGCTGGAGAAGGACCAGACCTCAGCTCAAAGTTCCAGCGAGCAGCCAAGGGCTGGAAACGGCCCAGGAAGCCCGGCGTCCCCTCTCACCTCCGCTGCCAGGGCGCCCCTCCCCCGCTCCCCTCCTGGGCGGCCGTACACAAGGCGCAGGTCCCCACGCCCCAAAGCCGTTCGCAGGCTCGAGCAAGGGGCCAGTTTCCTGAAGGAGATCAGCAGGAAATCAGCTGGGCCCCTGGCCAGCGGCTCCCCTCCCAATCCAGCTGGCGCCCTTTGCAGCTCCCTTTATAGCCCCTAGGGAAAGATGGGGAGGGGGCGCGGAGCCCTCCGTATTGCCTTTTCTCCTCATGGGGAGAGGGCGAGGGCAGTTCTGTGTGCAGCAGCGCCAGAAAGCTCAACGCAAGGCCGGAACTTAACCATCGGTCATGATAAGCATCTCCCCCCCCCCCACTACGGGCATCCACGTGCTTCACATTCTTGGACGTCTGGAAGCGGGCGGAGGCGTGAGCTGAAGAGACTGGTGGGGGACAGATGGGGAGCCACATCCTGTGCACCCCTTGTCCTCTAGTGTACTGAAATGGGGGCTGTGGGAGGGAAGCAGAGTCCCCAAGGCCTTGCCATACCCAGCAGGTCTCCACCCACAGCCAACCTGCTCTCTTCCCTCCGCTGGTACAGGCCAGGAGGTAGGATTCTCCAAGACATCTAGAGGTGACTCCGGGCACTAGTCTCCATACACCAAAAGGCTCTTTTCAAAGTGGTGACACAGGTCCAGTGGTCACCAGGACTGCAGGTCACCAAGTACCCCAGAACAGCCTCCATGAGGGGAGAAGGCTGAACATAGACAATACTGTTCTACTCAGACCACCACCGTTTTCCCACAGCAGGTTCTGTGTGCAGACAGGTCTCCACTTCCCCAAGTTCAGTGGTTGGAGAATGGAGGGTGGGGGAGGCTCCCTGAATGGGCTGTCTCTCTACTAGCCTCCTCCCTCAAGTTCCGGGCCAAGAAGAGCTCAGCTGTCCTAGAGAGAGGACTTGGGGAAGAGACCCCAGGGGCTGAGGTCCCATCTTCCCCCAGTGCAATGGAGAAGGCAGTCAGAGAGGAGAGCCTGGGGCTCAGCCCAATTAACCCGACCCCAGGGGTGACTCCTTACAGATAAGGGGGATGCTATTTCCCACCTCTTTTTCCCAAAGTCAGTGATCACCCACCCCTCCAGGTCTAAAACCTAACAGCTGATCTGCCTTGGAGGCAAAGGTCAGGGGGCAGGACAATAGGAAAGGCCCAAGGAGGTGTCTCCGAAAGGGCGGGGGTGGGCTGCCCTCCTCCTCGGGTCTCCCTTCCGATGCAAGAAGGGTTGTGGGTGGGCAAATCCTTTTCTACTCCAGCCTTCCCCAATATGCTAGGCCAGTGGTTCTCACCCTCCCTAACTCACAACCCTTTAATACAATTCCTTGTGCTGACCCCCACCCAACCATAAAAGTTATTTTCGCTGCTACTTCGTAATTGTAATTTTGCAACTGTTATGAATCGTAATGTAAATGATATCTGATATGTGATCCCCGTGAAAGGGCCCTTCAACACCCCCCCTCCAAGGGGCCACGACCCACGGGTTGAGAAGACCGGTGGTAGTCCTTAAGAGACCCAATCTTTCGTTGCTCCCTGGCAGGCAGAAAGGCGACAGCAGGTATGGGAAGGTGGGGGAGCCTCCTGGGAAGAGCCGATCCCACAGCAGAGAGAGATGAAACCTGAGCCACCTAACAACACCTTAGCACTAGCTCCCCACCGTCTAAAACACACTACCTCACAGCCGGGCAAAAACATGCCCAGGTGTGCACCCTGGGGCATGCGCACAGGTCCTGGGTGGGAAAAGAACCTCCCCTTACAGCACAGCCTGAACCCAATTGAACCAGACTGGCGAGGGTGCTCAGCTGCCAGGACATCAAGGTTCGCAGCGGTCGTCCCTCTTAACAGCACAAAGCCTGGCCCTATTTCCCTAGACAGGGTAACAAAAGGACCCAAGAGTAGAGGAGACACATTCCCACTGCCAGAGAACCCCTCCACCCCGCCCTTAAAAACCGAGTATTTCCTAGAGAACAACCGGGATGAAAATTAAAGAGGATTCTTCACTCCAGCTTCTTTTCCCGTTCCCAGCATGAAAGTCCGCCCGCCAGCCAGGTGCCTAGTGCCAGACCTTCCCCCCAAGATGGACTAGTTGCCTCTCAAATTGTAAGGGGTAGCCAGGACAGCAACTGTCTGGTGAAGTCCCTTTCTGCCACACCCCACTATCAACACCAAGGACAGGGAGCAGTCAGTCCCCAACCACCGGCCACAGCGAGTCAAGAGCAGGGGCTGGGGGCATCAGTTGCCGCGCACGGGAGAGACGTCTCCCTAGGCTTTGACAGGGGTGGGATCTGGGGAGGTGGCCCCTCCTCTTCAGAACAGACAAGCCCAGAGCCAGGACCTTTACCCCACCCTCCAGCAGGCTGTGGAACTATGGGTTCCTAACCAAGAAGATGTAAATGGGGGGCCAGAGGCTGGAATTTCATGTCTCCGGGAGAAGGAATACTCAAAGTTACTGAGCCCTACACCATGGTAGCGCGCCAGGGTCACTGGGTGGAGGGCAACTGTCCAGCTAGGACAGCCGAGTTACAGCGAGACAGACGGAAAGAAAGTGAGGGGTAGAGAGGTCCCCACCGCCACCCCCACCCCAGCTCCTACGGTAGCACTGTGGAGGCCGGTACGTACAGTGGTTTGAGCCATTCCAAAGCGGAGTCCGGAGCGGGGTGGAGTAGGGACCCGGGGCAGGGAGCCCCTTCTCCGGGAGCAAACAGGCCCGGTTCTGGTTATAGAAGTCCACCACTAGGAAGGGGTTAGGGGCGGGGGCGAGCCCCCCGACTTCCACACTCTCGTACATCTTGCCCCAAGAAGGCCGGAGGTCCAGGAGGGGAAGTCCTGCACGCGGCTCCCCTCACTCAGCCGGAGGCGCCATCCCCGCCAAGCGGCTGGGGGGCAAAGGGACAAGTCCCCTCGCCCCAACGGGCGGCCCCGCGGTGGGGCGCCCTGCCCAGAATTGCCCTCGCCTAAGTCCGCAGGTCGCTCCGCCGGTCCCAGGTGAAAAGCGGGAAGTTGCGCGGGGTGGGAGGAGGTCCCTCGGCGCTCGTTTGCAGGGAACGCCCGGCGGCCCGAGAACTGGAGGCTCCGGTGTCCCAGGCAGAGTCCAGCGGTTCCCCAAGTCCGCTGGCCTGGGGCGGGATCGGGGCGGAGACGGGGGTCACCGAGCACTTCCTTCTGCCGGCCAGAGCTCCCGGGCTTCTCCGCGGCTGAGATTCCGGGTACGGGTGGGGGAACCCCGTGCGGCCCCGCCTCCGCCGGACCGGCGGCGGGCCGCTCGCTGGGTCTCCGGTGTGCACGCCGCCGCCCCCCCAGCCCGCGCGCCCCCTCTCTGGGATCCCAGCCCCTCGCCCCGCCCTGGCCAGGCGCCGCCCCTGGCTTAACCCTTTCCAGGCCGGTCGGGCTGCAGAGAACGAGATGAAGCGAGAGCCAGAAGGCAGCATGTGGACCGCGAGTGGGAGAGCCTCAGAGTGGAAGCAGAGGCGGGAAATGCGCCTAGCACAGGGTTAGGCTGGGTATGCAGAGCGGTGTGCACCAGGAGGCAAGACGGAAGAGTGGAGGGAATCCTCCCCATCCCAGTTCCGGCTCTCAGCCTCCCTAGTACTTTTGGTCAATCCCGGGCCCGGAGATGTTGAGGAGGGGAGGTGGGGTGGTCCCGGTGTCCTCCCCCTAAAAACACACCCCTCACCCAGCCCCGGCTTCATTTGCCTAATGCAATGCGGCTGAACTCTTGCTGAACTCGCCTGGCGGCGCCTCACCTCCTGGTGACCCACCCACCGCGGCCCGTGACATCACCCGCTCGCCAACCCGCCCTCGAGGCTCGCCCACCGGCCCCTTTCTCGGCTCGGTCCGGCCCCAAACTCCGAACACGCTGGCAATGGGCACAGAGCCCAGATACAGGGAGCACAGCATTAGAACCACCAATGCGGCATGCTGGGTGTCCCGGGTGTGACATTATGCAGCTTGGGCGCTGTGTCGGAATGAGACACCCAGCTTGTGTCACTGTCTGTGACATCATGTGAGACTCCGGCTGCCGGCTCGCCCGCCGGAATCCGACGGGGCAGATCTGAGCTGTTAGCACAAACACTAGCGGGGAGCTCTCCTCCTACACTCTGCGTGCTTCCGGCGAGCAAAGCTCCGCCCAGGGTGTCTCCCAGCCCGGGAACTGGGATGGGCCAGCCCAGGACAGATAAAAGGAGAGACTGGTTCCTTCCAGCTGCCCACTTCCTTCCTAGGAGGTTTGTTTCTGTGGAAGAAACGCCAAGGTTAGGTAGGTCCCTAGAAAGAAGGGATACCCAGGGAAGACTAGGGTATCCTATGATCCTGCTCTCTTAAAAGAAGGGATAAAAATACACAGATTAATCTAGAAGCCAGGTTTTGTCCACACGTGATGCCCAGAGGTCCTCATGCTTGCGCAGCAAGGACTTTAACAAATGAGCTATCTTCCAGCTCAAAGCCAGGTTCTTCAGGTATGCTGCCATTTAATGCTTACAACGCCAAGGAAACATACAGACAGGTCTGGAGATACAAGCTACAGACACAAGCAAGAGGGTCACAGATTCAAGGCCAGCCTGGGCTACCTACAGAGTGGATCAACATCCTGCGAAACCACACAGTAACATGGTATCTCAAATTTTTAAAGAGTTAAAAAAAAAAAAAAAGAAAAGAACTCAGCTGGCGGTGTAGCCAAGCTGATAAAGGCACATTTGCATACATGCTATAATCACAACACTGGGCAGGTAGAAGCAAGAGCAGCTATAACCCCAACCCGCAACCCTAACAGTAATCCTGGCACTTGGGAGGCAGAGGCAGACAGATTTCTGAGTCTGAGGAGTTCCAGGCGAGTCAGAGCTACACAGTGAGACCCTGTCTCTTAAAAGACGTTCTAGGGTCATCTTTGGTTACTTGTAGCAAGTTTGAGGCCAGCCTTAGATACATGAGACCCTGTCAGTTATAAAGAACACTGGAGGGGTAGCTCAGTCACAGCATGTTTGCCTGACATGCCCCAAGCCCTGGGTTCAATCCCTATTCCTCACTGTGGGAAGTGGGGAGACTTTATGAATGGAGGTCTCAGCCAAAGAAGGTTGGTCCTCCAACACAAAAGGAAAGAGGGAACTATGCCACTAAAGCTCATGCCCCTACCAAACCAGGCCAACTCAAAATAAACTATATTTTCTGAGCGCCTTGTGTATGACTGTCCTGGTGACTTTATGAAGTGACAGAAATTAGGCAAGAAATTACATCATCCCACATGTTTATATATCCACACTGCAAACCGATAAATGCTATTGTGACACAAACATAGTGTGTTCTGAGGGGCAATTAAGTTCAAGGGTCAGGGAAGAACTCGAGGCAGAGACCTAAAGAAGGCTGAAGTCCAGAGTGGAGCAAAGAGGGCAAGTGAGGGTGGTGGCTGTGCCAAGGCCACAGCTACTGGTGAGTCCATACTATCCTCTGAGAAAAGGACCAGAAAGGATGGCTGATAAAATCCCAGAGGAGAGGGTACACAGAACCAGGCAGAAGAGTAGACTAAGGCCAGCTCAGACCAGATGGGCTGGTAAGCCTAAGGCTTACAAGGGAGGCCCTAGGAAGGCTCTAAGGAAATGAGAGGCAAGAGTCCACTGCAGTGTAAAAAGACCTTTCCAGGTTATGAAGACTGAGTTACAAGACAGCAAGAGTGTACAGATAGAGGTCAGCCATGGTGGCGAAGGCCTTTGATCCCAGCACTCTGGAGGGAAAGGCCGGTGGATCTCTGAGTTCAAGGCCAGCCTTGTCTACAGACCCAGGACAGCCAGGACTACACAGAAAACCCAAACAAGATTTAAAACACAAAAACAAAAAGAACATGTAGTTAGAAGTCACTATGGTAACCCAGAAAGCAGACAAGGTTGGCTTAGCCTAAGTAGCAGTGGGAATAGAGGATGGTGGGCTCACAGATGTGTGTGTGTATACAACAGTGTGTGTATGGGTGTGCTGTGTGTGTATACTACAGTGTGTGTATACTACAGTGTGTGTATACTACAGTGTGTGTATGGGTTGCTGTGTGTATACTACAGTGTGTGTATACTACAGTGTGTGTATACTACAGTGTGTGTATGGGTTGCTGTGTGTATACTACAGTGTGTGTATGGGTGTGCTGTATGTGTGTATACTACAGTGTGTGTATGGGTGTGCTGTGTGTGTATGTATACTACAGTGTGTGTATGGGTGTGCTGTGTGTGTGTACTACAGTGTGTGTATGGGTGTGCTGTGTGTGTATACTACAGTGTGTGTATGGGTGTGCTGTGTGTATACTACAGTGTGTGTATGGGTGTGCTGTGTGTGTATACTACAGTGTGTGTATGGGTGTGCTGTGTGTGTATACTACAGTGTGTGTATGGGTGTGCTGTGTGTGTATACTACAGTGTGTGTATGGGTGTGCTGTGTGTGTATACTACAGTGTATGTATACTACAGTGTATGTATACTAGAGTGTGTGTATGGGTTGCTGTGTGTATACTACAGTGTGTGTATGGGTGTGCTGTGTGTGTATGTATACTACAGTGTGTATGGGTGTGCTGTGTGTGTATACTATAGTGTGTGTATGGGTGTGCTGTGTGTATACTACAGTGTGTGTATGGGTGTGCTGTGTGTGTATACTACAGTGTGTGTATGGGTGTGCTGTGTGTGTATGTATACTACAGTGTGTGTATGGGTGTGCTGTATGTGTGTATACTACAGTGTGTATGGGTGTGCTGTGTGTGTATACTACAGTGTGTGTATGGGTGTGCTGTGTGTGTGTATACTACAGTGTGTGTATGGGTGTGCTGTGTGTGTATACTACAGTGTGTGTATGGGTGTTCTGTGTGTCTATACTACAGTGTGTGTATGGGTGTGCTGTGTGTGTGTGTATACTACAGTGTGTGTATGGGTGTACTGTGTGTGTATACTACAGTGTGTGTATGGGTGTGCTGTGTGTATACTACAGTGTGTGTATGGGTGTGCTGTGTGTGTATGTATACTACAGTGTGTGTATGGGTGTGCTGTGTGTGTATACTACAGTGTGTGTATGGGTGTGCTATATGTGTATACTACAGTGTGTGTATGGGTGTGCTGTGTGTGTGTATACTACAGTGCGTGTATGGGTGTGCTGTGTGTGTATACTACAGTGTGTGTATGGGGTGTTCTGTGTGTCTATACTACAGTGTGTGTATGGGTGTGCTGTGTGTGTATACTACAGTGTGTATGGGTGTGCTGTGTGTGTATACTACAGTGTGTGTATACTACAGTGTGTGTATACTACAGTGTGTGTATACTACAGTGTGTGTATACTACAGTGTGTGTATACTACAGTGTGTGTATACTACAGTGTGTGTATGGGTGTGCTGTGTGTGTATACTACAGTGTGTGTATGGGTGTGCTGTGTGTGTATATACTACAGTGTGTGTATGGGTGTGCTGTGTGTGTATACTACAGTGTGTGTATGGGTGTTCTGTGTGTCTATACTACAGTGTGTGTATGGGTGTGCTGTGTCTGTGTATACTACAGTGTGTGTATGGGTGTACTGTGTGTGTATACTACAGTGTGTGTATGGGTGTGCTGTGTGTATACTACAGTGTGTGTATGGGTGTGCTGTGTGTGTATACTACAGTGTGTGTATGGGTGTGCTGTGTGTGTATACTACAGTGTGTGTATGGGTGTGCTGTGTGTGTGTATACTACAGTGTGTGTATGGGTGTGCTGTGTGTGTATGTATACTACAGTGTGTGTATGGGTGTGCTGTGTGTGTATACTACAGTGTGTGTATGGGTGTACTGTGTGTGTATACTACAGTGTGTGTATGGGTGTGCTGTGTGTGTATACTACAGTGTGTGTATGGGTGTGCTGTGTGTGTATGTATACTACAGTGTGTGTATAGGTGTGCTGTGTGTGTGTGTGTATACTACAGTGTGTGTATGGGTGTGCTGTGTGTGTGTGTGTGTATACTACAGTGTGTGTATGGGTGTGCTGTGTGTGTATACTACAGTGTGTGTATGGGTGTGCTGTGTGTGTATGTATACTACAGTGTGTGTATGGGTGTGCTGTGTGTGTATGTATACTACAGTGTGTGTATGGGTGTGCTGTGTGTGTATACTACAGTGTGTGTATGGGTGTACTGTGTGTGTATACTACAGTGTGTGTATGGGTGTGCTGTGTGTGTATACTACAGTGTGTGTATGGGTGTACTGTGTGTCTATACTACAGTGTGTGTATGGGTGTGCTGTGTGTGTGTATACTACAGTGTGTGTATACTACAGTGTGTGTATACTACAGTGTGTGTATGGGTGTGCTGTGTGTGTATACTACAGTGTGTGTATGGGTGTGCTGTGTGTGTATACTACAGTGTGTGTATGGGTGTGCTGTGTGTGTATACTACAGTGTGTGTATGCGTGTGCTCTGTGTGTGTACTACAGTATGTGTATGGGTGTGCTGTGTGTGTATACTACAGTGTGTGTATGGGTGTGCTGTGTGTGTATACTACAGTGTGTGTATGGGTGTGCTGTGTGTGTATACTACAGTGTGTGTATGGGTGTGCTGTGTGTGTGTATACTACAGTGTGTGTATGGGTGTGCTGTGTGTGTGTATACTACAGTGTGTGTATGGGTGTGCTGTGTGTGTATACTACAGTGTGTGTATGCGTGTGCTGTGTGTGTATACTACAGTGTGTATGGGTGTGCTGTGTGTGTATACTACAGTGTGTGTATGCGTGTGCTGTGTGTGTGTACTACAGTGTGTGTATGGGTGTGCTGTGTGTGTATACTACAGTGTGTGTATGGGTGTGCTGTGTGTGTTTACTATAGTGTGTATGGGTGTGCTGTGTGTGTGTATACTACAGTGTGTGTATGGGTGTGCTATATGTGTATACTACAGTGTGTATGGGTGTGCTGTGTGTGTATACTACAGTGTGTGTATGGGTGTGCTGTGTGTGTATACTACAGTGTGTGTATACTACAGTGTGTGTATGGGTGTGCTGTGTGTGTGTGTACTACAGTGTGTGTATGGGTGTGCTGTGTGTGTATACTACAGTGTGTGTATGGGTGTGCTATATGTGTATACTACAGTGTGTATGGGTGTGCTGTGTGTGTATACTACAGTGTGTGTATGCGTGTGCTGTGTGTGTATACTACAGTGTGTGTATGGGTGTGCTGTGTGTGTGTACTACAGTGTGTGTATGGGTGTGCTGTGTGTGTATACTACAGTGTGTGTATTGGTGTGCTATATGTGTATACTACAGTGTGTATGGGTGTGCTGTGTGTGTATACTACAGTGTGTGTATGCGTGTGCTGTGTGTGTATGTATACTACAGTGTGTGTATGGGTGTGCTGTGTGTGTATACTACAGTGTGTGTATGGGTGTGCTGTGTGTGTATACTACAGTGTGTGTATGTGTGTGCTGTGTGTGTATACTACAGTGTGTGTATGGGTGTGCTGTGTGTGTATGTATACTACAGTGTGTGTATAGGTGTGCTGTGTGTGTGTGTGTATACTACAGTGTGTGTATGGGTGTGCTGTGTGTGTGTGTACTACAGTGTGTGTATGGGTGTGCTGTGTGTGTATACTACAGTGTGTGTATGGGTGTGCTATATGTGTATACTACAGTGTGTATGGGTGTGCTGTGTGTGTATACTACAGTGTGTGTATGGGTGTGCTGTGTGTGTATGTATACTACAGTGTGTGTATGGGTGTGCTGTGTGTGTATACTACAGTGTGTGTATGGGTGTGCTGTGTGTGTATACTACAGTGTGTGTATGGGTGTGCTGTGTGTGTGTATACTACAGTGTGTGTATGGGTGTGCTGTGTGTGTATACTACAGTGTGTGTATACTACAGTGTGTGTATACTACAGTGTGTGTATACTACAGTGTGTGTATGGGTGTGCTGTGTGTGTATGTATACTACAGTGTGTGTATGGGTGTGCTGTGTGTGTATACTACAGTGTGTGTATGGGTGTGCTGTGTGTGTATGTATACTACAGTGTGTGTATGGGTGTGCTGTGTGTGTATACTACAGTGTGTGTATGGGTGTGCTGTATGTGTATACTACAGTGTGTGTATGGGTGTGCTGTGTGTGTGTATGTATACTACAGTGTGTGTATGTGTGTCAAAAGACAACTTTCAGGGGTGTACAGCGGTGTGTACTTTTAATCCCAGCACATAGGAGGTAGATGCTGATGGATCTCTGTAAATTCCAGGGAAAGATGGCTCAGCAGTTAAAATTAGCGGCTATTCTTCCAGAGGACCCTGGTTCCATTCCCAGCACCCAGATGGTGGCTCACAATGATTTCCAATTCCAGTTGTAGGTGATCTAAAACCATCCCTGTCCTCTGTAGGCACCAGGCAACACACACAGTGAACAGACATGCATGAAGACAAAATACCCAGACACATAAAGTCATATCTTTCTGAGAAAGAGAGAGAGAACTTTCAGAAATTGGCTTTCTTTCACCGTGTGGGTCCCCAGGATCACAGATTGGTGGTAAGTGCCTTTACCTACTCAGCTGCCTCCCTGGTCTTCACAAGAAATGTGGAAAGTAGAATCGATGTGGGGGAGCTGGACGTCGTCTCTGGTATGCAGTTTTAGGGCTTTTATAGGGGATACAAGGCCTCCTTATAATGGGAGCTGGCCGGTAGCTCCACCCATTCCCGTTTCAGCCTATTAAGTGCTGGGTTAGGGCCCCTCCACCACCCCCAGCTGTGATGTGCACCTGCTCCACCAAGGTTCCAGAAATGGCAGAGAGGCTACCTGCTGCAGGGCAGAAGGCTGCGGGACTCCCAAGAGAGTGCAGGGGCTTGCCAATGGAGTGCTGGGGTATAAGGTCAGTGTGAGGTGTTGGCATGGATGCCCTCCATATTTTCTGTTCACTGATGTGGCACCTGGCACAGCGATGTGAGTAGACACTCTCCTCACAGCTGCAAGGGGCTAAGGGATCGGACACTGTCCCTCATGATCACTCAAAGATCTCCCAAAGAGCTGGCACCCAGTATAGAAGCCAGAGGGAAGTAACTTCATGATAGAGAGATGAGTGCTCTGAGAGAGAGAGAGAGAGAGAGAGAGAGAGAGAGAGAGAGAGAGAGAGAGAGAGAGAGACAGAGAGAGAGAGAGAGAGAGAGCGCCATGGGCATTCAAAGGAGGGAGGAGAATGTGATGAGGAGGGGACATCTGAGATGGATTCTGGGAAGTGGTCACATTCAAGATCCCCAGCTTTAAAAAAAAAAATGCCCCTTGAAGGATGAACAGGATTTCCGAAGCTAGACAGAAAAGCTGGGGTGAGATGCCTGCTCTGGCAGCCACAAGGTCGAGAAGCAGGTCAAGGAGGAACACAGTGTCCTGAGGCTGTGAAAGGAGCAAGAGCGAGGGAGGGAAGGCCCTGGCCGGCAGCAGGGGCTAGGATGCTGGGTGGCAGCTGCCTGCAGGCTGTGGCCTCATGGCTCATGGCTCAGCCTCAGGTCCCATCCCCAGCTCCCCCGGGGCTTTGTGCTGAGCAAGCCCTTGGCAGGTGTGGGCTGAATCTTCACTACCACCACCTCCAGCCCCGGCATGAGCAGAGAAGGGCTGCCTCCTCTGCCCTGCCTCATCTGGAAGGGACGACGAATAGAACATGAGGCCTGGTGCCAGATCAGACATCGGGTCCTAATACAGGGCATCCACCCCGAGACAATACCCAGCTCCACCCCGCCCCTTGTCCTCACTGCTCTTCAAGGTACTTGAAGCGACTGGAGGCCATACCCAGCAAGCAGGTCACCGTGGCCTCGCAGCAAGCAGCCTGCCAGAGGCAGATTGGAAGGGCAAAAAGATTCAGAGAAAGGTTGAATGACCTGCCCAAGGTTGCTCATTAGAAAGACTTCTGTCCGTGAGCAAGTAGGGGAGCAGCATGAGCCTTTGGGCTGGCTGACATGTTCAGCAGCTTGGGGTTCAGCTGTGCAGGGGAGAACCTGGATTCCTAATGCTACCAGGGCTAAGAGACCCGCCCCCCCGACTATCCTGACTATTGAAGAAGGCACTGTCCCAACTTTAATAATTTGGAAAAGGTTCTCATTTCCTCTTTTTTCTGACTGATTCTATTGCCCCCTCCCCAACACATACAACATGAAGATGCCACAGTCCCAAACACACACACATACGGATGCTACAGTCCCAAACACACATCCAAAGGCAGCCCCGGGCTGCACTGGCACAGCCCCCATGGCACACACGGCTTGGCAAGAGGTGGATACGATGCCTGAGGCCCTGACTGGCCTAAGAGGAAGAGAGGAAGACAGGCTTCCTTCCCTGGGTCCCCTCTCCCAATCCATGCGGGGATCCTACCCTAAGATAGCCTATACATCTCCCTCCTGGGAAATAAAGAGTGAGGTGCCCCACTTTCAATGAAAACCCTGTATGGAAGGACTTTTGGCTGACTGCACTTTGGACCCCAAGAAAGGCATAGCTAGGCGGCACCCTGTCCCTGAGGCTGTGGTTCTTACTGTACTGGAAAGAGTGGAGAGAAGCTGGGGGAAACAGCAGAACGGGGGATGCAGAGAAGAGCTCACCACCCCCGCCTTCCGAGGCCTGGGCACTGAGAAGACGGGGAGGAGGAGGGGGACAACAGCCCCATATCTAGACACGTATCCAGCCAACACGTGGAAGGAAAATCTGTAGCCGCCTCTCAGGTTCCTGTCCCAATTCTTCTATTGATTGCTTCTATCTTCCCTGCCCCCCACCCACCTCTCAAACTGCAACAAAATCTGAATAGGAACTATGGCTTTTACACTCTGTTCCTTCAGAATCTGTCCTGGGATGGGAGGAGGTGGCGGCCGCTGTGTTCTGCAAACTCATGTTCTTGCTGGACTGCAAGAGGGCAGAGTGGGGTTGGGCGGGGGTGTGAACAGATTGTATCCACAGCTTCCAGGGCAGGATGGAGATGATTTTTCCCTGGGCCTCTTATCTTCCTCTCCAGTCCCAAAGTCCAAAACACAGGAGGAGGCAAGAATGAACAAGGCCTTCTCTGCGCCCCCTACTGGGAGAAGTCAGAGGCGGGGTCTCCAGCAACCTGGACAAGATTCAACAATGGCACTAAGGCCCCAAAACTCTCCCCACGCCCCATGCCCCAAAACGTCCCCCCACAGTCTCCCTCTAAAGCTGCCTGTCTGGATGGTGGGAAACAGTCTTCAGGGCAGTTCTACTGTATTGTAAACGCCCGTCTTTTTTTTTTTTTATTTTATTTATTTATTTATTATGTATACAGTGTTCTGTCTGTGTGTATGCCTGCAGGCCAGAAGAGGGCACCAGACCCTATTACAGATGGTTGTGAGCCACCATGTGGTTGCTGGGAATTGAACTCAGGACCTTTGGAAGAGCAGGCGATGCTCTTAACCACTGAGCCATCTCTCCAGCCCAACGCCCGTCTTTTTTATGACTTCTTTATTCGTGTATGCGAGCGCACTGTCTTCATGTGTACCAGGAGGAATCTGATCCCACTACTGATGGTTGTGAGCCACCATGTGACTGCCGGGAATTGAACTCAGGACCTCTGGAAGAGCAGTCAAGTGCTCTTAACCACTGAGCCATCTCTCCTGCCCCACCTTGCATCTTCTATCCTCCTTTGTCAACGAGTGCAAGGTGCCTCTACTGGAACAGTCTAGAAGGTTTTTAAAGTACAGACAAAGTCCCGACCCATGGCAGGTGCCTCCCGTTCTACGGGGTCACATGCCCAGCACACACCAAGTGTGCTCTCCGGATATGCTAGCCTAACCTGGCCCTCTTAGGAATCTGGTAATGTCCCTGTGGTACAGAGGAGGAAACATGCCAAAGAGATCTCCATCTAAGTGATACCCCTGAATCCCAGGGAATTCCAAGGGTGCCTAAGACGACCATTGTCTTAGTTGTCCTCAGGCAGGGAAACACAAGAATATCAGAGATACTGCTCCCTTTCCCAAACACAAGCTGAAGGAAGGTCATGCCCCCTTAGGCTCTTAAACCAGGACACCTCTGCCCTAAATCATGCCCCCCCCACAAACACACAGTCCCAGCGTACATACAGGCTGACATTCCCCTCTTCAGCTCCGGATTTGATTCTCTTCAAACACATTGAATTCTAGAACACTCTCACGTAGTATACACAAGCCATTAATCCCCCTCCTCAACATACTCAGCCTTGACACCCACACCCCCCCCCCAAACCACACAACCCTGACCTCCCACAGTAAACACACCAGGCCTCAGGGGCCAACCAACAAAGGGGACAGGAGTCTAGTGCTATCTCTGGGGCCTCCACCCTGGTTCCCTAGGAGACTAGCAGCAGGACAATACCTAGCCTCCCCGTGGTGGCCTGAAGAGGCCTTTGGTCCTCCCACGGGTCACCTGTTCTCTTCAGAGTTCATGCAAGACACCTAAGGTGCAACCTCGCAAGAGGGCCAGGTAAGGGAGGCCAACTAGACAGCTATGTGCTTGTGGGTCTGGAGCAGGGAGCCTGGGAGGTCACCGGGGACATCACCGCTTCAAGCTGGAAGGAAAGGCCTCCCGCTTCCAGGAACTGCCTGACCCCTGGAAAGCTGTAAACTTTTGAGCTGCTTCCAGGCACCCAGTGCACAGCAGGAGGGGGCTGGGATGCCTGGTTGTCTCAGACCCAAGGCCAGGCCTCTGGCCCCTAGTCCTAGAAGGTGCTCAGAGGCTGGGGAGTAGGGAGGAAGAGATGTTGTTGTTTACTAGAGAGGGGGAGGGGTGGGAAACCCACAAGCTCACAGAGGAGGGGGCAGGAAAAGGGCATTGCCTAACCTGGGTGGAGAAAGCCAAAGAAGGCTGCCATTTGCCCGGTATATGGGCACCCCACCCTGGAAGTAGGTTACGAGGGTGGGGGCTCTCCCCACCCACCTCTAAGAAAGAGGAAGGTGTTTGCAACACTCAGAGGAAGGCAGAGAATTTACTTTATCTCTCACAGGGGTCAGATCCCAAATCCTCTCGCGGCCCCTCCAGGGAGTCTGTCTGTCCAGCCCCTTGTTACCAGCACATGGAAAAGGAAAAGCGGGTCACTAGTACCAGCTTGCAGGACCCCTGACTCCTTTGCTTCTTAAAAATTCCACCCTGGAAGAAAGTATAATTCTCCCAGCTCCCTTCAAATGCAGAGAGCATCTGTTCTGGTTTTTTTGAGACAGAGTATCTCTGTGTAGTCCTAGCTAGCCTGGAACTTGCTCTGCAGACCAGGCTGGCCTTGAACTCAGAGATCCACCTGCCTCTGCCTCCAGAGTGCTGGGATGAAAGGCATGCGCCACCACCTCCAGGCTGCAGGGATGTTTTTTTACATAGGTGCACTTGCCCAATCCCCAACACTCTGGTCTCCCCATCAGCAGCACAGACTAGAAAACCAGAACAGAATGGGGTTCTCCGACTCCCCTATTAAGGTGGGGAGAAGGGGTAGAAATCAAAGGTGAAGGCTTGAGGCGTTACTAGCAGGGGGAAATGAGGTAGTACCTGTCTGCTCCGTAGCCCCGCTGCATAAGGGATTGGAGATGGGAAGGAACATGGGCATAGCCTATCTCTTCCTGAAGGCTGGTGGGGCCTGGAAGGGAGGGGGCTGCGACAAAGCCAGAGGCCAGAGGCGGCGATCCAGGAAGCAGTGGTGGCTGTGGGCAGACGGCCAGTTGTGGGCAGTGAGGCGCCCAGCCAGAGCCTGCCCCAGGGACAAAGAGACTCCCTGGCTCCGGGGAGAGAGTGCTACCCCCACACCAAGAAGGGGGCACTGACCCAGCCCAGCCAGGCACACAGGGCAGTGGTGCCAGGCAACTTGCCAATGGCTGTGGGAGGGGCAGTGGGTGCCAGGCAGGGTGCTTGGTCCCTGCCAACCAGGAGAGGTGGGACACGTTTCCCAGGTCAGCAGCTGACCAGCCAGCCAGCCAGCCAGCCATGGCCTGCTCTGCTGCTTCCCACCCCCTCCTGCCCCAGGCCAGGCCCAGCTCCCTCCTCCTAGGCTCTGGCCTGGAGCCCAGCTGGGCCCTGGGGGCCAGAGTTACTGTAAGCGGCCTGGCAGGCCCCGAGCCTGGACTTTGCCAGCTGGCTATAGCCACTGCCACCTCCCACTACCTGGCTTGGCCAGCTAGGGAAGGGTACCGAGACCCTCGCCCAGCCAACTTGTGACCCTCATGGCAGAGGGCAGAGGCAGAAAACACAAGCCCTGCCGAGCCAGTGCATGTGTCCAAGGTCAGAGTCCAGGCAGAAAGCCCCCACGGAGTCCCTCCCCGTCCTTCGGGGGCGGGGGAGTTGCGGGGCGGGGGGGGGGGGGGGGTGTTGCACGGGCTCCAGCTGTGCCGAGCTGCCCTGGGCTGTCTCTTGAAGCCCTTTCCCTCAGAGTACTGGAAGAGGGTGGGGTGGAGGTGGGTTTCACTCTCACAGTGTTGAGCTGTCATTTCCCCCAACGCTGAGAGGTTTGTTTATCCACCTCAGCCTCTGCGTCCATCCCTCCTCAGAGCTATTTATAAGGCCCTCAATAGCATAGCACCAGGGACACAAGGGACAAAGGGAGACAACAACAGTAGGAAGGAACCAAACGGCTTCATCTTTTCTCTACCACTCCCAACATCAAACAAGCTAAGAGCAGTGGGACCATCGTCAAGCCCCCCTCCAACCCTGCACCCGTACACACCATGTCCCCCCTAGTCTAGAAAAGACCTTGTCACTCACTGTGCCTCCAGTGGAACAGACGTGTCCAGGAACCCCAATCCTGGGGCCTGCCCCCCTCCATACTCCCTCCCCCAAGCCTCCCCACCTAGACTTACTGGCTGGGGACGGTGTGCTGTATCCACTAACTGGAAGCTGGTGCTGGAGACTGCTGAGGGCGCCTGGAGGGGAGAGTCCACCCAACATAGGGGGGAAGAAGAAGGCGTAGGGGGGCACCGGGTACCCATTGAGGTGCCCGCCCCCAGGTGTTGGGCAGGAACTGCTATTGCTGGCCATGCCAAGCGGTCACAGTCAGAACGGCAGGCGAACAGTCTGGCAGGCAGCTGTGATACGCTTCACGCGGTCTCTCCTCCTCCGGGCATGGGGCCTGGGCCCAGAGGGGGTTTGGGTGGTCAGCCCACCCCCACCCCGTTCTGTCCCTGGAGTTGCAGTCCAAAGTGAGTGAGTTAATTTCAGCCTTCTGGAGCCCCCTCCCTAGCCAGGGGCCAGGTGGACTGGGGGATGTCCCAAGAGTCGGTCCTTTGGTTAAGCAGTTCTGTGAGCAGACACTTCTGTAGGAAGGTCCAGAGCTGGTCTTCAGGGTGTCAAAAAGGATGCCACTCCCAGAAGGGCCCCAGCTAGGCGGCTGGGGGGTGGCATGTCCTGCGGTGCTGCAGAAAGAGGAAAGGCAGGTAAGTGGGTACTGAGCAGGCGCATGGGATTCCCCACGGCGCTCCCCAACCTGGGCAGCCAGAGATTTTCCTGTGGCACCCAGCTGAGCAGACACTTGGCACCATTCCTGGCTGGCAGGGCCAGCCTAGGACCAGGGCCCAGACACTGCTGGGGGTGGCAGGAGAGCACAGCCAGGCTGGGATTATGGGGACAGGGCCCAGAGTATGGGAGGGCCTCTCACCCAGAATGCTTGGGAAAGGGTCCACACAGTGCCACCCCAAAGATCAGTGCAGCTGAGGCAAGCAGCTGGCTCTCCTTCCCCCAGTGAGGGTTACCTGAGGTCAAGATACAGAGAACGCGCTGGCAGGGAGGGGGGAGAAGCCGCTTCCCTAAAGCACGGGCACTTCTCAGAAAAATGACTCCTAAGTGGAGGGGGGGCTCTCACACCACTTCCCCCCTAAACCTAAGACCCAGCATCCCAGATCAGAACATCCCTCCCTTGAGGAGGAGGCCCAAATCCATATCCACGCAGGGGAATGGATCTCCAGGTCTCCTAGGCAACATTCCCAATACCGAACAGTACAGGTGGCCCCAGGAAGCCCTAAGTCAGGAAAACACACCCAGGGGATGAGGGAGTAAGTGGACAGGACATACAAGACCAGATGCTACCCTTGCCAGTGTGTACGCAGATCCATCCACACCCTATCTGAAGAGCTGAGGCCAGAGGGTAGACACAGATAACACCTTGGGGTAGAGACACAGCTGGGACCTACAGATTCTGATACATAGCCAGATAGGGAGAAACAGAGCTAAGGGCTCTTCAAGTCGGTCTGAGTGTAGATTATACACAAATCTATACACATGTTTAGGGACATGTGCTGCAAATATACACACATAAATGTATCATATATACATATGACAGAAGAGACACAAAAATAATCACAGCCAAACAAAACCAAAAAACTTCCGTCTGTCCCCTTGTCAGGTACTAATCCAAGAATACTCCAAAATGTCTACACACTAGGATGGCTGGGACCAGCTAACAGGGCCCAGGGATTTGGCTCTGTTGGTAAATGTTTTGCTATACATGCATGAGGACCTGATTTTAGACACCCAGCAAAAAGCCAGGCACAGCGTCACACACCTGCAACCTCAGAGCTGGAGAAGCAGAGCCAGAAGGCTGTCTGACGTCTGCTGGCCGGCCAGCCTCACTGAAGCAGTGAGCTCCAGGTTCACTCAGAGACACTATCTCAAAAACTGCGACAGAGAGTTATTAAGAAAAAGACACTTGGTCAGGCTTGGTGGCGCACGCCTTTAATCCCAGCATGCAGGAGGCAGAGGCAGGTGGATCTCTGTGAGTTCCAAGACAGGCTCCAAAGCTACAGAGAAACTCTGTCTCAAAAAAAAAAAAAAAAAAAAAAAAAGGACAAAACAAAACCTTAAACATGGCATTCACGTACATAGCAAGTCCATTTCTGGGTATCTACCCAAGAAACAAGACAATGGAAGCCTTGCGCAACAAGATTTGTGTGTGCACGCTCAGATCAGGATCACAGACCCCAAGTGAGCAATGAAACCGACCCAGAGGTCTAAAATGGTGGACACCCAACACGCTAGAGTATTTCTGTGCCAAAAAAAGAGAACAAAGAACTGACACACAAGCATGGCCAAGCCCTGAGAGCAATACAGTTGCCCAAGATGCTTATGTTGTATGATTCGACTTCTAAGAATGTCCAGGAGGAGCAGATCTGTGTGCATACATTTGTGGTTACTAGGAACTAGGGTGTGAATGTCAGGGAAAGGAGAAGTAGCTGCTAGTGGGTATGGGAACTTTCGGGGGCGGTGAAAACGTTTTAACGTCGGAGGTGGCGGCGGCGATGGTGGCTCTATACACAGGCGAGAGCTATGCAACTGTGCAGAGTTGCAACTCCTTGTCTTTCTGGCTTCTTTCTGAAAAGGTCTCACTCACTAAATCACTCAGGCAGGCACTGAACTTGCAATCCGTCTGTCTGAACCTCCAGAGGACTGAGATTACAGGTGTACACCACCCACGCGGGGCTTAAACTGTATACTTTTAGTGGGTGCATTTTGTGGCAAGTGAGTTACTATCGCAGTAAACCTCTTTAAAAGAAAAAAAATAGAGCTACAGAGACCTAAAATAAGAATTGTCAGCTGGTGCCGGGCGGTGGTGCACGCCTTTAATCCCAGCACTCGGGAGGCAGAGGCAGGCGGATCTTTGTGAGTTTGAGGCCAGCCTGGTCTACAAGAGCTAGTTCCAGGACAGGAACCAAAAAGCTACAGAGAAACCCTGTCTCGAAAATCAAAAAAAAAAAAAAAAAAGAATTGTCAGCTGAGTGGTGGTGGCACACACCTTTAATCTCAGCACTCGGAAGGCAGAGGAAGTTGGGTCTCTGTCAGTGAATTCGAGGCAGGCCTGGTCAATGAAGCGAATCCCAAGACAGTCAGAGCTGTTACACAGAGAGAGCCTGTCTTGAAAAACCAAAAACCAAAACCAAAAAAAAAGAAGAAGAAGAAGAAGAAGAAGAATCATCCCTTTCCAACATTCCCCCTCCATCCCTACTCCCCACACTTAGGACATACCAGGTTCCAAGCTCCAGGCTCCAGGCCTAAACCTGGAGACTGGAGGATGCATATATAACCAGCATTTGCCTGGGGACCAGGATGAGAATGGGGGGTTCTTGCCAAGGCCACTGTGGAAGAGCACTGTGTCCTCTGTCGACTGTCCCAGCCTGTGTCTTCTGTTAACTGAGGAAGACAGAGAGAGAGGGGGCAGGTAGTAGCCACAGAAGCAACAGCTCCGCTGGAGTGAAATCCGCACTGTGTTAGTGATTCATCACACTAACCACTGGGTGGGCCTCACTCCTGAATGAGGTGCCTCCTTCCCTTCACAGACCGATGACTGATGTCAGAGAAAAATGGGGGTTCCACCTACAGGGCCAGTGGCCGCTCTGTCCCCCATCTCCTATGGGATTCCATACAACAGGAGCACAGGCTGCAAGAGCCACGCTAAGGAGGACAAGTGTCTGCACTTGGACCCCCTACAGACACGCCACACACCTGCAGAAAGTCACCCATGCGAGCCTACAGAAAACATCTGGGTGGGCGAGAGCAAGCCTGCTGCCCTGGCCTGTGCGGAGGCTGCATGGGAGCAGAGCAGCCTGGAGCATCTCTCCACACCTGGCCCCAACCATACATGAGTGCAGTCCGGGACTTATGAGCATGGGCTCCTGCACAGACTCCCAGAGACACCCAACTCTCGCCTTAAGTCTCTCAAGGTGCACAGTCTAGTTTAGGAGATGCCCCGAGGTCCTCCCTGCGGGCCAGCCCTCAGGAGGATTCATGTCTACACAGAGGCTTACCTACCGATAGGTGAGGCCTAGGAGACAGCTGACCAAAGAGAGGCCACCAGACCCACGACCGAAGCCAGAAAGCTCACTTCAAACTAAAGGCATTCTGACCTTGCTTGTGGAGGTGGGTGACACCTGGCTCAGACTTTTGAGGCCCAGTCTTTTATATTCTAGAAGCCAGCTTTGCCCACACAGAAGACTAATGGTATCTACCTTAGAACGAATGCCTCAAGTCTCCCCCTGAAGAGGTTAAAACTGTGTCAGACTTCGAGCCACCAGCCTGCCCCAAACACACAACTCTGGGGAGAGTCTGGAAGGCCTCAGAACCTCTAGTATCCTAACCCAGCTGGGCCTACACACTTCAAGGCAACGTTCTACAGCTCCCTGAGGGGAAGAGGGAGGGCTCTCCAGTGAGGGCAGGACAAAGGTCACAGAAATGGGCCAAGAGCCAGGCTGACCAGGGAACAGGGATAGGCACGGGCAAAGATGATGAGGGGGTGGAGCAAGGTCCTTTGGGAGCCATGACCCTCACAGAGATGCCTGCGCCCTGGCCAGAGAATTTAAACCGGCACCAAAGAGGGAAAACAAGCAACCCACATATAACCCCCACCCTCTGCCAGCAACCTCCACCGTTCATAGGCGCCCTGCCTGAGAGAGAAAACCACAGACCTGTCCCTCCAGTCCAGCCCAGCAGGAAGAGAAGAGGCAAGGGTGCTGCCACCAGCCCTGCACCCCTTCTTAAGGAGCTCTTTAATTCCAAATCCCTAAAAGGTATCGCGATCAGTGGTCAACCACACACACACACACACACCATACACACAGGCACCATACACACACACACACACACACCATACACACACACACCATACACACACGCACACTCACGCACACACATGCACACGCGCGCACATGCACGCACACACACCATACACACACACCATAATACACACCATACACACGCACGCACACACACAAGCACCATACACACACACTACACACATACACACACCATACACACACACCATAATACACACAACACACGCACGCACACACACAAACACCATACACACACACACTACACACATACACACACCATACACACGCACGCACGCACACACACACCATACACACATACCATACACACACACACACCATACACATCACTCCAAAGTCACACCTTTTAGGGGGAAAAAAAGTGAGAGTTGCGGCAGCCATGAAGATGGGGGAAACAAAACCAACACCCGAGCCCAATCTCGGCTCTGCCACTCTGGGTGACCTTAGGCAAGTAGCTTAACCTCTCTGAGTATGTTCGCTTGCCTGTGAACTGTCTCCCTTGATGAACGAGGTCCTGGAAAGCACCTAGCACTGCCTGGCGCAGAGAAGGCACTTAGGTCTCCCGCCTCCCCCATCTCTCACCATCACCTGGGGTCCCTGGGCTCTTTGCCTCCTCTCCCTGGCCTTGCCCCAACCAGGGCCAGCATCTGTGGACAGGGCCAGCATCTGTGGACAGGCTAGCAGGGAACACTACCCATTTTTCTGGATCTGCTTCCTCCCAGACGGAGGGGAAGATTGTGGGGGAGAGGGATATCTGGGGTGTGGGCAGAGGCCTGACCACAACCCTTTCCCAAATTCCCTTCTTGCATTTCACAAACCGAAAAAGGGAAATCTTTGGATTTGGGGAGGGAAGAGAAATAGACCATTTCCTCCCGTGTCCTGGGGAGAGAGAACTTCGAGGCCCCCATACCCAGCGAGGCCACCTCCCAGGCCTCCCATCTTCAGGCCTCCTCTCCACCCTATGCTCCTTCAAAACGAGGGGTCCCCAGGGACAGAAGTCAAGCAGTTCCCTCTGTTTTATCTGTACGCTTTGAGACAGGGCCTGCTGCCCAAGCTGCCCTCAAACTAGCTGATGACCTCGAGTGGCAGACTCTCCAGCCTCCACTTCCAGAACCCTCCGGGGTAGACGGGCACCAACGCCGTGACAGGTTTACGTGGTGCTGGGGACAGAACCCAGGGCTTCCTGCACGCCAGACAAGCACTTCACCAACCAAGTTACACCCTCAGCCCCAAGCAGTTCCCTCTGAAGGGGCTAAGGCTGGGGAGCTTAAAACAAGGGGAGATGGGGGTTTCCTAAACATTCTAGACAGTTAATGAATCATATGCAAATGAGACACAGAGCTCAAACTCCACCTGGGTGGGAGGGCCTCCAGCCCTGGCAAGACAGGGGAGCCCTACCCACCCCGGGACCCCCAACCCTGCCAGGAGTTAGTTGAGCTGGCCAGGCAGGGGCAGGGCAGGACAGGACCGATTTCAAACCAGAACAGTGGGCTCGGGCTATTTATAAGCTCTCCAGGAAAAATCCTTGTACACACAAAGCCACAACCTCTCCCCTCCCCCACGCGGCTTCATCTGCAGGCCGACAGGGCTGGGAAGCAGAAGAGAGCACTACCCTCTTTTCCCCAAAGATCCTCCCACTAACAGCTCTGGTCCTCCTCACAGGCCCACTCGGCCTCGCTAAGGGAAAAGACTACCGAAGGCAGGGCCAGGCAGAAGGCATTTTCCCCCACCAGCCCTACACACTGGCAGCATGTGTCTGTACAGCCAGGCCTGGAGGGCCACCTGCCCCCGAGAGTGTCCTCTCTAGGGGATCAGTGAGGTAAGAACACAGAATATTGCTGCTGGATGCCAACCAATGCTGCCCACATTCAGACACAGCGCCTCGTCCCACGAGAATGGTTCTCATCCATCTCCAATGTATACTCCACGAAACCAAACCTCCTCCCTAGCTCCCAGACGCCACGCATCAGCTGTGAACGACCAGCAAGCATGAGGATCAATCAGAGACCATGAGGCCAGGACAAGTTGGGCCCCAAGAGAAAAGAGTGGGGGATCTTCCCGATACATCAGAGACCATACACCAGAGGGCCTGAGGGACATAGTCATTCAGGACTTCCCACACCCAGGGCGGCTGAGGGGCCCATCCAGAACCAGGGCTGTAACTGGGTCTTCCATGGAAGCAGAGAGTAGGTGAAAGGGCAGGGGGCAGCCCAGGCCTACAGGAAGAGGGGGCCAACCCATGGGGAAGGAAGAAAACAGGAAGAGGAAGAAATGAGCCTGCTCTGGCCACAGCCAGACCACAGAAGTACGTGGACAGTACAACAGTAACTCTACCTATGGGGGACCAAACGGGCACAAAGGGGACCCCCCAGCTTGGAAACCACCGATGTGCATACCCAGCCTGGCATGGGGCTTTCCCCACCCTCACCCTGGCAGCTGCCCCCTCTCCACCTCCTCTCCACCATGCAGGAAGCACAGTTCACTCATAATTAGGGGAAGGTGTGTGTGTGTGTGTGTGTGTGTGTGTGTGTGTGTGTGCGCGCGTAGGGGGGGGGATGATCAGAGAAGCAAACCCAGCAGTCGCAAGTAGAGATGGGCTACATCAGTCCCCACTCCTGCCTCAGCTCAGCCCCAACCCCAGCCTGCTGCACTCTGAATCCTAGGGCACGCTGCCAATAGAACTAGATGCTACCAGTCCCCTCCCGTCATCCCTCCCTGGGGACCCAAGCTGCAGGGAAGCCAGGAACACCCCCCACTACCTCAGGATATCCTTTTGGCTCTGACCCCAGACCAGGCCTGAGTCAGACTGGGCCCTGCCCCACAACCCCACACCCTAGGACCCCCCAGGAACTTCCTACGCCATAGGGAGCCCCTTAGTCCAGCAAGAACCAGGGGGAATCTCTTCTCTTCTCCATGCCTAGCCAAGCAGAGAAACCCCACATTAGGTGGGAAAATCTAGTCACTGAACTCTTGGGCCTTCCCTTCAAGCACAGAGCTTGCTGAAGCCGAGAGAAGCTGGTGTGGCCATGTGTGGGAGAGCTAGCTGGCTGCAGAGCCACTTCCAGTCTCCCCACCCATAAAACATCAGGGACCCGGTGGCCCAGAGTCCTGTATATTCCAGCGTGGATCCCAAGAAGCCACAAACTCTCCGGGGAGGAAGGAAGGAGAGGAGAGAGGAAGGTAGGGTCTATGAAGTGATGTCTGAAAAGGCAGAAGGACCCAGACTGAGGGGATGCGGCCACTAAATCAGTCTCACAGTCACGGCCACAAAGTCGGTCTTCCCAACACAGTCTGAGTAGGTGGCTGTGACTCCTTCCCACAGACAGAAGTCTGAGGGCCCTAAGGGACCTGAGTCGTCAGAGACCACACACACAGGCTCAGCTTGAAAGGGCCCCCTAGACAGGCCTCTCAAGCACCCCCCCTCCCAATTGTGGGCCTTGAGGGGAGGGGCAGGTCCCTCCCCACAAAAACCAGGGGTAGTGCCTACGGCGGCCATCACCATGGCAACCAACAACAAACATCCCAGGAACCACAGTGGGACAGGAAGTGATGAGCACGTGACAGGAAGACTTCCCCCCCCACTGTTAGGGGGGTGCAGACAGGAGAGTTTGCAGCCCTTGGGGAATCAGCTGTCATCCCCCAACATTCCCCTTCCTAGAGCTGGAGAGAAGAGGGGTCCGCTAGGAGGGTGGCCACTCCCCACCACTCTGTGCACAGTCAGTTCATACAGGGCTCACAGTGCCCTCCTCCACCTGCCACTCAAGGTTACCCTCCCTCATCCCCCCCCCCCCACTTCCTGCCGTGACTGGAGATCAGAGAACTCCATGCCACAGCTTCCCTTTCTCAAGTCTCGATTCCTGGGCTGAAGGTTTCGCTGTGGGGCAAGGGACAGGAGGGCTGGGGACCTGCAGTAGATAGAGCCCAAGGGACAGCTGCTCCAGGGGGAGAGGCCGGGAGGGGCTACCCAATAGGTGTGTACTCGTGGGCACACAGCGAGGAGGTCACCGTGACACACTGAGGCTGCCTGACCTTAGGCAGCTTTGAGGAAGAGGGAGCCAGGGCCAGAGAACCTAACCAGTACCCCACATACTCCACCTGGGTCCTATCCTGAGCCTCCGGGTTCACTCTGGTTTTTCCGGTGGCCTCCAAGCAGGCAAATTCCCAAAGACCCAGCCCTTATCACCTCTCCCCTGCCTTTTGTGCTGAGGAATCCCCGCTCCGGGTTCCAAGGTGCCCGCCCAGACGAGGGCACCTTGGCTGAGGTGAGGGGAATGGAACCTCCCTCCACTCCCCTCCCCTTCTCTGCAGATGTCCCAGGCTATATTTAGCTCAAGCCGGGCGGCCAGCCAGCCCCAGACTCCCCACCGGCCGAGAGCTGAGCTCCCAATTTTTTATGCAATTAAAACATTAAGAGAACCACCCCATCGGCCCCCCCATGCGCACAAGCGCGCGTGCACACACACGCACCCGCACACACACACTGCCCTGTCAAGGCAGGAGAGCTCTAAGAACTTGAAGGAGGACTGCCTACTCTTGCCTACTCTACAGCATCCAATGATGGGGTAACGGGGTCCTCGGGCAGGATAGGAGCATCAAGGCTCAGATGAGGGTGACTGACACGTGCAGCGGTGTGGGGGATGGGCTTTGCTAGTTCCCACCAGAAAGGAAAGGCCTATCTAGAAGAGGCTGGGGGCTGGCTGGAGAAATTCCACCTGTCATTTTGCAGCCCCTCGCTGGCCGGCTCCGGTTACAAGGCTGGAGTTGGCAACAGGTGCTGGCCAGGCTGGCAGCAGCTTAATCCCCCACCAGCTACTGGGACTGAGTGTGGAGCCTGGAGGTCCAGCAGGGGCCTTTGGGGGCAGGATGCTAAATGGAAGGAGGTATCTCAGGGCCAACGAGGGGCCTCTGCAGGAGGCAGCCCCCGTGTGATGGAGGGACCAGTGTGGCCAGGCAAACCCTACAGCAGCACCTATTTCATCTTCCCTATGATGCCAGGCCAGCGGGCGGACTAGAGTGTGGGAGGTCTGTCTGCCTGCCTCTTCCTCCTCCTTACCAAATTCCTGGAACAGGCAAGGGAGGTTCCAGTTGCAGTGAGGGGAGAGCAGGCAGGCGGTCCCGGCTTGGGGGGAAGGGTAAGTGGGGAGGGGAGATGAGGACCAGAGAGGGAGGCAAGATCCAGACAAGATCCAGACGAAGCAAGAGACACCCACACCCAAACTAGACTAGGGACACACACACCGACACTGACACGTTCTCACACTCTGGGCCAGGTCCCTGCACGCCGCCCACCCTGTAGGGACACCCAGACACCCTCAACTAATCCTGCCAATTCCCAGGACACCTCCTGGACACACAAGGAGATCCAGAGCTGCCCTGCCCCCACATCCCACAGAAACCGTGTGGGCTCCAGACAGCAGCAGGAGGGCGGAGAGGGAAACAGGAGGAAAGACAACAGGCGTCAGCTAGGATGCGGAGCCAAAGCCTAGCGAGCTGGGGGTATCACTGGCTACACTTCTTTCTCAAGACTCAGTAAGTCATGACAACCTTGGTCATCTCGCCAGAGGCTCTGCCAGCTTCCCACACTCCTAAAACCACCGCCACCAGACAGGGGTGTGGGGTGCTGGGAGTGGATGATTGTGCTTATTCGTCAAGGGGTAGGGTTACCTTCCTCCAAGTCCATCACCCTAAATCCTAGGCAGGGCTGCTCCCCAGAAGACCCCATTGCGGGCTGGGCTCAACTCCTCTCTTCTCCAACTGAGAAAAGGTGCCCTGCTGAGGTATCCCAGGGGACAGGGATCTGGGTATTAAAGTTTATTTCATGTCACACAGTTCTGAGGACAATCCACCTACAACCTCAGAATCTGAACGAGAGTGACCTGGTGAGAAAGATCCCAGAAGGTGGAGCTAGCTTCAGGGACCAAACGGTTAATGGAAGGGCAGTTCATCTGAGTCTGTCTGTGTCCCCCAAACAGACCTGAAGGCCACTCAATGTTCTCACCCCCACACTAGACAGGCTGGCAGGAACAACGTCACGGCATGAGTGGGTGACTGTGCCCATTGGGGGAGGCACAGGGGTGATCAGGCTGCCTACAGCTAGCTTCCTGCCAGGCTGCCACATGGTTAGGAGTAGGAGGTGAACTAGGAGGTATCCCAGGGTGCCAGCAGGTGCATTTAGGGTCAGACTACAGAGGCGAGATTCAAGGCTGTGGCAGGACAAAGCTAATTCCCAGCCCAGTGTCTGCCACTAGATCTGAGGAACCCCTGCAGTGATGGCCTTCTGCACACACTGCAGGCTCACACCCTCCAAGTGCCTGCAAATCCACCATTGTAGGCTCCCAAGGGCCTACTTGAGTCTGACCCTATTGACCTCTCTGCTTCATGGCCCAGACTCCCAGGCAGCACTGGTGTGCCAGCCCCTCCCCGTGTGCCATCTTTCACAGCTACAAATTCTGTGACTCCACATCCCTCTTCCTCACAAGGAAGAGCCAAGCATCTACCGCCAAACCCTCTTCACGTTCCCGTCCCCAGACCCATTTCCACCCCTCCCAGGGGAGGCCCCAAGGCTCCAGGCCACCCCCACTCCAACGTAGGGCTTTCCCCAGCTATGTCTCCACACAAAGCCCTGTAGAAGTTGGAGGAGTTTGGGGACCTGAACCCTAATTTTCTAGCAGGACCTAGGAGTCCATACTAGGTCCCCAAAAATTCCTCCCCCAAAAAATTGTGCCTTGGGAAGCCTTCAGCTGCAGAAAACGCCTGGCACTCCTGAGTCTCCATGCTGGTAGGGTGATCAGGAGAGGGACTGGGAGCTAGTTAAAAAAAAAAAAAGAGCAAAGGGCAGAGGAAAAATTCTGTTGGAGAGCACACACACATGTGCACACAGGCAGCAGGTAGCAATCTGGCTTCAAAATCGGAAGCTGGCACTAGGTAGGAGCAGGGGGTACCCTCCCTTCCATGCCAATACATTGGGCATCCTATCCAAGAAAGGATGGGCAGTGAAAAACACACACACAAATCCAAAAAACTTCTCAAGACTGAGTTTGTTGTTGTTTTTGAAATTATTTCCATATGAGGTGGCCCCCACCCCCAGCCTAGCGCACTGGGGGATCTGTCCCCCTTTCCCACGAGCAGTCTGACAGCAGGGCAGTGCCCAGAGAGGAAAGGGGACACAGTTAAACTGATTTGCCAACCACCCCTCAACATACACACATCTGGCTAGCAGCTTCCAAGCCTCGTGGGTGGCACTAGATCCCAGACATCCTCGGCAAAGCAAGGTCGGCCGGTCTACTCTGTCCTTCCCTCACCCCGAAAGGCTTCCACAACCTCCAAGTAACACAAGACACAGGCGCATCTCACCCAACCGCACTGGCTCCCGCACCCAATTCTGACGGCTCCCCCACACTCCAACCGAGACACCAGCTGAGCGGGCCCCGCCCCCCAGCCAGATCCCTCTGGTGGGGGGTGGGCCCCCTGGCTGATTCTCCCCAAACCACAGGGCGGCTCAGGTAACAGGAGAAGAGAGTTGGAGGGGGCTAGTCCGTTGGGCATCTGATCTCTCCCCAAACAGGTTTTCAGAAGTCTTTTTGTTTGGTTTGGTTTTGAAGAAAAAGAGAGAGTCCCCGGCGGGTGGATCCTCCACGGCTGGAGCTCTGGGGACACGCGCGGCAGACAGCCGCAGAAGCCTCAAGGCTGCGCGCGCGAAGATGCGGCGCAGACGGGGCTCCCCAACCCCGGACACGCCAGCGGCAAGCTGGGAAGCCCAGGGAACCCCGGGTTCCCGTGGAAACCGCCCGGCACCCTGTCCCCGCCCGCGACTACCATCCAGAGCAGGCCACCGGGCCCCGATACGTGAGAGCGCCGAGGGCTCCCCAGGATCCCAGGGGAGAGGTTACCTCGAAGCGAGGGGATGCAACCCGTCTGGGTGTCTGTGAGCACTGCGTCTGCCCCAAGTCGGAACCTCGGCGCTGCCAGGAGTCAGGGGTGTGAGGTCCTCGGAGAGGAGCCGTCCGGGGGGCCGCAGCTCAGGGGCGCGGGGCGACGGCAGCGGCCATGGCGAGTCACGTGCGGAGGCTGAAACTTTACCCGGAGCCCCAGACTGGGGGGGCGGAGGGTATGGAGCTGGGGTGGGAGGGAGGCTCCCCCTCTCGCAAGTCCGCCCCTGCCTGCCACGGGCCAATCACTAGCCGGGGGCGGGTTCTCAGGCTCACACCCGCCCCTCTCTCCTTAATAGACCCAGGGAAGGGCAATTCTTAAAGGAGACGCTTCCAGCCCACGGCTGGACCGTGGGAATCTGGGAGAATCCTCCTTCAAAACGCCAGGAAAGAGATTCAGAGCGAGAAGGGGTGTGTGTGTGTGTGAAGTTCAGAGAAAAGAATAAAAATAAGACTCGGCGGAGAAAGAACCTCAGAGTGCGGTATCCTACACACTCCCTTCCCCCAGCTACACGCCCACACTCACAGGGACACACACACATCGCACACACCTACTAAACCTGGGAAGAGAGGAGGTGGTGTAATATGGAAGAGAACGCACTGACTCCTGCCCCAGCTGTCAAGTCTTTGTCTCTCCCAATCACAGTCCTCTGGGGCCAGGGGAAACAGAAAGCTATCTGACCTTGAGCAAGCCACTTCCCTTCTCTGGACCTTTACAGTTCTCATCTGCAAAACCGAAGCACAAAGAGTGGACGTCTTCCGGATATCTTTCCCCAACACCTCTCCAGCTCAAGTGGGTTCGAGGAAACTTCTAACAACTCAATTCCTCCGAGGAGCTAAAAGTATCACCCCAAAAGACGGGTCTTAGGTTGGCCAGGAGCCCTCTCCACCCCCATCCCCCGCCCCCGCCCATCCTAGAAGACTCCACTCGAGTGGCCAGGGCAGTTCATACATGTTCCAGGAGGACAGGATCTGAATCATACTCCATCTGCAGACCTCAGTCCCCGGTTGTCATAAGCCCCTTTCCAGCCATTTGGAAGGCTAAAGTCCCCACTGCTGGCAGTCCACCGGAGGAGGGTGGGTCCGCTATGAAGCGCCTCCCTCACCGAGTTCCTGGGCAGCGAAGTAGCAAGTGCCCCCACAGGACACAGGACATCCCACTGGAAAGGGAAGTGCCACACGCCCAGGCCTCCACCCTAGAGAAGAGACGCTCAGTCTGATCAGGTGGCCCGATTTTCAGACTAGGAACAAGAGGTCCGAGACCCATATTGAATTTTGTCCACCGTTGCATCGGTTGCTGAACCCGCTTAGAATTGGAGTTATCTGCTTCTCTCTCTCTGGCTCTGCTCCTCGGCCTAGAAAGGGTAGCACAGGCCAGGTTGGTGGGACGCTCTGCCCAGAGGTCGGACGCAAGGGAAAACTAGCCTAGGCAAAGGGGAGCTGTGCTTCCCCAGGCCCTTCCTGCCCGCTGGGCCAGAGCAGAAAGCCGCCTCCGGCTCCTGTCTGGGTTTCCGCCGGTGCTAACCACCCGCCCAGCCCCTCCCTCCTGCTCCTGCTCCGTCCCCGTCCCGTCCCGTTCTGTCCCGTACAGATCCATCCACAAACATGCGCTCAGCAGGCAAGAATGCGCCAATGGCTCCCAGATGTGGAGGCCGACGCTTAACCCCTTCCCCTCCACACACCCCTCCACGCACCCCTCCCCGCATCCCCCTTAAGCCGTCTTGTCAGAGCCCCCACCGTCTTCAGGGGCCTCCATCCAAGTGAGGAACCAGGTTAAGAGAGGGCTAAGGCCAGTCCACCTCTAGCTCCCAGCTCCCACAGGTTGCACCCAGCCTGTATCCTATGAGGCCAAGAGGGAAGGTTTATGGTCAGGAAAATTCAAGTGTGCATGCATAGAGTTACACTGCCTCCACATGGGTAGCCTTCAGGCACACCTGCCAGCATATGGATTCAGGTACACTCTTATACACACACCCTGGCACAAAGGCATAACCCCACACATGTTCATGGTGTGAATGTGTACACCTCCAAGACAGATATGCACACCCCAGCACACAAAAGCAACAACAGGTGTGTGTGTGTGTGTGTGTGTGTGTGTGTGTGTGTGTGTGTATACAAGGTCATGAAGCAGAGAATGTACCGTGGTTGTGAACAGCCATGGTTGCAGATCCATGTGGAAATGATGGAGGAAACCCATGCTCACACAAACCACTTCCTATAGGAGACCAGACACATACAAGATTGCACACACGGCCTGCACACCTTTGGGAGGCTTTCTTGGCTTTCTTCATGCCCAGGGCACTCAATACCACAGGTCCAAAGTCCAGCCCTACCCTCCTCCTACTGCAGAAATCAGAAGTTCCTAGGTAGAGGGGCCAGCAGGCAGGGGCGCCTTTCAGGAGAACAGAGTACTTAGAATATAGCAAGAGTCTAGGAAGGAAGGTGTCCTAGGGCCTCTATTATCCCTGCACAAAGGAGACCGGCTGAGTGGGGGTGAAGGAGACACTTTCCCAGGACAAGGGTCCCTCTTCAGACTAACAAAGGCCAGAGAGGGCTCAGACAGGTAAGGACAGCTGTCCAGGAACCGCTCCTAACCGTCAAAGGAGTTGCAGCCTGTGGGGGGCTCCTACAAAGCAGCATTAAATCAGGGGTGGTAGCGCACACCTGTAACCTGTACCAGCAGCTCTTGGGATCCTCCAGCAGGGACTGCTGAAGCTGCAGGCCAGTTTGGGCCAGCCGTGGCTACAGAGTGAGAACAGAACAATCAAAGTACAGCAGGGAGTCAGCATGGTGGTGCGTGCGTGCGTGCGTGCGTGCGTGCGTGCGTGCGTGCGTGTGTGTGTGTGTGTGTGTGTGTGTGTAACCTCAGCATCCCAGCACTATGGAGATAGAAGCAGGAGGATTAGGAGTTTGAGGACAGCCTAAAGAGGGAGCAGGAGAACATTGGCACAGGCATGCAAGCACTAAGCAGAATCTGAAGAGGGCGTGGTCTCGAAGACCACCTGGGGGCAGGAGAGCTGGCTGAGAGGTTAAGAGCACTGGCTGGCTGCTCTTCCAGAGGATCCAGGTTCAATTTGCAGCACCCACAGGGCAGCTCACAACTGTCTGTTCCTCCTGTTCCAGGGGATCCGACACCCTTACACAGACATACATGTAGGCAGAACACCAATGTATGTAAAATAAAAATAAATGCATTACTTTTAAAAAAAAAAGACCACCTGGAGGTGGGTGAGGTGAGAAGTACTTGCTAGAACCAGCCTCAACTCGTCCCTCCTCCCCAGCCTCCCAGCTTAGGTATCCAAAGGTGTACTTCACGGTTACCTTGGATCCACTTTTCAGTCCAACATGGGTCCTGTACCCATAGTACAGAATAGGAAACTGAGGCTCACAAAGAAATCGCCAACCAATTGAATGTGCTCGTTCACGCTTATCATCCCAGCCCTTGGGAGACTGAGACTGGGGGTGGCCATGAACTCTAGGCAACCCTAGTAAGTTCCAGGCCAGCCTGGGCTACAGAGTAAGAACCTGTCACAAACAAATAGAACAAAAGAAAAATGAATTGCTTTGCCAAGGTCATGCAGTTTGTCAATGCAGATCCCAGGCTCCCGCCATGGCCATCACCAGCACACTCCCCTGTCCCTTCAACTCAAACATCTCCCACTCTATCCTGAAGCCTGCACCTTCATCCTTTACCTCCTCAACAGAGCCTGTGGGGGAAGCAGCATGCCTGCCTGGCTCTGTGGGCTTATGGGTAGGGCCAGGAGATGAAAGAGCCCGGAGAAGGCACTGAGGGTACACATATAACCACCACCCTAGCCCTTGCATGATGCCCACCTACCAGGCGGGCATGGCCTGGTGACTCAGCCGCATCCGGGTAAGATGCCAGGGTAGTGACTCACCTACCGAGAAGAGCTGAGTCTGGTACTTTGCCAGCCCGGGGACAGAAGCGACTTAGTCACTCTCCGGGCTGTGCTGCCCAGCAGGCATGGCCTAAAGATCAGGGAAGAGGGCCAGCTATGTCCCTCTTTGGTCACATGCGCCCCCTGGTGAAGGCAAGCCTCAGCATCCAGGACTGAACTGTGGCTCTGCTGGCCCCCCGCCTCCTCCCTACTGCCCAGCCTCATGGTACCAGCTCTGCTCTGGTGCCAACAAGTTTAGTGAGACCCTTGGGCAGGGCTGCCCCTCCCCCTTGCAGCCTGCCCCCCTGCCCATCACTCACCACCCACTCTCTGACTTACCCCACCTCCTCCTGCCACCCAAGTTGTACCCAGGCTATGAGTCTCCTTTAAACATGTCCTGGCAGCACCCCTGCCCCCACAGCCCCTCTCACCCTCCCCACCCCCACATCTCACACACACACACACACACACACACACACACACACACACACACTCCTGCCAGCAGCTGCTGAAGTTGTTGAGCAGGAGGGAAATCATGAGGGTGGGGCCAGGGATTGAGTTACCAAAGCCAATGGGGTGGGCTGTCACCCAATCCCTTCTCTAGCTCCTTCCCCGGTCTCCCTCACCCACCTGCCTCCCGCCCTACCTCTGGCTGGCAGCCCGCTGCCCTTTGAGCCCCTCCACCCCACTCCACCCAAACTAGGAAATAAGTGTTCGGGAGGATTTGTCAAGCTAAGACCAGCCCGGTATATGTGAGCGATGGAGACGGCGTGCCTGTGCCCAGTGTTGGGACTACAACTGTACACTAGGTGTGTCTATGCCCATGCTAAGCCAGAAAGGGACAGAATGACTTACAGGGTCCCGAGGGAGTTGGAGGGGCCCAAAGGGAGTCGACCCGCTGAACGGCCTCAATCCATTTGCACTATTGATTTCTCACACGCTGCAGCAGGCTTGATGGGGGGCGTGATAAATCAGGACCCCAGAGACAGGGAGACTTGAGTGGAGACGGGGGGAGGGGCTCCTGACCATAAGACCCACTAGGAGCAGAGCGGCTGGGTGAGGAGGTGGCCAGCCAGAAACCCAGAAACCAGCAGAGGCTGGGTGGCAGGAGGTAGGGACAGAAAGTAGGTGTTAGATCGCCACAATGCCCTCCAGCTGGCAACACTGGTAGTTCCAGAACAACTCTAGGGGGCGTCACTCACCTCCCAAACTAAAGAATGGCTTTCTCGGCACCTACACACCATGGATCCCTTAAGGAACCAGAATGCCAACAGACTCCCAAGAGAGAGCAACACCCTACGGAACTGTCTCCCCATCCCAGTCCTTGGCTCCTAGGCCAGAGGACATCTGCTGACGGCTCTGTTCCCTTTTTGTGCTGGTGGCAATGGCACGGGTCCTGGGCACAGCAGGAACGGGCTCACAAAGGGTTCCGAAGGGTCTGAAGATCCGTATTCTTGTCCTCCATCTGTTCCCAAGTCATCCTGCAACTGTGGACAAATCCCTGGGCCTCTCTAAGTCTCTAAAACGAAACAGCTGGGCGGGATGTCCCTTCCGAAAGGTGGCTCCAAGCCCCAGAGTTTGCCAGCCTGGGAATGTGCTGGACGCTGGCCAGTGCCTCCATTCACACCAGTAGCCACAGGCCACCCAAACAAACCCCAGCCCCAACCTCCTTCCAGCCTGGACACAGACTCTTTCCACATGGTGGACATATAAACAAACCAAGCTGGGTTTTACAGAGACCCTGCACAAATCAGCAGGGAGGGAAACAGCCCTCCCTGCTGTCCCTGACCTGAGGTTCTCCTTGCTGCAAACCGGGAAGGGAAGCAGAAGCAGAAGAACGGTGCAAGCCACTAGCATAGCTAGTGACTGGCAGGGAGGCATATCCCGATCTGGTTCCCCTCTGTAAGGGGAAGGGGTTTATCCGAGCCTCAAAAGCCCCTTTCAGAGCTGAGGGAAATTGGACAGAGAAACGTGAGGGGTCCCCAGAGCTCCTCTGTTGGTCTGATCTGAGCCCAGCCCCTCTTTGCAAGGTTGCTCCCCTGGCCAGCATACTTCCTTGTTCTTTCTGCTACCCCCGGCCCTTCCTCACTCTGATGCCTGCCTTCTTACCCTCACCTCGGCCAGCCCCTCTGCCTGCCCCGTGCTTTTCTGCACGTCCCTCCTGCCAGGGGACAGACCAACTAAAAATAGTCCCCACAGCCTTTCTCGCCCACAGCTGCCCAAAGAGCAGGAAATGAGGGGGGCAGGGAGGCCCGTGCCCTGCCCTCACCCACCAACTCTCAACTCAGAACAGTGTCCAGCACTCTGGCCCGGGGCTAGTGCCAACTTGGCCATCTCTGGGTCATCCCGCACTCCTCCCTGGAGTGGAGGGGGGGAGGCTGCTCATAAGTGCCTACAATCACAGAGTTGCCCCAGCACTGTGGGAGAAGAAAGGATGCAATTGGTCTAGAGGGAACCCTTCCCAATTTCTAACAAATCAATGCCAACCACATTGTGGGCACCGAGAGGGGAAGGCTTGGCTCTACCCACTGCTCTTTTGAGGGCAGAGGGAATTAGCATTGGTAAAGTTTCTGTGTTTCCTTTCTCCAAGCCCAACTGGAGAGAGGACAAACTAGTACCCCAGCCCCAATTATGCTAGCCTTTGCTCCCCAAAATATACATGGTTCAGATATAGGTGTTTCAGTAGGCACCCCCATACCACAGACAAAAGGGCAGCAGAAGATCTTGGATACCCACAGGTAGAGCAAAAAGCCTGAAGCTAAGACCACGCTATGTCCACCAAGCTGGGCATGCACTGTCAGAAGCTGAACTGGAGGTCATGAGGGAGAAGCTTGCTCTCAGGGGTACCACAGGCTATGGTACCTTGCTACCCATCCCATTTGGGATTTCTGGCACCTCCCAGCTCTAAGGGAAGGCCCTCCCCATACGGGAGGCAGGAAACCAGTTTAGAGACTCTCTGGAGGCCAGCAAGGTAGCCCTGTTCTGTGAGGCAAGTGGGAAACCCAGAAGTCCTGGCCTCCAGCCCAGAGAGTGAATGATATCTCTGAGGAGAGGAAAGGAAACAGGCTCAAAAGGCGTGCACGTGCACACACACGCACGTATACACACACACACACACACACACCAGATATGACCCATAGGAAGGAAGGTTCCGGTGAGAAGGGCTGGATTGGAGCAGCCCTTCCTACTATGAACAGGAAGGAAGAGAGAAGAAGGTGAAGCCATGGGAATGGGGGAGACAGTCTAGCTCCCATCTGCAGCCCCAGGTGCCTGCATTTTAAGGCTTCGGGTGTAGGATCCACTCCCGACCTCCAGGCCCCTAGTCCCTAGCTGTTCTAGCTGTTCTTTCCCCGGCTTCCTCTGGCTCCCCTTCCCTGGGATCAAGCCAGGAGTCAGCTAGCCCAAGGTGGTGTTCTCTCTCTCTCCTCTCTCGGGAGCCAGGGCATGCCAGGGGCTTCCCTCCGCCTGCCTGCTTGCCTGCTTTCAGTCACCACACATACCTCAGCTGTCCAATCCGATTAGGGCTTCTGCCCAGTGAGCCGGACAAGGAGGCCACTGGGCAGGGAAGAGACAGACAAGGACACAGACGGGGATGGGGAAAGGAAGGTGGAGAAGAGGATCCCGGACTAAGCTGTGTGGCCTCTGGGGGGAAAAAAAAGAGCCTGGTGCAAAGACAGATCCGTGCTGTCTGGCAAGCACCCTGGCGACAGGGTGAGACACTGGCTCTCAGGAAGTTCTGCATCCTCAGGCAATGGGCTCCTCTGTCCCCTGGACAGTGGTGGAAGGAAACTGAAGGCAGAGAGACTGACCCAGATTTAAAGAGGGTTCCTATCCTAGAACTCTGCAGTCCTAACTAGAGTTTACAGGGGCGGGGGGTTGTTCACTATCTCCTAGGCCTTTCACAGAAGGGTCACTGTCAGGTAAGCCTATGGACAGAAGTTTTGTTTACAAACAAAGAAACTGCGGTTTAGCTGGAAGGAAGACCATACATGCAAATGGTTAAGAGTCTCCAGTTCAAGCCTTTGACTCCCAGTCTGTTGTTCACACCCGGGATCCCCACTTTCCCGTTCTGTATCAGGAGCAGAACTGAGTTTGGAATCCATTCCATTATAGACCCTCTCCTCCAAAGCCAACCCTCAAGGGGACCCTGGAAACGTGAGGGGGGGGATATAGAGCACACAGCTAGTTTCCAGAAAGGTGCGTGTCACCTACCCTCACGACATTCTGAAAACCACTCTGTGATGGGTCTGGGCCTTTTCTATCACCCCCACCCCCATTCAGCTACCCCCCACCAGGCAAGATACACACGTGGCCACTAGACAGTCAGACATCTGCCCTTCGTATAAGCCCACCAACCATCATGAGATGCCTCCGACCTCCAGCAAACAGGAGGGGAAAATCAGCCAGTGTAAAAGGCAGGTACCATCCAGCTTCCTCCCAGAGAGCCTGCAGGAGGGCAGAAGCTCAGGGACCTCCCAGCTCTAGAGTAACACCAGGAGCCTGGGGCTCTGTAAGCCAAGGCGTGCAGGGAGCTGGCATGGCTGAAAGGCCTTCCAGATCTGGTCCACACCCCCTTCCCCAGCCATCTGGACTCAGCCCGATCTGGCTTGGGCCTGGCTGGGATCTCTCTCTTTGGATGCATACGGGGAACCTTTATCCAAAATGTCTAGGTCTTCCAACCACATGGTCTCCACACAGCAGGCACTCGAGGGAGGGGGCTTCTGCACTAGGTGCTGAGGTGTTGGCAGGAAGGAAGAGTTCTAGGCTGGAAGGACTTTCCCTAGAGAACAAGGTCAGGAGAGCTCACCATTCTCCTACAAAGCCCGTGGGCACCCAAGTGTGTCCTGCACCTGGAAGGAGACCTGTGCTCCCGACATCGTGAGTGGGAGTGGAGGCAAAGTCCTGAGCTCCAGGCTGGGAAGCCACGAAGACGAAAAGCGAGGGAGCAATCCCTCCGGGAGAGTGGGGTCTTTTTCACGCCCCTCTCCACTTTTTCTGCCAAGCCATCACTTCCCATTCTCCGGTCTAGGTGAGGTGGGAGGTGGGGGGGGGGCGTTGAAGCAATACTGCAAAGGAGGGTGCAAGGGCGTGGGGCCTGGGCAGACCTTCCCCCACTTTCCATTCTTAGCTAGAGAAAGGAGAATGCCTGGGGGGGGGGTGCGAATTGCAAGGGATGAGCTCCGGGGGTCTGGGACTCAGAGCTTTCCAACGCCCCAGGGTTCCCAGGCTCCCACCTCCCTGGACTACTGTGAGCAATGGGGGGAGGAGGCGTGGGGAAAGCCTGAACTGGCGAAGAGGGAAGCGGCCCGGTCTGGAGCAGAGAGACTCCCCCGAAAGGAGGTCCGGGGAGAATTGGGAGGGGGTGTGTGCATGATCCTACCTGCTCAGGTGTGTGCCGGCAGGGGGGCGATGGGGTTCCCAGGAGAACCGGGGAAGCCCTCTCAGCTCGATTCAGGATTCCCCCCTGCTTCTGGGTTAGGCTGCTGCAAGAGGCACGGTTCCCGTTGGGTCCTAAAGCCCACTCTCCAGCTAGTAGGCTCTCCCTGCCCTCTTACTACCCGCCCCCACTTGGTGAAAGGGTGCAGCACTAAGGACTGATGGAGGAAAACTAACCCACTGGAAGAAAGATGGGGGGTCTGAACCATGGGTGGGGCCAGGGCAGTATCGGATCTCAACACACACCACACCACAGACATTTCTTTCTTCCTCTCCTGGGCCTGTGGACTTGCCCTTGGGCCCTGGGGATGGGGTTGAGGACCTTATTCTCTCATGGGGCTATTTAGCTATCAGCTTTGGGAATGTGGGGGGGGGTGTCCTTTTAGACGGACAGACAGACACCTGCTTCTGTCCTCTTTTTCAGGCTGTGTTGGTGTAGTCATTCCGCTGTCTTATCCCTAAGTGTGTCAGAGACCCTCCTAGCAGAAAACCTTGGTCTTCAGCAAGAGTGCCGACGTCTCAGTGGTAGCTGGAGAGGAGATGGTGGGTTCCTGTTGGACTACAGTGCCTGCTACGGTGTACTAGGGAGGCTGTGGTGCTCACACATGGACAGGAGAGTCTGAGCAGGTGGGACAGGACAGGAGGGGCCGTCTTTTGATGCATCCAGTACTAGAGATGGCCATCAGCAGGGGATGCGTAAGACACAAAACCTAGAAGTCAACCAGTGTCCTCGCTCAACCCTCAACAGGGCCTTGAGTCTTTATTACCATAATGAACACCTTCAAGGGCTTTCCCTTGTATACTCTGGGGCGGGAGCCTCTCCCAAGACCAGAGATCAACTTCAAGGTCATTGACTCTGTTGTATAGGACAACCAGGTTTCTCAAAAGTTGCTCCTTCTCTGGTCACCCTGAAAGAAAAACTGGTGGGCATGGTGGGCCAGCGAGAGGTGGCCAAGGCAGGCGTCTGTAGGGTGTTGGACTGAGAACATTTTGCAAGGAGTGTTGCCTGGGTACTGTTTCCAACAGCAGAGACGTGGCGGGGGTGGGGGGGAGATGTCATGGGGTGAAGGGCTAAGAGAAGATCAGGCATCTTGAGGGAAGGGAGAGAGCCCTGGCCTCTTCCTAGAAGGGTAGAGGGCAAGAGCAGAGCCTCCAACCTCAGTCTTGCAGGAAGAACTGGAAGGAGCCAGACAGCGAGGATGGAAGCCCCAGGGTGGAGTCTCCGGGGTGAGCTCAGGTCAAGCCGCTCACCCTAATGTGCCTCAGTGCTCTCCCAGCTGTTAACCAGGACTCCGGATTCTTCCCAGGCTCTTAATGAGTGTTTACCAAAGGGCTTGGAGATCCTCAGATCTCAGCTGGGCCACCACTACAGTCTGAACCCTCGGAAGAGCAGAGGGTTATTTGGGGAGGGGAGGAACAGGGCAAGAGGGGAGCAGACGACTCCCAACTCGCTGAGGATGAAACCAGGCTCCCGGAGAAGCCCTGGCCCAGCTGCCACAGGATATCCTTGTACCCAGGAATGGAGGTCACCCTCCCCCTCCACCTAACCACCACCGAAGCCTGGCCTCCAGCTAGCTAGCTGTAGGCAGAACCCAGCCGGGCAGCTGGCCTTCATTAACTCCAGCTTTTTCGCCCCCCACTGTGAACCCACAGCTTCTACAGGCCTAGGCTACAGGGGGCTGCCCTAGCCTGACCTTGCAGCTGACACTGGGGTGGGGGGCACCGCAGCAAGGGCCAAGCTAACCAGCTGAAAAGAAAGTCGAGCGAGACTCCTTTTTTTCTTTTCCCACTGGGAGCAAGCAGAGAGGAAAGGAGTGTGGGGGTGAGAGGGTGGAGGTGGGGGAATTTAGGGCAAACAGCAAGCCGTGAAGTCAGCTGGATTGGGGCCCAGAAACCCCCACACCCTGAAGCCAAGTCTTACTCTAGCTTTGCTTCTCAGCTAGAGTCTTGGCGAGGCCCCAAACTAGGGAAGGCCCTGGCTGCCCCTTCCCGCCTCCCTGCCCCCACCCTTATTAAATACACATTTTATCTCTCAGCATCTTCATTATCTTAACTGAAGGAGACAGGCAGTGGATGGCGGCAGAGAGAGAGAGCGCGTCGGGGAGGGGGGTGTGGGGAGCAGGCGCACCCTTGTTACAAAGTGCTGATGTAGCTCTTTCAGGCAGTGTGGGAAACAGAGGAGGGATCAAAGCGAAGGAGGCTGATTCAGAACTCAATTAGAAATTAAAAAAAAAAAAAAAAGGAACCAACACGGGAGCCGGCTCTCCTTCTGCCAGTCTTCAGCCTTTACCAGGCTCCTTGCACCCAATTAGCTTGTACCGGCTGTATCTGGACTGGTGAAGTTGGAATACGGGAGCGAGGGCACGCTCCCGCCCTGTGCTCCTTCCTCGGGAAGGGGGCGCTGTCAGGAGGAAGCGGAGATAACTTCCCCCACTAAGCTAGAAGTAGGGCACCAAAGGTGGGTTCTTCCCCAGTCCCTTACCAACTAGAGACAGTTTTCTGGGCAACCTCTGGGGACCTTAGGTAACTTCTGGACTGAAACACCTCTTTCTAGCCTGTAGGCAAGTCTCCAAACCGTAGCCTCCCTGAAGCCACAGAGATTGCCTGCGGCCAATTACTAGGACGTCTACCTGAAGGGCTGAGGTCTGGTCAACGACGCCCTAGGCCCGGCAATGAGGCCTTTTGCACCTGAGACCTCAGCGCCAGCTTCACCTCCAGCTGAGAACTGTTCTAGACAAGGCAAAAAGGCAGTATCTTCTTGTATTGTTCACTGAATAGGAGTTAATGAATAGCCACCAGAGTTAGGGCTGGAGACTGATACAAATGTAAATAAAATCTTGCTCCGGGTTCGATCTCCTACACCACAAACAACAACAAAAAGTCACTTTGGCTCCCCCACCGACCTCTCTATAGGCAAGATATTTTTGTGCGAGTGTAGGCCAAAGGTCAGTTGTAGGTGTCTTTCCTCGGAGCTGCCAGATTGGTTTTTTTCACTACAGTGGCGGCTCTTACCTCGCCAGTCAGCCCCAGCCCGTCTGGGTCTCTCTGCAGGGCTGGAATACCAGTGTATGGATGCATGTTGGGGTGTCCTGGAGATTGATCTTGGGGCCTCATGTTTGCACAGTAAGCACGCTGCTCACCAAGCTACCTCCCCCTCCTGGGCTCTAGTCATTTTTTTTTTTTTTTACAAAAATGGTTCATTAGTCCTTATTGTCTTTCTTTCCTACCGCCCCCTCACCCCTGCACTGAGGACTGAACCCAGGGCGTTGTTCATGCCAGCGCTCTCTGAGCTAGCCCTCTTTTACTTCATTCTCAGATAGTTTTATTGACTTCTCCAGGTCGGCCTTGAACTCACTCTGTAGTCCAGGCAAGCCTTGAACGTGTGATCCTCCTGCTTAACTGGGATCGCAGGCCTGTACCACCCGGTCTAGCTTATAGCTTGTCTTTAGAGGGTGCTTAATAAAAAAGCAGGGAGAACTGGGAAATAGTTCAGTGGTAAAGTTTCTAGACTGGGGGTGGGGGCAAGGAGCGATGGGAAGGGAGGTGAGGAAAAGGCGCTGCCAAGGTTTCTGATTTCTGGGTAGCTAGCCTGGACCTCACACACTCTCGCAGTTAGCTAGCCACAGGCAAGTCTTCATTGAGCCAGAAATGTCAGTGGCAGTTTGGGGTTGAAATTCATACCAACTTTATTGGGTTTATGTTCTTTCCATGACAATACCCAACACTATGGAAGCTTAATCTGGTTCTTAAAAAAAAAAAAAAAAAGACGGGCCGGGATAGAGACACACACCCCACCATCTTCAAAAGGAAAAATGTAGGTCAGCATCTTTGCCACTACTCCGTGTGGAGTGGCCTAAGATCCTGGCAAAACCTCATAACCACAGGCCCGTCCCATCCTACTTAAAACTCCCACCACCTTCCCATAGTTCTCAGCCTCAGTGAGAAAACCCAGCAAGGAAAGGACTCTCTTCCTCTCTGCCCGGCCATCTGAATTACACTTAAGACTTCACTGACAAACATACATCAGCCTCTGCTCCCACAAGGGCAGCGGAAGCCAAGCAGGGACTCTAGCCTGCTTCACGCATCATTGGCAGAAGCAACCCCGTTCCAACTGCTGAGGTCTTAAGAGTGGCAATGACCTAGAAATTGACGGGGGGGGGGGGGCGGCGCTGAAGGAAGCTAACAACAGTACCCAGAAAGCCCTATTTCCAAAAGGGAGGGGGGCACGAGAGAAAGCAGAGGTAGAGGGGAAGGAACTTGGCCCCTTTGAGTCTGCAAAGGCGAGCTTGGCTAGAAGCCAGGGAGGATACAGCACAGCCCCGCTGAGAGTCCAGCCATGTTCCTGACTCAAGCCCCTACAGTTAGAGGAAGGCGCCAAGCCTCAAATACAACGAGGTGGGGAGGCCGCTCCTCTTTGGGCAGGATCCTACTGTGGACACAGAACAGACAGCAGCTGCCCACAGTGTGGAAACAAACTGTAAAGCAGTCACGTCTCTTAAGGCTGCAGCATCCAATAAAATGTAATTTAAATCAAGCCTCACATCTGTTCCCAATCCCATTCAGGCTCTGCTTTCCATCAGTCTCCGGACAATCTTTACAGTTGCACCCGTTAACCCTTATAGTCCCAGACAGCCTCTCCACTTTGCACACTGCCCTGGAGGGGAGGAAGACTCCGGTGAAGCAGTGTGTGAGACATTCAAGCTCCCACCTCCAGACTCTGCCGCTGCACACACCAGCGGGCAGTATGCATTTCAGATTCAGAGAGCTCGCTGCCCTTCTCTCTCCATCCCATCCCACCTGCTGCGGGGCAGATCACTTTACAAGGATACGGTGGGCAGAATGAATGAAACTGTGGCCAACAGATCCTCTGTAGGCAGATCAAATTCCCAAACTCAAGGCCAGATCAGACAAGGAGGCAGCAGCCTCACTCAGCTCAGAGACTATTCCTATCACATGGTCTGTAGCCAACCACTCACTCGGGTAATATAGGAATAGCAATTTCCCCAAACAAGTCAAAGGCCTGCCCCTTCCCTCCAAACTACCCACACCCTGCCCCACACTTTCAAAGCAGTGGTATAATGGTGCCCTCTGGTGTCCTTGTCACAAAGCGCCACTTAAAGCCACTGGAAATCAAACCCAGAAGTCTCGGTAACCATATGGATAAACTTATCTCAAGAGGCCGGGAATGTGTTCTGCCGAAAACCCAAGCCTGACCCGAGGCATGCCGAAACAATGGCTGCAATGGCTGCGTCTGCGGGGAAACTGGCACAGGATGGGAAGGCATCGTCCTGTTTGTTTGTTCGAGACGGTGTTTCATTACGTAGCTGTGGCTGTCCTGGAACTCACTCTGTTGTCCAGGCTGGCCTTGAACTTAGAGATCTACCTGCCTCTGCCTCCCGAGTGTTGGGTTTAAAGGAGTGTGCCACCACCATCCATCGAGAAGGTATTTTCATATTAACCTCTGAAAGCTGAAGCTCTCGTGGACTGAGGCAACAAACACAGGCTCAGGACGCGGCTCAAAAGGTAAAGGAGCCCACTGCCATGTTTGGTGGCCTGAGTTTAGTCCCTGGGATTCACAGGGTGGAAAGCAAGCAAGGATTCCTACAGTTGTCCCCAACATGAACACTGTCATACCCCTGCGCCTGCACAGGATGGGTATAAAAAAAACACATGCAGCCTGACAAATAAAACATGAAAATAAAATAAATATATTCATAATCTGTAGTCACATTCTACTCCCCCATATTGCGTGGGCACACGGGAGAAACGGCCCCCGAGTCCTTAAGAAGTCCAATGCAGCAGCACCTGTTCCGCGAAGGTAGTGACGCCAACGAGTCCTTTAACCAAAATGTCCTTCAGATTTCCATGTAGGCTCGTGTAGTTTTCTGGATCATTCCATTCCACTTTTAAACCTCAAAGTTCTTTACAAAATATATTGTTTGTATTTAGAAGTGAATATATACAAACCCTTCAACACAGGTCGGCACATCTGCAGATACTTGCAGGTATGGGAAAGGTACTGAATATTACTTTTAAAGGGGTCACTGGTTTCATTTTTAAGGTGTCTTACGTAGTCCAGGCCAGCTTCAATCTCACCACGTAGCAAAGGATGGCCTTGAACTCCTGATCCTTGTGCCTCTGTCTCCCACGTGCTGGGATCACAGGCATATGCCACCACACCCAGCTACTCGGTCATTTTCATGGGTCAAAACAGTAAGAGCCAAAGATATTAGTGCTAACACTCATGAATTAACACACTAAAATGTACCGGTGCTGAGTACAAAAGGTCACAACAGTTTCCAAACGGTCCTCCTAACGGAGACTCCCAGGTCGGCCAAGGGCCGCCAGCTGCAGGTGGGTAAGACGGGCACTCAGGGCAGTCCCGCGGCAAGGATGTTACCTACGAAAGCTTGGCCTTTCAGGACATGCTCTAGTTCTTTTTCTTCAATCTTCAGAGACACCTGGAAAGAGAAAGGGATTTTCTGTGAGGAAGAACATGAGACTCACACACACAATGCACGCCCGCACACACTGTTACACTCCCTATCGTGTTCCGCTTTCCTCAGGCCGGCAAGTCAAACCCTGCTGTTTTCAATGGCCTAAATCACATCACACACACACCCCTTCCCACACACACCCCTGAAACCCTAGCCAGCAGAGAAGCCAACTGTTCACTAGTCATTTCTAATCTTTCCTTTGGCAAAGGACACGCTCTCCAGAACAGGACAATCAAAAGCAGGGAGGGACACACCAGACCGTTACTTGTACCTTGGTCAGGCGGCTCTCCTTATTCTTCTTCAATCCTAAGATGCCTCTGGACTCCAGGAGTCCCGAAAGGGACAAACACTCAGACTGGTCCACAGCTGCCACCTGCTGTTTGCGACACACGCTACTGTAGGCTTCGTATAACTGGGAGGAAACGAGGGAGAACAAGTGTCACTTAAAAGCTACATTCCATAACCTCATAGATTAAGTTACCTGTATACTCTACCGCCCCCCTGTTCAACAAAGCCTCGAACAGGCAATAGGCCTTCCGCACCCCCTTCCTATACTTTATGGTTGTTTTTTTTTTTTAAAGATTTACTTTTCTTTCCCGTGTCTTGCTGCGCGATGTATTTATGTATGGGCACTGTGCTCATGCCTGAAGTCTACAGAGAGCAGAAGATTGTCAGGACCCTGGGAACTACAGTCATGGTTGTAAGCCACCAACCACATGGGTGCTGGGGACGAAACCCGGGTCCTCTGCAAGTGAGAAGCAACCGCTCTTGACTGCTGAGTCCTCTTTAATGTACAATGTAGGAGCAAGGCTCTGTGAGTTCAGAGGGACACAGAAATGAGGGGTTGCTTATAACCCTGCCAGGCGGCGACCCTCCTAGCTCGGCCTCCCAAGTACTAGAATCACAGCTACTGAACCACTATATCTGGTTAATAGTCAATTCAATTTCTTAATTTTGTGGGGAGGGGAGACAAGGGTGGTGGTGAGGCAAGGTCTTCCTACAGATTCCTGGCTGTCCTAGAACTCTGTAGACCAGGCTGGCCTGGCGCCCACAGAGACCCGCCTGCGTCTGCCTCCCAGAGTTTCGGGATTACAGGGCGCTCTACCACTGCTTGGCCTTACCGTGTTTTTGAGGTCCGCCCAGAACTATGCAGAGCAGGCTGGCTCAAACCTGCAAAGATCCACCTGCTTCTGCCTCCCAAGTGTAGTGACACCATAACCCTTATTCCTACAGATTAAAAACCCATTTTTAACCCCTGCTGCCTTCTGGAAAACACCTGCACTTGAACCTCAGCTCCGCCTGCTGAGACCCTAGCTTACCTTCCCCAGAGTGACCTCTTTGAGCTTCAGCCGCCGGGTCAGGAGCAGCAGAGAGCAAACCAAGATCTTCTGCTGGAGAGGGAGGGAATCGTGTGCCTTGTCTTGGCTCAGAGTCACCCGGTTCCCATCAACTTCCGAAATGACTTGGGATATGTGAGTAAGGCCGACACGCTTGGGAACCGGCGCCTCGGAGGGTGACCGACCTGAAACGCAAGCAAGCCAAGCTTTATTCGGTCTCTAAAACTGTGTGTGCGGAGCCACGTTAAGACTGGTGTTAGCGACAGGAAACCAAGGGCGGAAGGAGACTTGGAAAGCTGCCTTTCTCCCAGAAGAACCATGATCTATTTTGTCCTTTAGGGTACAGCTTGATGTTGGGAAAGACAGCCAATCCACCTCCTGATCGAGCAAGAGCCCGGCAGGAGCCGCCAAGCGAGGTTAACTGCCGCAGGCTGGCTGGGGACGAAGCTGGGGCATAGCACTCGTCTCTGCAGACACCTGGTTTGGTCCTCAGCACAAACCCTGCAGCCAGGATGACTACCTGGTCTCTAAGGAAGGACAAGAAATAGCTGGAAAATGTATCTAATACGTGAGAGTCAAAGGAATGGGCAAGTACAGAGAGTAAAGTCAATCCCACTTCAGCCCCGGCGCCCCCACGGCTGCTCCAAATGAACTCTGAAGTTTGGTCACTCGCCCAAGCTCATCTGCAAGACAGCAACACGTGAAGAAATGCCACTGGATGGCCGACCCAGAGCTGGAGTCTGAGAACTGCGGGGAATCTGCTCGGGACTGCGGTTTTGCTGCTTGGAGACGCATGACTGCGCGACAGGGGCGGGATTTGCTCGCTAACAACCTGGGCCCGCAGCTACCCCCCCCCAACCCGCCTCTGCTCCTTTACCACAAGCAGGAAGCTGCAAAGGGCTAACAGAGAAAGCAGAGCTCACAGACCAGGTGACAGACAGTCCACAGCCCCTCCTCAAACAATCCCGACAGGACAGCTATCCATTTGTTGTCCTTGTTCCATGATTTAAGAGCACCTTTCTAAGTGGCCTATGTTGGCCTTGAGCTTGTAGTGATTCTGTGCTTTGGCCTCCGGAGCGCTGGAAGCGTAGGTATGCCCCCCCCAGGCCTGGCATCTAGCTAATTTTGGTTTGCCTATCTTCAGTGCTGGGGAACCTAGTTATTTCTATGCATTAAAAAGTTCCTTTACGGGGTTGGAGAGATAGCTCAGAGGTTAAGAGCATTGCCTGCTCTTTCAAAGGTCCTGAGTTCAATTCCCAGCAACCACATGGTGGCTCACAGCCATCTGTAATGAGATCTGGTGCCCTCTTCTGGCCTGCAGGCATATACACAGACAGAATATTATATACAAAATAAGCAAATATAAAAAAAAAAGTTCCTTTATACAGAGAAATCTTGCTTGAAAAACAAAACAACAAAAAGTTTCTTATATTTAGCTGGCCACGTTCTCCATAGTTTCCTATATAGCTAGACCCACAGATATCAGAAGTCAAGACGGGGATTGGGCTGGTGCCATAATTTACACAGGAGCTTGAAGCTCTTTAGCAGCGAGCACTAGTGATGTTCCCAGGGCCACCCACAAGGAAAGACTATCTAAAGGGCCAAGACAGAGGAACTATCTAAGTCCACATATTAATTTGGGTTACTCCTGAAACTTCTTAATTTGTTTCTTTTAATAAATATTGACCAGTCCCAGAATGGCTAGATTGTTATACAGAGAAACTCTGTCTTGAAAAACCAAAATTAAGTAAATAAATAAAAATAAACTCTGATGAAAATCTGCTAGTGAAGGAAACAGGTTTGAGGAAAAGGGGAATTCAACCTCATCTGTGGACAGCCTTTGTTTTCCTATAGCCACAGATCTGTCTTGGGCCCCTGTAGACGGCCTCATGACACCCTGAGATGAACTCAAATCTGTGCATTTTATCATCTTACTTTCTTCCCTTTACCTACCAGGTACTAAGCATTACTTTCTCCTACATAGGAACCTAAAGGGCATTCAACGTAAGTACCCAGAAAGAAGGTGACTCAACCTTGTTACCTCGTTTTAATTCCGAGAGCCTCGGGAGAAACCTCACTACCTGAGCGCGTTATTTATGAACACTCCGGGGAGCTCATTTCCAGTAACACACATACTGATACTGGCAGGCGAGACTGAAAAAAAAAAACCAGACGAAACTACACTGTGCTCCCGCGTGTCTGTGTGTCGGCTGATTTCCCTTGTGTTTGTAGGTGGATTTAACTGTGTCTGTTTATCTTTCCCCTTTCTCAGGAAACTGAACTCTCCATCTACAAAGGGAGACAGGAAGCAGGTAAGCTACTCACCTCCAGACAGTGGTTTGAGGACTGTCTGGCTTTTGACATCCGACTCCACAATTTCAATAGCTCGCCTGTTAAAAAAACAAAACAAACAACTTTCTAGTCTTAGCCAAACCAAACACCACACCAAGTCACCATGCCCCAAAGTAGGCACATTAACTAAAAAAAAAAAAAAAAAACCACGTTTTTAAAAAATGAAGGTCCTTTCCAAGTTTGGTGCCCAGCACCCATACCAGGCAGCTCTCAACCTCCTATAACTCCAACTCTAGGGATCTGATGCCCTCTTCTGGCCTCCATGAGCACCATACACGGTACCGGGCACACATACATGAAGATAAAATGTAAATCAATCTTAGAGGCCAGTCTGGTCTACACAGTGAGTGAGTTCCAGACGAGCCAGGTCCCCAAGGGAGACCCTGCCTGAGAAAGATAAATGAAGGCCCTTAAACAAACTGGGTTATGTTGCAGCTTTAGGAAGACTTGACTGTCTTTAAAATGAAAAGACCGGGGATTGAGAAACAACACTACTCATCTTCCTCCAACGGATGTCAAGTAGGTCATCGTGCACGAAGCCAGCAACCTTTTAGATGAGGAACAAAGTCCTGGGGAGAGCGATAGGCAGTGTGGGGGTAGCCTAAGGGGAACTCAGAGCCTCCTACACAGCAGACCCAGAAGGGGAGTCCCCAGAAAGACACAGGACACACGTAGGCTAATCTTGCTGACCTACATGGCTATCACTCATAGCTGTAGCCTTGACTCAAGTACTTTGCTGACTGGGGGACTTTCACATTCCAGATCGTGCAATCTAGCAACAGGAAGGGCTTCCTCTCCCACTGCTCTCTCTAAAGTGTTTTGCCCACGGGAAGCCATAAGGCAGACCTGGATCTTCTGCACGGCAAAAGGAGGAAGTTGGACCAGCGGGTCAGCACAGCAAGGATCATTTTAATGGAGCCAGTGCCCCTACTGGGAGGGAAGAACTTCCATCAGTTAGGACTGAGGCTTTCCCCAGCAGGAGGGGCAGGGGGATGGAAGAGAGAAAGAGGTCTAGGGTAGGACTTGGGGGACCACCAACTGGAGGGAGGAAGGGGTGCCCACAAAAGGAAAGGAAGAAGAAAGTCTAAAGGCAAAGATGGTTCAGGTCCATAAATAAACCTGCTTGAGCCCAGCGAATGGAAAAGCAAACTGGAGTCTTTTTAATACAAATGTAATTAACCAATCTATAATCACCACAGGGGGCGCCAGCAACATCTCATTTATTTCCCCCTCCGTAGGTAATGGACTGATAATGTTTCAGACATTAACACGGTGGAAACCCAGAGCTCCCCGCTGAGAAGCAAGTCCTCTTTTCTGAGCATAAAAAGTAGCAGAATGAAGCCTCGTAAGCAACATTCATTTGAGTTACATGAGACAACTGCCAGCATTTCTTCCTGGTTTTAATAAAAGCAGTCACCAGGGCCATAATTCACCTGCAAACATCCAGCGCTTTCCGGATGTCTCCTGAGACAGCAGACACTTTGCGGGCACAGAACTGAATCGCGGCATTGTCCAGAACCTGGTCTCTTGACACCTTCACACGAGACAAGACACAGAAGACATCTCAGTCAGCCTTAGGAACATAGGCCCGTCCCTAATCCTAGCTACCTGGGAGACTAAGGCAGGAGGATCTACACTCAAGCGAGGCTGTCTCAGATAAATATATAATAAATATAAACCAGACACGGCTCAGCGTAGAGGCCTTGTGAATCCCAGTACCATCAACCAATAAATAAACAATAAAATAAAAAGACGATTTGAACTGAGAGTTTCTCTTAGCAATTTAGGTTCAAAACATAAATATTTCCACAAATTAAATCTAACTCTGGGACTGGAGGGAGGTGCACACTCAGGACTCTGAGCTTAACATTCAGTATAGACAGTTTCTCTGGGTAGCCCTGGCTGGCTTTGAACACATTGAACTGTCTGCCTCTGCTTTCCAAGTCCTGGGATTAAAGGTGTGCACACCACCATGCCAGGCTCATAGGCCCTACTTTTTTTTAAAAAAAAAAAATATTTATTTATTATGTATACAATATTCTGTGTGTCTGCCTGCAGGCCAGAAGAGGGCGCCAGATCTCATTACAGATGGTTGTGAGCCACCACGTGGTTGCTGGGAATTGAACTCAGGACCTTTGGAAGAGCGAGCAGGCAATGCTCTTAACCTCTGAGCCATCTCTCCAGCCCCTCATAGGCCCTACTTTAAAAAAAATGTAACCCATTTATTTTTGTTTGGAGTGAGGGGGGGCAAAGCATGCGTGCCACCCTTGTGGAAGTCAGCGGACACCTTCCAGGACCCAGGTCTCTCCTCTCACCACGTGGGTCTCAGAGATGGAACTCAGGTCATTAGAACCAGCAACCAGTGACTTTACCTGCTGAGCTACCTCACTGATCCAGGCTCTCCTTTTTAAAGGCCATTAAGGAAGCCTGAGTTCTTTAATTCCTACTTTTATTTCAGCAGTGAAGCAGCCAATAAACGAAAGCACATGTCGATATCCACATAAAAATGCTCTCAGTCATTACAGTCTACGGGAGGTTGACACACCATTAATAAAGCAATCAAACCGAAATATTTTAAAGCTATTGTTATCTTTCGATGGCAGAAGGTTATCCCTGCAACAGAATCTGGCGCAATGGCTGGCACTCACCTGACTGAGTCTCTCCTGCAAGATCGCAGCTATCTGGTTTCTGGTATAAGGTGGGAAGTTCAGTAGCTGTGGCTTACAGTTTTCTCTAGCTTCAAGTCTCGGCAGAATTCTGTCTGTGAGATCTAGGGTATTAGCAACACCTGAGAAGATAGGTAACAATCACCATCAGCAGACAAATCATCCTCATAGGAGATCAAACCCCTCTCAAAGATAAAACTCCCAGTCACAACCCAGTGTTCCAACTGCTGCTTCCACTTGCTCTTCCCCCACACTAAAAGGTAAGATGGACTTACTAGGAAACATACAGTGGTTAGGCAGGTATAGTGAGGCATGCTTATAGTCTTTTCTTTCCCCCACAAGACAGGGTTTCTCTGTGTAATAGCCCTGGATGTCCTGGAACTCCCTCTGAAGACCAGGCTGGCCTCGAACTCAGAGATCTGCCTGCCTCTGCCTCCCGAGTGCTGAGATTAATGTCCTGCGCCAGCACCTCCAGCCGCAACTGCACGTTTCTAGTCTTAACACGTGGAAGGGTGAGACAGGATGATCATGGGTTCAAGGCCACCCTGAGCTACAGACCTTGTCTCCAGGAAAAGAGGACAGGCAGGTAGATTTCTGTTGTATTTCAGACCAGCCAGGGCTCCAGTGAGACTGTGTCTCAAAAACAAATCTGGGCTGGAGAGATGGCTCAGAGGTTAAGAGCACTGGCTGCTCTTCCAGAGGTCCTGAGTTCAATTCCCAGCAACCACATAATGGCTCACAACCATCTGTAATGAGATCTGGTGCCCTCTTCTGGCCTGCAGACATACATATAGGCAAAACACTGTATACATAATAAATAAATCTCAAAGAAAAACAACTGCCAGGCAGTACTGGCTCCTGCCTTTCATCCCAGCACGTGGGAGGCAGAAGCAAGCGGATCTCTATGAGTTCGAGGTCAGCATGGTCTACAGAGCGAGTTCCAGGACAGGCTCTAAAGCTACAGAGAAACCCTGTCTTGAACCCCGTCCCTGCCAAACAAAAACAAAAAGTCGCCACCACCACAACCACCAAATTTATTGACTCAGGCATTGTGGTGCACTTATCCTCCCAAAAGCTGGGACCACAGGAATGCAATGCCATGTCTGGCTTCTTTGGCCTTTTTATTTAGACCTCACAAAATCAATCTGCCTTATATTAAAAAATTACTACCATAGTCATTTTCTTATTTCAATAAGACAGAAAGCTGGCTTAAGTATAATGGGTGTGGCTGAAGGAATGGCTCAGCTGTTAAGAGCACTGGATTCTCCTACAGAGGACCCAGGTTCAACTCCCAGAAACCACATGTCAGTTACATTTGTAACTCCAGTTTAGGGAACCGGATGCCCTCTTCTGGGCCCCCACGGGTATTGGGCATGTAGTAGAGCATGCAGGCAAATCACCCACACACATAAAATAAAACTAAAATAACAGGTAAATAACCTGCATAGCGACTGGGGAGATAGCTCAGTGGACAAAGCATCTGCCACACAAGTGTGAGGAGCCGGCTTTAGCTCTGCAGAAGCTGTGCCAAAGCCAGGAAGGCAGGGTGGCCCGTCTGCAAGCCCAGCACTCGGGAGGCAGAGAAGAGATCCCAGGGGCAAGCTGGCTAGTCAGACAAACTGAATGAGCCAGCTTCAGGTTCAGCAAGAGACTGCCTCAGCAAATAAAAAACCCACAGCATTGGCTGCTCTTCCAGAGGTCCTGAGATCAAATCCTAGCAACAATACGGTAGCTCACAGCCATCTCTAGTGGGCTCTGATGCCCTCTTCTGGCATGGAGAACTGCATGCAGAGAGCGCACCATATAAAACAGGAAAACAAAACTTGACAGTGGGAGAGCGAGGAGAGCACCGCATCTGACGTCAACCTCTGGCCTCTGCTCACACTCGTGCCCCCATACGCCACACACACTGAACACAGACACTGAACACACTTTAAACAGTTAACAGACTTTCAAATTCACCACACGACAGTAACAACCCAGCACTAACCAATGAGCACCAATCGGGAATTGCTTAGCCACGGCCATTCAAATAGTGTGTATAAGACATCCTGCCCTTTGCTGTCCAGCTGATCCATCTCGTCCAACACCAACACGCTACATGCAAAGAGACACAATTAGTACCGGTCACACTTTCGGTCTTCCAGTGCTTGATCCGAGCTAACCTTAGGTTAAAGTCATGAGCTGAGACCAGCTCGCAGACCATAGCTCGACTGGGATGTCATCCCTGGCATCCCACATCATTAACAAGTATCTGATTGTTTTCAGAGAACTAGCTTAAAAATAGTTAAAATCTAAACTAAAAACAAAACGAAAACCAGTAAGCGTAAGGACCGTGAGTGTGGTTCAGTGATAAAGTACTTATCTAACACACATAGGCCCTGGCTTTGAGTCCCAGCATTTTTCCATTCTTCAAGTGTATGTACATACATCTCAGAGCAAAGGTCTTTTCAGGGCGAGTTCTTTTTGTGGGTAGCATTTTTACTGAGCAACATGCGGCAGAAAAAATACTTACATCATGGGGCCCTTCTCAGCAGTCAGCTGCTTTTCCAATTTTCTCATCAAGTCCTTCCCAGCTGGTCTGCATAGTTTCTCCTGACCAATCTCCTGAGCAATAGCTGGGAACACAGCCTGGGCACTCCTCAAAGACATGCAATTCAGCATGATGGTTTCAAAGCCTTCCACTTCCTTCTAGGTGTTTAAAAAAAAAAAGATGCAAACATGGAGTTAGTTATGTTGGCTTCAGACAGATTTACTGAAACCTAATCTGGTCTCTGAGAGCTAAGAGAATCCAAGAGTGAAGCTCTACTTTCTTCTGGAAAGATTTATACCCTGAAACAAGAATTCTTACTTCTGGGAAGCATTCAATCACATAACGGTCCATTCTCTCTTAACCCTTAAGAATCAATCAGATCATTTTGGCAAGAGCCTCCGTCGCTCAGACTCTCAGGGTACCTTGAGGTCTTGCAGAATCCGGCTCAAGCAGGCAGTTTTTCCCGTCCCAGGAGCACCAGAGAGGTAGAGACTTCCAGCCTTTTTCCCACAGATGTGTTTCTTCAGGAAGGCCCTGATGACATCCATCTCCTTTTCCCTGGCAGGCAGCCGATCCGGGACAGCTGTGTTTAGGACAAGCTTTGCTTGCTGATAGCAAGTGCCTGCGCCAGACATAAAAGGGCAGTTACGACCCAACAGGAGATGCCCGAAAAGACTCCCTGGGTTTCATTCAGAACCACCATCCCGATGGCACCGACAGCTGCCATGTAAGAACCCACCTTCCTGCTTGAACAACCTCACACGTCCAGATTCCTTCTCTGGTGGGCATCTCTGCTCAGAATTTGATTCGCTCTCTTGACCTTTTGGAGCCGAGGAAAGTATTTGGTTTTGGTGAACTTGGTCTTGTTCTTTTTGGCTCGAAGACTTAACTGTCAGCTCGTCATCAAACACTAATCTGCAGCCCTTTCGCGTCTGTGAGCGAGGGGGGCCGTTTTCTTTCTTGCCCAGCTTTGGTGGGGAACAGGGAGATAAACGAGGGGTGTTGCATAGATTGTCATCACCTGAAACGTTAAAACAGAACCCGGTCATTCACATCAATGCTCTCAACCACCCAAAACACGAATCGCAGAACGCGGCCCTCCACAGTGGAGGGCAGTAGACGTGCAGACTTCCCCACACCCAGAAAGAGGAGAATCTCTCTTTCTCTTTCCAGTTCTTCAACGCTGCTTCTCTGTGTAGCCCTGGCTGTCCTGGAACTCACTCTGTAGACCAGGCCTTGAACTCAAGAGATCTGCCTGCCTCTGCCTCCCAAATTCTGGGATTAAAAGGCAAGAGGTGAATTTCTGCCTTAGAACCCAAAAGAAACTTCTCACTAGGGAGCGAACATGACCACCAGATGGCACCACTGAATCTGACCGTTTGATCATTTGGTAGAAACCAAATGATAAATTCTAGTTCCGTGAAATTGTAAGGTGGCTTTAAAACAGGACCATCGCCAGCTGGTGGTGGTGCACACCTTTATCCCCAGCACTCAGAAAAGCCGTCGTCTCCAAAACAAACCAAAACTTATCAACCTTGCCGCCACTGCCATCTTGAGATGAATAACTTCTCTGAAGGAAGCTGCTGTGTGCACTGTCGCATTCCAGCGGCACTGCGGCTTTCCCTCACTGCTGCAAGTCCACCCCTCAACTAACAGACTCAAATCCTCAGGCACGATGAGATCACACATGCTCTCCCAGCACCGCACACAATGAGTGTCCACCAATAATAAGACCAAGGCTCTTAGACTGGGCGTGTCCAGCTAAGCAGCACAGCACTTCCTGGCACAAACGAGGTCTTGCGCTCAATCCCCAAGACCCAGTAGCACCATCAACACACACAAACCAAGTATGGTCTAGCAGCGGTGACGCACACTGGTCCTCTGAGTGTTCGAGGCCAGCCTGGTCTACAGAGTGAGTTCTGGGACAGCCAGGGCTACACAGAGAAACCCTGTCTTGAACAAACTAAAACCAAACAAACAAAAAGCCAAGTTTGGTAGCGGGAGAAAGACCGTGAGTTTGAGGCAATCTTGGGCCACAAAGTGAGTTCCAGGCCAACCTGAGTTAGAGAATTTTTCCTCTAAAAAAGCAAAAATAAACAATGGAAATGTTAAGTACTAGTTTGAAACAAAAATCAAAAATATTAAGAATGTCATCTATTTGTTTCTCTTATTTTCACGAGTATGTAGGCAAATTTCATAATGCCATATGTTAATAACGCTAAGGTAATTTTAAAGGACAGAACTAAGGAAGTGAAGATGAAACCCATCAAGTCCCTCAGAAAATGATCTCTATTAGTGAATGGCTTAACTGTGAAGTTCAGCACGCACTTAGCGGCCATTACAAAAATAGATACGGCTATGGTCTAACTGCCGGGCATCTCATCGTCAAGAGAAGAAAGGCCGCTGGGCAGTAGAGGTAGATGCCTTTAATCCCAGCACTCGGGAGGCAGAGAGAGAAGGATCTCTGTGAGTTCGACACCAGCCTGGTCTACAGAGCAAGTTTCAGGGCAGGCTCAGAGAAACCATATCTCAATAAACCAAAAAAATAAAAAGGAAGCCCCGAGGGCTGTTAGTCACCAAGTTGCGCTTGCAGAGTGGAACGCTTACCCAAACGTTTTCTGGGGCTGAGAGGCAGAAGTTTTGTGTCCGCACATGGAGTAGCCGGTACAGCCTGGACGTTTTTAAGTTGTACTTTACTGTCCTTGGAACTCGCTTTGCTCGGAGTCTTAACCAGCTTCTTTTTCGGAAAACGGATGGTGGCTTGTGTCTGGGATCGTGTTTGAGGCATGACGACCACACAACTGGACACAAAAGAGAAGCAGGAAGCCTGTAATTTAAAAGCATAAAATTAAAAAGGGTGCTTATTTATATTGGTGACCAACACTCACTTCATACATTACGTTAACAGCATTTTCAACACGTAGGTCTGCTCCCTAGTCAAGCCTATGTAATAACAGGTGACATCTCTCTGCCTTATATGTGTAACACGCCGCTATTACACATATTATACACTTCAGTCTTACCACTATTATCCCTCTCTTAAAGACACAGCCATAAAAAACACGGCTATTACCCCAGGCATCCTGAAACCAGAACCTAAGTTCTTCCACTTGAGCGATGCCCAAGTTTACCTCCAGCGATTTCTGTAATATTTCTAGCTCCTTCACTCCAGACACGAGAGACATCCTTAGTACTAACTAGTTTAATTCCAGATCATAACATGTAGGCTCTCCCAAAAGCAGGCAGGGCAGCTCCGTCCTCCTCTGCCCAGGACTAGCCTGCTCGCCATACAGCTCAACCCCACCCTACACCGTTTCCTCCCAGAAGCTCTCAGCTCCTTCCCACCATCGCGGACTCGAACGCCTTGCAGGCGCACAACCCCCTCCCTGACCCAGTCTCAGACCTCAGGCGATCTCCGCTCTCCACCGGCTACGCTCGAACCAGCTCCCGGAACTGGGTCCCGACCAGCTCTCAGGCCTCACGGAGCAATCTGCCCCTTCACACTCTTCAGGGCTGTGTCGCTTCAGCGCACGTTCCGGTGTGTCGGTCACAACCGCAAGGATCTCCCGCCACGAGATGCACAACTGCAGCAAAGTCAGCTCGCGCCAAATCCGCACACCCTCAGCGTTCCCGTCTCGCGCCAAAGTCCAGCCACGCTTCTGATTAGTTGTCACTAAGCTCCACGCCTTTGCCGGGGACGACCTACAGCCAATAAGACAGCCCCAGGTCTCCGAGCCCAGCCTGAGGCCACACCCACTCGCCAGGGAGGGCGTCCACTTCTGAGACCTCCGCGGGAAAGGCGCGCTTGCGACTCATTAGGTAAGCACGCCACGCCGCAAGCCTGGCGGGAAGTGTAGTTTTTGATCACAAGCAAGCCCCTTCCTACTTCCGCATTTTTTTTCCCCTACCTTGGTTTTTTGAGACAGGTTTTCTCTATATAACCGTCCAGGCTGGCCTGCCTCTTCTCCCGAGTGCTGGGATTAACGCTATGCGCCACCACCGCCCGGTGTACCTATTTCATTATGAGGGATACTACAATAGGTTTGCTATTTGGGGGGCAGTCCTGCATGGCATAAAGCAAATGAATGCATAGGGTCACAGCATTCTCGGTGGCGGAAGGGCTGACGAACCAGGGCGTTTTTGATTGACATCATCTCAGTATTTGTTGACTTGCACTTGAAAAGTGAGAAACAGGACCGACACTAAACACGCAATTCTGTTTTGTTCAAGGTTAATATATTTAATATATTCCGCGTGCCTTCTTAACATTAATCTACACATCATAAGGATTAGAATTATGTTCCTTTAATTTGAGCATTTTTTATGGCCAAACACTAGGGTTTCGGGGCTAGGGAAGACATCTAATAGGAGAGGCAAGCTGAGCATCTAATGAAAATGTAAATCGGAGCTGTCATTTGCAGACCAGGTTCCAAAATAAATAACCCACTTTAGCGTCCTTTAAAGGCCAGAGCCCAACTCTAGGTAATGGCAAATTTTATGCATGTTTATTAGAGGCAGGGTTTCTCTGTGTAGCCCTGGCTCTCCTGAAACTAGTTCTGTAGACCAGGCTGGCCTTGAACTGGGAGATGCCTGCATCTGCCTCCCAAATGCTGGGATCAAAGCACTGTGGTACCACACCTGGTTGTAAAATATACTTTTATCCTTCCATAGCTAATAAAATGGACATAAAGCTAGGAATAGGAAAGCGATATCACAATCACTGGTTAGCTCAAATAGTGAATTTCAAATGGTTACCACCTCTTAGCACAGCTGATGTGAGTCCTTTGTGTGCAGGGACTGGGTTCAGCATTTGACTTTGTCACTTTAGTCTTTACAAACACCCTAGGAAGCTGAGGTCCTGTAACTGGAGGAGCTGGTATCTGCATTCTAATGACAGAAGACCAAGCTCTGAGGTGTGGTTTCTAAGCAGGGCAGGATGGTGAAAGGGACATTTTCTTAGATACATTTTGTCCTAGCAGCTAAGAACTCCAAGAGAAAACAAGCTGCCATCAGTGGGGAGACAGCATGGACGGAAGCTTTCAGATGATTCGGCCTCACCAGGTGTGAGGGCTGAAGAGTAAAAGGCTGTCCACTGGAGGCTTTTCCTCCAGTGACCTCTCACACACGTCAGCTCATTTCTGTACCTTTGTACCGTCTCCTGCCTGGAATGTGTTTCTCTCCTTCCTGGCCAGCTCCTATCAAAGTCTTCCAGTGCCCCGCATAGGTTCCTCCCGATGACTAGGATTTGCTAGACCACGGGCTTTGAAGGCAAAGACCGTGTCTGAGTTACCTTCCTGTGTAGATTTCTGCTATAAAGTACACGATAAACGCTTGCCAGATGAAGGGATGGACAGGACATTCTGTCAGGCTGACGTCCACTATCTGCATGAACGAGTTTTATGGTTGGATAACATATATAGTCCTTTAAATCTCACGGCCATAAATGTAGCAAAATAAATTTAATTACGCATAAAAACAGTTCAAACTGAGCGTCAGTGGTGTCAAAGGTTAGGATCCTGAGGTTGATATGCGCATCCTCTTACCATGCACAGAGTACTGGGAAGCTTTCTTCCTGTAAGTTGCAGTCCACTTCTGGGCCAGGAAACACTTAAAGGCACGGCCTGGAGCAGGCAGAGCCGGGCCTCAGTAATCACCAGTGAGCAAGCTAATGTTCTTATCACCTAACTCAGTGTCCCAGAGCAGGAATCACAGCACACTGGAAAGACTTGTCTGGCAGCTTTCTGAGTGTGTGTAAGGGTACACACACAGACCAGCAAGCCTGTCCCAGGGAGAGAACTTAACCAGGGTAGGGAAGCTGAGGGTCATTTAAGCAAGTTCCATAAGCAGACTATTAAGTTAGGAAGAACAATAAAATCAATAAATAGTTTATTAATCATATTAATAACAAGAATGGGTCAAATAATCGGGAATTCAGACACTCTGGGGCCCCCACAAGTTATGCTATCTAGATTCTGTGATCCAGCATTTCCAGTCAGTGGGGAGGGAACTCTGCAATCGGGGAGAGTACAAGCAAAGCTCAGCGGACTCTCTTCCTGTCAGTAACAAAGAAGCCTGGCTGAGTTTTAACACCTAACATCAAAGTTCAAGAAAACCAGCTAAGATTTCAGCTTAAAAAACAGTGAAGATGGGACCTTAAACAACTTTGAAGCCAGCCCTCCTGGGGGCAAAGGCAGGTGGGTCTCTGTAAGTTCAAGGTCAGCCTGGTTTACAAATTGAGCTCCAGGACAGCAGGAGCTACACAGAGAAACAACAACAACAACAACAAAAAGACACACTCAGAAATGACTATTTCTAGACCTGAAAATGTTTGCTGGGTGGTGGTGGCACACGTCTTTAATCCCAGCAATCGGGAGGCAGAGACAGTCTAGTCTCACTCTCTCAGTTCGAGACCAGCCTGGTCTATAGAGTGAGTTCCAGGACAGCCAGGGTTACACACAAGAGAAACCCTGTCTCAAAAAAAATCAACCAACCAAACCAAACCAAACCTCAAGAACAAATGGATTCTCAAGATCCCAAAGGCCCTGCCCACCCACTACCACCTGGTAGAGAAACAGGCGCAGGTAACAGAATCTGAGGGGTCACAAGGAAGGAACACAAAGACAGTGAGCATCGGGGGCGCCTTGAGATCAAGGCAACGGGAGGTAAGCAGCAAATACAAGTCAGAATCACTGGTCAGTGAGGCCACAAATGGTGATTTTTTAAGACACCCAGGCAGAAAAGTCCTCTGAGAGCTGCAGGTGCTTCTGCCATGCGCATTGGCACACGTCCTTCCTCGGGGGAACCTGAAATCAAACTGCCACACTTACCCAGAAGAGGATTCCCTCCCCTCTCCTTGCCATCAGTATTACTCTGGAGTTACACTGCCTTGACTCATGACAAAAATACACAGTTTTCTTTTTTGTTTGTTTAGTTTTTTAAATATTTAATTAAACTGCACAGCATCCAGAAGAAAGAAATGTACCAAGGAATTCAACCTGAAACCAGATTATACATTTTCTGTCGGGGGACAAGGGGTGCAAAGATCAGTGCTATTGTGGAGAAGCACTGAAACCAGAATAAAAACTCCAAAATAAATCACACAATAAATTATATTTTTTAAAGAAACTGATCCACATGCAGATGATGGGCACACACGCACACGCACGCACGCACACACACGCACGCACACACACACACACACGTACTCTGGTCTTTTATTTAGTGTTGACCGTAACTTCCAGACTGAAAACTGTGGGAAAGGACAAAAGTCAGACATGAAAAGAGAGGGTGTGCTAAGTCCCTCTGCCCCGGGGGTGGGGGGAGCAAGACATGACAATCAGAGAAGGACCCCGCGAAGCTGTAAGAATCAAGAGCAGAAAGGAACCAGCAGTTATCAAGGAAGATTTTAATTACTTCATAGAGGGGGAGAAAGCACAGAAATCTAACACAAGTAAAGGCACAATGAACGTGGTGGAGTTGAGTGAAACAGAACCCTTCCTTCAGTTAAATGGTTTTTGGGCTTTTTGTTTTTGTTTCTGCATATGATTTTGAAGGTGGTTATCATTTTACTTCATTTTATTTTCAAGAAATGAGTCTTAAAGGCAGAATTATAATGGCCTCCTCTCTTCCCTCTCACTCCCTAAATCTGGGTTAAACCTGGGTGGCTCAGAGTCACCTTGACCACATAACTTAGGGACTGAGTCACAGGGAAAGAAAACTTACACTGGAATGTGAAGACTCTGGTCTGGGTTTGCAGAAGGACAGACAGCGCAGCACAGTGCTACCAAGGGCCTCTGATGCCCGACACTCCACCCCCAGACTTCACGGAACGAAGGACCCTGGAGTCACCTTTCTCCCACACTCCCATAAGCACTCAGCCTACAGATTATTCAAGTGATCAGGAGAATTACAACATACCCCAACCCTGAGTTGCTCTGTAGCAAATCTATTTACAGTTATTTTTTCCTCCTCACCTCTCCCTGGAGGTAAATCTGGGTTTCAAGCTGGGAAGCCACTAGGTAAGGGAATTAATTCCCCTAGTGCAATGCCAGTGACTGTTTCCTTGCCTTCGCCAGGAAAGGGGGCAGGGACAAATTCCTGGTGACATCTCCAGTTAGGACAGCCCTAGCTGCTCACACAATTGGCCGAGGCTGTGAAAACAGGAGGGCTCCGCAGCTGCAGCAAATCCTCAGGAGAGAGAAAGCTACACCTGGAATGTCCTAGTACTTTGGTCCAGGTTTGGTGACTTGAGACAGGGAAAGAGGGGCATCTAGCTCATTTGAAAATCAAGAGGCCACTGCCCAGCTTCAGGTAGGGCAGTAAGAAACAGCTACTGTTTCCTATTAGGGAAAACCACTACAAAACCCACAGGAGAGCTGTTGGCAAAGCTTCTTGCTGCTTAGCTGGGCAATGTCTCTTCCCTTTGGGAGGGAACAAAGGAACTAAAAGGATCAGGCAACAGCCTCAACGTGAGACCACCCAATCTCCCACTGAAGAGACGACATCCCATGAGCAGATAAAAAAGCAGTTCAGAAGGGAAATTTTCAGTGCTCTTGCAGCCCCGCTACCTTTAACCTGTATTACAAGCTTTGTACAACATACAAAATAGACCAACATTTTTAAGGATCACATTCCCACCTTCAATAGCAAACATACACTGATAATAAATCTGTTACTAATAGCGGGACCAAATGATGTATAAGGCAAAGACATTTACATTAGGTGCTGTGTCATCAACATTCTCTAGAGGAGAATACCCATTTATTCAGATCTAAACCCAGGCCTTTTTTGGTAGTTGTCCCATCGAGCAAAGACAATGGAAATGTAATCAATACCCACATGACACCATCCAAATCTGGGGAATATGAACAGCGCAGGTCATGTGCAGGAAGGATCAGCCCAGTAAAAAGCTGGGGTGTGGCTTTATTTGCTATATCATATATTCTGATGATTTATGTTTCAGTAAGGGGACATCTTTATACACTCTGATAGCATTGTACAAAAGGCATCAACTCCCATTTCAAAAACAAATGGGAAGACTTCACAGTCAAAGCTCAGCAATTAGCGTCTACCCTGGAACTCCTGCAGTACCAGCTCTTCTCTCTGACTCTGTTCACTTGAGGATGCTGGGGATACTCCTGGAGATGACTACTAATGCATTTGAGAAGAAGAATAAGTAGTGAACAAATTAGAAGTCTGGTGAGACCTAATCATTGCTTGTCCCAAGAGTCGAAGTGGTCCAGGAGATGGCAAAGGGTAACACTCAATAAATAAATAAACCAAGTTAAGCCCACCTTCACCAACACTGAAAGATTTGGGTTTCACCTGGCATTAAACACAGATCCTTAGCCTATGTTCCATTAGGTTAGAAAGGTCCCTATGAGCCGGGTGTGATAATGTGTGACATTAATCTCAGCACCCGGGAGACAGAGGCAGGCGGATCTCTGTGAGTTCGAGGCCAGCCTGGTCTACAGAACGAGTTCCAGAACAGCCAGTGCTTTCACAGAGAAACCCTGTCTTGAAAAAAAATAATAATAAGGAAAAGAAAAGAAAGGTCCCTGTGACAGTTTAACCCTGTGATGGATGTGATAGTTTTTAACTAGCTTCCCCTATTTGAGTCAAAGGACAACCTGGTTTCCCCATGGTAATGCAAGGTTGGAGCAGCCTTTGTCCATGGCTATGACTGTACGAAACCAACCTATCCAGTGTGTGGAGTCCTGGGGCCCCACACTGCTGTTGGAGAAGAGACACTCACTGTCTAATAGACCAACCTCAGTTGGAACATCCATTTTTCCTGTGCTGTTTACCTACAACCTGGAAGACAGAAACAATGTATTGCTGGCTGCTAAGGAAGACCCACTGACTGGAGTGCTGCATATCTCCTTAAGTCTTTGTGCTTCTTGGTTTAGAAGACTCGGAATATGCCCCACCCCCAAAGGCCCCACGTATTTCCTTGCCCTTTTCTACTCTGTGGGCTTAGCACCCACAGTCTTGGGAAAGCAGCGTGGCAGAGATAACAGGAGGACCCTGCTGTCGGATGTGAGATGGGTATGAGGAGGCTGTCAAGACCTTTGCAGCCCCAGAGCCAGACCCTCCTGTGAAGTGCTTCCTCCTTCCCTTAGTCTCCCTGGAGCATTCCCCGAGGGCTGCTGACCATTTCAGGGTTAATCAGAAAAAACTGAGATCGACTTGAGGTTGAGGTTAAGGTCCTCACCCGCTCTTTTCATCTCTTACATGAAGTTTCTGGGGTTTGTGAATATGAATAATGCACCCAACAAAAAGTGACTCTTCTCTTGAGGGACGGGAAGCACTCCGGGGAAAGGCAGGGGGTTCCGAGGGGTACAGATGGCCCTGGCCCTCAGCTGCAGAGGGGCCGACTAGCTCTGGAATGATCCTCAGTTTACTTCGTCCCCTTCTTTTATTGTCTAGTTCACTGATTAGTATTTAGTGTATGTACAACTTACCCCTTGGAACGGGGAGAGGAGGGATGAGAACAAAACCAAAACACTCTCAAAAATGGAGAAGACCCATTTCTTTGTCCTTTCTGTAACCTGACCTTTAAAACAGGTCACTTCTGCAAACCCCCTGACTGCTTCACGAAAAGTACCTTTTCCTCAACAGTCCTGGCCACACCAACCTCCTCAACTATGGAATACAATGCACACAGCACACTTCCCCTTGGTGAATAACAGCAGGCAGGGGTACCATTCTCTACCCTGCCCAGTGTGTGTCCATTCACCTAACAAGGCACCTTTCCCTGGAAGAAAGCAGGAGAAATGGAGGCTTTCTCCTCTTCTGGCTTAGCAGGGCTTGCTGGAAGAGGGCTGGATAAAGGGCTTGAGACCCTACTGCCAACAGAAAGAATCCAATCACCAAGTCCAGAGATGAGATGCATAGATGGAACTGGGCCAGGAGGATGCTTAGGGTTGGTTGCACTGGAGAAACACTGTAGGAGCTCTCATGCAGGTTTTACGGGTTAGGGGACCATCTGAGAAGAGGAGGTCCATCCTTTTCCTGAGGAGCAGGACCAAGCCAGGCTTCACCTGAGAATGGGTGGCAGAGGTGGGGCTCCACGGGCAGCTGGAGAAACAAGAATCATAGACACTGAGCTCACTTACAGACCCTACGTAACATTTCTGAAATGAGACAGGCTCTCTAAGTCAAATTTTAACAAATTTTAACAACAGGGACTATTGCTGAAGAGATGGCTTGGAAGGTGGGCACTTGATGCCAAGGCTGCTGACCCAAGTTAGTCCCCAGGATCCAGGGGACTTGAAGGAGAAAAGCCAACTCCTGCTGACCTCTACACGTGCAGAAGCACTTTCTAATCCCAGAAAACACACAAACTCTACGTTGCATGCAAACACGGACGCTTTCCTCACTCCCCTCGCACCTCGATTTGTTTTGCTGGGGTATACTCTCTGAAGATGCTTATACTCTTCTGGAGCAGGGAAGTCCTCTACTGGGTGGAAGGAGTACTTGGACTCAAAATCATCTGTGAAAAGAGGAGAGTATTATGTCACGCCTCCCACAGACGTGGGACTTCTTAGGACCTTTCCTATTTACCATCTCCTCTGGGTTCTGCTGTATGGACAGCCTGCTCTGCCCACCAAATCAAAGTTCCTGAGACAACAAAAGCATCCCCCGGGTGCCTCTGATGAACAGTGGATACCCAAAGACCCTTTATCTGGGGCTGGTATGGTGGCAGGAGCCTATAACCAAGGGCTGTGGAGGCAGAAATCAGAGTATCACTGGGGCTTGCTGGCCAGCCAGTCAGACCAATTGCAGAGCTCCTGGTCTAGTGAGAGACCTTATCTAAGACAAATATGGTGGAGAGCAATTAAGGAAGACACCTAATGTTGACCTCTGGCCTCCATAACCACCTGTACACATACATATAAACACATAAAGGTGCACATGTGAACATATACATACAGAGAAAAAAATTTAATCCTTTTAAATTGTGTGTGTTTTGTCTACATGTATGTTTGGGCACCATGTGCACACAGCACCCACAGACGCTAATGGAGGGTTTCAGATTTCCTGAAACAGGAGTTACAGACTGTTATGGAGGCTCCATGTTGGTGCTGGGAATTGAACATGGGTCCTCTGAAAATGTACCCAATATTCTTAACTACTGAGCTATCTCTCCAGCCCCTTTATTTATGTGCTGGATAGTTTTATTCAACTCAACACAAGGTAGAGTTATCTGAAAGGAGGGATCCTCAACTGAAAAAATGTCTCCATAAAATCTGGCTATAGGGAATTTTCTTAATTAGTGATTGATGGGGAATGGCTTGGCCCATTGTGGGTGGTGCTATCCCTGGACTGTGATCCTGGGTTCTATAAGAAAGCAGGCTAAGCAAGTCATGGGGAGCACCTCTCCATGGCCTTTGCATCAGCTCCTGCCTCCAGGTGTCTGCCCTGTTCCTGTCTTGCCTTCCTTCAGTGGTGAGTTGCAATATGAAAGTGTAAGCCAAATAAACCCTTTCCTCCCCAACCTGCTTTTTCGTCATGGTGTTTCATCACAGCAATAGAAACCCAAACCAAAACAAATTATTATTGTTGTTATTATTATTAGACAGGGGTTTTCTGTATAGCCCTAGCTATCGTGGAACTAACTCTGTTGACCAGGCTGGCTTTAAACTCACAAAAATCCACCTGTCTCTGCCTCCCAAGTGCTGGGATTAAAGGCATGCACCACCATTGTCAAGCTATTATTATTTTTGTTCATTTTGAGACAGGGTCTCACTATGTAGCCTTGGCTAACTTGGAACTATGAGACCAGCATGGTCTCATACACACAGAGATCTGCTCGACTCTGCCTTCGAAGTGCTAGGATCAAGGTGAATGCCACACGACCAGAACCAGTACCTTCCCTTCTAAAATTCTGAATGTAAAGGAGTCAAAGGCTGACTCTACATCTTTCCACCAAAATTCAGACTCTTTGGGAAAGGAGCACAAGTATGTGTGCAAGCAGAAACAAGAAGCTCCAGAAACAAGGTGGGCTTACAAGAAGCTCCAGAAACAAGGTGGGCTTACAAGACTGTTGCTACGGGAAACAAACTGAATTAAATTTAAGGAGTGGTAGTCATTAACCTCAAATGTCTCTCTAGCTAGCAAGAGTTTTAACGGAAAACTTCCTTTCAGCCTTGGTTATCCTATAGTGCTCTGCAACACAGCTCAGTCAGCCATGTCTAGCTCCGATCCTGCTCCCTACAACCTCATCCTAAGAGTCAAACGTCTTACGTCTTATGGGCACGGCACGATCACACCTCAAGAGGTCCTTTTTCTACTCAAAGCTTTTTTTGTTTAGATAGGGTCTTACTATGTACTACAGACAGGTTTTGAATTTAAGATTCTCCTGCACCAGCTAAACTACAGACACACGCCACCGTGCCTCACTACATTCAGAGGTTTCTGCAATAAGGATGTACGCTCAAAGCAAAACTCTTGTGCAACTGTTAAGAACAGGCTGGACTGTGTTGGGGGTAGTGATGGAAGAGCAACCCTGAAGAACTTAGCGTGTTAATGCTTTCAAGAGATATCATGGTCTACACCACGCATCTTCAAAAGAGTACAACTTATGGCTCTATTCTAGACTGTGAGGTGAATTCTCTTAAGTAGAGATCTCAACATTTATAAGCTTGGAAAACATGATCCAATACGCGCCTGTTCTAGTCAATTTCCTGCTTCTCTACATAATAACAGTGGGGTCCAAATAAATAAAATGATGTCCTCAAAAAAATACAGCTGGTTTGTCACTGGCCTCTGTATGTTTTGTTTTTGTAGTGCTGGGGTTCAAACTAAGGGCCTCTGTCAGCTAAGCTTGTTTGGCTTTTCGTGCTGTTTCTGTACTGTGGGATTAAGCCCAGGACTTGTACACACTGGCTAATGCTGTACCACTGAGCTTCACCCTAAGCCTCTTGAGTTTTTAAGTAACCAGGAAGGAACTCCCCTCCTTGAACACATAATTCTAGGATATATGAGAATAAAGAGAACAGTCGCTGATGGGAAGCTTCATCAGTGATTCTTGTGGGGACCTGAGAGTAGCTTTAGAATCAGTATGAACCCTGACGACTTGATTTCAATCTGTTCATGTATGGAAAGAATGCCAATGGATCGGAAGCACAAGTCAGAGGAAAAGTCAGGAGGGAGCTGCTGTGAACAAGACTGCTGCTCTGGCCTATTCTCCATCTACAGGAGCCATCTGGCACCAGTGAGTCGGTCAAGTCACCACCAGAACTATGAGACAAAGTCACTATTAGCTAGGCGGTGGTGGCGAACACCACCCAGCATTTAGGAGGCAGAGGCAGGCGGATCTCTGAGTTTGAGGCCTGCCTGGTCTACAGAGTGAGTTCCAGGACAGCCAGGCCTACACAGTAAAACCCTATCTTGACACAACAAACAAACAAATCACTGACAACTTACCCAAGAAGGAACGGACAGTGGTGATGGAGTCTCTATGGCCATTCCTCAGGGGTGGTGGTGGAGGAGGGGGTGGTCCAGCTGGTGTCCTTGAGGGTGGAGGTGGGGGTTTTCCTCTGCTCGGAGGCTCTGACCCATGCATTCGATAAGGTGGTGGGGGAGGAGGAGCATCCCTGGCACCATTTCGGACCGTGGGTAGAGGGGGTGGAGGAGCTGCAATTAAAATACAAAGCAGTTGGCTTGTGTTGGAACTGGCAAAGAAAAGAAGGGCTTGAGAGACATAAGCTAGAGAAAGCAGCCGGGGGGGGGGGGGCTAGTGAGGGAGCAAATGTGAGAAATGCACAATGATACAGAAGTACAGGAATGCTGTAATGAAATTCATTGTTTTATATACCAACTATAAAATAAAAACCATAGAATGCCAGGTAACGGTGGCACACACCTTTACAGCACTCAGGAGGCAGAGGCAGGTGGAACTCTTGAGTTTGAGGCCAGTCTGGTCTACAGAGTTTCCAGGAGAGCCAGGACTAGACAGAGAAACACTGTCTCGAAAAACAAAATAAAGCAAACAAATCATAGAAAATAAAAGAGAGATGGGGTGGCTGCTGCTCCTCCTCTGTTCCCTCCCTCTGTCATTGTTTGTTTAGTTTTGGTCTGTTGGGTGTTTTTGTTTTTTTGTAACAAAACAAGGCTTCTGTGTGTAGCCTCAGCTGTCCTAGAACTTACTCTGTGGACAAGGCTGGTTTGGAACTTGCTGCTTTCTGCTCAGCCTCCAACAGAAACAAACATGTATTATCATATAATATTGTTATAATGTGATTTAATAGAAGTAAGTCCATGAATTACTTAGATGCCCTTTACATAAAACAAGTTCAACAGCACACTACACGACAAACAAACTCAAGAGAATCAGAGAAATTTGCCCCATGTTATACAACAGATACAGCCACTCCTCAAGACTGTGGGCTGCTCAGAACTCCTGCTCTGGGTACTGAGCGGGCAGCAAGATGAGGCCTCCCCTTGGCCCATGCTCGCGGCTACCGGACACAATACAACTCATAGTATATGAAAAGCAAGAAATCTGCAGAATTGACACTACTTACCTCAGTTTTATTTTCTCTGCTTTTATTACCGAATGGGATTAGAAAGAGGATTGTTCACATTAAGAGTCTTTTAAGGGGGCTGAAGAGATGGCTCAGTGGTAAAGGGCACTGGCTGTTCTTCCAGAGGACCTGGGTTCAATTCCCACCCACATGGCAGCTCACAACTGTCTATAACTCCAGTTCCGGGGGATCTGATACCCTCACACAGATATACATGCAGGCAAAACAGCAATGCACATGAAATAGAGATTTAAAAAAAAATGTGGCTTAAAAAAAAAAGTCTTTTAAAATCTACAAGTTAAAAACTTTTTATTTTTTAGATTTATTTATGTGCATCGTGTTTGCCTGCATGTGTGTATGAGCCATATGCATGCCTCATGCCATCAGAGGTCAGCAAAAGAGTATTCCAGAGTACCCCTGGGACTGGGTGCAGAGAACTGACCTGGGTCCTCTGACAGAGCAGTCATTGTCTCTCCAGCTGTCCCCCACCTGATGTGTGCATTTTTTCCCTTTAAACCTGAACTTTACAGAATCCTGGGCTATCTTATGGCTGGTTATAGGCAGGGAAATACCATGTCATCAATATTATCAGGTTGTTGTCTGGGGTGCCCTCTAAAAGACTGTTACTGAAGCCGACTGTGGTGGTGTATCTCTTTAATCCTATTACTTGAGAGGCAGAGGCAAGCAGATCTCTGTGAGTTTGGGGCCAGCTTGGTTTACAGAATGAGTTTCAGGACAGCCAGGGCTGTTACACCTATAAACCCTGCCTTAAAAAACTAAAAAAGTGCTACTGGGAGCACAAATTTACAGGAAACATAATTTGTATTTATTTTTATTTGTGCATGTGTGTGCCTGCATGCCTGTATGTGTGCCATGTGTGCACAAGCGCCCATGGAGGCCAGAGGAGGACATCAGATCCCCTGGAGCTGGAGTTACAGGAGGTTGTGAGCTGCTGTGATATGGGCTGGGAGCCAAGTCCAGGTCCACAGGAAAAGCAGCAGTGCTTTGGCAACCGTTCTATTTGTATATGGACACACTCAACCAGGCCTTCACCAAGGTTCCTATATACTGCTTTCTTAAACGTTCTTTTCTGGTTTTGGTCACACACGGTCTCCCTACATTGCCCAGGCTGACCTCAAACTCCAGTGGCTCAAGCCAGCCTCTGCTTCAGCCTCCAACATAGCTGGCATCCATTCCTAATTTGTGAACCTACCCCAATTTGCTTCCTCAAGGCTGCACAGAGGGTCCCTTGATGTTCAGTCCACAGCCAGTTCTCAGTGTCCAACTGGCCTTTCTGCAGCACTGCACAGAGGACCACTTCCTTTATCCTGCTCCTTTTCCATCACTCTACCAAGTTCATTTTTCCTGTTTTGTTTTTTGTGTTTAATTTTTATTATTTTATATGTATGGGTGTTTTGCTTACATACATATCTGTACACCATGTGTGCCTGATGCCCTCAGAGACCATAAGAAAGCATCATATATCTTGAAATTGACACTACAGACAGTTGTGAGCCAATGTGTGGGAGCTAAGAAACCAACCCAGGTGCTCTGGAAGACCAGTTAGCGCTCATAACCATTGAGCCATCTCTCCAGCCACCAGGCATGTGTTTGTTGTTGTTGTTTTTCATAACAGGGTTTCTCTGTGTAACACAGTCCTAGCTGTTGTGGACTCGCTTTGTAGACTAGGCTAGCTTTGAACTTAGAGATCCACCTGCCTCCCAAGTGCAAGATTAAAGGTGTGCCACATTACGCCCGGCTAGAATGTGGTTTTGTTGTTGTTTTTTAATTTTATATAAGATTTATTTAGAGCCAAGTGTGTTAGTGCATACCTTTGATCCCAGCATTCTGCAGGCAGAAGCAGATGGATCTCTATGAGTTCAAGGCTAATGTGTTCTACATACCAAGTTCCAGGCCAATCAAAGGTATATATGGAGACCTTGTCTCGAAAACAAAATAATTCACTTGGAATGGGACGAGGTCAGCTCCAAATCTTCCCAGAGTCCTACACATTATCCCGGAAGACTTGGCTTTACCACTTTCCCTCTTGCCAGCTCCCGACTCATTCCAGTCCTTCTGCAATGGCCTCCCTGCTGTCCGGAGTGATGACTGTTTCGATTTCAGATCCTTCACACTGGCACCACACAGGGTAAGCCTCGTCTCACTCTACTCTCCTCTAGTTCAAATACCAGCATCCTTTCCCTGGTTTGTATTTCTCTAAAACATACTACATACCATGTTTATAGATTTATATATTTACTAGGTTGTGCACAACAAGTTTTTTAATCTTTCCCCTAACAATTACCAACACATCAAGGGCTCCCAATAACCCAGGTGAATACATGACTCTTACTCTAATTACTGAAGAGATGCTCTTAGAAAAAGCAAAGAGAAAAGAGAAAAGGCTTCCAAACACTTACCTGCTCCCCTACTAGGAGGGTCTCGGGCTGGGGGAGGTGGCCTGTTACTCAACAAGAAGGGGGAGGCAGAGGTGGGTGGAGGAGGTGCAAGGCCTCTGACTGGCCCTGGTGTCTTCCTATGCAAAGAATTGTGTCTTTGTGGCAGCTCAGGGGCTGACTCATTAGTGGGACTTGAGGGTCCATTGGGGACCCCAGGAGGCTGGCGGTAAGGCGGTGGGGGAGGAGCCAGAGACTGGCCACTTGGTCCGGTTCTGATATTCACAGGGGAAGGAGGTGGTTTTACAGGGGGTGGAGCAGGATGTCCTTCTCGACTCGGGTGCAGCCTCTGTCCAGGTGTTGGAGGCAACGGTTTCTCCCTGTTGTAGGCCTGAGCTTTGCTGCTGTGCACAGGCAGAGGAGTAGGGGGCGCATTGGCACGGCGCCCTGGAGGTGGTGGGGGAGGAGCAGATGAGCTGTGTTTCATTCCTGTACCGCTAGTGGTATTGGGACGAGAGAGGTCAGGTAAAGAGGGTCTCTGCGTCCGAGGCAGTTCTGGGAGGGAGGCTCGGCTGCTGTCAGTATCATCTTGAGGACGCCCACTGGCTGTAGACACTGGAGGCCTCGGAGCAGCAGCTCGAGAACTGGGGACTTGTAGGGCTGGCTTAGCAGCTAGAGTATCTACAAACAACAGAACACTGTGTTAACAGTTACATGCACATCGGTCAGGCCTCTGGTTGACCCAGCCTCCTCAGTGCACCTTGCACAACAGCTGAGAAAGTACCAGCAAAGTTCTTGGGTCTGTTTGCTTTCCTGTGGCCCGTGCTCAGAGCCTCAAGCATGCAAAATACTTGCCTTACTGCTGAGCCACATCGCTAGCCCTAGCTCTGAGTTTTAATCAGGTTTCAGATTCAGAGTCTCTTGACACAAAATGAACATATTTGAATTGAATTACATTCATTTATTTTACCCCCCCCTTTTTTAGGGGGGCGTATTTATGTACCCCTGGCTGCCCTGGAACTTGCTCTGTAGACCAGGCTGGCCTCAAACACACAGAGACTCACCTGTCTCTGCCTCCTGAGTGTGCACCACCATGCTGGCTTGTCGTTCTGTTTCTGGCTTATTTCACTCAACACAAAGTCCTCTAGGCCTGTCCATGTTGTCACAAATAACATTGATTTCTTTTGCAGGGCCAAATAGTAATCTATTCTCTGTGTGTATACCTTTGTGTGTGTGTGAATATTCTGAATGTAGTTATTTATGTATTTAGAGATTAGGTCTCATGTAACCTAGATTGGCCTCAGACTCAGAAAGTAGTCAAGGATGAACTTGAATGTCTGAGATTCTCCTGCCTCCACCTCCCAAGTTCTGGGATTACACGTATACCACCTAGCTTGGTTTATGCAGTGCTAGGAACTAAACTCAGGTCTTCACACACACTAGCCAAGTCTTCAACTCATTGAGCTACAACCCAGCACTTAAAATCTTTTTTGTTTCTTTAAGGCAGGCTCTCAACTCTTGCGGTTCAGTCTGAACTCAAACTTGTGATTTTCCTGCCTCAACCCTGCAGGTGGGACTGAAGTCACATGCTACAACAGCATCTCCATTTTCTTTACCTAAGTTAAACACATTTTTATTTAACTCTCAGCTTTGCTTTACTGGGCAACTATGCTTGTCTCTTCTTCCTCCCACCTTCAACCTCAGTTTTCAACCTAAGATAGCACGCTTGGAGCAAGTCAAAAAAACAAACACTGTTGGGAGCTAGCCCAAGAGATAACTTCTCAGATACCTGAAGCATCCTTGGCTCCCACAGGTCGCAGCTTGGGCACTCCTCCTTGAAAGAGACCTCCCTTGGGTTGCAAAGCAGCAGCTCCAGGGCCATAGCCACCACCACTCCCTTTGGGCTCTGGAAGGCAGAGGTGAGGTTTCATTTCACATGCTCTGAGCTGCTGACCAAGTCAAGCCTGAGAAGAAACGATTCCTCTATCTAGGCTCTAATTACAAACGTACCAATCTTACTTTTGCCTCTCTATCAAGAAGCGGCAGCAAGAGTAGCAGCGCTACCACTAAACACACAACCCAAGGGCGCCAGGCCTTGCCGCTGCACACCTTCATGCAAGGGTTATCACAAAAAACAAGCAAACTAAAAGGACAAAGGGAAGGAGGAGCCATTTTTATTTAGGGAGAAGGAGAACAACTCGATTAAAATAGACAAGCTCAACAGTTCTCTGGGTCCTCTTCCCCACATTGGGGGCGGGGGAGACAAGGAAGTGTGAACAAACGTTCCTGAGGCCTACAAGAATGGACTTGTACAGCAATTGTAAAATCATCCTTGGTTTCAGCCAGGAAGCCTCTAGGAATGTGGTGGTCTCCTGAGAACAGCCACAGATGGGCCCTAACAAACACTATCATCAGCAGGGGAGGACTTTAACCCTGAGAAGAGCTGAGGAGAACTTTCCTAACGTTCAACTCCACAGCTGGAAGGAAAGTCCAGATATCCAGGACACCACTTTCCTCCTGGAGAGACTACAATACGTGCGATGCCCAGAAGTCTTCTAATCCTCGGACCCCCGACTCACTCTCAATGACAGGAGCACTCCGGTCATTAATGTTGGTCACCTTCTTCAGTTTGGTCCCTTTGCAAATATCTTGTAAGAGGGCTCCTCGATTCCTCTGCTCATCTCTACTGAGTTTGGGCTGCTCTGTGTTTGCCTGGAGGAAGAAGGAAATGGTAACTTTACCCTAAGAGCTCCTTTTATCTCAAGCTTGGCATAAATGACTTAAGCCAAGGGATTCTGTAAGATGCCACAACACAGAAATGAGACTAACCTACTTGTAAGACAGGTAACTTAGGAAGAAACACTAGCTCCAACTCCATGAGTCCAAATCTCCATTTGGAATGAAGCAGGACAGGGAACAAAACACGTCGGTGTGATCCTCAGAGGACCTCTCAGAAGTCCAAACTAGTTGAGGCACAGGCTTGTGTGTTCTCTATCTCCTTACACTGCCTGCTATTAAGTGTGTCTCCTAAGTAGCCTCAAGAATCCAGAATGCAGCTGAGCAATTGCTCAGGCCTACACTCCGGAAGGCGTGCAGAAGGCAAAGGAAAAAGGATCACACTGCAAGGTAGAGGCCAGTCTGACCTACATAGCAAGCTACTGGCCAGCCACACAGCAAGATCCTGTCTCAAAATGCTAGGGAAAAGTCTTTAAAGGTCAAATATATACAAAAGTTATAGATGGTATTAAAAATGATTAGTGGACATGGTTATCTCTTATCTGTAACCCCAGCAATTGGGGTAATGAGACAAGAAGACCTAAAGTTTAAGGCCAGCAAGGTCAGCCTGGACTACATAGCAAGATCCTGTTACAAACAAAACCAAACAAACCACAAGGGGGTAGGTGCTGGAGAGGTGGTTCCATCCTCAAGAGCATTTACTGCTCTTTCAGAGGATGCAGGTTCAGTCCCCAGCACCCATTTCTGGCCATACAGCTGCTTGGAACTCTAGTTCCAGAGGATCCCAGAGCCCTCTCCTGCCTCCTGTGGTCTGAGGCATGCATGTGGTGCACATACATACATGCAGGCTACATGTAAAGTAAATATAAAAGAAATTAAAAAAACAACAGAGGGCTGGAGAGATGGCTCAGAGGTTAAGAACACTGGCTGATCTTCAGGAGGTCCTGAGTTCAATTCCCAGCAACCACATGGTGGCTCACAACCATCTGTAATGAGATCTGGTACCCTCTTCTGGCCTGCAGGCATACAAGGAGGCTGAACACTGTGTACTCAATAAATAAATAAATCTTTTAAAAAAATTTAAAAAAAAACAGAGCTACAGAGCAAGCTCAGAGTGAAAGAGTGGTTAGGTAAGAAAATTTACAAGTTTTAAACAAAGAGGACTGAAAAGAAAAAGAACAAAACAGTATGAGAAGCCTACCAATTTACTTAAAGGTTTGAAGACAACCTAGTGGAGAGATTACGTACCTGATTAAAAGTGGGAGGTGGGGGAGGACCAGGTGGGGGCGGGGGAGGAGGCGGAATTGGCATCCTTGCCCTGCTCCCAGTTGGCACCGTTCTCTCTCCGTCTTTATTTGTAGCTTTAGGTCATTCATATACCTGTAAACAAAATCAAATTCAGAACAACAGCTTTATAATTAGAGGCTCTGCGTGCCCAGGAGGTCGAGAGGATTGGACAGGGACAGAGACCCTGAGCACTTCATCCCTACATAAACACTCTGTCAAACACCACCTTACAGTCTCCTTTATATATTATTCTTGGTGGAAGTGGGAATCAAACCCAAGTCCTCAAAGGTGCTAAGCATGGGCCTCATCACTGATTTCTACTCCCACACCAACTAAAAACAAACAACAACAAAAAACACTTTATATCTTAGAAGTTCTAGGTTCACAGCAAAACTGAGCAAGAAGTACTACAAGTTTCCATGCATGCATCTCACTGTGCTGAAGTGTGATTAACAAACAGTTCAGGCATGTACCTACACCACAGTGTGATTGGTGGATCAGGCACTAAGAATATGTCTGACTCTTTAAGAAGCTGCCAAACTTCTTCAAAAGTTGCTCTACCCACTTAGGATTTGCACCAGCAACAAAGAACTTCTGTTGCTCCGCATCTCTGCCACACTTGGCGCTGTCAGTTGGGAGTTCGGCCACTCAATGTCTGTTTAGGTCCTTTTGACTTTGGGGGTGATGGTGCTCCCCAGCGCTAAGGTATGCTAAGTCCACATTCTACCAGTGAGCCATTCATAACCCTAGCCTTTTCATTTTACTGTTGGGCTCAAGAACTCTGTCTCTAGTGAAATATTTTCTTCCAGTTTGTGGCCTGCCTTCTCAATCTCTCCCTCCCTCCCTCCCTCCCTCCCTCTCTCTCTCTCTCTCTCTCTCTCTCTCTCTCTCTCTCTCTCCCTCCCTCCCTCCAGCCTTTTAAGAACATAAAATCATTCTCAGTTTGTGAGGCATTCAAGAACAAACTGTAGACTAGACTTGACTCATAGGCCACAGTTCACCTGTACCTGGCAATAGTCACACCCACGGGACTTGATTAGAGAATAAATACCACATGAGAAACTGCCTGCTGACTTGGTCACACAATACCTAAGCGTTTGAAACCTACAGCTGTCTGCCCACTGCAGTCTGCTTCACTTCACACAGAACTGAAACGAGGGAACTGACTGACGGAGGACACTGAACTGGCTGAAGATATAACCAGAGCTCAAAAACACCAAGTCCTCCAAGGCTTGGTCCCGAGAAAATCTCCTTTCTTGATCTCTAAAAATGAAAGCCAAAATAGCACTGGCACCATGAATGCAAACTCACAGATAGGAAAGATATAATAATATAAAAGGCTGGAGAGATGGCTAAGCAGTTAGAGGCACTTGTGACTCTTGCAGCTCCCACCCCAGGTTGTTCACAACAGCCTGGAACTCCAGTTTCAGGAATTCAATGCCTTCTTCTAGCCTCACAGGTTCCACACACATGCGGCACAAAGACATACAGAAACAAAAGTAAAAATAAGTCTTTTAAAAAAAAGTAAAATAAAGTCCATTTGTCAGTCCACAGAGGAACTGCCTCTAAACAGAGTAACTAATGTGATTAGGGCACAAGGAGATTCTCAGTAGCCCACAGTACATATGGGAGGCCATGTGTATCAAGCCAGTCACAGGACGGCTTAGCTCTGAACTCCTTACAGGGATATTCATAATTCACTGTTAATAAGAAGTCATTTTAATAGTCTTTCAATGTCCTGGAGTGAAGGAAGGAAAGAGGAGAGATCCAAAGACCAAGAACAGCTGCAGGAGAGCAGAACTGATCAGAAGTTGACTGGAAATCTCCAATCCCAACTCCTGCCTGTGTGATGTCCAACAGACTAGCTGCTTCACAGAGATGTCTGGACAGGGAGTTCTCATGGAGGACGACACCTACACTCACTTCAAAACCAAGTGGTGGGGTGATGAGATGGCATTTGCCTCCAAACCTGACAACCTGAGTTCAATCCTTAGGGCCAACACAGCTTAGGGAAAAAAAAAAAAAGGCTCCAACAAGTTGTCTTCTGACTCACACACATCCCAGGAGGGGCTTCGGAGATAGCTAGTAATATGTGACAAATTCAGTCCCCAGAACCAATATTTAAAAAGCTGGGTATTAGCCAGGCAGTAATGGTGCACACCTTTGATCCCAGCACTTGGGAGGCAGAGGCAGTCAGATCTCTGAGTTCGAGGCCAGCCTGGTTTACAGAACAAGTTCCAGGACAGCCAGGGCAACATAGAGAAACCCTGTCTCAAAAAGATAGATAGATAGATAGATAGATAGATAGATAGATAGATAGATAGATAGATAGATAGATAGATAGATAGATAGATAGATAGATAGATAGATTAGATAGATAGATAGATAGATAGATAGATAGATAGATAGATAGATAGATAGATAGATAGATAGATAGAGCTGGTGTGGTGGCACACTTATAAATCTGGTGCTAAGGAGACAAGACAGAAGGAACCAGCCTAGGCATTGACAAGTTCTAGGCCAGTGAGAGACTCTGTCTCTACATAAGGTGGACAGCATTCTTAAGAAAGGACATTCAGGGTTGGAGAAATGGCTCAGTGGTTAAGAGCATTGCCTGCTCTTCCAAAGGTCCTGAGTTCAATTCCCAGCAACCACATGGTAGCTCACAACCATCTGTAATGAGGTCTGGTGCCCTCTTCAGGCATGTACGTAGACAGAATATTGTATACAAAATAAATAAATAATTTTTTTTTTTTAAAAAAAAGGACATTCAAATTGTCCTTCCACAAGTACAAATACACATATGTGTACACACACACACACACACACACACACACACTCATGTGCACGCGCACACACGCACACAGAGTTTTAGCCCCTCTCCAAAGGAAATACCAATTCATTTCTGGTCTCAAAGTTGAGCGCGACAATCTCCCTTTACTCGAGATCTAATCCTTTGGTCGTATTTTTATCAAAATACACTAGGAGGAGCGATGTCCCGGCCACCTGAGAAGCTGAGGGAGGAAAATCGCCTAAACCCAGGAGGTCAAGACCAACCTGGGCAAAACAGGACCCTGTCTCATTCAATGCCCCTGAACAAATGCTCAGCTTCACTAAAATATTAATCAAAAATAGTAAATTTTCATAAATCAAATCCCTATCATCAGGGACAAGCATAAATTTAAAATAAATTGAAGGGGCCGGGCGATGGTGGCGCACGCCTTTAATCCCAGCACTTGGGAGGCAGAGGCAGGCGGATCTCTGTGAGTTCGAGACCAGCCTGGTCTACAGAGCTAGTTCCAGGACAGGCTCCAAAGCCACAGAGAAACCCTGTCTCGAAAAACCAAAAAAAAAAAAAAAAAAAAAAAAAAAAAAAAAAACATAAAATAAATTGAAGGGGTCATTCTCCAAATCCAGAAGTGTCCCTCTCTGGCCAACATCAACACCGCTGAAGAAGCCTGAACGAAGCAACAGCTTCCCCCGCTTCAAGGCCAAACAGAATTACATCAGCTCACTAATTCCACAGATACTACACAACTTCTTACTTCCAGGACAATGGATAACCAGGCACTACTTATAAGCCTTCTAGGGTTAAAAGTCACCACGTGGAATGTGCCTGCCTGTCTACCTGCCCTTTAAGATTGCTCCTAAAAAACAATCAAGGTCTGATATGGTGGTGCATGACTTTAAACTTAGCTCTCATGTAGAGTCAGATTTCTAAGTTTGAGGCCAGCATGCCCTGCACAGGAAATTTAGGCCAGCCAGGGCTGTATCGTGAAACCAAGTTTCAAAATAGCCCAAAAGAACAACAACACAACAACAATAAAGTTGGGAAATCAGGAGTCCTTAGCACAGTGGTGTAATGGCATCCAGTCCCCAGGACGAAGAACCTCGATACAGGAAGAGTAGGAGCGGCCCGCCTACTCTCTCCAGGAGACTACCCAACAACAGGAACCAAACTGGTTCCCGGACTTACTTGAGAACTGATGTCCACACGGAATCAACCACATACATCCTGTGTTCTAGCTCAGATTGGAGACAGCTCCCACTAAGGCAGTTCTACTGTTTGTCTCTAAAATACAGCGAATCAGGCAGAGCGCCTTTCATGCCATTCTGCACTATATAGTCATATAGTGCAGAGCTCTCCTCTCTCAAGAGCAGGTGCCAGTTCTTTTCTGAAGGTCAGATCAGTCAAATGTCTGGAAATGCCGGGCAGTGGTGGTGCACACCTTTAATCCCAGCACTCGGGAGGCAGACACAGGAGATCTCTAAATTCAAGGCCAGCCTGGATTACAGAGCTAGTTCCAGGACAACCAGGGTTTACAGAGAAACCCTGTCTCAAAAGGAAAAAAAAAGAAAAAAAAATCCCAAGGTGATTTCATGAAAGGAATCCCCCCCGCAACTATAGTCAATTTTTTATCATATAAATTTAACTGTATAGCAAGCCTAATTGGCCCAGAAAGAAGATAAAAATCAAATAGTTATCATAAATATTTAAACTAAAAGCCTTAGGTCGTCTTAACACAGACACGTATGGGCAGTTTTTTTTTTAGTATTTATTTATTATGTATACAATGTTCTGTCTGTGTATGCCTGCAGACCAGAAGAAGGCATCAGACCTCATTACAGATGGTTATGAGCCACCATGTGGTTGCTGGGAAGAATTCAGGACCTTTGGAAGAGCAGGCAATGCTCCTAACCGCTGAGCCATCTCTCCTGCCCCCTGGCAGTTTTTTTTTTTTTTTTTTTTGGTTTTTCGAGACAGGGTTTCTCTGTGGTTTTGGAGCCTGTCCTGGAACTAGCTTTTGTAGACCAGGCTGGTCTCGAACTCACAGAGATCCGCCTGCTTCTGCCTCCCAAGTGCTGGATTAAAGCCGTGCGCCACCACCGCCCGGCTGGCAGTTTTGTTTTTTAAAGCAAAGTTCTAGCCAGTAGTGTTGGTGCATGCCTTTGATCTCAGCGCTTAGAGACAGAGGCAGGTAGACAACTTCTAGGCCAGTCAGTGCTACCCAGTGAAGACTCTGCCTCAAAAAAAAAAAACCAAAACAATGGATGGAAGGATGGATGGATGGATGGATGGATGGATGGATGGATGGATGGATGGATTAGCAGTCTCAAATATATGGGGCTGACTCTGAACTCGATGTAGACAATGATGACCCTGAGTTCTTACCTCTCCTGCCTTTGCCTCCTGAGTGCTGAGATTACAGGTACACACCACAGCTGGCTCCTTTACTGCAGGACAGTGGCTCTCCAGAGTATAAGAAGCACGATAGCTGACATGCAGCACACCTGTAACCCCTGCACGTGGGAGGAAGAGGGAGATGGCTGGGTAGACGATAGCAAACCTTACCTAAAACCAAAACAAAACAGATACAGCTCAATCAACCAGTTGTTTTTTTTCCCCATAAGGAGCTTTCTCTTCTTCCCCTGGATTATTTTTTAAACTCCAAAATGTAAATGCAGGTGTCTACTTATTTTCTATGTCTAAATATTAGGTTATTTCTAGATAAAGGAAAGTCCAGAAGATAAGACTTATCTAAAAGGATGATAAACAAGGAGACATCCATATTCACATTCAATTAAACAACCACAGTGCAAAGAATGGCTTCATGATAATGAAGACTAGAGACAACTAATGCAAGAGAAACTGTAAATTAAATGTCTGAACAGCACCCCAAACACATCAGGAGTGACCTCACTAAACCCCTCCAGCCCTACCACACTCCGCTCCTCAAAGCAAAGGGACAATCCAGTTCTGCAACAGAGAAACACAAAATACAATATTAACTGCAGTAAATCAGTGGTAGTTAAAACAGCCAGTGGAGAAGCACGAGACAGTCACACTTTTTGTTCAATAGTAGTTTTTCAACTTTGTTTATCCAAACTGTTCAAACATAACTTGTAAAAGCATTTTGGAAAGAGTCTAGGATGGAATGAGCCCAGATTTCTCAGCAGGTAAAAGTACTTGCCACAAAAGCCTGACAACCTGAGTTCAAGCCCCGGAACCCACTGTGGGAAAAGGGAATTGACTCGCAAAAGTTGCCCTCTGGGCTCCACATGTATGCCTGCACTTGCACACACTGCACACACACACAAAATCTTAATATTGAAATTTTAGAAAACCCAAGGCTGTGTGCATACTCTACCACTGAGCCCAGCAGTAGAGTATGCACACAGCCTTGGGTTTATTCCTCAGCAGAAAATAAAATACATAAAACATAGAGCTGTTTCTATAAAGCTACCCATCAGAAGATGTAAACGCACCCAATGCCAGAGTCAACGTGGCTAACTAACAGACACAGGGATATCCAAGAACTGGTCACTACGGTGGTACACTCGGCCTCCACAACCTTAACAAGTACTACACAGCTCCTGACCTCCAGGCAATTGACAGCATCCAAGGAATAGCCAGCTGCAAATATATTTCCAGCTGATTTGTTGACTAGCAGTAAAGGACAGAGCGGTTCTTTTATCAGTCTGTGAATCTATCATATAGATGGAAGACGCAAATGTGCCCTTCATATGGTCATGGTTAAAAACAAACCTCAAAGCCAGGTTTGGTGGCACATGTCTACAATCCTAGCACTTGGGAGGTGAAGGCAGAAGGACTGGGAACTTGAGACCCTGTCTCCAAAACCAAAAAATCCAACTTCAAAATCTCAGTGCATTGTCATCTCCAAAAAGATGTGGAAACCCAAGGCAGATGATTTACATGTGTTCCATTTCACCAGAGACATTAGCACGGTCCTGAATTTTACAGTTAAATGACAGAGTAGCTCAATGTTCATAATTAATATTTCCTCCCCACCCACATCTCCCAGCAACCAGGGCGCTTAGATATATTGGCAAGAAAAATGGAGTCATACAGCTAAAATTTATTACCATCAGTCAGCTTTACAACTAGGGAGGGTCTAGATTTAGGAGACTGACTTTGCTCCTTTACTAAAGAATTACCTGAATAAATTCCTCAAGTCGGGGGGAGCACTCTTGGGAAGAAAGGAGTTCGTCAGCTAAAAGACACATATTCTAATTTAGAAATCCAGCCCAAAAGACCAAAACTAAGCAGATTGAAACCATCTGAATATAAAGGAAATACCAGGGAAAGCCCTAGTTTTCCCCAGAGATGTAAGGGGTACCAATGTTTACAGAGAGCTCTTCTTGAGCAGGGTTTCTGAGCTCACCTGTACTAAGTCACATTTAGGATATCTGTTAAATAAAGAAACTCAAGCTGGCCATGGTGGAGCATGCCTTTAATTCCAGCACTCAGGAGACAGAGGCAGGTGGATCTCTGTGAGTTCAAGGCCAGCCTGGTCTACAAAAGCTAGTTCCAGGACAGGCTCCAAAGCTACAGAGAAACCCTGTCTCGAAAAACCAAAGATGAGACAACAACCTGGGCATGGCTGCCTGGGAGGTGAAGGCAGGTGGAGCGGAAGTTCAAGGTCTTCCTCAGCTACAAAGAAAAATTGAGGCCAGCCTGGGTTACATAGCGACTGTCACCCCATTTACTCATTGTGTGTGTGTTCCACAGTGTAGGTATGGGGGTCCGAGTGTATTTGCCATAGGTGCACTCTGAGGTCAGAGGATAATTGGGGAGTCAGGGCTCTCCCCCTGTGCAGGCTCTGGGCACTGGGCTCAGACTGTCAGTTTTGGCAGTGAGTGCATTTGCCCACCGAACCAGCTCACCAGTCACTGCTTCCAGCATTTTTAGTTTAGTTTTCGTTTTTTATTTTTAATTACGTGTGTATTTGTGACCATGTTTTAAGAAGAAAGGGTATAAACAACTACCTCATAAGAATAATGGCTAAAAGCATACTGCCACTGGGGTGGGGTGACATCCAGAGCCATCTGTCGCCAAGGACCATGTTACTGCAGCTGAGGTGTGTGCTGAAGTCCACGTCCTGTATTGCTACCAAAGGTCACATAGAGGCCCAACCACAGTCTGAACCATTCCTGCCTGAGTGGCCATTCCTTCCACCCAGAGCCAGGATGCCATCCAGGCCCAAGATGCTGCTGAGGGCCATGTCTGGGTCTGCATTGATGTCTGTGGCCTGTGTCACCTCAGGAGGCCTTAGGAACCATGCGAGATGAAATCAGAGGGCCAGGTTGAGCCGGCCATGCCCTTTGATGGCCCTGGGAAAGCTGGCCTTGTCTCTTGCTGGACATTAAGCAAGAGAGCTGGCCCTTGCACTTCCACCCCTCACCACACGGGAGGCTGAACCAACCACAAGGGCATGCATGTAGGGGAGCTGACTCTGTCCCTTCTCCTGAGGGGTGGCCCCAGTAGCCTGGACTGATCAGCTCGGCTACCACCCAGGCCCACCCTAGCATCTACTCCATCTAGGACCTGCAGGAGTGTGTGAAGGGACTGGTCCTGTGGAATGATACCCACAGGATCTCCAAGACTTGGGGTGGCCACAGGATGTCCTAGAGGCGTTCTGGTGAGGAGCCAGTGATGGTGGTGTACCAGAAACCAGAGGCCTTGAACCAGACAAGTGACTCACTGCATTGAATATTAAGTAAAGCTAATGGGACAAAGGGGTATACTGCATGATACACCAAAGTCCCATTGCTACCAGGACCAATGAAGAGAAGGAGAGGTGGGAAAGAAGGAGAAGCAAGAGATTTTTGTTGTTGCTTTTGTTTTGTTTGGGGGGTGTTGTTTTTGCTTTTGCCTGCTTGCTTACTTGGTTTTGTTTTCTTTTGTGATGGAGCATGGCAGGGTGAGGGGAGGATATGGGGGGACGGGACCGTGAGGTAAGCAGAACCAGGGTTCATGATGTGAAACTCCCAGAGAGTGAATAAAGAAGTTAAATTTTTAAAAAAGAAAAAGAATAAAGGCCAAAAATCCCAGCACTTGGGAGGCAGAGTCAGGCAGATCTCTGAGTTTGAGGTCTGCCTGATCTTCAGAGCAAGTCTTGGGACAGCTAGGGCTACACAGAGAAAGCCAATGTTAGATCTGTCACCAAACCAAATAAATAGAGTAAAAAAGCTTACTTCCCACCAAAACCTGTGAAAGCCAGCAAAGTGTCACCGCAGGTAAAGGTGCTTGCCCCTCAACCCCAACAACCTACGTCTGATTCCTGGAACCCAAGAATGGTGGAAGAAACCACTTCGTAAAGATGGCCTCCAACCCCTACACACGCACCACAGCTCATCACCAGCAGTGCTCACCAACAGGAAAGAAAAATTAAATGGACGTTAGCACCTGTGTCTCCTGTAAATCTCTAATGGAGTCAGGCTACCAATGGTGACCTGGATCTGTGCCACAGTCTGGGTGTAACCACAGGGTAATCAGTGACCTCAGCACTCACTCTATCAGAGGCCAAATATGTGAGCAACCTCCAGCACACTAAAGGAAATCATGACCAAACTGGGTGTAGTGACACACAACCGTAGTCCCAAGTATTCAGGAGACTGAAACAGGAAATGGCTTAGGCCTAGAAATTTGAAGCCAGCATAGATAACATTAGGACTTATTTTTTTAAATAAATTTTTGTTTGTTTGTTTTTGTTTTTCAAGACAGGGTTTCATTGTGTAGCCCTAGCTGTCCTAGGACTCATTCTAAAGAGCAGGCTGGGGCTGGAGAGATGGTTCAGTGGTTAAGAGCACTGGCTGCTCTTCCACAGGTCCTGAGTTCAATTCCCAGCAACCACATGGTGGTTCACAACCATCTGTAATGAGATCTGGCACCCTCCTCTGGCATGTGGGCATAAAAGGAGGCAGAATGTTGTATACATAATAAATAAATAAATCTTTAAAAAAAAAAAAGAACAGGCTGGCCTCGAACTCACAGAGATCCACCTGCCTCTGCCTCCCAAGTGCTGGGATTAAAGGTGTGTTCCACCCCTGCCTGGTACTGTTTTTTTTTATTATTATTATTATTTTAATAGTAACATTACACTGAAAACAAGATCCAGAGGTCAAGGCCAGCCAAAACTTGGGGGAAAAAATCTATTACAAACAAGCAAGTCAAGGCGGGCGGTGGTGGCGCACGCCTTTAATCCCAGCACTCGGGAGGCAGAGGCAGGTGGATCTCTGTGAGTTCAAGGCCAGCCTGGTCTACAAGAGCTAGTTCCAGGACAGGAACCAAAAGCTACGGAGAAACCCTGTCTCGAAAAAATCAAAAAACAAAACAAAACAAACAAGCAAGTTAGACACCTCGTCACTGACTGGCAAACAGTACTGGCACAGTAAACTAGCCATATCATACCTAGCTGCCCATCTCCATCAGAGCTTCCTTCATGTGCATATCCTAAACACAAAGCAGAAAAGCACATACAGAGAAATGAAGACAACCCGATGACAGACTCCACAAGAAAAGGCCTGAACGAGCCGGGCGGTGGTGGCGCACGCTTTTAATCCTAGCACTCGGGAGGCAGAGGCAGGCAGATCTCTGTGAGTTCGAGGCCAGCCTGGTCTACAAGAGCTAGTTCCAGGACAGGAACCAAAAGCTACGGAGAAACCCTGTCTCGAAAAATAAAAAAAAAAAAAGAAAAGAAAAGAAAAGGCCTGAATGAAACTTAAGCAGATGCTCCATGAAACACTGATCAGACTTCACACACAGAGAGGTGTCATGCCTCATTTCAAACAGAATGTATTAAGTTTCAACTCACCACAGACACTCTAATAACAGCGCTGTGACATTCCTTGTTGAAGTCTCTTCTCTCACATTCTAATACCCTTGAGCCACCAGAAATGCAGACACTTTGCGTTGAAATGCTAGAAAAACTCGCACATTGTCATTCCTTGATCACCAGGGATAGGCTGCTAAATCAAGTCTACTTGAAGTTATGAAAGCAGGGCAAGCTGATCCAATTACATAAGAAAAGTGCTCAATCAAACAGGACCATCTGGGCTTTGAATGTGGAACTTCTGAGCAAAAGTCAGCACACTAGTAAATACAATGTCTCAGGTAAAAATCCTTTCATACTCGGGCATGACAGCCTCCCCTCAGGGGACTCATTCGCTTGCTGGCCCAGCAAAACTTATGTGTCCTGTGCAGACACATGACCCAAATGACCAGATGACAGAACACTATTCACAGCAGTTCATAAGAACATCTGGATTCTCTCCTCGGCCCCAGGAAGACTCCCAAAGCTGTCATAACGCCCTACAAGTACAGATCCTTTGTCTCCTCAATAGCAAACTAACAAGCCCATCATCCCCCATAACCTAAAGACTGTGCCCCAGTAATCTGAAAACCTAACCCTGCCAACCAGGGTTAATTTACAAGACAGGGGTGGGGGAATGGGGGTGGGGGAAGGGAGACTAAAGGGACAGGCTTCATTAAGGGAAATTCTGATGGAAAACGAGATCCAAACATTATGATGCAGACAACTTCAGCATCCACAGCAGCAAAGTAGCACATAGAAGGTTACCTGGAAGTATCCTGACATTGAGTTCAAAATTCTCGGAAGCAGCAGTTGGGGTACAGCTCAGAGGCAGAGACTGGGCTAGCCTGCTTGAGGCCCTGAACATGAACTAGTGAGCTAATTGGAGTACCTACCTGATCTTCCAGGAAAGCCCACATCCTCTAGCCTCTGGCCTCTCCACTTCTCACCAGGCACCAGCTCTGAGAACCTTCTTTCCTCAAAACAAACTCCTTCCCTAGGACCGTCCCCTCAGTCAGCCTTTTCTTCCTCCCTCAGTTCCTCCATGGTCCCCCCTAACTGCCTGGGCTCCCCAACAGCTACCTGCACAAGGACCACCGGCAACATTAACCAGTTCTTTAGTGGAGGTCCTTTCCACTAGAGCACAACTGTCGCAAGGCAAAGACTCCGTCAATTTGTTCTCAGCTCTATCCCTTTCCACTAGACCACAACTGTTGCAAGGCAAAGAGACTCAGTCAATTTGTTCTCGGCTCTATCTCTACCATGCAGCACAGCGCTGGCACACTAAGGGAAACTCCTTATTTTCCATGAGCTTCAAAATTACTTCAAATGAAAACATGTTTTTAAAAAAAAAAACTGAGCATAGCGGCACACACTTAAAGGCCAGCCTGGCCGGGCAGTGGTGGCACATGCCTTTAATCCCAGCAGAGGCAGAGGCAGGAGGATTTCTGTGAGTTCGAGGCCTACAAAGCGAGTTCCAAGATAGCCAAAACTAAACAGTGAAACCCTGTCTTGAAAAACCAAAAACCAAAAGGACCAAACAAAAAGGTCAGCCTGAGCTACAAGACCCTGCCTTAAGAAAACAAAACAAGGGGCTAGAGAGACAGTCCCACTGTTAAGAGTACTTGCTGTCTTTACACACGACCCAATTCAATTCCAGCTTCCCCACTGGCCAGCTCACAACCACCTGTAGCTCCAGCTGGACAGACTCTGACAACCTCTTCAGTCCTCCACAGGCATGTGTGAGCAACCATGCACACACATGCAGTTTATTTTTAATAGCTAAGGGCTGAGCTATAGTTCAGTTGGTAGAAAAACTCTAAGTTGTGGTAATGTTTGGGAGCTTAGTTTATAAAAGACAGAAAAGTCTGAATCTGTATCAGGACAGAGCAAATCTATTTATCACTAATGGGGAATAATGACCAAAACAGATTCAAAAACAAAAGACGCATGCTCGATCTGGCAGCACATATGCTAAAAATTGGAGCAATACAGAGAAGATCAGCATTGCCCCTGCACAAAAATGACATGCGAATTTGTGAAGTAGTCCATGTGTTAAAAAACAAGAAAAAACAACAAAAGATGTAGTAGTATTAACAGTGTGTGCTACACTGGTTTTAAAAACTGTGGCCTCGGGCTGCAGAGATGGCTTAGCCATTGAGAGCACACACTGCTCTTGCAAGAAGACCTGAATTGGATTCCCAGCACCTACATCAGGCAGTTCACAACCCCTGTAAAGATGGAACAAGTAAACTGAGCTGACGGCAAGCCAAAAAGGTAGAGCATATTATATACTCCCACCCCAATGGTGGGAACGGGACTCAGGGCCTCCTCCTCGCACTTGTTAGGCAACTGTCCTAGAACTGAGCTACATACAGTCTATGGGTCCTGCTGTACCACTCAAGCTAACCTTCAACCCGTGCTAGCTCAAATGCAACCCTTCTGCCTTTGCCTCTGGAGTGCTGACATTGTAGGCATGAGCCAACATGCCACATAATTTATTTGTTGCCATTTGAATTTGCATTACTTATTTATTTAATTTTATTTTATGTGCATTTGTATTTTGCCATTGGTGTCAGGTCCCCTGGAACTGGAGTCACAGACAGTTGTGAACTGCCATGTGGGTGCTGGGAATTGAATCCAGGTCCTCTGGAAGAGCAGTCAGTGCTCTTAACCTCTGAGCCATCTCTCCAGACCTGTATTACTTAATTAAAATATAAATTTTATTTGTTTTTTGAACAAAGGCCTTGGACTTGAACTCCTGATTCATCTGTTTCCACCTCCTCAATACTGGGATTATAAACAAGCCTCAACACAATTTAACATATAAAATTTGCAAACACCATTTTCATCTTTATTTCTCTTTTAAAAGTTGTGTGTCACCCAAAGGTGGTGGCGCACGCCTTTAATCCCAGCACTTGGGAGGCAGAGGCAGGCGGATCTCTGAGTTTGAAAACAGCCTGGTGTACAGAGCGAGTTCTACGGCAGCCAGAGCTATTACACAGAGAAACCCTGTTTCAAAACAAAACAAAAAATTGTGTGTCACCCAAAGGTGAGTGCACACCACACATGTAAATACCCATAGTATCCAAAAGGTGCAGCTGGATCCCCTGGATCTGGAGTTAGTTGTGAGCCACATCTCAAAGTGTTAGGAACTTGGAACTCTGAAGTACTACAGAGTGAGGCCTGATCTCAAACATTTTTTGTTGTTGTTATTGTTGTTTTTTCAAGACAGGGTTTTCCAGTAGCTTTGGCACCAGTCCTGGAACTAGCTTTTTTTTTTTTTTTTTTTTTTTTGGTTTTTCGAGACAGGGTTTCTCTGTGGTTTTGGAGTCTGTCCTGGAACTAGCTCTTGTAGACCAGGCTGGTCTCGAACTCACAGAGATCCGCCTGCCTCTGCCTCCCAAGTGCTGGGATTAAAGGCGTGCGCCACCACCGCCCGGCTTTTTTCTTTTTTTTTTTTTTTTTTTTTTTCTGGAACTAGCTTTTGCTCTGTAGCCCAGGCTGGACTTGAATGTGCAGCCATCCTCAGCCTCCCAAGTGCCGGAACTACCACATCTACCTTATATTTAACATGTTTTCAATATCTTTTTTTGTTTGTTTGTTTGTTTTTTCCGAGACAGGGTTTCTCTGTAGCTTTGGAGCCTGTCCCGGAACTAGCTCTTGTAACCCAGGCTGGCCTCAAACTCACAGAGATCCACCTGCCTCTACCTCGCAAGTGCTGGGATTAAAGGCGCATGCCACGATCACCTGGCATCAATATCTTTTTTTAAATTATTATTTATTTATTGGTTTTTTGAGATGGAGTTCCTCTGTGTAACAGTCCTGGGCTGTCCTGCTCTGTAGACCAGGCTGGCCTTGAACTCAGAGATTTACCTGTCTCCAGACCTCCCAAGTCCTGGAATCGAAAGGCATGCAACATCATTGCCCAGCGACATTTTTCACTACCTTGTCATAGATAAGGCCAGTAAACACTTACTGGGACTGGGGGTGTTGTTCAGTGGTAGAGCACCTGCCTAGCACACATGAAGTCCTAGATTCAATCCCAAGCACTGATGGATATAAAAAAAAAAAGGCAAAGGAAAGGTTGATATGTTCCTAACTTCAGCCTATAAGGTTCATCAACTCAGAGATATGGGAGCGAGAACACAGAAAGCTTGAAACGCTGTTTCCTCAGTGCCCTTGCCTTGCAAAGTTAAACAAATGTAATGAATCTACAGCTAATCACCAGATAAATGAAGAATTGCCAAAACATTGAGCGAAGAATCTGCCTCTGTTTCCCATCAGAGCAGTTCCTGAGATCTACCAGTGGACTTCACTTTGATGTGGAACGCCCCATGCACTCTAATCCAAGGCCTATATCCTGCAAGAGACAGTCAGTCAACCAGAACTCTGCCAGCTTCTGCTTGGGAGCTGTGTGGAGAACAGCTAACAAGAGCTTACTTTGAGAAAGAGATCGACAGTCACACTCCTAAGAAAAGGAGTCATTTGGCAAATGGACGCATGTCGCCAAAATGTTAGTCACAGCTTCAAGGTCCCAGTTTGTATCTCTGCAACTATTCTCTGCTTTGACAGAGGCCATTCTCTGGCTAAGAAAACCAGCTCAGCTTCTGTCACCCTCCGCATTTGAAGCAGCCAAGGATCCTTTCATTTTGGTGGCATCAAGCTGTGACACGGACAGGATGCCCACTAGAAGAAGGGGGAGGGTGATTTGCCACTTTCCACTTAGGCCTAGTTGAAGCAGAACAATGGGAAAATGTGACAGGACAGGAAAAACTGAACATCATTGTGCTAAAGAAACAGGTCATTGCAATAGCCCTGAGCTTCTATAAGTTAGAGCAAAATCCTCTGAAGAACAAAGTAAAAAAGCCAGTCAGTGGTAGCACGTGCCTTTATTTATTTTTTTAAACATAATTTATTTATTTATTAATAGCTTTGGTGTGAAGATGTCAGATCTCGTGGAATTGGAGTTACCAACAGTTGTGAGCTGCCATGTGGTTGCTGAGAATTGAACCCAGGTCCTCTGGAAGAACAGCCAGTGTTCTAACCGGTAAGCTATCTCTCCAGCCCCCTAGCACATGCCTTTAACCCCACCTCGGGAGACAGAGGCAGGGAGATCTCTGAATTCAAGCCCAGCCTGGTCTACAGAGCAAGTTCCAGGACAGCCAGAGTTACACAGGGAAATTATGTCTCAAGAAAACAAACAAACAAAACAAAAACCCAGCAGCACACTATTCCACAGGTTTTTATCTCCAAATATGCGGGCACACTTCATGCCGGCAGCTCCTCCTGAAGCTGGTGTGAAGACGAGGGTTTCCTAGAACAGCCTGAACTAACAGCCCATGAACTTCAGAATTACTTGAGGGCAACAGGAATAACACACTCAAGTGTGCAGGGGAGCAGTTCAGAGGGCTAAAGTCGAGCAGGACCATGTGATGGTATTCCCTTCCAGAGAACAGGGTTACTTTTCCTAAACTCCACAGTAAAACTCAAAAGCTACCCTCTTCCAATGTCCTTCCCTCCCCTGCATCTCACCTTTGCGGCCACAGCACTATCCGGCACCCACTAGTGTAAACACCATTTCTGATATCAAGAGTGAGGCAGAAGTAAAACTGCCCAGTCTTTGGCAAATCCACATCAGACCTCAGAAAAGCCACGACTCTCAGACATACGTCTAGGCAGAACAAGTTCACTTACTAGCTAAGTGTTCAAAGCATCACAGCCTAAGCAAAGGCTAAAGCAGAATTTCCAAAGAGTGATAGTAAAGCATCTAATCCCGTCGACAAGCATGGTCTCCCCTCTGCCAAGGCCACAGGTACCGAGTGAACCAAGGCACACGGCTCACCTCTCTAAAATACTCAATACTCGGGAGCTCAGAAAATCAAACCCTGCATTCTCGAAGTCACTAATGAGTGAACTCGTTCATTTCCGACTCTAACGTCCAGATCTTCCTCCTGGTGGTCACCAACACAGTAACATAAAAATATTGACTATTAAAAATATTTAGAGATATAAGGATATTAGAAGATGAAAGATTATATGTTAAAATGCATAGAGATGCTGGGCAGTGGTGACACACATCTGTAATCCCAGCACTTGGGAGGCAGAGGCAGGCGCCTCCGTGAATTCAAGGCCAGCCTGGTCTACAGAGCAAATTCCAGTACAAACAAGGCATCACAAAGAAACCCTGTCTCAAAAAAAAAAATTAATAGCATATCTCAATCCTGTTTTTCTTTACACCACCGACTTCAAAGATCTAATTGGTTAACACAATCTTTTAGGGGAACAGATGGGACAGAGCTGTATTACAAAGGAGGAAGAGAGTCTAATGATCTGTCTCAAAAATTACATGTAAATCTGTATTTGAGGTAGAGTACTAAAGTTCTCTTCTGGTCCATAAAGAGAGAAAAGAGTAGCCAAAATCATGTAGCAATTCAGAAGACACAACTCTAAAGCAAAAGTAATAGCATGAAAAAATAGAACGGGCCCGGAGAGAGATTAATCTAGTACTATTCAAGTTGCTTTAAAAATAAGAGTTCTGGCTGGGCAATAGGCACATGCCGTTAATCCCAGCATTCGGGAGTTCGAGGCCAGCTTGGTCTACAGAGTGAGCTCCAAGACAGCCAGGGCTACACAGAGAAACCCTGTCTCGAAAAACCAAAGGGGGAAAAAAAAAGCATTCCAGAGCTCGGGTGCAGCTTAGAGGTAGAGAGAGCCCTTGCCCAGCACACGAGTGGACCAGGATTCAATCCCCAGCAGGGATGGGTGCAGATTCCAGCACACAGCAGCTTCCTCCCGCTTCTCGTTCCAATACTATCCTTCCAGAATATGTCTTCCTAATCACTCCTCATCAGTAACTCAACCGCACACACAGCCTACGTTCGGCGCCTTCAGATTCCCAGAGACCCTCATTCCACACCCCTCCAACAGGAAGCTCCAACTCCAGGAGCTCGCAAACGCATCTCAGACATCTCCCCGACTCCCTCTCACCCACCACTCTCCACATCTCCTCCAGCCATTCTAGTTCACCTAAGCCAACACGAAATGTCACACCGCTCTCCTCAACTCGGAGCATCCTGCTAATAATTACCTTTCCCAACAGGTCCTCCCTCCCTTCCCCATCTCCCCCTCTGCGCACGGCTCCCCTCCTTCCTCACCCAGAGTTACCGTCTTACTCACCTCACCCAACCCTTCAGGATCTCTAATTTCCTGTCTCTCCTGCCCATTTGCCCGGTCCGCACCGGCCGCTCACCGCCGCCCTCCACTCGGACGGCCCACGCCCCCTCGCAGGGTCTCCAGGCCCCGCCCCCAGGCCCCCTCTCCGCCTCAGGCCCCTCCCCCGGCGTCCCCTCCCCCCGCGGCCCCCTCCCCGGCTCGCTCTCTCTCCCTCCCACTCAGGTCCGCAGGTCACCTCAGCGGCGGGCTCGGCCGCCCCGGCGTCCTCGCCACCTCGGGGCTGCTCCGGGAGCGAATCCTCCGTCACCTGTGTCCTGGTTCAGTCCTGCCCGTTCGCCCCGCGGCAAGCTCTCTTCCTCGCCGCCGCCCCTTTTGCCAACCCGGAAATGGATCTGCTCCCACCGTCCCCAGCGTCCGCGAACAAAATGGAGGCGGGGGAAAAAGGAGGAGGCAGCCGGGCGCCCGGAGACGCGGGGCGCATGCGCCTGGGAAAGCCTGCCCTCTACCGGCGCACGTGGGGGCGGAGCGCCACCATCTTGAGAAGGTCGCCGGACGAGATCCGCAGTGAAGAGCCGGGTTTGCACCTTGGGCTGCAGTTGGGACCGCCTGCGAGGCTCTCAATGACTTAGCCATGCCATATCTAATTGGTCAAATTCAGTCTGACCTTTAAATTTGCGCAGATAATTTTAACTTCTGGCCGACGGAGAGAACCACTGAGCTAACCGCTGTTTCTTAAATGTTTTTTTTTTCCGTGCACACGCACGCAACATAAGCCCTTATATGGTCTGGGTTTAAGGAAGACCAGGACTCCGCTACCCTTGCAGGGGCCCGGTAGCTGTGCTCCGGTTGTCATAGCAACAGAGAGGCACGCTTCTGCTTACACATCATCGGTTAGGTCATTCTAACCGCTGAACCTGAACATCCTCCTCAGGAGAGGGACCCTCAACTCACTGGACTGAGGGATGGGGTTGTGAGCTCCTCTAGATACTTGGATGAGAGCGAGGAATCCTTGTCCTCTGCTGGCTTCATTGCGAACTCTTGCAAATGACTAAGGGTCTTCTTCACACACAAAAGCTTGTCAGCACTCCAGGCAACCCCACTGCTTCCATGTCTCACTGCTCCCTAGGTCAACCCAATGATCAGGACTGAAACTCATGTAAAAGAGCAGTATTGGGGTTTAATCTCCACTTATTGTGTGCTCTTGGGCCTCAGCTCCCTCCGTGTTTGTCCTTTTTCATAGAGTCCTTGAAGGCTCCTCGGGTAATGAATTGGCAAGCACGTGGTAAGCCTAAGCTGTTATTATTTTTGTTTTCCCTCTGTTCTGCCTTGAGTGTTGGGCACCACCCACTAGTCAACTAAATGTCACATTGAGTACCTGCTGTGACCATTCACTAGGCTAGGTAGGAGGAGCTGGTTCCAGAGGTGACTAAGACAGCGCTTCCGCCCTCTGGGAACTCACCATGCTGGGGCACAGCTTGGCATGTAAACAGCTAGCTGAGATCTCAGTCAGCATGTGATGAGTTGTGGTGACATGTGGGCTGGGATGTCCCAGGAGTGACTAAGTCCTGCTGAAGAATGAGAGATTTTTTTTAATGGTTTGAACTAGGCCTTGAACGATGAGTTAGAATTTTGCCAGGTGTGGTGGCGCTCAGAAAGCAGAGGTAGGGAGAGCTCTTGAGTTTGAGGTCAGCCTGGACTACAGAGCAAGATCCATGACAGCCAGGGCTACGTGGAGAAACCCCGTCTCAGAAAACAAAAAAAAGAAAGATGAGTAGAATTCCACTACCGAAGAGCAAAGGCGAGGAACACTTGCCAGAAGGATCGGCGGGTGACGCACGCATGGGGCAGTGGATCTAGACTGCTTACCAGCCCTTCCTATCTCTTTGCTCACTGTTTCACCCACCTCATCCTTAGCGGCTCGACAATTACGTGTATCTGCTTTCAGTTCCTGAAACACTCAATGAAGTTCCCACCTCGAGGCCTTTGAACGGATCGTCCTCATCCCATCCTCATTTCCAAGGCTTTACGTCAGTGCTCCTCCAGAGGGAATTCTCTGTCCGCTATGGCTAAATAAGCCCCTGCTCACTTATTACACCACTCTATGGCAAGGGGCAGCCACTAGGGCCAATACAGGGACATCTCATGTGGGGACATATCAATAATAAGCTTTATGAAGAACGAAACCAAGAGGCTATCCCTCATTTTCTACCTGAAGTCTTTAGAAATGGGCCAGGGTAGGAAGGAAAAGAAAAGCATTCCAGGAAAAAAAATTATTTGAAGCAAAGAAAAAAATGATTTCTTTTTTTGAGACAGGGTTTCTCTGTGTAACAGTCCTGGCTGTCCTGGAACTTGCTCTGTAGACCAGGCTGGCCTCAAACTCAAGAGATCCACCTGCCTCTGCCTCCCGGAGTACTGGGATTAAATGTGTGTGCTACCCAGCCAATTTTTAATTTATTGTATATAGGGGGCACCCCATAGAACATGTGTGGAGGTCAAAGGACAATTTTGAGGAACTGGTTCCTCTCCCATCATGTGGATTCTTGGGATCAAACTCAAGTTGGCAGGCTTGGTGGCCAGTAAGCCTGCACCTTTACACCGAGCCCTCCCACCGGCCCACCTTCCTGTAGCAACTATTTTGATATAGAGAGCTAGAACTTAAAGGAGAAAGTAGGTTGTAAAAAGAAATTGAGGCCGGGCGGTGGTGGCGCACGCCTTTAATCCCAGCACTCGGGAGGCAGAGGCAGACGGATCTCTGGGAGTTCGAGACCAGTCTGGTCTACAAGAGCTAGTTCCAGGACAGGCTCCAAAACCACAGAGAAACCCTGTCTCAAAAAACCAAAAAAAAAAAAAAAAAAGTAATTGAGGGCCAGGACGAGTGGCCTAGCATTTGGGATGCTGAGGCAGGCCTGACTCTGTCTGTCAGTTTCAAGTCATGGGGCACATTGTGAGTTCCAGGCCAGCCAGGGATAAACAATGAGACTCCGTCTCAGACAACAAGAAGACGTGAAAGGAGGAGGGGGCATGTTGGACAGAAGGGTTCCAGAAGGAGTGGACGAGAATAAAAGAGGGGAAAGCGGTGATTCTGGTCAACGTGTTATATAGATGTATGAAATTGTCGAAAAATACAAATATTTTCAAAAAGAAACCGTAAGGTTTGACATTTATTGCAGTTCACCATGTACCAGTCATTGTCATAAGCTCACATGCCGTCATAATCCATCTCCTCTTCAGTTTTCTCAAGTAGTGATCGCACTCCCACTTCCCAGGTGAGGGAATGAGCCGCACAAAGCCTAACCGTCTACGTTCAAGCCTCCTACCTACAAAGTAGTAGACACATCTTCCGGCTTTGTCTTCTCAATGCTCACATCGGTGACTCTGTGCCCTCCTTTTGTTGGTAAATGGGTTGTTTTTATCTGCACGAGTGCTTTGCCTGCACATATGTATGTGAACCTCTTGTGGTTCCGGTACCGCTGGAAGTCAGAAAAGGCATTGGATCCCCTAGAACTGGAGTTGCAGGCGCCTGTAAGCCACCATGTGGGTGCTGAGACTCAAACGTGTGTCCTCGATAATGGCAGTAAGGGTTCATAACTGCTGAGCCATCTCTCCAGCCCCATGATTGCAGTTTTTATTAATTGTTTATGTATTTACTTATTTGCTTATTTATTTGAAGACAGGGCCTCACTATGTAGCTCTGACTGACCAGGAACTCACTATGTAGACCAGCCTAGTCTCAAGCTCACACAGATCCACCTGCCTCTGCCTGCCAGGTGCCAGGATTAAAGGTGTGTGCCATCAAACCCAAGCTTATGAGACCCTATTTTTTTTTAAATAATAATAGTACCAATAATAAAAGAGTTACGGAGATGACTCAGTGGGTAAAGTGCTTGTTGCCTAAGCAGGAGAACCCACGTTTGTATCTGAAGCACCTGTGTAAAAGCACTTGTACCCCCAAATCTGGGGGCACAAAAACAAGTGGATCCCAGGGTAGCCAGCTAGTCTATCCAAATCCGTGAGTTTCGGGTTCAGTAAGAGCTCCGTCTCAAAATATGATTGAGGATGGGCGTAGTGACCCATACCTTTAACCCCCAGCCCTACAGAGGCAGAAACCGGCAGATCTCTGTAAATTCCAGGCCAGCCCGAGCTACACAGTGAGCCCCTGTCTCAAGTGGGAGAAAAACTGTCAGATTATTCCCACTCCTAGGCACTTTGAAAAGTAGTCTCTGTGGTGACACCTAGTGGTTGGAAATGTCACTGCCTAAATTCCTTTCTCCTACTTAGGCTCCCAAACAGGGTTCTGGTTAGGCTGGTCCTTTGGCCACTCCAGATTCTTTTTGTCATCTTACCATCCCAGGGGACCTGATGCTTCTGTTCCAAAGGGTGGATTTGAGACCCAGGATGACAACTTGACCTCTCATTGCCTCCGTTTTAAAAAAGAAAAATTGTCTCTACCAGAAGATGATAGGTTATGTCTATAATTTCAACACTTGGGAAGTAGAAACTGTTGGGTCAGGAGTTCAAGGTCATCCCTCAGCTTCATGGAGAATTCCAGGTAAAAACAAAAGTCTCCCAAGTTCTCAAATTTCCATCTAGAAAGTAGAGTTGACAGAGCCAGCTCTGTGGGGTTTGCTGGAAAGATTAAACGAGAAACCATGAACAAAGCCTACAACATCAGTACTCGGAAGGCTGAGGCAGGAGGATTCAGAGTTAGAGGCCAGGCTAGGAAAAAAAAAAAAGCTGAGCACAGGAAATGGCAAAGGACATGCCCTGGAATGTCACTCGTAAGTAATGACCTGATGGTTCTGAGAGCGGCTGAAATGAGGATGCAGGTGGGAGGCAAACTAGGTCACTTCTCTGCCCGCCCTGGGTGGGAGCACAGCAAGGGCAGAGACTGCTCCCTAGCCATATGATTGTTCTCCTTGAGTCCTGCCTGGTCCTATAGGACAGGGCCAGCCCTCCACACTGAACGAAGCCCACTCCCGGTGGCTCTTCTCTGCCTGTTCATGGTGGGAGATGCATGTAATCCAGCACGCAGAGACTGAGGCAGGAAGATTGGGAGTTTGAGACCAGCCTTGCTGCATGAAGAGACCCTGTTTCCAAAAACCAAAGAGCCAAACAATAAGAAGAAAACAACTCTAGTTTTGCTTTGGGCTCCTCTCTCTTTCTCCCCCCCCCCCAGGGTTTTTCTATGTAACAGTCACGGCTGTCCTGGAACTCACTCTGTAGACCAGGCTGGCCTCAAACTCACAGAGATCGCCTGCCTCTGCCTCCTGAGTCCTGGGATTAAAGACGTGTGCCACCACCACCTAGCAGGCTCATCTCTTTAAAGGAATTTCTTTATTTTCTCTGCTCCTTATTCCCAGACCAGCAGTGCTCTCCTTGGCTTAAGTCCTAGAGCACTTATCATCTTGCACTGGGTCCTGCTCCTCTGGTTCCTATTACAACCAACTTAATTTATTCATTCAACAAATATGTATTGAGTGTCTGCTCCGTGCCAGCTACTATTGCAGTTACAGCCAGTGAGCAAGATCCACTCCCAGGGATGATCCATGCTGGTGTGGGAGGTAACCACTAAGCGAATACACAAAGAAACACATGTGATGTCATGAGCGAGGCGTGCCTTGAGCCAACCGGGAGAGCAGAGTATAGGGCGGGTTTTGTCTGGGTGATCCAGTTTGGCGTAGGGAATGGAAAAGGCGAGATCTCTTTGCTAACAATGATTGCTACAAGGACAAGAAAATGGCCAGGATGGCCAGAGTAAAGTGAAGGACAGATAAAGGAACAAGAGATGTGACCAGGGAGGAAGGGAAGGGGATATATATGTAGAGATAGGGTCTCATTATGCAGCCATGGCTAGCCTGGAACTGTCTGCGTAGAACAGGCTGGCTCTGAGATCAGTCTGCCTCTACCTCCAGAGCGCTGGGATTAAAGGTTTACAAAACATACACATTTTACATGAACAACCCACATTTGTGGTCAAAGGTTCACAGTTTGGGATGTTTCTATTACTCCAGCAGGCCCCAGCACGACCACAGGAATCCACAGTTCCCCTCACTGAACACCACCTTCTTTTACTTTTCTCCAGGGTGGCCTCAAACTCAGAGATCTACCTGCCTCTGCCTCCCAAATGCTGGAATTAAAGGCATGTGCCGCCACCACCAAAAACACTTTTGTGTGGGTATTTTCCTGTGTTGTGTTGCGTGCGTGCGTGCATGCGTGTATGTGCATGAGTGTGTGTATGTGTATTTTTATTTTGGGATGAGTTCTTTCTCCATAGTTCAGGCTCACCTTAATTTATGACCTTTCTTGCCTCAACTCCCTAGAGTGCTGGAATTCTACAGGTATGTCATCGTGGCCAGTTTTTCCTGTGGTGGACGTACATCTGTGTGTTCAGGTGCATTTGCATATACACATGAAAACAGAGAACAGAAGAGACCGTCAAGTGTCCTCTATTGCTCTCCACCTTATTCCTTGAGACAGGGTCTCTCACAGAGCCCGAAGTTCACTGTTTCAGATAGGCTGACTGTCCAACAAAGCTCCTGAGAACTGCTTTTCTCTGCTCCCCAACACTGTCGATAATGGGGCGGGCGGACAGGTGCAGCTTTCGTGTGGATGTTGGGGATCAAATTCAGATCTTCATGCTTGCATAGCAAGTGGTCAAACCCACTGAGCCGTCTCCTGAGCCCTACACACAGCTTGCTCGCTTATCTTTTTGTCTTTGTTTTGAGATAGGGTTCACTCTTTGGCCTAGACTAGAATAGCACTCACTCTGGGACTCAGGCTGGCCTCACCACTATACAAATCCTCCTGTCTCAATCGCCTAAGAACCCTGATAACAAGCCGGGCGGTGGTGGCACACACCTTTAATCCCAGCACTCGGGAGGCAGAGGCAGGCGGATCTCTGGGAGTTCGAGGCCAGCCTGGTCTACAAGAGCTAGTTCCGGGACAGGCACCAAAGCTACAGAGAAACCCTGTCTTGAAAAACCAAAAAAAAAAAAAAAAGAACCCTGATACCAGGTATGAGTCACCTGCCTGTCCTTTTCCTTAAGACTTTTAATTGTGCCAGGCGGTGGTGGCACATGACTTTAATCCCAGCACTCAGGAGGCAGAGGTAGGTGGATTTCTGAAAGTTTAAGGCCAGACTGGTCTACAAGAGCTAGTTCTAGGACAGCTAGGGCTACACTGAGAAACTCTGTCTTGAAAAACCAAAGGGAAAAAAGAGAGAGATTTTTTTTAAATGATTTATTTATTATATACAAGTGTTTTGCCTCCATGTATGCCTGCAGGCCAGAAGAGGGCACCAGATCGCATTACAGATGGCTGTGAGCCACCATGTGGTTGCTGGGAATTGAACTCAGGACCTCCAGAAGAGCAGTTAGTGCTCAGAGTGCTCTTAACCTCTGAGCAATCTAAGAGAGAGATTTCTAATTGTGCATACTCACCCTCAGGTCCTCTGGAATGAGCCACTTAATGTGGGTGCTGGGAACTGAACTGGAGTCCTCTGTGATGGCAGTATGTGTTGTTTTTTAAAAACAAGTTATTTTATTATCTTTATGAATATGGATGTTTTGTCTGCATGTTCATCTGTGTACCATGTACATGCCTGGTACCTGTAGAGGCTAGAAGAAGGCATCGGATTCCCTAAGAATGAGTTACAGATGGTTGTGAGCTGCCACATGGCTTCTGAGAATCAAACCAGGGTCCTCTGGAAGAGCAACCAGTGTTCTTAACCACTGGGCCATCTCTCTAACCCTATCTTTTCTTTGTTTTCCTTTTCTACCCCACCCCCAGCACTGAGGAACTGGACAAGTGCTCCACCATCAAGCTATACCCCCCAACCCCTCTGGAATGTAATGTGTAGCTGCAGCTAGCCTCAATTTGCACAATCTTCCTGTTTCAGCCTCCCAAGTGCTGTTGAATTCGTCACCATAAAATTGCTGCCATCACCTAAGTGCGGTGGTCCACGGCAGTGATGTCAGAACTTGGGAGGGGAGGTTAGATGACTGAAGGTTCAAGGCTAGACCAGATAGTGAGATTGTCTCACTAAAGAAGAAAAAAACAACCATAAAACAAAACAAAAACAATCCTTCCATGATTACGATTATGTGTCCTGGACTAGTTTCTCTTGGGTGTGCACTCTTGAGTGGAAATGCGCGGTCATGTGTATGCATTAGTTACATAACCTACTTTTAGCAGATATTGCCAGTTTTCCAAAGTGGTAGTACCTGTTTACACGCCCACCAGCAGCATATGAAAGTTCCAGTTGTACCCTGGCATAGTGGCGCATGCCTGTAATCCCAGCACTTGGGAGGCTGAAGGAAGAGGACTGATGAGAATAGGCCAGCCTGGGCTACACAGTGTCTCAGGAAAGAAAAAGTTCCCCATCGTCACTGGGACAGGTGCTGCCAGTCTTTCCCATCTCAGCTGTATGCAATGACACTGGTTTTAGAAAGACTGTGTGGGCTCAGTGTAGAGACCTGACTCTCGGCAAGTAAGGATGGGCTGGAGACAAGGTGCTGCCAGTCTGGCAGGAGGTTAGTCTTGTCATCCAAGAATGCTGGGACTGGCTAATAAGAAGAGGGAGGCTAGGGGGCTGGAGAGATGGCTCAGCGGTTAAGAGCATTGCCTGCTCTTCCAAAGGTCCTGAGTTCAATTCCCAGCAACCACATGGTGGTCCACAACCATCTGTATTGAGGTCTGGTGCCCTCTTCTGGCTAACTCTGTACAAAATAAATAAATAAATATTTTTTTTAAAAAAAAAAAGAAGAAGAGGGAGGCTAGGCATCACAGTGCACCCTTTTCATCTTGGCACTTGGGAGGCAGAGGTAGGGGGACCGCTGTGAGCGAGACTACATAGTGAGTTCCAGGCCATCCAGGGCTGTACAGTGAGACCCTGTCTCAAAAACAAGCAAGCAAAAAGATGGGCGAGGACAAGTGAAAAGAGATAGCTAGGGTAAGGTCTAGATAATTATTTCAGATGGGGTCCAGCTATGCAGTTCTTAGACCTCTCTATCCTGCCACCATCATCCAAGTGCTGGGATTACAGGCATGCACTGCCACACCCAGGTAAATACTAGACTTTATCAGTGTGTTTGCATGGGTGTGTGCATGCAGAAACCGCAGAAGGTGCACATAGGTCAGGGGACAATCTGTGATGTTCTTTCTCTCCTTCCACTGATACAGCAGGTATGGAAATAGGCCATCAGCAGGCTTACAGGGCAAGCTCTTTGCTCTGTCAGCCATCTCACGGACCCCTAAATTCTAGGATGGGAACACAAGCAAAAGCAAAGCAAAGCTGGGAGAATAAAGGACTGCTTTCTGATACCAAGATTCAGGGAGAGTTAGACAAGCTAAGAACTCACACGAGCCTATGTGAATGGGAGAAGGTACCCTGAACAGGAGACACTGTGCTACCTCGAGAGTTAACCCAGGCTCAGTGTGCCTCTGACTTGGCAAGACTGGTAGCTGCCAGCTGCATGAAAAGTTTGTATTGCCTGCAGCAGACAGACCAGGGCTAGCATAGTAGGCCTGCCTCAGCTAGCCCTATAACTTGGACTTCATGCTGGGCCTACTCAGCCTCCACCTCATTCCTCGCAGGGTTAGAAGTGCGATCACATAGCAACGTGACCCGAAACAGGTGAGAACAGAAACATCTCCTGAGTTCCAGACACCAGACACAGATCTTGGGAGGTTGGCACCTTCTCCTCCCACTCACATTTCCCAGGTCCCTCTAGACAGCCCTGCTGAGGAGCCTTGAGTGCTGGGAAGGTGTCCCCTGTTCCCTCTCCCAAGCTCAGTCCTTCCCCCCAGTTTCAGAGAAGCAATGGAAAACACTGGGAGGTTGATTCATAGATTTTAGTGTATTTTCTCTATCCAGCGGTTTCTCCCATGACAGCGGGGCCTGTACAATGCACACAGTTCAGGTTCATTCTGTTAAAGCTACAGGATTTGGGGATGGGGGGCCCCTGAGAAACAGTGGGGCAAGCATCACAACCAGAGGCAAGCAGCAGCCAAGGGGTGGGGGAGGCAGCGTTCTTGGAGGCTAGGGAACGAGAGAAGGCTGATGAGGGGTTACTGAAGAGGGGCAGGAAACTTGGGCTGCAGGGGGAGCAGCCAGCAGCTGAGCAGAAGAAGCAGAGTATGGGACGGTATGGTCACCATCACCATTATGGGCTGGGGGCGGTGGCACGATCGCCATCACCACTAGGAGCTGGGGGGAGTGGTATGGTAGGTCTGTGGATATTTCGACAGGGGCTGCTGTATAAAAGGGAATATATAACATAACCTATAATACAATGTTTACATATTATACAAGGTTCTTTCCCTCTTTGGGTTTTAAAAAATAAATGTACAATTCCAGAGCTTTGGGTAAAAATCTATATACACTCCCAGAGCAGGAGCTGCAGCTGATTTCACCGCTGCCGCAGTCGCCGCTGCCTCTTCAGAAGGGCCAGGAAGGAGGGGGGAGGCTGTGCCAGGAAACCCCGCCCAGTAGCTGCCAGGAGCCCTTGCCACCCCTCCGCCCTGGAGCCCATGACGAGAGAGAGAAGGGTGCCGGGAGAGGTAATAAAGGCCTTGCAAGAGCCCAGCTTTGCCTCTGCAGCTGCTGCAGTCTCTCCTCCCCACTTAGGGAGGCGCTAGCTGCCCTAGGTACTGAGATCCACCCCTGATTCTAGAGACAAGGTGTGTGTGGCGGGGGTGGTAAAGACAGATGGACAAACTGTGTGGTTGGTGACAGACACAGAGCCAGAAGAAGGATGACAACTCCCTCTTTAGCAGTGAGACACCCCCCAAAGCAGACAAGAATGGAGAACAAGTGCCCCTAACTCCTGATAACCACTGCATTCACCCCACAGTAAGGCAGAGGCAGGGTCCTGCAGGCAGCGTAAGCCTGTGATTCCCTGAGCATCTTTTAGCCTCTCGCTGGGAAGCTTGGGAGGGGGATTTGCAAGGGCTGATGGGTAACTCTCCTGCCTTCTGATAAGCCCTGCCTGCAGGAGACTGACCCACAGTTTTCACATGCAGGACAGCAGGTGGAGCTGGACAGGGAGTGAGGGAGACATAGTCAAGAAGGTAGCACCAAACAGAAGGGATCCTCAAAAAAACAAACAAACAAAACCCACTCTGATACTCTCCCTACACTATCAGATGTACTCTTGCTCCCTAAAGGGAATATATAAATCACACACACACACACACACACACACACACACACACACACACAAAATCTTGGGGGTGTATATCCAGGGATCTCAGCCCTGATTAGGGGAAGTGAAACAGGTGTCAGGGAGGAAGGTTTCCAGTACCCCCACACCACAGCTGCGATCTGGGAGGGGGTGTTTCCAGTGCCCCCGTACCACAGCTGCGACCTGGGGGAGGGGTGCTTCCTTCCTGCTTGGGAAGCGGAGCCTAGAAACTCCATCTCTGGAACAGACCATACTGGGAGGGCACAGGGGTACTCGTCTCTTGCCCTCCAGAGAGGTCAGAAACCAGGAGTGTGAAGGAGCAAGGTAAGAGGACCTCAGCAGGATGGACAGACAGGCTTACACATTCTGGTAGGTCAACCCAACTCCTCTATGTAGGATAGGAAGCGGCTCCAGGGAAAAGATGTCCGATGTGGGCTACTGAGGGCATCGCGCAAAGTGCTTGGGTGCCGGGTGCCAGGGACCCAGGTGGGGCAGCTGGCCCTCCACACTCACTGGCTATTAGCCTCCAGCTTGTAGGAGAGCTCGAAGAGGAGGTTCTGGTTGTCGATGACCTGGAACTGGCGCACGTAGGCCTTGGTCTGCAGGTGATGAGGGGAGGCCTCCATGTCCAGGCCTGGGGGGTAGAAAGGGAGAGGTGTCATCTCTCAGCTTCCCTTTATCCCCTACATGCAAGCCAGGCAGGCCAGGGTGAGGGGGTGTGAATGGGAACAGGTATTGGCAGGAAGCCCATGGAAGATGAAGAACTGACCAGTGTCACGAAACAGACACTTGAGTTCTCCCAATCCCTTTCCTCTTCCACAGTTCTACTGGGAAGCTCACTGAGTCTTGGGTACTCACAGAGGGGCCGGCTCCGGTATTTTCGGATTGTCCTCACTTTCTCAGCCACGGAATGCTGGAAGATGACAAGGAATTAGCCCCGAAAAGGGCACAGGCAACTGCTTCCTTCCCCCCTTCATTCTCAACTAAGTGAGTTCTCCACTCTCCAGTGATGGGGCCTCTGAAGGGCCAAAGGCCGGGTAATAGCAAGGTGCCAAGGGAGGGAGGGAGAATTGCCCCCAGCTGCCTGTCAGCTTTGCCTTTGTGGGTGGGTTGCCACAGTGATGCCACCAGGGAGACAGTCTGGAGTCTGTCAGGCAAGCTGGGCACCAGACAGGAAGGCTGCTATTTTGGGGGAAGTGACAGGAGAGAAGGGAAGGATGGATGCATACGGCCCGGCCCCTCTCTCCTAGGACAGGGGCTGGCAGTACCACTCACCAGCTTCTCAATATTCACCAAACCATCCACGAGGGTCTTGCTCCCCTCATGCAGGAAGGTCAGATCTAGGGAACAGGAAGACAGCTAACGTGAGGGTCAAATAGGAAGAAGGAACCCATACCACCCTCCAAGACACGTGCAGTCTGGGGGCGAGGGGCTCTCTGGAAGTAGGTATTCACAGCTGAATTGAGAGGGGGCTCAGAGGCAGGCCTGGGGTGTGGGAGAAGCACAGCACGGGAGGGACTGACCTTTGAGGATCAGGGGCACGAAGGGAATCACAGGGGGCTTCATTTTGGAGATGATTTCTCTGTAGCTTTTATGGTTCCGGCAGGGGTCCTAGCATTCCACAGAAGGAGCAGAAACAGATGGGCCCAGTGTACCCCTAGAGATGTCTCCCCTTCCCTAGGGGCCGAGGAAAGCCAACCCCACTCACCGTCAGGTTCTCGAATTTGCGGAACAGGTTCTTGAATTTCCCTGGCAGCTTCTGCAGAGAGTTGAAGGAAGAAAAAAGAAATGTCAGGGTGGGCGGAGCTTCTTGAGTTTCACAGCAGGAGCATGCGACTAGTCTTCCTTAGAGGGCTATGGGTTTACACATCTTGGGGTGGGAGAAGCAGCTAGCAGGTGAGGACACAGAATCAGTCCTAAGGGTAAATCAGGGAGTTTGAAACTGCCTGGGGAAGGATTTATTCTGGACAAACTGAGACCTTTGCCTAGGCAGGTGCCACGCACAAAAGTGCTCCCGTGAGACCACTGAGACCCAGCAGATGCTCATAGCAAGGACACCTCAGCTGGGATTCTGGCTTTTTACTAATTTGCAAAGACATGAGCAAAGCTCTGTCCTGAGTAGCAGAAGCCAGAAGAGGGCAGCTGCTTTCCTTTAGTACAAAAAGCCTGAGATGCATGCAGATCCTGAGGTGAGGTACTGGGTCTGGCACTGTGGGTAGAGAAGGGAGATGTCACCTCACCTCCCAGGTGAGCCGCAGGCGGCTGACGGCAGCATTGTCCAACCCCATGACCACAGCATAGAAGGACAGGAGGTCCTGGTTCTGTTTGCAGCTGTGTGGGAGGGAGGCGAGGTTAGGGGGCTTCGGGGGAACTGTGACCTTCCCCGTCTCCACCAGAAGCACTCACATGGCGGCGATCTTGATGAACTTTTTGAGCAGCTGCACCCGCTTGCCCGGGGCCTCACAGAGCAACACCTCAGTGGCCACCCAGTGAGTGACCTCACTGCAGCGCTGCAGCAGCAACTCCAAGTTGGCTGTCTCCCTGCGACCACGCTCCCCGTGGAACACATAGTCCACGAACTCCAGCTGCAACCACGGTGGCAGAGGGGAGGCCAGGGTGCGAGCGGGAAGATGGCAGCACAGAGCACATGGAGAAGGAAAGGCAGGAGTGAGTGGGCATGGAAATGGAAAACCAGGGACAGGGCAGGATGTCACAGAGACAGCTGATGCTAGCGCTGATTTCTCTCCTAGTGAGCCGGAGGTACCAGGCACCTGCTAAGATCTGTGTGGTTCTCCCTCTAGGAGACACTCATCTCTGCCTTTTTTCTATCTCTCTTTTTAAGATTTTATTTTAGAGGCTGGAGAGATGGCTCAGTGGTTAAATCACATATTGGTCTTGCAGAGGATCAGAGTTCAATTCCCAGCACCCATGTCAGCAGTTACTCCACGGAATCTGATACCTTTATGGCCTTGTACACAGAAATATACAAGTATAATAAATAATATAATAATAAATAACAATATAACTATTCTTGAAAACATTTTATGGGGGGGCTGGAGATATTGCTGAGTGGATAAAAATGTGTACTGAACTTCCAGGAAACCTAAATTCGGTCCCCAGCACCCATAAAAGATGGCTCACAACTGTAATTCTAGCTCCAGGGGGACCTGGTGCTTCTGGCCCGTGGTCACCTGCACTCACATATGTGCATGTATGCATGTACACACATGCACACTGCACACTCAGACACAGTTAAAAATAAAATAAATTTGGGGCTGGAGAGATGGCTCAGTGGTTAAGAGCATTGCCTGCTCTTCCAAAGGTCCTGAGTTCAATTCCCAGCAACCACATGGTGGCTCACAACCATCCGTAATGGGGTCTGGTGCCCTCTTCTGGCCTGCAGGCACACACACAGACAGAACACTCTATACATAATAAATAAATAAATAAAATATTAAAAAAATAAAATAAAATAAATTTTAAAATTGCTGGGTGTCATGGTGCACACCTTTAATCCCAGCACTCAAGAGGCAGAGGCAGACGGATTTCTATGAATTTGAGGTCAGCCTGGTCTACATAGTGAGTTCCAGATCAGCCAGGGCTATATACTGAGACTGTTTCAAAAAACAAAATTAAAAAATTAAGACTTGCCAGGCAGTGGTGGCGCACGCCTTTAATCCCAGCACTCGGGAGGCAGAGGTAGGCGGATCTCTGGGAGTTCGAGGCCAGCCTGGTCTACAAGAGCTAGTTCCAGGACAGGCACCAAAGCTACAGAGAAACCCTGTCTTGAAAAACCAAAAAAAAAAAAAAAAAGAAGACTTTAATATTTATTTGTGTGTGTGTGTGTGTGTGTGTGTGTGTGTGTGTGTGTGTGTGTGCACTGCACATTCATGCACAGGCCAGAAAAGGGCATCAGAGCCCCTGGAGCTGGAGGTCCAGGTGGTTTAAGCCATGATTATGGAGCTGGAAATCAACTCTGGAAGAGCAGTAAACACTCTAAACCTCTCAGCCAACTCATGCATTTTTTTGTTTTTTGTTTGTTTGTTTTAATTTATTTCATGTGCATTGGTGTTTTGCCTGCAAGTAAGTCTGTGTGAGGGTGTCAGATCTAGGAGTCACAGACAGTTGTTAGCTGCCATGTGGGTGCTGAGATTTGAACCCTGATCTTCTGGAAGACACTCAGTGCTCTTAACTGTTGAGCCATCTCTCCAGTCCCCTTGTTTTCTGTTTTGATTCGGAGTTTTCTGATCTCAGGCTGGCCTCCAACCCATCATGTAGCCCAGGATAATCTGGGTCCCTCTGCCTCCACTTTCCAAGTGCTGAGACGCCAGGCATCCACCACCACAGCTGATTTATTCAGTGGTGAGGATCCAGCCCAGGGTTGTGCATGTCAGGCAGGTCAGGTACTCTACCAACTGAGCTACACCCTCTGCTTGATAGTAAACATTTTTATGAATCCAGATAAGAATTTCAGTTCAGCGCCTACACAGGCAGCACCTGAAACTCCCTGCTGTAGAGGCTCTCTGCCGTTCCCCAGATGAGGGGCCAAAGGCTAACAAAGGTTATCCCTGCGCACTGGCCCCGTGTGTGCTCCCAGGAGCAGGTTTCGCGCCACCCCTCTGCCCAGCACCAGCCTCAGTCCCACCTCGTGCACGCAGCGGAAGAGCTCCCAGTGGAAGGCAGTAAGATGGTTGGCAACATCTTCGGGCTCCACCCGGTGGATCTCTGTGTCTCCAGGGGAGACCTGGATCTCCTCAGGAAGGGGTACCTGGCGGCAGGTGGGGTTAGAGGAACTTGGCTGCCTGTGGTAAGGTGAGAGACTTACTCTCAGCTCTCCCACCCCACCCCTCCGCCAGCTCTTGTTACCAGCCAAGACAGGTGAAGGAATTCTTACTAGGGCCTCATAGCTGTCCCGGGTACAGGCAAATAGGTGGCTGTTGATGCCCAGCGTAGTGAAAACACAGTCCTCTGTCGGCTGCAGGAGGACCTTCTCTGCAGAGGAACAGGCTGTTCAGCTTTGGCCACCCACATCCCTCATATACCTGAGCCACCATCGCCCTATGCTGACATACCCTGGACTAGTGGGACGCTTATCGTCACCAGCTTATACCACAGGTATCAGAAATAGTTGGTCAAATGCTTTCTTTTGCATTTGTAGACTACCCCACATGTAAGTCTCTCTCATTCCCTCATCTCTATGAATAGGGTGAATACTTTTGTTAACTTTATGGAAAATAAGTCATGCCTGAAGTCCTGTCCTGCCACTTGAGAGGCTGAAGCAGGAAAGACTGCAAATTCTAGACCAGTCTGGGGTTACACACACACACACACACACACACACATACACACACAGGAGCTATGCTACCTTGCTGGCTCTCTGCCTCCTCCCCACAGGATTAGAGCCTACCCTATGTCCTCAGCCTGGAAAAAAGAAATGGAGCATATAAGATGGGGGGAGGTGTGTGCGAAAGACTGGAACACAGTCTCCAGGTGGGAACTAGGTAGCACCCAGGACAGAAACCAATGATTCTAAACCGGTGTGCCCCAAATTTAAATGTTCATAGGATCCCCTGAGTGGGAGAGGGTCTGGTCCAAATGCAGATTCTAATCCTGTAGATTTGGGGTAGGGTCTCCTAGGTGATGCATTCACCAAGGCTGGACCCACGATGACACTTTGAGTATCAAGGATCTAGAATTTAGCATTCGCCCCTGCCTAGTGTGCTGATCCTCACCTCCAGAGGAGGCAACAGCTACCAGGATGAGGGCATCCTCTCGCTCGGCAGGCTCTTCTGAGTACTGCAGCTTCTCTGTCACAGAGCCCAGAATGTCCTGCACTGATGCGGAGAGGCGGCTGCGTATGGTCACGTAAGAGTGGTCAGGCATGTAGACTCTGCAGAAGACTGCACAAAGACAGGAAAGGAGACTCTATTGAAGGTGAAGGCCCACCCACCTCCCTGGGCCACTCCAGAAACTTCGCTCTTCCTAATGGCCATACTCACTCTCATCTGACCCCCGGAAAGCCACTCGGGTCTGCAGACAGGAATCTATCCGGCGGAAGTGGCGGAAGAGTGGCTTGACCTGCTTGCTGGGCGGCTGGCTCTCCTCTGGAATCCTGGCGTGAACACAGTCATGTATCAGCAAGTCCTGCCAGGCACACGGAGCACCAGGCAGGGCCATAAAGCAGGGATAGGACAATGACCAACACAGGACAATTGTCTAAGTGGCCCAAATCAGATGCCACCTCTTTCAGAGATTCTTCGCTGGTCCACCCACCCACGAGGAAATGCTACAAAACAATGGAACAATATTGTTTATGTTCATGTCATCTTTTCTACAAGATTGACAGCTTTTGAGGAATGGGATCAGTTTTTATTGTTTTTCACCCTTTAGGTCCTAGCACACTTCTTGGCACGTGGAGGTGGTAGGCCATCGGATGTCTGAATTTTGCCGACAAGGACTTCACAGTCTGGGGAAGAGACAGACGTGCAGGCAGCTACTTCTAACACCAGCCAGAAGTGTTGGTGAGATGACAAAGGTACAGGAGAGTGGTGTGGGGGAGGAAGGAAACTCTCCCTGGAGGCGGAAATCTGAGCTATGTCCATGGAAGAAATGGCATTTGACCCGGGCCTTGAAGGATCATGGGAAGAAAGAGTAGGAGTGCACAAGGGTTGCCAGATTAATAGGTGAAGAGGGATGAACAAGAGGAGATGGGGAAAGCTCAGCAGATGGCAGGAAGGGAGGGGTGCGGAAGCTGCGCTAGGGCATCTAACTTGGAGATGTTAGGGAACACGGATGCTTTGGGAACAGGAGGGTGAAGGCATCATCTATGGAAGTCTGGAAAGTGTCTCTGGTGTGAGAAGAGAGGAGGGAGGAAGACATGAGGCCAGGAGCTGAGGTCCTGTGTGGCAACAATCTAGGTGACCGTTAATGAACCTCGTGGTAGCAGGAATGGAGAGGGGATAACCAAGATGTACTCCTGTCCTGAGCTGGTGAGGTCAAATTTGGGGAATTTTGTCAACTGTTTGTTTAGGTAATAGTGAGGATTAAACCTAGAACCTTACACATATTAGACAAATACCCACCAGCTATATCCCAAGTCATCATCATCATCATCATCATCATTATTATTATTATTATTATTATTATTTTGAGACAGATTTCACTAAGTTGTCCAAGCTGGCCTTGAACTGATGATTTTTCTTTTTTCTTTTTTTTTTATTATTTTATTTATTTATTATGTATACAATATTCTGTCATTGTATATGCCCGCAGGCCAGAAGAGGGCACAGATCTCATTACAGATGGTTGTGAGCCACCATGTGGTTGCTGGGAATTGAACTCAGGACCTTTGGAAGAGCAGGCAATACTCTTAACCTCTGAGCCATCTCTCCAGCCCCAACTGATGATTTTTCTGCTTTAACCTCCTGAATATCTAGGATTACAGGGATGTGCCACCATGCATAACTGATACATATTTGTAAAGATTTATTGTGTTTTTAATGTGTATTTGTGTTTTGCCTGCATGTGTCTTGTGCATCACAAGCAAGCACTACATTTGGAGTGTGGAAGAGGCCATCAGATCCTCTGGAACTGGAGCTACAGATGGTTGCTAGCAGCCATGTAGGTGCTGGGACTCCAAAGTGGGTCCTTAGGAAGAACAACGGGTGCTCTTAACCATTAGGCCACCTCTGAAGTCCCTGCTACCTGATTTTTTTTTCAAGACAGGGTCTCATTATGTAGCCCTGGCTGTCCTGGAACTAGCTCTGTAGACCAGGCTGGCCTTGAACTCATAGAGATCCGCCTGCCTCAGCCTCCCAGGTGCTGGGATTAAAGGCATGAGTCACCACTGCTCCATACATAGTATGCTGATTTTTTTTTAAGGACAGCCACGAAATATGTGTGTGCTCATTCATACACACACATTTTGCAAATCTGAGGCCAAATAAATTGTTCTCAAAAGAGACAGTTTCAAGCTAGGCAGCATGGCACAAACCCATAATCCTATCATGGAGGCAAACACAGAAAGATTGCTGCAAGTTTCAAGGACTCTGTCTCAAAAATAAATAAGAAGAGAAAAGAAAGGGAAGGTAGTTTTCTAAGTACTCTTTGCTGTTTTGTATGGCTATGCTCCAGCTTTTGTATGCATAGGTGATAATGTGATGGAATACTATGTAACCAGCAGTGCAGATCTCTTCCCAGCCCCATAGTCAGTGTCCGCCCTCCTGTTGATCGCTTGATAAGTGTAAGAGAATTTACACTGAGAATCAGAGCTACCAACCAGGGATGTTTCTCATAAAGCACAGGTTGTTAAATACTTGCCAGAACTCTACCAGATTAATAGACAAACTGAAGGAAAAATAGACAAAAACCAAAAAAGACTGGAGCTGGGCCAATGGCACAGGCCCACTTGGGAACCTGAGACAGGAAGATTACCAGTAGAAGCATCTTGGGCCATGTGGTAAGTTGGGGGTTAGCTTGAGCTATACTGTAAGACATGTTGCTTAGCCCCCACACACCCACCCAAAGAACAAACGATTGGGTTAGAAAACAGTGATCTGTGGTTCTGTGTTAACTCTCCAGTAAGGAAAAGGAGCTGAAAGAAACCACATTGAAGGGGTAAAGGGGCTGGAGAGGTGGCTCAGTGGCTTAGAGCACTGGCTGCTGCCCCAGAGGACCCCTCCATCTCTGGTTCTAGCAGGCACATGGTGGCTCACAGCTGTCTGTGACTCAAGTTCATGGGGATCCAAAACCCTCTTCTGACCGCAGCAAATCCAAGCATGCGGTGATACACTGATGTACATGCAGGCAAAGCGATAAGAATAAATCAATAAATAAGCATCTTAAAAAGCAAGCAAGCAAGCAAGCAAGCAAACAAGTGACTGAGACGGTGAAGCCACTAGACCAGAGGCAGCCCTTGTAATAGAGGAACTCAGGGAACCCCTTTCCCCTCACTTTAGCTCCACTGTCTCCACCAGCTGGTGCAGCCTCAGCGTGTCCTCTCGGAGGTCTTGGTAAAGGGACTCATCCTTCATAATTAGTAAATACAGTTCCTAGGGAGAGGGTGACAGATGAGAGGAAGGCACAAGTCTCATCCCAAGGACCACTCATGGCAAGGGCTGAGACAGGGCCTTCATGCCTCAAACACTCAGAAATCACACAGACATCTTTTGCTTCCAGATACCCAACTTGAGGAGTGTGACTCCTTCGAAGAGCCCCCTTCCAGAGCTGAGAGCTAGCTCATGTGCCTTTTCCTTCCAAGGCCCACCTTGATAATGTGGCCAGCCCCTTCTTCCTCTTGCAGCAATCCTTGGTAGGTATCCAGGAAATGAAGGAGTAGAGCTAGACAGGCTTGCTTCCGGCCCAGCCCCTCTGGACCCTCCACATTCCTTGATTGAACAAAGCTGACCCCTAAGTTAAGTAAAAGTTCTGAATAGCCAAGGAAACCGGGGAAGGCAAACTGACTCTAAATATTCTGCACTTGGGTACCAGAGGAGAGAAGGTTTCCAGGGCTCTGGAACCAAGACTTTTCTCATTCCAGCCATGGTTTTGCTTAGAGTACAAAGAATGAGGGCTTCAATTTGGCCACATTCAGCTCTTGTCTGTTAAAGAGGTTATTGCCAGCACCCATCTAGGCACCAGCCAGCTCACAAAGCTGACTTTACCTCATGGTGAGGCCTGATTATTCTAAGGGAGCCTAACGACATTCGACTCAAGGGCTTGACATGTACAATTAGGTTCTAAAGTAATTCTGTAATCCCAGCATTTAGGAGGCAGAGGCAGAAGGATTACCACAGGTTAGTGATAACCTGGTCTACATTAGAAGTCCCACACTGAGCCAGTAGCTCATCTCTCGCTGACCCTACTGAAGCACAACCATGACCTAATGCTGATACCAGACCCCATGTTTAGAGCAAGATCTTTTTCGTTTTCTTTTGTTTTTCAAGACAAGGTTTCTCTGTGTGGTCCCGGCTCTCCTGGAATTTACTCTGTAGACCAAGCTAGCCTCGAACTCACAGAGATCCACCTGCCTCTGCCTCCCAAATACTGAGATTAGAGGTGCACACCACCACTGTCCCACTTGGCCCTTACACTTGTACAGGTGTCTCCTGAGCACTCCCAGGGCTGAGACAAGGCTGATCCTCACAGCAGCCCAGAGCAGAGCATCTCCTGCTGTGTATCTCTATCCTACTGACTGAAGCAAACCCAATCGCCAGGATGTGGAGCGAGCTGCCCAAGGCTCGTGAGACGAAAAGCTGGTTGTGTCTTCTATGGGAGAGCTTGGGTTGGGTTGTAGTTTGTGGGCAGGAATGACTCCCTCCTGGTCTGCCCTTTTATAAGCTCCATAAAAGGATATTACTGGTGCAACTCTTGCAGAAACTTTTCTGTTGGCAGGAAGAGCGAATGGGTGAGGACAATGTCATCAAGCAGAATATCTGTGGAGATCAACAAGCATCGCAGATGTCAGGTGGGAGCTTCTAGAACCGTCTGGAAACTCTGCACCCTCATTTCTTGCCGCTTTAGCAAGGCTGGAGCCCCGGCCACCTGCCCTGTCATGCTCTGCACACGCGCACACACATGTGTGAGGGTTCTGGGCAGCCGCTGCGGGGGTGGGGCTGGCAGCTGCCAAGGCAGCTGGAGGGGAAGGGGGGTGCCTTTGAAGGCCACGCACACTTCTCTTCAGTGTGTGGGAAGTTGGTCAGATAATACACTACGCCTGAGATCTGCTAGGAAAAAAAGGAGTCCACAGAAGTGACCCTAAACAGAGGACTGGCAGACACAGAGGTTACAGTCAGAGGGATGGAGGTGTGTGGGCGTATGTGTCCATCCTCCCCTCACCACTCATCACCTCAGAGTTTTGACAGGGAAGGTGGGGACAGCCCCATTAAAATTAGGAGAGGAGACAGACTGCCACCTCTTCTTCTCAGTTCCTTAAATAGAGCCCCTGTGTCCTCTGGGTGCCCAGAGGTAGAAGGGTTAATGATGAAGAGGAGAGGGGAGGGGCTCCTCTCTCCACCCTTCTCCCTCCACACCCATCTGGGCCTGGCTCAGCCAGTCAACCAGGTACAAGGTCGCCCTGACTTGTAGCCAGCCTTGGGGTGGGGCAGGACTGCTTGGCACACACAGACAGGCAGGGCACAGGGTGGGAGCCAGGTGTCCTCACCAGGACAGGTTAGGGCCAGGTCCCCAGGCACTACTCCAGGGCTCCTGACAACCCTTGATTGTCGTGCCCTGCTGCCAGTGCCAGTCATGAAGGCAGAGGTGGGGAGGCAACATACGACTGCCTACTTGAGTCTTTTTTGTTTCACAGATGAGAAAGCGGAGGCCCAGAGCTAGGAGGCACTTGCCCCAAGTCAGAAAAAGAACCTGGACGGCGGAGTCTCTGTTCTTCCCTCAATATTAGAGGCGAGCAGAGTGTCAGGGTAGACTCTAGGGGCCACAAGGGGCTGCCTAGACTTCTGAGGGCTCTGGCTAGGTATGGAGAGCCCTCAATAAGCAGTTTTCTCCTCCCACACAGCCTGGGAGGAAACCAAATGGCTTGAGAAAGTGGCTTATATTAGAGATATTGGAGAGGCAGGTTAAGCTGGTAGGTTTCCCAAACCAGTTTCTCTGGGGATTCAGCCTGCCAAGCCAGATACTATGGGTGACAATTCAGGAGTCTCAGCTCAGGGGACACTGAACAATCTGTGGCACCATGCCCCTGCAGAAGAGGAAAGCCAGTCTCTCTTTCCCTCTGCCCAGCTGCCCTGCTATGTTCTGGAAGTAAGCGAGATGTTCCCTTGGCCCTCACACCTAGTCCAGGGATGCAGACAAGGCATAAGGAGGCCTGACATCCTTCTGAGCATCTTTATCTCCCTGGAGTGTGAATGCTGAAAACCAGAGTAAAGGAAAAGGAACATGGGCAGCGTGGGGAGATGCTGATACGGGGGCTACAGTTTGGCATCTGTTCCTTCCAAAGCAGGCTCTGGTCCAATGCACAGCCTCCCTGGGGAATGTGTCATAGAGACACAGGGTGCGTGGTGTAGGTGGGAAGTTATGGTTAAGAGAGCTGTGTGTGTGTCTGATATTTTTCTAATTAAATCCAAAAGGTGTCAGCTCCCCAGGGCAACTGCAGCCCAAGCCAAAAGAGAGGACCCAGACCTTCAGGAAAAGAAAGAGAGGAAGGAAGAGGGGGAGTGACATCTACTGTTAAAGCCAGAGCACTCTGCAGAGGGTGAGGAGTACCACACATGACCCTCATCTTTCGGGGTTCAACTTTGGGCTCCCAAACCTAGACCTTTCTGGGCTCCGTGTAGTGCCTACTTAGATCTAAAACCCCTGATGTCTTCTGCCTCAGTTCTAAGCAGTAATGTGTGGGTCTCGTAAGCCCTTTAATAGGGTGCTGGTGGGGAGGGGGAAATGGCATCATCGTTTAGGGAATAAGCCTCTCAGGGTGTGGTTATTATTTTTTAAAGCCTTATGCTGAGGCATGACATAGGGAGGGTGGGAGCCGCTGAGGCCCAGATCCTTCTGGATGCTGCAGTCTCCTGGTGCCTTCCCTTAGAGATGTTCAGATGCACCCCCAAGGAGGACACTTACCCTAAAGGCAGCCAGACCCTGTGCCTATCCACACTGCCCCCACCAAGTGAGCCAGCTTGTGCCCTGGGGGCTTCTATACAGCCAGAGACTCTCGCCATGGCTTTCAAGCTTTGGATACGGTCTGAAGGGTGGCATAACCTCAGCTGGAAAGCGTCCATCTTAGGGTGTCAGCCCCTAATTTGGGGGCATGGGAGGAGGTAGGCAGTATTTCAAGGGCCATGGGAGATTGGCTTACATGTTCAAGGGAGAGGGAGGGGGCTGAAGGAGAGGAGAGGATGGTTGGCTTCCTCCCCGAGGGTGAGGCTAATGTTAGGAGAAAGGAGGGTGGGCACTAACATGCCCTTTCCCCTATACTACTGCAGGGTTTCCCTCAATCCCTACACTGCTGCTAAGGACAAGAAAAGAAACCAGGGCACCCCCTTTCTCAGGGAGGGATGAGCAGGCTTACCTGAAGCGCCGCTGTCCCTGGTAGTCCCTCCAGCCAGGCGCTCCAGAACCCGGTTCAGAAGATGCTCTGGCCGCTCGGGGGCGCCCAGGGGGGCCCAGGGAGGTGAAGCCAGGGGCTCGCCCGGGGATAGCTCATCTGAGGAGTACGAGGAAGGGGAGCGCAGGGGCACCCCGCACCCCAGCGGCCCGGGCCCCGGCACCTCCTCTAGCTGCAGCCAACAGGGACCCCCGCTGCCCGGCTCCTCCGAGACCCCTAATGGCTCTCCCCCTTCCTCCTCAGCGGGCGGCTCCAGCCCGGACTCGGCTGAGGGCTCTCGGAGGAAAGCTGGGAGCAGCAGGCGAGACACGCTCTGACGCCGCTGCAGCGGCCGCGGTCCCCCTGCCGGACCGCCGCTCCCGCCTGGGCCCCCACCCCCTCCAGGCCCTCCACAGCAACCCGGACCCCCGCCGGGACCTCCTGCCACCGCTCGCCCTGCCAGCTGCGACGTCTGCTTCTTCAAAAATTTCTCCAGTGGCTTCATGCCCCCCCCCGCCCCTCTCCTAGGGGCCGCCGGGGGACCCAGGTGTCCCAGGCGCGGGCGGGGGGGGCGGGGACACGATGCTCAGAGCCGGAGGAGCAGAGCCGAGGGCCGTGCCAGGCGCCGGACTGCGAGCCAGAGGTGGCCGAGGCTCGCTGGCCAAAGTCCAGTGGCCAGTGGCCGGGGGAGGTGCCAGAGGGAAGAGGAGCTCGCTCTCAGCGGCCCTCCATGCTGGCCGCGGCCAAAGGGCGGGCAGGTGGAGGGGCCGGTGTCCCCGGCTCAGCGCTCCGGGGCCGGGCTGAGGCGGCAGAGGCAGCGGGCGGAGCGCAAGGATGAGGACGCGGCGGCGGCTGCGCTCCTGGCCCCGGGGAAGGTGGCAGAATTGAGACCGCGCCCCCTCATCCAGTCCCCGCCCCTACCCTGCCAAGGCCCGCCCCCATCCGGCCGCGCGAGGCTTGAACTTGGGCGCTGGTGCTGACCGCGAGGACTTGGCGTCTGACAGTCGCAGAAACTAGGGGCGAAGGCAAGGGAGGGTTTTATCAATGAAGAGACCCCTAGTTCTTCATTACCTGATCTCTTAATGATCATTTCAAATAACCAGAGCAGATCTTTGACCTACACCTTGACGCGCTCACCTATACACAGGTGAGGCTGAACTCATTGCATCTTTCCCACAATTATGTGGTCTTTATCTCCCACCTGTGAGAAGGGCTGGGCCCGCGTCTTGGGTGAACTGGCTTTGGCACTGGGGGCGGAACCCACAGCCTTCTCTGATAGGGTGTAGTAAGTGGTGCAGGGCGGCCCTGGGAGGCAGGTACCGGCAGGTAGGAAAGAGCCAGGCAGAGACCAGCAGGTTGTGGCAGGTCTAATTGGGGTGAAAAGAAGATAGTAGGCAGCAAGAGGAGACCGAGAGCACGAGGGCACCTTAGCCCCGGTGAAAGCAAAAGGAAGCAAGACCGAAGGGATGGGTGGTAGGTCCCTAACCTGCTCACTATTGTCACCAAGCACTTAAAGTTCACTGTATTAGCCATGGAACGGGAGAAATGTTGCCCTTACTCCTCATGGCCATGCCAGAGCATTCTGTTGCCAAGGGTATACTGCACTTGGAAGACGAGGCTGCCGAGACAGTGTGAACGCATCCAGGCTAGGTACAGTGAGGGAGTGGCACCAGGTTCCTGGTGGGGTGGGGCTCCTCGGACAATGCCCCAACCCTGTTTACTGTGCACCAGTCAGGCATGGATGGACAGGAATGCGTATAGCTGGGAGTGGTGCATCTGACAGGGTGTTGCTGTCTGTGCACCCCCAGTTCCATGTGTGCTAGAGCATGTGTTCACAGAAATAAAGCTCTGCACACCCATCTGTGGATCTGGAGAGGGAACAAAAAGAAAAAGACAGCTCTGATTTTCACTAAGAAGCTAGGTCTGACTGTTGGCTTTCTGGGCTCCCGTCACTGGACACTCAGTATCTAAGGTTGAAAGTAGAAACTGGCTAGAAGGGCTTGAAGCTCCCCAGGTAACCTTTTAGGAACCAAGCAAGAAGAGGGGAGGGCTTCTCTTCTGCACATGCCACAGTACCAGATTAAGCAGTTGCCTTGGTAACCTCCTCTCTGGGCAGGATTTGGGATTGTCGGTTAGGAAGGGTAAAAAATTGGGGAGTGTAAAGCGTGTGGGGGCTGGAAATAAAGGGGACTAAGAGACTTCTAGAAACTAAAGGCTTTGTTTCCAGGCCCTTCTGTTCAAGACCTTCAGTCAGAAGAAAAGGACGCATTAAGCTGTGGTACTCCCAGAGCATCAGTGGTTTCCACCCTGGCTACGCACTGGAACCACAGAGGAACTTTTCAGAATTGCTGATGCCTGGGTCACACCATAGATCAATTATGAGATCCTTTCAGGCAGGCCCAAGACATCTGTTAGCTTAGAAAACTCCCCAGTTGATTCAACTAGCCAGCGTTGAAAAATCACTGTTCTAGGTCAGCCCTAGTAGGCTGCAAGCGTCAGATGAACTGGCGATTGCCAAACCCTTGCTGTTTTGAGTCACCTACAAGGTAGGCCCATGAACTGACCCCCCAGGGTGGGGGTAGGGATAGGGCATCTGTATTACCGTGAGAGAAATGCAGAGGAAGGTAGGGTAGTATACAATTACTTAACTGAGGAAATGGAGGCCGACAAGCTTAACTGAGCCTGACCAACCCATGAGCTTCTAAAAAAGGTATTGGACAGGGCTGCCCAAGGCAGTAATGTATCTGCCCCTTAAACTCCCATTATTTCTGCCCACAGAGAGGCAGGGAGAACCTGAGGGCTTTGCTGAGCTTGAGTTTCTTCTTGCTGAGCTGGTTACCAGGGCAACAGAGAGAGCAATGGGATCTAACCAGAGGACTGGGGAAGAGGCAGAGGTGAAGAGGAAGCATCCTAACATTCCTTTTTCCTGCCAGTAACCCACCCCCAAGGTTGGTTGGCATTTTTTGTGAGACAGGAATATACAGTTACCCATCACTTGTGAGAAAGAAGACCTGGTATATAGTTACCCATCACCTGTGAGGCAGAGGGAAGATGTCCCAGTGACACCCACACCACCAGTGGAAAGCTTTGTGGAATGAAGAACGTTTCCAGCCCCACAATATCCAAATGCTCTTCCATATCAGGGTCACCTTTGTAAATTTCCATCCAAGGAAAGTTAATTCAAAACTGGTTATTTTTCTGTGTGTTCCAGTCTCAAATGAAAGGCAGCCCGAACTAGCTAGTCTTTGTTTTTCTTGTCTTTATCAGTACTAAGACTGGTAGCTGTCCTTCAGACTGTGGGCCTTGTACCATCCCCAACTCCAAGAGACAGGGCTTCTCTGTGTACACCTGGCTTGAACTCACAGAGATCCACTTGCCTCTGCCTCCCGAGTACCGGGATTAAAGACAAGCACCGCTATGGAGAGTTACCTTTCTTGGAAAGTAAAGATAGCACTAAAAACCAGTCATAGTGCCCCGCACTTTAAATCCTGCTCAGGAGGCAGAGGCTGGTGGATCTCTGTGAGTTCTAAGCCAGTCAGGATTACATAATGAGACAGGGTCTCAAATATATATATATATATAAACTGTTAAAATTTGTGTGGCAGTGAACATCTGAAATCCTAGCACCTGGGAAGTGGAGACGATAGGATCAGAAACTGAAGGGTTATCTTTAGTACAAGGTGAGTTAAGAGGCTAGCCTGGACAACATGAGCTCCTGGTCTGAAAAACAAAAAACAAACAAACCAATAAAAAAAGAGGGATGGAATGAGAAACTATTGGCAAGCACATTCAAAGTTGGGGCCTCACAGGGCTCCTCACCTCTGACCCCACATTTTACCGGGCTGAGCTGCTCAAATTATGACTGGATTCTGTAGGGAAATCAGTCTCTTTCTTCCCTCCAAACCAAGATGCATATAATAACTGCAACAGAGTCAAATCTATAGTCTAAATTTTATTATCTCCAAGTCACACTGCTGATCACAAATGTGCACCCTTGAAAACAGTGACAAACACACACATGGCGAAATCTTTGCAGTAAACACGGTGGACCAACAGACAACTGTCACAGTGTCTTAAGTCGGGAATCTGGGCATGCTGCCCACAGGCTTGAGGAAACACCTTCAGGTTTAAGGCAAAGGGAAGCCTATAAAAGGCACAACCACCAGCTACCCCTGGAAGAACCCCTTAGTTATTTCCTCCTTGGGGGTTAACCCCACCCTGACTCAAGAGTAGTTAGGCCAGCTGTAGGAGGAAGAACAAAAACAGACACATTACTAGGGAGAGGCAGCACCACCTTTCCCTCAGGTTCTGTAGGAACCCTGGCAGGCACAGCGCTGCAGTAACAGACTTCCACACAGGCACGGGGATGTGGTTCAGTGCCAAAGAGAGGACTGAAAGGAGGGAGAGCCTTTGCCCAGAAGGTAACTTGCTTCCTTAGGACTGAAGTCCAGGATTTTAAACCCTCTGTTTGCAAGTAGAGGAGCAGAATTTGGGGAAAGTAAGTAGTAACATCTAAACACACTTGTAGCAGGGAAGGCATGGAGAAGAACTGCAAAGACAAGGCAGACAGACTGCTGGATAGTATTTGTCTCTAGAGATGCATTGGTCCACAGCAACTGGGAAGGGGATGTAGAAGAAGGGATGTAAAGAAAAGAAGCAGGGCTCACTAATTCCACTTACCTCAAAGACAGCCCCGAGGACTCGCCATGCATTCCCCTAATCGTGCAGAGGATCTCACTCCACCCTCCCTTTTCATAAAAGCATCCAGTTTGTTCTTTCTCCACAACAGAGATTATACCTCTATGGAGGACTGAAACCCATCAGTATAGAGGTACTGAAGGAGGCTCAGATTTATAAGCCCAAACAAGGGATCCCGCTCACCCACTCTGAGTTCCCCTCTACAGTGGAACACTGTGTGCAGAGAGCTTCCATAGGGTTAGAGGAGTTAAGAGACTAATGAAGACCAATCACAAGAAAAAGGCCAGCTACTTTTATACTTGGTTGATACAGTCTCAATTTGTGGGAGTCAGAGAGGAGTCAAAAGGAACTCCAGAAAGGGTAGTAAACCAGAATGAACTTGTTTCATGTAAAGTCAGCGGGCGGAGCAGGGAAAAGGAGAAATAAACAAGAATATTAATTTAAAAAAGGTAAGTCGGGCTTTAAAAATGAACATTTAAACAAACAAGCAGGAAGGAACTTCCTTGGAAGCAGAAGACACTTGAATTTCTGGGGAGAAAGTAAACAACAGTGAGATGCAGGCTTCTGAAGTTAGACTCTGAAGCCTGGGCTGTCCAGTCTCTGCTCCCCTGAGTCCAGGCAGCTCAATTGAAGAGTGGAGGTTTCTTCTCTCTCTAGCAGGCCTGTCCTCAGAGAAGAGGGCCTCTTGTCCTCCAACTGTCGGCTGGCAGGGTCACCCCACATTTTTCTTCTCCTCCGAGTTTTCACCACTCCTGTTCTATTGAGAGTTAAAAAGAGAAGAAGTGCATGTCAGTGGACTTTGGGCATTTATATTAGCCTTCTCAGAAGGCCACATTTCTAAATAATGCGGTTTATTTGGCACCAAGGATCAAGTCTGAGATCTTGAACATGCTACACCTTCAGCTTCTAAATAATGTGTTTTAATGACCACAAAACAAAACAACAACAATAAAAATATCCTGGAGTCAGGTGTGGCAGCCCACACCTGTAATCTGAGCAGTCAGGGGTAGAAGCAGGAAGATGGAAAGTTTGAAGCTGGCTAGGGATATATAGTAAGATCTTTTTTCCTAAACAAAGACCATACTCCTCCAAAGCTCTGAAAAAGCCTCATACCCACTCTTCTAGAATCCCTAGCATTGGCTTCTTTGGCTATAACAACTTAAATTCAGATTTTTTTCTGCCCTTCATTAGTTTAGATTGGGCTCCTGTATTTTTATCGTTTAATTTCCAAAACAAAAGTCTGAAGGTAGGGATGGTTTCTCTTCAATTCTGCCCAATGCATTCATAAAACAATTTTCCTGAGCTATCTCACGACTGTAATGTATGGTGGTGAGAATTAGTTTGAGCGTCACGGTACACTGGGCACTTACTTTCTCACGATGTCACACTTAATTAGTTACATACTCGGCATTAACTGGAACCCCTGCTTACAACCTGAAATAAAAAAATTGTAATTTGTTATCATGTCATACAAAAAAAGACTTCCATTAGCCAGGCATGGTGGCAAATGTCTTCCAGCACTCCGGGAGGCAGAGGCTGGTGGATCTCTGAGTTCAAGGCCAGTCTGGTCTACAGATCAAGTTCCAGGACAGCCAGGGATACACAGAGAAACCCTGTCTTAAAATAAACAAGAAAAAAAAAAAAGACCTCCATATAAACATATTGTAAAAGGAAGAGAAACTCCTTAGAGAATCAGAGAAAGCCCACATGCTTAAAGTGTGGGAATGAGACTTACCTCAGGTGGAGGGGGCTTGATGGAGACTGGCTGGGGAGTCCTCCGGGGTGGGGAGGGTTTGGGCTGCACCTGCTGCTGGGCAGGGTTATAGTAAGTCACTCCTCCATATACCTGTGATGGAGCCTAGGACCCCATATGCCAGGACCCCATAAGCCAGGAGAAAAAAAAAAAGAATTAACCCAAATTAGGAGAAACAGAAAACATTTGCTAGTCACAAAAACAAAAAGATGGGGCTGGAGAGATGGCTCAGTGGTTAAGAGCATTACCTGCTCTACCAAAGGTCCTGAGTTCAATTCCCAGCACCCACATGGTGGCTCACAGCCATCTGTAATGAGATCTGGTGCCCTCTTCTGGCCTGCAGGCATACATGACAGCAGCATACTGTATGCGTAATCAAAAGAGAGAGAGAAAGAAAGAAAGAAAGAAAAAAAAAAGAAAGAAGGGGGCTGGAGAGATGGCTCAGTGGTTGAGAGCACTCACTGCTCTTCCAAAGGTCCTGAGTTCAATTCCCAGCAACCACATGGTGGCTCACAACCATCTGTAAGGAGGTCTGGCGCCCTCTTCTGGCCTTCAGGCATACAGACAGAGTGTTGTATACATAATAAATAAATAAATAAATATTTTTAAAAAAAAGAAAGAAAAAGAAAGAAGGAAGGAAGGAAGGAAGGAAAGAAAGAAAGAGAAAGAAAGGAGAAAACAGGTATGGTTCTCGTAACCACTTAGGAGTCAGAGACTGGAGGATCATATATATTCCCCATCAGTGACACCCTGCCTCAAAAATAAATAAATAGATAAATAAATAAATAAAAGAAAAACTACCAGGTGGTGGTGGCACACGCCTTTAATCCCAGCACTCGGGAGGCAGAGGCAGGCGGATCTCTGTAAGTTCGAGGCCAGCCTGGTCTACAAGAACTAGTTCCAGGACAGGCTCCAAAACTACAGAGAAACCTGTTTCGAAAAAAATCAAAAAGAAAAACTGACCCTGCCTCAAATAGACAGATAGATAGATAAATAAATAAAATGAAAAACCGAGACAAAAAACAAGGTCACACTTGGTAGTACAAACCCTTAACCACAGCACTGAGGAGGTGAGTCTCTGTGAATTTGAGATTAGCCTGGTCTATGTGGCAAGTTGCTAGGCCAATAAAGCCATATAAAAAAATGTAACACCAACAAAAAAATAAGAAGCAAAGATAGACATTACATAACCTGCATTTCCAGCTCCTGACCACCAGGGGGCATCCTAATGCCACACAGGAAAATCAGTGGCATTGAATTGTTCAAGACAGGGTTTCTCTGTAGCTTTGGAGCCTGACCTGGAACTCCTGCTGTAGACAGGCTGGCCTCAAACTCACAGAATTCAGAGATCCACTTGTCTCTTCCTCCTTCCTGAGTGCTGGGATTAAAGGCACGCGCCACCACTGCCCGGCTTGTAAAACTCTTTTAACATTTTCCCCCACCCCAATCCTGTGTGACATAAAGGATGTATACCTAGAACATTAGGCATCTTACCTGTGTGTTAGGATACAGATGAGGAGGAGGAGGAGGAGGAGGAGGTAATGCTCCTGGAGCATAAGGGTAACTGGGGTTACCAAAATTCATGACACCTGGAGCAGAGAAGTAAGTAGGAGCAAGCAACTGCTGGGGTGGAGGTTGTCCTGGAGACATGGACACTGGTGGCGGGTAAAGACCCGGATTGGGCAGAGGTGCTGGTGACTGATGGGGATGTAAACCTGAGCAAAGAAAGACAAACAAAAACTGTAAAAGAGGATACCACCTTTTACCACAGAATGCCTGAAATTAGACCACCAAGCATAACAGGTTAGACTGCAATCCTTAAGATGGACTTAAAATTGAGCCAGGGTGGTCAGCATCACTGGATAGCGTGACAGTGCTGGAAAGGTAGGGTTTGTAGAGTCCCCAACACAGATTCTTGCACACTATAAGCATACAAGAGGGATGCAAGCTTACCTGGGTGAGGAAGGTGCATTTCTGGCTGTACAATCATGCCCTGTGGAGGCAGTGGGGCAGGGCTGTCACCATGGGTATAAATTGGTCCCTGGAACTGCACTGTAAGATATATTGAGAGTCGTATAAACCACAAACCTTCATACCACATAAGCAACTCTTTCGGTCCTGCAGACCTTTGATATTCTAACTCTTCCATATGAAGAAAACAGCAACTAGACAACATGGGATAACCACTGTGAAGTAGAAGGCTGAGCACTTCATTCCCTTTACAGTGACAAGAAAGGTACCCAACAATAAGAAAGAACTCACATGGATCATAGTAATGGCCCTCCATGATGCTGATATGCACAGGAGGAGCAGGGGGCTCTGGCACAGGTCTCTGCCGCTGGGACGAATAACGTTTAGCTCGACCACCCTGGACACCCTGAGATAAAGAGATTTGGTTAAGACTCCAGAAGAAGCAGGGCAGTGGTGGTGCACGCCTTTAATCCCAGCACTCGGGAGGCATAGGCAGGCAGATATCCGTGAGTTCAAGGCCAGCCTGGTCTACAAAGCAAGTTAGTTCCAGGACAGCCAGGGTTGTGACATAGAGAAACCCTGTCTCGAAAAACCAAACTTCTATTGCCTGGCATGATAGCCTAAGCCTAAGAACTCAGGAATCAAAGTTTGAAGCCCATCTGAACTATATATGATATTCCAGGCCAGTCTGTTAAAGAATAAGAGACAAGAGACCATCTTGAACAAGAAAAAGAACTTATTGTGGTTTTTAATAGTGAACAAGTGTGACAGTCTCAATGAGTGATCCACATTTGAAAACTTTGTCCCCAGTTAGTGGAACTGTTTGAGAAAGATTAGGAGGTGTGTCACTAGGATGGACTTTGTGGTTTCAAAAGACTGGGCCATTCCAGGTGTGCTCTCTCTGCTTCTACTTTAGGATCAAATGTAAGCCCTCAGATGTTCCTGCTGCCATGTCTTTGATTTGCTATCACGGTCTCTAGCATTCTGGAACTGGAAGCCCAATGAAATGCATTCTTTTATAAGTTGCCTTGGTCATGTTAGTCTGTCACAGTAACTAAGGTCCAGGCATGGTGGTATACATCTTTCAGCTGGGAGGCTGAGACAGACAGATCTCCCTGAGTCCAAGGCTGGCCTATTCTACTTAGGGAGCTCCAAGCCTGCCAGAGCGAAATAGTGAGATTCTATCTCGGCACTTCTTTTTGACAGTATTGGAAGCTGAATCAAGGGTCTCATGCATTCTCTACCACAGAGTATATACAGTCCCAATCCTCCTTCTTCCCATTTTTGTACCATTTCTTCCATCCGGTTAAATGGAGGTGGAGGTCCTGCTCCCATATGGATGTGGTTGGGCATACCTGTAATATACCAAAAAAGTCACTGGTTGAATGCAGATGTATGTGAATAGGAATCAAAGGTACCACCAAGAAAATAATAAGCGCAGCTGGGCAGTGGTGGTGCATGCCATTAATCCCAGCACTTGGGAGGCAGACAAAACCCTGTCTTTAAAAACCAAAAGAAAAGAAAATAACAAAGGCATTCTTCTCTTCTTTTAAACTAGCACAATTCTGTTTAAAAATGTCTGCTGGGCCGGGCGGTGGTGGCGCACGCCTTTAATCCCAGCACTCGGGAGGCAGAGGCAGGCGGATCTCTGTGAGTTCGAGACCAGCCTGGTCTAAAAGAGCTAGTTCCAGGACAGGCTCCAAAACCACAGAGAAACCCTGTCTCAAAAAACCAAAAAAAAAAAAAAAAAATGTCTGCTGGTCACTCTTGCAGAGGAGGACCTGGGCTCCGTTCCCAGCGACCACATGGAAGCTTACAACCATCTATAGCACTAGTTCTAGGGGAATTCAATGCCCTTGCCTGTAGTGCACACACATCAACTTCAAGTGCACACACATACACATAAATTATTTTAAACTGTCTGCTTATTGTCAATGCTAGCATTTGAAAATGTGCTCCTGTTGCCCAACATCTTTATTATAGCAACAAAGTCCTTGAAAAAAGACTGGAAAATAAACTCAAGCTCAAATTTTTCCTACTAAATAAGGTTTTATATAGGAACTTTGGGAGGATAAAATAAGCACATTAGTAGATATACTATAAAGTGCAGAGCCAAATGTTTTCTAACAACACTAGCTATGAGGAAGACATTACATTCTTTTTTTTTAAATATATTTATTATGTATACAATATTCTGTCTGTGTGTATGCCTGAAGGCCAGAGGAGGACGTCAGACCTCATTACAGATGGTTGTGAACCACCATGTGGTTGCTGGGAATTGAACTCAGGACCTTTGGAAGAACAGTCAGTGCTCTTAACCGCCGAGCCATCTCTCCAGCCCCAAGACATTACATTCTTACTGTATAAAAATTACTTAGAATACAGACATGGCTCAATGGTTAAGAGCACTAGTGCTCTTAACCTTCTTGCAGAGGACCCAGGTTTGATTTCTAGCACTCAGTTGGTGATAGATAAGTAAATAAGATTGGGGTGGAGGGGTGGCGCATTCCTTTAATCCCAGCACTTGGGAGGCAGAGGCAGGCGGATCTCTGAGTTTGAGGCCAGCCTGTCTACAAAGCTAGTTCCAGAACATCCAGAGCAACATGGAGGAACCTAGTCTCAAAAAAACCTAAAAAATTAAAAAAAATTTTTTTTTTTTTATTTAAAAGAAATGTTTTATATACTCTCCCAAAGATAGTAAAGTATCAGTACAAAACGTTATACTTCTCTGTCCAGAGATCAACTAACTCTAGGATCATACTGCTTATACTAATTTCTGGTGCTCAAAAACCACATGTAAAAGCCCAGAGGCCTATGAGCTAAAACTGACCTAAAAGCTTCTTCCCTGATAACTAGCTTTTATGGTAACAAAAGACACCATGCAAGTTTCCAAAGGAAGGACGCAATCAACAATACCCAGGTAAAACATCTACAAAGCACAATGATAACCAGGGTGATAGATAACCCAAGAGTGCGGTGGTGGCACACAAAGCTTGGTGGTAACCAACAGCTCTCAGATTGGACTAAAGATCACTCAACAAGAGGGAAACCATGCCTGCTACTGGAAGCTTAGCCAAGGTAGAGAAGTCAGGGATCTTGGAGGAGAACCTACAACCACCATTTTACTAAATCAGCATAATCCCTAACTTCATTCTAAATATTTGTCCATGGACCCACAGATAAATGACCACCCATGGAGGAAACTTTTCTTTGCAACAGATGAAGACCATTACAAAAAACCACAATCAGTCAAAATGCAGTTTTGGAGCTCAGTCCCAACAGATACATCTATATAACAACTTCCACACCTAAGAATCAGGGATTGCTGAGGAAGTGGGGGGCAGAAAAAGTTTAAGAGCCAAAGGATCAGAGTTTCCTGAGAGATTGTATTTGTTGTAATAGGAGTGGCGGGCTGCATCCTGCCACCAGGCTAGTTTTACCCGGAATAATTACACAGAAACTGTATTTTTTTAAACACTGCCTGGCCCATTAGTTCCAGCCTCTTATTGGCTAGCTCTTACATATTGACCTAACCCATTTCTATAATCTGTGTAGCTCACAAGGTAGCTTACCAGGGAAGATCTTAACCTGCGGCTGCGTTGGGAGTGAGAATCATGGCGACTCTCTGATTTAGCTTCTTTCTCCCAGCATTCTGTTCTGTTTTCTCCGCCTACCTAAGGGTTGGCTTATCAAATGGACCTAGGCAGTTTCTTTATTAATAAGAAATCACTCCCACATCATGTATATTCTAGTATCCTCAGAAGCTACACCTGTAAATTCTCACAGACATGAGCTGAACAAGGACAACAACAGACATGCCTAAGTGGACAGTGAAAAAAACCTACCAGGCTTTACCACTATCTAAGGACCTATAAGCAACTAAAGAAATGCTGAGAGTAGGAGAGTCTTCTTTCTCCCAGGAAGAACACACCAACTGGTGAGCCAATACTCTTACTGTCAGCCCTAAAAACACACAAGTAACAACTAAGCAGGGTAATTATATATTTAGGAATATAAATGTATATACATATATGCAATGTAGCAAGTTAAAAAAAAGAGCTCATGAATTTCAAAGAGAGCAAGGAGGATATAGAAGGCTTTGAAAGGAGGAAAGGGGAAAATGATGTAATTATAATCTCAAAAACCAAAATAATTAAAATAAAATCACCTGTATCAAAGTAGAGTGCCAAAATTCCCAGTGCTCATCAAGATTTTCAATTTTTAAGTTTGGCCTAGAGGGCCAGAGAGATGGCTCACTGGTTAAGAGCAATGGCTGCTCCTGACCTGGGTTAAATCCCCAGCATCCATATGGCAACTCACAACCACCTATAATTCTATTCCCAAGGGATTTGATGCCTTCTTCTAGCCTCTGTGGGCACTTACACACATGGTGCACAGACGTGTGTAGGCAGAACACCTACACACAAAAATAAATAAAATCTCCCCTCGCCCCCCAAAAGGAAGTTTGGGTTACATTTCAAAAACTACATGATACCTGCTAGCTGCATGGCTTTTATTTTCTTTTCTGAGACAGGGTTTCTCTGTGTAACCCTGGCTTATCCTGGAGCTCACTCTGTAGACTAGGCTAGCATCAAAGTCAAGAGATCCACCTGCTTTTGCTCCCCTGAGTGTTGGGATTAAAGGTGTGCGCCACCACTTCTCAGTGCTATATGTGTTTTTAAAATTAACTAAAAATTCAATTCTTCCTTCTAGCCACATTTCAAATACCCCAAAGCACAGCATTATATATAGTTCTAATGTCTCTAGGAAACATGTAACACTGGCTCAAACAGTCTGAAGATGCTATCTATCTTAGGTCCCTCTTTGTGCAAGAGGAGAAAATGAATCTTGACGAAGGCGCTAAGGACTGATGGCCAACAGTGTGTGTACACAGTGGGACAGGCTAACCGGGAATCTACAAGACTGGCTCTGTGAAGGAAAGAGAGCTTTCTGTCAGACACTACATTGCTGAGAGGGAAGTCCCAATAACACAATAAAATCTAGACCCAGGCTGCAAGGCCTACCTCGAAGCTCCCGTGGTTGCAGGAATGAAGGCTGTCCTGGACTCCAGTTTTGTTCTGCTATATTTAGCTGTGCCACGTCTTGCTCCAGTCCACCTGTGGTAGAATCTACTGGAGTCTCCCAGTTCCCAGTCTTAGCAGCTGGAGGAGGAGTTGTTTCTGGGATTGTGGCTGCTGAAGTGAGCCCTTCAGATGGAGGAGGAACCTCCTCAGAAGCTTTGACTGCATCCCCAACTTTGGTCCGGGTCCTTCTTGCCCGGGAATAGGATTTCTTCTCAATGGGCCTGTCAGGAGCTGGTGGTACAGTGTCAGGAACAGCAGCTGGTGTCTCCAAGGCCGTCTCTTCTTTCTCAGGACTGCCAAGCAATGGAGCATCTGGTTCTGGAGATGGATCCCTCATAGGAGTCTGCTCCAGACGCCGCGACCGGTAATTAGCTTCATGCTTATGAGTCTCACCAGACCGGCCACCATGCTGCCCACCAACCTCCACAGGCCTAAAACTAGTACGACCTTCCTTGAAGCCCCCAGATCGGGAATAATTCCTGGATGTAGACATGCGGCCAGTACCTGCTGCATTCCTGTTAATAAATGTTCTTGGTGGTAGGGCGCCCCCAGGACCCTGGTGGCGATGGGACTTGTTTGATCGATCACCAATCCAGTTTGGATCTCTTTGTGGGGGACTTCCAAATCTGAAACAGTAAAATTGTAAAGAAAAATGTAAGAAAAGAGACCTCCACATATCTACACGGAGACTCAGGGAGTTGTGTCATTCCCATACTTACTTAGTCACTTAAAAGAAAGAAATGCATTTAGAAAAGCAGAAGAGTTTGAAAGATCAGTAATTTAGGCTCCTGAATTTCCTTACCGAGGTTTTCGGACTCTTCGGGGTTTGATGTCATCAGGATTGTGAGCGGATCGAATATCATAGCCATAAAGAGCAATGAGCTCCTGTCGGGACTTTGGGGCCTGTTCATCTTCACGGAACTTATCATGCTCCCAGCGGCCCTCATCCTTCCATAGCTTTCGCTGACGTCCCTTGGGTCTGGACCAAACCAAGCAGAGGTGTCTTGAGATAATTAGTACTTTAAAATTATCTCTCTACTAAAATGGTAGCCTATAAAAACTTTCTATCTCCAGAGTCACAGATTAAAGGCAGCAGAGGTGTAATAGTTTAGGATCTGGAGACAGATCACTCTGAATCTGGATCCCAGCTTCTTTACCATCAACAGTTCCCAAACATTTTCTATCTTTTTTTAAAAGACAGGGCCTCACCACGTAACTCCGACTGGCCTAGAAACTGCTATATGTAGACAAAGCTGGCCTTGACTCCACCTCTCTGAGATCCTGCCTCAGCCTCCCAAGAACTGGGATCAGGAGTCACACTACCACATCCACCTCTTGCTTGACAGGGTCTCACTAAGTAGGCCAAGCTGCACCCAAGCTTATAACCAAACTGCTTCAGACTCCTGGGTACTGGGACTACAAGTGCATGACACTATACCTAGCAACTAGTTAGCAAATTCTGCAAGCTTCACTTTCCTCACCTGTACAGGAGGAATAATAACACTTCTCTTAAAATGTTCTGAGTAGTAAAGGAAACGATATAGGTAAAGAAGTCATCGAAGAACCTGACACACACTAAGCACAAGCTAGCCAGTAGCAAGAATAGCGTAAGATGGCTGTTACCGGACTTCTTCTTCCTGAGTCTGTCCTCGAAGATCATGCTCAAAGAAGAGCCCTTTCCTGGGTATATAGGCTGGATTTTTCCGATCTTCATCATCATCCAAATGCTTAGGGCCTTTTTTACCCACTTTGTTCTCTACAGGCTCTGTGCTCTCCTGGAAGATAAAGGACTCCTTACTTTTCCAAGGAGCTGAGAGGCCCTATGCCAACCCCAAATGGAGGACTATGCTGCGTACTGACCTGTCCATCCCCACTTTGCCTCTCTCCAGTCACAGTGCCTTTAGTATCAGGCTTTTCTTCTCCCTTCTCTTTTGCTGAGGAATCAGCAGCATCATTTGCTTCTGATTTCAGCTCCACCTTGGAGTTCTCCTCTTCACTGTATTCTCCTTCTTCACCCTGAAAAAGTGTTTTTGTTAACTATGGGGATGAGATCTGAAGATAAGAAAACATTTCCTGGCAAACATTTACTACAGTGTAAGACTGAGAAGCAAACACTACAAGTATGGTGTGGCACATGTTCACAATCCCAGCAGTGGAGAGGAAGAGACACGAAGACCACGTGTTCAAGATCACTTTCAGCTCATATTAAGTTAGAGGCCATCCTGTGCTACATGAGATCCTGCCTCATAAAAACAAAAAACATGGACTAAGAGATATCTCAGTTGATAAAATGCTTGCCACAAAAGCATGAGGACCTAAGTCTAGCACCCATGTACAAAGCCAGACATGGTAGTATACACTTGCAATCCCAGAGCTCAAGAGACACAGGAGAATCTTGGGGCTTGTTGGCCAGCTGACCTGACTTAAATGATGAGTCTCTGGTCCTCCTAAGAAACCCTGTCTGAAAAAAATAAAAAAAGATAGCTCTAAGGAATGACACCTAAAGCTGTCCTCTGTCCTCCATACACATATGCACACACACTAAATAAAAAATAAAACAAACATTACAAGGGCTGAGGTTATTAACTCCATGGTACAGTATTTGCCTAGCATGGCAAGGATCTGAGATCAATTTCTAGCATACATACACTATGCCAATATTCTTCTTCTTCTTCTTTTTTTTTTTTTTGGTTTTTCGAAACAGGATTTCTCTGTATAGCTCTGACCATCCTGGAACTCACTGTGTAAACCAATCTGGCCTTGAACTCTCAGAGATCTGCTTGCCTCTGCCCCGAGTGCCGGGGTTAAAGGTGTGCAACACCACCACCTGGCCTAAGCCAATATCTTAAGCAAACGTCTAGAGAACAGGGTTCTTTAAAATAGACACAAGTGCAATATGCACATATGTCCTTAGAAATAGTGCTGTAGCACACAAGTAGGGAATTTTAACAATGGTATCTAAGGAAAGGAGTCAGGGGTTAGAGATGGAAGACTAACTTGATAGTGCCTTGCTCTCCTTTTCCAGTCTTTTTGTGAAGCTCTGGCTGTTCTAGAACTAGCTCTGTAGACCAAGCTGGCCTCAAACTCAGAGGATTACCTGCCTCTGTGTCTCAAGCACTGGGACTGAAGGCATATGCCACCACTGGCTCCTTTCCAAGTCTTAAACATACAGTGTTTAATAATAGTACTCTGTCTTAAGTTGAGAATTGAATGCCACGGCAAATGCTCACACATACATGTGCACACACAACAGAACCAACTGCTTTTAAAAAATGGATTAGGAGCCGGGCGGTAGTGGCGCATGCTTTTAATCCCAGCACTTGGGAGGCAGAGGCAGGTGGATCTCTGTGAGTTCAAGGCCAGCCTGGTCTACAAGAGCTAGTTCCAGGACAGGCTCTAAAGCTACAGAGAAACCCTGTCTCAAAAAACAAAAAAAAGGGGATTAAGAGTAGAAATTACCAATCTTTCTGATTATGTAGCTTCATTGAGGGGGCACACACCTAAAATCCCAGCAACTCAGGAAGTGGAGGTAAGAAGATTGAGAGTTCAACGCTAGCCATCACCTTAATATCCTATCTTAAAAAAACAAAATAAACAAAACAAAGTTCTTTTGAATCTAGGACCTCCAACTATCACCAGACTAAGAAAACATGAAGACAAATGTTTTCCATGGCTCCTGTGGTCAGAGGACAATTTGAGAGCCAGTTCTCTCCTTCCACATGTGGATTCCAGAAACTAAACTCAGGTTGGCAGGTTTTATGGCAAGTACTCTTACTCGCTGAGTAATCTCGGTCTCCATGCTCCCTCTTGTGGAGATAGGAATCGAATCCAGGGCCTGAGTATTTATAGATTTACTCTACCACTGAACTACAGCTCCAGCTTGTTTACAGTAATGACCTAACTTTCCTCCTCCTTACTATGAATCAAACCTCAGATCCTCAAACAGGCAAGACAGCACTAACTACTAAGTTATGTGCACTACAGGCCCAAGTCATACAAGTTTGTTGTTGTTTAGAGACAAGAGTCTCACCATGTAGCCCTGGCTGGTTTGAACTTGTTCTGTAGATCAATGGTTGCTTAGAACACAGAGATCTGCCTGCCTCTGCCTCCCAAGTGTTAGAATTAAAGGCATGTACTCCCATGCCCAGCTTCTAAAATTACATTTTTAAAAATATTTATTCATTCATGTGTATGATTGACCTTCTTCAAACACACGAGAAGGGGGAATCAGATCCCATTACAGAGCCACCATGTGATTGCTGGGAATAGAACTCAGGACCTCTGGAAGAGCAGCTAGTGCTTTTAACTGATGAGTCAATTCTCCAGCCCCTAGGATTGTATTTTTTATGTCTATGATAGGAGTACTGAATCTCCTACAGCACGAGATTCCAAGAGAAAACAAACACTATCCTATCTGGAAAATCTTAGAGAACCAGCTGCCATAGAAATGAAAATGAACAATGCATGAGTGCACTCTGAACAATTACTCCCTCATTACCACTCCCTTCTTTTCTAAGACAAGATCTTGCCATGTAGTTGGGGTTGGCCTCAAACCTGCCTCTCCCTCTTGGTGCTGGGATTAAATATGTGAGCCACCACACGTTTTTCCTTTTCCCTCTCTTAACACACAAGTTTGAATAATACAGATCCTGACAATGTTAGGTCTTCCCAGTTGGTGGTAGCGCACGCCTTTAATCCTAGCACTGGGGAGGCAGAGGCAGGCAGATCTCTGTGAGTTTGAAGGCAGCCAAAGCTGTGGCGGGAGTGGGGATATCATTCGGACACTAAAGTGGGAAAGAAATGAAGGTATGGCCAGCTCCACATAGGAAAAAGCAGTGACTTTAAAATATGGTCATACTCTCTTCTCATTCTCTCTAAATCTGATGCTTTGGAGACCTAACTGGATTACAGAGGCAAGTTTAAAGAAATGGGCTGAAGGGAAGGTGGTTTAGTCATATGTTAAACCTCTACCACCGATTGGATGTGTGCACACTGGTCTCTTGTTCTCCTACTGTACCTGGCACCTCACCTAAATCAGACTGCCTTCTCACTTCAGGCTAGCCTACCAGGACCTGGTCAAAGACACCATGTAACAGTCCTGACTAGGCTAGAAGCTTTCAGTGTTCTACCCTTTTTTTTTTTCAAATAAAGCTAAGCCTGCCTAGTTGACCTAGACAAACAAACCAATTAATTCCTCTTCCATTCTTTCTATTTCTTGTTGACACTCTAAGCCACTCCTCATCTGGATGTTTTGCGTAACAATTCTCAGAAAAAACATGGAGAACTAAAGGAGATTCACTACACCTGCACTGTGACAATCCAGTCTTTATCTACAGCTTAACAAGCACTCTTCCTTCTTCTCATGCTCTGCAATCATATTGTTTTCCTTCTATTTGTGGATCAGAGGATGGTAATCATTCAGTACTTTCCTTAATTCTAGGTTATGCAGCAGACAAACAAGAATTTCTGGTGTAGGTACACACTTCACTATGTTCCTCTACTCATATGCTCTCCGGATTTCAACCTTAAAAGAAACTTATTTAGTTATTTATTAAATTTCATTTATTATGTAGTGTTGTACCTGCATGTATGCCTGCATGCCAGAACAGGGCACTAAAAATGGTTGTGAGCCACCATGTGGTTGCTGGGAATTGAACTTACGACCTCTCTCTGGAAGAGCAGCTAGTGCTCTTATAGCCACTGAGCCATCTCTCCAGCTCTCGAGGTAACTTTTATGCAACATTCTCTTTAGGCTGTAATAGAATGTCAATGAGGAAATTTATATATTCCTATTGAGAAAGTAATTTTGGTGGGAGTAATGATACACACCTTTGATCCCAGTTTAGGGAGGCAGAAACAGGCAAATATGTGAATTTGAGCCTAGACTAGTCTATACATAGTGAGTTCCAGACCAACCAGGGCTACAAAGTGAGAGCCAATATTACACACAAACACAAAGAAAAAAACTAATTTTGTTAACTGGGCAAAAAGACTGAGGAGTGATGAGGAGACTTCAAATCAGACTCAAAACCTATAGTCCTTGTATGTTCCACCCCTACACTAATAAATATCAAAGATGTGTGTTCAAGTGTGTTGTGGAATATTATTTTAAGCTGTGTTACTTTGTCTGTCTAAAACACCTGATTGGTCTAATAAAGAACTGAATGGCCAACAGCAAGACAAGAGAGAGAAATAGGGAGGGCTGGCAGGCAGAGAGAATAAACAGAAGGAGAAATCTGGGGGGAAAAAAGATCTAAAAGCAAGAAAATCAAGGAGTGAGAAAAGAAGGGGCCAGCCACCCAGGCAGCCACAGAGTAAGAATGAAAGAAAAATATAAAGAAGAAAAGGAAAAGGCCCAGAGTCAAAAGGTAAATGGAATAATTTAAGAAAAGCTGGCTAGAAATAAGCCAAGCTAAAGTCAAGCTAGAGTCTCTGTGTGTGATTATTTGGGAGATGGGTGCTGGGACCCCAAAGAGTAAAGAGTAATAAAACAACCAATGACACAAGTGTCTGCAAAGGCTAGAAAAACATGTCAGTTCCCATGGAGCTAAAGTCACAGGTGGCTGTGAGATACCCCAAAGTGGGTCTGGGAACTGGGAACTGAACTCAGGTCCTCTGGAAGAACAGCAAGTGCTCTTAACTGCTAAGCTATCTCTCCAGCCCCTTATCTAATTTTAAATAAATTTTAAAGATTTTGTTTATTGGGAGAATGGAGAGATGCTCAGTGGTTAAGAGCACTGACTGCTTTTCTAGAGGACCAGGGTTTGATTCCCAGCACCCACATGGCAGCTCATAACTGTCTGTAAGTCAAGATCTGACACCTTCATATATACATACATACAGGCAAAACACCAGTGCACCTAAAATAAAGACAATTTTTTTTAAAAAAGGAATTTGTTTATTACTAATACACTAAAAGAGAATAAAGCACATTTTCTTCCAAGAGGTGTGACTGACTCACATCCAGATCAAGTGCTCCAGAGGTCTGTTTACTGCAGGGCTTGTCTCTTCAGTCATTGCTCACAAGTCTCTGAGAAATTCATGTATATGCAGGAATAGACATGAGGTCTGGCTCCATCTGCAACCATGTGTAAGGAGACTGATCCTCCTATATATAACAGAGCCCAGGTGGTGAGACCTCCTGGGATCTCCACATTGGGCCAAGCCTACTTCTTTTTCTTCTTTCCCGCAGGTGTCATCATTCTTACCCTCCTCTCCAGACAGGGTTTCTCTGTGTAGCTCTGATTGTCCTGGAACTCACTCTGTAGCCCAGGCTGGCCTTAAACTCACGGAGATCCGCCTGCCTCTGCTCCTGTGCTGAGATTAAAGGCGTGCGCCACCACCGCCTGGCTCAGGTCTCATTATTCTTTTTTTTTCGGTTTTTCAAGGCAGGGTTTCTCTGTAGCGTTGGAGCCTGCCCTGGAACTAGCTCTTGTAGAGGTCTCATCATTTTTTAGTTCACTTTACTTTTCTATAGACTCCAAGTAGTGTACAATGAAGTATGGTACCTGGTACTTTTTTTTTTTTAAGAGATAGCAACAAGTTTCTTTTTGAAAAGAAACAAGTTATAAATCTGCCAAGAATTCTACTATGAATGAGATAGTTTCCCTAATTTCTTTGAGAATCCACTGTCCTTTAGCTTATTTACATGGTGCGTTACACTCATTAATTTACTCATGTCACACCAACCTTGCACCTCTGGGAGAAAGACATTGTTCATGATGTATGATTCTTTGTTTTGATTTTTGTTTGTTTGTTTGTTTGTTTTTTTGAGACAGAGTTTCTCTATGTAGCTTTGGAGCCTGTCCTGAAACTTGCCCTGTAGACCAGGCTGACCTTAAACCCAGAGATCCTGAGGCTAGAGAGATGGCTTAGAGGTTAAGAGCATTGCCTGCTCTTCCAAAGGTCCTGAGTTCAATTCCCAGCAACCACATGGTGGCTCACAACCATCTGTAATGGGGTCTGGTGCCCTCTTCTGGCCTGCAGGCATACACACAGACAGAATATTGTACACACAATCAATCAATAAATCAATCAATCAATCAATAAATAAATATTTTGAAAAAACCCAGAGATCCTCCTGCCTCTGTTTCCCAAGTGCTGCGATTCAAGGCATGCACACCACTGCTTGGTTATGATATATGATCTTAATGTGTTCCTAAATTTGGTTTGCAAGTTTTTTTGCTGAAAACATCTGCATTTTCGTTCATCTGAGAAAATTGTTGTTTTTGTTATTATGTTTTTACCTGGTTGTTTTTTTTTTTTTTGGTTTTTTTTTTTTTTGGTTTTTCGAGACAGGGTTTCTCAATAGCTTTGGAGCCTGTCCTGGAACTCCCTTGGTAGACCAGGCTAGCCTCGAACTCACAGAGATCCGCCTGTCTCTGCCTCCCAAGTGCTGGGATTACAGGCGTGCGCCACCACCGCCCGGCTTTACCTGGTTTTGATACCAGGATAATACTGGCTTCATAGAATGAATCTGTCAGTCTTTCTTCTCTATTTTGTGGGACAAATAAAGGACTGGTAGATCTTCTTGAAAGTTTTGACAGAATTCAGCAGTGAATCCATTTGGTCCCAGGCTTTCCTTTATGGGGAGATATACTGGCTAGTTTTATGTCAACTTGGAATAATCTCAGAGAGCTGGAATAATCTGAGAGAGGGGAACCTCAATAAAGAAAATGCCTCCATAAGACTGGGCTATAGCCATGCCTGTAGAGCATTTTCTTAATTAAATGATTGATGTGGGGCCATTGCAGTTGGTGCCATCCCTGGTCCTAAGTTCTGTAAGAGAGCAGGCTGAGCAAGCTAGTAAGCAGCACTCTTCATGACCACTGTACCACCTCCTGCCTCCAGGTTCCTACCAGGCGTGAGTTCCTGCCTTGGCTTCCGGTTGTGGAATATTCCTCTACACTGTGTGAAGATGTGCCACTGTGATTGGTTTAATAAAGAGCTTAAAGGCCATTAGCTAGTCAGGAAGGGGCTAGTCGGGACTTCTAGGGACAAAGAGCTCTGGGAAGAAGTAGGAGTGGCCAGAGGACACAGAGGGAACATACATGTAGGAGGAGAGGTAAACGCCATGAGTTATGTGACAACACGTAGATGAATAGAAACGGGTTAAGTAATAAGAGCTATTCAGAAACAAGCCTAAGCTAAGGCTGAGCTTCCATAATTAATAATACGTTTCCATACCAATTTTTTGTGAGCTGGCGGCCCAAAGAAAAATCCAGCTATGGGATATGTGAGCCAAATAAACCCTTTCCTCCAATGTTGCTTCTTGTCATGGTTTTTAATCATAGCAATAGTAACCCTAAGACAGAACACTTGCATTATAGCCAAGAATTCTGTACTTTTTCCTCAGCAAATGCCTCATTTTCTCTGACATCTCCAATATCTCCAATATCCTGGGGTCTATATCTGTAATATCCACTGCAACTTAGACATTATTTTTGCGGCATCATGCACTAGCCTTCCAGAGCCTCAAAGTAGGGAATCCAACCCAGACACACACAGCCTGGCTTCAATGGCTTTCTTAAACCTTAGTGCAAGCCTCTGGTGAATCCCTCATTCTTGAAGCCTGCCCAACTCTATCTCTTAAGACAGAAGGCTTTCCTCCTATTTTACAAAGTAAAAACAAAGATGGAATACCAACTTCCTTTGTATGTACCTTCCCTTCTCACCTCCAAGTAATTACTAGTTAAGACAGTTTTGTCTAAGCAGGGCATGATGGGAAATACCATTACTCCCAGCTTTTATTTTCTCACATACTTTTTTTCCTTTCCCTTACTACTTATTCCTTCAGTTTTTAACTAAACTAGAGAGTCTCCCAACAAGTAAGAACGAAATCACCTTGACCTCAAAATATTCTCCTAGCTTTCCTTTCAATCAAAATTTTCTTTGTTCTTTTACTCATCACTTGGCTGAACCAAGTGTTCTCCCACTGAGCTCCAGCCCCTTCTGTATTTTCTTTTGTTTTATTTATTCATTCATTTTTGTTTTTAATTTGTTTTTTTTTTCTTCAAGACAGGGTATGTAGCCCTGGCTGTCCTAGAACTAGCTGTGTAGATGAGGGCATCCTCAAACTCAGAGATCCACCAGTATCTGCCTCTCAAGTGCTGGGATTAAAGGCGTGCACCACCAAACCTGGCCCCAATAACAATATATTTTTTTTTTTAAAAAAAAAGGTTTCTTGGACCATTCTGGGGGAAATGGAAGTAACACATTGTAGTGGTATTTTGTTTGTAATCTAATGAATAAAGCTTGCCTGAAGATCAGAGTGCACAACTAGGTCACTAGTTAGCCACAGAGGCCAGGTAGTAGTGGCACACACTTTTAATCCCAGCACTTAGGAGACTGAGGCAGAGGGGTCTCTGACTTCAAGACTACCCTGGGCTACACAAGATTTAATCTGTCTAAAAGAGAAACAGAGCTCACACAAAAATCACATACCTTTAATCTTTAATCCCAGCACAGGAGTGATATGGCTGGACAGAGAGAGGAATATAAGGGGGGGGAGGAGATAGGAGCTCAGATGCATCTGAGGATTAGTAGAGACAGGATTGCCCCTTCTTATCTGAGCATTGGTAGAACTCTCTAATGGCTGCCTACTCTGCTTCTCACCCTAATATATGACTCGAATTTTTATTATTACGAACAATTAGAATTTGTGCTATAACACATCTTTTTGATTGTTTTGTAATACTGGAGAGTGAATCCAGGGCCTTGAAAATACTTAACAGTTTACCACTGAGTTACAACCCCAACCCTTTTTCAATTTTTTTTTTTTTTCGAGACAGGGTTTATCTGTGTAACCCTGGTTGTCCTGGAACTTGCTCTGTAGAGCAGGCTGGCCTCAAACTCACAAAGATCTGCCTGCCTCTGCCTCCTGAGTGATGAATGAGCCACCACCACACGGCCCTTTACAAATTTTTATTCTGAAGCCCGGTATGAAGAATACGCTAAGGCAGAGAGGCAGGTGGATGTCTGTGAGTTCAGGGAAGGCTTGATCAACAAAGCAAATTCCAAACTAGCCAGTACACATAGATCCTGCCTCAAATTAAAAAAAATCTCTGTTGCCAGGCTGGCCTTTGTGATTCTCCTGCCTCACTCACCCTCTCAAGTATCTGAGATTACAGAAGAATACTACCTCGCCTAGCTTCAGCAACACAATTTATTTCTCTTCAAATTTCAACATGGAATGACAGCTTCTAGACAGCAAACCCCGAAGTTTTAGACAATATTTACAACAAAACTATGTTAACCAGCTATGTCTTAAACTTTCAACTCTAACTGTATAAACCAAAGCACCGACAGCCACAGATAGCACGTGCATAACACAGTTTAGGAGGAAGCAGAGATGTAAATGGACCAAGGGATAGGGAAACCCTGAAATAACCAATGGTCACTGACTGCTGAGCCCAGAAGCGGTTACCATGTAAAGTAAAAGTTATGGTACACTCTAAGGGTTACACTAACCCAGCTGCCAAAGCTCCTTCTAGAACATGAACAGCAAGAAGAGACTTACTGAGAAGAGAATCGAATCAATCAGCACAGGGAAGTTCTAGAACAAGCTGGGAAGAAGAAGAACGAAAACAAGAAACCTCAGAAAGCTTCCCTTATTCTTTTAACATCACAGAAAAATGGGAAGAGGGAGCTCTATGATGTTAGAAAAGGTACAGTACCCTAAGCCATGCTTTCTTCTAAAGGCTTAGGAAAAGCAAGTTTACATGAAAATGAATAGGTAACAGCTGGAGAGACATTTCAGCAGTTATGAGTACTTGTTGCTCTTGCAGAGGACCCAGGGTTAAATCCCAGGACTCACATAGTAACTCACAACCATCAATACTCAAATTCTAGGGGATCTGACTTACTTTGAGGGCACTACAAATACATGTGGTACACACACAAACATGTAAGGCGAAACATTCATACATAGAAAATAAATAAGTCTTAAAACAATTATGCCTTAAGTCTACCCTCCTTACGACCACTGTATAAATGGGGGGACTTTTAATACTCCCTCTCCACCTGCCCCACGGCACAATGTACCCAAAGAAAAAAGGTCTCCATTCAAGGACAGAAGCCTGTGGTTAAGAAAAAGAAGGTTCAGGCCAGCTAGGGCTGTAGACAAAGAGACCCTGTCTCAAAAATAAAGAATAAGTAAATAAAAACAACTGGGCATGCCTCCATTAGATTCTCTTTAGATTATCCTTGAGTAATTTTTTAAAAATATTTATTTATTATGTATACAATATTCTGTCTGTATGTCTGCAGGCCAGAAGAGGGCACCAGACCTCATTACAGATGGTTGTGAGCCACCATGTGGTTGCTGGGAATTGAACGCAGGACCTTTGGGAGAGCAAGCAATGCTCTTAACCACTGAGCCATCTCTCCAGCCCCTTTTGGTTTTGTTATTAATTTTTTTTCTTTCTTTCCTTTTTCTGGAAGGGTTTCACTATGTAGCTCTGGCTAGCCTGGAACTTGCTGAGTAGACCAAGCTGGCCTCAGACTCAGAGATCCACCTGTCTTTGCCTCCCACTACTGGGATTAAAAGTATGTACCACCATGCCCAGCTTTATCCTTCTTTTCATCAATAACCTCATCTAACTGCCTCATTCTGACTTGTCCTGAAGTCCTTTGCTGTGGCATCTACCAAGAAGCCCCTTAAAGCTTTTAGAAGTGTTCTCCAGGCTGAACTGCCAGCAACACTGAACTGCCTTTTCTACTGCAGCTGAGAGTCACATATACAGGGATTAAAACAACAACAGCAGCATTCCTACACAATAAAGGTATGCCACGGATATATCCTATCAAAAGTACAATTCACACACCTTTAATCCCAGCACTCGGGAGGCAGAGGCAGGTGGTTCTCTGTGAGTTCCCGACCACCCTGATTTACAGAGCAAGTTCCAGGACAGCCAAGGCTACATACACAGAGAAACTCTGAGCTAAAAAACCAAAAGAAAATATATTGCCTCCTTATGGTGGGTAGCAGTGGTGCATGCCTTTGACCCCAGCACTTGAGAGGCAGAAGTAGGGAGATCTCTATGAATTCGAGGCCAGCCTGACCTACAAAATGAGTTCAAGGACAGCCAAGGATACAGAGAAACAGTGTCTTATAAACTTAAGAAGAAATGGATTTGTTTGTTCTTAAAACATCCCAAACCTGGTTGAGGGTTGCTTAATGTTAGAACATCAGCCTCATAGGGGCAAGCCCTGCATTGGATCATGACAAATTAATTTATGTGCTGCTGAAGGGAGCATGCAAAACTAAACTTAAAAAGCCATCTAAAACTTAACCCACCACTCAATTCCTGAGTATTGTCTCTTTTTTAGTTATTAACACCATTAATCAATCTAGACACTGACTCCTTCTTTAGACCTCAAAATTTAATGGGGGCAGGGGTTCTATTAGTCCAATCAATATAAGCCTCACATTGGTCCACATCTTGCTATTTCACTAGCTGTCTAGGGAACCATAATCTCAATCCTTAGACTACCTTAGAAAAGATTTTTTAAGCTTTTTTTTAATTTAATAATTTATTTAACTATTTTACATGCATTAGTGTAAAAGTGTCAGATTCCCTGGAACTGGAGTTACAAATAGTTGTGAGCTGCCATGTGGGTGCTGGGAACTAAACCCAGGTCCTCTGGAAAAGCAGCCAGTACTCTTAATCACTGAGCCATCTATCTCTCCAGCCCCCTTAAACCCTTTTTTGGAGACAGAGTTTGCTATGAAGCCAAGGCTGACCTCGAACTCTTGATCCTTCCACTTTTGCCTTCAGAGTGAGCTGTGTATTATGACACCTAATTCCTAAGAAACTTTACTTTTATTTATTTTTGTTTTTTTGAGATAGGTTCCCCCCCCCAACATAAGAGCCCTGGCTCTCCTGGAACTAGCTCTTGTAGACCAGGCTGGCCTCGAAATCACAGAGATCCGCGTGTCTCTGCCTCCCATCTCTGCTGGAATTAAAGGCGTGCGCCACCACTGGCCAGCGTTTTTTCTTAAATGTCTAGTTTGTAGTCTTGCCTCGCCCTCAGTTGATGCTGTTTATTTAAACCTTCTGTGCAATTTCTTTCTGTGCTCTCAGAATTACACCCAAACTCCTTTATAAACAGGATGGTGAGCCACTATGAACTTACAATCAGGGGCTGGAGGCTCAGCAGTTAAAAACATTCACTGTTCTTGTAAACGAACTGGGTTCAGTTCCCACTACCCACATGGAAGCTCACAACCATCTGTACTCACAAACCTAATACACACATATAAATTCAGGCAAACCACACATATACATAAAATAAACAATCTTAAAAAAAAAGTTTTGGGCTGGAGAAGATGGCTCAGAGGTTAAGAGCACTGGCTGCTCTTCCAGAGGTTCTGAGTTCAATTCCCTGCACCCACATGGTGGCTCAAAACTACCTACAATGAGATCTGGTGCCCTATTCTAGCACGCAGGCAGACAGAACACTGTGTGTATATAATAAATAAGTAAATCTTTAAAAGAAAAAAAAGTTTCATTTTCTGTTTTTTTTTTCCTGACAGGGTAGTCTTGCTTATAGCCCAGGATGGCCCTGAACTTGAAACAATCTTCTTGCCCCTGCCTAAGTACTAGAATTTGAATAGTATGCCTGTACAGAAATGTGCACATATGTAAACATGCATGTGGAGCTCAACAAGAAGGCTAGACTGTGGCTTGCCTGCAAGCTCCAGAGATCTGTTTCTGCCTGTATTACACATGCCAACATACCCAACTTTTTACAGTGATCTAGGGATTGAATTCAGGCCCTCTTTACCAACTCTCCAGCCCTTATTTGAATTTATGTTTTGCTAAGTTGATTTCTGTGCCACAAGCTTTTGTTTTCTCAGTTTTTCTAGAGTACTGCTTTCTTCTACAGTAGGGATTTTGAAATGTTTACTACTACATCTCCCAAGATGTTAAGACAGTCAAAATTCTAGTAGATTTATAGGTTAAGGCTGAGGTAGTAGCCTCAATGGTAGAACCCTTTTCTGCATGCACCTACATGTAAGATCAAGCTCCAGAATCACAAAACAAACAAATCACGAAAGCTAACTAATGAAACAAACATATTTATAGAACAAATTCTTGACCCACAATCCAATTCTCCCCAAATATAACCCCATAGCTAAAATACAAAACTCAGGAGTCTGTTCGACAATTCTGGGACAGGTAATTCTAGGACAAAGTTATTCTGAAAGTATCTACAGTTATTTATCCAATCAAAACAAAACATGCTGTCTGCCTAGGGAAACACTCCCATAGACACCAAAAAGCCCTATCCATAAAATAAGGGATGGATTTTTTCCCCCATAAACTACACAGAATGGGGGGGGGGGTGTTTCCAAGTGGCTGTGTTTTCAACCTAGACAGTATAAAGTGAACAGTCAAACATCCCGTAAAGGACTTCAGCATCTTCTCATTCTCTGCCTCAGACAAGCACTTGTTCAGATGAGAATAAACCAACTAACACTGTGATCCAAAGCTTGAAGAGGCGTGGCTTCAAGTTGCTGTCATTAGCTTAACAAGATCGTCTCTTTTTTGTCTTTGTTTTTTGAGACAGGGTTTCTCTGTACAGGCCTGCGTCCTGAACTTGCTCCATAGATCAGGCTGTCCTTGAACTCACCGAGATCTGCCCAGCTGGGATTAAAGACTTGTGCCACCACTGCTCACCACCCCCCACCCCCTGCTTCTAACAGATTTTTAAAAGCATAAATGAAGAAACATAGGCATAGAAACATGTCAGGGAATTTTTGTACCACACAAACGTAGATTCTTAAAAAGACATTTTCTGACTTACACCATAAGGAAAAAGAATCTATCACACTCACTTCTGAATCTTCTGCACTTTCATAATCGGAAAGGACAGCTGAAAGGAAAACACAAACACGTGAAGGGGAGGCGTAAACAACAAACAGTGATTATAACTACATTCCTGACTGCTCACTTTGCATCAGGCTAAAATCCTCACTTAACTTAGGCAGCAACTTTTGAGGCACATAAAATGATGGCCTCTATTCATTTACTGATGGAGAAGTATATGGCATGGCTGACAAAAAGCTACGCGATTGGCAGGTGGTTCTCTGAGTACTCAACCTGTCACCTTCCAAAAAGGAACCAAAACAACCATGCTCGGAATCACTATGGTACAAAAAGCCACTCCTGGGCACACCTCCCGAAAAAACCAAAACCAAAACCAAAAAAAAACCCAACCAAACAAAAAAAAAAATCCTTAACAATCAGAGAGAAACCCAGTGTTAGAAATGCGTGGCCTCAGTTTATGTCCAAACACTCATCATGATAAATTAAAAACCACTCACCATCGCCTTCCATGCCATCTTCACTCTCCTGAGAGGAAGAAGATGACAAGGGTTAGAGGAGTCATTCCCAGACGTGGGGAGCCCACCCGCAAATAAATGTGAAGAACTGAAGACTCAACACAAACGGTCGACTAGGGATATGGAGAAAGGTAAATCGTTCTAAGTCACAATCAAGAAGGCCGATCCCCACACCTCCAGCCCCAGTCCTGTGTCAACACCCGCGCAGCACCGCCCGGGCTCGGAAGCCACCCATCTCTGGGGCTTGGGGTGGCTGCAGACTCGCAGCAGGACAACCTTCCCGTCTACCGGGAGGCCCGGTGTCTCGCAGCACCTCCACCCCGCCCCCTGCCGGGTCGCCGTCCGGCAAGCGCTCACTCACACACTCCGACTGCTCTGCGCTCTTGGCGCCCCCGCTCTCCACCCGCCGCAGATGCAGGCCCCCGCCGCGGCCGCCGCGCTGAGAAGGCAGCGAGCCACTACCGCCGCCTCCGGCGCTCCCACTGCAGCTGCCGCCGCCCCGCGCCGGAGAGCCGCTGTCGGAACCCGAAGCACCAGACTCTTCGTCCTCGGTGTCCTGGGAAGCGCGCTGCCGACGCCGGTCCGCCATCTTACGGAGAACGGCCACCGCTGGTCAGCTCCTTACGCACCACGCCCGCCGCTGAGGCTGCCGGGAGGCTCGAGAGCAGTCCCGGCATGCTTCGCGTCCGGCGCGGGCCGCCTCTCTTCCCGCGGGGCGGGGCCTGCGCCCTGCGGCACGTTTGCGGGAGCGCGAGATTACGTCTCCCGGTGATGTAAGGGGGCGTGGCTCGGCCCTGCTTTTCTCCTGTGCGGGCACAGGGCCTGGGGATTGGTCCCCTGCGGCTTCTCTGGGTGCTTTGCTCGGCCATCTTGAGCTTTCCTTGGGGAGGGCTTCGACTTGTTACAGCTCCAATGTGGCGCTGGAGCTGTCGCATGATTGTCGTTTTCCATTTCTCGTTTTCCCCTGAATTTTAGACGAAGCATTATGCTGTATGCCATCGCATGATAACACCACGAATCCAGGTGAAAAAGCCTTAGTTCTGTGTCAGATTTGCCAGCTCTTCACCTCAGCCTAAATTTAGGGGAAAGGAGAAACTGCAGTGGAGACACAACTAAATACTGTGGCGTTTTCTGTGTGTATTCAGATTTTTCTAACTCTGTGTCTACCCGACCCAGTTATCACATTTTTAGTAGTTCAGGTTGGTAGGACACTTAGGGGCCGGATCATCCTTGGCTACATAGGGATATTAGAAACCTAGTGTTTAAAATCCTGATGTGTTGTTATCTGACAGAAAATGCTTTGGGCATTTGTCAGCAATGAAAAAAAAAAAAACACCTCAGTACTGCTACCTCGAAACAGTTTGTAAACTAAATTATTAGTGCACATTGGTAATATACACCAAATCGCCATGTGGTAACAGGATTCTGAGCTGTTCTCATAAATAAGGACCCCATCGTTTACCAGACTCATACAGTAAGAGACCAGAAGGACTCATGTTTGCAGGGTCTGGTTCTCTCAACTGGAGAAAGGTGACCAAATGTATAACGCAGTTCAGCTCCCAAACCAACTGCCTTGATTCAAAATGGAGGACGCATGACTTAATAATATCCATCACAAGCTAAACCAATGAGTAGGACCGCCAGGGTAGTGTCTAAATAAGGAAAAGGATAGTCTGCCACTGTCCTTTAGTCCACTCTATCCCCCAGCCTGACCTCAGGCTGGTCTTTTCCCACTCCTCCCCAGGTGCTAGGATTACAGGTGTGCACCACCGCACCCTGCTTGGGTCAGCTTTCTTTTGAGACAGGGTCTCATGTAAGCTAAGCTGTCCTGGCTGTGAGAAGCAGCAGTAAGAACTGGATGTTGAGCATGAGCAGATGTCTGGGACAGTAGACATCTTACGAGAGGAACTGTGAGAGAAGGGACATCTTTTCCCATCACTCTAGTCACACAAGGACCAAGGGGTTCACGCTACAGTGAGGGTTTTCAATCACCCAGAAAAAGATGTGTGGAAGACACAGTTAAACAGATCTGGACCTCATTCGTCTGGTTTGTTATCCAGGAGAAGTGATGTATCAGACGTTGAGGACACGTGAGCTTTGTAATTTGCCATTTATGTAGAGAAGGGCTCAGGACAAAGGAGCGAAACATATAACTGTCCTCTGACACAAATGGATTGAGTCCCTTATTAAGAGGGGGAAGTAATATGTCATTCTATTTTATTTAAGGATAAATAACCTTTTATTTTCTAACCTTTCATATATATAAGTAGAATTTTTTAATGTTTGTTTCCCAACAAATCTAATAAATTGAGGCAAAAGTTCAAAAATTAACGGCCACAATAGTTTATTTACAATTGAACTCTTTATAAGATATTTACAAGACAGCCGACTTTACACATCAGAAATGGTATCAAAAGTATGAATTACAGCACAGACAACGATATGAAATGGGCATAAAACAACGCTGAGGTGGAGAGACAAGCATTTCTCTTTTAATTTATTAACACTAGCTTAAACTTTGTTAAAGAAAGAAATAAGGAACTATGTTTTAGAAGAACTGCAGGGCCTTACTTTCTGCTGAAGACTGAATTTCACAGTGCTGGATCCCATGCAGGGAAAAATAAGACTAATTTCCCCCACATTTGTAACACACTGTAATTTCACTCCTGGAACTTTGCTTCAACCTCCTTCTCAACAAACCTCAACATACGCAAACCAAAGGAAATCTAGGAGAGGACATCAAAAATAGTAGGCCCTCAGGGAAAGGAGAACCAAAGCAATAGAATCCACTTATGTCCTGCCAGATAGCACCTCATGGATTCCTCTCAGTCTAGCCAAAACAGGATCTGAGGACTCCTCTGTGAGAGGCTAGGTCTGCTAACCCATACCCAAAGTAGGAATCTGACAAATCACGGTAGCAAGAGGAAACTGAGAGGGATCAGAAACAAAGAAAAGAGGCAACTGATTGAGGTTATTCCTTTGGGAGGAGCACATTGTAAGGAAACATAACATAGGTCAGGGTAGGAGCACTAACCAGTTTGCCTCATTAAAAAAAACAAAAAACAGAAACACAAAAATCTGGCCCAATTTTTTTTAGATATATCCTCATCCTTAAGGTGTGAGATGAAAGCCTCTGTGGAACAAGTCCTCTTTCTCTCCACATCCTTGCCGCAATAGTTTACAGCAGCTTCCATTACAGAGAGACCACACTCCTAAGCAGATGGGGTTACAGGTGAAAACCCACAGCCACACACAAACACACACAAAAGAGAATTGAGAGCAGCAAGATCATCCAAGAATACTACATGTACTGCTGGAATAATTCCTTTCAAAATCAAACCCAGGGAGCACAGATAACATCTCAAAAAAAAAGCTTTAGCAGTGGGAGGCCCTGAGGAACTTTTCTTCTCTTCCCACAATGGCAATCCCATTCTCTCCTGCTCAGCTGATGGGCCAGCCACACACCCTCCATACCTTGGCTTCTCCTCTAAAAGTGCTAATAATCCGGGGACATACTCTCTTCAAGGATAAAAGCCCCTACCTTCTAGGAGATTAGACCCCTACTTGTTTTTATACAATAGTCCTGAAGACTAATGAAAGGCAATTCCTATATATATATGTATATATAAGACCAGAGGTCTCGACTCTATTTTCCTTCCAGATAGTTAACAGGGATCTTACACTGAGACCAAAGTGGCCTAGGAGTGCTGTCCTGATTTTTTTTCTTTTGGTAACAAAACAAAGGCAGGAGATAGTAACCAAGATGGTACATGTATAAATCTATTTTTTACAAAACGAACAGAGGTTCATTAGGTACAACTCTTTGTTTCAAGATGTAGACATTTGCCAGTCAAAGGAAGCATGTCTTTCTATACCCTCCCTCCCCCCCACACGTTTGGCTAATAGGATGAAACCCCACTAAGGAGTATTGAGAAGTGATGTGACGTAAGGACATCTGTACAAACGCTGGCGTGCCATCCCCAAATGACAACGTTTCTGTTTAGCACTGCAACTAGTTGGAAACTTACATCCCTGATCTCTTTTTCTAAACATTTTCTTTTTTGAGGGGTGGGGAAAGAACTTCAGTTACCCATTAATTAGGAAAGTGCTCAGCCACACACCTCTTTCCACCTCCTTTATCACAGCCTAGTTTTGAGAGAACCAACTTTCACACAATAGTCTTATTTCTTTCTCTATGAGGGTGACTTGCTTCATCTGTTATTCCTCCTTGGGTCCTAAAGCTTATGATAAGGTCTCTTTGTTTATTTTAGTGTAAAATCTACTACACCCAAACTGTTCAAAAGGCGCACCAGGGAAGCACAGGTCAGGGCAGGCACGGCTCCTACAAGACCGGGGTCACTCCATCTTCAACGTGGCTAATGAAGAGCCCTCGTACCCCTTTAACACAGGCAAGTGAGCAGAAGTGGCTCCTAAAACTCCCAAATCTACCGTCCTATATGATAAGTGCATGAGCTCATTTCCCCAAAAAGGAAAAAGAAGTCCCAATAACTCTCCGTAATTCAAAATAAGCCCAATGCAAGAGGTTTCTTTTGCTTGTTTTGTGAAGTCAGGGTGACGAAAACAAAACTAAAATGAAGGAGTATGGAAAGGCATTACCAGTGAGTAACACACATGAGGACATAGGTCACATATACAGGTCTCGGCCATTCTCTTGGAATGGCATGCTACAACTATCTGAAGACAGGGTTCTTGCCAGCACAGCTACTTCCTACACGTCCGGTGAGGTGTTTGCTTCTTCTGGATCTCTAACCTGCAACGGCTTCGTTCATCCAACCAGGGTAGCTCAAAGTTCCTGGCAAAAAAGAAAAAAAAAAAAAAGAGGACAGCAAAGTGAGAAGGTGGCACCAAAGCCTAGCAATGGTTAGTTGACCACTGAAGTGGCAAATCATCTACTTCTGACTTAAAAAGCATTCTACTTCCTGGCTTGTCAGGTCCCCATTTTATCTAGGCTTCCATGGAGTTTGAGAAAGAGGAATAAACTATTTGAAAAGGGAAAAACAAAAAAAAAAACCTTTATACTTACTGTGGAGTTAATTTTGGTAATGGTCGTCCAAATGCTACAACAGGCAAGAAGGGGGTAATCATCAAACTTTCAACTATGGAAGAAAATCATGAGACCGTGTTAGCAAGAGGTCAGAAATGTGTAACAACAACTACACCACTTCCAAAACACAGCCTACTCATCAGAACCAGCTGTGCTGAGATTTGTACCCCTTTTCCCTTGAAAAGCCTACAGTTGTAAATTTGTTCGCTTTATTTCGTGTTTATGGGTAGGGGTTTGTATATGTGAGTGCAGTGCCCTCTGAGGTCAGAAGAGGGCATCAGGTCCCATGCAACTGAAGTTACAAGCAGTTCTGAGCCACCCAATGTGAGTGCTGGAAACCAAACTCTGGTCTCTCCAAGAACAGAAGCACTCTTAACCACTAAGGCATCTTTCCAGCCCCAAAGTCTACATTTTTAGATACAACTTACCGTCATCTGGCTCAGGGAAAAATGAGGTAACCTCAGGCTCAGATTCCTGAATTCCTTTCTTTTTATACATTCTGAGCTGCAGTCGCTGTAAAATTCTTTGTTCCCTGATCCTCTGAATATCCCATCTGGGGAAAACCAGACAAAAAGAAACAAACCCAGCATTACTACTTAGCTAGAAATTGTCCTACAAAAGCAATTCACTCTCCGATGCCAGAAGACCCTTACTTAACTCCTCTCCCAGGATCAAGTGACTGACTACAGATTATGTGCTGGTGTTCCACACAAAACAGCACTGAGGGAGGGCATCTGAGGAAGGCCAACACGTGTATCTGCCTGTTAAGACAACTGCCCCACAGGAATGTCACGTGCCCTAAGACTCTCCCCGATATGGAAGTCTCAGTTCTGGGGCTCAGATGTTCCCAGGATGGAGGTCTAGTCCTTACCTTTTTCTTCTCTTCTCATCTAGCTCCAGTTTTGCATGCCTCTTTGAAAACACACTGTCGTCTAGGTTCTGGAAGAGGAACAGCAGGGGTAAGCTCCTTATGACCATGTTGAAATAACTCAGTTTTCAGGAGAATAGCATTTTTCACCTTCAGGTTCTAAAAATATCTGCGTTCCATAGATACATTATAAACCTTCTGGCTAAAGAATCAATAAAAGAAACTCCTGTCCTTACCCTGATTCTTTCCGAAATCCCAAATTTCAAATTTAATCCCCATAACTTTCCAGGATAAGTCATGCCAATTGCCTGTGTGAGGGTCATAAACTCTCCCTACCTCTATACCTTTTAAAAGTCTGAAATCAAAATAACCTTTTTCAATAATTAAGTAAGTTTGGAACATAAGATTGTGTTGCTGAGTGGCACAGCCTAACTTTTGTACTCAGTATGGAATCTACCTTAGTTTGGAACACCATTTCAATGCTGATTTTGAAAAATGACTTAATTACTCTAGAACCGACTTTTCTCATCCATAAGATGAAAAGCATAGAGTAAATAACCTCAAGTTCCTTTCTGGTCTTAAGAGTAGCTAAGTAGGGCTGGAAAGATGGCTCAGCGGTTAAGAGCATTGCCTGCTCTTCCAAAGGTCCTAAGTTCAATTCCCAGTAACCACATGGTGGTTCACAACCATCTGTAATGAGATCTGGTGCCCTCTTCTGACCTTCAGGCATACATGCAGACAAGATATTGTATACATAATAAATAAATAAATTTAAAAAAAAAGAGCACCAAGTGATATAGCTGGGACTATAGGTGCTGACCACAGGGCCAGTTGTACACCCTATATTCTATTGTTTCCAATTCTCTTCATTAACAGTTTTTGGTACTTACCTCCAAAATGTCTGAAGGATTTGGGTCCCTTAGAGGCTCTACTGAGTGGTCCCTCCAAGAAGGAACTGAAAAAAATATAGAAAAAGAAAAGAAAAAGAGGAGGGGTGGAACCACCCTTAAATCCAAAGTCACACAACTATACAACTATTCACTAGGACAAGCAGTCTCTCCCCAGATAAGACAGTTACCAAGTGATAGGAATCCATTCTATGGCCTCACCCAAAGCCATAGTCAGTGTCCTCGCTATGGTATAAAAGAACCTAAAATGCCATTGCAGTCTGTCAAACTCAGGACCTAAGCCAATACCTGACAATTCACATAATGGATGCTATTGAAGTTCCTGAAAAACAACTGAAATGCGTTGTCATCTGGACGCCTACGATAGTGTCAGCAAACACCAAGGACTCTCGCTCTTCCATATCCAACAGATAGAGAATGGCGCTCCCAACCAGCCACCATCCCACCAATTCCCACCCAGGCCCAGCCGGCAATTCCTAATCTACTCACCAGCCAAGACTGAAGTTTCGCCTGCAACACTTGATGGCATCAGACACCCTAAATAATGCAGGAAAGAAGAATCATCTCAGTGTAAAAAGAAAAAAGCCCATACCCAGAGCGGAGGAGAGGAGCGTCACTCATGTTCTCACTAGGAGGCCATTTTGGTTTTTGAGCTGTTCTTTTGAGAATTTCTCTCTGGGGAAGGGGAAGAGGGAACAACAGACAAAAGAAAAGAAAATAAGCCCACCACTTTTTTTTTTACACTGAGACGACTTCTTTTCTTCATTATTTAGGGTGGTTTCCCTGCAACAGTTGATGGCCAAGGATATCAAACCTTAAACTCAGAACATGGCAGGTGAGTAAAAGTTGACCCTATTTTTCAAATAAATAGATCAGTGTTCTCAGAACTTACATATGTAGTCTTCTTAAACAGTTTCCTCCTCCCTCCACACAAACTACCTTGCTGGTGCAGCCTGAACAACATGCACAAAGACTTTGGCTTTCTTAGGATAAGTCATTGAGACTTCCACTTGAGATAGGGGCATCATAAGATAAGGGTTCACACATTGATGCGTAACTCAGGCTCCTCAAGAGACTGGGATCTCCCAATCACATTCCCTCATGTTGTTATGCCCACAATCTCAGATGTGTTTGGGACTTGTTCTACTAGAGTAGACAGGGTTTTCAAAAACAGCCAGTCACACAGAAGAACTCCAGACCAAGCCATTTCCTAATTCCGGATGGGAAGTTGCTTCACGGTTTCTCCTAAATTGTTACACAGCATTGCTGTAGCAGCAAAATTTAACTATTAAGATGAACCTGTTCAACTGACTGAAACAACAAAAGTATCTGAATCTAGAGCAGAACCCTGGTCTGTCTCGTGTACTCAAGTGTGAGGCCTAATGAAGGTTAGGTCATTGGTCTGTCTTCCCCACAACAGCCAAACAAAGCCTGGAGACTGCTCACATCTTGTTTGGAATGGATTCCCATCCCCATTCCTGCTATAGTAAGGCACAGGGTAGAAACTTAGGTCTGAGGCTCTGCCTAAGAAAGGTTTCCCCACCATTACCCAAGAGCACCCACAGTAACTATCATAGACTAATACGACACAATTGAAGACACATCACAGTTACTGGTTCATATAAAAGGTAGGGATCATCTCTGGTGGAAGCCATTAAGAAAATAAACAGGAATAAAGACCAAGTTCCCAAACCCCACCCCCTCCCCAAGCAGCTCAGATATCCCAAGATAGTCCTTATTGTTTGAAAAATAGTTTGTAGACCATTTTATTTAAATATATCAACAACCAATGGGCTACTGCAATCCACGTCAACTCTTTGCATCTCAGAACCTTGTGAAGTGTAGTAAGGTAAATAAGACTGTTGGCCTTTGGCAGATCCCTCCTGCCCGCGGACCGGGACATAGAGATACAGATAAATGTTTGTGTAGTTAGAGAACGGAGGCCCAGGTGAAATTCCCCACCCCAAGCTGACTCCCCAATCAAAAATTACCATTGGCCCCTGAGAACACCCAAAGACCACCCTCCCAGGTTTCACACAACATCAATGCAGGAACAGTCGTGCACGGCAAAGTGTAAGTTCTATGCATTTCATAGCACAGAAAACCCTTCTTTCAGAGGGCATGCAAGTTGCCGGAGATTACACCCCCAAGTCTGGTGCTCTTGTGATGAGCAACTTACTGGCAAACACATCTCCCAGTGTTGTAAGCAGACACATACATTGAGCACATTTTGCTGTAATTCCATCTATTTGCAATGCCTGCACAGTGTCTGTCTCTGGCTGTTAACTTACTCATTCTTGACAGAACTCTGCTTTATTGATTGCACTTTTTAAAAAATGCCAAAGGCATTTCACACTTGTTAGCTTGACCGCCACCACTAGGGTATAAGAGCAAGTGTTCTCTATGCCTTACTTGCTACAGTCTCCTCCTTCTTTGGAGAGGATTCCCGTAATGGTAACGGTGATGGGGGAGGCTGGTGCCAACGACACAAATACATTTCTGTGGTGGAAAGGTACGGCAAATCTTCCATCTCACTTGAGAAGGTTTTCTCCTTGGGGTGGGCGCTGGGTCCCTTTTGGGGAGTGGAGAGTCTTGGTGGGGTATCCACTGAAGACCGGGGCTTTTCTGGGGTTTCTTGGCTCCTCAATTCACGTTTACAAACAGTTTCTGATAAGGAACCACAGGGTTCCTCTTTAATGGGAGAGTGCTTAGGAGTTTTTGTTTTGACTTTTGAAAATTCAGGAGCCAGCTTTTTAACAGGAGTCTTTCTTTCTGTATTTCCAAATTGGGTTTTCCTATTAGGTAGGAAAGAAAATGTTATAAAATTAATTGACTTTTGAATAAAATTTGAGATTAAAATATATTTGAAAGCAAGAGCAGTATCCAGGTACCTAAACATCTACTGTTCATTTGGAAGACAAGGGCTGTAAGTGTCATGCTTGAAAGTATACACAACAGGCCTTTGGTAAACGATCAAGCATCTATGTTTAAGAATATCTGGGTCAGGTGGTGGCAGCGCACGCCTTAATCCCAGCACTCGGGAGGCAGAGGAAGGCAGATCTCTGAGTTTGAGGTCAGCTTGGTCTACAGAGCGAGTTCCAGGACAGCCAGGGCTACACGGAGAAACCCTGTCTAGAAAAAGAAGTATCTAACTCTCTACTCTCCAGGAGAGTCAATAGGGTGACACCACTCTTTACCCATTCTCTTTAAGATATAGCTGCATGTGTATTTAGTACTGTGACAAAAAAATGTTTTAAGACAATTTCTCAACATCACAGAAACCTGGGGGGGGGGGTGTTGTTTCCCAGGCTGGCCTTGAACTCACAATAATCCGCTTGCCTCAGCATCCTAAGTGCTGTGATTACAGGTGTGAGCCATAAGAGACTTCTCGATTCAGGCTATAGTTACTATAAAGCCATTCCTACCCACTCAGGCAAGAACTCCTTGTCTTATTCAGATAGTTGGAATAAAGTTATCAGCACACCTTTTGTGTCCCTTTCCACTCCGTCCACATGAGAAAGGCTTGGAAGGCAGAGCCTGGGATGTCTCGCAAAGCTCCGGCTGGCGCTCCAGTTTAATTTTCTCAGACAACTCTATTTCCTCTCTCTCTTCAGTTTCATAGCCCTGAAACAGCTTGTGCCTTTCTTTCTCGTTATCCCTCTTTACCAACTGCATCCGCCTTTCCATACGTTCAATCCGAGCAAGGAGCTAAAAGAAAGTGACAAGATGCAGACTTACACACAGAAGTTAAACCTAAGTACTTAGCCCCATTTGGGACTCAGCAATCTTCTGCATGTTGCCATGGACTTTACTTTGAATTGGCAGACATGAATCTGCTTTTCTTAAAACCAATAAAGGCAAAAGACAATTGTAGGAGTTAGTCTGGATGGTAAGCGACATGGGGCAACTCTAAGCTCACTCTTCTGAAAGAAGATCCTCTTCACTGGGCGGGGCCAGTGTGCCCTTTAATAACAAGGCCTCTGCTACAGCCAGCCCTCAAGTTAACCTTATATATGTTCTTCACTGTTGTATGTGATGCTAGGGACAGAACCAGGGTCTCTGAGCACCACTGAGCTACATTCTCAGCCCTGTGTTCTTTTCAAGTGTCACAACGTTATCCAAATTCTATCTGTTCTATGTTTACTCCAGAACTCCAGACATGATGGAATGTTCAAATAGTACAGTAAGAAGGAGTCAGGAGCACAGGGTGTTTACTAGGGATAGCAGTATTACATCAAAATGTTCTGTATGCATAGCTGAGGGAGTACTTCTAAAACACACTACATTGGAAGGAATTATAATAGATAGATACCACTAATATAATACCAACAAATATGACATACATATTATACTTTGCATTTGAGCCAGCAAAAGTAACTTATCTAAGTATTTATTAAAATTACTTTCGGGCTGGAGAGATGGCTCAGTGGTTAAGAGCATTGCCTGCTCTTCCAAAGGTCCTGAGTTCAATTCCCAGCAACCACATGGTGGCTTACAACCATCTGTAATGAGGTCTGGTGCCCTCTTCTGGCCTGCAGGCATACACGCAGACAGAATATGTATACATAATAAATAAATTTAAAAAAAAAAAAAATAAAAAAAAAATAAAATTACTTTCATTCTAATTAAAGAGAACCACAAATATCAAACAAAATGGAAGTCTATTGTCATGAGAAACTTCCCATTAACTCAGTTTTGACAAAAAGGTGCTACTTACACCATACTATAAGAATTTTGCCTGCGTTTGACAGTGATATTAATGCTGCCTTTATTACATCCATTGCATAGATTTCAGAAGAGGCCAAACAATAACTGGAATAAGAGAAACAGACTTAAGCAATGCTAAGACCACTGCAGCACATAAGAGAAGCAGTGAAAGCAAAGTACTTTATCCTTAACTCACCCCACTTTCTCCTACCTTGAAAAGCCTATAAAGGGGACATTACTTCAGGAACTCAGCAAAAATCTCCACCATCAGCAGTGTCCCCCTAGTTAGCCATTCTCTCATGTCGTCTTCTGTTCTGATTCACAGCCTTAGCATTATTTAACCTTGTTTGTGGGTGACACAGTCTTGGTTTCTTCTTTACTGGTCTCTCCCCCCCCCCCCATGGAAGGAAGGGTGTGATGTGCTGTAACTACAGGACCATCACACCCCTAGACTGCAGTGTCCTAGCTGAGCAGTGCCACCTCCATGTTGAGGAACTTCCACAATCCACACTGAGTTTCCATGAGACCTGCCTCATCTCCCACTCCACCTTGTAGAATGCAATCTCCAATCAGGGACTGATTCATTTAGAAAACAAACAAAATGAGGAATTCTGCTCCCATGCTCAGCCTTAAAAGAGAGCTGCAGCCTGAACACAACTGTAGAAACCATGTTTATTCTTAGGCGGCTGAAGGTATGCTGCACAGCAATACCCACCACACCAGTTTCCCTGTGTGTGAGGGAGTGTGCTTAACATGGAGGTGCCCAAGACTGCTGAGCAGTGAGAACAAGCCTTCGAAGTACAAAGAAATAACAAACGACTTCTCCACTACCTAAAGATTCTAAAGCCGGTCTGGGAGGTGAAGGATCTGCTGAATACATTGAATAAGCTCATGTCTCAAAATCTTCAAGCTTATTCAAGAGACTCGGTCAGTGGGTCATGATTTATAACTCAGGTATCTACTAAAAAACTACCTGAAATCAAAGGCAGTGATTCCCATTTAGAAAACACCATTTAGGAAAGCTAAACTAAGACTCCATGTAACCCATCTTTTACCCTCTACCGACTAACAGACCTACGACGACCCTCGTGTCTAAAGATGCTGCAGCACTGGCCGAAGCAACAGCTGTTATGTCCCCGTCCTCTACAGTGCATTTCCAGCGCAACAGCTCTTTAACCCCTTCTATGCAGCCGTCACATCTGCACCCCACCCTATCATTTTAACCCCTCATAAATCGGTCTTTGCCCACTCTAAACGGCTTTCCCACAAGTCTGGGACTGTCATTTTAAATTAACCCTTTGGCTACCGAAGCCTCCTCCACCACACACACACACACACACACACACACACACACACACACTGAATGCCGCCCTTTAACCCTTTCCCTCCGCCCCAACGTGTCAGTGAGCCAGGCTCCTAACCACCCAGCATCTAAAGCACTCCTTCGCTGGTGGCCAACTTCCTCTAACCCTAACCAAGCGGGGACCTCTGCCTCCTACAGCCCCCCTTCTCCCGAGCATGCGCACAACGCGCTCCCCATCCCTGATGCAGATTAACCCATCCCGTACCGTGTCTCTCTCGGACTTCAGCTCCTCGATCTCTTTTTCCTTGGCCTGCAGCTGCTGCTGCTGCTGCTCGATGAGGTCCAATTGCAGCAGAAGGATCTGTTTGAGGCAGGCGGCCTGACTGGAGGCTCCCGAGCCGCCGCCACCCCCGAGAGGGCTCTTCCTCATACTCTTCCATCTGCCCTCGCTGGCCGCCAGGGTCCCGGCAGTGGCGGTGGGCGCGAGGGGTGGCGGCCCGGGCAGAGGTAGTGGTGGGGGTCCCGCCGGGTCCGAGGCGGTGGCAGCCGGGGGAGCCGCCCCACCCTTGTCCCCAGCCCAGGGCGTAGGCTCTTTGGCCGCCGCCACGAGAGAGCCCGTCTGAATGGGCAGCACCGCCTGATACTTGGGCCGGGGGCTGCAGCCGGCGCCGGCTGCGACTGGCTCCCCGCCGATGCCGGCTTGTTTGGTAGCTGGGGGCGGACAGGGCAAGGGCACCGAACCGCCCCAGCTCTCTTCCTGCTGCCCGGGGGCCGCCCCGGCCGGGAGTAACAAACCCCGGCCCTTGCCGCCGCAGCCGGCTGGAGAGGGCGCGGGACTCCCGCCCTGGGAGGAGGCCAGCGGGGGCCCCGGCTCCTTGAGCTTACGATGCCGGGGGAGGAAGTGGGCTTCGGCTGCCCCGGACTCGTCCTCGGGCCCGCCCAGCGCCGCAGCCCGCTCGTAGTCCAGTCGCTGCTCGGGGTTGCCGCCGGCAGGAGCCGCGGCTGCCTTGAACACTGCGGATCTCATGGTCATAGTGGTCCGGAGCGGCGCGGGGGACCGAGACGGAGGAGGGGGTGGGGAAGGGGCGAGGTGCGGGGGGTCGAGGACGGAGGAGGGGGAGGGGAGTTTGGCGGGCTTGTCTCAGCAGAGCGGCCGCAGGCCTCCGCTAACGCGGCTTCTCCGAGGCCCGGGCGCCATCCCGCCGGCGAGCGGAGAAGTGGAGGCCGCGGCTGAGGCCCGCCGCCGACCCATGGGGGCCTCGCCGCCGCCTCTGCTGCCGCCACCGTCGCCTTCGCCGCAGAGGCAGGAGCTCGCACCCAGCCGCCCCCGAGCTCATCCCCGGAGCTCGCTTCGGCCCCCCCTGGCCCGGCCGGGCCCGCCTCGTCTCCCCACCCCGCACCCCCCCTTCCCCGCCCCGGCCCCCCGCCCCGGAGCTCGCCTCAGCCGCCCCGAGCCTCCATTTCCCCCCCTCCGCTCCTCCTCAGGAGGGGGGTGGGAGGGACGGGTCCGCCCAGAACCCTCCTACTCCGGGAGGGGGGTCTGCCGCCTCCCCCGGGGGTCTCCGCGGCTCCGGCTCCCCCTCCCCCACAGTCACCCCCAGCGCCTCAGCGTTTCCCTTTAAAAAAAACGGAGCCGCCGCTGCAGCCGCCGCTGACCGGAGCGCGCATGCGCCGAGAGGGCAGCGGGCGGGAGCGAACCGGGAGCCGAGAGGAGGGGAGGCGGGTAGCGCTATTGTGAAAGGGGCCGCGGCCACGAGGGGGAGGGGATCGGGGCGCGGGGGCCCACGAGGGGAGGCCGGGGACGAGGGCGAGCACGCTGGAGCGGGCGAAGGTGGGCCGGGGCGGGAAAGAAGGGCGAGGGCGGCCGCTGGTGGCTGGGGAATGCGGAGGATCCCCGGAAAAGCCAAGCGCGAGAGAAAGGGGTTGGGAGGAAGGAAGGAGGGACGGGCGCCCGCCCCTCGCGGTCGCCTACCGACCGCTCTGCTGAGCCTGCCTGCGTTGAGTGGCCCTTCCCGGGCCGCCTGGCAACGCGCCTGGCCCACGCCGGAGCCCCATGCACCTTCCGGACCAGCCCCGACCCCGGCTCCCCTTGGAGCGGTGGAAGGTAAAGCTTCCACCCCGTAGGCTCCATGGCGGTCCCACGCGGGTTGGGAAAGAAACGAAGTTCTTTGTCTCTAAGGGGTCCAGCACACACATGGAGGGACCTCTGGTTCTAGAAGCAGCAAAATAGATGATGTCTGCTGCCCAGGGAGTTTTTACCACAACCTTCTTGGGATTTGGGGTGAAGTTATGCCAACTACCAATAGTTCTTTCTCAACAGCCATGTCCTCAGACTTAAGCTATTGCTAGAATCTTCTACAAGAAGGCGCAGGAAATATGTGAAGATTGCTTGTATTGGGACTAGGCGTTCTTTAGGGCCTTCAGTTTGAGCACTTCTTCCCATTTCTCAGGTTCATAGTGTCTATGTGTGTGCCGTCATTTTCCAAGCAAGTTTGGCCACCAACTCCTCGCACATTTCCCTATGGAAAAACTTGTAAATTAATTGGTTGCTTTTCTGTCTGAAGGGCACTACTGAAAAAATTTTATGGAGGTAACCGGGTGTAGTGGCGCATGCCATTAATCCCAGCACCTCGGGAGGCAGAGGCAGGAGAATTTCTGTGAGTTTGAGGCCAGCTCTACATAATCGAGTTCCAGGACAGGCAGTGCTACATGGAGAGAGACCTTATCTCCAAAACTAACTAAATCGTGCAGGGATGGAGAGGACATCTGGCCCAGTGTGAAAGCTTCCAGTTAGAGACTCCTCTGCTTTGCAGGCTCTGAAGCAAGACACACTGAAAGCTTGGAAATGGCTGTGAAAGTCCAGAGTCCCAGCCCTCTTTCCTTCAGACTGGCCGCAGATCCTCCAGGAAGTCCTGGAAAGTTTGGAGAATGTGGTCTTTTTCATTATGAATACTCCACACCATCTCACTCTTAATTCACATACACTGAAACCTCCCAGATTTGTAGCCTGTTGGGCTCTTACTCCAAAATCACATCTCCAAGTGTCTAGGCTATGTCCAACTGGGTGTCTAATATGCATTTCAAAGTCAAGCTTTTGACTGCCACCTAAGTCCCTCTTCCCCATACCCGGTAAGTCAGTCCATCTCTCTTTCAAAATACAAATAAAAAATAATACACTTCAGCATCATCTCCACAACTTCCACTGTGATTTAAGCTGTGGTCTTTACTTTTTATTTATTGATGATTTATTGGAAGTAGCCTCAGTTTCAACCTTTGCCTAAGCCTGTCCTGGGCACCGACAGTCATCCTGATAAGATATAAAACGATAGTCGTTCTCTAGTCTGAACCCTCATGGCTTCCTCTCTCACTTGGTAAAGCAGTCGCTGACCAGCCTGAAGAATCTGGCCTGCACCCTGCTGCGGGCTTCTCTCCTCTCCTGCCAGATTCACCTGTGTGTCTGCTCAGGTTCCATGCTGTTCCCTCTGCCTGGGCCTCCTTGGGCCCTCACATGACTTCCTCGTGTCCTATGGCTTTTTGCTAAATGTCATCTTTTAAGTGCTTTCTTTGCTGACCTTTACTCTTTTCTGCAGGACTTATCACCATTTAACACATAATCTGCCCTGCATTTTCCTCAACAGCTAACATATGAACCTCATAGATCGTGCACTGTATGTCTCTAGACCCATACCAGTTACAAAGTAGACTCTTTATGTAAGCCAGCTTGAAGACTGCTAGCCTGGGTGGGAGGCGATGAGTAGCTAATCTAGGACCCAGCGGTATAGAGACAGGCAGAGAAACCACTGGTAGGAGAGCGAGCGGAGTGCCAGGCTTGTGGCAAAGACCAGTGATCCCAGCTATTCCGGGAGACTTAGGTAGTACCATCCCAAGTGCAAGGCTCCCCAGGTCACAGAGTGACAGATCTGTGCTGTGGTTCAGGGGTAGAGTGCTTTTGGCTTACGTAGCAGCCACAAAGTCCTAGGTTCAGTCCTCGGTATCACTTCAGAAGGACTGGTGAGATGGCTCAAAGGGTAAGGGAAATTGCCACCAAGCCCCAGGACCTGGGTTGGATCCCTGGAACTCAGTGGAAGGAGAGACACAAGTTGTCCTCTGACCTCCACCTTCACAGTGAGGGCACACATGGCCAAACATGAATAAATGTAATACAAATTCATAAAGAGAAGCCAAGGCTGGAGCATGAAACTACAAGAAGCAATCAGAAAGCTGGTGAGCTGGTTCAGCAGGCACAGGTGCTTGCCCTGCAAGCCTGGCCACCTGAGTTAAATTCCAGTACGGGTAAGGTAGAAAGAGAGAGGCAACTCCACAGAATTACCCTTCCTTCCACAGAATGTATGACAAGCCCCTTCCTCCACAGCATGCACATAATAAACCCAAGCCAGCATTGTTAGCATCGCCTCATAACTTGCATGTACAAATTACCAGAAGCTCTGCTTTGGTTTGGGTTTTTTTTCTGGAGTTTTGTTTTTATTTTTTGTGAGACAGGGTCTTGAGTAGACCTAACTGGCCTTGAACTCCTGATCTTCCTGCTACCACGTCCTGAGTGTTGGGATTGTGGGATTACAGGCACGAACTATCATACTAGGCTAAGCCTACTTACCTACTCTTAAAGGGCCAGACAGTGACTATTTTAGGCTTGGCTGACTGGGAGGCCTTTTTCCCCCTCTTCAGTGCAAAAGCAGCCTAATGAATGATATGAATGTGGCCATTTTCTAATATAACTTTATTATATGATTCTTGTATTCCTGACAATTTTGTTTGAAGTTTTAAGATGAGGTCTCTCATATATGTATATGAATATATATACATATATATCTATATTTCCCATGTAGCCTCTAATTACTATATAACTGACAAGAACCTTGACCTTATCTTCCTGCCTCTACCTCCTAATGCCGGATCATAGGTATTTACCATTATCTGCATTCACCACAGGCCGAGCATATTCAGTGCTGGAGCTCATACCCAGGCCTTCACAATTGGAGGCAACTGAGCTACATCGCTAGCCCTATTTCTAGTGATCTCAATTACAATCTCATTTTAAAATGTGCAACTATTACAAATTCTTGGTTTGGTTTGTTTGTGGCAGGGTCTCACACTGTAGCCCAGGCTGGCCTGGAACTCACAGTGATCGGCCTGCCTCTGCCTCCTGAGCGCTGGAAACAATTCTTTGTTTGTGAGGCACACCAAAAGGTGTTGGGTCGCCAGGCCTCAAAGTAATCCTACACACAAAAGATGGAAGCAGGAGGATTTAAAGTTAGAAGCCAGCTAGGATACATAACAAGAGCCTGATTTTATTAAAAAAAAAAAATTGGGGGTGGAGAGACGGCTCAGAGGTTAAGAGCATTGCCTCTCTTCCTAGAGGTCCTGAGTTCAATTCCCAGCAACCACATGGTGCCTCACAACCATCTGTAATGGGGTCTGGTGCCCTCTTCTGGCCTGCAGGCATACACACAGACAGAATATTGTATACATAATAAATAAATATTTTTTAAAAAAATTAAAAACGCTGAGTTGGCTCTCCTCTTCTGGCTGCCCACCCCTGAGCTGGGGCACAGACTGAACAAGAGTCAGCCTAGGATAAAATGTGGGTGGGAGTGCTGTCCACACCAGCCCTGGGTGTAAGGTGCATGGGAGCACTTTCTTTTCTTTTTTTTTTTTTTTCAAGACAGGGTTTCTCTGTAGCTTTGGAGCCTGTCCTGGAACTCGCTCTTGTAGACCAGGCTGGTCTCGAAATGGGAGCACTTTCTAATGAAGGTACGTTCTTCTGTATTTGCTAAAAAGTTCTAGACATACAAAAACCAAATGAAAAAATGCTGGGTGGTGGTGGCGCACACCTTTAATCCCAGCAAAGGCAGGCAGAGCTTTGTGAGCTCAACGCCAGGCTGGTCTACAAGAGCCAGTTCCAGGACAGCTAGGGCTGTTACACAGAGAAACCCGGTCTCAAAAAACAACAACAACAAAAAGTACTAGACATTGAATCCAGGACGTCATAAATGCTGAGCAAGTGTTCTACTGCCGAGCTATCTGCACAGCCTGATTTTGACTCATTGAGACGGTCTCACCAAACTGTCCAGGCTGACCTGGAGCTGTGAACTTTCAACCCACTACCCTAAAGTATACTTTCTTCTGTGAAACGAACGATGCCAGTAATCAACGGTAGTACCTTTTAAATGTCTTCACCAGCAGATAAATTATCAGCTGGCCATCCTACATCAGTCCACACCTTTAGTTTTCCTGGAAACGTTTCATTTCTAAAATCCAAAGTCTACAATTTCACTACATCAGATAGTAAACGTACCTTTTTCCCAAAGACAAGACTGGAATCTTTGGATTGGCAGTCTGACTGTAGCTCAACTTCAAGGGATAACCCACAGGAAACCTAGAAAGGTCTTTCCAGGGTTTGATTTGGGGACTTTTTTTTGAGGCAGGATGCCCAGACTGACATCCAACTCTTTATGGCTTTTCACTGCCTCCCGGAGTGCTGAAGTTACTACAGGTGTGAGCCTCCAGGCCAGGCAAAGAATTACTTTCATTGGAATTCTTGTTTCTAGTGCTCGCTTAGGCAGCACATATACTAAAATTGGAATGGCAGAGAAGATTAGCATGGCCCCTGCGCAAGGATGACTCGCAAATTTGTGAAGCGTTCCATATTTAAAAAAAAAAAAAAAGCTTGCTTCTTAAAACCATTAGGTTTTACCTTTCCGTGACCCCTGAACTTAAACACATAAGGAAGAGAGGTTTCAAAGTGTAAAGGCCAGGAGAGGTGTGGTGGGGCATGCCCCTAATCCCAGCTGGAAGGAGGGTGAGGCTAGAGGATTTTGAGTTCAGTTTGTAGAATTCCAGGCCAGCCTGGGCTACAACGTGAGAGAGACCCTGTCCTAACAACAACAAACTAAAAGCGGAGTCATTTGCGAGGGAACCTAAAGAGAAGCAGTGTTTAATCCCCTTAAATCAAGTCCCTAGCTATTTTATCTGTCCTGGGATGATAGCCACTTTCCCTATAGGGTGGCTGCAAGTCTGCAGAGAGTTAACAGTAAGTCTTTCACCCTCCCACGCAGGTTTATGGAATTGCAGAATTCCATTCCTCCCATTATCTCCACTCCTTGAAGGCCTCCCTGCGGTATGAAAGGCCTTCAATAAGCCACGTTACCTGCCAGGGTCTTGGTTTTTTCCCAGACACCCCACCGACCACCACCACAGCCCCTAGAGAAGGAAAACTGGAGTAATTCATCTTGCGGGGCTCTTCCATTTTTGACAACGAGGCTGCTGTTTAACAGGGGACAGAACTTGGTAGTAAAAAAGCGAACGTTTGTCTTGGCTTCTCTCCAGGGAGAGGATTCTCCTGGGAGGCTTTCCGAGGCGCTCAGAAAGGTAAATAAGAATTGGAGTTGCCTGGCTGACATTAACTCAGTCCCTCACCGGCCCCGGAGGGGGACCACGGCCGGCTTCGCCACCTTTCCCTTCTCGAGGAAAAGGAAAAGTCTCCCTTGCCGATGGAGGTTAGGAAACCAACCAGCCCCGAGCCAGAAGCTTCCGCTGAAGGTCTGCAGGGCACAGGGCGCTTTCTGACAGCGACCCTGCCCTGCGTTCCGGCGGGCTGCGGAGTCCCTGTCCCCGGGTAACACCCACTCGCTTTTTACAGTTTCCTTCACAGTAAGAAACAACTCACATTTGGGTGTTACGTTTGTAGTTTGTTTCCCCTCTATATGCCAGCCCCACCAAAACTTTAAGAGCGTCCCTCCCACTCCACGTGGACCTCCCTTCCTTGTCCCAGCAACCCCTGCGAGAACCACCCCTAACACGTGGTCAATTGTTATGTTTCCTTCCTCAGGCTCCCTTGTAGCTGGCATCCGCTAGCCACTGAACAAAAGTGCCCTCTTCAGGGTGACTTTGGGGCAGCAGCCTGGGCTAGGGGAGTTACAGAGAGCTCACGTACTGTATAGTAAGTAATGTGGCTGCTTCAGCTGAAGATGAGTTTATATCCATTCAGTTCCTGAGTTCTCTGGTTCAAAGACTCTTTAAGGGCCGGGTCCGGTGTGGTGGAGCAGGGGAGCAGGTGGGGGACCTTTGAGTTAGAGGTCAGCATGGTCAACACAGGGATTTCCAGGCCAGCCAAATCTACCTAGTGAGGAAACCCTATGTCAACAAAACAGAAACAAAAGAAGGCCGGGCTCTTGGGGAGGCTGGAGGGTAGCCACATACAGCCAGTCTGGGCTATTTCTATTGAGCCACACCCTGTTTCAAAATAGTAAAAGGATTGAGGCTGTAGCTCAGTAACACACCTGAAAGGAACGGTAACAACGGGAGCCCCTGAAGTCAGTCCCCAGTGCCCTCCTTAAGAAAAGAGACAAGTCCTAGAGGGAGTTATCAGTGACAATTGTCTTGGTGTGGGATTAGTAAAGGTTGGTTATCTTTACACCGGCTCTGCCTCCCTTAGGTTTCACAGTGTTGACAAAGAACTGAGGGCCTTCCCTAATAATGAACTGGGTTATGGGTACCGTGCTCTCTGCATTGGGTAGGCTCTTCCTAAATGACCTTCCCCAAGAGCAGTCTAAGTAGTTCTCCTATGAGCTCAGTCAACAGGTTTCTAAAACAGTGTCTACCTTTCAGCATTAAGAGCACTTGCTTTGAACGAAAAAGCCCCAGGAGATGGTGTTGAAGAAGAAAGGGTAGGCAGACACTAAAAATTAGCCCAAGGCCCAGATTGGTGGCAAATGCTTTTAATCCTAGCACGGGAGGGACATCCAGATCTCTCTGACTCTGAGAACGGTCTAGTCTCCTTACCAAGTTTCAGCATAGCCAGAGCTATATAGAGAAAACCTGTGTCCAGTAAACACATAATAAAGAGAGGGATGGGATTCTTGTGCTTGCTCAACCTGTTTTGAGGTCTCTCTCTTATCAACACTTTGGTTTTAGTGATACTTTGTTTGTAGCGAACACATAAAGCTTGCCTGAAGATCAGAGTGCAGTGTTAGGCCACTAGTTAGCCACAGAGCTCAGGGAGTGGTGGCACACTCCTTTAATTCTAGCACGCAGGGACGCAGGGACAGACAGAAGCAGAGGGATCTCTGTGAGTTCAAGGCCACCCTGGGCAGTAGGACTGAAGCCATCTAAAGCAGAAACTGAGCTCACACAAAGGTGATCCCAGCACTTGGGATGACAGGCCTTTAATCCCAGCCCTAGGGAGGCTGAGCCAGGAGTGAGATGGCTGGGCTGATAGAGGTATAGAAGACTAGAGGAGACAGGAGCTCAGATGCAGTCTGAGGTTTGTTTGGTAGTGACAGCCTTCAGTCTGAGGACTCGTCGAGATCCTGTGATCGTTCCTTTGCCCTGTGGATTCGTACAGGTGGTGTGTGGAGAAAGATAGAAAAAGAAAACTGTCAAGGAACTCAGAACATCAAGTACTTGCTTCTTTTTTTATTGATATTTATTGAGCTCCACATTTTCTCAGCTCCCTTCCCTGCCTCTCCCCAACTTCAGTCCTCCCCCAAGGTCCCCATGCTCCCAATTTATTCAGGAGATCTTGTCTTTTTCTACTTTCTACTTCCCATGTAGATTAGATCTATGTATGTCTCTCTTAGTGTCCATATTGTTGTCTAAATTCTCTGGGATTGTGGTTTGTAGGCTGGCTTTCTTTGCTTTATGTTTAAAAACCACCTATGAGTGAGTACATGTAATAATTGTCTTTCTGTGTCTGGGTCACCTCACTCAAAATAATGTTTTCTAGTTCCATCCATTTTCCTGCAAAATTCAAGCTGTTGTTATTTTTTTCTGCTGTGTAGTACTCCATTGTGTAAGTGTACCACATTTTCCTTATCCATTCTTCAATTGAGGCGCATTTAGATTGTTTCCAGGTTCTGGCTATGACAAACAGAGCTGCTATGTACATAGTTGAGCACATGTCCTTGTAGCACAATTGAGCATCCTTTGGATATATACCTAAAAGTGGTATTATTGGGTCTTGAGGAAGGTTGTTTCCTAATTTTCTGAGGAATCGCCACACTAACATCCAAAGGGGCTGTACCAGCTTGCATTCCCACCAGCAATGCAGAAGGGTTCCCTTTTCCCCACAGCCTCTCCAGCATAAGTTGTCATCAGTGTTTTTGATCTTGGCATTCTTACAGGTGTAAGATGGAATCTCAAAGTTGTTTTGATTTGCATTTCTCTGATGACTAAGGATGCTGAACATTTTCTTAAGTGTCTTTCAGTCATTTTAGATTCCTCTGTTGAGAGTTCTCTGTTTCGGTCTGTACTCCATTTTTTTTTATTAGATTATGTAATCTTTTGGTGTCCTCTTTCTTTCTTCTTTCTTTCTTTCTTTCTTTCTTTCTTTCTTTCTTTCTTTCTTTCTTTCTTTCTTTCTTTTGTATACAATATTCTGTCTGTGTTTATGCCTGCAGGCCAGAAGAGGGCACCAGACCTCATTACAGATGGTTGTGAGGCACCATGTGGTTGCTGGGAATTGAACTCAGGACCTTTGGAAGAGCAGGCAATGCTCTTAGCCTCTGAGCCATCTCTCCATCCCTGGTGTCCAATTTCTTGAGTTCTTTGTATATTTTGGAGATAAGACCTCTGTCTGATGTGGGGTTAGTGAAGATCTTTTCCCATTCTGTAGGTTGTCATTTTGTCTTGTTGACTGTGTCCTTTGCTTTACAGAAGCTTTTCCATTTCAGGAGTTCCCATTTATTAATTGTTTCTCTCTGTGCTGCTGGGGTTCTATTTAGGAAGTGGTTCCCTGTGCCAATGCATTCAAGTGTACTTCCTACTTTCTCTTCTATAAGATTCAGTGTGGCTGGCTTTATGTTGAGGTCTTTGATCCATTTGGACTTGAGTTTTGTGCATGGTGATAGAAATGGGTCTATTTTCATTTTTCTACATGTTGATATCCAGTTATGCCAGCACCACTTGTTAAATATGCTTTCTTTTTTTCATTTGATATTTTTTGCTTCTTTATTAAATATCAGGTGTTCTAAGATGTGTGGATTGATATCCAGGTCTTCTATTTGGTTCCATTGGTCCTCCTGTCTGTTCTTATGCCAGTACCAGGCTGTTTTCAGTACTGTAGCTCTGTAGTAGAGTTTGAGGTCAGGGATTGTGATGCCTCCAAAAGTTCTTTTATTGTACAGGATTGTTTTTGCTATCCTGGGTTTTTTGCTTTTCCAAATGAAGTTGAGTACCGTTGTTTCAAGGCCTTTGAAGAATTTTTCTGGGATTTTGATGGGCAGAGTATTTGCTTCTTGAACCGACTTGAAGAATCTAGTCTATTTAGGAAACTAGCATGAGAAAATGAAGAGGATTGTGGGACACAAGAAACACTCTTCTGGTCATGACAGAACGGAGAGTCACAATTCACACCACCAGAACTCCTCCCCTCAAGACAGATCTGCAGAACAAGAAAGCCCCCCCGCCACTGCCAGAATAGATATTACTCCGATTACAGCCAGTCAGACTGTGAGCATTCAAGAAGAGGGTGTTCTCACGAAGACAGCGTGGAGCCACCAAGTGGGGACAAACACAGAGAAAGAGATGCAGGCCGGAAAAGCTCCCAGAGATCCCCATCTCCTGGAAGAAGGAGCCCAGGGCAAACACTAACTTGGAGTTCTACTCAGGAAGAACCTCCCACGAAGAAGAAGAAAGATGAGCAGGATCCGCTGCTCATCCGAACTGGGGGAGAGCATCTATTCTTCCTGCAAAACTGCAGGAGCAGATCCCAGATGAAAACAGCGTAGCCTATCAGAGGATGATCTGGGAGGCCCTGAAGGAATCAACCAACGGTCTCAGTAACAAGTCAACACCTCCAACATTATTATCCCAGAGCTCCTTCAAGGAAACAGTCAGAGGGAGAGGTCTGCCGGCCAGGTCTGTCATGCAAGCGCAGAGCGCTTCTCCAGTCTTCACTCTTGTTTATGCAGCTTTGGTGGCGATAAGCAACTCAAAACTCCCACAGATTGGAGAATTGATCGTCAAGAGACTAAGTCTTAATTTCCGGAAAAGATATCAAAGGAACGACAAGCAACTTTGCCTGACTGCTTCAAAATTTGTGGCAGATCTTACCAACCAAAATGTGGCACATGAGGTTCTGTGCCCGGAGATGCTCACTTTGTTGCTGGAGAGACAGACACATGACAGCGTTGAGGAAGCTATCGGCTTCCTCAAGGAGTGTGGCCTCAAATTAACCCAGCTGTCACCAAGAGGAACCAGTGCTATCTTTGAACACCTGCGAGACATTCTACGTGAGTCTGAGATCGGCAAGAGTTCAGTATACGATTGAAGTAATGATTGCTCTATAGAAGGACAGATTCAAGGAGCACCCTGTTGTTCAGGAAGGACTTGATTTAGCGGAGGGGGATGATCAGTTCACCCATATGCTCCCCTTGGAGGATGACTACGATCCAGAAGATGTTCTTAACGTTTTCAAGATGGATGCTGATTTTATGGAGAATGAAGAGAAGTACGAAGCTTGAAAAGGAAATTCTCGATGAAGGAGACAGTGATTCAAACACAGACCAAGAAGCTGGAAGTAGTGAAGATGAGGAGGAGGAAGAAGAGGAAGGAGGACAAAAAAATAACTATTCATGACAAAACAGAAATCAACCTGGTCTCATTTCATTGTATCTTGCTATTCAGTCAGGTTTAGCTTTTGAAGAATGTGCACACAAGTTGCTGAAGATGGAGTTTGCTGAGTGCTAAGCAGAAGAACTCTGCAACATGGTCCTTGATTGCTGTGCCCCACAAAGGACCTAGGAAAATTTTTTGGCTTGCTAGCTGGGCTGTTTTGCACGCTAAAAAAAGAATATGTGGAATCATTTACAAGTCTATTCAAAGAACGCTATGATAGCATCCATTGCTTAGAAACACACCATTGAGGAGTGTCGCTGAGGTGTTTGCTCACCTTTTGTACACAGATTCACTTCCATGGAGTGTTGTTGAATGTTTCAAGCTTAGTGAAGAAACCACTCCATCATCTAGTAGAATTTTTGTCAAAATAGTTTTCCAGGAACTGTGTGAATACATGGGTCTTCCTCAGCTGGATGCGAGGTTAAAATATGAGACTCTACAGCCATTCTTTAAAGGTCTATTACCCTGACACAACCCACGGAATACCCGGTTTGCCATTAACTCCTTCACTTCCATAGGTCTCAGAGGTTTAATGCATGAACTGCGAGAGCATCTGAAGAATACACCAACAGGAGGTCGGGGCCCACAAGGAAGATCCTACCAGGATGGTGATAACACCACTAAGTGGAAAAACACCACCCAAAGATTGGCTTTGGACCACCAACTGCTCCGGACAATCTCGAGGTGGCTAGATGAGATGATCCAGCCTCACAGACTACTAAACCCTGGACTTTAGACAAGTCCTGGACTTCCCATTATGCAGAGAGCCTGGACAACCGATGATACAGCCACCTCTCCCAGGACTTGACAATGAACCCAAATTTTTCTTTTCTAAAAAATTGCTCCCAGACAGCAAGAAGTAAATTTAAGAACACAATGGCTGGGGCTGGAGAAGTAGCTGAGTGGTTAAGAAATATATAAGACTGCAGGATACAGGAGCTCAGATGCAGTCTGAAGTTTGGTAGAGACAGGATCGCCCTTTTGGCCTGAGGTGGAGGTAAGAACCAGTGACTGGCTGCTCTGCTTCTCACATCCTTCAGTTCGTTTTATTTTTTTTCGAGACAGCATTTCTCTATAGCTTTGAGGTCTGTGCCAGAACTAGCTCTGTAGACCAGGCTGGCCTCGAACTCACAGAGATCCTCCTGCCTCTGCCTCCCAAGTTCCAGATGTAAAGGTGTGTACCACCATTACCCGGCTGATCAGGTTTTACCCAATAGCTGATTCTAGGGTTTTTATTATTAAGACCAATTAGAATTCATGCTACAAAAAAAATTCTTCCCTTTCCTGTTTAGAAATAAAAGAGTTGGAATGAGAACCTCGTGGTGGTGGTGCACACCTTTCATCCTGGCACTCGGGAAGCAGAGGCAGGCAGATGTCTGTCAGTTTGAGGCCAGTCTGGTCTACAAAGGGAGTTTCAGTACCGCCAGGACTGTTACACGGAGAAACCCCGTCTCAATAAACCAAAATAAATAAATAAATAAAAGCGTTGGGGAGAGGTGATTGTGGAAAGATAAGACTAAGTGGTGTGGGGAAGAAAGGGTCAATTTAGTAGGCTGGCATAGTGATTCGAGCCTGTAAGTCCCAGCACTGGAGAGGTTAAGGTAGGAAGACTGGAATCAGAGAAGACAGAGAGATGGCTCAGTAGCCAAGACCACTGCTTGTTCTTCCAGAAGAAGAATCCCAGCAAACATGGAGGCTAGTAACCAGTCATTAAACTCCAGTTCCAGGGGATCCAATGCCTACTTCTGGTCTCAGAAGGTATCAGCAAGCTGTCTTTCCAGACCCAGTTTAAAAAAAAAAAAAGTCGAGGAGGAGGAAATAAAAGTGGAATGATTGTAGGGCTATTTGTGATTCCAAGGTCACAGAGTCAGAGCCCAAGAGCTGCAAGTCTGGGAGCCCAAGAAAAGAGATCTTATTGAGGCCAAGAAACACATAAGAAATGAAGCGTGGAAATGTGGAAAAAATGGGGAGAGTCCTGAGGCCCCACCACTCCTGATCACAACCCTCCCTTCCTTTACCTCATGGTGTCACTATTAGCTCAGACCAGCCTTAAACTCCCAGTCTTCCGGCCCTGACCATTCAAGTGCTGGGATTGTAGTATGTTCTGTCACGCTTGGCTTGGAGCACCTACTTTTAAGGGAAAGAGTTCCAAAGCGATCAAGTCAGAAGACTGAAAACTCTGGCTGGGCCACTTGCTCTTCTATAACTCAACATCTGTCAACACTCCCATTACCAGGTGCTATTTCCAGAGTCCAGGGTTTAGCTAAGCTGAGGAAAAGGGAGGGGCAGAGACGTCTAGGCAAAGGGAGACCCAATAAACGCCTCTCCCAGCCCATCTGCAGTTCCCGCTTTTAGCCACTCGGGGGCGCCCAAGCTCAACCAGAGCACCGGAGAGAGAAAGCAAACTGAAGTAGCCGTTAGAGGACAACTTAGGACGTCAGGGACGACCCCGAACGGAGAGTTGATGCAAGGGCCCTCTGCTCTGAAGCTGCAGACCCCTGGCGTAGCCGCTGGATAGCATCCGATCTCGTCTCCGCTAAAAGGCGCCCGGGGCACTGCAGGCTAACTCTCCACCTTTCACCCTCACCTTCCACGCTACGGTCACTTCTTCACTGACTAGTTTCCTTCCCCTCCCCCTCCTCCTGTGGGAACCATCCCACAGCCGGTCAGAAGGTTGAGGAATGCTCTGCCTTGGCCAGGTGCCAAGCTGTGGACTTCCTGGGTTTTGGGGTGGGGCTTGGCAAGGGGAAGCCCTTTGGACACAGAGCCACCAGTCTTGCACAGCCTGTCTCCCCTCCCCCCACCCCTCTCTCTGCTAAGTGAAAGACTCTGAAGTCACTCTTTGTGACCGCAGTCTAATTTCCTCCCCCCACCTCAATAGGATTTCCTAGCCTGGGTAAACACATCTACCAGTCTGGGGGCAGGCAGCCATCCTGAGCTCTATGGCTCACAATAGGTAGGGGAGGGAGGCAACCATTTCAGGACCTGCCTTCCGTGCCTGGAAGGAGGGGTTCAGTTGTCAGGGCCTCGGTCCCTAAGTTATTCATGCCAATTCATCTCTTCAGGTTCCTTCGCAGAACCTTGGGTCTGAAGCCTCTATAAAGTTAAAGCCAGGAGTAAGCCGGGTTCTGAGTACCCGACCTTGCCTCAGCCTCCATTTTCCCTGAAATACATTCAGCTGAGAGCTGAACTCGCTCATCCAGATCAAGACCAAGGAAATCTTTGCGGCCCGGTGCAGCTTGACTGGGGTGCGTTTGTCAAGAATCTGAAGAGCCTGCAAAACCCACTTTCAGATCTCCTGGCTGGAGGCCAAGCCTGACAGGGACCCCTCTGTCCTACTGAAGGGGCTCGCTGCTTAAAAGTACTTTCGCGTTTGTGGGAGGAGAAGCCTCTGATACATCCACCAAGGTCCTGAGACGAAGAATGGGAATTCAGTGTGGTGGCGCCCCCTGCCTCAGGGATCCCTAGTGCCACTTTGGCAGCCAGTCCTCCTGCCGTCATCATCTGTAGACCTGTGCCAGATTCCCAAGTTCCTATCTGGAAACTTCAGCCCCCACACCCCAGGCCTAGAGGAGAGCCAATGTAGGTCACTGCAGCTGAGCCTGCAGGGCTGTCTGCTCCTTGGGCCCAGAGCCTTTCAGGCCTAGAGGAAGTCTTGCAGGGAAGCAAAAGGAAGAGCACCATGAGATTCAGATAAAATATATATATATATATATAAAATATATATATATTGCTCAGAAAAGAAAGCAGGGAGAATGAAGAAGGCAAGGGGTCAGAGCCAAGTCTGGAAGAGGAGCTTGAGCCTGCGCTGAGTTACCCGTGTGGGAGGGAAGGCATGCTCCCATCCTTGGCATCCCCCTTCTTCTTGCTTTCTTTGCCTACACAAGGAGGTTCTGGTTCTGGTGTCTAGCCTCCACTCTCCGGTCACACGCCAGGCTCAGCTTTCATTCTCAGGAAGCTTTGTGATTTACCTTCGAGACCCTCTGGCCACAGTGTTTGTTTGGGTCTTGGCGTAGAAGGCCGGTGCTATCCCCATCCTCTCTTATTGACAAACCATTCCTGCTCCTTATCTGCTAAACTCATTTTACCCAGGGAACGTCCAACCCTCTCATCCCTTTTCTTGACTCTTCTTACCCTGACCCTGGAGAGATCTAGGCAATATGAGTTTGGGCAAATGTGTTCATTTCGTTTCACACAGAGGAATCAAGGGTCTATGGTCAGACCTAGCTCAAGACAAAACAAGAGTGGAAGGTCAGAGGGACGGCTCGGCAGTTAGGAGCACTGGCTGCTATTCTAGAGGACCTGGGTTCGGTTCCCATCATCCACGATCATCTGTAACTCCAGTTTTAGGAGACCCAGTGCTCTCCTGACCTCTGCAGACACCAGCCATGCATGCAGTACACAGGCAAAACATTCATACACATAAAATAATAAAAATAAACAAGGGAGGGAAGCACACACCTTTAATCCCAGCACTTGGGAGGCAGAGGCAGGCGGATCCCTCAAATGCAACCTGGTCTACAATGGAGTGAGTTCCAGGACAGCCAGAGCCACACGGAGAAACCCTGTCTCAAAACAGATAAACAAACACACACACACACACACACACACACACACACACACACACCGCAAAACCAAACCAAACAAAAGATAAATAAGGGGGAAAAATTCTACCTTTAGACTCAAAAACAGTAAAATAGAATTACAATCATGGTGGGCTTTTCTTTTTGTGGGAGGGGACATTTCTTTGTTTTTTTGTTTGCTTTTGAGACAGGGTCCCACTGTGTAGAGTAGGGGCTGGCCTCAAATTCAAAGGATGCACCTGCCTTTGCCTCTGGGTGCAGGGATATCAAGGTGTGTTACTGCCAAAGCAGGTCCTGTGGTGTCTGCCACCTCATCTGAAGCCAGGCCTGTATCTTCAACCCCCTAATCAGTTGCTTTAACAGGAATCTCAGAACAAGGGGGTGGGGGCAGGAAGGGGAGGGAAAATGGAGGATAGTCTTCCCTTTGCTTCCTTCTTCCTCCGAGTATATTCTACTCCCCTTTGGAGAACAGTAACTCACTATCCCTCTCCTGGTGTGCCATTTGCCCTCATTACCAGAAGCCTGGTACACAGGAGGCACCCGATAAATGGGTTTTGCACAGAGTCAAACTAAATCGGACCAAGCTTTCTGACTGAACTCTGAGATATTGCCCCACATTGGAGAAAGGTAAAAATATCCCCAGATTATGGCTGTATGTCCTGAAGAGAACTCAGACCTAGAGCTGCGTTTCCCTCACACAACAAATCCCCTGGAAGGCGTCCTAAAGCAGATTCCCTAAGCAACACATCCTCAGCGTTTGAGAATCAGTGAGCCTCCGGTGGGCCTGAGAACCTGCATTTCCCACAGGGTTCCAGGTAATGCTGATACTCTCCATTACTGCCCTGAGAATTGTCCCCTCAGTGAATCCCAGCCCCTCACCACGAAGACCTGGTTGATTGCAATCTTATATAGGAGGAGGGGGCGTCATGAGCACCTCCCTTTTGCGCAGACCCCCCACCACACGAGGTAGAGCAGGCACATCAATGTCTGTGCTCTTTTTATTTAGTCCGTATTGAAAGTCACTTCCCCAAAAACATGTTTTGCTCCAGCGAGGGAGCACCAGGAATTTCCTGTGGCTCTGCAGCCCAGTGCCTGCCGGGGTGGAGGCAGCGCTGAGCAATCCAGTCCTTCCCTTGGCTCGGGCAGGGCCACGTGCCCCACCCCCTCGCTTGCACATGTCTCCGCCGCCACCGCCGCAGCAGCCGGGCTGTTTATGAGCGGGTTGTTGTGGTAGAAATGGAGCAGGCTGCACATGCCCGGGCCATGTGACCCGGGCAGCCCGCGTGAGCTCCAAGACGGCACAAACACACTCGGGCCTGTCCTCCAGTGGCCGGGGAAGCAGGAGGGAAAGAAGGGGGAAAGAAGCAAAAGGCCACTGGGCCGCCCTGTTGTCTTCTGCCCTGTGATCTGCTTGTGTCCTTTCTGTCTCTCTCCGGAGCCACCGGGAGCGCAGTCAGCAATCAGCCAGGCAGCATGTTCACCTCCCAAACAGACCCTCGGCATTGACAGCCCCCACAGCCCAGAGTCCCCCCCAAATAACAAAGGGCCTCTCCAAGTCAAGTGCACAGCAGCTCTCACTCCAGCCTCCTTGTGATGTGGGGTTCTGGCTTCCAAGTTGAGACCTTCTTTTCCCGCAGCCTGGGCTCCCCACACCAGGTTTCCCTGTCCCCTCTTTCTAGGAAGGAGGTCCAATGGCACACATTCGTGTAGCTAGCGTCCACCATGATTAGAACAAGCAGAATCAGGGATGTGAGTCGGGGACAGGAAGCTAAGAATATGGCTGCAGCCATCTGTGGGAGACGATGGATTGGAAAGGGAAGTCCCTCTGGTTGTCCGTGGTTAGGACTGGAGACCTAGAAAGGTTGTCACACTGACTGCTGTCCAGAACAAGCGGCAGGGCAAAAGGCAGGCTTAGCTTTCATCCTCACTGAAGCGTCCCCTCCACCCGCCCACAGGAACTGTAACCCCAGAGCCCCTACTTCCAGACCGCGGCGGCTCCTGCCACAGCCCACTGGTGACCCTGTTTCTGCACCGCAGTGCCTCTCGCTGCGAGGTGAGGCTGTGCTGGAGTCAGGCGGACAGTAGGTTAGCAGGAACAAGAGAACGAAATGAGCACGACCCACATTTCCTCGCACACCAAAAACTTTGCAGATCCTGCATTGCAGAGCTGGCGCTTTTTATTTTTTTATTATTTTTTTTTTAATCTCTCCTCTGGGCCCCTACACACGTCTGCATTTTTGCAACTAGCACAGATTTTTTTTTTCCAAGGGTGCAAACTGCGCATCCTAATGAGCCAAAGCGCCTTCCTGCAGCATTGAAAATCTCATCAAATTGCCAGTGCCCCCCCTCCCCGATTTAGAAGAGGGGGCAGGATCCTAAATTTGTGAAGTAGCATCTTCTCCCTCCTTCCTCTGCCTGCCTCCCTCCCCCACCATATTGCAGACCTTCCAACCAACAGCTGCAACCAGTGGAGAGGGGCGGGAGGAGGGACCGGAACGTGAGCCTTATTCCTTCTTTCCACACAGGCTGAGCTGGCGGGCGGGGGTTGCTTTTTTTTTTCTTTTTCTTTTTCTGGGCAACCCACTGTACCTTCCCCTCCCTCCTCATCCCAGCCAGTGTTTATGTAAGCCTCCCAGAAGCTACACAGGGCCCCCAATGCCTGCCCAGGCCCCAGTTCCTCCGAAGTCCATCCTCACGAGGACTGTCATGAGCCTCTGGCTTCCCTAGACAGCTGCACGGAGAGCTGCAAAAGCCCAAAGAATAGGAGATGCTGGATCAGGAGAGGGTTTGAGATGCCTCTTAGAATGGAGATAAGGCAGGCACAGAGGCACCCTGCTCGCTCCCCCCCCTTCTCTCTCTCTCTCTCACACACACACACAAGCACACACACACACGCACCCCCCCCCCACTTCTCTGCATCTCTGTCCTCAGAGGCTCAACTCAAGGACAGCCAGTACACAGGTACAGGAGCATGGGAGATGGTCTCACCAGCAGGCCACAGCAATGGTATAGCAAAGAATGGACAGAAGATATCAACATGACATGCCAGATACTACTGTCCCCCTAGCTGGGAAGGTGGGCTCTTTACCAGATAAAGGGTCACCTGGGGCTTATCTTGCACTACTAAGGACAGTCTAGGCCACCGCCAGGATCCTTTGAAGTGACAAAGATCCTGAGCTCAGAGAACTCCCCTTTGAGTTCCCAAAGCCCTGAAGTATCCTTGATCCTGGATGGTGGCTTTAAAGGTCTGCGATTCTCAGGCAGATAAATGGGAAAGCCAGATTGTCTTTCCTTGGGGCCATATCACAACTTCTGTCTGTCCTTGATGGCCTTCCAGACTTTCAGCAAACCCAGCTTTTCATTCATTCATTCATTCATTGAGAAAGGGTCTCACTGGCTGACCTAGAACTCACTATGTAGACCAGGACGACCTGGAACTCACAGAACTCTGCCTACCTGTACCTTCCAAGCTAGGATCAAAGGTGTGAGCCACCATACCTGGGTCAACTCAGTTTTAATATATCCCCTCGGCGGAAGCTCCAAGGGGTTCTGGGGGTCCTGGCCTATCGCCCTTCCCCCACCCACCACCAGCTGTGGATCCTACAATTATAGGACTTGAGCAGAGAGCAGAGCCCAGATGTCTGCCTGAGTCCTTCTCCTCTGGAGCAGCCCATGTGGAAGGTTTTTTTGCTTTGTTTGATTGTTTGTTGGCTGATGGCTTTGGTTTGGTTTTTGCATCCTATTCTGATCCATTCCTACCTTGTACGACCAGGTCATGGAAATGCAGGCTGGAGAAAGAATTTAAGGGGAGAGAAAATGCTGGAGTTACAGGAGAGGTTCTGGGAAGCTGAGGTTCTTCTACGGGAGGGAACAGAAGTTTCTCTTCTTGATGCTTCACCTCCCTTCCCAGCACCACCATGGCTTGGGAAACAGGGCTTGGTATGTGGCTCAGATGCATCCCCTGTGTTACCATTCTCTCTGGGAGGGAACATCTTGCTAGTTGAATTTCTTCTTCAGCCTGGCACTGAACTCCCAGCTCTGTCGTGATTGTTGATAGTGACATATAATTGCTGTTCCAAGCTGGGGTAGGGAACTTTATGTTTCCAATAATCTCTATTAATTCTGTCTGTCATTCTTTGATAGTGTTCTGTAAACACAGCTTCAAGACAAATCTCCTAGTCTCCTCTGCAATCCTGGCCAGGTTAATAAACATCTTTTTTTCTTTTTTTTTTAAGATTTATTTATTTATTAAGCATACAATGTACTGCTGGCAAGGAAGGCACCAGGTTTCATTACAGATGGTTGTGAGCTACCATGTGGTTGCTGGGAATCGAACTCAGGACCTCTGGAAGAGCAAATAGTGTCCTTACCCTCTGAGCCATCTCTCCAGCATCTTTAAGCCTCAGTTTTCTGATCTCCAAAATATAAAATGTGATCTACAGCTCGGTGGTGGTGGAGTTTCAGGACAGCAAGAGACACCCCATCTCCGGGGGTACAGGGTAGATCCCCAAAACAAAACAAAACAAAAAGGTGATTTACAGCTCTGAATTGCTATGAAATCCAAAGGAAAAAAATGTTTATGAGGTCCTTAGCACAGTGCCCGCCATACAATTGGTACTTAATACAAAATCTGCTATCTGATTTCTGTTGAAAGAATTGTAGTAGGGAAAAGGTGGAGAAACACACCCATTGAACCCCGTCATCCCTGGCTCCTACCTTGCTTTTCTCAAGTTTTCATAACAAATTAACTCAGACTTTGTTCCTCAGGTCTTGAGATCCTCCCCAAATGGTGGGATTTTGGATGGGTTAGGGAAAACTAGTTGCCCTTTTAGGAACCAGGAAAATGATCCAGGAAGGTAAGGAATGAATCTCTTTTAGGTAAACGTCTGGTTCTCTGATTCAGGGGCATCCCCAGGTTTCTATCCCGGGTTTGCATCACCCTGGCCAACAGGTTTCTACCCTGGACAATGGTTCTCTGGTGAGAAAGGAGGGGGATGGGAAGGCACCTAACTGAAGCCTGACCTATTTTCAGTAGGGACCCACCCTCAGTCAGTCAGTCAGTCTGCCCAAGATTTAGGCCACTCAAGGTTTGCACAGGGTGTTGCCCTGTTACCCAGAACAGCCTACTCTCAAGGAGAATAGATCTCGGCTCAAACACCCACCCACTCGTGGACTCACTGCACATGTTTAGATTCATACTCATAGTCCCGCCCCCCCCCCCTAAAAAAAACATGCCAAGGAGTTCTGACCAGAACTATCATGTATGTGCTAGGAACTGAACCCAGGTCCTCTGCAAGAGCAGTCAGTGTTCTTAACTGCTGAGTCATCTCTCCAGCCCCCATTTTTCTATTTCTGACATCGTCCCCAGTTCAAAGAATCCTGGGAAAACAAAAGACATAGTTGAAAACACAAACACAGAGATGCCAACAAAGCCTCCAAAGCATGAGGTCACTCCTCGGACTCCCAGACTTCAAAGAAGCCAAGTGGAAGTGTGTACAATATGGATCCAGTGCTGTTCACTGAACCTGGCCTCCAGGGAGCCAAAATTGGCCCTGTATGTATTTGTGCGTGCGTCCGTGTGCTGTGTGTCTATGTGTGTAGTAAGCTAAAACGTCTGGCTGAGGGGAGGGTGAAGGATGTTATTGCTGTTTTTGGTTTTTATTTTGGTAGGGTTTTTGATTGATTGATTGATACAGGTCTTCTACTATAATCAAGGGTCAGTGGCCTGGAACTCTAAGTAGCCCAGGCTCACTTTGAACTCATAGTAATCCTCCTGCCTTAGCTTCTAGACTACTTGGATCATAGGTATGGTCAGTCACCATATTGGCTATAAGTAGATTGTACCAAACTATACCTGTTGTCTTTTTTTGGGTTTTTTTTTTTTTTTTTTTTTTTTGGTTTTTCAAGACAGAGTTTCTCTGTGGTTTTGGAGCCTGTCCTGGAACTAGCTCTTGTAGACCAGGCTGGTCTCGAACTCACAGAGATCTGCCTGCCTCTGCCTCCCAAGTGCTGGGATTAAAGGCGTGCGCCACCACTGCCCGGCTGTCTTTTTTTTTTTTAAAGCTTAATTTTTATTTTATGTGTATGGGCATTTTGCCTGCATGCATGTGTGTGCCTGGTACCCATGAAGGCCAGACGAGTGTGCCAGATTCTCTGTTGCTGGAATTACAGGTGTTGTGAGCTGCCATGTTGGGTGCTGGGAATTGGATCCTTGTCCTTTGTAAGAGCAGCACTGATTCCTAGCTCCTAAATTATCTCTCTAGCCCCTACACCTGTTGTCTTACACCAAGGTTTAGGTCAAAGAGAGGCCATCCATCTACTCTAGTTCCCCCTAGGTGAGAGAACACATCCCTTTGGTGGCATTGGTTCCTTGGTTCCTCTGCAATTCTTCCAGAAGCCCCTGATATAGGAGCACAGTTTACACATCAGAATTTTTTAGAACCAAGAAAAAGCCCTACTTTTCACTTTATTCCCTTAGATTCAACAAAAGAGCCAGAGAGTGGGAAGTGGGCGCATATTCTTATACCCACTGCAAGGACATTCAGTTACTTCTTTGACTTGGGTGTATTAGTAACATCTGCAAACCCGGCCCGTGGGTGGCAGGCGTAGGAAGATTAAAACTGCAAGACCATCCTATAGAACCAGACCCCGTCTAAAAAAAAAAAAAAAAAGGCAGAGCCCTGAGTGAGGTGCAGAGGAAACAGGGGTCAGAGTTAAGCCCCTCCTTCCTTTCCTCCCAGCCTCTGCCTTCATACCTCATACAGACAGCAAAACAACCTTGCTTCTTGCTGACTGCATTTCAGCTCTGGTTCCCTCTGACTTCCCACTGGCTGCAAACTCCAGAGGAGAGTCTTGACCTCTGGCCCTTCCTTCTTCTGGAAACATGCTTAGCTAAAGGATGTGGGCCGGACCACCACGGCTATAAACAAAGCAGAGGGCCTTGGGGGCCCCCAGAGCAGCTAAGGGGAACGCGCTGTGTAGGAGGGAATGCGATTTTGGATTTTGAGCAGCTCTGACAGATACCTAGGTGGGGTCCCCTGGCACTGACCCAGTCATGAAGGTCACAAAGACTAGGCAGCAGGGGACAGACCAGCTCACCTCCCAACTCTCCTTCCATACACAGTGGGAGGAGAAAGGGAATGGAGGCTGAGTTCAAAAACCAAGTTTTCCTGGAAAGCCTCTTTCCTTGTTTGTCCTAGCTCCTCCCAGTTCCTCCCATGGTGCTCTGCAGCAGCCTCCTAGCTCTGGGCCCAAGGGGCAGGGCGGGCCAGAGAAAAGCCTGCTTCCTGTCTGTCCCACTCTTGTTAGGTGTGTGGGCGGGGACAGAGTTGAAGCCTGCTGCCTAGTCAACATCATTGCCCTTAACTCCCGACTTACTTTTTCCTTGCTGCCCTCACTCCAGCTTTGAGGTGGTGGTGGTAGTGGTGGTGGGGTGACTCATACTGTTTAAGTCTCAAACCCCTAGACTCAAGTGGTCCTCCTAGTTCTGTTTCCCAAGCAGCCCAGGACAAACCGCGGTGCCTGCGTATGTGGTTTTCTCTGCTTCCTAGGTGGCTGCCCTGTTTCCCAGGATTCCATTCTTTCTCCGGAGCTGCCTAAAAGCAAGTGAAGAAAGGCTTCGGCTAAAAAAGAAAGCCGTCCCCAGAAGCACTGCGATTAAGGAGGACTGGGAGAGAGAAGCAGGTGGCTCAGCGCACTTGGCTGCTTGCGGGTGTTTCCATCTCTGTACAGCCCAAACCCTAGAACATACCTCTTCTGCAGACCCGAGTTTTATTCCTGACACAATTGCTGCTCTCAAAGAGAGATGCTAGTTGCTCCTAAGCCCGTTCAGTGTCTCATCTTCTCACCTATCCATGATCTCTGTGGTATTCATAAGAAACAAGCAGTGGTCGGGTGGTGGCACACGCCTTTAATCCCAGCACTCCAGAGGCAGAGACAGGTGGATCTCTGTGAGTGCGAGGCCAGCCTGGTCTACAGAGCTAGTTCCAGGACAGCTAGGGCTGTTACACAGAGAAACTCAGGTTTCAGAAAACCAAACAAAAACAAACAGTGGATGCTCGACCTTAGGTCAGTGGCTTCTTTTCTTCTTCAGTAAGGGGAAGGAAGAATTTTTTTCCCTTCCTAAATAGGATCCTGCCATGTAGTGCTGACCAGCCTCAAATTCACGGCAGTCCTCCTGCCTCAGTCTCTCAAGTATGGTGATGACAGGCATGAGCCACCACACCCTGCCAATGGGGGGGGTGATCCACATGTCCTGTCTGGTAACAGGGAACTCCTGCTCCCAAGAAGCACTGCAGGGAGCAGACCCTTCCACGTTAAAGCGCTTTCACTATGAAGTTTCCCTGTTGTACTTTGTATTTCCCAGATAAAGGGAAATGACTCACCCCAGAGTCAGTTGAGTGGGCAGTGTGGTGTCATATAAGCAAACAGGGAGTCCCTAGGGATAGCCCGACTCTGTCATTCCTTTCTCGCGGGTGTTCTTCCTTGGACGGGGAGGGGGGGTGTAAGGGAAAGGGGAACACATTGTCTATCCCGCCTTGTCACCATAGCAAAAAGCAGCTTAAATTCTTGACTCCAGGGAAATCTTCTCCAGCTTGTTTACCGTGTCTCGTCACCCCATCCCCCCTAACCCCGTCACCAGTAACCTCAGGGCGAGGCCAATTCTGCAATCACGTGAAGTTCTCACGTTTGCTTAGGTTTGCAAAAAGGGCCTTTTAGCTTTGATCTCCCATGGAGCAGTAAGCCTTGCCAGGCCCTCCCCAGGAATTCACATGCCCTCGCCATACAAGGCTTTCCAAACACGCCACCCTGACTCTTCAGAAAACTCCACCCCAGTCCACTTTCAGCTCCTCCCCGCTGCCAACCAGCACTTTTGCTTAGCAGAAAAGGGGGACTATACGCACTCCGCCTACTTTATCAGTGGACTACAAATCCCGACAATCTTGGCGGTGCGCAGACGCATAGAGCTCAACGTGCCGGCTGCTGGAAAAGTGTGTCACTGGGGCACGAGGCGCTCCCTGGAATCACATGGTACCTGCTCCAGTGCCGCGTGCGGCCCGGGAACCCTGGGCTGCTGGCGCCTGCGCAGAGCCCTCTGTCCCAGGGAAAGGCTCGGGCAAAAGGCGGTTGAGATTGGCAGAGTGAAATATTACTGCTGAGGGAACGTAGCAGGGCACACGTCTCTCTTTGCGTCTGGGTGCCTCGTTTCTCCATCACCTACTTACTTCCTGGTTTCAGCTTCTCTCCCTTTGGGACTTTTGCACCCGGAGCTCCAGATTCGCTACCCTGCAGCGTTGCGGAGCCTTCAGGAGTGGCATCCGGTGCACTGCAGAGACGCGACCCTTCTTGCTACCTTATAGCCAGATCTGCTGCAGACTGATTGCTCACACACATTCTCTCTGCTCTTCCCATGCATATCAGACCTCGGTTGCCTCAGCGTCCTACCCTTCTGCAGGGCTGCAGTCCGGCCACCCCCAAACCTTACTGCTCGGTGCCTGGAATCCTGATTTCGAGCCGCGGGGTCCACTTGCCTCCCTCAGCCATTGCCCAGGGGACGAGGGGAACTACCGTAACCTCCAGTTTGTGTCAAGGTCCAGTTTGAATGACCGCTCTCAGCCGGTGAAGACATGACGACTCTGGACTCCAACAACAACACAGGTACTGAGATTCTTATCCTCATCCTTGCTCTGTCACTGTCTCCATTTCCATCCACGGCTTATGAGAGGAACTTTGTAAGGGACTGGGGATTCCCTCTGACCGGCGTTTGCTACTGTGCTGAGAGCCACTAAGTAGGGTTCCCAGAGCGGGTTACTCTGGCTGGGAATGCCCCTAAAGCATATCCTCACCGCTACCCCTCTGAATTCCCCTGAGCCCGAGGAACTTGAATATTGGGCAGATGAGATGGAGGGTGGATACTAGTGGCGAGTGGAAGAGTTTAGGGAGACCGAGCACTTTGAAGCAGTGTCTGGAAACGTCCCCATCTGTCCACCCCTTTGAGCTGTATGTAGTATGCCTGTCGCTTTTCTCTTTCCTCCAGTTCTAGCCTACTTCCAGGGAGTCTGGGAAGCTGTGGGACTAGAGGGTCTGAAGGAATGGGTCAATCTTGCAGGGGAATCCTCAGTGGCAGTAGGGAACTCCACTTAAGGAGTCGGGTGCTTGGGGCTCATCTCCAGGCAGGGCACCCACAGCGCCTGAGTCCGGGGAGGGCTCACATGGCTGCAGAGCCCGACCCACGTGCTGCATTTGTTTTCATTCAGTAGAGCCGTGGCCACCATCCCATTGGTCATTGCTTCCCGGCCTCGTTACATAATGAGCTCCGCCCCTCAAGTTGCCTGAGCGACGCGTGTTCCCTTCCCTCCTCCTTTCAGTTGTCCCGGCCCAGCTTGGTTTTAGGGCCCAGCCTTCGACCCACGACGCCGCCGGAGGGGCGGGGCGAGGGCGGGTTTCTGCTGGCGCTACAGAAGGGAAGAGGAGAAGGCGGTGCTTCGAGTTCCGGGGTTCCTCGTTGGGGAGCCACGTGCAACGGGCACACGTGGAGCGGGGACGTGAGGCCAGCTGAGGGCCAGGCTCCCGCCCCGCCCTTCTCCACCTAGATCTGGGTGAAGCTGGGCTGACTCACTGCCCCCGCCTGCCTTCTTTTCCTCTCCGACTGCCTGACCCTTTTTACCCTCCATGACCGAGACTTGAGTAAGATGGGGCCACCCCTGTGACTTGTTCTGGCCTCAAGTTTGTGCTTCCCAGCGAGACCTCACACTAGATCATCCTTACTCCCCTCTATTCCGATCGCACCAACATCGTCTAAAAACACTAAACTGCTCCTAGACCCAGTTTTTCCATGTTCGTTCCCAAAGTCATACTGTTCCTCAAGTATGTCTTTGCCCACCACGAATGTCTTCTCGGCCAAAACGTGAACGTCTTAGAATCAAAGCAGAAACCGTACTTCTTTTCATCGTGCTGGTTTTTCCCTGCGGAAAGGGAAACACTACAAGAGGAAGCGTTGGTTTCCTCTAGGTCGGAAAGCAGACTGGGAGCGATGCGCATCTAGATTAAGAACTAGGGTCTTTTGAGCAGTGCCCCTCCGTTCAAAGTTGGAAGACTTTTTGAGTGACTTTCTCATGCCCTCTTTCAGAATAGATAAACTAGGTCAAGTTCATCTAGGTCCACATAAACATCCCATCCCCCCAGCCCAGCGTGAAACCGTACCCGCTTAGCCACTCTGCAACTATTTTACGGGCAGCTGGGTTCACCCTGGACCAACCTTGAGCTATTTTAAGGCTGCCCTGCCTAGTTTAGTGTGTGTCAGTGGGTGAGCAAGACATGTGCTTCTGTAGACACGGTGGCATGGCATGTGTCAGCACACACACGTGTCTGGGAATCCTCCCTTTTCCCACTCCACCCATGGCAGGCCAAGCAAAGTGCTTGGCAGAGGTGTGGCAGGCAAGTCATCCTCCTCTTCGGCAAATACCACAGGGGCAGAACCACGTCATTGGCGATATAACCAGAGGGACAGAGTCCCCGAGTGACTGTAGAGCCAAAGTCATCATCTGGCTGAGCCCTGAAAAGGGGAATGCCTAAATCCCCAGGCTGGACCTTCCTTCCATCTCCTGCAGCTCTTATCTCTAGGTCTTTCTTGGACTCAGAGTCATTGTGACTCATTCCTTGGAGGCCAGGGGAGCCAGGCTGAACCGAGTCCTTCCCTGCGGTTCTCTGTGAGACTGTGTCTTTGGGCTTAAAGGGATAAATGACTGCCTTCCCTTTGTATGACCTCTGTTCTCTTAACTCTTGGCTAGCTACCCCTCACAGCCCCTCACTGGATAGGTCTTGATGTAGAATTGGCAGCTGGTTTATTTGTGAACGGCTGTCAGCTGCTCTTCCCATCCCCAAAGCTGCCCCTTATAACTGAGTTACTAGCTGCAGTTGCTCTTCCCCCGGGAAAATATCTAGGGCAGGGGTTCCCATGTCTGAGGTGCCCAGTAGGGTTTTGCCTCACACCCTAAGCAGAAGTTGGATGTGTTGTGTAAACAAATGGCCCTGGGTGTTCCTTGTGACGAGGTTGGCCATCATATGTAGGATATGATGGAGAGTTTCTTAGAGTTTTATGTTGACCGTGTCGTGGCTAGTGTGTGTGAGAGAATTGCTTATTACTTAAAGGTTAGGTGTTCCACACGCATATTTCCTAAGAGGAGCAGTATTTTGGTGATCAGGTGGTGCCTTGAACCCCAGACACGATGGCTGATACCCTCCTCTTGGATTCTCGTCCTAGGCGGTGTCATCACCTACATTGGCTCCAGCGGCTCCTCTCCCAGCCGGACCAGCCCGGAGTCCCTCTATAGTGACAGCTCCAACGGCAGCTTCCAGTCCCTGACTCAAGGTTGTCCCACATACTTCCCACCGTCACCCACTGGCTCCCTCACCCAGGACCCCACCCGCTCTTTTGGAAGTGTACCACCCAGCCTCAGTGATGATAGCCCTCCTTCTTCAGCCTCCTCCTCCTCCTTCTATAATGGGAGCCCCCCAGGAAGTCTACAAGTGGCCATGGAAGACAGCAACCGAGTGTCTCCCAGCAAGGGCACCAGCAACATTACCAGTGAGTGAACACCCAGCTGATTTAAGGGAAAGGCAGTGACCGAGGATTCAGTTGATAGTTGGTTTCCATCTGCCAGTTACCCTCAGAGTCTGCATCCTGACCTTTGGGATGCTGTTAGAGTTGTCCGAGCTTCTGTCCAGTCCAGTCTGGTCTGGTCTGGTCACCTGAGTGCTCCTAGACTTGGGAGCCCCTCCTTTGCAGCCTGGAAAGCCTCCACATCCCAGGCCCCTGAAGCCTCTCTGCTTACGCTCTGCCTGTCTCTTCCCACAGAGCTGAACGGCATGGTGCTGCTGTGTAAAGTGTGTGGGGACGTGGCCTCGGGCTTCCACTATGGCGTGCATGCCTGTGAGGGCTGCAAGGTGAGGCAGGTTGGGCTAGAGGCCCCTCCGGCAGGTGCTGCCCTCCCGCTGTGAGGCAAGGCTCAGTTTAGAGAAGATGCTCACTAGTCGCCCCTGCTTCCCAGGGCTTCTTCCGCCGGAGCATCCAACAGAATATCCAGTACAAACGGTGTCTGAAAAACGAGAACTGCTCCATTGTCCGCATCAATCGCAACCGCTGCCAGCAGTGTCGCTTCAAGAAGTGTCTCTCTGTTGGCATGTCTAGAGATGGTAAGGCAGCATGCCCATGTCTCCTCCTGGCCCCATTTCCTTCCACCCAGTTCATGTCATTTGCATGGAGGCTGCACATGTGTTAACATCTTGGGCAGACACACTCGTCCCCCATTCATCTCCCCCCACACACTGCCCCGTCATCTACTATCATATCCTTTGAGTGGCCTTGCTGGTTTCAGTTCTGAAGTGGAACCCCAGCATTCAGGGTCTTGCCCTTTCAGGAGGAAGGAAGGAAGGGAGGGAGGCATGTGAGTCTGTGAGAACTTCCTGGCACTACTCTCATCCTGTTGCAGCTGTACGTTTCGGGCGCATCCCCAAGAGGGAGAAGCAACGGATGCTCGCTGAGATGCAGAGCGCCATGAACTTGGCCAACAACCAACTGAGCAGCCTGTGCCCTCTGGAGACCTCGCCTACCCCACACCCCACCTCAGGCTCCGTAGGCCCCTCACCACCTCCTGCGCCAGCCCCGACACCTTTGGTGGGCTTCTCTCAGTTCCCACAACAGCTGACACCACCCAGATCCCCCAGCCCTGAGCCCACCGTGGAGGATGTGATATCCCAGGTGGCTCGGGCCCATCGAGAAATCTTCACCTACGCCCATGACAAGTTAGGCACCTCACCTGGCAATCTCAATGCCAATCACGCATCAAGTAGCCCTGCAGCTACTACCCCACACCGCTGGGAGAGTCAGGGGTGCCCGCCTACCCCTAACGACAACAACATTTTGGCGGCTCAGCGTCATAACGAAGCGCTGAACGGTCTGTGCCAGAGCCCCTCCTCCTACCCTCCTACCTGGCCCTCTGGCTCTGCCCACCATAGTTGCCACCAGCCCAACAGCAACGGGCATCGTCTCTGCCCCACCCACGTATACTCGGCCTCAGAAGGCGAGGCACCTGCCAACAGTCTACGGCAAGGCAACACCAAGAATGTTCTGCTGGTGAGGGCACGGAGCCAGTGTGGAGAGAGGGAGGGGGCCTGGAAGGTTGGACCCAGCATAAGGCAGCTAGCGTTCCCGGAGCCTGACAGTGGGGATACCCTCTGCCCAGGAAATGCTATTCTACCCTGAAGCCTGGGTTCTGCCTGGGAACCTTTAACCACCAGTTGGCAACTGAATGCTATCTTAGGTGAGAGACCCATCCTCAGGGGCCATAGCCCTTAGCCCAGGCAGAACCTGGAAAGCAGTCGGGCTGGGGGAGCCCAGGTGAGCCCGTCTGGCTGATATGCCTCTCCTTACTCCATCTTCCCCCTAGGCATGTCCCATGAACATGTATCCCCACGGACGCAGTGGCCGGACCGTGCAAGAGATTTGGGAAGACTTCTCAATGAGCTTCACGCCTGCTGTGCGGGAGGTGGTAGAGTTTGCCAAGCACATCCCCGGCTTCCGTGACCTTTCCCAGCATGACCAGGTGACCCTACTGAAGGCTGGCACCTTTGAGGTGAGCGGAAGTTGCTGTTCCCTGTTCTTGACTATGGGAAGGACCCAGTTAGAATAGCTTGGTGACTAGGGTGTAAAGGGGTTCACAGAGACTTTGGAACTGTGTTTTCTCTCTGATGGAGGAGGTGGAACTAACTCCTACTACCACAACCGGCAATGTGGAACTTTGGTGTCTACTCAAAACTCACGGCATCCAAGTAACCCCTGGAACATATTGTTCCTCACTTCTCAACAGTAGATGGATGGTCTTAGGTTAAATGTACATTCCAGAACTGGTGGGCACTTCCACCTGGGTTTCCCCGCCCCCCACCATTGACCGTTCATAGGCTTCCCCATTACTGGCAATCTAAGGCAACACACTTGACGTTTTGGGGGCAAACCGTAGCGGTCATTTGGCAAATGCTCCTCCCACCTCACTTTAGGTGTTGATGGTGCGTTTTGCATCATTGTTCAACGTGAAGGACCAGACAGTGATGTTCCTGAGCCGCACAACCTACAGTCTGCAGGAGCTCGGTGCCATGGGCATGGGCGACCTGCTCAATGCCATGTTTGACTTCAGTGAGAAGCTCAACTCCCTGGCGCTTACCGAGGAGGAGCTGGGCCTTTTCACCGCTGTGGTGCTTGTCTCTGCAGGTAGGCCAAGCTCTCGCCTGACCCCGGAGGAGGCACACACGCAGTTCAATTTAACATACCTTTTATGGAGTACCTACTCTATGCCAGGCCCTGCACTGGGCACTGGGGTACAGACATGATTCAGACACAGTCTAGCTTGGGAAACAGACTCATGCCCGACTAATTATAAAACAGTGAGATAAGTGTCACAGTAGAAGCATGAACCAAGGAAGCACAGACAACTATTTCTGCCTGGGAGAGCTGGGGAAGGAGGTGACACTTGAGAAGGGCCTCAAAGGGACAAGATATTGCAAGGCAGAGGGGGGAAGGGCATCCCAGGCAGGGGGAACTACAGAGCAAATAGCAAGGGAGCTTGGCCATGTGTGGCTTGCTCAGGGTAGGAGGGTGGTCTTGAGGGGTTGGAGCTGGCCAGCCTGTGGCCTTGCTCCCAGCATTTGGGCATGCCCTGCTCTGGGGCAGAGGCCTGGGAGGAGGAGTAAGTAGCGCCCTCCTTTTCCTCCCCCATCACCCTCCGAGGGGCCTTAGGGAGAGGCTGCCTTGCCTGCCAGGTCCTCGCAGACCTCCGGGTCCTCGTCAGAGGAGGAGGAGCTCAGGGAGCCTGCCTCACTGCTGTCGTCTTCCCCACAGACCGCTCGGGAATGGAGAATTCCGCTTCGGTGGAGCAGCTCCAGGAGACGCTGCTGCGGGCTCTTCGGGCTCTGGTGCTGAAGAACCGGCCCTCGGAGACTTCCCGCTTCACCAAGCTGCTGCTCAAGCTGCCGGACCTGCGGACCCTGAACAACATGCATTCCGAGAAGCTGCTGTCCTTCCGGGTGGACGCCCAGTGACCCGCCCGGCCGGCCTTCTGCCGCTGCCCCCTTGTACAGAATCGAACTCTGCACTTCTCTCTCCTTTACGAGACGAAAAGGAAAAGCAAACCAGAATCTTATTTATATTGTTATAAAATATTCCAAGATGAGCCTCTGGCCCCCTGAGCCTTCTTGTAAATAACCCTTCCCCCACCCCCACACCATGCTTCCCATCCTCCCCTATTTAAACCACTCTTGCTCCCCCACCCTCCTCTGGCCCCCTGATCTGTTCTGTTCCTGTCTCAAATCCAATAGTTCACAGCTGAGTTGGCTTCTGTGATGTGTGCTCGTTTGGGGGGGTGGGAGTGGAGGGGACTACTGCCAAGGCTGGGGGGGGGCACCTCTCCATCTGGTCAGCTTGTGGGGTGGGTACTCTGCCAGCAGATGGGAGAATATGGGGAAACAGCACGCAGGTCTAAGGGGGTGCCCAAGGGGGTATTTTCATCATATATTTATTACATAAATATATAGTAAAATAGACGAGCAACAATTACCATAAAAATATCTTTCTTTAAAATCCTGACCCAAAACACAATGGGGTGAAAAATCGCACATAACAGACATACTGATTGTCAACTGTGGGGCAGGAGTAGGAGCCCCTCAAGTCACCCCTACCGGTCCCACCCCTCTCTGGGGAAGGGACCTATCTCCTTCCCTGTTTTCTAGGCATAAACCCCCTCCCCCCACCCCAGCACCAGCTTCTCATACATTCAGTAGCGCCTCTGGGTAGTGTCCCTCTCCACCCAGGAGTTCCTAGGGCAGGAAGTATGTTCCCCCTAGTGGACGGTGTCTGTCACACGCCCTGCCCCGCCCTCTCCCAGCCCTGTAGACCCACCACCCAGGGAAGGGGTAGGGGCTCCTCCTCCCCCACCCTCCCCAAGTCTGAGCAGGGAGGAGGCTGGATGAGGTATGTGTGTTCTAAGTGATGGGACGGGGGATACTGAGATGGAGAGGCAGTGGTAGGGGCAGGGTAGTGGTCATGGCTCTGGCACCCCCTTGTCCTGGCCTGGCCCCCCCAACCTTCTCCCAGCAACCCATCCTCCCATCAATACTGCACCTGCTGCCTCACCCGGCCTGCCCTAGTGCCCCGGGCCAACACTGGGGGAAGGCATGCTAAGCACCCATGCCAAGGCCAACCCCCCATTAGCACCAATGGCCCCCAGGAGAGGGCCCTGTCGCCCACTTCCACAGCAGGGACTGGGACAGCTGCCTCTCTAGAACAGGTGCGTGGCACTCCTGAGTCTCTCTGGCTCCTCCCCACAACGTAGTCACTCATACATTCACACACAGGAACACACACACACTCCACATCACTGAGGGGAAGGGGAAGAAGGGCTGAGGGGAAGGGGCTCACAGCTCATATGATTTGGGGAAGGGGAGGGATTCCCAAGTGCCTGTAAGAGGCCATGCCCATGGCTGAGAATGGGAATGGAAAGGGAGGAGTGGAGCCAGGGGAAGGGAGACAGCAGGCAGGTCAGGAACTCCACTGGGCCCCCAGGTATTGGGGGGGGGGGTATGAGAGGGTTTACCCATGGGACTGGAGGAATATGTAAATCAGTACCCCAGGAGAGAGAAAGAGGATAGAGATAAAGATAGCACAGGTGGCCCAGGGGCCCCGAGGGGTGGGGCAGGCACATGCACAGGTGACAGGAGGTGCTCCTCCAGGCCCTCTGCCCAGTTGGAACACCTGAACAGTGGCAGAGGACACTGCCCTGGGGACAGAAAAGCATTGCCTTCCTCTGTGTGTGTGTGTGTGTGTGTGTGTGTAGGGGCTGTGGCAGGCTGAGGGTCAGAGTGGGGTGGCAGGTTCCCCACTGCTTAAGACATTTTTGCCCCAATAGTGCAAAGCGCAGGAAGCCCTGGCACCCCCTCCCCCGCCCCCTGCCCCAGTCATTCCCCAATGGCTTCCGGGGGGCATCTATGTCCACCCATCCATCCCTGCCGACATGCAGCCCTGAGCCCAGGGCCACTGGTCTGCTCTGTTTCTCCCTTTCCTCCCTTCCCTCCCACTCGTGGGAGGGCCACTTCCTCCCGCCCTCTCTCTCTGCAGAGGAGTGGGCTGTAGCCAAGGGGAGGAGAAGGAGGAGGAGGGCAGCTCACCCAAGGGCAGACCAACAGAGCACTCCTCACCAGAGGGTGGGAGATGGCTCAAGCCAAAGTCCCTGAATTAGAAAAGAAGAGGGGAGCGGGTTCCCAGGGGCAGAGGGGTGGCTGGCCTAAAGAGCTTAAAAAAAAAACCGGAGGAGTGCCAACTGCCTCCTCCCCTGGGCCCCTAAGTGCCACTGACAGAAACACCCCCGCTGCACGCCAACCTGCCCTATGTCTGGCTTAGTGCGTCAAGTGGGAGTCAGTACGGAGGGCAAAGGGAGCCCAGAGAACAGACAGGAAACGGAGTCCCACAGGGGCAGAGGTTCTGGGAGACACACGTCCACCCCACCCCCCATGCAGCAGCATCTGGATTGTAGCTAATACTGCAGGATATGAGGAGGGAAGGAGCCTGGGCCACAGTTTTTCCTGTGTGTGGGTGCCAAGGTATAGCAGGAGGGGGACAGGAGGCCCCTGGGGCTGGGCACTTGAAAGGGGAGCTGTGTGGGCAACAGGGCAGGCTGGTGAGGGGCCAGCTGGCATCCAGCGTGAGAGGTAGATGGAACTCAGCGGGCACGAGTGGCAGAGAGCAGAGGAAGTACTGGGGTGCAGTGCCAAAGGGGCACAGGGGTGGGGGCAAGGCAAGGGGGGGTGCCAGGACCCTGTTGTGTCACCTCACAGCTCCACAGCTCGAACCAGCAGCCTTGGAGGTCTGCTGGGGGCATCTCTCTGGGGGTCGGAAGGGCAGCTCTCAAAGTGCATGGGGGTGGGAAGGGGGGGGGTCCTTCCCCTTGGGCCAGCCTCAGCTAATAACTTAATATCATCTCTCTATGTCTCTCTCTCTCTAACGCTCTCTTTTTTGTCTTTTTTTTTTCTTTTCTGTCTAGTTTTTCTTCATTTATATTCTCCCCTCGCTTGGTTTTCCAAAGTGCAGTTAGGGTGACGACCATTTTTAGCCTCCAGGGGAGGAGCCAAACCAAGCCAAGCTGTCCTTTGCACCTAGGACCCAGGTATTAGGGGAAGTAGAGACCTGTGGCCTGAAGGGAAATCTAGGCCAAGGAACTTGGCAGGGCTCTCCTGTGTGTATAGGGGTGAGTGAGGGCATCTGCCCCTATTCCTCATTCCTCCTGACCCTACAATCAGGATGGCTCGTCCCTCTCAGTTCTTCCTCCCTTCCCCTAGTTCCTTAGAGGCTGGGGGGGGGGGGTCCCAGAAATTCTAGGACTTAGGTCCCAGTCTCCCACACTGTCTTTCATAGCAAGTTCATTTGTTGCCCTGTCGGAGGGCTGGAGGTTCTGAGGGGGACTGGGCAGTGCAGGGGTGTATGGGAGCTGCAGCTATCCAAGGATGGGAGGAAGGAGAGAAGAGGTGGGGGGGTTCTCCCTCAACCCCCAGCTCTGTCCCTTCTCTCCAGGCTCCTCCCCACCAGCTCCGCACACCCTCTGGCCGCCTGAGGCTTTAGACTTCCTGATCCTCAAAGACCTCGAGGAAGAGTGGGGGAAAGAGTTCGGTGGGGCACTCGACTTTCATGTGGAGGAAGCGGCTGGCGTGGCAGGCCCCGATCATGCGGAGGTCAGTCACCTTCATCAGCAGCTTGGGCCAGAAGTGTGGAATGTTGTGTTTGCGGTGGTTAACGTAGTGCTCAAAGGCCAGCAGGTACGCCTCCTGACTCTTCTCAATCTTGTCCACACACAGCAGGCCGGAGCGGTCTGCAAGGAGGGAAGGCATGAGTGTTGGGGGGAGTTGGGGAAAACACGGGCAAGAACATTCGGGAGGGCATGGAGGGACATTGAGGCCGGGAGGCTGGGAGAGATCGGGGAAGAAAACAGCACTGGGCAGGAGTGGCTCACGCCTTTACCCCAGCGCTTGGGAGGCAGAGGCAGGCGGATCTCTGAGTTCGAGGCCAGCCTGGTCTACAGAGGGAGTTCCAGGACAGCCAGAACTACAAAACCCTGTCTCAGAAAGAAAAAAAAAATTAAAAAAATTTAAAAAAAAGGGGGCTGAAGAGATGGCTCAGTGGTTAAGAGCCCTGGCTGTTCTTCCAAAGGACCTGGATTTAATTCCCAGCACCCAAATGGCAACTCACAACTGTCTGTAACTCCAAGATCTGACAGCCTCACACAGACATACACATGTGTGCAAAACACCAGTGCATATAAAATAAAAATAAATAAATTATAAAAAAAATAGCACTGAGGGACATGGGTCCATGAGCAGCCACCTAGCAGAAAGAGGTGACTGGGGCTCAAGGAGGGGCACTAGGAGCCTGGGTATGAAGCGATCCATAAGGAGGACAGAGAAACAGAGAGATGGCATGGGAAGAGAGGAAAACTGGAGACAGAGGAGGAACAGGTGCACAGAGTAGGCTGGAGGGCAAAGGCAATAAGTAGTCTGCAGATCAAACATAGGAGCAAAAAAAAATTAATTAAAAAAATAAAATAACAGAGCATGGACTCGGGGTCGGAGGATGGATTGGGTTACAGAGAAGGAGCAGGCGTGTAGAGATAAGAGTGCCAATGCAAGATTCACGAAGGGGGCAAGCAAGAAGCCTAGGGTGGAGATAAACTCTAGAGCCCCTGACAATTTCTGGGACCTCCCAGCCGTGGCTAGATACCTGTTGACATCAGCAGCACAGCCTGTAGCAGAGCCACTTCCGTGTCATCCAGGTTAAAGGCAGAGAGTGACTTGCCCAGTTCAAAGATGGCGTCAGAGACTACACCCAGGCCACCATTCTTGAGCTGCTCCCGCTTAACCGCCATCTCCCCACTCAGGGTCAGGGTGTCGCTCTCAGGGTCATAGCGGACAGCTGCCCGCAGGGACATGATCTCCATGCAGCACCCCTTCAGGAGGATGATCTGGTCTTCGCAAGGCAGCTGTGGAACAGCAGGACCACAGACTGCTCAGTACAGCCTCCCCATGCCCCACAATCCCCCCCCCACCTCTTTGCTGGGCCACGCCCACCTATGCACTACTGCACTTAAGCCTCACAGGTATTCCTAAAAGTGAGGTCCCATCATTCTCCCAGTCTTCTTCAAAACACTGAAGCACAGGGCACCCAGGTGACTTGGCCAAGGTCCCACAGCTAGTACAGAAGCCTATTTCCAGTCAGTGCTACGCAGAATGAAGGGATGAGTCATGCTGCCTGGAGGTAAAATGGTCACTCTAGGAGCGTGCATGTGTGTGTGTGTGTGTGTGTGTGTGTGTGTGTGTGTACGCAAGCACATACACTCACATGCCAAATCACTGTTAGTCTACTACAGGAATCAAACCCTCAGTCCAGAGCCCATCAGGGGACTCCCCAGTGAGACTGTGTGACCTGGGAGTGACTCTGGGTTCCCTCTAGCAAGTCCCTCCTTCCGTTTGCTGCTCACCTCGGAGAACATGGGCAGTTTTTTGGCAAAGTCCACCACACGGGTGATGGCCGGGGTGATGATCTTGGTAAACTCGCTGAAGGCCTCTAGGTCTACCTTGTCTCCATCCGGCATGGAGACAATGGGTGACTGGCCAATGTCATCCGGCTAGAGGGAGAGAGGAGGGTCAGCTGGGGCTGCAGACCCCTTGCAATCGCTCACTGAGGCTCCCTGTCCACCAGGGGGAGCTCCAAGGCAGCTTGGGGGGGGGGGGAGTCCCAGCCTTGACTGTGTTCCAGCCCTCAAGGTTTCTTTCAACTTTGGGGAAGAGGACAGTCCAGAGCGAGCATTTCAGATTTGCCAATACTAATAATAGTGAGAATATTAGTTAATAAATTGTAATAAAAACACAGCCATAATGGCTGACAACATGACACCTGGCTGTACATGTACCTATTCTACAGAGTTCCTTTTAGTCCTCACCACAAATGTATATGGAAGGCAGAGTCACCAGCACTTCACAGACAAAAGCCAGCAGAGCTAAGTAGTATGACCAGAGTCACACAACCGGTCCTTTACAAACACATCTGCGTGGCTTTGGGGAAATTATCTTTGTGTATTTTCCATCCCTTAGCATACTGTATCGGGGAACCAGGCCCCAATAGTTCATCTCCTTCCAGTCTAACCATCCACTTGGCAGTCACCTCGCTGAGGGTTCAACACAATGCCTAGAGCCCTGTAGGTGCCCCCAAATACTGTTGTGTTGATTTAAGTCCTCAGCCCCCGTGGGTTAGCTCTGCCTTGGAATTCAGAAGAAGAAAAAGCCTGGTTGTCATGGAGCGCCCCACTGGATGGGACAGACAGGCTCCAGAGAGCAAAGGCACGTTACAGGCACAGAAAATGCGAACTGCCGAACGGTACAGAGCGCCAAGGGGCACCAGCCGCCAGGAGAGGCCAGCCTCTGCGCTCTCACCGCGCATGCTTTCTTACCAGGAATTTTCGCCTCTGCTTCCAATGGCTACCCTGGGCATTGGTGCTGCGATGGGCCTCCGTCGCAACATGGATCAGATCCCACTCTTCAGGAGTGGGCTCTGGTCTCTGCTGCAGTGATCGGATCATCTCCTCCTTTCGCCTCCGCTCCCGGTTCTGCTCGATCAGCTTGCGTTTGGCCACCCGCTTTGAATCATCTAGAACCACTGTGGACAGACAAAAGACACTTTGCATGGCAATCCCCCACGGTGCTCAGAAATTGCTTGTCCTAGTACAAAGGTCAAGTGACTTCCCAAATCACTTAGCAATAAGGTGGCACAATACAAGCCATGCTTGATCACTGGGACCAAGTCAACTCTAAGTAGGCTGGCCCAAGGGATAACATGTCTTGGTCTGAGCTATGGAGTAAGGAGTCGCTAGCTGACCCTGCTACCCAACCCACAGTTGAGAAAACGGCCTGCAGGAACCCTACTAGGTTGGGTGTTTAGAAATTTTTACTCAACAGCTCCCTCTCTAAGGTCTTCAAAAGGCAAGATGCATCAAGCCTACATTTCATTTCCTTTGGGCACCAGATCCCAAATCTGAGATTAAGACTTTACAATCAACCTGACCTGGACTTGCTTCAGCCAATAGCCTTTAAGAGGCGGGCTATCGGCTGAAGGAGCTCCAACAGCACCAGCGGACTGGCTATCAGTCCGCCCTGAAGGTTCCCAGGATCCACCCACCACCCTTGCCGCTCAGCCCCACCACAGCTGCCTGACTCCACTGCCCCACGGGTGCCTCTTACAGTCCATGGCCATGCCCACAGCGATGCACTTCTTAAAGCGGCACAGCTGGCACTGGTTCCGGGTGATCTTGTCGATGACACAGCAGCTGTCATACTTGCAGGAGTAGGTGGGATGGAGGTTCTTCTGGATTGTGCGGCGAAAAAAGCCCTAGGGTGGGGGCATATGGGGCAGGGTCTCACCCTTGTGACTTCCTCTCCGGAGCCAACCACAGAGTTCACCGAGTAGGGGTGGGGCCAGGGAAGCAAGTGTCTCCTGGCACCCACTGTAGGGCGATTATTGCTGGCTCCTACCAGGCCAAAGGATCTGAGAAATACAGGCCCTTCCCTCAGGCTGCAGAGGGACGAGGAATGTCTGTGGCGGCAGAACAATGAGTGGGGTAGGCAGCGGTAGGCCTGGGCTGCTGTGGGTGCTATGAGACCTTGGAAGGCTACTTTAAATCATTTTAAAATCTGTATCATATATATTTTCAAGACAGAGTCTCCTGTACCCTAGGCTGGTCTCAAACTCACTGCGGAGCCAAGTATGACCTTGAACTTCTGAGCTCTGGAGTGCTAGGATTATGGGCTTGTGCCACAACAGCTGGTGTGTGTGGAGTTCAGCTGGAACCCAGGGTTTGTGCCTACCGAGCAAGCACTCAACCCGAAGAGCTACACTGCCAGTCCTAGGGAGTCCAATTAATAGCTTGCCTGGTTTGTTTAATGACTCTAAAAGCGATGCTGACCCCAAAAGCATCCTCATGCACAATATTTTGCCTGTTGTCTGTGCAGATGGGATTTATGAAATAGGAAGATCAATATTCAAGAAAATGCACCGACTGGGAACATTAATAGCTTTTCATTTTTTTCCAATTTGTTGCTTTAGTCTTTGTTTTAAATGAAAAAAACCTGAAGAATCAGAATGATGGCAACATAAAGTGCTGATTCCTGTTGACCCTTACCATGTGATGTGCCCTTGGCATGTATGTGCCTTTCATGCATGTTACATTTAATTTCGATGCCATGATTGGGCCTTCTGTGGAAGACATTAAGATCTGAGAGTCCAGGGGCTGGAGAGATAGCTTAGCAGTTAAGAGCACTGGCTGCTCTTCCAGAGGCCCCGGATTCAACTCCCAGCACCCACATGGCAGCTCACAACTGTCTGTAACTCCAGTTTCAGGGGATCTGACACCCTCAAACCAATGCACATAAAGTTAAATAAATTATTATTTTTAAGATTTATCCTGCATGTATGCTTGCAGACCAGAAGAGGGCACCAGATTTCATCATAGATGGTTGTGAGCCACCATGTGATTGCTGGGAATTGAACTCAGGACCTCTGGAAGAGCAGCCAGTGCTCTTAACCTCTGAGCCATCTTTCCAGCCCCCAATAAATTAATTTTTTAAAAAAATAAAAGGTCTGAGAGTCCAGACCTAGAGTGAATTAAAATCACAGCACCAAGATACACCCTCCTAGGCATCAGTATGGACCTACAAAACCAACTCTAGACGTGGAGATAGGGCACCTCTGTCTTTGGAGGATGTTCCCCTGGAACCCAGTTGTCCTTGGAGCTAAGGATCCTTGTTCTCGGTTTTGTTGCTACTATTATTTCCTGGAACACTGCTTTGAAACTTAGAATCTCAACTGGTTTTGGTTTGGTTGACAGTAGGAGAGAGAATCTTTAAGTTTCTGCATTGTGTGTGAATGCCTTTGTGTGTTAGTTTGAAGGAGAGTCTTGTTTTGTTTTCCTAGACAGGGTCTCTCTGTGTAGCCCTGGCCTTGAACTCTGTAGACCAGGCTGGCCTTGAATTCAGAGATCCATCTGACTCTGCCTCTCAAGTGCTGGGATTAAAGGTATGTGCCACCACCAGTGGCTGGCCACCTTGAGAAATATGTAGCCCAGGCTAGCCTCAAACCCACTATTTAGTTAAGGAGGGCCTTGAACTTTTGATTATTTTGCTTCCGTCTTCTCAATATGGGACTATAGGCATGCACCACCATGCCTGGTTTCACTTACTTTTAAGTGATCTCTTTCTAGAAAGACCTGTATTTGCAGAAGGTCCTGGAAAAGCCATACAAGTTGAAAAGGATTGAATCTAATAGGCTTTTCCAAGTCTGTGGCCTCTGACCCTCTGCTAGAAAGAACCTTTGGTTGTCTTTTCCTCAAGGTCCCTATCATGACCCTTCAGCACGGGTTCTCACCTTTTCAGGTACACTGGGATCACCTGGGACACTTGGTAACAGCAGATTCCTGGGCTTCACCACAATAACGTTTGGACTAAGTAGGGGGCAGATGCAGCTTGGGAATCTGTATTATAGCTAGCGCTGTAGGTGGCCCAGGAGTCACACACCCCTGTGTGTGTGTGTGTACGTGTATATGTGCACGTACATGCAGAGGCCAGAGGTCAACACCTACGGTCCTCGTCAATCATTCTCCACCCTTTTGATCTCCTTTTGCAAGTGTTCTCCCTGGAGAACTTACTGGCCAGCTAGACTGGCTAGCCAGCAGGCCCCAAAGATCTTCCTATTTGCCTCACAGTTTTGGATTGCAGACAGACATGCTGCACTCTTGGTTTCTGATGTGGAGCTGGGACCTGAACTCACACCCTCATGCTCAGGCAGCAAACGCTTTCCCCACAGAGCCATCTCGCCAGACCTCTAGGATCCATATTTTGAAAGACAGTAGTAGTTCCTGTTTGTAGATTGCTTCTTTGGTGGACTGCTAGTAGCTTGAGGGTAGGGTACATGCTGACATACTGTATCCCTTAGCCTTTTTTTTCCTTTTTGTTCTTTTTGTTGTCACTGTGTAGTCCTGGCTGGTCTGGAATTCACTACATAGATCAGCTTGGCTTCAGCTCATAGGCATCAGCTAGCCTGTGCCTCCAGGGCACTGGAGTTAAAGGCATGTGCTACTGTGCTACAAAAGACAGGGTCTGATTATATAGATGAGGCTAACCCATAACCCACTATATATCTATATATCTAGATCTATATATATCTCCATATCTCAAGGTAAATTCATAATCTCCATGTCTCAGTTTCCGAACTGCTGGAATTACAGGTGTGCAGTACCACAGTACCACTCTTGGATTCTCGCCCCTCATTCCTAGCACTCTGCAAGGGTGGGAGGAGCCACGCTAACTGCAGGATGGGAGGAGCCACGCTGACTGCAGGGTGGGAGGAGCCACGCTGACTGCAGGGTGGGAGGAGCCACACTGACTGCAGGGTGGGAGGAGCCACACTGACTGCAGGGTGGGAGGAGCCACACTGACTGCAGGGTGGGAGGAGCCACACTGACTGCAGAGTGGGAGGAGCCACACTGACTGCAGGGTGGGAGGAGCCACAGACTGCAGGGTGGGAGGAGCCACACTGACTGCAGGGTGGGAGGAGCCACACTGACTGCAGGGTGGGAGGAGCCACACTAACTGCAGGGTGGGAGGAGCCACACTGACTGCAGGGTGGGAGGAGCCACACTGACTGCAGGGTGGGAGGAGCCACACTGACTGCAGGGTGGGAGGAGCCACACTATTTTAGAGACTCTCACAGTCATAACTCTTACCTCTCCCATACTTTTCTTTTTTCAGTTTTTCAAGACAGGGTTGCTCTGTGTAACATTCCTGGCTGTCCAGGAACTAGCTCTGTAGACCAGGCTGGCCTCGAACTCACTGAGATTCACCCACCTCTGCCTTCAAGTGCTGGGATTAAAGGCGTGTGCTACCATCTCTGCCATACTCCTTTTCATCCCTCTACAGTTATGTAAAGCGGTACCAGGTGAATTATCTGATTTAATTTGCTTATTAACTCTATGACAAAGGCAGCATAATATCCCCATTTTATAAATAAAGAAACTGAGGTTTGAGAGGTTAAGCATATGAAAGGATTATGAATGAACAAATGAACGAATGAATGCATGGGAAGAGAAATGATATGACAGGTAGGCTCTAGGGTCCATGTTCACAGAGACTGACTGTCATGCCAGGTGTGGAGACTCACAGGGGTTGGGCAATGGGGAAGGGACAGGAGATGGCTCGTCCATACCTTGCAGCCCTCACAAGTGATACAGCGGTAGTGATAACCGGTCGCCTTGTCCCCACACACGACACACTGCTCGTCTTTGTCCAGGTAACTAGGGATATACCCTGGGAAGGGGGAAAGGGTGGAGGCAGTGGGCATGGTGCGGAGCCCGGTGGAGGAACTTTACTGTACCCACCCAACTTTGCCTTCCTCCTTTTTCTCCTAGGCCAACTTCACTGAAGGGTTCTTTATCTCAAAGCAGAAAGGGAAAGTCCTGGAGACATAGAGGGGGACGGAGGGGTAGGACTGCCCATCTCTTTCCCTTCAAACACGCGGAGTCTTCGCTCTTTAGACTGCCCGTTCAGTGCCCCCCCTTCCGTGTATTCATTTATTCTTGAGCCTGGGTCTTACTATGTGGCCCAGGCTGGTTTTGAACCCCTGGGTTCAGGTTATCCTGCTATGTCAGTATCCCAAACAGCTGTAACTGCAGGTGGGTGCCACCGCACTTGGCCTAGCGAGGGCTTTTTGTTGTTGTTGTTGTTGTTACATCTAAGTATAGGGAGTTGGGAGAAGAAACACCCCACCTTAGGAGAACAGACACCCTAAGGCTGGTAGAACTTTCAAGGAGGAGGTTATGGGAGGGTGAAAGGGCCCCTCCTGATCTAATTTCTCCTTAAAGGCCAAGATATGTTTTGAATCACCATTCTCACCCCCATACACACCCAACCCATGTTCTGGAAGCTGTTCCCTCTAGACAGAGGGGGTCCAGGCTCAGCCTTGGAGGAAGCAAGTGTGCTCTGCAGGGGTGAGGGCAGGGAGAGGGACATGTGCAGCCAGGCTCACCTGACATGCTGTTCTGCAGGGGTGAGGGCAGGGAGAGGGGTATGTATAGCCAGGCTCACCTGACATGCTGGTTTTCAGGGAACATTGGCCGTTCTTTCTTTTCCGCTTTCCATCTGGTGACCTGGCACTGCATGGGGCAAAGTGGGAAGAATCACACAGTGGCCTTGGGCCAATCCCTTCTCATCTAAGAGGCTTCCACAACCCCCCATGCCTGGCTCCCTCTGTCTTAGGTCTTTAGTCCACCTCCCACCCCTACATCAGCTGACGAAGGTTAGGAGGGTCTAGCTATCTGGTAGCTGCATGGGAGAGATAAGGGGCTTAAATGGGGCCCATACCATGTTTAGGGCCCCGGCACAAGACAAGTATTGCTATGAGACTCCAAAATACACACACGCCTCACATATACAAGCAACGTTCTAAAGCCCACCCCCAACACACACATACACATTTCCCCCACAGTCTAGAGGACATTCGCATAGTTAAGCCTTAAATATATGCCAAATATGCTGAAATGCTCTTTGGAATATTCTTGAAGCTATGTAACCTTTACAGTGTATATATCTGCAATATGACACCCACGCACGTGAATAACTATGCAGCCTTCAGGATAAACCCAAGTATGGCAATAAGCTTTAGGATCTACAAATTCGTGCGATTTTCAGGGCATCCTCTAATGTATTAAATGACTTGTAGGAGGTGCCCGTGTGTTACAGAACCCCCTGGACAGGCACCTGTTTGTGCCACCTCTCTCTCCCATGTGAACATGTGTCTTAATTACTAGGTCATGTACACACGCTGAATAACCCATGCTGACGGCAAATATTAGGTCAGCCTGTTCACGGCCTCTATGTAACAAATCGGAAAACTGAGGTGCCATTTGTGCCCTGTGATGCCAAGCACTGGAACCAGTCAGGAACAGGACCCTGGGCTGCTCCATGCAAGGTATTATTAGCAACTGTCAGCCACAGCACATATATGTTGCCAGGTTTTCCACATATGTGTTACGTAACTTCAGCACACACAGGTTACATAAGCCTCTACGCATGCAAGGATTGTATAACCTTCCACACCCACCCTGTGTGTGACTTGTTGCAGGGCCCCACCTCCTACAGCCTGACACGACTCCCAACACACTGACACAGTGACCTTGGCCAGGGTCACGGTCACGGACAGCCTTGGGCTTCACCCCCCTCCCCCCGGGGATTACCCCTCTCTGGCTCCGCTGGGGCTGGAAGGTCAGGCTTGCCTCCCGCCTTGTGTGTGAGAGTGTGTGAGTGCAGGCGAACTCAGGCCACCTAGATCCCAGTCGAAGTGGCGGCTTTGGCTGTCACTAGACTCAGAGCCCTCTGGTGCAGTTCCACACGCTGCCACAAGGTGGCACATAGCCATGGGGGAGGGGAGGGCTAGGAGCCGAGGAGCCTCCGTTCTGAGGGACTAGGATTCTCATTTCTACTTTTTTTTTTTTTTTTTTTTTTTTTTACAAGATCTTAGAGCAGGCTCGCCCAGAAGCCTGGGCAGGGAAACAAAGCAGATGCAAGTGACAGCTACATGGTGACAGTCTGTCTCATAGTCTGAGCATGGACCAAGGGCTTTGGGGAACGGGGCTCACCCCACCTACACAACCACGAACTCCATCCACTATTTCTGCCCCTCCAAAGAACCAGTCTTGAACACAAGGGCTTTGCCTGGCCAAGTTTCCGCCTTCTGGCTCAGGACCCGATCTCCTAGACAACGGCTAGCTACACTGCTCCCCAGAGCACCCCACCCCCACTATTTCCCTGGCCATACGCACAGGCTGTACCAGCTCTGGGGATATCATGCCAAATGGGACAGAGCCCTGTGCCACTTGGAGCGGACCGGGAAGGCACGGACCCTCTGAACTGATCTAGGGCAGTGCCGAGAGGTAACCCGTCCGGAGTCGTGTGTACAAGGTGACGCCTCCTCCACGTGTGAATAAAACTTTCATGGTTGACGCGTACTTCCACTTCCTGGGAGGAGCACCATCGCAGGACCCGCCTTGGACCATGAACAGGGAAGAGTGTGTGGGGTTTCCAATAGATTCCAAAAATAAGTGTGGGCTGTGACCAACAGTTATTGGTGCCTGTACCCGGAAATGTTATGTTACATGCACCATGGCTTGTGGACGAGCATGCTTGCTTGTGGTCAGACGGTGAATGGACTGGACGGAAGAAGAAAATGGTAGGGCCATGGAGATCACACACGTGCAAGTGAGGGCAATAACGGAGAGGGAAGGATGGGGGCATTTGAGACTACCCGGCACTACCAAAGAAGGGACCACATGTCTGTTGCCTGTAATGATTCTGTTTCTTATCACTTCCTCCTGCAAAGTAAGCACCTCTCAAGCCAAGCGCCTAATGTCCCTGAGACACATGAACGTGCCCTCAGTCCCCGGACGAAGGCAGGCAGCAGGCCCACTGGCCTCATGTACATCTTCAGGGAGATTTAAAGGAGACCAGCTCTCTTAAGCCCAGAGAGCTCTCCGAGTCTGATGCTATGAGTAGGTACTACCAAGATGCCATCCATTACCTGCTCTCCTCTGGGTCCGACCCACACTCCACCTTGCTTGGCTTCTGTTCCATTCACTTCAATTCCATCCAGGATGCCCTCCAGCACGCCAAGAGATTGGGGTGGGCACACTGCCCCCCCCTGCAACGCCCACAGGCCACCCACCCCCCGCCTCCCAGGCCCTAGGGCACAGCACCCATGGTACCCGCCTCAGTACTCAGCCTTTCACACCATGCCCTGCGCCCCAAAGGGGTGAGGGGAGTGGTGGGAGGGGCCAGGGAGTGGCAGGTGGGAGAGCTAGGGGCAAGCCGGGTTGGTGAATGGTACTGGGTTAGGAGCTGGGAGGTCTTCAGTGTCTTGTCGTTCCTGGAGATGTCTGTGGAGAGAAGGGAGAGGCAGGGGTAAGAAGCTGCCATAGGGGTGGGTCAGTGAGCAACCGTTAGTGGAAATATTCAGTAGCTTCCTGGGGCCTGTAGCAAAATGGCAGTGGGCATGGAGGGAAGGTACAGGAATAGGACCGGAATAACCTTATATCACAGGGACAGGAGAGCTACAACACAGGCCCCAGACACAGGGAGGGATGAAGGGAAAGAATGAGGTCATCTATGCAGCAGGTAACAAGTCTCAATACTCACATTCAAACAAATGCCTGGCCTTTTATGAGTGCCTATTAAATATCAACTATTGTTACCTCCCTTTACCCAAGATTTCTTAGCATCTGTCAGTGTTACAGGGCAAGAGGGATCAGAGACAAGTAGCTCGCAGCACAGGCATGGGGAGGGGTTCCCACAAAGGCAGGGTGGGGCAGAGGCATAGCATATAGGGATGATGAATGTTCACACTAGTGTCTTTTGGGGGCGGGGCAATTCTGGGTGGTCCCAGGGCCTTCTGTACTCTAGGCCAGTCCTCTGCCTCTGGTTTAGGTCCCTAGCCCCAGGCTGGTGTCTTAAAGGAGCTAGACAACAAAAATGAACGAGAACGGACTCTCTCCGCTTCCAGTACATGAACAAAACCCCAACTCTTACCCCTCCAAGATATTATTTGTTTGTTTGTTTCTGAGACAAGGTTTCTCTGTCTCAAAGACTGTCCTGGAGCTAGCTCTTATAGACCAGGCTGGCCTAGAATTCACAAAGATCCACTTACCTCTGCCTCCCGAGTGCTGGGATTAAAAGCACGGGCCACCACCACATGGCTATTATTATTTTTTTGAGACCAGGTCTCACAATGTAGCTCTAGCTAGCCTGGAACTCACGATGTACATCAGATTGTCCTAGAACTTACAGAAATTCATCTGTCTCTGCTTCTGGACGGCTGGGAGTAAGAGTGTGCCTCACCATGCCTGACCCCTTTAAGAAAGGTTTTTAAATCTCTCAAACCAAGTTCCAAATCCCAGTGTCCAGTTAAGGATGAGGACGAGCTTATTTAGCCGATCGATTGCCATTCACCAGGATGGGAGAAGGAAGGAAAGTGATTTTTGCTGGTGTTGACTGGGCAGATACGATTGCCTTCCGAAGGGGGCTCGAGAACTGTGCAGACGGAAGAGGCAGGCATGTCGTCCCAGCACTTGGGAGCTACAGAGGCAGGAGGATTAGAAATTCAATGTTGGCTGGGCAGTGGTGGCACACACTTTTAATCCCAGCACTCAGGAAGCAGAGGCAGGTGGATCTCTGTGAGTCTGAGGCCAGCCTGGTCTACAGAGGGAGTTTCAAGAAGTTTCAGGATAGCCAGGGCTACACATTGAGAAACCATGTCTTGGGACGGGGTGAGGGGAAGTTCTAGGTTATCTTCAGCCACACAGTTTGAGTGCCAGAAACCCTGTCCTTAAAAAGAAATTTTTGCCCCCAGATGGAGCCAGGTTTGCTAATGTCTGCCTATAGTTCTAGAATTCAGGAAGCTGAGGCAGGCAGACAGTCACAAATCCAAGACAAGTCTGGGCTATACAGTGAACTCTATATCAAAAACAAAATAGCATAACATTAAAAAATAAAGTAAAACGAACTTTCCAGGTGGGGAAACCGAGTCTCAGTAGGCTTGGCAAGTCCCTCAAGTTCACGCAGCGAGGAAGCAGGAAGCTCAGGGATGGCGCTAGCCTTAGTCTGCTGCTTGGAGCCAGGATAGTGCCAGAGCAGGCACCCACCTCCAGTGCCTCTGGCTGCAGGCCTGTGGTACCCTGTCCGCATGTGCACAGACAGGTGCGGGCATATGGGAGGGGGACAAAGGGTAGAGTTCCCCACTTGCAACTTCATCACCTGGCTGCTGCACCAGAGACCTTGCCTTAGGCCCCCGCCCCACCCCCATGAGCTGATAAGGAGTTGGGGTGAGAGGAGGGGGCAGAGATAAAGCAGAGCACTGGGCAGGGGCAGGGCAGCAGGACAGGCTCTCTGCACCCAGGCAAGCCCCTGGAGTGGGGAAAATAGGATCACAGAAGAGGGGGCCATTCTGTCTCTGACACCCCCCCCCCATCAGGACTGGGCACTGGGGACTGGACAGGAATCTGGGGGGTGATGAGTGGGGAGACTTAGCCCAGGGAGCCATCAAGAAAGTGGGTCAAGTTTTTCTTGGCTTGTGGAGAAATTCCTGTTATAAATTTATAATGGCGTAGCCAGCCCTAAGGGGTGGAGGTGGGGGAGGAAGAGAAGTGGGCGGGGATGCCCATGGCTGGGCACTGGAGCCTACGGCTTTTAGCTAGAACGGAGGGGCACCAGCAAGGAGCTGGACAAGAGAGGCTAGTTTGTTCCCGTTGCTGTCTGGGCCCAGCAAGGCTTCATTCAGTCTGTCTGTCTGCCTGCCTGAATCTCTTTTTCTCTTTCTTTCTCTCTCTCTTTGGGTCTGGGTGTCTCCCTCTCCGCCGCCCCCCCTCGCCCCGACTGTGCCTCGGTGCTTGGCACACCCTGGCTGCGGTGTTGCCCCCGCCTGTCTCCTGCCCGCCTGGCACCCTGCCACCACTTGTTTACAGAAGCTGGAAAAATCCACTCGCCAGCCGGAGGCCCAAGCGCCCCCAGGGAAGGGAGGAGGCAGACCCAGGAGTGGGCAAGCAGAGAGAGGGGCAGCCCTGGGGAACAGGCCTTGGGGGCAGGCAAAGAAGGCCAGGGTGTGTAGGAATGGGTATTAGCAGCTGTGGGCAGGGCCTGACAGGGAACCTCAGCAGGAGCCAGTGGCATGGGAAGCTCCTGCCTCAGGCCAGAGCTCTGGAGGTGCCCTTCCCCCCAGCATCCCACCGCTACCAGTTGCTACAAGGCAGACGTGGGGCAGTGCCAACCTAAGCCACCCTGTTTATTTCCCCTCTCTCCTCCCTGGCCCAGCCTTAACTCCAAGTGTGTCTGGGCACTGCCAAGGGCTTGCACTGCACGTGCCCACAGTGGGAGGGGCAGGGTCCTTGTCTGTCTCACCTCTGTGCTGAGCTGGTGCCAGGTGGTGTAGCCCAGGTTATGGCTATCCCCTGGCAGTGGAAGAAGATGTCAAGGTGCCATCCTCACTTCTTAGAGATTTTTGCCTGGCACCTATCAAGAGTCTAGAACCCCTGGGGACACCTGATAAACCTCTCTAAGGACGCCTATGGGCCTCTATGGATACCCAGGGCCCAGGCAGAGGCCCGGCATGCAGGAAGGCACCAATTACGTGAGCTGCAGGCAGGAAAAGGTTAGTGGGGAAGGGGTATTATATCAAGGATAACCATCCTGAAGGTCAGCCTCTCTTCCCTCTTCCTGGAGTACAGCTTAATACGCTCCAGCTCCTACCTAGCACGTTCTATGCAGCGGGGGGAAAGGGGTTCAGACCCAAAGACAGAGGGGGTGAAGCAACGGGGTTCAGGCATTTATTTGGACAGCAGGACAAGAAGGCCCACCTGTCCATTAGCCTGGCCACCCACTCCTTTGTCCGATAAGAGCTGTTGGGTGGCAGCATGGGCAAGTTGCCCATAGAGGGGAAGCATTTCATTAAGCCTAAGTGATTCTGCAATGGGGGGACAGGGACAAGCCAATGCGGCATCCATAGGCACTACGCCAGGTTCCCACTGCCGCCTTTCCTACTCCGCAGTTCTGTGGATCCCTGGGATCCGCCCAAAGGAGGCCTGAGACTGCTAGCAGGGACTCTGCCCCTAGCCGGCTAGCAGCAAGTAGTATGCATGCAGCTTCTGAGTCTCTGTACTGGGCTATGGCTCTTCCTTTCTGGGGCCCCTGAACTTTGCCCTTAATGCTTTGAAGAAAGCTCAGCCATCCTTGTCAAACACACACGCACGCACGCACGCACATACACACACAGACGGACATGTGCATGTGTGTGTGCGGGCACACACACACACACACAGAGGCAATGAGGAGCTGTAAAGGGGAGAAAAGGGAAGAAGAGACAGGTAATGGGAATGATGAGGAAAAAGGGAAAGAAAAATACAAAGAGAAGAACAAAGAGATGAGGCAGAGATGTGGGTAGAGCTAGGGGTTTCAAGGAAGTAGGGGGGAAAGGAAGAAGGGAGCAATGAGGACGGGAGAGGAAGGGGTGAGATGGGTAGGGCAGATAAAGAGAGGAGAGGTAGATGAAAGAGAGAGACAAAAGGAGAAAGGAAAGTAACAAAGAAAAATGGGTGGGGGGTGCTTCTGCCCTTCCTAAGTCCCACCCCATGGAAGCTGGGGGAGGGGGGACAGAAATGGTTTCCACGGTGACAGCTGGTTCTTGGTGGCCTGGCATGTGGGCTATTAATAGTGCTGTGGGTAGGTTCACACCTCCCTCTCCCCTTCCCCTCTGCTTGCTATTAGGATGAGGGGGGAACCCCCTACCCCAACTCCCAGTCATCCTGCATACCTGTCCTGATCCCACACTATGGAATCATCAAGGGTAATGTGGAGAGGCCAGGGCAGCCACTGTAGCCCAAACACACACGGGCATGCACAGGCAAACAGGTATCTGTGTGCAGACGTGCCCGGTGCCAACGTGGGTTCCCACAAGTAACGCCGACCTAAGACTGGCTCAGGGTATCTATGGCCATTGGGGACCTGTGGTGGCAACATATACCCTATGTTTCAGGACAGATGCCTCCCTAGGACTGGGGCCTCTCCTCCCCCTTCCCCGGCCCCTACCCTGCTCTGTTCTCAGGTATGGATTGGGCAGGATTGCCCCACCCAATTTTCTGCTATCCCAGTGCCAGGAAAGAATGAAGGCGGGAAGGCCGGGACTATTTGGCAGGTGTTTCTGTGGCAGAGAAGTACACACAGACTTAGGAGCAGTTTATAGGTGTGGGGGTAGGGACCAAGAGAGGCAGCACCTCTGGGTGGGATCTTGCTTGAGCACTCTGGAACTTAAGAGCAGTGACCTGGCCTTCTGATTTCCTAGCTACTGTGGGCCTTAAAACTAGGGATGGGAGATTAGTTGGGGGATGTGCACTGCGGGGAGGGGGAGACTGGTTGCTTAAACAAAGGATCCTCCCTGTCCGTCCTCCACCACCACCACCACAAAGACTATAACAGGAAATCTCCCCCCTGCAGGTCAAAGACAGAAAGACATAAACAGTAGCCCTGTCTTGGGCCAGATGCCCAGTATTGACATCAAAGACTGTGCTCCCAACCCACTCCCCATCGCCTTGCCCACCTGCTTCTCTCTCTTCCCCCCAGTCCACGCTAATTCCATAAAGCATCCAGGGTGCTAGGTCTAGAGGTCACCTCTCTGGCTATGCCCAGCCTCCACACTTAGTGATGGATGGCTATACACCCAGTCCTCACAGAATTTCAGGTCCTCTTTCCCAAGTCCCTTCAGAAAAACCAGCAAGAATTCTGTCACCAGAAAGGCAGAATTAGGACCGCGCCCCCCCAAACAAAAACAAACAAACAAAAAAACCCTGGGCATAGTGTATTCTCCCCACCCCACCCCCAGTAGAGGGGTAATTGGAGCTGGGAGCTGGGGCAGCTGAATGCTGGAGGCATGAATGTCATGGGGCCAAGGCGCTTGCAGCAGATGGCATCATGGGCACAAGGCTTGGGGGTACTCCCTCAACACTCCCCTCTTGGAAGGCAGAAGTTGTTTGGCAGCTACATCACCTGGGAAGGGAAGAAATGGTAGAGGGGAAAGAAAGACAGGATGTTCTCCTGGGCACCCCAGGGAGGCAAGAGCTAGCCCCCACCCAGTCAGAACTGGCAGAGGCAGAGGGAGGGAGGCAGAGAGGGGGGCGACACAGATAGAGGGGGAGGGCGGAGGGAAAGAATAGAAAAGGAAGGAAGGAGAGAATGGAAGGGAAGGGAAGGGAGGGAGGGAGGGAGGGAGGGAGAGAGAGAGAGAGAGAGAGAGAGAGAGAGAGAGAGAGAGAGAGACACGGAGAACAGAGCAAATGCAGCTGAGTCTCAGGCACACACATGGACACGTGCAGACTCACACATTCAGCCCGCATGCGCAGAACTACAGGGCTCCAGTACCCGTTCCAGGAGATATTCAGAGCCCTACCCAGCCCACACATGCACAAAACACTCTCACATGGATGCATGCACAACACACCCACTCACTGATGTGTATGGAAATGCTGAGAGTCCCCAAAGCTTGTTCCCTCCTCCTCCCCATGCCTGCTAAAAGAGAAAATGAAACAGGCAACCAGGGCTTCGGAGCCAGAAGTCCATTTCTTCCTTACAAGAGGAAGGGGAGGAGGAGGAAGAGAAGGTGGGTGGCTGCTTGGCCCAAACCACCACTCTTTGCCACTCCTGAGTGGGTGTGGCTGTGCCTCTAGCATTAACCTGTAAATCCTGACTCCCTTTCTTCAGATCAAAAGCCCACCACCAAAGCAAAGGAGCAGGGCAGTATTTCCGGGTACAATAATATCCATTTTGTCTCCCTGTCTACCTGTGAACTTCTGACCCCTCTGAACAAACAGGAAGAAGGACCCTATTGGTATCCCTCTCTTGCCTGTCAGGCAAAAGGACATGACACGTGTCCCACTGCAGGAGATCCACAGATGTCTCAGTGAGAGACGGAACTGTCTCTGGTTCCTGGTGGCACGTGCATCCTCAGCCTGGTATGTGCCAGGCTGGGGAGGAGAGAAGAATCCACAGGAACAGCTTACCATGCCAGGCGGCACTACCCGAACAAGCTACCATCTTGCCTTATGCGTCTTGTCTTTTTTTTTTTTCCCTGCAGTATTAGGGATCAAACTTAGAATCTCATGTATGCCAGAAAGTGTTCTGCTACCGAGCTATAACCCTACGCCCAATATTATGTTCTTAACCCTTAACCTAAGTGGGTAATATATAATAAAAAGCCAGGCCCCAAGTTATACAACTGGTAAATGGCAAAAACCCAGCCCCTAACTCCCAGCCAGTATTCTTTCCACACACCACACCTGCCTCCCCTCAAGAGGCTCCAAAGTTCCCTAAGCGCCACCACAGCCAGCAGCCATGAGAACTGGAATTGAGACTGTCTCTCACACCAAAGGCTCCAAGTCCCTTCACTATGACAGGGCCCATTCATTGTCCTTACTTCACCTTGAAGAGCAGGGGCTTGAGGGAAAGAGGATCCTGATTCTTAGAGTCACAGCCAAGTAAGGGACACCAATACAGACCCAGGCTCTCCGGGTGCTATGTGTTGGTCCTTCCCTAACATCTCAGTTTCCTCCCTGCCACCACCTCTTACTAATGGGCACTGTGTGCCAGGGGAATCTGGCATCCGTGAGCCAGGACTGTCCTGGTAGGTAGCTGGGGTGATGGTACCCGAAGGAGGAGGAAGGGCACTGCCCCCTTCCTGAGTTCCTAGGCTTGTGGCGATAACACTGCTTTTGCTCATGCATGTGTTTCTCTCTCTCTCTCTCTCTCTCTCTCTCTCTCTCTCTCTCTCTCTCTCTCTCTCTCCCCCCCCCCCCCCCATTGTCAACACTCAGACTTGTCCCAAGAGAGATGTAGTGACACCCAGGCATTCATGCATGTGCCTTTAGCTGAGGAGGTGTGTCCCAGGTTGAGATGCCAAAGGCTCCTTTTAAATTAAAAGACAAGGGGGGCTGGAGAGATGGCTCAGTGGTTAAGAGTATCGCCTGCTCTTCCAAAGGTCCTGAGTTCAATTCCCAGCAACCACATGGTGGCTCACAACCATCTGTAATGAGGTCTGGTGCCCTCTTCTGGCCTGTAGACATACACACAGATAGAATATTGTATACATAATAAATAAATAAATATTTTTAAAAAATTAAAAGACAAGGGTCAGAAGGGGCTCTTAGTTCTTGTTAGATCAAACACCTGCGAGCAAAGGCGCTATATGAACAGTGAAGAGGCTGGACATGCATTGCTTCCCCACTCACTTCCATCCCCATTCCTGTAATGTCTGGGAGACCCAAATTGCTACTACAGTTCTACCAGAAATCCCAGGGTCTCCGGGCATGAACTGGGTGCATTTGGGGGGATGGGGTGACACAAGCTCGCTATGTGTCCACGGCTGGCTTCAGACTCCTGCTCTTCCTTTGTCAGGCTTTCCAGCCAGTTCTAGGAGTCAAAACTTGTGCTATTTGCTATATCTCACTATGAACTGGGCACCTTTAAAGCACTGTATATGTGCCTGTCTGTTTGAGATAATGTCTCACATAGCTCAGGCTGGCCTCTCTCAATGTGGACGTGAACGGCCTTGATCCTCCTGCCTCAGTCTCCCAAACATTATTTTTTGAGATAGGGTTTCTTTGTGTAGCCTTGGCTGTCCTGGAACTCACTCTGTAGATCAGGCTGGCCTTGAACTCAGAGATCCACCTGTCTAAGCCTCCAAGTGCTGGGATTAAAGGCGTACGCCACTATCATCCCGCTCGCATTTAATATATTTTAACAACTATAAATGTCAAAAGCTAAATGAGATAGATATTATTATCTCTTGTTTATAGATAAGTCAAAAAAGAAATTTAAGTCCTCTCAAGGTTACACAAATTAGCAGGAGACATTTAGGATTCAAACCCAAGCAGTTGAACTCCAAAGCAAACAACAAAATCCCGCTTTTAACCATAGTAACGTGGGACCTGGAATATGACCTGGTAGAACAATGTTCTTCCATCTGGCTATGTATCCCCTGTGACAAACCTCAATTTATCTTTTTGTTGAAGTCTATGAGTACTATATGATGGACTCATTACTAGTATGTTCTCATCCAAGCAGGCCAAGGCTAGAGGGAGCGTAGCCAGGCTTGCTTGCCCCTGCCCCCAGGCTTTGGGTCTCTGGTGCCAGTAGTCTCTGTTCAAATTCCCTCCTTGAAAGAGTCACCCTTTCTGTCCCCACATGTGGGTTATAGCCCACTCCCCAAACTGGCACAGTCTAAACAGCTGTACCCTCAGAACCAAGGCTGAAGCTAAGATACAGCTGTTGGGACATCTCTGAGGTGGGTCTCAGCTGCCAGGGGTGTGGAGAAAGGCCATCATGAGTCCTAATGTGGACCCAACTGGGTCCTGCCAACTCCTGTCACTGCACGGGTGGAGGGGGGCATGGTTTTCCCGCCTGGGTCAGTTAGGGGAGGAGTCTCCTCCTTGCCTCCTTAAAGAGTTGAGGCCTGAACCTGCAGTGACCCCTCTGAAGTGGTGTTCCCTAGCTGGGCCTGCCAGCTTGAGGGGTCAACAGAGGCTGTAGCCTACTCCCCTCCCTTTCCCCATTCCCAGCCCCAATACTTGCTGGCCAGCCACAGCTGCAGCATTAAGGAAGCGCAGGATGTCCTGAGCAGCCAGCTGAGTACCCCCACCCCCCCCCAACCTCCTGCTGACCCCAGAGGCAGGCTGGGCGGGCCAGAGAGTCCGAATTTGAGTATTAACTGGAAAAATATGAAGAATGTTGCTGCCAGCTCTGAGAAAGAGGCCGTGGCAGAAAGGGAGACAAGCACAGGGCAAGAGAGAGAGAGAGTTAGTTACAGACTGGCAGAGTCACAAGGAGAGAGTCAGACACCCCAAGACAGCAACAGAAAGACAGACAAGACTGAGTTAGAGAGAAATTCCACGTCAAAAATACACCTCACTCAAACAGACACTGGCCAGCGTAAGGCCTCCTTCTCCGGAGGAAAGCTTCCAAGTTTGGACAGGAGGGCCAGAGGTGAGAAAAGGGGCAGATTCACAGTGGGAGGCAGGCACTCAGCTGGGGACAACTAAGGGTCCCCAGGAAAGGCCCAGCCAAATAACCCCTAGCAGGGGCGGCCAGATCCCCACTGGTTTAAAGGCTAAGGATGAGAGAGGGCCAGAAAGCCACTCCCAATTCTTCCCCAGACACCCCTCCCCCAGCAACCAGGACAATCCCAGCTGTTAGAAGTCACTGGACACTGCTGCAGGCCCATGACTCGGCCCTCTGGAACCCCCCTTGTACCCACTTTGCTCTTGTTTCTCTGTCCCTCTAAAAGTCGGGTGGGGGGGGAGCCCATTGCTACACAGTGGCTGAGCCTAGAAGATAGAAAGGAGTCAGAGAGAATAGTCTGAGATTGTGTGCATTTAAGTGCCTTCCTGTCCCGCTACAATGTGTCTGTCTGCAGGGGTTATCTGGACACTGCCAGGTGGGACCGGTAACTGCAAACCAGAGCCCTGTGCGTGGCCCCTGCACCTGTGAAACGAGGTGTAAAGGAGTGCACCTGTGCCCGAAGTTCCCACAGTCAATCAATTAACATGTGTTTACAGAGCACACACTGTGCTAGGCTCTGGGTGGGATCCAGGGCTCTTCTAGAGATTCTCCCATGTCTCAAGGAGCTTGCCGTCTAGTAACTGGGTGGTATGACAACCGACAGTAACGAGACCATATATGCATGCTTTGCACCATCATGCAGAAAAGTCCTTCTATACAGACGAATTTGATTTTCTTGGTAGCAGAGGTTTTATTGTCTACAGAACCTCGGCTCCACAGATGAATCCAGGGAAATACTTGTTGCTAGGTTGTGTACACATGTATTGATGTGTAGTTGTGTTTTCTGTTTGACTGACTGACAGTGACTGTCATGGCAAGCAATGATGACTGCATGACTGCGCACATGTGAGCGCATGTGTGTGTGCTCTGAGTGACAGGGTCTTTTGTAACTGCGTGGCAGTGTGCAATTGTTATGTATGCACGCACGCATGCACGCATGCATGCCTGAGATAGTGACAGCGACTCCTTCTTGCCCCTGTGTGTGACAGCATCTCCCTGTGACCCTATGCATGGGTATGTGCACAGGCTGTCTCTCTGCTCTTGGTCTCCCGTGGGTGTGTCCAACCCCTCTGAGCTCCACCAGGCAGCGGCAGCCTCCTCTTCCCTTGTCCCCATGTGGGTGTGTCCAGCAGCTCCTGTCCTTGAATCTGCCTGGGTGTCCCTGGGTGTGCAAGTGGTTGTCTGTGTGGGCATATCTGTGTCTGCATGTCACCTTTGCCTCCCCCTTCATCTTGGACAATGGCCCCCTTTATCCCCTCCCCCTCCTGGGTCCAGAGCCAGCATTCAGGGGCAGGCTCCCATCTCTCTGGCTCTCCTTCTGTGCGTCGCCCCCCCCACGCCCCCCGCCCCGCGCTCCGGTCCCTGAAATGGGTGGCTCTCTCCATTGCCTTTGACATCTTCCCAGGCCTTCCTTTCACACTGGACAAGGGAGGGCCCTAGGCAGAAAAGGGGCACCAGAGACACGTTGCAAAGGGAGGGAAACACAGGGAGAGCATGCACACACACACACATGCACAAGCACACTCACACACAACACGGGTCCATTCCTTCCTCTCTTCCCCACCATAGGCCAGCAATTCTCCTAATCATCCAGGGACCATCGAGTACACCCCCACTACTACAGGCTCACATTCCCCCCACCCCACCCCACCCGCCGCGTTTTTGCAATTAGGAGTGTTGCAACCAGAAAGCCATGCTCAACTGGGAAGGCAGAGAGGGGAGGGGGACTTCTCTCTCCCTCAGCCCATGCAAGCCCCCCCACCCTGCCGCACCCACATTACCCTCAGTAGCTGGAGGCAGCTTTGCAAAGGCCGTTCGGCCTCTTTGGCTTGGGGGTGGGGGGGGGCACGACAGGCTTCTGGCACACCGTAAACAAACCGCGGCGCGGCGGGCGGGGGAGCCTCGGCAGGCAGCGGGGCCCAGCCCGGGAATGCGCAGCAGACCGGCCGGACAGAGGCCGGGCGGGCCCTCGAAGGGGAGGCCCAGACGCCATCTCCACGGGCGAACCCCGGGGCCCACCGACCACTTAACAGCACCTCCCTTCCCCAGGGCGTAAGTGGCTAGCTCTCGAGCCGTGACAGGGTCACCCGGGTGCCCGGAAAGGCAGAGGTCGGCGGCGGGAACCCCCTGGGCGCCCCCAGCCCGCCTACGAGCTGGCCAAAGACCCGCGGCTTTGCATAATCAATCGCGATGCATTTGCATATTAATGCCCCCTCGCTCCCTCCTCCTTACCTTGGCTTGGCGCGCTGAACCGAGTTGGGCAACGACGCGGGGGTCTCAGCGCCCCGTGCCGGGGGCGTCCATGGGGGGCCGGTGGGGCCCGGGCCGCCCGCCTCCAGCGCCGGGGTGTGAGTGCGAGTGAGCGCGGGGGGGGGCGGGGGGCGAGTGTGGCGGCCCCGCGGCTCCTCCGGCAGAGGCGGCGGCCGCTCTGGCTCCTCCCTCCCCCGCCCCGCTCCGGCTGGGGCTCCGGCTCCGCGCGCCCGGCCGGCTCACGGCTGCTCCCTGCAGGCCGCCTCGCAGCCGCCGGCCCCCGCCCCTCGTCCCCCGCCGCGCCCCGGGACCCCGGCCGGCCGCCCCGCTGTCACTCTCGAACGCCTTGACCCCTACCAAGCTCAGACTCGCCCACCTCCCGCTCTGCGGCTCCGTCGAGGAGCGAAGCTCGGTGACACATTTTGAGAAAGATGTCATTTTGTTAAAAAAAAAAAAATAGCTTTCGCTCACTGGGAGAATTGGGGGTTTTCTGGTTTGAACTCTGGGGTAGAGGGGAAGTTTCGGGGAGCTCTCTGTACCTTGTAAAGCTTGGAGAAAGTCCAGATACCAAACGCTAGGGGTAGTTTGTTTCAGAGTTCGGGTCCCTTCTCTCCAAGCAACTCTGCGTGACCTTGAACAAATTACAGCTGCCAGGGCTAGAGCTTAAAACCCAGGTGTTGGACAGGTTACTTCTGAAATCCTCCTCACTTCCACCATCTTATTTTCTAAGCCGTTTAGAGGCTCCCTCTACGTTATGCCTCCTCTCTCATTTCTGACATTAAGGCTGGATCTACCGTCTCCTCTTGCAAACGTTTCTGTTCTCCATAGGGGCTCTTTCTATTCTCTGCCCACCAGCCATTTCCCCAACAATATACAACCCGCGCTAAGCTTGGGGAGGGGGGTCGGGCAAGACTTGCCACTGCCACTCATCCCCCTAGCTTCACTGAGGTGGGATTTCCCCTCATGTTTGCACCATCAAAATCTAAATGGTTCCAGGGCCAACAACCTAAGGAGCAAAGTGACTGCAAATACATGGACTCGTTTTCTCAAAGGAGAGGTCTCCATGCCAGTTCTGGACCCCTGCGCGCGCACGCGCACGCACGTGCGCCACACACACACACACACACACACACACACACACACACACACACACCCCTCTGCATTCATGGACATAAAACCCTGTCAGTGACGCCAGAGCCCCTTTCATCTCGGGATCTACTACCGCCAGGCAAAAGTCTAATTACCCTAGCACCCCCCTCTGGACCCGCCGGTTCCCCCGCTGTCATTAGCCCAGTTTTACCAGCGGGGGCCATAGCCTTCCCACGGCTCTCAGGGCGGAGCCCTGCCTCCACAGCCTGCTCTTGGGGAGGAGCCAGGGAGTGTGTCAGGGGAGCTGCTCTTCTAACCGGTCAGTTTATACTGGATAGAATCGCTTGCTGAGTGGGATGCTGACCAATAGTCTATCCAAGATGGGCTGCCCTTACTCATCTTAGTCTCAGCCATCTACACCCTGAGCCACGGAGCCTCTTCTCTTACAAGGGATTTTAAGGGTTTGCAATGCATGAGGGGAAGGAAGAATGCCTCTTTTGGGGCTCCTGATACAAAAGGGAAGAAAGCTGGGATGAGGGAAGAGTAAAGTGGAAGGCAACAGTTGCTGGTGATGGGACACACACACACACACACACACACACACACACACACACAATGGTTGAAGGAAGCCAGCACTGTGCAGTGGCAGCTGCAGTGGGGAACTGAAGCTGCAGTGTGCAGAGTCAGCATGCAGTAAATGAACCTGTTCAGTCCGGGCTCCCAGTGGACATGCAACAGCTGCAGTTCAGAGCAGGAGGCTGCAGTGTGCAGTCAGTGCACTGAGGATGGCTCTCTGCCAAAGGAAGCCACCTCGACAATAATCAGATCTGACTGAAACCCCGGAGAGCAAAGCAATGTACAGACTCAGGGTCCGTGCTCAAGCCCATATGGAAACAGTCTCCCGAGACAGGGTTACCAGAGGAGCTGAGAGATAATCCCAGGGTATGAGAAATACAATTATATTCTGCCTGAGGGGTTCAGCAGAAGTCTGGACCAGGACGAGGACTGAGAGAATCCAGATGGGAAGGTGGAACTCTTGTCTTTCTCCAGATTCTGGAGGGGGTTTTTGTTTGTTTTATTTTACTTGTTGGTCTCGTTCCTTGCTTGTCTGTTTTAAAGACAGGGTCTTGGTACTAATGTACTATGTAGCCCTAATTGCCAGAATGCTTGGAACTTGTAATACTCCTGCCTCTGTCCCTCACGTGCTGAATCCTGGGATTAAAGTCATGCTCCACCATATTTAGCAGTTGGGTCATTCTCCTCTACCGCTGTCTTGATAAAGGCTTTAAAGATGGAGGATAGCTACGTAAATTCTCAATATCCCACCCCAGGTGAGATCTAGCAAATGAAACACCTACAAGCCCACCTTCAACCAGCCCTGCCACGGACAGAGTGGGGCACACTGAACAACCAAGCTTCGCCATTCCCGCCTTCCCGAGTCCCCAGTGTGGGCTGATAACAGACCTGGACAAGGGCAAAGTGAAGGACAGTCTGCCTCCAGAGCTGGCTTCTCACCAGATGCCAGGATCCAGTCCAGGTCTCGGCTTATAGCCCCTGACCTGGTGTTGCATCATCCCTCTGCCACCTGCTCATCCTGCCCACCTGTTTCCTGGAGCTTCGGTTTATCCCCAGCTCCCGGCCTCTCTTTGCCATGAACCACACCCCCATCACGCCGTTTCCTCCTATCCCCTCATCTCTGCTACGAGGCACTCCTTCACCTATGGGGAAAGCCAGAAGGTGGGTCTTGAGTGAGACAGTTAAGGACCCTCCAAGGGGCTCTCTCTGCCAGCCCCCTCCTCTGCAGCATGGATTTTGGTTGCCAAGGAAGCAGGAGGAACAGTCTGTTCTCTGGGCTCCAGTGGGAGCAGACGTGCCCAAGCCCCGCCCTCTCTCCTTTTCTCTTCTCCCTCCCTTAATCCAAACGGTTGCTAGGAAGCACCCCAAGATTTCTTGAGGGCTCCACCTCCTATGAACCAGGAGCTATCTTTCTGCAGAGCTTCCTCCCAAAGCTCGGCAGCTCAAACCCACTCAGCATCCTTCACCCCTGCTAGGAAGCTTGTAGATCCCTAGTGATCTGAGGAAGAAGAGAATGGGCCCTTCTGCCAGCCAACCATGCAGCTAGCTAGCCCGGACCTCAGTACTCGCCCTCCATATTTCCTCTTTACTTCTTGTTTGGAGGTCAAGTTCAGAGCCTACAAAGCACAGGCACACACTTTACCACCAGGCCACCCTCCAGCTGTGGCAGCTTCTCTGGAGTTTACAGAATGATGGAGCTCACTGAGTGACATCAGGGAGTGGCAAGGTCTTCATCAGATCTTGGGTCTGCAGACGAAGCCCCGTTTATTGGGGGTGTGGTGAAAAGACAGGTGAGGGAATTTAAGTGCCCCCAGCTAAGAGAACCTGAACCCCAAAGCTTCTCCCCCTCGATGCTCTCGGGATTGGGATTTAGAAGTGTTGGAAGTGACTTTTGCAGAGGACCTGAGTTTGGTTCCCAGCAACCCTTACGGTGGCTTAGAACCAGTCTTCTGAATCTCAGAGGGCACCGGACACACGAGGTGCACATGCATATACACATGTAAGCAAAATGCTCATAACAAATAAAAAGTTGAACAATCAAAGCAATAGAAAGGGTCAGTGAGCTGGATTAAAGGGTCTTGCAGCCAAGCCTGAGGACCTGCGTTCAATCCCTGAGACTCCCATGACGGAAGAAAAGCATTGATTCCTGCCAGTTGTCCTCCGACCTCCCTAGGTATGAGTGTGAACACGGATAGACATAAACATGGCTTTTTGTTTTTTTTTTTGTTTGGTTTTGGTTTTTCGAGACAGGGTTTCTCTGTAGCGTTGGAGCCTGTCCTGGAACTCACTCTATAGACCAGGCTGGCCTCAAACTCACAGCAATGATATTTCATTTATATTTTAATAAATAAAGCTTGCCTGAATATCAGAAAGTAAAACAGTCCCACTGGCCAGTCTTACAGACCAGGCAGTGGTGACACACACCTTTAACCCCACTAGTCACACTAGTTTGCCAAAGAAACCGGGCAGTAATAGTGCATGCCTTTAATCCCAGTCCTATAGAGGAATATAAAACGGGAGAAGGCAGCTTTAAAACACAGTCTTGCCGGATGGTGGTGGTGCACGCCTTTAATTCCAGCACTCTGGAGGCAGAGGCAGGCGGATCTCTGGGAGCTCGAGGCCAGCCTGGTCTACAAGAGGTAGTTCCAGGACAGGCACCAAAGCTACAGAGAAACCCAGTCTTGAAAAACCAAAGGAAAAAAAAAACACAGTCTTATTCTGAGGATTCCTGGAGGCAGGATCACCATTTTGGACTGAGGTAGAGGTAAGAGCCAGTGACTGGCTGTTTTGCTTTTCTGACCTTCAAGTTGAACCCCAATATCTGTCTCTGAGTTTTTATTAGTCAGGCTACAGTGGGCCTTGGTGTTGACACTCAGGGAAGATATGAAAAAATAAACCAAGCCAGGATGTGGTGGTGCAGATTAACCTCAGCACTTGATCTCAGATGCTGACAGATCTCTGAGTTCAAGGTCAACCTGGTCTACAGAGTGACTTCCAGAACAGCCAAGGCTACATAGAGAAACCCTGTCTCTAAAAACCAGAAGTAAAGTTAAAATAACAAATAAATCAATGCTTTCTCTGGGTTGTTCTTCAAGGTTTCTCCTACCTTTATTCATTCATTTGACTTTCTTTCCTTTTTATTTAATTTTATTTTTGAGGCAGGGTCTTGCTTGTAATCCCTCTGGCTGTCCTGAGACTCACCATGTAGATCAGACTGACCTCAAACTCAGAGATCTGCTTGCCTCTGTCACCTGAGTGTTGACTTCATAAAAAAAAAAAAGCCTATTATAGCTGGCGGTGGTAGCACATGCCTTTAATTCCAGCACTCAGGAGTCAGAGGCAGGAGGATCTCTAATTCTGAGTGAGTTTGAGGCCAGCCTGGTCTATGGAACTAGCTCGAGGACAGTTAGGACTTGTCACACAGAGAAACCCTGTCTTGAACAAAAAAAAAAAAAAAAAGAAAAACAAACAAACAAACCTATTATATTTATATGGGTGTTTTACTTGCACTAATGTCTGTGCACCCCATTCATGCCTGGTGCATGAAGAGGCCAGAAAATAGCCCCAAACCCCCTGGGCAGGAGTTGGCTATAGTTGTTAGCCACCATATGGGTGCTGGGAATCAAGCTCAAATCCTCTGGATGAACAGTGTTGTAGCTGACTATCCTGTGAACCAAACAACTGCCATCTTGGGGTGTTCAGTATCTTCCACTGCCAAAAGATCACCCTGGTTGGGCTTGTTATTTCACACCCCCTCATGGAGAGCTGTGGAGGGTCACAGAACCCTTCCCGGAGCATCCAGCTCTTCCCTACCTTCTGTTGCATGGAGTGCCGCTTTGATTGCAGGTAGTCTCCAGCAAGGGCTAGAGTATAGGTGCGCGACTGGTGTGTTTAGCTCCATCTATTCAGCTATGTGGAAGCCCTCAGCCCTCCTAGAAGTCCTCAGTCTTACAGGTGTGGCCTGTAGCGAAGGATTACCATGCTCCATAAGTAAACCCTCAGCTATGCTTCCTAAGGAAATCCAGGAAGTTCATTGATTCCCCAGAGCGAACCTTGGTAGAACTGTGCCCCTCCCGTCTGTCATTGAGACCTTAGGTGAAGGGAAAGACACTGCTTACATCTCCTCCTGGGAAGGAGTTTTAACAAGAAGCAGCCAGTGCTTTTAACCACGGAGCCATCTCTCCAGCCCCTCATTTGACTTAAAAAAAATTTTTTTGTTTTAATGTGTGCCAAGCGTTGGATCCTCCAAATGTTCCCACCTTCTGGTTTCAGTTTCCCAGAATCCCCTCATCCTGCTTTTGCCAACAGGAGAGAAAAGAACGGGGTGGTGACCAGTTTTTACCACCAGAGTGGAGGGCTTGCTGCCCTGTAGCCCCACCTCCAGTTAGAGGAGCGGGTGGCACAGTGTACGTGGAGGTCAAGAATATAAGACACAGCAAGGGCCGAGGAAAGAGCAAGTCAGCAAACCGCTAGCTTTGTAATCATGAGGTGCTCAGTCCCATCCCTCGAGCCCACATAAAAAGCTGGGTGTCAGCTGGGTGTCACGGCACGCATCTCGAATCCCAGGACTCAGGAGCGGAGGCCAGCAGATTTTTAAAAGTTTGAGGCCAGCGAGGTCTACATAGAGAGACCCTGTTTCCAACAAATAAACAGCAAACAAATAAACAAACAAAATAAAACAACACCAAAGCTGGGCGTGGTGACGAGACCTTGTAATCCTACTGCTAGGGAGACAGAGATGTGTGGATAGATCCCTGGGGGTTCTTAGCTTAACCTATATGGTGAATTCCAAGCTAGTGAGAGACCCCAGCTCAAATAAATAAATACATAAATAAAGGAGCAGAACGTGAGGAAGGACACACCCAGGCTTGTCCCCTGGACACACACATACCAGTTCAGAGTAGAGTGGCTTAGTGGCTTTAGGGGCTTAATGAGAAGGGCACTACCAAGGAAATGGCGGGCTGCCCTCTGTGCCCTAGTGCTGGTGCTCAGGGTCACAGCACCTCCCTTCCTTTCATCAGTTGTCAGGAGTGCGGAGTGGGGAGGCAGCCTTCACGGTGTTGGGAAACGTACAGAGTCTCCATCTTTCTATCTGGGTACGTGGGAAAGTACACCTGTAGTTACACTTGAGGAAGAAAAGGCCGGAGGACAAGGAGCTGGAGACCAGTCTGGGTCAGATGTCTTAATAAATTCCAACCCAGCCTGGGACGTACAGCAAGTTTCTGTCTCAAAAACAACAAAACCCAGGGGTAGAGATATGGTTTTGTAGTTAAGAGCTCTAGCTGCTCTTTCAGAGGACCCAGGTTCAGGTCCAAGCACCTACACGGTAGCTTAAAACTGTCTATAACTCCAGTTCCAAGGGCTCTGGCTCCCTCTTCTGGCCTCTGTGGGCTCTGCACACATGTAGAGAACAGACATACATACAAACGTGACACAATACACATAAAGTTAAAAATAAATAAATCCTTAAAAAAAAAACCCAGCCGGGCGATGGTGGCGCACGCCTTTAATCCCAGCACTCGGGAGGCAGAGGCAGGTGGATCTCTGTGAGTTCGAGACCAGCCTGGTCTACAGAGCTAGTTCCAGGACAGGCTCCAAAGCCACAGAGAAACCCTGTCTCGAAAAAGCAAAAAAAAAAAAAAAAAAACCCAAAGAACCCCAAACAAATTCTGCTTTTCACTTCAGGGTTAGCAGGAAGATAGAGACATAGTACTGGGGATCCAAGGATTGTCTGGGAAGTATAATCGCCTATAGCCTTCTTTGCATTATCTCCTCCCATACATAAATAGAAAGCAGGTGGGTTTTTTTTTGTTGTTGTTGTTTGACAGAGTTTCTCCATGTAGTCCTGGCTATCCTGGAACTCACTGTGTAGAGCAGGTTGGCTTTGAACTCAGAGATCCACCTGCTTCTACTCCCCAGTGCTAAGATTAAAGGTATGTGCCACCATGCCTTGCTTAAATAATTTTTTTTGTTTGCTTGTTTGTTTTGTTTTTTGAGACAGGATTTCTCTGTAGCTTTGGGGCCTGTCCTGGAACTAGCTTTTGTAGACCAGGCTGGCCTTGAACTCACAGAGATCTACCTGCCTCTATCTCCCCAGTGCTGGGATCAAAGGTGTGCACCACTATCTCCTGGTACTTAAATAATTTTTTAATTATTTTATTGGCATGGGTGTTTTGCTGGCATGTGTGTTTGTGCATCATTTTGCATGCGGTGCCCTAGGAAGCCAGAAAAGGATGTAGGGTCTCCTGAACTGGGGTTACAGACAGTTGTGAACTGCTGTGTAGGTGCTGGGAATTGAACCTGGGTCCTCTGGAAGAACAGCCAGTGCCTCTAACTGCTGGGTCATCTCTCCAACCTTTGAAAGCAGAGGCTTCAGCTTGGGAACTAGCTTGGAATTATGCATGTGAGTCTGTCAGAAAGACTTTCTTCCCTCGTGCGGCTGGTATTTATGAAGTGTGAGTCAGGCTATCCTCCATTCAGGAGAGTGGCAAGACTCAGTTTCCCTCTGAGAAAAAGTGAATCTGAAATTCTCTGGAGCTTGTATGCTTTTAAATGATTTTACTGTTTCTGGGTTTTTGGGTCTGGGCTCTTGGTACATTTTTTATATCCAATTTTTAGTAGTTTAGATAAAAAAAATGCCCATTCCCTTTGGGCAAAAAACCCTATTCCTTGTTTTAAGGTCTCTCTCTTTTTTAATAATGCATGTTTTACCTAATGTATATATGTGTGTGTCTGCTGCCTATGGAGGTCAGAGAGGGATCATAGCCCCTGGAGCAGGCTGTGAGCCACTGTATGGATGCTGGGAACTGAATTTAGATTCTCTAGGAGAGCAACACATCAAACTCTGTTTCTTGCCACCTCGTACTCCAAAGCCATGAAGCTTTTTCATGGGCTCCCGATGTTTCTACATCATTTACCTGTTGGCTCCACCTGCCCCCATTCCCTAGCTAGACCTCTCCCTTAGCCAGATGGGCCAATGTGGTGGAAATGTTGCTAAGTGTCTCAGCTCAACCTTATACTTAAAGCCCTCAGGAAGTTGAAACAAGAGCATGAGTTGAAGCTAACCTGGCTACATTGTGAGTTTTAGGCTAGCCTGAGATATACAGTGTTTCAAAAAACAAAACAAAAAAAAATTAAAAAGGGATGGGAAGATGGCTCAGTCTTCCCATTCTTGTCCCGTAAACATAAGGACCTAAATTTGGAACCATGTCTATAATGAGCGCTGGGGGAGCGGTGGTAGTCGAGACAGGTGGATCCCTGGTCAGCTCTCTAGCTGAAGGAATGGAGCGAGCTCCAGGTTCAATGGCAGACTCTCTCAAACAAATTGAGTGAAGAAAATGATTAGGGATGACACTGAAGTCAACCTCTCACTTCCACATGTGCATATGCACCACACACACACACGTGCGCACACACATACACACATGCACACACACGTGCACGTACACACACGTGTACACACACACACGTGCACACACACATACACACATGCATGCACACACGCATACACACACACCACACACAAAGAAGATAAACCACTAAATGGTAAAGATACTGGGGCTCAGAGCTAGGAAGTGGGATTCCAGTGAAGCGAGTAAAGGGGGGTGGGGGAGTTTGAGAGGAGCTGGGGACATGCTCCATACTCCCCAAAGAGAAGGCATTATCTTTTGTCTCATTCTTGGGAGCATTATCATGGAGTCGTCCCTGTGTAGCAGGTAATTCTGAGCGCTTAAGAGAGCTCCCAGGAGGAAGGAGGTGGGATTGGGAGAACAAGAAGTCGATGATGATGGCCCTTGCCCAGAGCTGAGGAAGCCCTCGTACACACTGTTGAGTCCTTGGGGAAACTCTGCCAAGCCTAAAGAATGGGCTGCTGGTGAGGAGCAGGGGGCCAGGGAAGGCAGATGGCTCAATACCAAAAGCTGCCTCTCATCATTATGAAGTGTGGAGGAGGAACAACCTCCCTCTCAGAAATCTGCCAGGCTTTGCGCCAGAGGGAAGGATTTGAGCTCAGAATCTAACCATCATCAGGCCTGAGTATCCCCACCCCCTCCCATATGGGCTGAACCCAACACCCACTAATTCAATAAGGCACACTCCCAGAGTTGACAGCCTCTCTCCAAGAGGGGCAGTTTGGGCTATGAGGGGCAGGAAAAGAGCAGCCGTATCTGGAAACAATTTATGGCGGTGGTGGCAGGGCATCGGGCTGTGTAACAGAAAAGAGTAGGGGTCACAACGGACAAAGGTGTAGTGAGGGACGGCAGGTAGATGAGAGGCTGAAGAGAAGGAGGCCTGTGGCAGCCCAGAGTGCAGGTCTCTTTGGAAGGGGAGCCTGAGGGTTATGAATCAGGAGCCTGAGTTCTCCCTCCTTCCTGCTTTGGAAGCTTTGGCTACACACACTTGGCAGCTATTTTGTATAAATACTAGTCTCCAGTAGTATCCCTTGGGAAGGCACAAGAAACAGAATAAGAATGGGGGGGTGCAAAAAGGGAGGAAAGCCATAGGCAGTACCTGTCTTACAAGGATGTGATCTGGCCCTACTCCTCCAACCATCCTCTCCCTGTTTATAGCATGGTCCTATCAGTCTCCTTCTAAAGGTGCACAAGGCCATTTCTAGAGCCTTCATGGGTGCTTTCTCGAGATTCCTCCTGATTTTCATTCAAAAGGCAGCTTGGGTTAGGGAATACAGTTCAGTGACAGAGAGCTTGCATAGCTGGACAAAAAGGAGGGTGGGACTAAAGAGAGTTGTTGGGGACTATAAATTGAATTTGAAGAAACAAGTTGAGATATCTGTCTCCCCAGGATCTATAATTAGGAGCCAAGAAAAAGAGGGTGATAGAACACTGGCTGGGGGCCTCCAAGTGTGCTTTACAGACGGGGTCACCCACAAGTGTGCTTTACAGATGGGGTCACCCACAGTACCATATCACATTTTGTTTTCCTAGGCCTTTTAAACAGTTTTTTGAGTCATACAATAATGTTAACCTCTTTTCTGTTCGTCCGTCCTTCCTTTTTTCCCCCCTCTGAGACAGGATTTCTCTTTGTAGCCCTGGCTGTCCTGGAGCTCACTCTGCAGACCAGGCTACCAGGCTGGACTCAGACTCAAGAGATCTGCCTGCCTCTGCCTCCCAAGTGCTAGAATTAAAGGTGTGGGGCGCCACCGCCCAGCTTCAGCTTTTTCCTTACTTTTCTTCATATATAAACAATATTCAGGATCAGGGGATTCTGGGAGTACTGTCAGATTTAGGGGTGACATGGTGGTATGTGTGCACCTAGTCACACCTCAGTGTCCCTTTTGGAACAGAAACGTGAAATGAGAACTATGGTGGCAACAGGGGCTTTGGAGAACAAAAACCGGGCTGGAGAGATGGCTCAGAGGCTAAGAGCATTGCCTGCTCTTCCAAAGGTCCTGAGTTCAATTCCCAGCAACCACATGGTGGCTCACAACCATCTGTAATGGGGTCTGGTGCCTTCTGGCCTTCAGGCATACACACAGACAGAATATTGTATACATAATAAATAAATAAATAGAACAAAACCCCAACAGAAGCCAGGTTAGAATACATAACATCCATGGGCCTACTTACTGGGAAATAACCAGAGTATCAGAATAATTGAAGGTATAGATAGATAGCTACAACATTGAGAGACAGAGGGTTTCTGCCCTGGGCACTGAGTCTCCTGGTACTAACTCCTCAGCTTTTTGGATAATCTCAGGGAAAAACCAACAGAACCAATTGATCCTTTTGCGTGCTTGGCCTGGGGTGGAGGTGAGTGTGGGGGAGGGTGTGTGTGGGGGGAGAGACGGTGGTGGTGGTGGTGGTGTAGCTAAATCTAAAGGAACTACAATTCCCAGAAGGACTTGCCTCTTACTACGTTTCTATTGGTCGGTGCCTGTTACCACGAGCCAATAGTAAATGAGTTCTTTAAAAGGTGCCAAAATGGCGCTGCCTACGACGTAGATCTCGGTTTTCCGGTAGGCTTAAATTTGGGGAAATGGTGAATGAAAGAAGGGGGAGGATTACGGCTTCAGGGCTGAGGAAGGTAGAGGAATTGGGGAATGGGTATATATGGGAGTTGGGGTGGTAGTGGTGGGGGACACAGCTAGGGCGAAGGGCATAGTTAGGGAACCGGAGCGGGCTTTGAACCCCTTTGACACACCTTCTGTCCCAATTCAAGCAAAGATTGTTCAGAAGGGGAGAGGGTGACAGAATCTCCACCTTGCCACCTCCATTTCTACTCTTAGTTTTTCTGTCTTGCTTAAGTCTTCCCGAATTTCCCTTCTATTTATCTCTCCCTTATTTTTTTTCCTCAGAACTCCATCTCTCTTTTGGCTCCATTTATTTATTTATTTATTTTTGGATTTTTCGAGACAGGGTTTCTCCGTAAGCTTTTGGTTCCTGTCCTCGGAACTAGCTCTTGTAGAGGCTGGCCTCGAACTCCCAGAGATCCGCCTGCCTCTGCCTCCCGAGTGCTGGGATTAAAGGCGTGCGCCACCACCGCCCGGCTTCTAGCTCCATTTTTAAACTCCCGCCTCACCACCGGTCTCGCCTCCTTGGAGTGAAATCATGAAGGTGGTGAACCTGAAGCAAGCCATTTTGCAAGCCTGGAAAGAGCGATGGAGCGACTACCAGTGGGCAATCAACATGAAGAAATTCTTTCCGAGAGGAGCCACCTGGGACATTCTCAACCTAGCAGGTCTCCAGTGCAACTGGGAAGGACGGGTGGGAGTGGTAGGCCCAGGAAAGATGTTACCACTCAGTCTTTAATTTCCCGTGCAGACGCGCTCCTGGAACAGGCCATGATTGGACCGTCCCCAAATCCTCTCATCCTGTCCTACCTGAAATACGCCATCAGTTCCCAGGTAAACCTTTCCATCCCCTGGCTTTTGGAGGTAAAACACCGGGAGAACAGTTTTCAGTTTAGGCTTGCTTTCTTACAAAGTTAACCCTTCATTTTGTGATGAACATTGCATTCTTTTGCTCTTATCGTATACATTTACAATTAAAGCTTTTCAAATTTATATAATATGGGGACGGGCATGTGGAAGTAAGAAGACAATTCTGTGGCGTCGAGTCTGTTCTTCCCACCTTCATGTAGATTCTCTGGGGATTTGAACTTATGTCAGCAGGGTTGCATGCCAAGCACCTGCACCCACCGAGCCTTCTTAGCAGCCCCTTGTTTCTATTTTTGAGACAGTGTCTTATGTAGCCCAGGTTGGACTTAAATTCCTGATTTTTCTGCTACTACTTCCCATAGTTTGGGAGTGGGTGGTTGCTGATAAACCAACCTGGGATCCGGACATACTAGGCAAGCGTTCCATATTTGAGTTGTAGCCCTACCCTAGTATTTCAGACAATAGCAGGCCCTGGGGATTTGGTCCTAGCACACAGGGAATGTAGAAGGTGATGCAGGCTCGCTAATCATTGATAGGATGGATTTGTGGTATGGTTAGGACAGAATATGGAAATGATGGAAGGAGGGCTTGGACACGATCCCTGCTCCTGTCTGAGCAGCCAGGGAAGGTGTTCTAGAGGAAGTGGTTTTTTTTTTTTTTTTTTTAAGATTATTCATTTTATTACTTAATGTGTGTGGGTGTTTTTCCTACAAATATGTCATGGTCAGGCAGTGCCTGTGGAAGGCAGAGAAGGGTGTTGGGGTCCCTGGGACTGGAGTTACAGACAGTTGTGAGCTGCCATGTAGGTGCTGAGAATCAAACCCAGGTCCTCTGGGAGAGCAGTCAAGTGCTCTTAACCTCTGAGCCATCTCTTCAGCCCCTAGGAAGTGATGTTTAAACGGAAGTCTTGGTAGTGAGTTGGAGTTAGCCACACAGATTAGTGAGGCAGAGGGGAGAAGTAGACACAGGCTGGGAGAGAGAAATCACAAGACATTCGTTACTGAAAGTAAGGCTGGAAATAGAGTTCACGGGTAAAGCATTTGCCTAGCATGTACAAGGCCCTGGGTTTTCTCCCCGGTGCCACAGAACTGAAGGTCATGTGGCATTGCTGCACCAGAGCTGGGCTCTGCACAGAGGTTCTGTTTAGGTGTATCGTACACATACTTGATGTCATAGGGATTAAAACAGAAATGTAAGGCATATTGTCCAGAGGTATGGATGTACCTGAGTTAGGAGAGTACTTGCCCAGCATGGACAAGGTTCTGGGTTTTTTGTTTTTTGAGACATGGTCTCTTCACATAGCCTTGGCTGGCCTCAAACTTACTGTGTAAACTAGGCTGACCTTGAATGCATGGAAATTGCCTCTGCCTCAAGTTCTGAGATTAAAGGTGGGAACCAAGGTCCTGGCTCGGTGAAAGCAGGAAGCAGGTCAGAAATTCAAGGTTATCTGTGGATACCTAATGAGTTTGAGGTCTACCTCAGAGAGAGAGGTATATGTTTTTTATTTGTTTTGCTTGTTTTTTGAGACTGGGTTTCTCTGTGGCTTTGGAGCCTGTCCTTTGTAGACCAGGTTGGCCTCTAACTCACAGAGATCCGCCTGCCTCTGCCTCCCGATTGCTGGGATTAAAGGCATGCGCCACGACTGCCCAGTTTGAGAGGTGTAAATTTTAAAATAACAGTAAAAGGCCAGACACACCTTCAATCCCAGCACCCAGGAAGCAGAAAAGGTGAACTCTGTGTGAGTCTGAGGCCAGCCTGCTCTACATAATAAGTTCTAAAACAGCCAGGGCTACATGGAGAAATTGTCTCAAACAACAACAACAACCAAACAAACAAAAAACTTTGAAGCAAAACAAAATGAAAATATAGTAACAATGAAAATAACTGTATTTTCCAAATTAGTGAGGAGATTGGCATCATTTTAGTTTTGCCAATCTGTGTAATGCCTCACTTAATATTACTAAATTCTCCCACGAGCTTCTTCATTCAGTGCCTGCAATGAGGCTGCCTGTCTTGACATATAGTAAAAGTCTGATTTCACATATCAAACATTTGATTTGAAAAGGAATAATTTTTTTTAATGGTTTTTCAAGATAGGGTTTCTCTGTTTTGCTCTGGCTGTGCAGATAGACCAGGTTGACCTTGAACTCAGAAATCTTCCAGGCCAGCCTCCACCTCTGCCTCTTCAGTGCTGGGTTTAAGGGCGTGTGCCACCAATGCCCTGCAAGGAAGAATTATTTTAAAAATAGATTTAACTTTTCTTTATTAGCATTGTTTGTGTGGAGCTGTGTGCAAGTGGGCATGCATGCCGTTGAGCCTGTGTTGCAGTCAGAAGTCATGGGTTGACTTTTTTTCCCTTCCACCGTGAATTCTGGGGCTGGAGTTCAGGTTGGGTTATCGGGCATGCGCCACAAACACAATCTCCAAACCGTTCTGCCAGCATGCAGAAGAGGTATTTTAGTAAGTTTTCAGAGATGGATGTTCTTTGTTACTTTTTTTTTTCTTGAGACAAGGTCTCTCCATCAAGCTCTGGCTGTCCTGAAACTCACTCGTAGCCAGGCTGGCCTCAAATCAGAGACCTACCTATTTCTGCTTTCCAAGTGCTGGGACTAACGGCGAGCACCACCATGCCTAGTTTGTTCTTTTTTTCTATACTAAACTTAACAGGTACTGTGAGCACCATTATTGATGACTTTGTACAGTTACATCAATCCTTTGGTCTCTCTTGCACTTTTATTCCTAGTGCTGGGGATCCAGTCTAGGAACTCAGACGTACTAGGTGAGTGCTCTACCACCTGGATACACCTCAATGGCCCTTTTGTACTTTGAATGGATTTTTTACCAAGGCATAATTGTTTGTTTTGAGACACTCTCCCTGTGTAGTCCAGGTTGGCCTCAGCCCTCCGGATGCTAGATTACAGCTGTGCTGCAGCTTTGGAGCATTGCACACAATGTTTGCAGCATCATGAAATGGTCCTTTTGGAACTGTAGCTGAGGTACACAGATAATCTAGTTCTTGCCACATTTAACTATACTATATCTTTACGCATCATCAACTCTCTACTGCACAGCTATGAGAAAATGTGAGCAAGGATGTAAATTATACCTTAGTAATATTTTTAAATTATTTGACAGCCGGGTGGTGGTGATGCAGGTCTTTAATCTCAGCTCTCAGGAGGGAGAGACAGGCCGATATCTAAGAGTTGAAGGCCAGCCTGGTCTACCGAGTGAGTTTCAAGACAGCCAGAGATACACAGAAAAACTGTCTCAAAAAAAAAATTCTTCTACTTTTATTTTGTGTGTGTGTGTGCACGCGCACGCGCGCGTGTGTGTGTGTGTGTGTGTGTGTGTGTGTGCGCGCGTGCGTGTGCCTGCACCATCACATACACATGGAAGTCAGAGGACAGCTTTTGGGAGTTGATTATCTCCTTCAACCAGTGGTCTTAGGTATCAAACTCGAGTGTCAGGCTTGGCAGCAGTAGCTGCCCTTATCTGCTGAATCATCTGCTCTGCCTTGTTTAACCACAGCTGGGGCTTCCAGTCCCTCTAAAATGGTGTTGGGAACTCTAAGGGTTCCTTGAATCATACCTTGAGTTCTGCTGGCTAGGACTTCAAGGAAAGTGGTGTATTTCAATTTGTTTGTTTTGAGACAGAATCTCACTCTTTTTAGTTCAGCCTGGCATTATACTCATGGCAATTCTTCTGCCTTAGCCTCCCAAACATGGGGATCACATTTGTGAATCACCGTGACTCTGGTAGAAAAGTGATTTCGAGAAGTAGAGGTCAGGTAATACGGACCCCATGGCCATGTGAGGAGTGTGGACTTTATCCCAGAGTGGTGAGTCGTCACCGAGGGAGTTTTAGAACGAGAAATAGGGTTTTAAGATTTTTATTGGCAGAGAGTGCCCAGTGGATAAAGAAGTATGAGAACTGGAGTTCAGATCCCCAGAACCCAAGGAAATGCTGGGTGAGCATGGCAGCCTGCCTGTAATTCCAGCGCTTGGAGGGCAGAACTGCCATGTCCTGAGCTAATAATAGGCCCGCTAGCTGAACCTTATCAGTGAGTACGGGTTCAGTTGGAAGACCTGCATCAAGGAGTCAGGTGGTGAGCTGTCGCTGGACCTCAACCTCAGGCTCCACATGCATGTGCACATACATGCATGGATAGCAGCACACACAGGAACACACATGCATATGCACACACACCATGCACACACGAGGAAAACAATTTTGTATGTGTGTTATATAATGTTCCCTGCTTACTATAATTTAAGTTGCTTATAATTTGTTTTTACCACGGTAATCATTGGACCATGAAACTCCCTTTTACACATTTACCTGCATATCTGGGAAAATATCTCTATGATAAATACTTAAAAATGTAACTTCTGGCTTGGTAGTGTTGGCATGTACTTTTAATCCCTGCACTCAGGAGATAGAGATGGGTATTTTTGAGTTTGAGGCCAGCCTAGTTTACATGATGAGTTCTAGGACCACTAATGTTATTATACAGAGAAACCCTGTCTCAAAAAAACCACAAACAAAAAAAGATTCTATCACTTTACACACCTACCCCCATAGTGTGTTTGTTGTTGTTCGTGGCTGGGAACTGAACCCTTACCTTACATGTGTTAGGCACCTACTCTACCAGTGAGCTATTCCTCCAGCCCCTCTCCATTATATCTGGTAGTGTTCCCCTAGCCCTTCGCCAGTGCTGGATACAATCTTTTATTTTTTGGTCTTTCGAGACAGATTTTCTCTGTGTAAGCCTTGGCTGTCTGTTATGGAACTCTGAGATTAAAAGCATGAGTAACCATCGCCAGATCTCAGGTTATTTTTATATGTGTGTGTGGTGTGTATATGTGCATATATATACCAATATGTGGGTGCCTATTGAGACCAGAAGAGGGTGTTAGATCCCTTGAAGCTAGAGTCGTGAGCTATCATATGGGTAAGGAGGATCAAACCTAGATGGTCTGGAGGAGCCACTAGGGCTCTTAACTGGTGAGCCATTTCTCCAGCCCCAGTGTTGTCATCTTTATTATATACATTAATTTTTTTCTTTTGTTTTGATTTTTGAGACAGGGTTTCTCTTTGTAGCAGCTCTGGCTGTCCTGGAACTCACTTTTCAGACCAGGTGACCTCAAACTCAATTGAGATGGTCCTGCCTCTACCTCCCAAGTGCTGAGATTAAAGGTGTATACCACCGCTGCCCAGAAAATTGAAAATTTTTCTAGCACTTGCTTTGTTTTTAGGGGGGGGGGCAGTCTCAGAACGTCGTGACCAGGCTGCCTGGAACTTACAGTGGTTTTCTTGCCTCGTCCTCCAAGTGCTGTGATTATAGGTGTGAGCTACTACACCTAACTTCTGCATTGTTTACTTATTTATTTTTGTGGTGGTTTATTTGGGTTTGTTTTTGGGGACACTCTCACGAAGCTGGGCCTGCTTTAGCCTCCCAAATCCTGGGATTAAAGCATGCACCACCACACCCAGCTCATTTCTGCCAACACTTGACTTTAATTTCTGTATTTCTTTTTATAAATCATTTAGGTTTATTTATTTTCTCAAGTAGATGAGCAGGTGTTCATTCACCTTTATTGAATAGGCCAGCCTTTGTCATGGCTTCGCTTATAGACAAGGCCTGATACATTTGTCCTTTCTTGCACTGTTTGTTGTTTGTCTTGTTTGTTATGCCGGGGATCAAACCCTTGTACACGTTAGCAATGTGCTCTGTCCCTGACCCTGCTGTTGTGATTACTGTGGTTTGTTCTGCTCTTTCTTTTGTTTGTTTGTTTGGTTTGGTTTTTTGTTGGTTGGTTTGGTTTTTGATTTTTTTTTTGATAGGGTTTCTCTGTGTAGTTGTGGCTATCCTGGAACTCATTCTGTAGACCAGCCTGGCCTCAAACTCACAGAGACCTCTTTGCCTGTGCCTCCTGAGTGCTGAGATTAAAGGTGTGTGCCACCACTGTCCAGCTTTTTTCTGTTTTTGTTTTGTTCTTTTTTTTTAGACTGGTTTAATGTGGCCTAGGCCTTGGACTTACCGTGTCATCCTTGATCCAAGTGCCAGGATTTCAGGCATGAGCCTCTTTGCTCAGTTTCTGCTGCCAGACCTGGTGACTTGAGGGGAGTGAGGGACGTTTGATAGCTTATAGTGTCATAAGGAGAAAGAACCAGAGTGGTGTGGTTGTGAGGGCAGCGGATGATTCCAGCCTTGTTACGTTCACGGAGCCCGTGCGGACTGTCTGAGGAGACCGTCAGAAGGAGGCAGATTTATGCCTAGAACTTAGGAGTCTAGATGTGAGCTGTTGGCTTAGAAATGTGTGGTCACTTTCTGTTGTGACGGATTCTGGAGATAAGCCACCAAAGGAAAGAAGGATTTGTTTGGGCTACGACTGGCCAACTTTGTCATTTCTACGCAGTGATGAGGCCGAATAGCAGCTAGAAGGGTGCCCAGGGATTGCTCACATCTTGGTAGCTAGGAGGAGGCTGGGGACAAGTACAGCCTCTCAGAAATGTGCCTCTCTTCCTCCAGCTAGGCCCCACCTCAGAAGTTTTCACTCCCTTCCAGTCGTGCCCTGCCGTCAGTTTACGAGTCCACGTATCGATTAATCTGCTAGCCGGGAGCCAGCCTGTCAGCATAGTCATCTGTGGGGACAGATCCTAGCCAGTGGTCAGACTCGGATAGTAATGGAGGATGCGGTCATGATGGCACTGCTCGGGGAATGTGGGCAAGAGAAGTGGTCCATAACAAATTCCTGAGCACCTAATCATCTGTCAAGAGCACATGTAAGAAATAATCCGAAGAGAGTAGAGAAAAACCGTAAAGATACATTTAGTGTGCTAAGAAAAGAAAGGTTGAAAGTCAGGTGTCACCTGCTGCCAGGAAGCTGGGCTCCGTCAAAAGTGAGCCCGTGGGTTTAACAGCAAGAGTTTGTTGATGGCTGTATGCAAAGATTCATTCAGGGGTCAGAACAGAAGTGATTACAGTGTGAAGAGCAAGCAGAGGCTGTAGAGGTAGAGACAGTAGCGAACTCCGTGTCTGGAGAGAACAGAGAAGGTAGTTAAATGGGAATGTGGGGTCTGTGGGAAGCTCTCTCTGAAATAGAAGACTCTTAGGATGTATAATAACGTATAACTGACGAGAATGGCAAGCTGGAGAAAGACTGCAGAGAATGTACATGGCCTGTCAAGTGCTGTGCAAAATTAGTAATGTATTCTTCCTTCGGAGTTAAGAGGCTCTTTGGTCCAGTGCTGAGCCGGGAGAGGGCACTTGGGAGCGGTTGGGGTGTTGAATATGAAGAAGAGCAGGAGGATTAGACAGCTGCAAGGTCACCCTGGGGTAGCCACGCGTGCAGACGCCAGCCTCTAGCCTCGAGGACTTGTGTCAGCTCCGAGCATGTAGTTGGTAGAATTGTTAAGTCTGGAACGGACTTATGTGCTCCTGGGAGAAGCAGGTCACTGTATGGTAAGTGCTTTCAGGTGTGTCAAGGGCAGCCCTAAACTGATATACTTGGAAAAAATATACAGAATTCACCATCATAATTAATGAAGGCCATTAATTCATTTTGACTAACGCCCTTGCTAAGAGCACACATACACAGTTGGGAGTTTCTCTCCTTGGTGTGGGGTCCAGATTTTTAAGTTGCACCATCCAGCTCCCCCTACAGGTTGGCATCCAGCAAGACTCAGTTCTTCTCCAAGCTTTTGCTATGGGGACCTGGTTATAAATAAACAAACACCAGCCTGGAAGGGCACGGTCATTCTGCCCAGGCAGGCTCCCAATGGTCTGATCACCGCCAGACACTGGCTTCAGCGTCACAGTGTATCCTGCTGCTGGTGGCTCGGAATGCTAATTGTCTGTATTTTGCTCCTGTTCATCCACGAGTTCTGGCTTAAAATGCCTGACCCGGTCTGCCCAGGTGACTTGCCCGCACTCTGCAAGCGCATGGTTGTTGTTATTGAACTGCTGAGGACTGAACCCAGGGCCTCATGCATTCTGGGCTAGCGCTCAATCATGGAGCTACTTACAGCCCATCCTGCTGAGCTAAGAGTTTAAATTCACTCAGAACAAACTATTTCTTTCAAACTGATTGTCTATGGTGACGAATATATTTTACTAACAAATATGTTGCAAGGTAAAAAATTTTCAGACTGCATCTCCTTGATATCATTCAGTTACCTGAAGCAATAAAAACTTCCTGAGGACAAGGCCCTAGGCCTGCTGCTAGGGAAACAGAGGAATTTAATTTATTATATCTGTCCGCAGCGAATTTACTGTCTAGGCAGAATTTATAAAAATGAATCTTGGAAGTACCAGTTAAATAAGATCTCATGATGAAATAACTTTGAAGGCTGTTGATTGTGCACCTCAGGGAAGGGGCATATGTATGCCAAGGGTGCATGTGTGAAGGGCAGAGGACAAACTGGTAGGAGTCAGTTCTTCCAGCTTTTGGGTCCTGGGGGTTGAACTCAAATCATTAAGTTTGGCAGCAAGAGTCTTTACCCACTGAGTCATCTCTCATTGTTTATAAATACATTATGGTTTTGAGAAGTCTCACAATGGGGATGTATGTATTTATGCATTTTGTTTGTTTCTCTGTGTAACCCTGCCTGTCCTGGAACTCACTCTTGTAGACCAGGCTGGCCTCGAACTCAGAGTTCTGTCTCCCTCTGCCTCCCAAGTGCTGGGACTAAAGGCGTGCACTACCACACCCAGCCATATGTTTTTAATTCAGGTTTCTAAAATTTATATCATACGTAACGTGTGTGTGCATGTGAAAAAAATCATTCCCTGCCTTTTTCTTTATTTTTGTGTTTTTCAGTGCTGGGGGTGGCAGCTAGGACCTTCAGCTTCAGTCTCAGTCCATGCTCTCACCACTGAGCATATCACCAAACTCTGACGCTTCTTCATGTCTAGAAGAAGCTTTGGAGCAAACTGGCCCAATATGATTTCCCCAGTAAAGAAAGTGCTCTTTCTGTGTTGGATGACGCTGTAGCCACCAGCGCTTGAATTGAGAATAGTATGCCTGAGGAATTGAAATTCATTTGTGGGCCAGAAAGACGGCTCAGAGGTTAAAAACACTGGCCACAGGCCAGGCATGGTGGCGCATGCTTTCAATCCCAGTACTTGGGAGGCAGAGGCAGATCTCTGTGAGTTTGAGACTAGCCTGGTCTGGTCTACATCGTGAATTTTAGAACAGCCAAGGCTACACAGAAAACCTGTCTTTTTTTTTTTTTTTTTTGAAAACCTGTCTTAAAAAAAAAAAACGAAAGAAAGAAAGAAAAGGAAGAAAGCTGGCCACTTCTTCCAGTTCTAGGGGATCCCATCCTCCTTCTGATTTACAGGGCAGTGCATGGGTGCGACACAAATGTACATGCAGGCTAAACACCCTTACACATCAAATACAAGTTTAAAATTAAGTTTAAAAAATATAAATAAATGATTTGTTTGTTTTGCAGTATTGTGATGAAACCAAGCCCTTGAACATGTTAGGCAAGTACTCCCTCATTGACCTACACACCCAGCACCAGAAACCAACATTTTAAATTATTTTGGTTTTTGGTTTTAAGCCTGGCTCTTACTATGTAGTCCAGACTGACTTAGTATTTACTATGTAGCCCAGGCTGGCTCTGGCCTATACAGCAGTCCCAAGTGCTGGCTTTGCGGGTGTCTGCCATCTTAATTACCTTTTGTTAGTATAGCTTTGGCAGCAGCTTCAGGAAGTGGCTAATTTAGGGGTGTGTTTTGATTTATTCATTCTGTAAACATCAGGATTATGGCAGTTGTTGAATAAAGTAATCCCCTGATCGAGTGAAGGCTGTGTAGGACGTGTTTGCCACTCCTCCTTGCCCCAATAAGATCACACATGCCCTTTATTGTTGGCTCGGGATTTTGCTATGATGTTCAGACTGACCTCAAGTTTAGGTCTTAGCCTCCCACGTAACTGGAACTATGGGGCTATCACTGTGTCCTTCAAGGTCACTGGTGCAGGAGCTTGAATCTTGGGTCTTGCTCATCTAGGCAAGTACTCCAGGCACTTTCTTGCTCAGCTGCAACCTCTGTCTTCTCGACAGAAGTATTAGTGCAGAAGCTCAGGACTAGTACATGTGCGTGCGCACCACCTCTGCTTCTGACTGTATTTAGGGCACACGCTAGGCCGGCACTGACCACCAAGTGAATCTTCAGTTCAGCAGATTCTCATTTGTCAGCTCTGCCTAGCTGGCGTGAAGCTGAGTTTGGGCCCTTCCCCCAACACAAAAAGGTTATAGAAATAAAGCAACATTGCCTTCACTCTCGGTGGCTCTTCTGCCCACTAGTGGCCAACTAAACCTTGCTTCTTTCTGAAAGTCCTGTTATGTGGATGCCATTTTCAGTGGGCTTGATAGAAACAGGAACAAAGACAACAGATAGCATAATTGTGTGTCTCTTCATGAGCTGAGGAAGCCTCTGGAAGGGACTGGCGATTCAGAGCTGTGGCATTTCATTTATGCATGAGTTTGCCCCTCCAGTGGACACCTGTCTGACTGCCTTGTCTCTCCCTCCAGATGGTCTCCTACTCGTCTGTACTCACAGCTATCAGTAAGGTAATGACCATGGCCACTGAGGAGGTCCTGGGAATTGGGAACTCACTTCCACATGGAGAGGATGCTAGTCTGAAGCCCGTGGCTGGAGGGAGAAGTAGGCCTGCGCACACACTTGTTGCTTGTGAGACTTGGGGTTGACTAGGCAATGTTGTAGCCTCTCCCTTGTTCTTTCCCCAGTTTGATGACTTTTCCCGGGACCTGTGTGTCCAGGCTTTGCTGGATATCATGGACATGTTTTGTGACCGACTCAGGTAAGAGATGGGGAAGCTTAGAACATTTCATTGTTCTTTCAGTACTGAGGAAAAGCCCATAGTCTAGGAGACAGGTTGAGACCAGCTGTGGGTTCCCATGTTTCTTCTCCGTACCTGCCCACCCCAGCTTCTCTACCCATTCCTCACTTCTCTGTTAGGAAGAGCAGGTTTAAAATCTTGTCTAGTGGAAGCTGGCTGGACTAGGTGGCTTACGAAGGATCCTGCCAACTTTCCAACTCTGTCCCCTTGTAGGGGAGTGCCAGAGACTCTGGGGAACATTGGTGTGGGTTGGATTTCAGCTTTTGGAATAGATACAAATTTTCATCCTTTTCTGGGTAGTTGCCACGGCAAAGCAGAGGAATGCATCGGATTGTGCCGAGCGCTTCTTAGCGCCCTCCACTGGCTGCTGCGTTGTACAGCCGCTTCTGCAGAGCGGCTCCAGGAAGGACTGGAGGCTGCCACTCCAGCCACTGGGGAAAAGCAGCTAGCCTTGTGCCTGCAGTGCCTGGAAAAGACCCTCAGCAGCACCAAGAACCGAGCTCTGCTACACATCGCCAAACTAGAGGAGGCCTGTATGTCCCCTGACCCCCCTGCACCCTGCCTGCTGCTGCTTCTATGGCTGGTCCTTTGAGAGGGGAGAGGCAGGATGCCATCCCACTTCTTTCTAGAAGGATCCGAAATCATCCCACTTCCTTTTTTCTCTCCCCATAAGCATTGCATACATCCCAGGGACTTGGGCAGGGTGGCACCCGAGCCAATCAACCAACAGGTATTTACTGAGCATTCTTGTGTGCCCAGCACTGTGCCAGATGCTGGAGGTGGGGGAGGGAGGGCTACCAAAGGAGCATGTGGCAGGGTCCCTGCCCTCAGCAAGCTTACACACTGGTGGGGAGTAAGACTCGAATGCCATGCACCTGGAGGACATTCAAGGACAAGACAGGCATGTCGTCTGCTCTTGTCTATCTCCATGTTTCTCGTCTAGAAGCAGATGACGCAGGTGTGACCTGGAACTCAGATTAAGCTCAGCGCCTGTCTGTCAGGACTGTTACCTCTTAACTCTAGTTCCAGAGCCTGAGAATAGGCAGATCGAGGGAAGGATTTCAGCAACTGAGGCCTGAGGCCACAGTCTTGCTTGAGCCCCAGTGGCTAAGGCCACCTAAGGCCTTTGACATGGATGCTGTTTTCCATTGACATGGATGCTACAGTGGGTGACACCATGTCTTCAGGGCTCAGTTGGAGAGCTTGTTAGGGGATTAGTCTCTATTTACCTCTCAATCGCTTCCCCTGGGAAAAGTCCACAGAAGAGTGATCACTGTGTCAGACTGGGCTGCACTGACAGTTTTTCTTCGTCTGTTTCTTGTTAGTGTTGGCAGTGCCTTGCCTTCTTGAGCACTTGATAAATGTTTATTGGTAGAAAAGTAGATGAATACTTAATGGACCTCAGGTCTTGGTTGTCCTTTTCTTACCTCTGTGCTACATGGAGGTTAATTGGCTAGCTGGTGCCGTCATTCATCATCTGACCTTTGGAGCTGTAACTAGGATACGTGACTAGCAATTCGACGCCGAGTGTGGTGGGCTAGACCAGTTAGGCACACTGTTGAGAGAGCAGATACCCATGTTGGCAAGGTGTTTAGAGCTAGCTTCCCTAGAACAGACCTGATTGCTGCTGTGAGACTGGCCTTCCAGGGTGGCCTCTGTCCCTGCCTGGCCGCTGGACCTCTACCCCACCCCATTGCCGTGTGTCTCCGTGTGGATAGTCCCTGGAAGTCAGGCCCTTGCTATGGTTTCTAGAGTGCTCTGTCCCATGTTGCCTGTTCCCCTTGTAGAAACAGTGCATGTTGCCCTCAGGACCCTGCCTCCACATCCTCCTCAGAGAAAGCCTGCTGTGTGGTTTCATGGGCCCAGGGTCGAGGAGTTTGGGGCCATGCCCGACTTCTCCTTCCCATCATGTTTCTGCCTTGCTCCTTCCCCGCCAGCCTCCTGGACTGCCATTGAGCATTGCCTTTTGAAGCTCGGGGAGATCCTGGCCAATCTCAGCAACCCCCAGCTCCGGAGCCAGGCCGAGCAGTGTGGCACTCTTATCAGGAGGTTAGGTTTCTGAGGGCAATGGGAAGGTGGGGTACGTGGTTTCTTCAGTCCCTAAGCTGCCCGTGTGTATCTGTCTCCTCAGTATCCCCACCATGCTGTCCGTGCACTCAGAGCAGCTGCACAAGACTGGCTTCCCCACCATCCACGCGCTGATCTTGCTTGAGGGCACAATGAACCTGACCGGGGAGATGCAGCCCCTGGTGGAGCAGCTGATGATGGTGAAGCGCATGCAGGTGGGTGTGGCCTTTTAGGGAAGGAGGGAAGAGCCTGGTACTAGAGAGGAATTAATTTCCTCTTGATTCCTTAGTGGAACAGATGCTAGTCATGCATTTTTGTCATCTGACCTCATGATCCTGGTTCTGAGCACTGGCGCTGGAACCCAGTCAGCCCCTAGAGCCTGTGGAAGGGAGCCGGGATCTGGGCAACCCCTCACACCTCCTTTGTGGTCTCTCCACAGCATATCCCCACCCCTCTTTTTGTCCTGGAAATCTGGAAAGCCTGCTTTGTGGGACTCATTGAGTCCCCCGAGGGTACGCAGGAGCTGAAGTGGACAGCGTTCACCTATCTCAAGGTACTTGGTGACATGGAAACAGCAAAGAGAAACAGCAGCATGCTGGACCTTTGCCCCGGTGTCCCCTTCTGGCATTTAGTCCAACCTGCTGAGTCTCCAGCGCAGACCCCAACTGACCATTTTCTCTGTGTCTCTGCTGGTTTAGCTCCCAGGGGCTCTGCTGTTTGCCCAGCTCATCCTAAATCACATTGGTTCAGGGCAGCTAGGAGAGCCAGGACAGCGGCCCTGACCCCCTCTGAACCACAGTTCTTCCCTTGTTGAGGTGGCAGAAATGGGAGACCCCATGTCCTGTAGGCCAGGTGGCGGCAAGTGTTTGAGTACCCATGGGCACTGTCGGCTGTAGCGCTGCTACTCCAGTGCCCACAGAGGGGAATGGGGCGTGTCCTGTGGTACGAGGCAGAGAAAGGACATTGATCTTCCTTCTTTCCTCCTTCATGTCCTAGATTCCACAGGTTTTGGTGAAAGTGAAGAAATATCTTCATGGGGAAAAGGTGAGTTAGAGGATAAGGTGAGGGTACGGGAGCAGCTAAGGATGGACATTTGTGGGTGGGTCTCTCAGGCTGCAGCTGAGTGATAGTGTGTTATGCCCAGAGGAAAGCTGTGTGTGCCTGTGAGCATCAGTGTTCTAACTTGCACATGCCCTAGACCCTGTGAGCATCAGTGTTCTTCCTTGCACATGCCCTAGACCCCTGTGGTAGCTGAGGCTGCCTGCCTTCCACCCCATCGGCCAGGGTAACCACGTGGAGAGTGGTGCCTCCACCATCTCCCCACCAGGTTCCTAGGGGCTGGTGGGGGTCTCAGCCTGCTTCCTCGCTTGCTGAGCAAGGTGTTGATGTGAGCCTGCACTCGGGCTGGGCTGGGCGGGGGCTGGAGAACATAGAACCCAGGAGGGAGTTTCTGAATCTTTGCAGGACTTCACTGAGGATGTCAACTCTGCTTTCGAGTTCCTGCTGAAGCTCACGCCCTTGTTGGACAAAGCTGACCAGCGCTGCAAGTATGAGCCCCTGTTCACCCAGTTTGCTGGAAGGTGTTCCAGGTCCTTCCCTGCTCTGTGCAGATGAGCTGCAGGAAGCTCTGTCTTCCTGCTGGATCCTTTTGGCAGGGGTGGGAGGCAGCAGGCTCATAGGTACTAAGCACCGAGAGCCTTTCTACCTTTGGGTGTTTGAGTTTTCCTCACCGTGAAGGAGTGGGGAAACTGTGTAGACCTTGTACCCCTTGTCTATAGCTCTCCTTTTTCTTCCTTTGGCTTTCCCCACAGTTGTGACTGCACAAACTTCCTGCTCCAAGAGTGTAACAAGCAGGGGCTTCTGTCCGAAGTCAACTTTGCCATCCTTGTGGGCAAGCGGTACGTTGTGAGCCCCTTGGGCTGCCTGGAGCCCCTTGATCTACCTCTCTCTTGCCAGACTGGTTTCTGGTGCCTTTCCCTTCCTCTCTGAAGTCTGAGTAGCAGTGACTGAGACGGTCCTGGGGCCAGGGAGCAGGACCATGGAGCAGAGTTTCATACTTGGAGCTGCTGCTCTCTGACTCACCCTCGTTTATGAGCAAAAGACAAAGAGAAAGCCTTAGTCTCCCTTTCATCTTAAAGGATGGTGGAATGATAACGACAGATTGAAATGATCGTGATATTGGGTACACTTTCAGTCATAAACTTTATCCCAACTCAAAAGAGTCTTTGTTTTTTGCTAAGGGTTAAGCCCAGAGCGTTGTGCATGTGAGGCCGATGCTGGGGGACCGAGTTACACCTCCAGCCCCAGGTTTCCTGTGCTTCCATCTCTCTGCTCTCGTTTCTGGAGTTGGATGAGAGATTTCTTTCTTAAAAGGCAGAGTCTCATTATGTAGCTCTGGCTGGCTTCAAATACAGAGGTCTACCTGCTTCAACCACTTGAGTGGCTTGAGATTAAAGGTGCAAAACCTAGTGGATTAGAGACTGTCAAGATATTTTTCTTAACCATGTATGGTAGTTCACACCTATGATTTTATTCTTGAGAGGCTGAAGCAGGAGGATTACCTTGACTTCAAGGTCACCTTGAGCTACAGTGTGAGATCTGTCTCCAGAAGAATAAGAATCCTCTTTGTTTCTGTTTTCTTCTCTGGTTGTGGCCATAGCACTGCAGATCGGGACCCCCAGCTAAAATCATCAGAAAATGCCAACATCCAGCCCAACCCTGGGCTGATCCTCCGGGCAGAGCCCACTGTCACGAACATCCTCAAGGTATGTGCACCTGCCTGTGGACTCCCTCTCTTCTTTTAGCTTTCGTCTACTTCCAGGTAAATAAACTGGGCCCACAGACCGGCCGCTATGCTGTCTGGCTTCTATGCTGGGCTCTTGTGGGAGTGGGAAAGGAGGCCACTGAACGCTGGTCTTAGTTGCCCTTCCACTGTGTCTTAAGCGCTAGGGTTGGTGACTACAGACACCACCCCATGAAGACACAGAAGGGAAGCTCCCAGCAGATCCTCCCCCACCCCAGTGTAGCTGAACACAGAGCTCACAGTGAGCAGAGATTTCTGCAGCGATTGTCCTGTTGGAGCCAGGAAGTGACAGGTTACGTTTAAAGGGGCAGTGTGCCTGTCAGGGGCCACACACAGAGAGAAAGTGTGGCTAGGCTGAGTCTGGGGGTCTTCAGTGTCCTTCACTGACTTTCTGTCCTGTCCCCAGACAATGGATGCGGACCACTCCAAGTCCCCAGAGGGGCTCCTGGGAGTGCTGGGACACATGCTGTCCGGGAAGAGCCTGGACTTGCTGCTGGCTGCTGCTGCTGCCACTGGGAAGCTTAAATCCTTTGCCCGAAAATTCATCAAGTGAGGAGAGCTGTGCCCTGATGTGGAATGGGAGGGCGTTTTAAGGGAGGGGTGCCTGGGGTCAGGCTCCCTTGGGGTGTACAGGCCAGGGCAGAGCATCCTCACTAGAAACCATGACAGAAGGTTCATTTGACTGAGAGCTCTTCAGCCAGAGGTGAAATAAAGATGGTTGATAAGATAATGAGGCATCGGATTGAAGAGATGGCTCAGTGGTTAAGAACACTGGCTGGGACCTGAGTTCAGTTGGCAGAACCCACGTAACAGTTCACAACTGCCTGTTGATTCTAGTCTGGGGATTCAGCACCCTCTTTTAGCCTCAACAGGATCCTTTTTTGTTTTGTTTTGTTTCCAAGACAGGGTTTCTCTGTGTAGCCCTGGCTGCTTGAAACTTACTCTGTAGACCAGTTTGGCCTCAAACTCAGAGATCCACCTACCTCTGACTCCCAAGTGCTGGGATTAAAGGCGTGTGCTACCACTACCCAGCTAATACAGGGTTCTTAAATTCTGTTGCTTTGAAGGGGGTTACCTAGAGTTTGACAGGTGGAACATGGTTCCATTCTGGGAATCTTACAAATCTTTTGCAGCGGGGTCTCACTGCGTAGCCCAGACTGCTCTCAAGCACACCATGTTTTAGCCCCTTCTGTGCTGGGAGCGTAGATGTGAGTCACCATATTCTTCTGTAATTATAACGCTTTTTGTATTTAGCCTATAATTCAGACTCCGGTGCCCACCCTTCTGAAAGTGTAGCGTCCCTCCCTCCCACTCCTGTCACTCAGCTCTTGTCCTGGGTGACGCCACCTGTTTCTGTTTCTCCCGCAGTCTGAATGAGTTCACTACCCATGGCAGCGGAGAGAGCAGTAAGTTTGCGTGCATCTGCAGATCCTATCTGCACTGAGGCGGGGAGGAAGGGAGGGGTCACCTTTGCTCATCTGGGGAGGCAAGGTCTGCCAAAGCCACCCCACCTTTCTGTACCTGTACCATCTCAGATGGGTTTGGGTTCTGGAACTCTAAGGAAGGGATGATGTTCTAAGTAAGACCCAAGAAAAGGATTCTGAGCCTCAGAGCTTTGAAGGACCCACTTGGTCTCTGACCTTCCTCTGGGAAATCCTGAGCTGGGGTGTAGCCTCCATGCCTGCCTACTATGCACGAGGCCTTCTGTCCCCAGCACCTCCTCGTCTGGACAGGGCTTGGGCGCCTGCCCTGGGCTGAGAGGTTGGTGTTCTTGCCTTTCCCACAGCAAAAACAGCTTCTGTTCGTGCCTTGCTCTTTGACATCTCCTTCCTCATGCTGTGCCACGTGGCCCAGACCTATGGCTCAGAGGTGAGTGAGATGAGATCTGGGGCCATTAAGAGTCACCACCTGAGTGGGACAAAGAGGAGGGAAATGGTCAGTAACTCCCTTACCTTACCCTTGCCTCCATTGATCTCCCAAGCCAGCAGGTCCTATTGGCCTGAAATCAGGCGCCTCCTACGTCAGTGGGTACCCAGCTTCCCAAGCCCTCTAGTGACACATTCATACTGACCGCTAGGTGGCAGCACAACTCCCTGTCTGCCTCTCCTGGACAGATTTGTCCTTGGAAAGGGAAAGGCAATGGGGGAGGGTTCTGAGGCCCAGTCCCTGGGCTCAACTCTAGCAAGAGCCACACCCTCCTCTCTCTTAACCTGAAGCCTCTCTGTCTTATCTAGGTGATTCTCTCCGAGGCAAGCTCAGGAGAAGAAGTCCCCTTCTTTGAGACCTGGATGCAGACTTGCATGCCTGAGGAGGGCAAGATTTTGAACCCCGATCACCCTTGCTTCCGACCAGACTCCACCAAAGTAGAGTCCTTGGTGGCCTTGCTTAACAACTCCTCAGAGATGAAACTAGTGTTAGTGACCTAGGGCTGACCTTGGGGTAGTAGGGGGGCATTCCAAGACCCTTTCCCCACCACCACCAGTCTCCAGCTCCCTTGTAGTGATGTTTGTCCTACCCCACCCTCTCTGTAGACAGATGAAGTGGCATGAAGCCTGCCTGAGCATTTCCGCAGCCATTTTAGAGATCCTCAATGCCTGGGAGAATGGGGTTCTGGCCTTCGAGTCCATCCAGGTGAGCCTCTCTTGTCTGCGACACAGGGCCAGTCATTGAGAGCGTTATTTTGCATGCAAATCAATCCTCAACAATCAACAACAGAGATCGTGTTTTGGTATTAGTCTTAGAATGCTTTACTTAGCCACTTCCTTCTTCCTAGTTACCTTTTAGAAAATCAAATTTGTGTTGTAGAGGTATGGAATGTACCTTGAGATTTTACACGTGATCCCCAGCCACCCCTAGAGGCCATGGGAATGACAGCCAGGGGCAGGCAGAGCGCCCCTCAGTCATTCTCCTGCTCCCCACAGAAAATCACCGATAATATCAAGGGAAAGGTATGCAGTCTTGCGGTGTGTGCTGTGGCTTGGCTTGTAGCCCACGTCCGGATGCTGGGGCTGGATGAGCGTGAGAAGTCGCTCCAGATGATCCGCCAGTTGGCAGGGCCACTGTACAGTGAGAACACCCTGCAGTTCTACAATGAGAGGTCAGTACCTGCCCCACCCTTCCTGGTCCCTGCAGGTGTGCGGTGAGGAGTCAGTGCCTCCAGGGTCCGGGTCGGGCATCCCACTCCGGTGCTGTCAGCCTTTGCCTTCCCAAGGTAGCTGCTCACCAAGCCACTTCCGTCTGCGTCTGCCCAGCCCACCTTCTTAGCAGCTGAGCTGGTGCACTTTCAGAGCAGCTGGACTGCCACTCACTTTTCCCTTTCCCCACCACTTCCTCCCACTCTTACCCATGTAGTCATTTGCCTGGCTCAGCAGATTTTTGGTGTGTGTCTTTGTATCGGGAGTGTTTTAATCCTGGACCGCCCCTGTGTGGGAAATACAGACCCCAGGCAGCTTGACGTCTGTCCTCAGAGACTCCAAGTTCCAGGAAACTAAGCTGAGGTGGAAGAGCAAAGGGCTTAGGTGGCTGTGTCACTGTCGAGGAACTCTGAGCCATCTGCAGTTTTTATAGCTGCCCTCCCCCACCCCCAGCTGTCCTGGTGACCATGTCAAGTACTGGCTCTTGAGGGACTTCCGCCTCTCTGAGTTCAGTCGGATCATTCACTCCACCGTTAAGTTGTTTGGCTGTTGGTTTTTAAATGTGGCAAGAAGCACGTAATAGAAAATTGACCATTTCAGCTGTGTTTATGTGTGTCCTTCAGTGTATGGGATCTGTTGGAATTGTGAAATAGACCTCCAGACGTTTTTCATTTTGTATATCTGGGCCTTTTACCCAGTAAGCGTTGTCCAACCCCCTTCTCCCAGTCTCTCTGAGTTTGGCTACGCTAGATACTTCATCATACTAGAATTACATAATACCTGCTTTCTCATGACTTTACTCAGCGTACTTTCCTCAAAATCATTCATATTCTACCATGGGGCAGGATTTCCTGCCTCCCCTTTTTTGGCGGGGGTGGGGTGAGGTGGGGGGTGGGGACGAATTTTTTGAGACAGGGTTTCTCTATGTAGACCTGGCTGTCCTGGAGCTTGCTCTGTAGACCAGGCTGACCCTAAACTCAGAGATCTGAGGCTGAGTGACATCGGATGTGTGTGTCCCTCCTGGCCACCATCCTCACTCAAGGGGCACTCAGCGAGCACTGCTCTGAGTGTGGGTGCTGAGACAGCTCACAGGTAGCCACTTGGATGGTTTCTGAGCAACACGTGGAAGGAAACACAGCTGAAACCAGGTTTGGGGAGGGCCTGTAAGGTCACATCTCTCCTTGCTTGTGGTACATTGGCTTTGACATCATCCATCTCAAGCGTGTATGTGCGTATGCACGTGTACACACATACACGCACGCATGCACACACGCACATGCGCAGTGGAATCCAGGCCCCCTTGTGCAGGTGGCAGAGGGCTCTAGTAGCCTCAGTGTCCCTGTGTTCCAGACGGTCCAGACCCCCGCCGCCGTCATAGCCCCAGATGTTCCTCAGCATTTTCCTGGCTATGAACACTTTGCCCCACTACCCAGGGCCGGGAAGAGTTCTGGGGAAGGCCCAAGGGCTCCTCCTGGAAGTTACAGTTTACTTTGGGAGGAGGCCAAGGCTGGGCGGGACCCCTGCCCCCAAGTACTCAGCTCAGGGGGAAGTGATTGTATTTATTTATGACTCTGATTTGGCAGAGCTCAGGCCTGGGGGTTGGGAGAAGTTGGAAGGGGAGAGGGAGGAACAAAATCTGAATAGATGGATGGAACCTGTAAGAGAAGACAATCACTGCCCTTTGCCTCTTCTGGGCTTCATGCCCAGCAGGTAAGCTCTCCATCAGTAGTAGGTTATATTGTGTCTTCCCCTAGTGTTAGTGGGTCTAATTCCTCAGCCGTGTTTCCGTAACCTAATTCTGGGGGTAATGCCTGCATGAATCCTCCTTGCCCCCCAGGGTGGTGATTATGAACTCAATCTTGGAACACATGTGTGCGGACGTGCTTCAGCAGACAGCCACACAGATCAAGTTTCCATCCACGGGTGTGGACACGATGCCCTACTGGAACCTGCTTCCTCCCAAGCGCCCTATCAAGGAGGTACTGACAGACATCTTTGCCAAGGTATTGGAGAGGGGCTGGGTGGACAGCCGCTCCATCCACATCCTCGACACCCTGCTGCACATGGGCGGCGTCTACTGGTTCTGCAACAATCTCATCAAGGTACTTGGATGTGGACAGCTGTGTAGACGGGGGCTGTGGGTGTCTACGGCTGGGAGAGGATAGGCTTCTTGGAGAGGTTGCTGGAAGCTGGGTGGTCTCTTGGGGAGACAGAGGTAGGGGCCTCATCTCAGGGAAGCACCTTCAAGTTGGGGTTGATAGCACCTTTGGCTGTAGAGATGGCAGAGTGTGAGAACCCCAGGGTTCAGGTGTGCAGTGCCTCAGCCGCTGCTTGCCCACTGCCCAGGAACTGCTGAAGGAGACTCGCAAGGAGCACACACTGAGGGCAGTACAGCTTCTCTATTCCATCTTCTGCCTGGACATGCAGCAAGTGACCCTGGTCCTGCTGGGCCACATCCTGCCCGGCCTGCTTACTGACTCCTCCAAGTGGCACAGCCTTATGGACCCTCCTGGCACTGCACTAGCCAAGTAGGAGTCTCCAGAGCCTTCCTGGTGTGCCCCCTTGAAACCCAGACATCTAGGCACCCCAGCCCAGCTGCCACCTCAGGAAGCTAGGCTGTGGTGGGAGGCTGCCAAGCGGTGGTGGTATGAGCACACACAGCTTCTTTCGGGACCCTCTTAACGATGCCTTTTTTCTGGACCCCTTTACCAGACTAGCTGTGTGGTGTGCCCTGAGTTCTTACTCCACACACAAGGGACAGGCGTCCTCCCGCCAGAAGAAGAGGCACAGGGAAGACATTGAGGTAGGCCTGCTGCCTCAGTCATGTGTTTATTCAGCAGACATTTTCTGATTATTTCTAGCTGAGAGCTACCTTCCCAGGCAGAGGGTGGGGCCGAGGTCAGCGTGTTTGGTCATGTGATTGGTCAGGATCTGGGGAGTGGCTCGAGTGGGCCCCTGAGTATCCTTGATGAGGGTCCTTTCTGCACACTAGGGCAGAGATTGGGGTGTGGGAAGGGTCACCGCTGGGGTTGCTAGTCAAGGACTAGGAAACTCACTCCTCTCCACTCAGATTTGACTTCCAGCCCTCTCCAGTCCTTGGAGACTCGGGAGGTTGGGTGTGTGATAGTGACTCCCCATCCCCAGGACTACATCAGCCTCTTCCCCGTGGAAGACATGCAACCTTCGAAGCTTATGCGACTCCTGAGCTCCAACGAGGATGACGCCAACATTCTATCGAGTCCCAGTGAGCACTTGAGAGGTCACGGGTTTGCTAGGACCCACTCATCCCTAGGGACCTGCCTTGGTTCCCAGATGGCGGCAGTGTTTGGCTGTCAGACAGTGTGGTGTGGCAGGAACTAGCATGTCTGTCACCTAGTGGATGCTCTGGTGCCTTCTGGTGGGGACAGGGTTGCCACTCTCCATAGTCCCTGAAGCTCTCCTCCAAGGCCCCTTTCAGTCCCACAGTTAGCCCTCTCTTGTCACCAGCTAAAGGATGACAGGACACAGTGAGTTCACTGCCTTGGCGCAGCACGTACCATTGACTCACTTACTCTGCCTTCCTTCTAACCCAGAGACATGCCCTGTGGCTGAGAACAGGCCCCGCCAGGCTGTGACCTGGGGCTGCCCTCCCGCCTTCCTCCCCAGAGGACAGCCCGTGTCGTCCTTTCCTTCTGCCAAGTCTTTGTATGGCGTCCAAGTTTACCTGTTTTCAGAGTTTCTCCTGAACCTACAAGTTTCTCTGTAGCCTTTTAGGGACCAGGGAGCCAGCCACGTGCTTGTGCAAAGGAAAGATTGGTCGCCTCCAACCTTAGCCAGGCCCTTAGCAAACATCGTGTATCTGTAACATGAACTTTGAGTGGGATGGGCAGCTTCAGCCACACAGAGTACCAGGATTGGCCCCTGACGGTGCTCAGCAGGGCTAGTCCTCCCACCTATTCTCCAGATTTAGGCTCTTCTGTGCCCCGCATGTGCCAGACTTCCTGATGGTAGGGGACAGGAAAGGCTCCCCTAGAGCTAGACTTTACGCAGCATCCTCTCTGCCACTCCACAGCTGACCGCTCCATGAACAGCTCCCTCTCGGCTTCCCAACTCCACACAGTCAACATGAGGGACCCTCTAAACCGAGTCCTGGGTAAGTCCTGCCAGCTGCACCCATCTGCAGACTGAGCTAGAAGGAACCCTCTCGTCAGAGGCAGGGAGGCATCTACCAGAGGGTTCCTCTGGGCCTCTGATATCCTGCTCCATTTCCACATGCCTCCTGCTCCCTCGCTGACGACTGCCCCCTTTCCTCCGTCTTCCCCTGTGCCTGCTGCCCTTGGCCTTCCTGTGTGAGCTCTTACTGCTCCTTCCCCCGCCTTGGTCCCCTTCTTCCTCATCTGACTTGTTCTAGAACTCAGCTATCTTGTTTCCCTCTGCACAGCCAACCTCTTCCTGCTCATTTCCTCCATCCTGGGCTCACGCACAGCCGGCCCCCATACCCAGTTTGTGCAGTGGTTCATGGAGGAGTGTGTGGACTGCCTGGAACAGGACAGCAGGGGCAGCATTCTGCAGTTCATGCCCTTCACTACTGTGAGTGTCCCTGCTGGAGCCAGGAGCAGGGGTAACCCCAGGAGAGAAGGGAGGGAGGGAGGACTTCCCCCTGGGAGGCCACACCCAGGAGCTACCTGTGTTCATCTTTTGTGGCAGGTATCAGAACTGGTAAAGGTGTCTGCCATGTCCAGCCCCAAGGTAGTACTGGCCATCACAGACCTCAGCCTGCCCCTGGGTCGGCAAGTGGCTGCCAAAGCCATCGCTGCACTCTGAGGAGCTTGGAGTAGCCTGGAGGGGTCCCAGCCCCAGCAACCCAGCAGGGAGAGTGAGGATGAGCCCAGGCTGCCCCATCCAGTAATGCAAGAATGCTTTCTCAGCTTGGGGCCCTTCCCATTCCTGTCCTCTACTCACCGTGTCCTACCACATCTCCCAGTTCCTTCCGTAAAATTTTCTGTCCTTTCGACCAGTGCTCAAAGACTGTGAGCAGTCCTAATGGTCGCCCCAATTCTTTGTTTGCTTTTTTTTTTTTTTTTTTTTTTTTTTTAGACAGACAGGGGTTGTCTGTGTAGCAACTCTGGCTGTCTTAGAACTCCCTCTGTAGACCAGGCTGGCCTCAAACTCACAGAGATCCGCCTGCCTCTACCTCCTGAGTGCTGGGATTAAAGGCGTGCGCCCCCACCACTCAGCCAGTTGCACCAATTCTAGGAGTAGCTGAACTCCAAGGAGGGACTTTGTAGGGCCACAGTGTGTATATAAATTTATTTTTATAACTCATGAGGGGGAGTCCCTCTTGGTTCATTTGTAAATAAAGATCCTTGTGGCTCCTGTGACTATTGAGTGCTATTGGCAGGTTTACTGCCTGGGTGGGGACAGTTCTTTTCTCTGAAGTCTCTTGTGTTGTGACTAGGGAGGGGCTCGGTCCTGTGGTGGGAGGGAGAAGGCATGGAAGGCCAGGCATTGTCTACAGGCCCCACTGGAATGATGAGGGGTCCACAGCCTTCCCCACTGAAAGCGGGAAGTTGTGCTGAAGGGCCCTGTGCTGTGCTGTGCTGGGCAGGATGTCTCCTCCGCAGTCACACTCCACCCTCTGGCCCAGTGTTCACTGCGTGTTCCTTCCAGAAGATTGGTGGAGGGATGCGAGTCCAGGGACATGGACCTGTGAGGCTGTGAGAGGGGATGGTGCTGGGGCTTTGAGGAGCCAGTGGTGTGGAGGGTTTTGGAGGGCTGCAGAGGAAGGTGCCTGGGTCGGCCTGGTTGGGGAGCCCCACGCACAGGGGAGCCTGCAGCTGACCTTCAACTGCAAGTGTGCCTCCAGTTTGCTCTTCCAGACACCCCACCCTTCCAGACCTCTTCAGCTCAGGAGCTGAGCCAAGTAGGGAAGTGCTCCAAGGGATGATAGCAAGGGGACAGAGCTCACTGAGAGAAAGCCAGCGCAGAACTGGAGTTCTGACCCAGCTTTCTGCCTGTAAAAGGCATGGTATCATTCTCGCGGGCGGACGCTTTGTGGAGAGCTCTTCATAGCGGTGAAGAGACATCGTGTGCACGTGTTCAGTATGCCCAAGCTGCAGCTCATCTGCCCCCATCACCGTGCCCCCCTCTCCCGCTGACTCATGATCCATCTTCCTCAAGAAGCTCTGACTTGGAAGCAAGTGTGCATTTCCACTATTGTGTCCCTGTCACTTAGGTCATACAGAATGGCAGCCAGACCAGTCAGTCCCAGCCCCATCCTCTCCTGCCATCCACCAGCCCCTGGACCGGCATCAGCCAAACCCAAGAAGGAAGAAGGACTTTTACTGGATACAGACACTTTATTCCTCAAGCTTGGTTACAGTGAGCAAGTGGGGCCTAGAGGGAGTTTAGACAGGTAGGCTTCCCTCCATGCTGTGCCCTCCCGTGGGGGGGGGGTCCTCCTGCCTTTTCTCTCTCACCCCCCCCTCCCAGCCCAGGAAGGCCCTAACAAAGAATCCAGTAAATTCCAGGGCCAAACCTGGCTGCCTCTGCCGCTTTGGGGACAGGGAAACATGCAGCGTGTGGTGAGCAGAGCAAGGGATACAAAAACCCAGTTTGGGAACACTTCTGTTTAAATATTAAACAGGGTTGTCTTGTCTCCCCAAAGGGAGACCTCCTGATGCTGCCAGGACCCTGAGATAGGTGTCTCAGGGTGGTGGGACTCACTGTGGCTTTTGTACCGCCACAGAACTGGGTGCCTGGAGCAGCCTCAGGAATCAATACTTGGTATTTACCTATCTCCCTCCAGCCCTGGGGGCAGGAGGACTCAAGATTTCCCCTCTATTAGAAGCAGGAGAACAAAACTCAGGAGTGGAGAGAAGGGCCTAGAAGCTTGGTGCTCCGTTTTCTCTTCTCCATCTTTAAATAGTAGGTTTAAATAAGCATAAATATTAAATAGAGATAAATAAAATAGCTGGAAAGGGCTTTGCTCAGGGCTGGACCAGGTGGTTCAGAGCACAGTGAGCTGTCTCCAGGAATCTCTGCAGGTGAGAAGTGGCAAGGACACCTCCCGCCCGGCGCTGGAAGGCCGAGGTGAAGGTGGGCATGGTGCCCTGAGTGGGCTGCGCTGTAGGGGCCACCCCTAGGTTTTCCATCTGCAAGGAGGAGAAAATGAAGTTGGGGATCAGTCCTTCCTGCAGGCAACGGAGTGCTGGGAGTTAGTGAGCTGTCCCGTGGGGCTCACTCTTCACGTGGACAGCAAGAGCCAAGGCTCCAGCCCCCATCTGTTTCCTCTAATCAGCCAGAAGGAACGGCGGGGGGACTCCCCGTACATAGGCCTCTGAGAATACAGGAGCCTCCAGGGTGCCCAGGTAAGCTGGTGTGACCCCATCCTCACTCTTTTCCTCGCCCCTCCAGATGGAGCTCACCTGCTGCCAGATGGTGGTGGCAAAGTTGGCAACATCCAGCTGCAGCGTGTCCAAGGTGGGAGCCAACTCAGGAGAAATGCCTGCCAGGGCCTGAAGGAGGCCTTGGTAGAGGAAGAGTCCTCTGTGGAGCTGGCTCAGGCACTTTGTCTGGGGACAGTAGGAGGGTTAGGCGGTATGCAGTGGGACACCCCTTCTTTTCAGGAGCCCAAATACCACGGTGTAGTCCCTTCCCATTCTTCTGGTCCCCTTCTCTAAATACTCACCAGCTGCTGAACCTGGCTGGAACAGCGGCTCAGAGAAGCCTGTGGGATACCCAGCGAGTGGCCGAGCAGCACCAGCTCCTCCGGGTGGCACAGCTTGTAGGTAGCACACTGTAGATGGATGGGTCGTGAGGGGCACTGGGCCAGGCTGTGCCTCCCTCCCAAGTCCTCTCTGTCCACTTGGCTTCTCAGCTCCCTATCGTCCCAGGACCTTAATGCCCCACTGCTGCCTCCTTCTCATTTTCTCCCAAGTCCCCTTCATGTCCCATGTTCCCTTCCTCAGTGTTTTGTCAGTATTCTGGGTGTGGAATCCAGGCCCTGTGCACACTAGGCAAACGCGGCCGCTGCGTCCCCCTAGCCTGCTCCCTTCCCCTTTGCTCTCCTGTGCCCCTCCCTGCCTGCTTCCCCCCCCCACACACACCACTTACCAGCTTCTCCAGCAGCACCGAGTTCCCAGCCTGAATCTTCCTCACTTGCTCCAAGGACTTAAGCAGGAAGCTCCGGGGCAAAGGCAGGGGTGGTGGCAGAGAGGTGACAGAGACTAGCGGAGCGGCCTCTTGTCCTGCCCAGAGGATACTGTGCCACAGCAGCAACTGTAGGGCTGGCAGCAGACAGACAGGTTAGAGACACTTGGCCCCTCCAGCCTCCCTCCTTTCCACGCCCAGGGCAGGTAATCAGGGCCACTCACCCATCAGTCTCCTGGGGCTCTGGGCAGAAGGCTGAGCCATGGGTTCTGGGTGCTGTGGGCTCAGCTCTGGGTTCTGCCAGGGCCTAGCTCCAGGGGGCCTTTATACATAACCCCATCAAGGCCTGGGAGGAAATTACCTGGGGCTGGGGCAGTCAGGCTTAGTAATAACTTCCCAGGATTTATGCAAATTTTCTTCTGTCGCCCAGGACAATGCAGGGGGTTGGGAAAAGCTTTTGCGAAAGTTTTGTGAAATCGGGGAATCTCTGCTCCTTCCTTGACGTCTTGTCCCCCTCAAACTCTTCCTCCGGCCACACCCAGGCCTGAATTGCTCCAGGGTGTTTGGGCTGAAGTGCTGGTGAAGCCCTGGGGGCTACAGAGGGCACTCAGCCAGACCTTGGCGAAGAATCAGGCCCCCAGGTCAAGACTGTTCTTATCTTTCTGTCCTCTGCCAGATATGCCAGGGTTGCCCCCTCTGCCCTTTCTGTGATTCTCAAGATACCTATACCTGGGGCAAACACTCTGAGAGAGAAGGAAGAACCCATTGTTCTCTTTCCGTACCCATAAGCTCCCAGGCAGCTGCCTCCTGCAGTAGTGCCAGGAGCCCTGGACAGCACCCTGGGGTATTGTTTTCTGTGCCCATTCCACATATGGATAAAAAACAAAGCAATTCAGCATTTGGGCTGCTCTGACCCAGGCTGATTAGCTGGGAACTCCCCAATACCCACCACCGTGACTCATCCCTTTAAGCCCCTGAATCCCGGCAGAGAGGCCAGAGGAAACCGGATGTCTGTCCTGAATGAATCAAGACCCTTTGGGGCACTTTGCTCACCTGACCTTGCCGTTCTGTTTCCCTGCCTGACTCTCCTGGCATGTTACCCTACCATGGCGGAGTCTGGGGGTTCTGGAGTCGGAATAGGACACTCGGGGTCCCAATGATCTCTACCCGACACAATCAAGTGGATGCAGGCTGGGGTGAGAAAAGAGAAACTGCATCTCCAATCCTAGAACTCTGTCCAGTGATGGCTCTGGAGAGACTGAGCCAGAGAGGGAAAAGCCTTGCCCAGTCAATGGTAGGAGAGTTGGAGGGGAATCCCAACCTCTGTTTCAATTCCCACAGGGTTTTACTGGCTAAAGAGGAGGAGGAGCATGCTTATCTTTATCTGACTCACCTCATCTCAAGTTGTCTATTTCTGAGCCATTCCACTCCCACCTTTTGGATCAAGGACCATAGACATCTTCTGATGCTGAAACCTAGCTGACTGGGCGGGAACATTCCTGCAGCGAGGGTGCCCTCTGGTGGCCACATGTTTCCTAGGCGTCAGCTACCTATCTTTGCTTGGGAGGGCACAGCAGGAGATTGCCTTTCAAGACAGGGTTTCTCTATGTATCCCTTGCCATCCTGGAACTTGGTCTGTAGACCAGGCTGGTTTCAGACTCACAGAGATCCGCCTGCCTCTGCCTCCCGAGTGCCGGGATTAAAGGTGTGTGCCACTGCTGCCGGACCTGAGCTTCCCATTCTTTTAACATGCTGACTGGCAACAACTGGCTACCTCATTTGTCAGAAACTCTTCATTGTGTATAGGTCAGTGGTTCTTAGCCTGGGGGTTGCTACCCAGGGGTCGCATATCAGATATCCTGCATATCAGATACTTACATTACGATTCATAACAGCAGCAAAATTACAATTAAGTAGCAATGACATTTTTTGGTTGGGGGTCACCACAACAGGAGGAAATTGTTATTGCTGCTAGTTGCTAGCCAGACCTCAGCGGTAAGACTGTCCCTGCAAGCAGGAGCTGGGCAGGCTGCTGAGAGAACTGTCATCCCCTGTCTTTCTCAGCTGGGACCTGTGTGTGTTGCACTATTGACTGACTGGGTAAGATGTGAACCCAGGGCCTCGGGCATACAGTAGTGTCAAGTAGAAGAGCAAGCGTAGACTTCCTGATTGGGTTTGAGGCTGGCTCCGCGGGAGGGAATCTACCCAGTGTTGTAGTCAGGGTCAGTGTCTATGGCTGGGAAGTCATCGGACCCAGCAGGGTAGGTACTGCTTTTGTTCTGGAAAATAGACATGATGTGTTTGTCTAGTTGACATCCAAATAGTGATTTTTTTTGTTTGTTCTTTTGTTTTTGTTTTCCAAGACAGGGTTTCTCTGTGTTGCTTTGGAGCCTGTCCTAGAACTCACTCTGTAGACTAGGTGGCCTCAAACTCACAGAGATCTGCCTGCCTCTGCCTCCTGAGTGCTGAGATTAAAGGCCTGCCCCACCACCGCCTGGCTCCAAATAGTGATTTTTATGCCCATAGATAGTCAACTTCGGTCAGAGAAGCTTCTTTTTGTAGGGGGTTTTGATAATTTGTCATAACTGTCAAAGTGCTGGATCCTTGGCTATTAGTGAGACAACCGTCACCTACCCAAGGCCTGGGGATCACTGTGGAAGAGGACGGAAAAAAATGCAGAACTGGGGGCTGGAGAGATGGTTCAGTGGTTAGGAACACTGACTGCTGTCCCAGAGGACCCAGGTTTAACTCCCAGTACCCACATGGCAGCTCGTCACTGCCATTACTCAAGCTCCAAGAGTTCTGGCACCTTCACACAGACACACAAAACACCTATGTACATAAAAAAATAAAAACAAATGATTAAAAAGAAAAAAGAATGCAGAATTAGAGGAAGGGGCTGTGTTGTAGAAATGTAGAAAATGACACAGCCACGACACTCCAGTTTACAGCTTTTTTTCTATTATTTATTTTATTTTATGTGCATTAGCAATTTGCCTGCATGTGTGTATGTGTGAGGGTGTCAGATCCTCCGGAACAGGAGTTACAGACAGTTGTGTGCTGCTGTGTGGGTGCTGGGAATTGAACCCTGGTCCTCTGGAAACCAGTGCTCCTAACCACTGAGTCATCTCTCTAGACCTTGTTTTGTTTTTCAAGACAGGGTTCCTCTGTGTTGCCTCTGCCTCCTGAGTGCTGGCATTAAAGGTGTGCACCACCACCGCCTGGCTGCTAACAGCTGTTGTAATGGTTACCTGCATGAGACTGGGCCTGGCATCCTATTAGGGAAGGAAAGGGGCTCACTGCTCACCCCCAGGGGATTAATTAGCAGTTTGTGGTTACTGGGGGAGGAAGAGATTTTTCTTCAGGGTTATGGCAAGGTGCTCATGCCCCTAATAACTTCTCTGAGTTATTGTTAGAACGCTAAGAGCCTGGTGGTGGTGCACACCTTTAGGCAGCTGGATCTCTGAGTTCAAGGCCAGCCCGATCAAAGTCCCAAGACAGCCAGGGCCACACAGAGAAACCCTGTCTCAAAAACAAAAGAACCCTAAAGATCACCAAAAACTAAGGAGAGAGTAGAAGGGGAATTGATTATGAGGAGGGAGGAGGAAGGGGATGAGCAGGAAGGAAATGCAGGGTAACGAGGAGCTAATATGGTCATCAAAATACATTATATATATATACTCTGTAATAGTGTATATATATATACATCATATATACTCTGTAATAGAGTATACTTTAATAGTATATATACATCATATATACTCTAATAGTATATACTTTAATAGTGTATATATACATCATATATACTCTGTAATAGTGTATACTTTAATAGTATATATACATTATATATATACTCTGTAATAATATATATACATCATATATACTCTGTAATAGAGTATACTTTAATAGTGTATATATATATATACATCATATATGCTCTGTAATAGTGTATACTTTAATAGTGTATATATACATATATACTCTGTAATAGTGTATACTTTAATAGTGTATATATATATACATCATATATACTCTGTAATAGTGAAGCCTATTGTTGTGTACAGTTATATATGCTAATAAAGAAGTTCAAAGTCATCCTCAGCTATGTAGCAAGTTTGAGGCTAGCCTGGGCTATATGAAGGGGGGGGGGATGAAAGAGTAATGGCCTCTTTCCCCTGGACAAGTCACACAGGCTGAGCAGAGCTAAACTGAGGCCTGAGTGGTTCATGCAGGGTTGGCTGCAGAAGCTCTTGCTGCCAGCTCCCCTAAAGGCTCAGGCAGATCTTCATTTTCTTCTTTTTTTTTCAGGGCTGGATTGAATCTAGGACCTGGGGCATGCTAAACAAGCACTCTACCCTGAACTGTATCCTTAGTTTAATTTAGAAATGTATGTTCAATGTGTATGGGTGTTCTGCCTTCATGTACATGTGTACGCCCATGCATTCATTGTCAGTGGGGCCCTGGATCCCGCGACTGGAGTTGTGGATGGCTATGAGCCAGGTCCTTTGCAAGAGCAACAAGTTCTCTTACCCAGTGAGCCATCTCTCCAACCCCCTTGTCTATGGTCTTTAAATGTGCTCTTTTGTGTTTTTTGATATTATCATATAATCTGAGCCTGTATGTACAGCAATTGCAGCACCCGGCAGCTCTCATCTGCCTAGCATCTGGCTGTAGTTATGTTCTTGCTGGTAATGCCCAGTACCACAGGGTCATGGTCACCTGACCCAAAGAAAACCCTCTCCTGGTTTGGTGAGTTTAGGACTTTGAGTTTGTCATTGTTACAGTTGGTCCATTTACCAAGAGTTTCTGACTCTCATTCTTGAATCTGAGCCTTTTTTTTTCTTTCTTTTTTTTTTTTGTCAACCTCCTTGCTAAAGACCAGCCTGTTCTGTGTAGCCAAGAGAAGCTACCTTGCTCCAGGAAACAAAAATAATAGACTATTCAAAGCACGAACTATTTGGGCACAGGATAAGATCATCTGGCAAGACAGAGTGGGGAGCTAGAGGGAGTCCTATCTCATATAAGCAGGTTCAGACATTTTATGATGCCGAGGTGGCATTAACTAGAAGCATGTAGCAAAGCTGGGTCACTGTGACCAGGGTTGGGCTGGGATCAGGAACCGAAGCAAAGACCAAAACACTCGAAGTGAATTGTGTTGCTGGTGAGGTGTGTCAGTGTGCAGTCCACAACAAACAATACTTTAACCAGCCCAAATGTCGTGCCAGGCAAGTATTTGGGTGGCCTCCGAGGCTAGAAGCCCAGCCCTCAAGGAGATTACAGACAGGCTGGCAAGACAAAGTTGTCCTACCAACCACCCTGAAAGAAAACGTGACTAAGTGAGCAGGCAAGGCAGAAAGTGGTGCTGGACCAGAAGCCGAACACCACGCCACAGGAGGACTCAGCAGGGACAAAGGGGTGTGTGCGGTGACCCAGGGACACATGCCTAACCACACTGACCCAGTGGGGGCATTGCCATTAGTCCTGGGACACTTGACAACAACAGGTGTATCTCCCCAGCCATGTGCAGCTGGGGTTGGCTGGGGAGCTGAGGTGCCCCTTTTTGCTTTCAGTGAGCAGCCTTTCTCCCACTCACAGGGCCGTTGGGCAAACTGTTCGCACCCTGCCCGGCTTCGCTCTCCTGGGCACACAAGGCCAGCTGCTCATCTCATTCTTTCTTGACTTTTTGAGACAGATTTTCATAGCCAAGAGTTTCCTCTCGAACCTGACCTAGGGCTGGGTTACAGGTGTTACATCATGCCTGGTTTGTGCAGAACTAAGAATCAAACCTGGAGATTCCCTGCAAGTTGGCAAGCCCTCTGACTTCCATCTCTCGTTCACCCCTTGAGTACTTAGAAGTGTAGGCCCCTGATTTGAAGAGCCAGGCCAGTCTAGTCCTTTATTTATCTGATGCCTCAGTACCTCACCGTGGCATCCTTCCCTGCAGATCTGCTGGATCCTGATCACACTGGTGCCAAGAAAAAGTCACCTGAGCCTGTCAACACTGCAATTGAACGAGTACAAGGAGCTTTGGAGAAGTTTTTATTGTTTAAAAATCATAATTGAAGCTTCAAAAACATACAACCCAACATGTCCCAACTCCAGACCCTAGTCCACACCCTAATCCGCGGCTCTGTCGTCCCCTCCTGCTGCCCACACCACCATTAGGCAGGGCTCTGCTCCAGGAGACTGCCACCCGCTCTCCTAGCCAGTTTATTGCCACCAGCTACAGAGAGGCATGGTAGCAAGAGGGGATAGTTGGCTCCCAGCATCTCTGACCCCTGCACATGTGCAGTCTGTGAGCTGTGTGTGGGAAAAGGAGGCCAGGTTCCCGGCAGAGGACCCCTGAGTGAAAAGACAAAGGCCAGTCTCCACTCAGCCCACCCCTCCCCAAGCCCTGGCTCAAGGGAAGCTGTCGTCATCATCCTCCGCCATCTCCTTGGCAAACTCCAAGTCCTGCTGCTCCCGCTCACGCCGTTCCTGTGGAGAAAGGGGCTGCCGGCTTTACCCAAGGGAGGGGCTGCCCTGCCCTGCCCTGCCCTCCAAATCCTTCCCTGCTTTCCTTTGAGAAGGTCCACCCTTCATTCTCGCTCACCTCTGCCGACTCCAGGTCCTTGTTGTAGGATTTGGGAGGAAACCGCATGGCCTGAAAACAGCAGGTGGAGAGAGAAGCAGGAATCACTGGCATGCACACTGCCTGCTTCAGACACCAACATCTGAACACGGTGGGCCATGGCCACCTTCCTGTCCAGGTGGGAAGTTATCTATGGATGCATGCAAGGTATGTATGTATGTATGCATGTATGTATGTATGTATCTCTCTCTCTAAAGGCTGGCTGGCCTCAACCTCAGAGATCTACCTGCCTCTACCTCTCTTTAGTGCCGAGACTAAAGGTGTGCACCACCACGCCAGTTTACTTTTTTTTTTTAAATATTTATTATGTATACAATATTCTGTCTGCGTGTATGCCTGAAGGCCAGAAGAGAGCACCAGGTCTCATTACAGATGGTTGTGAGCCACCTTTGGAAGAGCAGGCAATGCTCTTAACCTCTGAGCCATCTCTCCAGCCCCACCACACCAGTTTAAAACTGAATTCTACCAGATGTCAAAGGTGAGGCATAAAGGGCTTCCCACATCTGCACAGCACACTTAGTCAGATTTGAACGGTGACAGTAACACCCTGGTTCCTGGGTGAGGAGGAAGACCAACCAAGTCAGTGTCTAGGTACAGAGGGGTTAGAACCTTCCACGGAACTAAATGCTGCCCCATGGTTTATACAGGTTAGCCTGGCCAAGTGCTCCATGGTGTGCAGTGATAGTCTCAGTAGTCAATCCCTGAAGAAGGCTGGCCAGGCAGCAATTGACCATGTTTCACAGGCAGAGGCAGGGGCTATGGAGCCTTGGCTGAGCCCTCTGTCCTACAGCCCTGCTGCACATCAGTGATTTTCAGACGCAGGCTAGGAACTGGGTACTAGTCAAGTACTAGGCTTCCCTGAGGAGTCTGGGGGAGGGAGGGTCATAAATGGCAGCTAGCCCAGTCAGTAGCCAAGGGCGGCTCACCTTGACAGACATGTTGTGGATGTCCAGGCAGAAGGAGATGCGCTGGTGGAAGGCTAGCTGGGGTTCCCGGGTAGAGTAGATATCAGTCATCTCTTTGGATTGAACGTAGCCCTTCTCGTGATTGATGCTGGCCTCAATCACACCATCCCGGATAGCCTGCAGGCTCCCAGAGGGAGGAAAGGTCACCTCCTGCTAGGTCACCTCTTGCGCTGTTCTAGTCCTCTATCCTAACACTCAAGCCCAGACTCATTTTCTTCCTGGCAACCTCCCGGCTTTGCTACAGTTACTGGCATTTCCTGATGACACTGGTTATTGCCATACCCTCTGGCGAATTCTCTTCCACTCCTGCCCCCTGTGTAAGAGGCAGGAAGGGCACATCCCACCTTGGCGACAATGAACTCTGCATCCTCTGAACTATCCAGCTGCAGCTTCTGGGCAATGTCCGCCAGGGAGATGCGGGAATAGGAGAGGCTGATCATGCGCACACCTGCGGGGGGGAGCAATGGGTGGGCAGGTGGCAGGATGGGTTACCATCCACCTACCCGCAAGACTGCCCGTGCCAGGAAGAAAGTCCACCTGCACCTGTGCAGACCCCAACCACACCTGTCTTAATCACATTGTGTCGCAGTCGGATAATTAGGGTGTAGGTCCCGTCTGTTTGAAACTTCTCTCCAAACTGATCCAGGACTTGGTTGAACTTGGCAAGATTTCCTGTCCTAACAGCTGTAAGGAAACAGGAGCGCCTTAGTTGATGTAAATGGGCACATTCACCAGGCCCCAGGGCAGGGCTCTGGGAGGGCAGCCCTTACCTTGGGTGAGAAGGAAGTAGGGCATGAGAGAGCGCTTGAGGGAGGGCTGGCGGAACTGCAGGCGGTCTGGGATCTCCCCCAGCAGGAGCTCCACCACAATCAGAAGCTTGTGCACCTGCGAGGGGTGTGACAGGGAGCTCAGTGGACAGGAAGCATGTAGATGGGGAAATGAATGGGGCAGAGAGGGCAGAAGTGTGATGCACACAGTCAGGTGTATCTTTATTCCTGGAAAATGTCCAAAAATGGAATCTGATCATATTCATCCTCCATTCCCTTCCCCTAATTCCTCTCAGATCTACTTCCAAAGTTTGTCTTTTAAGTTTTGGTGTTTTTTTTTTTTTTTTTTTTTTTTTTGAGACAGGGTTTCACTGTTTAGCTCTGGCTCTCCTGGAACTAGCTCTGTAGACCAGGCTGGCCTCAATCTTACAGAGATCCACCTGCTTCTGCTTCCCAATGCTGGGATTAAAGATGTGCACCAACAGCACCTGGTTATCTTTTTTTTTTATTATTATTTATTTATTATGTATACAATCTTCTGTCTGTGTGTATGCCTGCAGGCCAGAAGAGGGCACCAGACCCCATTACAGATGGTTGTGAGACACCATGTGGTTGCTGGGAATTGAACTCAGGACCTTTGGAAGAGCAGGCAATGCTCTTAACCTCTGAGCCATCTCTCCAGCCCCCGGTTATCTTTTAAGGTTTACGGTAGAGAAGCAGCTGCATTAACGGGTGCTAACTAGCCCTTATCTACTCCTGAAGAGAACGATTGTCCCCATTTACCAGCAGTACCAGCACCCAACAGTTCCAGTGCACACTCTGGGGCACTGTGACACCCATCGTTAATCCCAGCATTTGGGGGGCAGAAGCTAGCTTCATCCACACAGAGAGTTCCAGGCCAACCAGGGCTAAATAGTGAGACTCTGTTGAGAGAGTGTGTGTGTTAGAGAGAAAGAAACTTCTTTGTAAACAGGGTCTTGCTACACAGTCCCAGTTGGCTCAAACCTGCAGTGCTCTTGCTGCTCTTCCCAAGTGCCTGAGCATACAGCTGCACCTTCCAGCCCAGCTGCAACCTATATTTTAGTTTTGAAAGGGGCAGAGCGGGGGACAGACCCTCTCCTTAAACACACACATCCCAGGCTTTCTCATCAACCTAACACTGGTCAAAGACCCCAGGCCAACTCTTAGCACCATCCTGCCCCAGATGCTACCGTGAGGAGCCATGAACCCTTACATCTTGTTTGAGATACCAGACTTTCCGACGGGGTTCCACCAGCATGTGACACACTATTGCACTACCTGTAGCTGTCATGATTTTTATTATCTGAGGCACGCTCTTACAATACGTAGTTCAGGTTGGCCTCAAACCTGCTACCTTCCTGTGTCAGTCTCCTAATTACCTGGATTACTGTGTGACTTGGCGATTTTCAAAAGAAACTTTAGCATGTGACTTATAGTGTGAGCAACATTCCAGGCTGCTCATGTGTCTGGAAATTCCTTTGTGTGAAAATTCTAATATTCCAAAAACCAGTTCAAATTTAAGATTTCTTATTCTTTAAAACCAAGTGAGCCTAGTCCGAATGGAATGCCATGCCCTCTGCCACTGCCCCTGCTCACTCACTGACAAGGGGACAATGGAGGCTGGTGCCATGCTGCGGCAGGAACACAGGCCTATACCTGGAAGAACTGGGTCCCAAAACTGGGCTCTGATACTTTACATAGGCCCATGGTCCTTGGAGGCAACATTCTCTCTCCCTGAACACCAAGGCCGATCCAGAGGCCTTTCGTGTCTGAAGGCATGAAGTGGCACAGGAGCCTTCAGCTTTGTGAATTATGAGACTGTCTGGATTTCCAGGCCACAGACAACACTCATCAAGGCAGGCACTTAAGGGTTCAGGTAAAAGCCTGGCATTCTCAACACGAGCCAGGCCATGCCTAGAATAACTGCTCAGAGTGCTGGGGAATCAGGAACGTTCCAAACCCATCTCAGCATGGGCAGCCGCAGAGGAGCTGAAGTGCCACTGGCTGCTCCGGCACTCACAGCTGGGGCAGCTGCAGGGATAAGGGTCAGGAAGTGCAAGCTCTAGCATAGGGAAGCAGACCTAAGGGTACCAGATAAGCAAGAGAGGGAGGGCAAGGAGGTTGGCTGACCGTCTGTTTGAAGCCAACAGCTGTGTGCTGTGGGGCCTTGCGCAGGGCATTGGTCATCGTCCTCCGGGCTTCAGAGTACTCCAGCTGGATAGCTTTGATTCGGCCTGGACAGGAGAGGAGAGTGGGTCAGAAGAGTGTGTGGGGATGAGTGGGGGGTGGCTCAGCCTTAAATCCCAGCATTGAGGGAGGCAGAGGCATGCGGATCTCTGAGTTTGAGGCCAGCCTGGTCTACAAAGCAAGTTCTAGGACAGCCAGGAAAACCCTATCTTAAAAAACCAACCAAACAAAGCCGGGTGGTGGTGGCGCACGCCTTTAATCCCAGCACTCGGGAGGCAGAGGCAGGCGGATCTCTGTGAGTTCGAGACCAGCCTGGTCTACAAGAGCTAGTTCCAGGACAGGCTCCACAGCTACAGAGAAACCCTGTCTCGAAAAACCAAACCAAACAAAACAAAAAAAACCCCAACCAAACAAACAAACAAAAAGTCAACATCATTCACCATGAACACTTGGCTTTAGAACAGTCTAAGCTCTTGCTTGCCTGATGATTTGTGGAGTAGCCCATGTGGAGGCCTTGACTGTGCTAATCAACCAAGCTTTACCCGATCCCTCATGGCTGTGCCAAATGCCCAACCCTGAAAAGTCTGCATCAAGGAGCCTGAGCCACCTCCTGCTTTGTGGGTGGGGACCCCTGCTTACCTGTGTAGTAGAGGTACCTGGCCCACTCGTTGTTGTTAGCCTGTTCGGGGAAGACAGACTTGGACACTAGTTTCTCAGCCTGGTCATACAGGCTGTAATGTAGGTAATTCCGAAGCAAGAGGTTCAATAGGGTAGCCTGTCCGTCCGCATCATGCCGGAGGGTGGCTGTCCGGAGCCGGGCATGCAAGAAACTTTGAGAAGGAAAGCAAAGGGGTGTCAAACCCTCAAACCATGTCAGATGTGGTGGGTCACATCTTTGATCTCAGTCCTTGGGAGGTAGAAGCAGGTGGGTTTTCTGTGAGTTGAGGTCAGCCTGATCTACTTGTCTAATTCCAGGACAGCCAGGGCTACAGAGTCCCTGTCTCAAAGCCGAACAACACAGAGTCTCAAAACACAGCTCTGCACTGCCTGGTTCACCACCCGTCACTCTGGTCGGCACTCATCTAGAAGCACCATCCCAGAGAGGACAGCACCTGAGCTTTACAGCGGGACAGATGGGGAAGAAGCTAAGGAGAAACTTGGGGAAGAGCAGCAGGCAGGCAGGAGGCAAGAGGGGACTGGCTTCTTTCCTTTCGTCCCTTGGTTGTGAGCCCGAGCCTTTGGCAGCTGAGCTGTCTCTCTAGCCCCAGTTTTCCATTTTCTTTTTTAAAATATTTATTTATTTATTTGTTTATTTATTTATTTATGATGTGTACAATATTCTGTGTGTATGCCTGAAGGCCAGAAGAGGGCACCAGACCCCATTACAGATGGTTGTGAGCCACCATGTGGTTGCTGGGAATTGAACTCAGGACCTTTGGAAGAGCAGGCAATGCTCTTAACCTCTGAGCCATCTCTCCAGCCCTCCATTTTCTATCACACTTAAATGTGTGCACTCGAGTGCCAGCGTGTACACAGGGCACAGGACAACTTCCAGGGGTTGCTTCTCTCATTCCACAACCTGGGTCCTGGGGATCAAATTCAGGTTCTCCAGCTTGACAGCAGGTATTTTTACCTACTGAACCATCAATATGGTTGAATTTCTTTTTAATTATTACATTAAAAATTGTGTATGGGTGAGTGTGCACTGGCACAGCTATGGAGGTCAGAGGCCAACTTTAGGGAACCAGCTTTATCCTTCTATTCTGTGGATCTCAGGGACAGAGCTCGGTTGCTGGACTTTTACACACTGAACGGTTTCACCAGCCGCGATGGATTCTAAACAGTACTGAGAGGTTACAGGGAAGGACAGACTGAGGAGGTTGTCTAGTCTGCCCAAGGAAGGACAGGAGGCAGCATGCTGGCAGAGAGGAGAGATGAATCAAGGAAGAAAGAGGAGAGTCAGTTCAGTTCTCAGAAATGCCATGAGGGCTCTGGCTTTTCTAAAGGGCTGGAGCTGGGGTGGCAAAGCAGGTTTTGAACAGAAAACCAAAATATTTCTAGCATGTCCTTTCACCCCTCACTCCTTAGCTGTGGGCTGACAAAAAAGCCAGGGGCAGTTTGTTAAAGCCCAGAGGTTATCTCCACCGCTTACCCAGAATCTCAACTCCCCCTCTTAGGGCATGTTAGCTATTACCTGTTGGATATCTGTGGTGGTCTGAACAAGAATGTCCCCACAGGCCCATATATTTGAATGTTTAGTCACCAAAGAGTGGCACTATTTAGAAAACTTAGAAGGGTTAGGAGGTGTGGCCTTGTTGGAGTAGGTGTGGTCTTGTAGGTGGAAGTGTGCAACCAAGGTTCCAAAGACCCAAGCATCCAAGCACTCAGGAGGCAGAGACAGGAAGATCCCTGCATTTGAGGCCAGTCTGGTCTACAGAACGAGTGCCAGGACAGCCAGGGCTACACAGAGAAACCCTCAAATAAGAATGCAGCTCTCAGGGGCTGGAGAGATGGCTCAGCGGTTAAGAGCATTGCCTGCTCTTCCAAAGGTCCTGAGTTCAATTCCCAGCAACCACATGGTGGCTTACAACCGTCTGAAATGAGGTCTGGTGCCCTCTTCTGGCCTTTAGGCATACACGCAGAAAGAATATTGTATACATAATAAATAAATAATTTAAAAAAAAAAAAAAAAAAGAATGCAGCTCTCAGGTACTGTTCCAGAGCCATGCATGGGGTCATAACAACAACAAACTAACCCTTATGAGTTGCCTTGGTTACGGTGTTTCTTCACTGCAACAGAGCAGTGACTGAGACAGGACCTCACACCCACTAGTCCCTCAACTGTGTAGTAGTGATGACCTTGGCTCTCGTACCTGCGCACCACATCCAGCTTGTCCAGGAACTCATAGACCCGGGCATGGTAATAGTAACACTTTGCAGCTACGAGGTCCAGGGCTCGGCGGTTCTGAGTGCTGATCTTCTGCATCAGGTCATCAGAGATTTTCTGGGCCTGGTGGGTGGAGGGCACAAAAGAGAACCAGTGGTAATTCCTCCAAAGGTCAAAGAGGAAATATCATGAGCCAGCAATTCTGCTCCTAAATGTATATCCAAGAGAACTGTTAACAGTTACACACAAAAGTCTATAAACAAATACTATTACCCGCATCATTTAAAATAACCCAAGGATTTCTTGGTAGCTGAAGAACACTTAGAAAACCAAGTGTGGGGCTGGAGAGATGGCTCAGCGGTTAAGGGCACTGCCTGCTCTTCCAGAGGTCCTGAGTTCAATTCCCAGCAACCACATGGTGGCTGACAGCCATCTATAATGAGATCTGGTGCCCCCTTCTGGTGTGCAGGCCTTCATGGAAGGAATGTTGTATACATAATAAATAAATAAATCTTTTAAAAACAAAAACAAAAAACAAGTGTGGTGCTGCATGCATATAATTCTAGTGCTCGGGAGGAAGATCCAGTGTGAGGCTAGGCTGGGCTAGAGACATGAAACTAAACCAAAACTCATAATAAGCGCAGAAAGGCATATCCACTGGAATATGCCACAAAAATGTGATCCTCCAGGAGGGCTGCAGCAAGTCTCAGGCCAGCCCAGATTAGAGAGCAAGACACTGAAACAAAATAAAACAAAAACGACAGGCTAGGGTACGGCGTGGTGGGACAATGCTTGCCTAGCAGTAGCACAAATGACACCCTAACTTCCACCTTCAGTTGAAAGTGTAGAATGATGTGCTCACTGATGCACGCTATGCCATTACCCACTGCAAAATCTTTAAACTTTGTGTCAAGAAGCAAATCTTCCAGAGACAGAAAGCCCATTGGTGGTTTGTGGTAAAGAGGGTGGCATTTGTGCTGGAGCAAGGAACATGCCCTTGGTGTTAGTGCTGATGGCTGTAGAGCCTTCTGTGTAGACAGAAAAACCACCCAACTGTCCACAGAAACAAACAACAAACAAACAAGCAGGAGTTATAAAGTCTTGTGCGCTGGCATCCATGTGGGTGCTGGGTGTCGACCCTGGGTCCTCTTCAACAGTATCAGCTGAACCATCTATCCAGCCTTACAGAGTTGGCTTTTTTTTAAAATGTAATTTTGAAAAATTACTTTTATTTGAGTGTGCATATGCCTCCTATCAATCCTTCTGTCTCGGCCTCCTGAGTGCTTAGGTAATAGACATGCCCCATGCATGGTTAGCTGTCATTTCTTTTTCTTTTCTTGGTTTTTCTAGACAGGGCTTCTCTGTGTAGCCCTGGCTGTCCTTGAACTCAGATATTTGCCTGCCTCTGCCTCCTGAGTGCTGGGATTTAAGGTGTGTGCCACTACCAACTGGTTACTATTTCTTAAAGATGTACCCAAGTTTACTCTGTGCATATGTGAGGCAGGGTCTCACTACGCAGCCCACACTGGCCCTGAACTCCTATTCTGTCTCAACCTCTGAGCAATGGGGTTGTAGGTGTGCACTGCCATGCCTGGCTTGGGGAGGCGGGATGAGAGGCAGTTCCCAGTGATCCCCTCTACTTCTGCACTGGAGATAACCTCCCCGGAGCATCCTGGGTACCTCTTTGTAGCGTTTGCTGTTCATTAGGAAGATGACCATGAGCAGCTGGAGATAGGCCTCCACTTCGGGGAGGAGAGGGGCTGATGCAGCTTTTCCTGTACGCGGACGGAACTGTAGATCGGCTTCTGTGTCCATGGGCTAGGAGAGGACAGAATTACCATGGAGAAGTGCAGCAAAACCAAGCAACAAGAATTCCCTGGGCACTCACTGTGTGTTTCGACACACACTTACTGAGTGCCCACTATGCACAAAGAAATTTTCCAGGTGCTGAGAATATGAGATTAAAGACAGTCCCTTTTTTTGGAGCGTCAAGGAGGCTGACGACAGAACAAAGATTTCTGTAATCTCACAAAAAGCTTAACTTAAGAACAAAGCGACCACACCTGAGACCACTGCGAATCCTACCCAACACCCTTAAAGCTAGCCCACTCACTTCTTCTAGGAAGGGTAGCAAGAAGTCTCGAGTGGCATTATTGGAGGTGAAGAAGCCATGCACGGCCTTATACAGAACATAGTGGTTGAGGCGGCGTGACGTGGACGGCAGCATCCGCAGCGCCCTCAGCACAAACCGAGGCTCCTTGCCCGAGACAGCCTTCTCGAGCTGCTTCACGTGCTCCTTGATGTCTGCAGAGGACCAGAGAGAGAAGTTACTGCAATTCCGCCTGTCCCTTACCACTCTGGGGCAGCAGTTACCTGGAGCGTCTTACAAAGGGGGCAGTACGCATATTTACGCCTTTGGGCCTAAAAGAATTATGCAGTATTTATGACACAATCCACCGATTTTCAGACATAACCGGAAACAAGGAAAAATACAATTGGGGCAGGGGATAGGGTAGGCATAGCAGAAAGGCACAGAAAAGAAAACAGTTGAGAAACAAAGCAGAAGAAATACATGGAGATTTATCAGAGCTCAAAATAGGGAAAGACTTTGTAAAGAACGGAAAAATCTCAGACAGACACACAGGACTGATGAGTGTGTCTGTCTACACTACAAAAAACCCTTTTGAATAACCACGTCAACAAGAGAAAAATACGTGCAACAAATGGCCAGGTTTATATTTCACTTCACAAGGAACTTACAGAACTGATTAAGAGAAACTATGGGGGTTAGAGAGATGGTTCAGCGGTTAAGAGCACCGGCTGCTCTTCCAGGGTCCCAGGTTCAGTTCCCAGCACCCACATGGTATCTCACAACTGTCTGTAACTCCAGTTCCAGAGGATCTGACACCATCACACAGATATACACGCAGGCAAAACACCAATGTACATAAAGTAAATAAATAGATCTTTAAAAAAGAGAGAGGGAGGTCAGGTGGTGGTGGCACACGCTTTTAATCCCAGCAGAGGCAGGCAGATCTCTGAATTCAAGGCCAGCCTGGTCTACACAGCAAGTTCCAAGACAGCCCCCCCCCACAAAAAAAAAAGAGAAAGAGGGAGAAAGATACTACTGGTCATAACTTCAAAACAAAAGTGGACTTGGACAAAAAGCAGAGGACGGCAAACACAAAAGACACGAAGGTTGTATTTGGCAGTATGCAAATACCTGAAAACAGACTTTTTTTTTGGGTTTTCAAGACAGGGTTTCTCTGTAGCTTTGGAGCCTGTCCTGGAACTAGCTCTTGTAGACCAGGCTGGCCTCGAACTCACAGAGATCCACCTGCCTCTGCCTCCTGAGTGCTGGGATTAAAGGGTGCGCCACTGCCCAACAGAGACACTTTTATACTACTAAATTAGCAGTATTTTTAAATGGAATGGAAACATAAACAGTAAAGAGAAAAGAACATTTATAATGTAAATCAGATTTTCAGGACAACATAAAAAGCTTTAGAAACGGGGCTGAAGCGATGGTTCAGTGGTTAAGTGCACTGCGCTCTTCCTCTGGAGGAGTAGCACCCACTTGGTGGCTCACGTCCATCCACAACTAGAGTTCTGGGAGTCAGACGTCCTCTTCTGACCTTTGTGGACACTGCACACAGGTGGTACACTTACAACCACCCAGGTAAAACACACATACACACAAACACAAATTTAAATTTAGACATGTTTACCCTTTTTGACTTAGACATATAAATTCTGGGAAGCTACATTTAAGTAGTTATAAAAGTCGATTAAAAGTTTAGGTATGGAGATGATGATTGCAAAACTACTTAAAAGAGCAAGAACCATGAAAAACTTTAACTGTGCAGTCAAGGGGCAGTTTCTTAGTGACATCCCCTCACTGGGTGCTTGTGATACCAATGACCACAAACGGCAGCAGCTCCTGCTTACGGAGGGTTTGCCATGTATTTACTATGTGCTAGGCGCAATTCATGCATTCTACGAAAAGACATAAAATCTTTACATACTAATATCTTGAGTCTAACTGTGTACTGCAGCGATTTCAATGATAGAACAGCTTGAAAACATGTTAACCATGCTCAAATTTTTCCCCATTACTTTAGAATTCCCAAGCTTCAAATTTTCTGCAGTGAATACAAACCACAATGAAATGTACATACACTCTCGGGCGATGCTGAGTGACAGCTCTGCCAGTGGCTACTTTCATTTCAGGTAAAAATCTTTACTGGACACAGATACTGTTGCCAAGTTTTTAAGTGGGAGTTGATGCAGTCCACACACACACACACACACACACACACACAGAAGTACCACTCAAGGCATAATGTGGCTTATCTCCGCGTTTTAAAGTGGTTTCTCATGCAGTTAAGCAAAACGAGAGAGAGAAAAAATTCTAGTAAGGAGCCTGTCCCACTTGAGCCAGAACTTGAGGAACTACTCCGGATCTCGGTGAGAAGTCTCACCTCACCCACTTCAAACATGGACAGGATGGACTAAGTGGGAAAAGTAAAATAGCAACTTAATAGAGACAAGAGGATAGGAACCCGAGAACTGGCATCTGGAAGAAAAAAGTTTGGTGGCTTTATAGGAGTTGAGGCCACAGGTAAGCACTATAAATAAACAAGAAGACAAACTCAGGAGTGGAAGTGTGGATGTGCTTGAACTCTTTAGGAGTGGAGGGGGAGTAAGAACCTCAAAAGAGAGGAAAAGAGCAACGGGACAGTTTAGATACCTCAATTACAGAAGGAAGGAAGCAAGACAAGGTAGAAATGGCTTTCCTAAGGAGTTCGCTAAAGGAAACCCTCTATAAACGCTCAGCTAAGGGGCCAGTGAACTACTATCCTGGCCTCTTTAGACACAAATACAAACGCTGATTTCTAGGGATCAGCAACGTTTCGGAGGTGCTAGAATCGGTTGGATGGGGTGTACATGGAGTAAATCAGTGGGAAGGACTGAAGAAAAGCCTCGGTGAGACCAAGATGCAAGAGGAAGTAGGAGGAAGGCAGTCCGCAGCCTGGAGAACAGGTTCAGTCGCCGGCTGGGGTCGAGAGCCGCAGGGTGGTGGGACGGGCACTTCCGACCCCGGCTCCATAGACCGAGGTAGGTGGAGGCTGCGCTGAGGTCCCAGGGAGAAGTCGCAGCACCGTGGCCGCTGTCACCCGTGATCGCGGCACGTCCCGGACGCGGGCTCCCGTACCTTCCAAGGTGACAGTGTCCAGCTCTCGCTGGGAGTGCTCGGTCGTGGCTGCCTTGCCGTCTCCCTCCCCCGTTGAGCCGCTCCCTGCTGCTGCCTCCTCTTTCATCTCCACATCCTGGGGGGCCGGCGGCGGCGGTTCTTGTTCCCCTCCCGGCGGCGGCTTTGCCTTGTCGGCGCCTCGGCGCCGCGCCGAGCCCTCCTGCTTCATGGCGCCCGGGGTCGTGGCCTGGTCCGGGGACCGAGGCAGGGGCCTCGCCTAAACCCTCACACCAGAGACCAGGCACAGAGCCGGGCCTGCACACCAGCGCGCGCTCGCGTCGGGCCGCACGATGACCGAGCAGCTGCAAACTCCTTCCCGGCGCTGGGGCTTCTGGGAAATGCCAGGCCCGGCGAGAGGATGGCCGAGTCCAGGAGGGGAGAGAAATCAACAGCCGAGGTGCACGATGAAGGCGGATCTTCCAGGAAGGGGGAGGAGTCCGCAAGAATTTGTGGGGCTTAAGAGTGGTGATTTTATTTTCCTCTGGAGTGCGTATCTCCGGATGTCCGCGAGAGGTCCCCCTTAGGCTCCAACCTGGGCTACCACAGACTCTAAGACGTAAGTGGATAGGACCTATCCGAGCGCAGATCCTGATGACATCACAAGTTGCCGGGCTTTTTTTTTTTTTTTCTTCTTTCTCTTCCCCGCCTGGCAAACTCTCCCAGTTTGCGCAGGTCAGGTCCTCTGTGAAATCCGTCAGGCTCGCGCTCTCAACGCACGCCAGGTGCTTCCAGCGCCGGGAAGAAAAGAGCCTGTGTGCTTGTAGCTAGGCTGTTAGATTGAACTGAGCTCTACCCCTTGGCATCCGAACTTCCTTGTCAAATTTTTGTATAGTGCTGAATATAAGGTAGACCATCTCTGCAGCCTGAGGGTATGTTGGGGTAGGGTGTATTTGTGTAGAATTAGTCAAATTTAATAACAGGAGGCCACATAGTATACAGCTAAGGACCAATATGTAGAGGATTGTTGCAAAACCTAGATCAAGTAAGGCTCATTCCTTTAACCCCAGCCCTCTGGAGGCAGAGGCAGGCTGATCTCTGTAAGTTCGAGGCCAGCCTGGTCTACAGAGCAAGTTCCAGGACAGGCTCCAAAGCTACAAAGAAACCCTGTCTCGAAAAATAGAACAAAACAAAAGTAGGGCCAGATGTAGTGCCATCGTTAATCTCAGCACTAGGGAAGAGGATCTACATAGCAAATTCCAAAAAGGAAGAAGGAGAGGGAGGGGGAGGAGGTGGAGGAGAAGGAGGAGGAGGCGGAAAAAGAAAGGAAAAAAAAATAATATGGGCCCACAAGGATAAAGGACCTTGTTGCCAAGTGAGGAGACATGAAGACATGAGCTCAATCCCTAGGTTCCATGGTAGAACAAGAGAAGAGTCCCACAGGTTGTACTCTGACCTCCACAAGCATGCCTTCACAGCACGCCCCCAAAAATAAATGAGAAAGAGAGAATGTAATGTACCCAGACAAGCACCATGTTCCACTTCAGTAATCCCAGTAAGGAAAAACAATTGTCATTACTTGGAGGTTAGCCTGGGCTACATAGTTTCAGGAAAGCCTGAGCTACAGTGTGACAGCCTGCTGCCTCCTCAAACACAAAACAACCGAATGAGCAAGGTGAGTTAGCAGATAAAGTCATTGCCACAAGAGAGGGTGAGGAAAAAGTTGACACTCTACATGTTCTGCTTTGGGACCCGGTGTGCTGTGGGGAGGGAAGGAAGAGGCTCTAAGGGAGCAGTTTGCGGAGGCCTGTGAATGGGGAGCAGAATGATGTCCTTCGTGGGGTGCACAGATGGAAGAAGACTGGACCAGAAAGCCTTCCCATCGGCACAAAACAAAACTCCAGCATGGAAACTTGATCTCCTCTATAAACAGAGCTGGGACTGGCTCAGCACAGGCTCGAACAGGGATTCAGAAGACACAGAATGTGTCTCTCATATTCCAAATCCTCAGGACGTCTATGTTTGTTTTGGTTTTTCGAGATAGGGTTTCTCTGTAGCTTTAGAGCCTGTCCTGGACCTAGCTTTGTGGACCAGGCTGGCCTCGAACTCACAGAGATCCGCCTGCCTCTGCCTCCCAAGTGCTGAAATTAAAGGCATGTGCCACCACCGCCCAGCGTTGTTTGGTTTTTGAGACTCACTCTGTAGCCCTGGCTGGCTTGTAACTCATAGAGCTTCACCCGCTGTCTCCAGAGCACCGGAATAAAAGGCAACTAGATCCTTCCCTGCCCCATCACACCTGGCAGCTGCATATATTTTAAAAACTTCATTCATGTGGTTAGTTGGGGGCCACTCTTCTCACGTATGTGAGGGAGTCAGAGGACATCCCCTTCCCACCATGTGGGGCCTGGCAGTTGAAGTCAGGTCGTGAGACTTGGCAGCAAGTGCTGCTGAACCACCTTGCTGGTGTCCCTACTTATCACTTGTATGATTTTTATTCTATGTGGCAAATAATTCTCAGTACTAGGCAGCCACTCGGCAAACAGAAATGTGTGCTCCAGTTCTAGGGCGCACACCTGGACCTGTTCTCCCAAGCTGTCCTTCCACCGTCCCCCCTCAGTGCTGGGGGACAGAGAACAGAGCTTTCTAATGAGCACAGGGATAAACTTACTAAAGACCCTCAGGACACCCTGGACTTCAGGTGGCGGGAATGGCGAAGGGAGAAAGCAGACCAGCTTTGTCGTTCATCCTTCCAATCACGGAAGTTACCTTGCTGGCTGCTAGTTAAGATGTCTAGCTCGCCTCTGTGAAGTTTACATCACAGGGAACAAATGAATAAGTCAGCAGAGAAGACTGCAGTAGAACCCGAGGGCTTCCAAAGATGCCAGGAGCGGGGGAGGAGGGCTAACCGTGAAGCTTTTGGCAGCTAGTCGTGATGAGTCTTGCTGCGGAGGAACTGGCCTGGGCAAGGAGGTCGGTAAGAAGTGGGAGATTCTGACTCCAGGGGCCTTGGAGATATAGTCTACTCATAAAAATGCTTGAAAAGAGATTGATGTGTATAATACGTGTGGGTGTGGGCGTAGGTGTGGCTCGGAATGCTGGGGAAATGACTCAGAAGTTAAGAGCGCTGACTGCTCTTCCAGAGGACCTGGGTTTGAGCCCAGCTCCCACACGGTGGTTCACAGCTGTCCATACTCCGGTTCCCTCCAGGGATCCAGCCTTCTCTTCTGGCATGTGAGAGCACCAGGCATGCAAGTGGTACACATATGTACATGCAGGCAAAATACCCATACATGTAAGAGGGAAGGGGAGATGGAGATACTGGTGGGTTGGTGAGATGGTTTTGCTCAATGCCAAGCCTGACGACTGATCCAATTCTTGGATCCTACATGATGGGAAGAGAGAACCAACTCCCAGAAGTTGTCCTCTGACCCAGACAAGCATGGCATGGCACAAAGCAACCCCCATAAATAAGTGCAAATACACAAGACTGGTGACAGATGTTCGAAGCCCACTTTAGGCGGAAGGCGATAGGAACCCAGAAATTTGATGAGATTAAAATATATTGGCCAAGCCTATCTGTATTATTTCCTCCCACACCCATCCTGAATTGAGGCTGAAAACAAAACAAAAAGCAGAAAGAAAGCAAGTATCATTTAACGCGGTGGTTCTCAACGCCCGAATGCTTCGATGCTTCTATACCGTTCCTCGTGTTGTGGTGACCCCCCAACCACAAAATTATTTTCGTTGCTTCTTCATAACTGTAATTTTGCTACCGTTATGAATCGTAATGTGAATATCTGTGTTTTCCGATGGTCTTTGGTGACCCCTGTGGAAGGAATGATTGACTCTCAAAGGGCCCCTTCCCCTCTTCCTCTTTTCTAATTAAAATTTTTTTATTTTATATGTGTGGCTGTTTTGCCTGCATGTTTATGAACCACATACAGGCAGGACCCTTGGAGGCTAGAAGAAGGCCTTAGATCCCCTGTGACTGGTGTTACAGATGGCTGTTAGCCATCACATGGGTACTGGGAATTGAACCCAGGTCCTCTGAAAGAGCAACAAGTGCCCTTAACCCCTAAGCCAACTCTCCAGCTCCCTAAAAAAAAATTTAACGGGCTGGAGAGATGGCTCAGTGGATAAGAGCATTGCCTGCTCTTCCAAAGGTCCTGAGTTCAATTCCCAGCAACCACATGGTGGCTCACAACCATCTGTAATGGGGTCTGGTGCCCTCTTCTGGCCTGCAGGCATACACACAGACAGAGTATTGTATACATAATAAATAAATATTTAAAAAAATTTAAAACAAGGTCTCACTATGATCACCTGCAGTTTTTCTTAACCATCTTGAAAACTTGTGTTTGTTTGTTTGGGGCTTATATCATCCGCCTCTAGACCTTTCCCTCTCCCAAGCCCTCACCCAGGACTAGAGGACATGGGCTCCTCAATGAACTCATACGGTTTTGATGCTCTTCTGCCTCCTCTGTATGTAGAGCGGACAGTGTGCACTGTAACCCCCTGGGCTCTTGAAGCATCTTCCAGCCAGCCTGAGGACAGTGTGAGCAGAGTCACATACATGTGGATAACATCTGCTTCTTTACCTGGCACAAATGACTGATTCCCTTTACATAAGAACCAGAAGTCAGCTTGTCCTAGGATCGACATAATATAATATTTTCCATTTATTCCAGAAAGGCTAGGTTTTTGTTTGTTTGTTTGTTTGATTGATTGATTGATTTGTTTGTTTTTTGAGGCACAAGTGGGAAGGATTTGACTGGGAAATTGATGTTTGCTTGCTTCTTTGTTTTTCTTAATGAAATGGCTCAAATTTGCAAAGATTTTGAATGATTCTGTATCTTCACGATTTAAGCATCAGGAGATGGGCTTAGTGGGTGACTGAGATGGAGGACAGAAGGAGAGAGACGCTAGGGTAGGTGGGGTTTGGTGACGATGCATGAGGATGGCATTTCAGTTAATCCTGGAGACTCTAGCAACTTGGAGAGTTCCAGAGAGCACAGTAAGGTCGGGAAGGCGGGAGGGAAGCGGGCAGAGAAGGTGCCTTAGGAAGCCTTGCTCAGCAGCTGAAGGAAGGAGAGCCCTGCGTAGAGGGCGCAGAGGCGTGGGAGGGTGTCCGGATCCCACGTGTACTGGGGGCCGGATCTCTGGACTTCCAGGCCGCTCAGCCCCACTAGGGCTTCTGTGAGGGTCAGTTCCTCCTCCCCGAGGGAGGAGAGCAGGTCAGGCCGCAGAGGGAAAACGCCCTCTTTATCTTGCAGGAAGTTCTGCTCCATGGTGCTTTCAACCTGCAAGGGACCAAAGTGGCCTGAAAAGGAGGAACCGAACCCCCTGCCCCTCTCCTGACAAAGGCAGGCTGATTACCCTGAACACCTAGGGAGCGGGAAGACACAGCTCCTAGGATAAGACTCCCAGTGGTTCCAGCTGTGCCCTCCCGTCTGCGTCTGCGGCTTCTCCCTGGCATCTCACCAGCTTCAACTGCATCGGGAGGAGCTTCTTCTCCAAGGATTTTACAAGAAGCTTCTGTTGGGCTTCACTTAGCACTGGAGGGAAAAGCAGAGGAAGAAAAATGTGTTGCTGGTCCAGAGGGAACTACAGACTCCAAATAGTGACGTTTCAGAATTCCTGCACACTCTAGTCAACGAATCCATCTGTCCATCTGTCCGTCTCTCCATCGGCCCACAGCTGAACATCTGCTCTATAACACGCATCTTGGCTGGGCACTAAATGCAAAGTCGTGACCGTTGACTGAGTAAGGGGCATGAACCTTTAACCTCAGTGTTTGGGAGGCCGGAATATGGATCTCTGTGAGTTTGAGTCCAGATCATTCTACATAGTGAGTTCCAGGCAGGCCAGGGCTATGGTGAGACCCTGTCTAAAAAGCACAGCAAACCCCAATTCTAATCTTTTGCTGCAGTTTTGGGGAGAAGACAAAGTGGTGCTTTCTGTTTGTTTTTGAGACAGGATCTCATTCTGTAGCCCAGGTTGGATTAGAACTCACTCTGTAACCCAGCGTGGCCTCAGACCCACAGTGATCCTCCTGCCTCAACCTCCTGAGAGCTGGGCTTATAGGGATGAGCTACCACAGTGGTGACAACCCGGGGAGTTAAGGAAGTCATAGCTGAGGGGTTTCCTTTGGGTTTGGCATTTTTCTTTCTTTCTATCTTTCTTTCTTCCTTTTCTTATTTACTTACTGAGAATGGGTCTCACTATGTAGCTCTGACTATCGTGGAACTCACTCTGTAGACCAGGCTGGCCTTGACCTCAGAGATCCACCTGCCTCTGCCTCCCAAGTACTGGGATTAAAGGCATGTGCCACCATGTCTGACTTTTCCCCCACAATTGTGTGTGCATGCACGTGTGTCTGTGTGTGCATTCAAGCACTCTCCTGCGCATGCCATGATGTGTACGTGGGAGGGACGGGACAACTTGCCGGAGTGGTGCCCCACCATGCGGGCACCAGGAATTGAATTCAGGTGGCCCAGCTTGGCAGCAAGAGCCTTTACTCATTGAGCCACCTTGTGACTGGTTACTCCCCGAAAGTAAAGCTAACAGGTGGGCAGCAATATGGAAGCCATGAACTTAGCTCTAGGCAGAAGGCTTAAATATGCAGCTAAATAAATAAATAAAGGACCAGCTGAATTCCTAGGAATAAAACCAACAAAACCAATGGTGGTGACTGATTTTTTTTTCTCCCTCCAGTAGCAGGGTTTGAACTCGGAGCCCCTTAGCATTGCATTGCGTATGCTAAGCAAGTGCCATGATACTGAACTACATACCCAGCTGGAATCAATTTTTAAAAAGTGTTTATACAGCCGGGCGATGGTGGTGCACGCCTTTAATCTCAGCTCTCGAGAGGCAGAGGCAGGCGGATCTCTGTGAGTTCGAGACCAGCCTGGTCTACAGAGCTAGTTCCAGGACAGGCTCCAAAGCCACAGAGAAACCCTGTCTCGAAAAAAACCAAAAAAAAAAAAAGTGTATATACAAACGACTGTAGTACAGACCACCTGGCATCCTCTCATTCACGCATTTGGGAAGTCATTCACAGGGTTTATTCTTGTAACAGAAAACCACATGACTCACTGCTCACTCACCTGTTAGAGCCCCGAGGAAATAGAGGACGGCGCCCATGGCATCCTTTGACAGCAGGACGTCTTTTGGGAGTGCTTCTAGGGTCACTTCATGTCCCTTGTCTAGAGCTGCTTCGAGCTGTGAGGAAAACTGGGTGATTAATCCCTCAGGTAAGGGTCTAACCTAGCACCTGGCACACATAGCCTCTGGACTTCGGCTGGCTCTCTTCCACTTCCTATTTCTTTTTTGTGTAGTCAGGTCCTGGAAAGCGTTGGACCTAGGTTCCTTGTTCCCAGGGTTTGGAGCTCTGGAAGGTTCAAGGTGTTATCCAGCAGAGGGCGCCACTGGCCTGTTGCTACACTCTGACAGCAGAGAGTGCACGTGCCTTCCGGGAACCCTGTGCCAATGCTCTTTTCCAGGGACTAAGGGGCCAGTGATGGCCTAGTAGCCTAGGTACACTTGGCCAGCCTTGAGAAAGTATCCGCTGTGGATTCTATAGCCGCTGGCCGCTCTGTGCACTGTCAGTTCCCCCTCCCCATCTGCACCGGCCCACCACCACCCAGGCGCGCCTTCCCCCACACTTCCGGTTTTCCCCACGGGACCTCACCGTCTGTTCAAGGTCTTGGAGCTCTTTTTTCTTTCCTAGGAGGTTGCTGAAGGAGGTGAGCAGGGAGCTCTGCCCCACTTTACTCAGTTTCTCCACTTCATGAGTCTCTCTCTGAACCTCTTCTTTTAAAGTCTCGAAGTCGTCATGCATCTCCCCTAGTGGTACAGTCAATACCGCTGGCATCTCCCCTAGGGCACAGTCAAGGCCGCGGGCGCCCCTTCACCTGGCCCCTCCCACCCAGTACATAGTTTCTGCGGGCTCAGTCACACCTCCCTCTCCCCTCTCCACCCTGTACCCTGCTTCCAGCTTGAATCGGACCTCTTTACCAAGGTGTGTGGTTATGAAGTTATGCTAAAGCCTCGTCATGAAGGATGGAGCTAGAAGGTGGATGGGACCCCATGCAGTCAACTAACAGAACAGTTAACCACGCCTCCATTCCCACGACTCCCCCCCCCCACCAAGACTTCATCAATGCGCAGTTGGTCTGTGTTTTCAACCAGTCCAGCTAGCCGTTTAGGGTGAGCCTATTTCCCCTTCTCCTGTGGAAAGGACGCCTTTGACAACTTAGTGACAGTTGAGCTGGGACTGCTTCAGAGCAGTGAGAGTATGGATCCAGGGAAAGAAGTGAGCTGCAGCCTGGTTGCTTAGAGACCCGGCATCCTAAAAGTACATCCAGTCTGTGTTGGAGAGAGTGGCTTCCTGGAAGTGGCTCTAATTTCAGGACCTGGGACTCGGCCTTTTTCTTTTCCTTCCCCCCTAATGCTTCTCCCCCTACCTGTGGCAAAGTCTTGAAAACATTCCCAAAACTCCTTACCAACATCAGATGCCTGGATAACTGAGAAAATAAGAAAGAAAGCAGGTAGGTAAGAACACGATCCTTCAGAATGGCGGCCACCCCTAGGCAGTGAGTCTCTGGGGACCATGAGACTGCACCGCCTCTCTGAGTCCCAGCCCTCTCCAGAATCCTCTGGCTCCGTTCTTGCCACACTGTCCTGGGTGGCAGGAGTGGAGAGGAGGAGCTAATGCAATGTGAAAAGGGCAATCCGACCAAACTGGTGTCCGACCAGCAACTTAGTGACTCAGCGCCTCCTGCCCTAGTTACTGGACAGCAGATACCTGTGCAAACAGGTTGCAGCTACTGGGGCCCTTGACAACAAAGGCCTGAGACAGCTGATCTCCTGCGCATCTTGTCTACCGATCTCCCCCTTCCGTGGCTTTTTCCTAACTTTCTGTTGGAGGTTCTACGGGACGTTCTGTAGTTGAGGGGTAGCTGTTTGCTGAGACCTGTCTCACTAACTTCCCTGTCTGTCCTATAGAAGGGGGAGGAAGATGGGAGTTTTGAACCTGAGTCAAGAAAGTTGTGAAGCAAAAGGCACACTTACGTAAGAATTTTGCCTCTCCTGGCTTTTCTGAAAACACAAAAAGAGCACATCTGTCAGGACGAGCTCTTTGCTGCCTTTCGCTAAAGCTACTGTTGAGACTGCATCCTCATGAAAACCTGGAGACCCTGTTAGCACACCCATCTGGATCAGTTGGAGCACACCCTGTCTCCAGATCTCTCTGTTCGTGATGGTGTCTTTGTTTCTTTGTCTCTTTGGGCAGTATTTATATCCCATACCTCTATCTGCCTGAGGGCCCAGGAAACAAGAGTGCATGCTCGTGCGCTGCTCTTAGAGGGTGGGAGATTTTAGGGGATGACTTGGGGCAAGGTACGTGGGGAGCCTGTAGGCGGCGCACCTACCTCCTGGAGGGAAGGTCTGCATGCTGTCATTGCAGATGTGTGGGATGTCTGTAATGGACAAGAGAAGGCACCCAAGAGTTACACCGGCTGCCACACCCCTCCTTCTGTAGCCTCAAGCCCAAGGGTTCTGCTCAGGGCTAGATTCTGCCCCTCAAATGTCCCCTCTAATTCTCTACCCAACCCTACTGCTGGAAGTTGTAAGCTCTTGCCTACAATAGCACTTTCTCTCCTGAAATCCAGTTCTGGCAGCAGGATCTGTCTCCTTGGGCTTTCTAAGGTCAGAGGCTGTGCTGGTTTGGTCTTTGTGTCACTCCCCATGGCTTCCCCAGCACCCAGAGATACCTGGAACTCAGAGTCCCCCCCCCCACTTCTGTCTCTGGCAATGGGCAATAGAATCTGCTGCCTCCCCGATCCCCCTACATCATTGCAAGATAGGACCAGGATGCCCCCGCACTGATGGAGACACCCCTATCTTGAGGGGAGAACGTGCCGGTCTCTGCTCACCCCACTCATCTTTGCCATTAACCATCAGCTGTCTCACACGAAAGGCCAGGACACAGCCCTTGGGGATGGTTACAGCCTCCTTGTGGTTCACGGATCCCTAGGGTTACACAATGAGAGTCTGTGAGTCCTCTGAGGTCCTGCATAGGCGACATTAAAGCAGGGGCAGGAGGCAGGTGCGGAGCCGGGGCTGAGAGCCTCTGGGAAGGCCCCAGCAGGACCTCCAGCTGTCGGTCTCTGTGGTCTGGACTCTAGGGCTCACCCTCTACCGTGCTAAGTCTGCTTCCGGATTCGACACGTGAAGGGAACTGGGCAGACCTGCTCTAGCACCTGCCTGTGCACCATCCTGCTTCCTCTTCCTCTGCACCAACTACCCCATTCTTATCTCATCCAGGAAGTCTTCCATGACTAACTCCTCCCCTGCTCCCAATCCCAGGCCATCCCTCATGAACATACTCACTAGGTGTATGTAGAGATAGAAGAGATGCACTTCCTTCTTCTGAATTGTCCAAGCCTACATCCTCTGGCCTTTCACTGTGTGTCTCGTGTATATGTAAGGACTTTTTTTTTTCTTTTTGATTTTTCAAAACAGGTTTTCTCTGTAGCTTTGGAGCCTGTTCTAGAACTAGCTCTTGTAGATCAGGCTGTCTTCGAAAACAGAGATCCGCCTGCCTCTGCCTCCCGAGTGCTGGGATTATAGGCATATGCCACTGCCTGCAGAACTTTCTGACCTACCCCCACCACAGGGCTCACCAGGTAGCCCAGACTGACTTTGAACCTGTGACCCTTCTGGCCTCCGCCTTCAGAGTGCTGGGATTACTGGTGCCCCCCCCCCACCAGGCAGGAGCTCTGCTCTTCAGCTTTGGCAGGTGGGAGGGGAGGGATGAGGACAAACTCGGTAACACTTGGATTGCTCCGTATTGTCTGTGGTGTGTGGACTGGGACCCTGCCCTGCTTGGTACTGCTAAGCAAGGAGAGGGGTGTGTGGCCAGCAACTTGGCTTTGGATATTTTTTCCATGTCCTCTATCCTGAGTAGGCACCATTCAGGCAGCGTTAATGGAGCATGTGTGTGTGTGTGTGTGTGTGTGTTTGTGTGTGCGCACGCATGTGTGAAGCAAACCTGCAGTCCCAGCGGGGCAAAGAATGGAAGGGAGAAGCAGCCTTCTGCCTTGCCAGCTCTCTCCAGAGTGACTTCCTGCACCGTCTCCACCACCTCCATCACCACGTACAGGTTCTCCCCACGATCCCGCATCTCCTTAAGGAAGGGGTGATCCGCTGCCAGTTTCCTGAGGCAAGAAAAGCATAGGACATCACTCAGTGCCTCCTCGCCAGGGCCAGCTTCGGGGCTTTATATTAACGTTTATTTTATTTCTGAGACAGGGTCTCGCTATACAGCCTTGTTTGACCTGGCGCTCTCTCTCTCTCTGTAGAGCAGACTGGCCTTGAACTCACAGAGATTTACTTGCCCTTGCCGCCCAAGAACTGGGACTAAAGGCATGTGTCACCATGCCCCGCGGTGTCTACTTTTTAATTCATCGATCCTAGCATCTAGACAGTAAGGTGCCAGGGAAGGAACGAGGGTTCAGTCAGACCACAGTGCAAACTCAGACCTCCGGCTTCCGGGCAGGGCAGCTGCTTTGAGTCTGCGTTACCTCACCTATAAAACAGAGCTGACGCCAACAACCTCCCAAGGTGCAAGATAAACTGGGCAAACAGCCGGAGGCACAGCACCTGGACTGGATGGAGGCCTCGTGGTCACTTCCTCCTCTCCTCCTACCCAGGAACAGGTTCTCCTCTTATGGCCTCTTTTTATGTGTCTGAGACTTCTCTGCCTCGTTTTTTATGTTTGTGTGTGTGTGTGTATGCACATATGATGTGTGTGTACATGGATATGTGCTACAGGGTGGGGGTCAGGTGACAGCCTCCCTCCTTGTGTAAGGTAAGATCTTTCATTGTCTGAGTATACCAGCCTAGCTGTGTCCTTCTTTCTCCAGTTCACACCCCCAGGGATTCTCCCGTCTGAGCCCTTTCTTTCTGTGAGAACACTGGGTTCTCAGAGGCAGGACAGTACGTGCGCCTTTTACGTGGGCACTGGGGATTAAACTCAGGTACGCACACTTGTGGGACAAGCAGTGCACCTATTCCTGCCTCCGTTTCCCGGATGTGGCCTGTCACCGTCATCTCTTCTCCATCTTCAGTCTCACCTCTTGCCATTCCCAAGGCTTCGTCTCCTTCGCCTTGCTTCCGTATGTAAACATGTCTCTGTCCCTAAAAGAGCTGCTTCCATTCCTGAACACTTCCTTCAAACCACCACCCAACTTGTTTCCTTCGCCTTATTGGCAAAATCTCCAAAGATATTTGTCTTTGTCTAGTCTTCACCATCCCGTCATGATTTCTTCTGATTACTAATTTCTTCTAATTTGTCTTCTGATTCTGCCCCTCAGCTGAAATCACAATGGCCCTGCACGCTCTGTACTGGGTGTCCCTCCCTAATTGTGCAGTGTGACTGTGTTGTATCTTGGCTTCTAATTGCGTTCTGGTTTCTAAATCATATACATTCTTCTTTGTTTGTTTGCTGCTTTTGTTTTTAGTTTTTCAAGACCAGGTTTCTCTATATATCCCTGACTGTCCTGGAACTTGCACTGTAGATCAGGCTGGCCTCGAACTCACAGAAATCCACCTGCCTCTCTGACTCCCCAGTGCTGGGATTAAAGGTGTGTGCCACCACCACCCAGCTCTAAATCATATACATTCTGTCTGACTCCCATTTTCCAGTTCATTTGGAACCTTAATATTTTCTGTCCTCTGAGATTTTGCTGTTTTGTGTGTATGTGCGTGTGTGTGTGTGCATGTGTGTGTATGTGCGTGTGTGTGTGTGTGCGCATGTGCGTGTGTGTGCATGTTTGTGTGTGTGTAAGCAAGAATAAAGCATCAGATCCCTTGGAGCTGGAGTTACTGGTGCTTGTGAACTGCCTGATGTGAGTACTGAGATCTGAACTTGGGTCCTCTGCAAAAGCAGCAAGTTCTCTTAGCCGCTAAGCCATCTCTCCCGTCCCCGAGATTCTGTTTTTATGCCTCCTCTCTGAGTATTCTCCAGCCTCCTCATCTCCCCACCCGATCCCTGCCATCCTGATTGGAATCTTGCTGACTGCTACATGTTCATCTTTATCCTGACCTCTCTCTGAGCTTCCTGTCCCTTTCCCAGCTCGCCCTTGACCATTCTCAGGAGGTAGGTACTCCAGTTGTGCCATGTTAGGAGCTGGCAGCCAGCCCTACAGAACTTCCTCGCTTCTGTCTTCCTGTTTGTCATCTTCAATGTCTTGTAATGTCACAGCCTAAGTCACCTTTAACAAGACCCTCACCACCACCATGTCCCCATCACTCTATACCCAGCTGTTGCGTTTAATCCATCCCATCATCCTTTGCAATAAGCCTTGCACCCATTCCTCCCTGCCTTCCAGCCACACTTCCCAGCTCATGTCGGTAAATATAGCTTCTGTGTAATTATTCGAGTTTGGGCGGCTACATGGCGTCCGCCCGACTCTGCTTTCTTTCCTCCTCTGTCTCTGTTTAGATTTCCTGCCTTGCTGTAGTCTGTCCTGCCATAAGCCAAAGCAGATTTGTTCTTAGCCAATGGTAACAAAACATACTCACAGCACACAGAGGCAAATCCCCCATCCCATGTCCTCATTTTATACGTCTGATGGGCAGCGGGACAGGGTCTCTCCTGAGACACTCCTAACCCCGCCTTCCTCTGTCTAACACACTTCTTCCTTCTGGTCAGGTCGGTCACGGGCCACATCAGAGCCACATCAGGGTGTCCCTGGAGTCTGCTTATTGGGCTCCTTGACCTGGCTTCTGGTTCCTACCTGCTCTGAGTCTACCCTATAGCTTTCTCTCGTTCCTTTGGTGCCTCCTTTGCCTCTGTCGTGCTAGTTCTCCCATGGTCCCTCTTGGTTTTGAGACATCTCACCTGCTTGTCTTCGTAACGCACTTCTCTCTCTGCATGCTCCCATCGCTCAAAGCCCCCACCCGTGACCACCACCTTGTGAGGGTCCTGTCTTACTTCCCCAGCCAGAAGCCCCCTCCCCGCCACAAGTCGAACCGAGTGCTTCCTATGCACGGATCACTTCTTGCATTGAATAATTACTCTTCTGTTTTAATATAGGGTTTTAATATGTAGCCTTGGCTGTCCAGGAACTCACTCCGTAGACCAGGCTGGCCTTAAATTCAGAGATTCGCCTGCCTCTGCCTCCCGAGTGCTGGGATTAAAGGTGATAATTATCCACCACCACCAGCTGGATAATCACTCTTACAGAGTAGTTTTCTCCTTCCTACACCACAGGGTTGTTTGAACGTAGACACTCTAGAAACACCAGCACATAGCAGGATGCTTTACACTCAGAAATCTGGAAGTGTTTCCAGGGTGACTTGTCATACTTGCAAGCCTTTCCTTCTGGCCCCTCCAGTCCTCACCTGCTTCTTTCAACCGCTACTTAATTATTTGAAAGTCAGGTCCCCTGTCAAGCCAGGCGTGTGCCTTGTGTAAACATCCCTTCCGACATACCCCTTGTCTGCTGGGGCAGCGGTTCCTAGGTGTGTGGATGGAGCCAGTCTGAAGCTTGCTTATGGGAGAGGGCTCCGGACAGTCTATGCCAGGAACAGTTACTATGACCTCCGCCTTTTCCATTACGTTTCACAGTCTTAGGGTTGAAGGAACCTTAGCAACTGTCATTCATTCCTACTGTGCGATAGCAAAAAATAAAAAACAAACCCAAAAAACTGAGGTTCCCTGAGAAATGACTTTCCCAAAGTCACACAGCAAGTGAATATGAACATCTGAACGTCCACATCCGTGTATGTGTGTGCTTGTGGGTGTGCATGTGTGCATGCATGCATGCGTGGGGGGGGGATGATACTGGAGGTGCTGGATGATGGGGGCAATGTCTAGGAAGGAGCTTGGTTGTGCCCATAGTTGCAAAAGATTCCCCTTGCCCCTGCTAGACTCCACTATTGAGCTACTTTCCCATCCCCCAGGAGAATTCTCTTTAAGGATGTTCCTGTGGAGACTACATTGGCAAAGGTCTGGACCTGTGGTCCAGAGCATCTGTGCACTGCCCAACCCCATCCCATCATCCCATCAGCCCCGGCCCCTCTCACCTCTCCTTGTGCAAGTTCTCCAGAGCCTTGGGAGCCACGCTGAGGGTCTGAACCTCCAGTGTGCTGCTTCGTGACAGGCCTGCAGTCCCTTTTACCTTCACCGTCTTTGGCACGTCCACATCTCCCTCCACTCGGGCATCCAGCATGTTCTTAAAGCTAAAGTTCCCAGAATCTGTGGGATCTACAGGAGGAAAAAGCCAGGAGCTGAACTGAGCTGAATCCCCATGGCGCCTCAGCACCCAGTGAGAACTGTGGGCTCGGTGACCCCTAACCACATCAGGCAAGAGAGAGCTCCACAGTCCTAGGAGGACCAGATGGCTGGTCCTAGCCCTACAGAACCCCTAGAGCCCAGCTCTGTTTGAGAGGCTAACCTGAGGGGCAGTTGCCCGGCTCCAGCACATCCAGGAGCGTGTAGTCGGTGCGGACATAGCGGGCTCCCCAGAATAGCGTGCTCTTCCTCTTCCTCAGCACCAGGCAGAAGGGATGGAAGCGCTTGAAGTCGATGAGGCTGTCTAGGGGTGTCAGATCCCCCCGAGGGTTCAGCTGCCTAGCCAGGGCTCGGGTAACATTCTCAAACATAGTCATTGTGTCTGTGGAGAAAGAGATGGGGGATGTCAAGGTGGCCGCTGAGGATCCCAAGACCCGAGAGGTACTTTGTAAAGAGGGGCCACCAGGCTCTACTCCTAGAGCTAGGGGAGACCTTAGAGAGGCCTGAGTTTTTGAATATTGGGTCTTGAAGGAACCCAAAGAGTCCTTATTTGGTGATGAAGAATCCTGGGTTTCAGAATTTACATGGCTGGCGGGAGACACCAGACCTCCCCTTTGTCAAGGGCTCTTTTCTTATTATATGTTCATTTCTTCACAGTCACGGAGCCCAGCTGGCGTGTCATCAATAGAGGAAGTGAGGCTTCCTCTCATACCAGGGGACAGCTGTAACCAGAACCTGGGGACACTAGGGAAAGGAAGCGACCACCCCTGGGGCCAATAGTGGACAGTCAGAGCTGGGTACCGTCCTCAGTTGCCTTTTCCTTGGCAAGGGGACACTTGCTCGAACCCTGAACATCCCTCATCCCTGCCTCCTAGCGACGTGGCTGTAAGGAGGCCAGTTCCCGCTCCTTTGCCTTGGTTTCCCCTGCCTACATTACATCCCTTTTCCAATAGAGAGAATTCGCGGTCATCCTGTACCACTCAGTTCAGGGCACCTGCTCAGCCCTTTACCCCTCGGGCGTGTTGGTAACTCTGCCTGGATTCCCAAGGCACCTTGTAGATCCACTTCGGAAACACCTGCTAATTCATCTTGTTACCATCTGTTCGCCTGCCTGTCTCACCTCCTGTAATCTCCCAGAGGACAGGAAATGGGCCTTAGTCACCTCTGCAGCATCAGCACCAGGCGCTGTGCCGGGTAGAAAGAAGGGAAGAATGAACGTGACCCTGGGAGATGTGCTGGGGTGAGAGGGTCCAAGGAGGACCTGAAGTTCACTGTCTTCCGTCTCTGTCTTTGAAGTCCAGGTACATCACCTGGGCAGCCAGAGACACACCCAGATTATCCTGGTGGGTGGCAGTGGACACATCAGCTAGCCTCCAAGGGCCTCACCATCCATCCTCCCTCCCTCCCTCCCTTCCTTGTCTTTTCTCTCACAGGATAACCTCCAGGGACCAGAAGAGTGGCCCTGGGAAGTGCTCTCCACCAGAGAGGCGGTCAGAGGGTTCTCTCTTCTCTCTCAGAAGCCTACCTTGATACCTGATACCAACTCCCAGTGATATCCAGGGGGAATTTTATGGCCACAATAAAAGACAAGAAACCCCACACCTTTTAGTCCCAACATTCCCCCAGACCCCCAGAATGTTCCCCTGCCTCCTCTGCTGTCACCAATCTTACCAGGGAAGGAGTGATGCTGGATTCTGTCTGGCAGCTGGGGGCGGGGTGAGGGCCCAGAGCTCGCTCTGTCTACAGGTTGGCAGAATGACTGTCCCTTACCAGGACGGGCCACTTTATGCCTCTGCGGAGGTGGGACGTAGGCTTCCTCAGACCCTGCCTGCCTCAACGGCCCCACCCCTTTCTGTCCCACTTCCAGGAGAACAGCATCAACCTGTTCCGTGTGCCCCGCCTCAGGCCCTGGGCCCTGGCCTCCTAAGAGATGAGGGGGTGGCTAGGGAGCTGCCATGCAGGTGCCAGTGTAGGTGTGGATAGCCGGGGTGGAGGGAGAAAGAAGGTGGCAGCTGAAAGTTGCTTGAGGACACTTTAGGGAGCAGGGAGGCAGAGGGAGTCGATCACATGTGTATATGTATACCCTAAGTGTGCTTGTATGTGTGCATGGGGGATAAGGGTGGATCTCTTCTCTGCTGTCAACACGGTCCTTCAGGAAGCATGTGTGATTCGTGTGATTCATCTGAGGCCTGTGGATGTGATACATGATAAGAAATCCTGTATGTTCCGGGACAGCACAGCAGCCGAGGCCCCGCCCTTCATCTTTCTGTGCATCAGCCTGCTGATCCCTACCTCTCTCTGGGGTGCTGACAATACAGGCACAGCTTAATACCAGTGTACACACCCGTCTGGGGAGGCAGGGGTAGAGCGAGCTCGAGTGGCCTTCAGTGGTTCAGCATTCCGTTCATCTCTGCTTCTCGAGGAATACTGAAGACACGCAGCGGAGGCGGGTCCCAGCAGTGTGAGACGGAAAGCTCTGGGATCCAGCGGTCACCCTGCGGGTCGCTCAGGGTCTGTCCTTATGTTTAGTCTCTGCTTGGAAATAATTTAAGAGGATTCTGCAGGCACGGGTAGGGCTCCAGAATACAAATAACACACTTTACAGCAAGGCCCTATGAAGAGTCAGTTTGCTGGAGATTTCCTTTGGGGGCAGAGGGTGGCGAGGCTATAATTTCATACTCTGTGAAACTTGTTAAAACTTTATCACTCAGCTGGGTGGGGTGGCGCACTCCTTAAATCCCAGCACTTGGGAAGCGGAGGCAGGTGGATCTCTGAGTTCAAGGCCAGCCCGGTCTATAGAGAGAGTTCTAACACAGCCAGAGCTCTTGTTACACAGAGAAACCCTGTCTTGAAAAGAAAACAAACAAAAATTTACAAAAAACCACTTTATTATTTCATTTCCTCAAAGCCTCTTTCAACAGGGAGGATGTTTCCTTGTCACTCTTCCCAATGTCACAGTAACACTTTGCCCCGCCTCTCTGGTCCCCATCCCTCATCCTTTTGCTGCCTCACTTCACGCCTTTCTGGAATAGCAATTGGCCACTAAGACAGCTCCAACCCCTGCTTGCCGTCAGGTGTCCATCTCCCTCAGGAGAGGCACGGTTGGGGACTTGGGTAGGTAATGGTCGTCATTGGTCATCTGGTTTTTGTCATGTGAGCACATATGTGTAGAAACGTGGTATATGTGTTATACACGCCTGCCACCCTGACCCCCCGGATTTCTGCCTCTGCCTCTGTCTCTTTGGATCACTGCACTGGTAAGGTGTCTGAACTCTGTATATCGTCTGGGGCTGTGCAGACTCCTATCCCGTCATCAGCCTCGGGAAGGAGAACCAACTGCCCATTACCTGGGCCAGACATTGGGGAGGTTCTTCCTAGAGTCTACCCTCTTCCAGTGGCTGATGGCCGAGCTGTCTTGTCTCCTTGCTCTTTGGAAGGTCTACGAAGCGGGAGCTGAGTCAAGTCACACATGTGTTTGTGCTTCCTGAGGACCCCAAGTCCCTGGACCAGTTCCTCCCTCTGGCCTCTCATCTTGCTTCTTTCAATTCTCTTGCCGTCCTCCCTTCACGGGGATCTCTCTTCCCTGCCGTCCTCCCTTCACGCAGCTCTCTCTCTTCCCTGCCGTCCTCCCTTCACGCGGATCTCTCTCTACCCTGCCGTCCTCCCTTCACGCGGATCTCTCTCTAGCCTGCCGTCCTCCCTTCACGCGGATCTCTCTAGCCTGCCGTCCTCCCTTCACGCGGATCTCTCTCTAGCCTGCCGTCCTCCCTTCATGCGGATCTCTCTACCCTGCCGTCCTCCCTTCACGCGGATCTCTCTCTAGCCTGCCGTCCTCCCTTCATGCAGATCTCTCTCTAGCCTGACGCAGTTCTTCTTGTCCTACCTCCACCTCATCTCTGCCATGTTGCACCATTTCCCCAGACTGACTAATGGTGTCTTAAGCACTGGGCTTAGAGGGCTCAAGGAAGGAAGAAAGAGGAAATGAAAATATGTCCAGGTGTGTCCCTGGGCTGCTGCGCGTCACATGCAGGATGCCCTGACTACTTTACATCCCTGTCTCCTCCTTGAAATTTGCTTAGTAAGAGTGCTGGCTTATTGTGTTCAGGGCATTTAGGTAAGAATTTAAATTGCACTTGAATGAATTTAATTAACCTGTCAGAATTCTTCTTCTTCTTCTTCTTCTTTTTCTTCTTCTTCTTCTTCTTCTTCTTCTTCTTCTTCTTCTTCTTCTTCTTCTTCTTCTTCCTCTTCCTCTTCCTCTTCTTCTTCTTGTTTTTTTTTTCCCCCCAGACAAGGTTTTTCTGTAGCTTTGGAGCCTGTGCTGGAACTAGCTCTTGTAGACCAGGCTGGCCTCCAATTCACAAAGATCCGCGTGCCTGCCGGGCGGTGGTGGCGCACACCTTTAATCCCAGCACTCGGGAGGCAGAGGCAGGCGGATCTCTGTGAGTTCGAGGCCAGCCTGGTCTACAAAGGGAGTTCCAGGACAGGCTCCAAAGCTACAGAGAAACCCTGTCTCGAAAAACCAAAAAAAAAAAAAAAAAAAAAAAGATCCGTGTGCCTCTGCCTCCAGAGTACTGGGATCTGTCAGAAATCTGTGTGTGTGTGTGTGTGTGTGTGTGTGTGTGTGTGTGTGTGTGTATTTAAAGTTTGTGTAGAGCCGGGTGGTAGCGGCGCACACCTTTAATCCCAGCACTTGGGAGGCAGAGGCAGGCGGATCTCTGTGAGTTCGAGACCAGCCTGGTCTACAAGAGCTAGTTCCAGGACAGGCTCCAAAACCACAGAGAAACCCTGTCTCGAAAAAAAAATAAAATAAAATAAAAAAAAATAAAGTTTGTGTAGCCCAGGGTGGCCTTGAACACACGTCCTCTTGTCTCAGACTCTTGAGTATTGGGGTTACATTGAGCTTACTACCCTTGATTCTGTAAGATATTTTAAATTCTTATTTTATTTATTTTTGTTTTATGTGTAAGAGTGTTTAGCTGAACACATGTAAATGTGACTAGAAGACAGCATCAGAGCCCCGGATCCGCAGTTACAGGTGGTTGGGAGCTACCATGTGACCATGTGAGTGTGGGGACTAAACCCAGTCAATCCTTTGTTTGTTTGTTTGTTTGATACAGGGTTTCTCTGTGCAGCTTTGGAGGCTGTCCTGGAACTCATGCTCTAGACTAGGCTGGCCTCGAACTCACAGTGATCTGCTTGCCTCTCCCAAATGCTGGGATTAAAGGCGTGCACCACAACCACCCGGCTCTACCACCAGCTTTGGCACTGAGCCCACAACAGTTCTCAGTTTGGGGTTAAGCCACTTTTTCTGGGTTTGCTTGATTTTGTTTTATCCTCCGTCTCCGTCCTCCAGGTCTCTGGCCTGACCTTGGGAATTCTTACAGGAGCTGGAGAGATGGCTCAGTGGTTAAGCGTGAGTATTGCCCTTGCAGGGGGCCTGAGTCCGAGTCTCAGAAAAATCAAAAAAGAAAAAGAAAAAAAAGTTAATGGTAAGTTTTGATCTTTATCTCCCTCTGGTGGTCAATTCATGTAAGTGCTAACTCATCCCTGATCCACCGATACGTGTGCATATGTATGTGTGTATGTATGTATATATGATGTATGTGTGTGTGTATATGTAGGTATGTGTTGTTAGTAAATGGGAAAAGGAGGAAGCCTCCCCAGCTGCATGCTCTTTGGGGACTTGTCTCTTTCTGTCACAGGAAGACAGACACAGACACAAGACAGGCTTTTATTTCCTTGTTTTTCTTTTCACAGCTGCTGACTTTTCCCTTTGGAAGGGGCCAAAGAGTAAAGAAAGAAAAGTGGACTGAGAGAGTCCCGAAGTTTGGGAGTCATGGATCCTGGCAAGAGTGTGGAATCTGACATCTGGAAGTCAGGGGGCAGAGGAGGTTCTGAAATGCAGAGGATGGGGTGCACCATGAGGTGCTGGGTGGCTGGAGCAGCTGGGGACAGTGACTTCTCACCCAGACACATCCTCAGCTACCCCAAGTGAAGGGAGATAGAGAGGATGGCAGTGGAGACATGAGGGAAAGAGGGAACGACTGGGGCAGGGGGAAGCTGCCCCAGGGGTGCTGTGTTTATATCTCACCTGGAGGCAGAGAGTTTTGGGGTGCAGGTTCTCCTCTCTTCTTGCTTCTGCACCTCTGCTCTCCTCCCCTCCCCCATCTCCTCCTCTCTCTTTCTCCCCTCCCTCCTCAATATAGAGTGCAGGCTGGCCTCAAACTCCAGACTCCCCTGCCTCGGCCGCTTGGGTGCTGGGGTTATAGTTGCGCGTCATCACGCTGACCTGCTGTTTTTCATCTTTTCCTGTCCTCTCCTCCTTTCCTCCCCCCCCCCCCTTTCCCCATCTGTCGTGTCGATATAAGCATAAAGGTTACTGCAAGGCTCAGTGCCAGCTCTGAGAAATTTCTTCTGTCTGCTGCCCCCCCCCCCCCAGGACCTCTACCCTTCCCAAGGCCCCGATGTTGCACCAGTGACAGGCGTTGGCATCTTGCCCACCACGTGGTTGGTGGAAGAGATGACATCTTCCTTAGCTGAGACTGCTCGACCTGCCTGCTGGGACATAGCTTCCTCGTTCTTGCTGAAGAGCCTGGACCTTAGGTAAGGAAATCTTGGGGTCACAGCTCCCCCAGACTTATCCCAAAGCTCCACTCTGCTTTACACAACCACAGCTGAAGCAGGGCAGAGGGTGGGTTTTGTTGAGCAGTGCCCCCCAAATGGAAGCAATATTAGGGACCGTAGAGTTGTGACAAAGCGCTTGGCTTTGGGCATAGAGAAGCTTGTCCGCATGTGTGTTTTGCTTTGTTGGACACCGTCTCATGTAGCCTAGGCTGACCTTGAACGGTCCACGTAGCTGAGGCTGGCCTTGAACTGCCGATCCCCCCCACCCCCCAGCCTCATGAGTGCTGGGATTACCGACATTTGCCATCATGACCAGCTGTCTGCTTATATGTAAAGGTCCGAAAAACCCCATCAGGGTTTAGTTACTGGTGCCTCATCCAGATACCGCAGAGCATCTAGACATGAATCTGGAATGGCCCTGCCTCCACTTGGAAGGAATTCTGGTCCAGGATGGCCTCCATCTGCACAGGAGGGAAAACAGAACAAATCAACAACAACAACAACAAAAAAAAAACCCACAAAATATTTTGCACTCCGAGAGCCATTGACTTCAGAGATGAAGTGCAGCAAACATTTTAAAATTCAGCTCTGGCTGGGCGGTGGTGGCGCACGCCTTTAATCCCAGCACTCGGGAGGCAGAGGCAGGCGGATCTCTGTGAGTTCAGACCAGCCTGGTCTACAAGAGCTAGTTCCAGGACAGGCTCCAAAACCACAGAGAAACCCTGTCTCGAAAAACCAGAAAAAGAAAAAAAAATAAATAAAATTCAGCTCCATCTTCATCCTTGATGAGTCTCTCGAGACTGTGAGTGCTAGGGTTGAACAGAAATGGACGAAGATTTGGAACCAAAGACCTAAGTTCTGTACCTCTGTCTGTTAGGGGCATTTGGGGTGACCCTGAAGTCTCCCATGCTCTCTGGGTGTCAGAGGACTCACCCGTGATAGCTGGACGAGGTCAAACTTGATTTTGTTCTAGTAACCTCAGAAGCCTGTAACCTATGACCCAGGTGCCACACTAGCCCATCTCTGGCAGGTCTCTGTCTCCAGGGGTGTGGCCAGCAGCTGCTACTGCTCTCAGTCCTGCAGAGGTAAAGGAAAGGGAGGGTGTGCTCTACTTCAGGAAGTGGGAGAATGTCAGGTGATTCTGGAGCTGGGGTTAAGGTGTGTGTGTGTGTGTGTGTGTGAGTGTATGCGGGTGTGCATGTGCATGCGTACGTGTGTGTGTGTGTAGTGGGACTGGGGAGTCAATGTGTGTGTGCATATGTGTGTGTGTGCATGCGTGTGTGTGTGTATAGTGGGACTGGAGAGGCAATGTGTGTGTGTGTGTGTGTGTGTGTAGTAGGACTGGAAAGTTAATGTGTGTGTGTGTGCATATGAGTGCACGTGTGTGTATGTGTAGTGGGACTGGGGAGTCAATGTGTGTGTGTGCATATGCATGTATGCACGCACGCGAGCGCGCGCGTGCGTGTGTGTGTGTGTGTGTGTGTGTGTGTGTGTGTGTAGTGGGATTGGGGAGCCGACTGACTCCCTACCCCAGAGAGGGTGAGAGAAAATCCCTGGAAGGAATTGCTCCTCCCTCTGTGTTGGTAAATGAATGTATTGCAGAGGAGGTAGATGGGTTCCTACATTTGTCTTTTTCTAGGAGGAGTGGACCACAGGGTTGCGTTCTGCTTCACCCTCCCTTTGGCTTGGTGCCAGGGGTGGCTTTATGGGCATGGACCCTGTGCAGGGGCCACAGGCCCTATGCTTGGTCTAATGCTAGACCAAAGTCATCTTGAATAATAAGAAAACCACATTTATTTATTTATTTAATAAATCTTTCTACTTTCCACTTTTTTTTTTTTGAGACAGAGTCTCTGGTTGTCCTGAAACTCGCTCTGTAGACCAGGCTGGCCTCGCACTCACAGAGATTCACCTGCCTCTGTCTCCCCAATGCTGGGATTAAAGGTGTGCACCATCATGTCTGACCCTAAAAAACTTTTTAGATTTATTTTATAAATTTATTATACACACACACACACCATGTGTGTGCCTAGTATCCACGGAGGCCAGAAAAAAGCATCGAATCTCTTGGAATTGGAGTTATGGATGGTTGGCAGCCACCACGTGGATGCTGGGAACTGAACCCAAGTCTTCTGCGAGAACAAATGCTCTTAATCTGAGCCATCTCTCCAACCCCTTGAATAATACTTCTTAATTTTTAATACTTTTTTCTTTTCCTCATATGTGTGTGAGGTGTACCTTCCACGTGTGTCTGTTTGCATGTACTCAGGGAGACTTGAGGCTGATATTGGGAGTCTTTGTTGCTTGGTCTCTGTCTTATGCATCAAGGCAAGTCTCTCAGTTGAACTCAGAACTCATCCATACTAGTCTAGCTAGCCAGCTTGCTCCAGTGAGACCGTTTCCACCTTCTAATGCTGTAATTACAAGCAGGCCACCACACTGCTCTCCAAACTCTAGACCCCATGCATCTAAGCAAATGATTTAGCTACAGAGCCAGCTCCTGATCCACCCTCTCTCATTTTTATCTCAAGGGGAGTCTGTGCACAGTGTGCATGCAGTGCTCATGGAGGCCAGAAGAGGGCGTCAGATCCCCTGAGTTACAGACAGTTGAGAGCCACTATGTGTGTGATGGGAATTAAACCCTGGGTGTTCTGCTGAGCCATCTCTCCAGCCTAATTATTTTTTTTTTTAAAGATTTATTTATTTATTATGTATACAACATTCCTTCCATGTATGTTTGTATGCCAGAAGAGGGAACCGGATCTCATTATAGATGGTTGTGAGCCACCATGTGGTTGCTGGGAATTGAACTCAGGACCTCTGGAAGAGCAATCAGTGCTCTTAACCTCTGAGCCATCTCTCCAGCCCCCCAGCCTAATTATTTTTATTATTATTTTTTGAACAAGTAACTCTGCACTTTCATTTTGCACTAATACCTACAAATCATACAGTAGGTTCTCCTTGGTGCTATTGTGCCGATTCTGGCAGGCCCAGTACATAGAGGATTACTCTCCCCTCATTTCTGACCCTGACCATGCTGAGGCCAGCAGGTGGAAGATGTTCCTAGACAGCTGGGGCATAGAGCTTACTTGAAATCTCCATAGCTGTTTAAGGACTGTCTCCATGCCTCCCTCCCAAGACCACTTGGCTCCATAAAATCCCAGGCCATCACCAAACACATGAGATACTTCTGCAGTTCAAGGAACAGGAAGCTTCCGGAGGGAGGGTAGTGGGCATTCCTTCTGGCGAAAGTTCCAGACTCTCCTGGAGGCTAAAGATAAATCTCCCAGTTAAGGCCCCAGTTAAGCCCTTCTCCCGCCCCAGCAGCCCGCAGCCCTACCCTCGGATGACCAGCCCCGCCCCCAGTACCCAGGAGTCGCCAGTCTAGCTCGGCGTCAGCGCGGCACGGTCCCCAAAGCTGCTACGCTTCCGTTCTTAGCTGCCAGGGCAACCCATCCAAGCCTCCAGCCTGCTTCAGCACCACCTTCCACCTTCCTTCGGTCCCACCCCGGCCCCACCCCACCCCTTCGGCCCCGCCTCCCGCCTCCTTAGGTCCTGGCCCAGTCTCACCCCCCCCCCCATCTCTAATTACTCCGCCCTGCACCGCGCAATCCCGCCCACTCCCCCCCATCACTAATTACTCCGCCTTCCCACTCCTCTCAGGCTCAGTCCACTCGCCCCGTCTACGGCCTCTCCTGCTGTCACGTTGTCCCCAGCCTGTGCAGGCTCCTCCCTGGGACCGGCTTAGTACTCTTTTCCCTTTGTGAGAAGTGCGCCAGCGGGATCCAGCCTTCAGAATCTCAGTTTAACCTCCACCTCATCTTCTAGCACCTGAAACCTCGTGTGTCTACGCTTAGATTGAGCTTTGGTACCGGGCAGTAGCAACTGGATTTTATAGGGTCCTCAACTCCCAGGAACAGAAGCCTGGGCTTTCTGGGGCTTGTTGTCTCGCTTCCTTCCTTAGACACACCTGGGAAGAGAACCATGGGCAGGGCAGAGTCTGGCGTGGAGTGTCCCTATGGCCTTGCCCCTCCTCCATGTCTAGCGTCTCCACACCATTGTCCATTCTGTGCTTCAACTGTTCTGCTTGGCTTTTTTTCTTTTTTCTTTTCTTTTCTTTTTTTTTTTTTTTTTTTGATTTTTCGAGACAGGGTTTCTCCGTAGCTTTTGGTTCCTGTCCTGGAACTAGCTCTTGTAGACCAGGCTGGTCTCGAACTCACAGAGATCCGCCTGCCTCTGCCTCCCGAGTGCTGGGATTAAAGGCGTGCGCCACCACCGCCCGGCTCTTTTTTTTTTTAAGCTTCCTGTGGTTGGTGAGGTGGGCCAGACCCTTCCTTTCCTCTTAGCTGCACCCCTGACCCTACCCTCCTCTCTCCCACCGATTCATCCCATTCCTTGGACAGGGAGGGTGTATGTTCCGCTAGGACAGGAGATTGGGTTCCAGTCTTGTTCTCATTTCCTGTGGACCGCCCTTCAGGCTCAGCTTCAGCGGTCCAGGCTTGCCCTCTATCCAGCCCCTTTTGTAGATAATCAGGCTTTGAAGATCCCCTCTCTAGTCTGGGGAATGGCTTACCTTAATCAGGTTCTGATTCTTGCCTTGGTCTGAGTTTCCTGGGGCTCCCTGAGGAAGAGTGAAGCTGGTGGCTGAAGGCTCCGTGATCTCTTCTCCCTTCCTACCCCTCTCGGCTGACAGCCGCCTCCTGGAAGTTCCTGTTCATGCCAGCCTGGGGCTTGCCCCAGGTATCTGGAATCTTGCCTTAGTGAGAGACTGGGCAGCCGGGTTCTAGTACATCCAGGTAGAAGAGGGTAGTTTTGACATACCATGCTCCTTGAAAAAGCTTTCCCTTCTCTTCTTTGCTGGGCCGTACATTGTAACATCATCAAGGCTATCCACCTGCTCAACAGGGCGGTTGGCATCTTAGAACCCCCTCTGTCCTCCCTGACTCCTGGAGAGCGGCAGGTAGGGCTGAAGCCAAGCCACCTTCTCTCTTGTTTTCCTTGAGCTTCAGGTTCCGTCCTTATTAGTTCATAGACTCTGGCTCCTACTCTAGGACTCCAGTGTCCATTGGAGGCCAAAGCAGGAAGAGAGATGGGTGAGGTGGTGGGCGGGTCTCCACATGCACCTCAGTGCCAGACCATACAGGTTCAGTAAAATGAACTGAGAAAGAGATCAAGGATAGTCATAAAAGGTTTTTTAATTTTTTTATTGTCATCCATCCTCAGTTTTTTTTTGCTTTTTTTTTTTTTTTTTGGTTTTTCGAGACAGTGTTTCTCTGTGGCTTTGGAACCTGTCCTGGAACTAGCTCTGTAGACCAGGCTGGTCTCGAACTCACAGAGATCCGCCTGCCTCTGCCTCCCGAGTGCTGGGATTAAAGGCGTGCGCCACCACCGCCTGGCCCATCCTCAGTTTAATCTGTAAAGGGGACCCTCTTTCTCCAAGGGAAATGGCTTAGGAAAACTGTCAGTGAATAAAGGAGAGGGCAGAGGGACAGGGAAATTCTGGGAAAGTAGTAGGGGACCATGGCACAGGGAATCCTTGTGAGGGCAAGAGAGAGGTAAGGCTGGGTGGTGGTGGGGGCACACCTTTAATCCCTGCACTCGGGAGGCAGAGGCAGGCGGATCTCTGTGATTTCCAGGACAGGGAGAGTTACACAGGAAACACTCTCTTGAAAAACAAAAACCAAACAAACAAGAAAAGGTGGAGGAGAGGAGGCAGGGAGAACCCAGAGGCCCTTCTCAATATGGCTACAGGCTTGCTTTTTGTTCCTATTCCCAGATTGCTCCCACCATCCCCTCCCCCTTCCCACACCCTCTCTCCCACTCCCTCTTTCACCTATAGGCTCCAAGTCTTCTCATATTATCCTTTCTTTTGTACACCCTCTTTGCTTCCCCAACTCCTCATTTTGGGTGGATGTGTGTGGGTGTGTGTTTACGTGGTACGTGTACGACGTGTTCATGTGGGTGCAACTGAGGCTGGAGGTTTGATGACATTAAATGCCTTCCTCAATTGCTTTCCCCGTGATTTCAGGCCAGTGTCCAGTTGCCTCCTGAGCCTGGAGCTTCCTGTTGGCTAGGCTGACCGGCCAATGAGCTCCAGGGATCTGTTTGTCTCTCTCCCACCCCTAGCTCTGGGGTTACAGGCACCCCATCCTGTGCCCAGCTTTTAAGTGGGTACCAGAGAGCTGAGCTCAGGTCCTCATGCAGGATAGATTCTTCACTGACTGAACCATCTCCCCAGCCCCCCTCAAAGCCATCTTTGGAGTCATTACCCACATCTGTATGGCCAGGCCTCTATGGTCACCTGTAGCTTGCCAGGCTCAAGCTTTTCCCGTATGCTCCTAAGCTGTTGTCTTCTCCCTCTGAGTTGCTGCCAACTGAGATGGTTGTTTATTCTGCCGTCCCCCACCTCCGCCCTCACAACCCCCACACAAGAGTGTACCAATGAAGGTATTGAGGAGGTCAGGAAAGGATAGAGGGCAGATGGGACAAGGGATGTGGTAGCGGTAGAAGAAAGGCTAGTGCATAGGACCAAGAGCACAGAGCGCTGCCGGTCATCAGACCATGGTGCTGAGGATAGAGGAGTCCTCTGAGCGCACGGGCTGCGCAGGAGCCCGCTTGAGCGGGCGCCGGGTCTCGTCCCGGTTCTGCCACACATAGTGAATCAGATAAGCCGCTACCAGTGTCAGCCAGCCCCCCATGGTAACCAGGAGGGCTACATCAGTGTTCCTTCGGGTCCCACCTCGTCCGGTGCCACACAGTTCTTCCTCCCTAGTCAGCAGAAGGAACTCCTGTCCCACGAGATCTGGTCGGGCTCCTGGACCACACACGATGCCTGTCCCAGAGCCTGGAGCTAACCTCACCTGCCTGAGCACTTCCTGTAGGGCACAGTCGCAGCGCCATGGGTTGGCAGACAGGTTCACTTGGATCTGCAGCCCCATGAAGGCTGCCACAGGCACGGATGCTAGCTGGTTGGCAGAGAGGTCAAGGTGGCGCAGAGTACCCTCTAGGCCCTGGAAAGCAGCCCCTGAGAGGTGGACAAGGACATTATGAGACAGGTCTAATTCCTCCAGGACAGGCAAGTGCTGGAAGGCACCTGCTGGCACTGATGCCAGTTGGTTGGCATCCAGGTAAAGCTTTCGGGTATTGTTGGGGATGCCACTGGGCACCACACTCAGGCCAGCCTGGCTGCAGCGGAATGTCTGTTCGCCAGCTTCTTCCGCTATGTAGCAACCCTGGGGCATTGCCCCAGGGCTGGGCACAGAACCCCCTGTGCTTATCACCAGCAGGAAGGGCAGGAGGCCAGGAGCTAGTAGGAGCATGTTCACAGATAAACATAATCCTTGAGTGGAGGAGAATCTGGGCAACAGACGAGCCTAGGAAGAAAGACCAGAGTTAGGATACTAAGTCCCCCTGAAGCTCTCTCCAGCTGGGGTCCCTTGGTGGTGTCTCTTTGGGCCAGGACCTCTCCTTTGGGGGCTTTCAGCCCTAGGTCTGTCTGTTGTCTGTTTTCGACAGGCTTCTAGGGGAAAGAATCCCTTAGGCTTGAAGCTTTTAGGTTCTGTTGATTCTAGGTTAGTCTATGAGGTCCCTTTGTCTCTTTGCCCTGTTGAAATGATCCTGGCAGGTTCCGAACTATTTCTTCCGTTTTTATATTCCTCTCACTTCTTGAAATAAATATTTCTGTCCTCCACGTACCTGTGCGTCTGCCAGGGAGCCCAGGCAAACACCAGGGGGTCTGGATGGCACTAATGTAAAGACCAGAGGGGCAGATTAGTGATGGGCCTCCAGAGTGTTCAGCCAGACTGTTCAAGCAGGTAACAGGTACTCGTGGTCCCACCTTCTACTCTCATCAGCCCCCTTTTCTGGAAGCATCCACCCTCTGCCTTCCCCAGCTCTGTGCTCATGGTCCTGCTCATCTTCCCTCCTCTCCCTTTCCTTCCTGCCTCTTGCCCCGGTTGGTGGCAGAGTCCTCTCTCCTGTGCTGTTACCTTTCTCCCTGGAAGTAGTCCCCCTGCCAGTGGGCTCTGGAGACCCGCTTCCTCCTTCAGAAGTCCTGTTTGCTTGCTGCGGCTGGAAGCTGCGACCTGGGGCCCACGCGTATAGAGTTTCCTGGCGTGTGACTCTGGGCCCCAGGTGTCAGATACCTGAGCCATGGCCTGGCCAGGCAATGCCAAGAGAGAGCAGATCCCAGACCCTGATGAACTGTGTGTGGGAGGACGGGCCTGGATTCCACTCCTTGCCTTAGGCTTTCCTCCCACAACTGGGTGCTTGCTTCCTTCTATCTGCTGCTGAAAACTGCCTTCCGGAGTCTCCTTTCCTCGTCCAGAGCCTGGCTGGCCAAAAGGATGGCTGCTTGGTTGAACCCTGCAATTCCACTTCAGCAGCTTGCAACTCAAGCCTTCCCCACTGTTCTGTATTCTCTGTAGGCCTCATGGGCCTTTTGTTAGCCAACATCCCTCGGTCTTTTCCTCGGGCCAACCCTCTTGACTGCCAGGGGGCGCTGTGGCTCAGTTTCAGTTTGCTGCTGTAGATGGTCATGCCAAGTCCGTCCCCCCCCCCCCCCCCCCCCCCCCCGACAGGGTTTCTCTGTAGCTTTTTGGTTCCTGTCCTGGAACTAGCTCTTGTAGACCAGGCTGGCCTCGAACTCACAGAGATCCGCCTGCCTCTGCCTCCCGAGTGCTGGGATTACAGGCGTGTGCCACCACCGCCTGGCTATGCCAGGCTTTTGAAGGTTCTTGAAGGCTCCTGAAGCCTGATGCAGTACCAGCCAATTTTTCTGTGTCGTGATGTTCTTGGGCTCTCAGGATGGCATTTTGAGTCCTTCTTCATGCCTGAGACCCAGAACTGGCTAGGATGACTTTTTATTTTTCAAGGGTCCCACCCCACACCATCTCCTCTCCTAATGTCCTCTGGGGAGTGGGAAGGAAGGACATGAGGCCACAGAGTGTTTGTTTGTTTATTTATTTATTATGTATACAATATTCTTTCTGCATGTATGCCTGAAGGCCAGAAGAGGGCACCAGACCTCATTTCAGATGGTTGTGAGCCACCATGTGGTTGCTGGGAATTGAACTCGGGACCTTTGGAAGAGCAGGCAATGCTCTTAACCGCTGAGCCATCTCTCCAGCCCTCACAGAGTGTTTTGTGTGTGTCTCTGAGTCCTTGTGTCTGAACAAAGGAAGATCATGGAGAGGCCCCATGAGGTGGAGTGAACAGGAGAGAGCTCGTGGAGGTGAAATGCAGATGCTCTCTTTCAGTCTGGCTTCATGGTTGCAACACTGAGACCGGTTTTCCTGCTCCACCTTACCTCCCGTGTTTGCAGAGGCAGGGGTGACCCCAAGTCATGGATATGGAGGTCTGTGTAGACCAGCAGTTCTCAACCTGTGGGTCACGACCCCTTTGGGGTTTCAAACGACCTTTTCACGGGAGTCATCTTAGACCATTGGAAAACACGGACATTTACATTATGATCCATAACAGCAGCAAAACTACAGTTACAAAGTAGCAACAAAAATAATTTTATGGCTGGGTCAGCCCAACCTGAAGAACCGTCTTAAAGGGTCGCAGCATTAGGAAGGTTGAGAACCACCGATGTAGAGGAGCCATCCAGTACCTTAGCTCATGGGCTTCTCCTGCATAGCTTTCTTGACCCTCATGGCCAGCTGACCACATTGCCGCCACCTCACAGCCTGGTCCCCTGTGGTGTCATCATAGCCACACCACCTCCTGTTTGGTGCAGGTGCTATAGTGACGCACGGAAGCTCAAAAGAAGGGACCATCCCGCTGAACCCCCTCAGCCTGCAGGAGCTCAAAAGAAGGGACCATCCCGCTGAACCCCCTCAGCCTGCAGGAGCTCAAAAGAAGGGACCATCCCGCTGAACCCCCTCAGCCTGCAGGAACTCAAAAGAAGGGACCATCCCGCTGAACCCCCTCAGCCTGCAGGAGCTCAAAAGAAGGGACCATCCCGCTGAACCCCCTCAGCCTGCAGGAACTCAAAAGAAGGGACCATCCAGCTGAACCCCCTCAGCCTGCAGGAGCTCAAAAGAAGGGACCATCCCGCTGAACCCCCTCAGCCTGCAGGAGCTCAAAAGAAGGGACCATCCAGCTGAACCCCCTCAGCCTGGAGGAGCTCAAAAGAAGGGACCATCCAGCTGAACCCCCTCAGCCTGGAGGAGCTCAAAAGAAGGGACCATCCTGCTGAACCCCCTCAGCCTGGAGGAGCTCAAAAGAAGGGACCATCCCGCTGAACCCCCTCAGCCTGCAGGCAGGTAAAACATGTTGGCCCAAAACATGACTAGACTTGTATTATGGCAGTGACCAATCAAAGACCACAACCCAATTGCATCCTTCTCCAATTTCTCCAGCCACTTCCTGTTTCTGTTGGTATCTCTCTCACCCCCATGCCACACTTAAGTATTCGATGCTCCTTTGACCATCAGTGATCTTGTGCGGAACTAACTTTCTGGTTCGCTCCCATTAGGGTGGAAGAAAAGAGGAATGTGGGGTGTCACAGAGTAGGGGAGACATGAGAAGTACTCTAAGGAGGACAAAGTCAGACTACAGATCTTCCTGAAAAGAAAAACTTACTGGGTTATTATTATCATTATTATTATTATTATTATTTTTGTTTAAGACAAGGTTTCTCTATGTAGCCTTGGCTGTTCTGGGACTTGCTTTGTAGACCGGGTTGACCTTGAACTCAGAAATCCGCCTGCCTCTGCCTCCAGAGTGCTTGGATTAAAGGCGTGCGCCACCATGCCCAGCCAATTATTATTATTATTATTGAGACACTGTCTCACTACGTAGCTCAGACTGGCCACAGAGTCACTATGCAGCCCGGGCTGGTCTTGGACTCACACTTCTACTCCCTTAGCCTCCCAGACCTTGCTAGATTTTGTATGAGTGCGTGTTTGATCAGGACCAGACACATAGCTGTAGAGTCTGGTGCACAATGAAATGTGGGGCCTTTGTTTGAAAACGTAAGAATTTCATGGTAGTATAGAGTTTAAGACCCAGCCCGAGGTTTCTCCCAGCATTGATGTGGGCTTTCCTAGAACTATGAACGTTACATGTCATAAGACTGCTCTTGTGACTTTGGACCAAGCAGTTTCAGAAGCGTGGTGGAGTTAGGACCAGATGGTAGGATACCAGCTGTCATCACCTCTGGGGATGTACTCACCTCTGACTCAGTCTTGTGATGTCAGCAGGGGCATTTCTCAGCTTCACATCTGTCTGAAGAATAAGATTATATATATATTTCCATTTTTTCTGTGTGGGTGGGATGCTTTTCTATGTGGGTGGGTTGCTTTTCACTAAGGCTAGACAGACATTCTGCCACGGAATGCATGGGAGTGCATTTGCGAACCTTTCCATTCTGCTGTTCTCTCGCCCCAGCAGGGAGGTTAGTCAAGGCCCAAGGGTTGAGCTTGGTTGTTTCTGGAGTTATCTTCTTGGACTAGGGCATCTGGCACACCAGAGTGAGACTGGGCTGCCTCACACACACAGGCAGCTGGCAGTCTGCCCGCAGGAGGGGCCTCCAGGAGCTGCGGCTGTGCTTTATAAAGAGAGGCCAAGTACAGCGCTCAAGAGATGAGCGATCTGAGGGGAGAAGAAACTGCAGTTAGGACGGTGTTCACTACCGCACGTAGACTAATAGAGATTAGAGGAGAAAAAGTTTAGCAGAAATAAGCAAATCTCTGTGAGTTCGAGGCCACCCTGGTCTACAGAGCTGGTTCTAGGATAGCCAAGGCTATTGCTACACAGTGAAACCCTGTCTCAAAAAAATTCAGCCGGGCGGTGGTGGCGCACGCCTTTAATCCCAGCACTTGGGAGGCAGAGGCAGGCAGATCTCTGTGAGTTCGAGACCAGCCTGGTCTACAAGAGCTAGTTCCAGGACAGGCTCCAAAACCACAGAGAAACCATGTCTCGAAAAACAAAACAAAACAAAAAAATTCATTCCAGGGGTTAATCTGGAGCAAGTACATTAAAATCTTCGTGCAGCCGGGTGGTGGTGGCACACGCCTTTAATCCCAGCACTTGGGAAGCAGAGGCAGGCGGATCTCTGTGAGTTCGAGGCCAGCCTGGTCTACAAGAGCTAGTTCCAGGACAGGAACCAAAAGCTACAGGAGAAACCCTGTCTCAAAAATCCAAAAAAAAAAAATCTTCATGCATTGATTCTAGGCACTAGTATGTTTCCAGTTTTGTCCAGGAATTTCTAATGTGAGCCTACAATAAGACTTATCAGTTTAGGAGATGCAGACATGTTGACACATGTCTTCTCCATACATTAGTCTAATGTCTGCCTTGACTGACATGTGTATAAGGAACTTGAAGCACAGACAAAATATGTAGCAGGACCTGGTGGCTTCCATCTTGGTAACTAGACTCCACCCCCTTCTGTATTGGCCACACGGATTTGGGAGAGTATGTGGATACTGAGTCTCTGATGACGGAGCGTGATTGGTCCTTCAGACACCTCAGATTCTGTGGCTCACCTTTCCCACTCCTTAGCAGCTAGAAATGGTCCAGATTCCAGCTAATGACTTCTCAGGGGTTGGCTAAAGTATTTTCCGGGATAGTCTTTAACTTGTTCATAAGAGAGAATGGGGCCAGTCCCTTCATGCCGCTATGCTTTGAACGGGGAGGGGCAGTCTGGCCGTCTTCTCACCATGGGGCAATAGAGCAGAGGAACAACCTCAGTGGGGTGTTGGCCTGGGCACCATTGGGTCAGTCAGCAGCCTTACAGGGGGCACAGAGGGCTTTGGGCTCACAGACAAGCACCAGGGAACCTGGGATGTTAAGCAAAATGGGTTGTTCCTCCAAGGGAAGGGATACAGAGCCTGTTATCCATCCAGAAGGCCATAGGGGACATGCTTTCTAGCCTGGTGACCTTTGCACTCTGTGTGACTAGACACTTTTCTGGTACTGGACCCTCCCTTAGATCCTTATCATAAATTTGTTCTTCTTAGTCAAGCTGTAGAATCCATCTTTATGGACTTTACAAAGAGTTTCCATGTAGACATGTCGGATCTGTATTTAGCTTACTTTGTTCCTCAAGGAGATAATTTATGTATGCTTTGTTGTGCATACGGGATCAAGTTAATTATGACCAGAATACTTTCCACCCAATTGTGCAGTGCAGAAAAATGCCTGAAATAAACCATTTGGAGTCAGACTACCAAAGTTTGAAACGACACTGGCTTCTGAGTTGTGTTAAGCTGAACTGTCTTCTTGCCTCCTTTGGCTGTCTCTCTGCTTCCTGTGAAGGTTACAAAGACAGCCCACCTCCCCTTGCACCTCCCTTCACCAGGTGGGATGATAAGCCCCTCCTTTAATGTAGCTACATAATAGGATACTGGCAGCTTTGAAAACAACTGGTGTGGATAAAGGAAAATATAATATGAGATATATAATGGAGGGTTTTTTTTGCTATGAAGAAGAGTAAAATTATGCCATTTACATAAAAATGGATTGATGGAGAACCTCCTTCAGCCAATAATCTTTCAGAGGCTGGATTGGATTAGGGTGTGACTTTGGGGTACCCAGAGAAAAACCGCCAGCCTGCCCAGGGCGCTCTCTCTGGTTCCGCATTACACACCTGAGGTTGGACTTCTCATTCCTGTTCTGTGAGTTTGCCCTTTATAATAAAGCATTATAACTGAAATCTTTTGGAGTTAGCTTGGGATTATTTGATTCACGTCCTCACCCCCCTTTTCAGTAACAATGGATATAACTAGAGATCATTATGTTGAGCATATAAGACTCAGAAAAGTAATTATCGAATTCTTTCTCTCATGCAAAATCCATACACACACACACACACACACACACACACACACACGAGAGAGAGAGAGAGAGAGAGAGAGAGAGAGAGAGAGAGAGAGAGAGAGAGAGAAGAGCTGGGGGGGGGAGACACCTTTTGGTATTTATTAAGTTACATATCAAAAGGTTGCTTGCTATAAAACCTTCTCTCTTGCTGGGCGGTGGTGGCAAGTGCTTTTAATCCCAGCACTCGGGAGGCAGAGGCGAGTGGATCTCTGTGAGTTCAAGGTCAGCCTGGTCTACAAAGTGAGTTCCTGGACAGCCAGGACTGTTACACAGAGAAACCCTGTCTCGAAAGACAAAACAAAACAAACAAAAAACCCAGAAAACCTCTCTCTCTCCCAGTGAGTGAGACAATGAGGGGACTCCAGAGAGACTTAGCTGGCATTATAATCCTTGAACTATACCTGGTAAAGCGGCAGCAGGAGTGACCAGGGCAGCACAGGATCTACTAATGCCCTTTCCCTGTAAATGGAGGTCCAGGTGAGGCTCATGGGAAACTGGAGGTCTCAGCTGGGAAGGGAGAATGGTTTTCAGAGCTTGGTAACTGTGCTGGATTTCCTGCTGCACTGTTGTGTAGACATCTGGGTCGAGGGGATCCTGGGATTTCCTGTTGCTTGTTGTATAGACATCTGGGTTGAGGGGATCCTGGGATTTCCTGCTGCACTGTTGTGTAGACATCTGGGTCAAGGGGATCCTGGGATTTCCTGCTGCATGTTGTGTAGACATCTGGGTCGAGGGGATCCTGGGATTCTGCTGCACTGTTGTGTAGACATCTGGGTCGAGGGGATCCTGGGATTTCTTGCTGCTTGTTGTGTAGACATCTGGGTTGAGGGGATCCTTTTCCTTTCTGTGTCCCTAAGACTTTCCTTGCCCTCGTCTTCGTCCTTCTTTTTTCTTCAAGATGGGGCTTCACTGTGTAGCCCTGGCTGTCCTGGATCTCACTCTGTAGACCAGGCTAGCCTTGAAGAACTAACAGAGACCTGCCTGTAGACCAGGCTGGCCTTGAACTAACAGAGATCTGCCTGTCTATTCCCCCTGAGTGTTAGAATTAAAGGCTCGCACCACCATCAGCCCTGGAATTTTTCCTCATCTTTCTATCCTGCCTCAGTGTGGCTCTCCTAGGGGGTAGGCTTCACTCTCCTGTCCTGAGGAACCCAGAGGGTGGAGTAGCTGCATCACCTGGGCGATGGGGCCGGCCTCACAGCGAGGATAACAGCTGAGTGAGGCTTTAGTGTGACTCGGGGTCTGTTAGATGGAGGCAGAGGAGAGGGATCAGAGATTGAGGCAAAATCAAGAGAGTGCAGATGTGTTCTGGGAATGAAAGCCCTAATGGGCGGGCGACTGAGTTCTATGGTTTGTGTGCAGAAACACACTCCATTTGTCAGCTCTCCACATGCGTTAAACTTGGAGCGAGCAGCCTAAGCTGGGACGCTGGGTCACCAGTCTGCACACATCAAGTCCTTTGCCTTGGAAGTATACCTAGTGCCCAGCAACTCTTGTTGAGATCTTTCCTACAAAAGGGGCTGGCCTCAGGCAGGGGGAGGAGTGGTCTGGGAGTGGAGGCCACCCAGAATTTCTAGCTAGGTGAGGCCTGCTAGGAGCAGGAACTCAGTCGGGAGGACCTAGTTATTGCCTGGCCTCTGGCTCTGCAAGCTCTCTGGTGTTCTCAATTGCTTTCGTTCTTGAGAACTAACGTCGGTGCGCCACAACTAGGAATATGCAGACAAGTATCTTTCCGCCCTTGGTTCCCAGAGGGAGGGGTTCCGGTTCCCAGGTACTGACTAGGGGCCCGGAAGCCTGGCCAGGCTAGTCTTTGGCCTTTGCAGCCCACGATAGCCAACTGTCCAGGTTCCATTCTTCCTGGTCCTGGATGTCCAAACAAAAGCACAAACACAACTGCACATCGCTCTTTCCTTCCTTGAATTCCTGAAGGAAGCAGAGGGCAAGGTGGGGAGGGGCAGGGGAAGGGGTGGCATTTGTGGCCCAGTTGACAGGACAGGACATATGGGTCTCCACGTCCCAATGGCTCTCTTCCCAGCATCTGCTGTGGCTTTTTTTCCCAAAGAATGTGCTCTCTGTCTACCATCGTATGTATAGGTGGCCAGCTTGGTCAACTATGTGTGTCTGTCACAAGCAGGACCTCCCCAGCCCCAGATGGAATCACCCCAAGGCTGGGGAATGTGTGCCCCACAGCTTACTGTGCAGCCTGCACAGGACAGGGAGAACTTGTGATATTTAAAAAACTCATTTCATAAAATATTTAAAAGTACTATCACATTACATAGGGCTTGAAACTGGAGAATGAAAAGATCACCCCGAGTCCGTCCGTCCTAATACAAGGGCTCTTTCCTTTCGTTGACTTTCCATAGCCTAGGAAAGGCCTCAGCATCATTCTGACCTGGAATAGATTAGTTAGATCTGCACTGAGCACTTAGCTGTGTGCCAGGGACAGTCCCAGGTACTGTACATACTCTGTGGATCTCAGCGAACGAGGTGGAGCGAACATTGCTGTTTCTGTGCAGAAACGAGAGGTTCTGAGACTTAAGATCCCAGAGCTGGTAGCTGGAGGAGCAGAGAGCTGAGCGGAATGCCAGATCACCACCCTTGTTTTGCTTAGCGTATGCACAGGCTCATACGAAATCCTTTTATTATGGGCACTTTCAAACACCCAAATAGAGAAAATAGCATGAGGAACCTCATGTCCCTATCACTCAGTTTTAATAGTTATCAGCTTATGGCTGCTTATTTTCCCACGTCTTCAGTCCATATCATTTTGTAGTAAATCCAGGTATTGTGTCATTCCATCCACAAGCACTTTAGAATATATCTGTCTCTGGTCTTTTGTAGTGCCTGCACTACAGGATGGTATGCAAGCCGGGAACTAAGCTGGTGACTTAAACACACAGACACACACACACACACAGACACGGGGACTCGGGTCATCCTTGATACAAGAATGCCAAGCATGCCCCCTTTATTGTACTCAGGGGCAGCTTCTATAGGGCTCTGGCCACGCCCCCAGACCTCGGGATCTTTCGGCTGCAGTCTCATCAGAACCCACTCCCCTGCCATCAGGGTCTCGTGCTCAGAGCAGCTGCCGGCTGCTCAGAGCAGAGGAAAATAAGTTGTTTACAAGAAATTCAAGGTCTGGTGGTCCACAGTCCCCAACAGGTTTTTTTTGTTTGTTTTTGAGACAGGGTCTCTCTAGACACTCTCTCTACTTAGCTTGGCTGTCCTTGAACTCACCATATAGACCAGGCTGGTCTCAAACTCACAGAGATCTGCCTGCCTCTGCCTCCTGAGTGCTGGGATTCATAGAGCCTTGCTATGTGGCCCAGGTTGTGTCCCTGCTTCCCAGAATGCTGGGATGACAGGTGCAGCTCACAGCGCCTGTCTGCGCTCTGTGTGCTATCATACAGTTTGTGAGCTTTGGGCAAGGGGCTGGAGGTTGAAACATACACAGACAGACAGACAGACAGACAGAGACAGAGACACGGACCTGTAAGCACTGGTATGAAGCCCTTTATTCAATAGCACCATGGAGGCTTATATACCCAACAGTCAGGAGGGCCAACAGGTGAAAACCTTATCCTCTGATCCTCAAGGCCAAGGCAACACGTGCTCATGAAGCAGAGCTGGTAAACAACTTTGACACAGCTTTCAGTAACTCACATCAGAAGGAAAGTAAGGATCGCTAGCAGGGAAGAGCAGCTGGAGGCCTGGACTCTAAATGGTCCCAACAGACAGGCACTCAGCACCAGGTCCATGTTTCCCTTGATCTAGCCTTTGTTGATATACCCGAGAAATGCTTCGTCTCTTCCTTATCTTTTCGTATAACCTGGCAACTGTTTCCCCATGCTGCCACGTAGTTTCTACAACCATAAACGGTTTCATATTTTTCTATCCCTTGTGGATAGAATGTTCACTCTTTTCTTGGGCACTTAGGTTGCTCTCAGGGTTGGACTACTATAGACATTTCCGGGATATACGGGCTCACACATGGAGTCTTGTCATGTACATGGGTTCACTTTCTTAGACTGTGCTATGGAAAGTACAATCATGCCTTCTAGGCATGGACAATTTCTTCCCTTGGCACACAGCGCCAATTGTTTGTCCACGGGTGTTGCATATTCCCTGGCACCACGAGAGCTGTCACTCTTCCCGAATAGTGCTCAGGCCAACAGAGCTAAAGGACCTTTGCTGAAGACTTGGTAATTCCGAAGGCAGTGAGTTAGAGATGATGACAGGAACGCCAGCTAACTCAAGTGGAATGTGCCCCACAACTTACCACAAGGCAGAAAGAGCTGGACCTTGGTCCATCTCCATTGTCAAAAGCAACGACTTGATAACAGGAGCTATTAATAGGCTGTGACATGTCCAGTGGCCTTGCCCATAGACTCGGCATTAGTCAGAGGGCCTTGCTGAGATGTAGACCCTGACCTTCAGAGTGATGTGAGAAAGCTGGCAAAGATCCAGAGAGCTCAACCAGCTTGATGGACAATGGGAGAACCCCAGAGAGAAATCAAAGCAATCAAGCAGGTTCACTTTGGAAAAAATGAACCGTTGTTTTGACTCTGCTGCTGAGCAGGTCTCTGCGAGGCATTTTCAACATCTAGGACGATTATTTAGCTGCCAGGATCTAAAGGGCCTCTGGCTCTGGAAATGCTTGAGAAGCTGCCTAACTCTGGGTAGGTCATATGCACACTCACTATTTCTCCCAGGGTTCCCACTCCAGCCTGGCAGCTCCCTGAGGATGGGTGGGTCGAAGGAAAATGCTCCCCCGGCTGTCTGGGCAAGCCTTCTCCTTCCTATCCCTGCATATTCAGTTCATGTGCATTTACAGCCGGCCAGGTTGGTATCTATTAACATCTGATCCTGCCATTCCTGCCTTGCCAGGACTTATGGGCACGGGACTTAGGAGAAGGGCGGGGGAAGTGGCCCTCTTGTTGACGTGGACATTGGGCGTGGCTCAGAAGAGCTTAAGACCTATTTAGTTCAGTTCCTACAATGTAATAGGTGCTTTATGTTACATTCTTTTGAAACATCAAAACCACCTTGGAGGTAGGTTTTCACAGCTGTGGAATTGAGATTAAGAGAGTAATTTGCCCAGGGTTACACTGCCAATAAAGGCGTACCTACATTCTATGTAGCTAGCAGTAAAATCTGTGCCCTTCTCTTCAGAGCTTCCAGACATGAAAATTGCAGGTCAGAGGCTCACTGCGTAAAGCCACCCATGCTAACCTGAGACAGAGACTTAAAGCTCCTTACTGTTCGTAAGGACCCTTCCTTTGGCACACATCCTATCTGATATCTGATACGGAGAGATCCCGGATGCGGCCAGACCCACATCAGCAAGGATTAAATGTAGCAACCAGGTAGACCAACGATGCCCACAGCCTCCCGTCTCTACCCTACAGACATGCAACCCAACCAAGGCTCTGAAAATGTGATCCCAAGTGGGGGCGGGTGGGTGGGTGGGTTCCTTCAGGGCAAAGGGCCGCCCTTCTTGGCTTCTAGAATCAGTCTGGGGCCTAGGCAGAGACGTTTCGCGGAAAAAACTCTGCACTTAAGGTTAGACTATCTCAGCAGGGCCTTACTGCAAGTTATTTAACTCTGAGTCTCTTGGTCTAAAAAACGAGAGCTTGGGCAAACCGCTCTTGCGTTTACTAGAAGGGCGCAGATGCAAAAGCTGGGATTGTTACACACCAAAGAGACTCCACCTGATCTCACTATTGCGTCAGGATGAGACGTTCTGCCGTGAGGCAGCTCAGAAGCTTGGGGTGAGCTCGGAGACTTAGCCCAGGGAAAAGCCTACAACTCCCAGGAGGCTCCGGGCGGGCGGCTGAAGAGGCAGTGTAGAAACTACACTTCCCAAGAGGCGCAACGTGTTTAGGCGCGTGGCAGTGACGTCACGGAGCCCGGCTCAGGGAGCTGATTCGGCCAGAGCTGCCAGCGGGGTGGCTACCGCTGCTGGTTTGTTACAGCTGCTGGAGCGGCCGCGGCCCGGGTTCTCGGGCTCCTCTCCCGGGCCCTCGACCTCCGGCCCCGCGCGGTGAGTCCTTACGGGCGGCCTCGGAGTGGTGAAGCCCGAAGGCTCCAGGGGTAGGAGAGGCGAGAGGGAAGGTTGCTGCTGAGGAGGCGTCCGCGCAGGAGACCTGAGCTGGGTTGGCTGGGGGTGGAGAGAGTGAGTGCATCAGCCGAAGGAGTTGGGAGCGGGAGGCCGGGGGTGGGGCGTCCGGGAGGAGAGCTTCAGCTGGGGGTGGGAGGCGGGGAACGGCTGGACTACAGGGATAAAGGTTTGGCTGCCTCCGGGGCTGAGTGAATGCGTGGAGATGGGGGTTGGGCCCCTAACCCTGCCAGGCTCCTAGGGCTTAGGTACCAGGCTGCGGAGCAGAGCGGCAGGCCCTATGGAAGGAGTTTCCTCGCTTCTGGTCAGTGGGGCTTCGCTTTCTTTCCACTCCCAAGGAGTCTGGGCCAGCAAGGACCGCCTTGGTCCTGCAGTTTGAGGGTGGGCCGAGGGGAAGAGACATATTGTCTGCTGCATGAACTCCCGGTTGGGATCCCTTGGGAACAAGTTTGCTGCGCAAAGGGCCAGCCTTCAGCTGGGGAGGGAATGGGAAGTGCTTACCGGATGGCCACGTTGGGGGATAATCTGGTTTTGGCATGAGTGACTGACAGACTGTCTGGGCCCAGACGGGAAAGGGGGAAAAAGCTGTAGCAAAAAAGTGGTTAGCAAAACGGAGTTGCTTCGGGCTTTCATTTGAGGCAGGTTATGAAACCACATCAGGGCCTGGTCCTGGCAGCCACCTGCCAGCTGTGGTAGCTGAAGTTTTCAGCCTGGCTGCCCCAGATCTTTCTGCCTCTGCCAGGCTCGTATTTCTTCACTTAGGGGAGAAAGGTCAGTTGTGTGCTGATGGAAGTGACATGTACACAGAGCCACATGAAAGTCTCAGAAGTGCTTTCTGGCTCCCAGTCTTTTTCTGAGGGGGGGGCATAGTGGGAGAGGGTGCAAGGGGTCTCTTGGTTTAAAGGGCATGGGCATCCAGGCTTGAGGAAGACGATTCCCATGGGGTCAGCTAGGCTTTGCTAAATGCCCTATTGAGCCAGAAAGGGGTGGAAGGTCTTCATATCCTGGGATTCAGCCAGACTTTTGGCACTCATGAGCAAAGTGAGTTCTGTCTGTGGCTGTGCCCCTGGAGGGCTGGCTTATGGGAAGGGGCAGCAGTTTCTGGGGCGATAACTCTCCTCTCCACCGTAATCATCTTTCAGAGACTGCACATCTCAGTCCCTGCCCCTCACGTGGAGGCTGTTACACAGCTGTCCCAGGGGCTGTGTTAGGGAAACTGAAGCACTAAGGTCTGGGAAGGTAAACAACTGGTTTTCTAGTTGTTTGGGTTTCTGTTGGGACCAATTATCCGCGTTAATGGGCCAGGGGTTTGGTCCCAGGGGTATGACCTCCACCAGGATGCACCCTAGGCCAACTCTCGGGTCTGTTTGTCGGGGAGCTGTTCTGTTTCCCGAGGTAGCTGAGAAAAGGAAACTTGCTTCCATTATACTTAAGGAACTTATCTGAGTGAATTCTGGCTCCTGTGGAGGAGGCTTGGCTGGAGTCCTAGCTGGGTGAGATAGCATCTGAGTCTGGGGGTGAGGTGATTGCAGCGGGATGAGGGAGCTGGTCTGGCGCTTCCAGACTATCGCTCTCTGCTACCCTTTTCTGTCCATCTTGAAAAGGTGGCATTGTTAAGCACATTGATGACCTTGGGTTCTTTACCAGGCAGGACCCTAAGCCAGGTAGGTAACCAAGCACACCGATGCCTTCTGCTCTGTCGGCAGAAATCTGGGGACAGCCAAGCTCCCAGGATAAGGGACAGACCATTCTCCCCTCTGGCCACTGTGGGTTGCTGCTACCATTGTTTTCTGGGTACTGAGGGCAACCCTTTTGGTTCCTCCTGCTGTAGAGCTTTTACCAGTGGAGCTGGGCAAGCAAAGGATGTTGTTAACTCACACCCACAAAGAGATCCAGGGAAGGGAGGCGAGGTCAGGTGGGGCCAAGAAGGGAGGAGGTAAGAGGGAAGCCACAGGTACTTTTGTATCCTTGGGAGGGGTAGGCTGATACGGGTCCCACATCCCACTTGTGGGAACTATGGATATTGGCTGTGTGCTCTGTCCTGTGTTTCTCCCTCTCTGGTGGGGTAAAGGGCTCTGGTCATTTGGCAGCCTAATGGTAGCACCCCACGAGAGTTAGCCTGAGCAGATGCCAAATGGATAAAACGTCCCAATGGATGGGTCATTGTGTGTCGAAATGTTAGGCTTGAGCCGGGCGGTGGTGGCGCACGCCTTTAATCCCAGCACTCGGGAGGCAGAGGCAGGCGGATCTCTGTGAGTTCGAGACCAGCCTGGTCTACAAGAGCTAGTTCCAGGACAGGCTCCAAAGCCACAAAGAAACCCTGTCTCAAAAAACCAAAAAATAAAAAAAAAATATTAAAAAAAAAAGAAATGTTAGGCTTGCTGTTTCTTTTCCCTCATCTCCTGGCCCTGTCAGTCCTCTTGCGCCTGGGCTTGAGGAAATCCAGGATTGGAAAAACAGGGGTGGCAGAAATAGTAGCCCTAGAGTACTTCATCCACTGCTGCCTGTGCCCACAGGCCTTGCCTGCTTTTGCTCCTTTGGGGAGGGGCTTAGCGTAGGGGATGTCTTCTATCAGCTCTCCAGTAAGAGCCAGCAGAGGTTATTCTGGAGAGTTCTGAGAGAGCAGCCTCTTATCCCACCCCAGCGGGAAGAGAGCCTCAGGGTATTCTAGGGGGTGAGTTGGGGAACGGACATTGATTTCTATAGTCTGGGCCAGGCATCTCTTGGTGACTTGTCCACCAAGACTTTGTCAGCATGTAGTCCCAGTGGATGGTACGCGTGACAGCTGGAGCTAATCCCATCCCAGCGATGTAATGGCTAGCGTTACATTCATGTGGACTTTCTCCAGCCTCTGAGCTGGAAGATTGAAACAGTGGCCGGTGGTGTGGTGTTCTCAGGGAACCTCTGTGGGGCTCTGGGTGTGAGGGGGCAGGGAAAGTGGTGTGACCTGTCTCACCTGTGTTGCTTGTTTGCAGAGCAGCAGTCGAGAGGGGTGGCAGGATGAATGTGGGCACGGCACACAGCGAGGTGAACCCCAACACGCGGGTGATGAACAGCCGCGGCATCTGGCTCTCGTACGTGCTGGCCATCGGGCTGCTTCATGTCGTGCTGCTGAGCATCCCCTTCGTGAGCGTCCCTGTCGTCTGGACCCTCACCAACCTCATCCACAACTTGGTGAGAGCCTGCTGACCATGTTCCTCCCACCATGTGGGCCGTTCAGTGCCTGAGCTGAGAGTCACTGGACGGACTCCTCAGGTCCTGTCAGCATCTGTCACCAGAGCCCAGGACCAGCTCGTGTCTCTGCCTTGCTCCCCCTTGTGGGCTGTAGTATGCCTACAAGAATGAAATCTACACCTCGTCTGTGTCTTCAGGAAGGGCTGGACTGGCTGGTGTGTGTGGAGGACGGCCAGCTGAGAGCTGAGTCCTTGTTGAGGCTCCCCAGGTCCCAGGAATCTAGTGCAGAAGCATTCCTTTCCCACGATAGGATCCCAAACCGTGTTCTTCTGACTCTCTGCTCCCTAAGACCTGCTGCCTTGTACCACACTTCAGCAAGCAGGTGTCTCATCCTTGCTACTTGGCTTGCTCCTTTTAGCTGGCATGTAGAGACCCAGTCGGACTGGAGGGCAGCATGTATGCCCATTATGTGGCTAACCCCTCCCCTTACGCAGTTCTCGTGTTCTCCCACCACTTGGGCTCCTGGGTGCCCTGTCATGTATTGAGTCTGCCTGCCTTTGCCACTGCGGCAGAGGAGGTGGCAGTCTACCCGGAGCTGCTTCCGTGTGTGACCGGTGGGGATGTCAGGCTAGGAGTTTACTTGCCTTTTGTATTTTCTGATGAAGGCCCCTCCTTTCAGGGCATGTACATCTTCCTGCACACGGTGAAAGGGACACCCTTCGAGACTCCAGACCAGGGCAAAGCCAGGTTGCTGACCCACTGGGAGCAGATGGACTATGGGGTCCAGTTCACAGCCTCTAGGAAGTTCTTGACCATCACACCGATTGTACTGTGAGTGCTCAGACTCCCCTCAACTCTGGTCTTTGGCGTAGGGATGAGCACAGGGAAGGAAGTGACGTATCCGGGGTCACCGTGGGCCTTGGGTCTCCCTGGCTCTGACTTTCCTCCTAGGCCTGGGGTATGCTGGGGGTAGGTCTGGAGGGCTTTGTTAGCTGGTGATTCTCGTCTCTCCACTTCCTATCCGGGACCCTTATTTTCATCTCCCCTCCCAGGTACTTCCTCACGAGCTTCTACACCAAGTATGACCAAGTCCATTTCATACTCAACACTGTCTCCTTGATGAGTGTGCTCATCCCCAAGCTGCCCCAGCTCCATGGAGTCCGCATTTTTGGAATCAATAAGTACTGAGGTTGCAGCCCCTTCCCCAGCCGGGTTGGCAGGGGAAGGGTAGAAGACCTTTGCTGTGATGCTGAAGACAGGAGTCTCTGGACACTGCCAGAGATGGGGGTGCGCCCTGGGCCTGGCTTCCCCCTCGCTTCCCCAGTAGCCGACTTGGAGTAGCTTGTAGTGGGGTTAGGGTGGGGCCCTTGGGCTCTAACCCATTCTGAAGTTTTTGATCTTTTCCTTTTGCCTTTTGAATAGAGATGCCATGGGGGTGGTCATGAAAGGGGCTGGGCTTTCCGACTGACCGTGGACCTGAGAAGTTGGTACAGGAAGCCAGGAAAAACCCCTGTTGGTTTGTCTGCCTTCAGGCAGTCATAGCACTTTAACCTCTGAGAAGGGGCGGAGGGACGGTACGGCTGGCTTCTGCATTGTCTCACTTTTGTCGCTTGGAAGTGCACACTGCTGTGCTGCCTCTGCCCTCCAGGTAGAGCAGTCAGACTTCATTGACGTCCTTGTAAGATGGGGTTGGGGGACACCTGGTGTAGAAGTGGGGGCCAGGATGCTGCCGCCCTGGTCCTGGGGAGAGGGGAGCTCTGAGCAGGGGTAGGGTGGGGTCTTAGAATGGTCAAGAGAACAGCAGCTGATATGGATTAGTGTAAAAAGAGGGTCTGGGAGGAGAAGCCAGACCCAGCCTCCTCTGGGTGTGGGCTGAAAGGATTCATTTACTCACAGAATGATGGTGATGGGAGGGTGTTGGAGCTCCTGGCCTGGTATGAGGGTGTGCACAGGCTGGAAGAGGGAGGCCTGTGTGTCCTCAGAAGCACAGGTCCAATTTGAGGCTTCCCTTAGCAGTGTATGAGGAAGCTTCAGGGCGCAGCTCTTTTCAGCCCTTCAGCTCGTATTCCCATTGAGATTGTGCCGGGGCAGTGCCTCTTGTGTGGCATGCATGTGAGGGGCCGGTAGGCCACCTCCACATGAGGTCAGTGGGCTCCACAATGCTGTGGGGTCCTTGTCCAAACAGGGCACTAGTAGGGACAGCTGCAGGCACTGTCTCCTCAGCCCAAAGAGAGGTGGGTCACAGAGCCTGACACTAAGCTGAGAGGGGCTGTCTTCTCCCCTCGCTGGTTCGATTGGGGCATGTTCCTTTGGAAAGATGTGGGTGCTTGAGCCCTCTGCCAGGGGCTGGAGGGAAGTCACGCACCCCGTTTTCTTCCCCTCACCCTCATTCTCAACCCCGTGTATCATAGGGAACTTTCACCTTCTGGTCTTTCTAAGCGGAGTGTGAATAGGATTTTTATGCCCTTTGTACAGTATTCTGAAAGAGAAAATAAAGTGCAACGTGTTCTGGTAGCATCGTGTCTGGACTCTGCTTCCCGTTGGCCTTGGGGATCGGCTGGCAGTGTGGGCAGCAGCTCTTGCCTGGCAGTGGTGGAGACTCTCGGGTGGCCCGGGGAGAAAGCCAGAGTGGGTGTGAGGAAGCTGGAGAAGGCCCTGGAAAGTTGTGCCTCCTGCTGTTCCGCTGATCTGAGCCTCTGACTTCACAGGCCTGGCTGGGGGAATTGGGTCGGGGGTTACTACTGGTGCTCTGATCTTGTCTATCCGTCCTCACTTCTCCGTTGTGGGGGGCCGCCTTTGCTCCTGGCCTTGGTGCCCCTCCCGTTAAGATGAGTAGGAGGGAAGAGAGGCCCCAGCCGGGAGAGGGCGGAGTCCTTATCTCCTGTGTCTGTGCAGTATTATTTGCTGCTCCCTGGCCAGGTACAAAGTTCTAGGCTGGCAGAGGAGCTCTGTGCCCAGTAGTCTGTGGCCCTGGCCCCTCATCATGGTGTTCTTAGAGTCAGGGAGAGTGTGATCTTTACACTAGTCTGGTCATACTGTCCCCTCTTCGGATAAGGACTGCGATGTTGGGGGAAGAGCTGCCACTGGGCTCAGTCTTGGGAGTGGGCCGATCTACTTGCTTCCTTGGCCTATAAGCCAGTTGGGGTGAAGTGCCAGGGTACCTGAACAGTGATCTTTGTTCAGATGCCAACTCTGCTACCTAGAGCTGTGTGGTCTTATCTAGCTGCCTTTCTGAGTTCTTCTGTTGAGGAGGCGAGTGCCTCTCTGGGCTGTTGTGGCGTGAGCGCTGTGCCTGGGTATAACCAGCAGTTGAGTAGTAACTACAGTTATTACCACCGCCACTTCCTTCAGTGTGCTTCTGAACGGAGGGATGGGGAGGCCAGAAGGTAGACTAGGCTCACTCACACTATCCTCTGAGGGAGGCCAGAAGACTCTGGAGAGGAGAAGGAGAATGAAGATGGGTGGCATCCAGATAAGGAAGGTCTGAGGAGAGGGCACATAGAAATGTGTCACATTGGGGGAGGCTGGGTATGTACTGGACCAGCCTGATTCCTGTAGTTGTTGCTACAGTTAATAAGTCTTCGTTGCTGCCTGCCATACCATGGCATTTGTTCGCTGGCCCTGAGGTCATTTTTGTATTCTTGGTACAGCCACGGCTATTACCTCTCTTTACTTGGGACCCACTCGCGGTGCTCAGGGCAGCCTGGCCACATATATGGGGCCCAGGTCGCATAGCTGCCATGACAGACAGGCTTGATAGAGACCAGCCAAGAGAGTAGGTCTGAGTTTCCATTTCCTGGCAGGCAGCACCCAATTCCAGGAAAAGCCATAAGCTGATACCACCCTGGATTGGACCAGCATCTAAGGGAAGTACCTGAATATCTCACCCATTAGATAAGATTAAATAAGATCACCAGATGTTCTTGAGCCCAGCACATACCTATTCCCTTCCACCAAAACACCCCTAGACAGATGTTAGCCAGTCAGGGTCTTGAATCTTGAAAACCCTCTCACCCCAACCTCTACTATGATAAAAAGTCTATCCTGCCCTGCTGGGCAGACTCTGTTGCATCGGATACACGGAGGGTCCAAGTCCGGGCTTAAATGAATAAAGGCTCTTGGCTTTTGCATACGGATTCAGACTCCTTGGTGGTCTTTGGGGAACTCCAATTTGGGCGTAACATTTGGGGGCTCATCCAAGATCCCCCAAGCCCGCAGGGACTACCGCCCATAGAGCCTTCAGCCTCAAGTCGGCCTCTGAGTTTTCTGTTTTGTGTCTTTCTGCTTGAATATCCTTCTGCAAGTGCGTCCAGAATCAGTACCAGAAACTGTAAGAACCTGTAGACGGTCTGTGCGGACACGTGACGAGATCACAGGTGGGTCCCAGGGCTATTCTGTAGACAGCGGATCTCTCTGGTTTCTGTAAATAGATGTGCAGTTGTTGCCAGTGTCTCGGTTTCGGTTCTGCCTCCGGGCGCCAGGGGGCTGTTTACCTGTTCATTGTACTGTGTGTTGTTCTGTTGCTTGTCCTGACTTAGACCAATGCTGACAATGTGGGCACCTTTGATTCTGGACCTCTTTCAGGGCTTTAGAAATAGAGCAAGAAAAAAGTGACTGGAAATAAAAGGGGTAAACTGGCCATCTTTGGCCAGACCGAATGGCCAGCATTTGGAACTGGGTGACTGGTAGAGGGAACCTTTGACTTACACGTCATTTCTAGGACAAAAGACCTGATTTTTGGCAAACCTAGATACCGGGACCAGATTTCTTACATAGTCACTTGGGAGACCTTGTAACACACCCTCTTCCTTGGTTAAAACCCTTTATCTCCACGGGGCTGATGAACAAGACCATCCTCGCCTTATAGGAAGACAAAAGGCAAGAGGACCTTAAGCCCTCTGCCCCTGTGCTGCAAGGGGGTACAGAAGATGAACTCCTTCTCTTGCCTCCTCTTTCCGGCTACCTCCCCCAGCTGGTCAGGAGGCCAGGAGGGGGGCCCAGGGAGGCTCAGGGAACTTGGGAAGCCCACCTTGCACCAGGGGGCAGGCCCAGTGAGAATTGCCCTGGGAGGCCAACTCTGTCCCTCTTCCCCTGAGTGCGGTTGGCCCACAGGACGGTGAGGGCAATGAACAGATGCAGTATTATTGGTCCTTCGCCATGAGTGATCTCTACAACTGGAAAAAGCAAAGCCCCCATTTCTCAGACAATCTTTTCTATTCTGTTATGTTCACTTACCAAACTACTTGGGAGGATTGCAGTCAGCTGATACAGGTCCTGTTTACCACGGAGAAAGAGAGAATTCTGACAGAGGCCCAAAAATTGGTCCCAGGATCTGATGGAAACCCAACTGTCAATTCTGTGCCAATAGACCAAGGCTTCCCCTTGACCTGTCCTAACAGGACAGGAATTTCACCTTGGCAGAAGGTAAGGAAAGGCTCCAAGTCTACTGCCAGGTTTTAATGGGAGGTCTCCATGTGGTCCACCAGTCTGGCCAAAGTCAGTGATGTACTTACAAGAAAACACAGGATCCACTCGGGAGGCAGAGGCAGGTGGATCTCTGTGAGTTCGAGACCATCCTGGTCTACAGAGCTAGTTCCAGGACAGGCTCCAAAGCCACAGAAAAACCCTGTCTCGAAAAAAACCAAAAAAAAAAAAAAAAAAAAAAAAAGAAAACACAGGATCTCCATCAGCCGTCTTAGAATGGATTATGGAGGGCTTTAGGGCATACTCCCCTATGGATCCTCAGGCCGAGGAAAATAGGTCATCTGTGGTCCTGGCCTTTGTTAATTAGACCACGCCTGACGTTAGGTGCAAATCACAGAAGATAGATGGGCTTACAGATCAGAGCATCCAGGAGCCGTGAGCAGTAGCTCAGTGTACAACAGAGAAGCCTCAGAGGATAAACAGATGAGGGTCATTGCTGCAGAGAATGCAGAGTAGCCTGGAAATACAGCAAGAACCCTAGCAGCCACCGCAGGAGACCCAGGTGAAAAGAAGGACCGACTGAGACGAGACGCCTAGCCAGAGGCCAAGGTAAGGACCTCCACCGAAGGGAGCATCCTAGATGCAAAAAGATCCATGTGCTTATTGCAGGGGAATGGGACATTGGGCTAAAGGGTGCTCTCAGGAGTCCAAACATAAGGACTATGACTCTGGATGTGACTCCTGCCACGGGGTTTGAGTCCCCTCCCTGAGCCCAGGGAAAACCTACAAATTTAGTAGTAGTAGAACTGGAACTCAACATTTTTTTAAAAATATTTGTTTATTTATTTATTATGTATACAATGTTCTGTCTGTGTGTATGTCTGCAGGCCAGAAGAGGGCACCAGACCTCATTACAGATGGTTGTGAGCCACCATGTGGTTGCTGGGAATTGAACTCAGGACCTTTGGAAGAGCAGGCAATGCTCTTAACCACTGAGCCATCTCTCCAGCCCCTGGAACTCAACATTTGATCTAAACCAAACACCAAGGGAACCTCTCTCAAAAAAAGTCTTGGGTGCAGGGAGCCACAGGTATGAGCCAATATTCATGGACTACCCGAAGAACAGTGGATCTTGAAACGGGTCAGGTATTCCCCATTCCTTCCTGGTCATACCTAACTGCCCCTACTCCTTGTTACGAATATACCAACCATTGGATAAGATTAAGATGTCATTGAACCTAGAATGTACCTATTCTCTTATACACACACACACACACACCATAGACAAATGTCAGCCAATCAGGGTCTTGAATCCTGAAAACCCCCTTACCCCCAACTTCTACCATGATAAACGGCTGGGCACGCTCTGTTTGTACTGCTGCATCAGACACACAGCCCAAGCCTGATCTTGAATAAATAAAGGCTCTTTTCTTTTGCTTACAGATTTGGACTCGTTGGTGGTCTTTGGGGAGGGAACCTTGGGGTTTGGACATGATTCTCATTCCATCTCAGCTCCCTAGATTGTCCAAGTCAACACACCATTCTCTGGCCCAAAGTCACAGAGCCCCCGTGTCAGAATCTCTCACTCATTGCTGAGTCCAAAGAGCAAAGTCTCTCCTGGCCCTGCCATTCCACCTGGGCCATAATTTGCCTTATATGAAGGCTAGATGGGTGGAGCACCTGTTGTTATCCAGATTTCCAGGAAGTGCTGCTGTTGGGGGCTTTCAGGTGCCTCCATTAGCTCTCCTCCAGCCGGGAGCCGCACAGAGATCTGACAGGATTCTGACTCGCCGTCTCAGGTAAGAAGCTGAGGACGGTGCATCTGAGCTGGCCGTGGCTCTGGGCACTGTCCACACACCTAGAATCCCTAGACTGGAAGAGAGTTGAGAGCAGACTACTGTAAGATAGGACAGACAAAGGGCAGTGGGGGGTTAGGTACCTAGGCCAGACATTAGGGACTTAGGAGGTCACAAGGGGTAGGATACAGTGGTGGTGGAGACCCAGGAAGCTTTTTTGCTTCTTTCAGGGGCCGATTTAGCATCCTGAAATTGGGAAAGGGTTGGTAGGGAACCCAGGAATCCCAACTGGAGCCGAGGGAAGAAATAGCTGTTAGGACTGGTACCCTGAGGGAAGAAATAGCTGTTAGGACTGATACCCTGAAGGAAGAAATAGCTGTTAGGACTGATACCCTGAGGGAAGAAATAACTGTTAGGACTGGTATCCCGAGGGAAGAAATAGCTGTTAGGACTGGTACCCTGAAGGAAGAAATAGCTGTTAGGACTGATACCCTGAGGGAAGAAATAGATGTTAGGACTGGTACCCTGAGGGAAGAAATAGCTGTTAGGACTGGTACCCTGAGGGAAGAAATAACTGTTAGGACTGGTATCCCGAGGGAAGAAATAGCTGTTAGGACTGGTATCCGGAGGGAAGAAATAGCTGTTAGGACTGGTATCCCGAGGGAAGAAATAGCTGTTAGGACTGGTACCCTGAGGGAAGAAATAGCTGTTAGGACTGGTATCCGGAGGGAAGAAATAGCTGTTAGGACTGGTACCCTGAGGGAAGAAATAGCTGTTAGGACTGATACCCTGAGGGAAGAAATAAATGTTAGGACTGGTACCCTGAGGGAAGAAATAGCTGTTAGGACTGGTACCCTGAGGGAAGAAATAGCTGTTAGGACTGGTATCCCGAGGGAAGAAATAGCTGTTAGGACTGGTATCCGGAGGGAAGAAATAGCTGTTAGGACTGGTATCCCGAGGGAAGAAATAGCTGTTAGGACTGGTACCCTGAGGGAAGAAATAGCTGTTAGGACTGGTATCCGGAGGGAAGAAATAGCTGTTAGGACTGGTACCCTGAGGGAAGAAATAGCTGTTAGGACTGATACCCTGAGGGAAGAAATAAATGTTAGGACTGGTACCCTGAGGGAAGAAATAGCTGTTAGGACTGGTACCCTGAGGGAAGAAATAACTGTTAGGACTGGTATCCCGAGGGAAGAAATAGCTGTTAGGACTGGTATCCGGAGGGAAGAAATAGCTGTTAGGACTGGTATCCCGAGGGAAGAAATAGCTGTTAGGACTGGTACCCTGAGGGAAGAAATAGCTGTTAGGACTGGTACCCTGAGGGAAGAAATAGCTGTTAGGACTGGTACCCTGAGGGAAGAAATAGCTGTTAGGACTGGTATCCTGAGGGAAGAAATAGCTGTTAGGACTGGTACCCTGAGGGAAGAAATAGCTGTTAGGACTGGTACCCTGAGGGAAGAAATAGCTGTTAGGACTGGTACCCTGAGGGAAGAAATAGCTGTTAGGACTGGTACCCTGAGGGAAGAAATAGCTGTTAGGACTGGTACCCTGAGGGAAGAAATAGCTGTTAGGACTGGTACCCTGAGGGAAGAAATAGCTGTTAGGACTGGTACCCTGAGGGAAGAAATAGCTGTTAGGACTGGTACCCTGAGGGAAGAAATAACTGTTAGGACTGGTATCCCGAGGGAAGAAATAGCTGTTAGGACTGGTATCCGGAGGGAAGAAATAGCTGTTAGGACTGGTATCCCGAGGGAAGAAATAGCTGTTAGGACTGGTACCCTGAGGGAAGAAATAGCTGTTAGGACTGGTATCCGGAGGGAAGAAATAGCTGTTAGGACTGGTACCCTGAGGGAAGAAATAGCTGTTAGGACTGATACCCTGAGGGAAGAAATAAATGTTAGGACTGGTACCCTGAGGGAAGAAATAGCTGTTAGGACTGGTACCCTGAGGGAAGAAATAACTGTTAGGACTGGTATCCCGAGGGAAGAAATAGCTGTTAGGACTGGTATCCGGAGGGAAGAAATAGCTGTTAGGACTGGTATCCCGAGGGAAGAAATAGCTGTTAGGACTGGTACCCTGAGGGAAGAAATAGCTGTTAGGACTGGTACCCTGAGGGAAGAAATAGCTGTTAGGACTGGTACCCTGAGGGAAGAAATAGCTGTTAGGACTGGTACCCTGAGGGAAGAAATAGCTGTTAGGACTGGTACCCTGAGGGAAGAAATAGCTGTTAGGACTGGTACCCTGAGGGAAGAAATAGCTGTTAGGACTGGTACCCTGAGGGAAGAAATAGCTGTTAGGACTGGTACCCTGAGGGAAGAAATAGCTGTTAGGACTGGTACCCTGAGGGAAGAAATAGCTGTTAGGACTGGTATCCGGAGGGAAGAAATAGCTGTTAGGACTGGTACCCTGAGGGAAGAAATAGCTGTTAGGACTGGTACCCTGAGGGAAGAAATAGCTGTTAGGACTGGTACCCTGAGGTCTGGCACTTGGCAATCGTTGGAGTCTTCTCAACCCTCATGCCTTTGGGACAGCAACCTTGCTCTGAGAAATGCAGAAACTGGGGTTCACTTTCCTGTGTGGGGCAACCCCACCCCATTTGTCTCAGTAGGTTCTATGAAGGCCTGAGAGAGATTTGCGGTCTGTGTGTCACGATTGCCTCACTCTCAACACGCAGGGAAGATTAGCTATTCCAGTTCCTAGTTGTCTAGAACTGTGAGCCCTTGCTTGACCCCAGGCTGTGAAAGGCAGTAGATTAAAAATCAAGAGTCAGGGACTGGAGAGATAGTTCACTGGCTGCTCTTCCAAAGGATCTGGTTTCAGTGCCCAACACCCATAATGTGGCTCATGACCATCTGTAATTCCAGTTCTGGGAGATCAGACATTTTCTTACTTCCATGGACACCAGGCATAAAGGTGCATATATGTACATGCAGACAAAACACTCATATACATTAAATAATAAATCTAAAAAAGAAAACACAAAATCAGATGTGGTGACCCACCTGTAATTCCAGCTTTTGGGAGGTGGAGGCAGGAGTTCCGGGGCATCCTTCACTACAAAGCAGGTTTGAGGTCAGTCTAAGCTAGACATGACTGTCTTAAAGCAAAACAACAAAAAGCCCGTTCTGACCCGATGCATCTCTCACTGTTGGTCCAGGCGTAATGTCTGTGTTTGAAAGTGTCACAAGATCCCTGGTCCAGGAGTTGGATTCTGGAGGGGATATGATTCCTGTCAAAAGTATGGTTGACGCTGGTGCATTCAAGTGTGGTTATTTAGTGAGAGGACGGAAGAGGTTCTGGGGATGGTCCTACTACCACAAGACAGACCTCACCCTGGAGGACATACTGGACGAAAAGGACGAAGGACTATTTGGTAGGCTGCCTGCAGGATGTAGAGGTCAGTATGTGGCAGGTAAGAAATGACCAGCTTGAAACCTTGCCTGCTTGTACCCCGTGCTCAGCTCTGCATTGCCCTCAGCTAGTTGATTTGTACACGCTGGCACACCTCCAGGAAGACACACACAGAAGGGTTGGTGTAAAATAGAGAATTTTGTTTTGGCTTGCTTTTTCAAGACTGTTTTTCTGTGTAGCTCTGACTGTCCTAGAACTCGCTCTGTAGACCAGGCTGGCCTCGAACTCACAGAGATCCGCCTGCCTCTGCCTCCCGAGTGCTGGGATTAAAGGCGTATGCCACCATCGTCCGGCTTCTCTGACTGTTTCTTACTAGTCAAAGGAGGGGGTCACACTTCCCTCTCCCCCAGTTCTGCAGGGAGTGACTGGCATGATTTCTTCATTAAGCTTTTCTGGGATAAAGGCGTGCACCACCACCGCCTGGTGAGATATCTTTGTATTGGAAGTCATTCCTACATAGTCTCCCTTTCCTGCGTCTCTCTACAATTCCAATTCCTGAGCTCTGAGTTTATATTTTTATAATTAAACTGATGGGTAAATGGAGGAAGATATGATAGTCAGGATGGACGCAGACTTCACAGCTAAGGTTGCCCGGTTTTGAAGGCCACTCTGCTGTTGACCGGCAGGGTGATGTCTGGAGAGCTGCTTTTTATCTGTGTAGGTTTCAGAGTCTTCACCTGTGAACTCTAAATGACTAAGTAAAGGGCTGTGCCGGCCATGGGAGGTGCACGCAGACTCTCCCTCTGGTAGCTCTGCTGCTGGACAGTACCCCTCTTCCCTGGGCGTGGGCTGAAAGACAAGTTGAACTGAAATTTAGAAGGCATCAGTTCTCAGCTATGGGTCGTGACTCCTTTGTGGGCTATAACGACCCTTTCACAGGGGCTGCATGTTAGATATCCTGTGTATCAGTTACATTATGATTCATCACTAAAAATACAGTGATCACATAGCAACAAAATAATGTTATGGTTGGAGGTTACCACAACATGAGGAACTGTATTAAAGGGTTGCAACATCAGGAAGGTTGAAAAACCATAGCGCTAAGGGTTTTTCTTATCTATCTATCTATCTATCTATCTATCTATCTATCTATCTATCTATCTATCTATCTATCTATCTATCTTTAGTGGCTAAAGAGACAGCTTGGGTGCTGGGAACTGAACTCATATTTTTGGTTGTGAGCCTAGCCTTTTACGGCTGAGCCATCTCTCCAGGGTTTTTATAGGAGGGCTTTACAATGCTGTTTCCCTGCCTCGAAGTGCAGATATTCCTGGGGTTTCTTTTTGTTTCCACCAACCCTGGAATCCATTTTAGTGTCTTACCCTGAATTCAGAAAATCTACCATATTTTAGGTGAACAAATATTTGAGTATGAAACTAAAGTTGTGTGGTCCAGACCTCTCTGCTGTAGTCTCTTAGTCTCTCTGCCCTCTCATGTTGTAGGACATCCACTTTTGCTTGGTTGTTTTCCATGTTTTTCTCTGTGGTTCAGCCGTGGCTATGGCTTGGGTAGTCAAGTGCTCTGCACATCCATGGAGGGTGTGCGTGCTGTCTGCTTGCCTTCCCACTGCTGATCACCTGACCGAGGGGGTTTGTTGCGTTTCTCTGTGAAGTTCATATTGCCCTCCTACACTGCACTCCTTGTTTTCATCTTTGTCTTTTCTGTCGAGGCATCTTGTTTGTGTGCGTGTTTTACAGATCCGGGAAGAGATGCCCAGCATTTTCCCTCCTCTGTGTTTTCAGTTTGCTCCTTTATGCTCCATGACGTCAGCCAAGGTGGCCACACCTCGAGACGGGAGGGATGAGAAAGGAAGAGCTTTCTAGTTTCTGAGCCACACATCCTGACTGGGCTGATGACCCCACACAGTTTAACCTGCCTGTGAAGTGATGATCAGAATCAAGTTCGCCAGTATCACCCTGCTTCATTGTCATAGATAGACTGGACAGTGACTTTGGCGTGGTCCTGAGAAGGACCTCCTTTCAGTATTAGCACCATTGAGGGCATCAGCCAGGACACTTGTATGCACCATCAAGATGGCTTAGAAAGAGGGCCAACGTGGAATACGTGGAATTCATTTTTCCTTTTTTTTTTCGTTTTTTTGTTTTTTTTTTTTCGAGACAGGGTTTCTCTGTGGTTTTGGAGCCTGTCCTGGAACTAGCTCTTGTAGACCAGGCTGGTCTCGAACTCACAGAGATCCGCCTGCCTCTGCCTCCCGAGTGCTGGGATTAAAGGCGTGCGCCACCACCGCCCGGCTTTCCTTTTTTTTTTATCTAACAAAGTACATATCAAACTTATACTGCTTGAGAAATGAACAGGCCCTGAGACATAAGTGCCATATGGGTTGATTTTTGTTGTTGTTTTTTGAGATAGGGTTTCTCTGGCAGCTTTGGGGCCTGTCCTGTCACTTGCTCTGTAGACCACGCTGGTCTCGAATTCAGAGATCTGCCTGCCTCTGCCTCCCAAGTGCTGGGATTAAAGGCGTGTGTCACTACTGCCTGGCCCCATGGATTGATTTTAAGTAGTTCCTAATTTGGTCATTTTCTACTTCAAATGCATTTCCTCTGGAAATCCTCCAGCTGGGACCCTCACCCGGCAGCAGGAGCTGTCCCTTCTTTGCAGGTCTGTACTTGGGAGGTCTAAGAGGAAGGTCTTCCTGCATCCCCTATATCCTCCCTAAACCACGAGCAGCAGCAGAATCAGCCTACCCAGCGCTGGGCCCCTGATGAATGCTACATCAGATGCCTGGAGTCTGTGCAGATGGGCAGCTTCCCTGGCCACCTCACTCCATCCCTGCACCAGCTTCCCTGGCCACCTCCACCCCTGTACCAGCTTCCCATGATCACCTCACTCCACCCCTGCACCAGTTTCCTTGGCCAACTCCACCCCTGCACCAGCTTCCCATGATCACCTCACTCCACCCCTGCACCAGCTTCCCTGACCACCTCATCCACCCCTGCACTAGCTTCCCTGGCTATCTCACTCCACCCCTGCACCTTCATGCAGACACCAGGGACTGAGCTGCTTGCATTTTGTTTTCCACGTATCCTTTCCTTGCCTCATTTCAGAATCCCAGTGGCATTAGCTTGCATTTGCTGAACCCTGTAATGTGTGCCAGGCACTGTCTTAAGTTCTTTTTTTTTGAATATTTATTTATTTATTATGTATACAATATTCTGTCTATGTGTATCTCTGCAGGCCAGAAGAGGGCACCAGACCTCATTACAGATGGTTGTGAGCCACCATGTGGTTGCTGGGAATTGAACTCAGGACCTTCGGAAGAGCAGGCAATGCTCTTAACCTCTGAGCCATCTCTCCAGCCCCTTAAGTTCTTGCCTGAATACTTGGTGTCCCCACGCATGGGAAGGACTTAGTTAAGATTCTCTCTCTAGAGAGAGGCCAGATGACTTAACAGGTTACCTGGGAAGAAGGGTGCAGGGCAGGCTGATGCCATGGACGGTGGCCTGTAATGTTGAGGACGGCAGGCTTCACGGAGGAAGGGGCAGTGCTAGCAAGGGCTTTCTGGAGAAGGGCCTTTTAGGTTAGCGTCAATGTGATATTTACTCTTGTCTTTCCAGGTGAAAAGGCTAAATTCCAAGTCCAGGATAAAACAGATTCAAAGCTGTCAGTAAAACTGTCGTCAGCAATATTGCCAGCAAAATTCCCTGAAGAAATACTTGCCGTTGAAAGACTCCTGTCCTCTGATTGGAAAATCACCATAATACATAGGAAGCTAACCCAGAGATATTTGGATTTCCTTGTCAACAAGTGAGGCAGGGACCGAAGAGATGGTTCGGTGGTCACGAGCACTTGCTGCTCACACTAAGGACTTAGTATTGGTTCCCAGCACTCACATGGGGGCGCCCAACCATCTGTAACTCCAGTTCCAGGGGATCTGATGCCCTCTTCTGACCTCCATCTCTTGCACCTATATGGTACACATACATACCGCAGGCACTTACACATAGATAGCTACTTTTTAAGATGGGGCTGGAGTCAGGCAGTGGTGGGAACAGACAAGGGGAAGGAAGCCTTCTGGGCATGAGTCATCTCAGGGGCACCCTGGCTGTTCACCCTCAGGCCCACTCCTGTGTTGACCTTCCTTATCTGCCCAGGCAGCCTCCTGGCTCCCTCACAGCCTGCCATCTTCTGAGTGACCGATTGCTGTGGGTCAGATCCAATAGAAACCCAGGACAAAAGACCAACTGTGGTGCCTGTTAGCTTACCAAAGAGGATGCTGGCCCCCAGGCTCACTCAGTAGGGTGGCTCTTCTCAGCTCGCCTCATCTGCCCCTGTCCTACCGTCAACTTCTCCAGCCCGTGGGCTTTGCTTCTCTTCCCCCAGCTTCTCATTCCTATATTATCCTGCCATTTTGGCCTTATGCTCTTTTGGTCAGCTTTCTCTCTCTCCTCTTCTCTCTCTCTTCCCTTCTCTCCCCCAGTGCCTGCTCCCCACTCCAATCTCATCATCGCCTGGTTCAGTCTACTGGTTACATTTAGTCTACTATTTTCTCTCCCTGTTCTGGACAGTTGTGAACCACCATGTGGGTGCTGGGAATTGAACCTGGGTCCACTGGGAGAGCAGCCAGTGCTCTTAACCACTGAGATACGCTTTAGCAAACCAATTTTTGTTTGTTTTATAACAAGATCTCAATTATTGTAGCTCTGGTGGGCCTGGAACTCGAATGTAGACCAGGCTGGCCTTAATAGTAATCCACCTTAGTAAGAGTCCATCACGATGGGGAAATTTGCTAACAAGCAGCAGACATGGTGGCAGGAAGCAGAAGCTGAGAGTTCACATCTCCGACCACAAGCAGGAAGCAGAGAGAGTGGTCTGGTGGTGGCAGGTGGCTTTGAAATCTCAAAGCCTGCCCTTAGCGCTGCACTTCAGCAAGGCCACACCTCCTAATCCTTCCCAAACAGCACCACCAACTGGGAACCAAGACTCTGGGGGACATCTCACTCAAACCACCATGTACCCCCCCCAAGCCAACAAGTGTAGTAAAAAAAAAAAAAGATGTAATTCTGCCTACATCATAGAGGAGGGGTAAGAAGTCTCCCACCATCTGTGATGGGCAGGAACACACGGAATGCTAGTGAGATCCCTTCCCATTGAGCACCCTGCCCCCACCCCACCGTGGGTAGAATGTAGGGTGATAGCTGCAGTGTGTAATGTCCCTTGGCTTTGCAGCCCCACAGGAATTTACTCTGAAAAGGAGGTAGTTGGTGGACACGGAGAGGTCACTGAGAGGCCCTGAACTCTTATCCCTTCCATTCCCTCTAGGAAGGTGAAGCAGAAACTACCCGCTTCATTTAAAACAATATGAAAGAAAATATATATCTGGTGACAGAAACTCTGGAGACAGAGGAGGAGGAAACCCTACAAAGAGAAATGGGCTATAAAATTTTGAGCTCATTTTTTATGGACAGTAACTATGAGGTTAGTACCCTGGGAGATGGGGTGTGGACCAGCCAGCCTTGTGCCATCCACAGAAGCCCCCCCTCCCCAAGGGTGCCTGCCAAGACTAGGCTTTCTTAGCTCCTCCTCCCTCAGGCCTCTCGGAGCAATGCTGGCTGGTCTCTGTGCCTTGTGGAGGAAGAGCGTGCCGCCTTGAAGTAGTCACAGGCTGACTCAGGATGCCCTCTTTTCATTTCCTTTCTTCTTTTATTTTTATTTTTTGGTCTTTTGAGACAAGGTTTCTCCACATAGCCCTGGCTATCCTGAACTGCGAGTACTGCATGCACCAGCACACTCAGTCTGGACAGTCTCTACCACGTGTTATTCTGTCCCGTGTCTGTCTCTCTGTCTAGCAGGCAGGAGGAGCTAGAGTCCCTGGAACAAAGCTTGTCTTCAGTATGTTAAATGAACAGTGGAAACAGCATGGGTTTGGGGTCAGACACGGGTTCGAATTTCAGCTGTAGGACTGGCTCAGATACTTGTCTTAGAGTCTTTTTTTTTCTTTTTTTTTTTTTTTTTGGTTTTTTCGAGACAAGGTTTCTCTGTGGTTTTGGAGCCTGTCCTGGAACTAGCTCTTGTAGACCAGGCTGGTCTCGAACTCACAGAGATCCGCCTGCCTCTGCCTCCCTAGTGCTGGGATTAAAGGCGTGCGCCACCACCGCCCGGCCCTTGTCTTAGAGTCTTAGTTCATCTGTAGACTTAGAATAAAACTGTCTACCTTATAGGAGTGTTTGTGAGATCAGGCAGGATAGCAGTGCAATATCCATCAACACAAACTTTTTCTCCCTAGAGGCAACACAAAAATCACCGTCCCTGCCAACATGATCCTGGCCTATCGAATGAAGCAGCTCATCTTCGAAAATGGGTCAGTATGTGAGCAAGACGCTGTGGGCACAGGAAATGGGGCCCTGAACACATGAGTGGGTGGATGTGGATTGAGCAGAGATCTGTAGCAGCCTGGAATGGGTGGTGAGCCCAGAGGTGGGGCAGGAAGAAGGCACGAGGGCCAGACTGGCTCTGGCCACACTGACAGGGAATGCACCCACCATGACATCAGCCTGCCCTGCAGGATTGCAATCCCAGTTTCCTAACAGATTGGCGATAGCTTCTCCTTCCTTTCCTTCGTTGGGAGCAGTGTGGGGACTGGGAGGGAGGGAAAGGAGGGCATCAATACAGAAACCACTATTTTCTTATTCTTTCTTTCCACCTCTTGGTGTTGGCTTAGTTCTTGACTTCTGGAATGAAGGAAGAAGAAGGTCTTTTCAAGGAGGTGAGTGAGCCCCTGGCCTACCCGGTCATCGTCTCAGAGCATGCAAGGACGGAAGGCAGTGCACGGCAGAGTCTGTAGTCAGATGTGTTCAGAAGGGAGGACGCATGCTTGTGGAGGAGCAGCCTGGATGCACTGTTGTTGGCCCAGGGCCCCCAGGCTCCTTCCAGGGCCACGTGTTAGCGTGGGGTGGGCGAAGGAACTGCACTGAACTAGTCTCAGGTGCCCTGCCGTACCACTCTTGCTCATAGCCTCCCAAATCTGGACTTTTCTGACCAGGCTGGAAGGTCTATGGCTCTGTATGTGTTTCCTCTGGGACATTTGGGGCTTTCCCTGTACCCAAAGAGGCCTCAGGAAGGGACGGAGGATATTTGTACCTTCTATGGGTGTTGGCTGCCGCTCGAGTCACCCAGGCACAGCCCTGTGGCTGCGGGTTGCCGAGGATGTGGGAAGGAGCTTGTAAATATAACTTAGATTACGCGGTAAGGATGCAGGCTCCCTGACATGGGCAATGGCGGCTCATCACTGGGAAAAGAATGCCCATAGGGGTTAGGTGTGCTCAGAGACTCTGAAGACTTCCTCCCTTGGCAGAGAGAGGACTTACTAGCTATGTGTGGGGCCTTGCCTGTCTCTAGGCCCACATACAGTGTGGCAGAATTCATCTATCCTCAGGTTGATATGATGTAACACTACCACTCCGTGGGATCAGCAGAATGGTGCAGGCTGGTGTCTTAGTTAGGGTTATTATTACATGGTATTGTAAAACACCATGGCCCAAGCAATGGGGAAAGGAAATGAGTTATTTGGCTATATTTCCATATCATTGTTCGTCATCAAAGGAAGTCAGGACAGGAACTCAAACAGGGCAGGACCCTAGAGGTGTAGATTTCTCTTTTCTTCCTCCTTCCCTCTTTCTCTCTCTCTCTCTTTCTTTCTTTCTTTCTTTCTTTCTTTCTTTCTTTCTTTCTTTCTTTCTTTCTTTCTCCCCACCTCCTCTTGCTACAAGTCTCTCAAGCTGGCCTTGAAGTTCCTAAGAAGCTGAGGTTGGCCTTGAACTCCTGATCCATCCTCCTGTCTGCTCCTCCCTAGTGTTGGGATTACAGAGGTGCACCACTACACCTGGCTTTGGGGACTACACTTTGGTGAAAATTAAACAAATTTATTTCTGGATATGGCAAACTGGGACTAGATGGGGTGAACTAGGGAGATGGAAGCCAGGTAAATGGGTGATGGGAGGCATGTCGGAAGAGGGAGTTTCCTTTTAACAGAACAAATAGTTTAGAAGAAGGCAAAACACAGAGATGAGATAAAAACAACAACAAAAACAAAAAGTAGATTAAAGTCTAGCCAGGCGTTGTGGTGTTCTATTGTGATCCCAGTTCTTGAGGCAAGATGATCTGAAAGAAGGGCAGTCCTTGGCTACAGAGTGAGCCTGGGCTACAAGAGACTATCTCGGGGGTGGGTTGGGGCAAGGTATAGTAGACTTTACAAATGGAGCCTGTTGGCACAGTGAGTCAGATTCATAATTTTTGTCTTTATAGAAACGCCTCTAGGAAGACAGGGAACTACTGGAACTTTGAAGGAGCACGTAGAGAACACAGGGAGAAGCCTGCAGGAACTGGACGAGAAGCAGAAGAATGTGCTATGCTCTGCCACTACATGCGCCATCAAGGAAGGGGGGTTGGAGGACCTGGAACAGAAAGTAAGGGACCCAAGGAAGAACTGGGGTGGACACAGAGGACTGTGGGGGGAAAAGGCAGGATGGGAATCAACTGGACAGAACCATACTTAGCTTTCCCCTCTCCCACCCCCAGGTTTCTGCTGTCTTGTCTCTGATGCTTCGTTGCAGACTGAGGGCCCAGCAGGTCCTCTCATTCGCACCCTTCATGATAATGCCGGATGCTTGGTAAAAGCACGTGCAGAAGCCATTCTGATGCTCTTGGATGCCTTAATAGGTGAGGAGGAAAGCAGAGCAAGGAGGCTGGTGGAGAATCAAATCTTAGGGAGTGTGTATATTCCATGAGGGGTAGCCCTCAGCATTTTAGAGACTGTCAGTCTTTCCCAGGCCAGATATTGAGGGGAATCTCCCTGTTCCTTCTGGTATAGTCTATAATGCTCCATATTTTAACAGGGAGCAGGAGACATTTGGGATATTCCCACCAGGCCTCCTGGGAGCTCTCTGTAACCCCGGATGATGTATGTGTGGTGAGCCACTGAAGATCGCCACCAAAGCCACATGTCCCTCGCCTTTTCTACTAAAAACCTTTTCCTGCTTCCAGCCCTATCTCACGTAGCCAAGTATGTGAACGAAGCACTGGAGAATGGGAAGCTGCGTTTGCTGAGGGATCAGGTGAGACATTGGATAGAGAGGGCTAGGGCCATAGTAGAGACCAGTGCCTGTGTTCTGGAAGGACCTGGAAACCCCACAGTATAGCCCTTTTTACTCTGTAGTTAGTTACTGCCTGCTCATGTCTGTGCAGCAGGTTTGTGACAAGTCTCTGGACATACATATATACCAGGAGATTTGACATGCTCTGCTGCCTGCCTGTGGGCAAAGAGGATAGAAAAAGACTAGTCCAAGATGGTGTCTGGTGCAATCCTGAGTGCCTGCTGCTAAGTGGAGATGGTGTGGGGTTCTTCAGCTTTGCAGGAAGAATGCCATGATGGATCCAATGTCTGTCACAGCTCAGAATGAAGGGCTGTGGCCAGCTGTTGGCCATTGTGGTCTGGGTGGTGTGCGCGAACGTGTGTGTGTGTGTGTGTGTGTGTGCGCATGCGTGCGTGTGTGAGAGCTCCTAGCTTTTAATCTGGTGAGCTTCCTTTCAGGTGGAGTCAATCCTCCAGAAGAACTGGGGCGATCGGCTTAGGCAGGTTGTGCGCCGTGACCCCGAGGCATGGACCTTCTGTATCCTGTATATTGCTTGCTCTCTCCTGCTATATCTGAACCCTAATAAATCCACCCGTGTCTGTTCCTAACCTAATGTTGGCCTGGATCCTATGCATGGTCTCTGATTAAAAGTGGCAGATTGGGAATAGTGTCTTCTATCATTTCTTCCTTTTGGCATGGCTGGTTTCAAAGCCAAGGTCTTTACTACCACTAGACAAACGCCTGTGACACTGAGTCACACCCCAGTCCTCCTCCTCCTCTAGAAATCTCATTAGATGGCAGAAAAAGGAACAGGCTAGGAGTGGTGACACACACCTGTGACCCCAGCATTCAGGAGGGGAGGATAGGGTCAGGAGGGGAGGGGAGGATCAGGAGGGAAGGATCAGGAGGGGAGGGGAGGGCCAAGAGGGAAGGATCAGGAGGGGAGGGGAGGATCAGGAGGGGAGGGGAGGATCAGGAGGGGAAGATCAGGAGGGGAGGGGAAGATCAGGAGGGGAGGGGAAGATCAGGAGGGGAGGGGAAGATCAGGAGGGGAGGATCAGGAGGGGAGGGGAAGATCAGGAGGGGGAGGATCAGGAGGGGAGAGGAGGATCAGGAGGGGAGGGGAAGATCAGGAGGGGAGGATCAGGAGGGGAGGGGAAGATCAGGAGGGGAGGATCAGGAGGGGAGGGGAAGATCAGGAGGGGAGGATCAGGAGGAGAGGGGAAGATCAGGAGGGGAGGATCAGGAGGAGAGGACAGGAGGGGAGGGGAAGATCAGGAGGGGAGGATCAGGAGGGAAGGGGAAGATCAGGAGGGGAGGGGAAGATCAGGAGGGGAGGATCAGGAGGAGAGGGGAAGATCAGGAGGGGAGGATCAGGAGGAGAGGATCAGGAGGGGAGGGGAAGATCAGGAGGGGAGGATCAGGAGGGAAGGGGAAGATCAGGAGGGGAGGGGAAGATCAGGAGGGGAGGATCAGGAGGGGAGGGTCAGGATGGAAGGAGAGGATCAGGAGTGGAAGGGGCGGCCAGGAGTCCAAGGCCATTGTACACGTCAGGTGCTCAGAGGATCAGAACTGACGGATGAATATACAAATATTCATTCATTTTATATATAGAAAGGGGGTTTATTAGAATGGCTTACAGGCTGTGGTCCAGTAAGTCCAGCAATGTCTGTCTGTCAACAGAAAGTCCAAGAATCCAGCAGTCACTCGGTTCCCGAGGCTGGATGTCTGGTCTCCAGTATATGCCGGGATCTCACAGTAGACTGTCATGCCAGTGAAGGGATGGACCTGCCAGCAAGAGCAAGCAGGCAGAGAGACCAAGCTTCCTCCTTCCGTGTCCTTAATATAGGCTGCCAGCAGAAGATGTAGCCCAGATTAAAGATGGATTTACCACCTCAAAAGATCTGGGTTAGAAATGTGTCTTTCCACTTCAGATGCTTTAATTAAGAAAAAAATCCAACTTACACCCAGAAAGACAAATATCACATGTATTCACTCATAAGTGGTTTTTAGACATAAAGCAAAGAAAACCAGCCTACAATCCACAACCCCGGAGAACCTAGATAACAGAGAGGACCCTAAGAGGCATACATGGATCTACATAGGAAGGAGATAAAGATAAGATCTCCTGGGTAAACTGGGAGCATGGGGACCCCTGGAGATGGTAGAAGGAGAGAGGAGAGGAAGGGAGAGGAGTGGGGAAAAATGTATAGCTCAATGAAAATAATAAAAAAGAACAAAAATCCGTCACAGGTATATCCAGCCATTTGGGTTTTATTTAGTTTCAGATTAACTAACTTGACAACCAAGAACAGCCATCACAATCGTTGTCTGCCACTTTGGGAATTTTGAGGCCAGCCAGGGCTACATGAGATCACATCTCAAAAGACAAAAACAGGGCTGGAGAGATGGCTCAGCGGTTAAGAGTATTATTGCCTGCTCTTCCAAAGGTCCTGAGTTCAATTCCCAGCAACCACATGGTGGCTCACAACTATCTGTAATGAGGTCTGGAGCCCTCTTCTGACCTACAGGCATATACGCAGACAGAATATTGTATACATAATAAATAAATAAATAAAATATTTTTTTAAAAGACAAAAATAAAACAAACCAAACTCACAAAGCAATAGGAAAAAAAACTGGCTAAAGAGGCCTAACTTAACATTAGTGGAGCCATGATGGGCTGCAGACTAATAATACTGGGACTAGGCTCCACCCTCAAAATAACCAGGAAAAAACGCAAACTGTGACCAATCAGAATTGAGACAAACAAGTACTAGATGCTCCAGAACATTAAGAATAGCTTATATAACTTGTATATAGGTTAGAATTTTCCCTGTGTGACAAGACTGTTGCCCCACTCCTGCCCAATCAGGAGTTCAACCCCTATCTGAATCTCCTACCCTTTACTCCTTAAAAACCCTGCCATAGCTGAGCTCAGGGCTCTCCCTGATTCAACTGTTGTGTCGGAACGGATGGAGAGCCCATGTTTGAGCCTGCAATAAAGGCTCTTTGCTTTTACGTAGGAACTGGGACTCTTGGTGGTCTCTGGGGGGCTCATGATGTGGGTATAACATTAGCAACAGAAAAGAAGTTTAAACACTTATTTGGGATCTAGAAAGCAATGCAAGCTGGGTGGCGTGGGCCGGAGGGTGCAGAGGAGTGGCAAGAGAATGTTGTTTTCATCACAGGTGTTCTAGAAGAACTGCAGAAGCTCAACACCAGAGACCTAGGCTCCCCCAACCTGTCGGGCTAATGAAATGAAAACAGTTTTTAAAATTTTTTTCTTATTTATTAAGACATTTATTATTAAGACTCAGGAGAAGAGGGTACCAAATCTCATTGCAGATGGTTGTGAGCCACCATGTAGTTGCTGGGAATTGAACTCAGGACCTCTGGAAGAGGAGTCAGTGCTCTTAACTGCTGCGCCATCTCTCCAGCCCCAACAGTTTTTTTTTTGTTGTTGTTGTTTGGTTTTTTGTTTTTTCAAGACAAAAGTTTTGGCCTCAAACTCACAGAGATCCCCTGCCTCTGCTTCCCGAGTGCTGGGATTAAAGGCCTGTGCCACCATCGCTGAGCCATGAGTACAATTCTTTTTTTAAAAAATTTTTATTTATTATTTATTAGTTTATTATGTATTCAGTGTTCTGCCTGCATGTATCCCTGCAGGCCAGAAGAGGGCACCAGATCAGATGGATGTGAGCCACCATGTGGTTGCTGGGAATTGAACTCAGGACCTCTGGAAGGACAACAGACAGTGCTCTTAAACTGAGCCATCTCTCCAGCCCCATGAGTACAATTCTTAAAAGAAGAAACACAATGCTTGAGAAGTATTCAACAGCTCTAACAACCAGGGAAATGCAAATTAAAACTGCTTCTTCAGTCCCTCTCGCCCCAGTTAGAGTGGCTAGCATCAAGAAACAAATGACAAGAAATGCTGGTGGCAGTGTGAAGGAAGAAAAAAAACTATGGTCACTGATGGAGGGAGGGAAAGGCACTGTGGAGGTCTGTCAAAAATCTAAAATGTTCCGGAACCATATGGCTCGGCTACATCATCTTTGAGTCTGTACCTGAAGGGCTCTAAGCCCACAGACACATCACACAGGCGCATGCACATCCATGTTTGCTGCTCAATTCTTCACAGCACCTAAGCAGTGGAGGGAGCCTACATGTCTATCAGTACATGGATGGGTAAAGTGTTTGGTTGGAAGCATCACCTCTTTATCCAAAACCCTGGTACCCCTTTATACAAAGAGCCTGGCATATTTAGTCGGGGGCTTCACCCCAGCCCCCTGGTATTCATTTTTGGAATGTTGGGTGGAAAACTCCATTCCAAGCTCCCTCCCCTGGGAAGTTGCCTTAGTCCAAATTCCACCTCAGAGAAAGCTGGCCAAATGGTTAACCCCTCCCCAGGGAAGGTCAGGAACACCCCCACAGGCTATGTAAGCTGCCCCCCAGAGAATGAATGTGTGGTCTCCTCTTCTCTCGTCCCCTCTCCATGTTTCCCCAGGGCCACCTGGGAGCATTCCATTAAACATGGGCATCTTTAATTCGGTCTGATTGGGATTATTTGTGTAGGCAGAGAGGCTCGTCTAAGAAAATACCAAAATACCTAACATAAAGAAAATGTGGTACATACATCCTATGGGGTTCGTGCAGCTGTAAAGACAAATGAGATACAGAAAATGGTAATATGAAAATAGGCTGGACAAAGAGGCACACACCTTTAATTCCAGCACTAGGGAGACAGAGGCAGGAGGATCTCTCTGAGTTCAATGCCAGCCTGGTCTACATAGCAAGCTCCAGGATAGCCAGGACTACATAGACTCTGCCCCCCCCCAAAAAAACAAAACAAATTCAAGTACACACATACACATGTGTGCTCACTCACACATACATAAATATACATGCGCACACTTGTACACACACACTCATAGATACACGTGTACATGGATGTGTGCATACACACTTTCACACATACTTACATACTCACACACACATGTGCATACAAACAGGACCTGCCCTGGAGAATGTACTAGCTCTGTCTCCCTTCAAGGTGACCATTGGACTCAGACTTTGCCTCGGGTGAACCTAGGGTTCCTAGTTTGGGGGAGTCTCCCCAACAGGGATGGCACATACTTTAAGCAAAATACAAGCCAAGGGAAAATCCTAATGTAAATTACAAGTTTTTTGGGTTTTGTACTCAATGGTACTAAAATATACATATAAAATCTGTGGGGGTAGGCGAAAACCGGTTTTTAAAACAGAAAAATATGAACTGCCTTAATTATTTATATTAGAAGAAAAAAAATCAGGGCTATAGCCTGGAGAGCTGGGTCAGTAATTAAAGCACTTACCGCATAAGCAAGCAGTAGGGCTGGAATCCGGATCCCCAGAAGCCAAGCAAATGCTATTTCAGGTGTGGTGACCACCCGGATTGCAGCCTCGGAAGGGGAACCTGGAGTAAGCTGGTTATCGAGAGCAGCCATATCCATTAGCTCTAGGTTTGACTGAGAGACCCTGCCTCAAAGGTGGTGGAAGATTGAGTGAAGACTCAGTAATAGTCTAACAAGTGTGGTCAAGGGAAGATGCAGGTCAACCTTCCTCACTAGCTTAGAGGAAAAAGCAGAAAAAACCAAACCAAGCAATAAAAAGGATCTATCCTTGCTAATCTGAGGTTTCAATCTGGTTTACATTGCAGATTTTTAGCCCATTTACAATTTTAACTGGGCATGGTTGCTCATTCCTATAGTCCCAGCTCTCAGGATGCAGGCTGGAGGATTTCAGCAAATACCAGGCCAGCTGGGGCTACACGGAGAGACTCTGTCTCCAAACAAACAAAATAAACCAAGGAAAGAAATTTAAGAAGGAAAATGATGTGATTTTTTCAATGGAAATGAAAAAGCACTCTGTAAAATTCAGTATGTACTCATTTCCTAGAAGACCAGGAACACACAGGCACTGCTTTAACCCGATCAGAGTACACGGAAACACACAGTAAGCTAAGCAACCACAGAGGAAATGTTTATGTGCGTTCTCTCTGGGTCTGGCAGGATGAGCATGCACACTCACACTGGCTCCTCCTCACATTGTACAGGAGAGCCAGCAAGACCAGGACAGCAAGGGTGAGACTCGTGAAAGGAGAAGGCAGAAGAGGAGAGCACTGTACTGCGACGAGATGATCAAATATATGCATCAAAACTGCAGATTTACAGACGAATTATGAAAAGAAAAGACAGTATTTTGATACAATCAATATTTCCTAGACAGAACACCAATAAATGCAAAATGAAATTTGTACAATATGAAATACTTTGGAAAGTATTAGGCAAAGGGTATAAGAGGGCTCTACTCCCTTGTTAATATGAGAGATCTTAGAGAAGATTAAACAAAAGATAAATACAATACAGAAGAGTTAGAAGACACAATATCGTGAAAATATTGACTTTTCTCACAGTAACTTCAGATCAGTACAATCCCAACGGTTGCCTGTCTGGTCTGAAAATGCAAAGGATTAAAACCAGCCACAATATTAAAAAAGAATACTGCTTATTTATTGATTTACTTTTATTTTTGTATGTGTGTGTGTGTGTGCGCGCGCGCGTGCGCGCGCGCCTGCATGTGCGTGCAGTACCTAAGGAGGCCAGAAGAGGGTGTTACAGGAGGTTGTGGGCTGCCTGATGTGGGTACTTCGAACCAAACCCAGGTCTTCTGCAAGAGCAGTAAGTGCTCATAACAGCTGAGTCATCCCTCCAACCCCAGCCACAATATTCTTCAAAAAGAACAAGGTAGAAAAACTTGTTCCCCTAGATTAAAGACCGATTATAAAACCTGTAACACTTCAGTGTGACGTTGGAGCTGCTGTAGACAAAAACAAAAGCAGATGAGATGCCTCCGGAATGGATCCCATGTGTACGAGGACATCTGATACATGAGAGAGTAATGACCGAGAATTAGTGGGAAAGGCTAGTGCCAGGACAATGGGACAACCCCAGAGGAATTGTTGAAAGCCCAGCCCTTTACACAGTATTCACTCCAGAAGCACTCTGATTCAACCTGTAAAAGGCCAAACTGTAATTACAGTAACATCAAAACTTCAGTTTCATTGAAAATATATCACAAGTGGGGTAGAGGCAGCACAGAGTGAGAGACGCTACTCAAACCGAGGCACCTTTTGGAGACCGCCATCCGGGACGTGAAGGGGCTCGAACCGTTCGGTAACAAAAGAATGAACCACAGAGAAAGAGGTGAGCGATTTCAACAGCACTATTTTTACAGTGTCTATGTAAAATGTCCCGTACGTTCATGTGTTTGGAAACCTCCTCCAGTTGGAAGCATTGTTTTGGAGGTTGTAGAAGTACTGGGATGGAGGGCCTAGGTCCTGACACAGGTCACACAGGGTAGGTCTTCAGGGCGACAGCTTAGCTCTGCTTCCAGATCCCAAAAGATGTACATAGGTCACTTAGCAAACTTCTGCTGCCGCGGGTGGGGCTACCCCAACTGCTCCACCTTCCCTACCACCACAGACTGGCAGCCCCTAAGTCAGGAGCCAGCAAGAACTTTCATACAATGCAAGCTGGTACAACCAACTTGAATATGAGTTTGGTTTATACATAGAAGAGTTGTCTTTACTTTAACGGTAGGTAGCTCAGTGTTTACTGGATGTGCTGGCTCGCTTTAGGACAACTTGACACAAGCTAGAGTCATCAGAGAGGAGGGAGTCTCAGCTGAGAAAATGCCTCCATAAGATCAGGCTGTAGGCAAGTCTGTAGGGCATTTCCTTAACCAGTGATTGCTATGGCAGGGCTCAGCCCATTGTGGGCTGGTGGTAATGGGTTCTATAAGAAAGCAGCCCGAGGGGCTAGAGAGATGGCTCAGTGGTTAAGAGCACTGCCTGCTCTTCCAAAGGTCCTGAGTTCAATTCCCAGCAATCACATGGTGGCTCACAACCATCTGTAATGAGGTCTGGTGCCCTCTTTTGGCCTGCAGGCATACACACAGACAGAATGTTGTATACATAATAAGTATATATATAAATATTAAAAAAAAAGAAAGCAGGCTGAGCAAACAACCGGAGCAAGCCAGTAAGCAGCACCCCTCCGTGGCCTCTGCATCAGCTTCTGCCTCCAGGTTCCTGCCCTGCTTTTGATTCTTTTAATGATGAACTATTACATGGAACTGTGAGTGAAATAAACCCTTTCCTTCTCAAGTTGCTCTTGGTCATGGTGTTTCATCATGGAAATAACCTGTCGTGAAGAGGTGAGATGAAAACTTAGTTCAGATTGACTTCATCAACCTGGATTAAGACTTCAGGGAGGGGGCTGGAAAAATGGCTCGGAGGTTAAGGAACACTGGCTGCTCTTCCAGAGGACCTGGGTTCAATTCTCAGCACCCACATGGCAGCTCACAACTGTCTATAACTCCAGTTCCAAGGAATTGAACACCCTTACACAGACATACGTGCAAGCAAAAAACCAATACACATAAAACAAAATAAATAAATAAAAATACAAGACTTCAGAAAGTCTGATACCAGGCAGTATTGCCAGTATATTGAAACAGCATAATTTGGGGAAAAAAAGGTTCCTGGTGTAATATAATCCTCATTGCACAAGAAAGCATAATTACATCAAAATCAACTCAGGTATATGCCATTTCTTTCAAGAAGATGGAGATAGGCTACCAGATAGGCTACCTGTGTATACTAACTTAAGGGCCTAGGGCAGGATCTGGCTTGGTATTGGCCATACAGATAGTATAGAGGTATTTGAGCTGTTAGCCATCTCTGATCCTGCTGTGGGAGCCTGGGGAGCCCCTGGCTGTGAGGGTCATTTAGGTTACTAGGCACCTCCAGTCCTGGTTATAGGGCTTGATATGGCCCGGCATTACGCAGACCACCACGCTGTCCACCACTTCCTGAAACTGGAATTATGGATGGCTGTGCGCTACCATGTGGGTGCTGGGAACTGAACCGGGGTCCTCTCCAAGAGCAGTTGAGCCATCTCTCTAGCCTGAAATGTTGTTCTTCAAAGTTCGTATGATCAGTAATTTTCTTTTACTTCAATGGTATTTTGCATATGGCCGGAGAATTATTACTAAAGTATATTATTTGAACTATACAGTAAATGCACTAACAGTTTCAAGCAAAAGCACCCACAAGTCAGAAAGGCAAGACTCCCACATTTAAAACTGAAGCCTTTCCACACTGCACAAGTCAGATGGATATTAGACCAAACAAATGGGATCCAAATGTTCCTCATTAATAATCTACTAATGTTGGAAAATACCCTTGTAGCAGTACAAAGCACAAAACATTTAACCGTGATGTTTGGTAGATAACAGTTAGGTGACATTTGACTTCTATGATAGACTCAAGATGAAAGAGGGCTGGGACTTTCCCAACACTACACCGTGAGGATGAAGTGACAGTATTTGTTTTTATTGAATAATGTGAAGATGTAACTTTGTTGCCATTTCAGGACCTGTTTTATGCTAATAAAGAGAAGACGACAGTCACTGAACTTAACTTCTGTTTTACCATCCAACATGCCCTTCCTATTTTGCTGTATTATATCTAAATGGGTTATTTTGGATTAGGGTGTTATGGGTGGGGGAGTGTGACCCAGTAAGCCACCAGGAAACAATTTCAAAGCTCAAAATAAATAGTGAGCAGGGGAACCAAAAGTTGACTTCTAGATGCAGACTCAGTAGCTAATTTAATTCATTATAACTCTCTAAGTAGGCAGATTCAGGCCTGCAACCCCAGGACTTGGGAGATAGAGGAAAAGAGGCTTAGGAAATCAAAGTTATCTTTAGTAACAAGTCGAAGCTAGCTTTGGCTACAGAAGACCACATCTCAAAAGATCAGATAACATCACAAGAGACAAAGTAAAGATTGCTAAGGTCATGTTTAAGTAGGTAAAGTCGAGTAATAGGAATTACAGGAATCACAGGCTGGCCTGCAACTCGCTGTGTAGCTCAAGTTGGCCTCAGCCTCGCTGCAACCTTCCCTGTGCCTCTCGAGTGCTGGGATTACAGGTGTGGGCTACCACAGCCAGCGACCATGTTTAATACATTTTACAAGGATGAAGCTTTAAAGTATAAAAGAGTGTGATGCTTGATAAAATCAGCAATGGGAGGGGGACAAGGAAGAAAGTGATGGGTGGACGCATGACTCTAAGTCAACGCGCGAAGAGCAGAAGGGAGAGCGGGTGTGGTGGCTGTGACTGTAATCTCAGCAACCAGAAGGCCCACGCAGGAACAACAAGGACTTCAAGGCTAGCATGGGCTAAGAGTAGGCTGGTGTCTCCAAAACACATACACACAAAGGAAAGGAAGGAAGGGATGAAGGGAGGGGAGGAGGAAAGAGGGGGAGGGGTTCTACACATGAGGAATGAACGTAGTTTGTCCAGGAGGCAGAAAAATGAGGCTGGTAAGAGGGAAGAGCTCAAACTGAGATTTTTAGATTTTCAGAGCTCTCTCTCCTCATCTCTCTCCTCTCCCTCCCTCCCTCCTGGAACCAGCTCTGTATTCCAGGCTGGCCTCTAACTCACAGATCCACCTGCCTCTGCCTCCAGAGTGCTGGTATTAAAGACGTGCTCCATCACTGCCTGGCATTAAAAAACAAAATTAAAAAATGTATTATACATGTCTTGATAGAAGTAATTTCAAACAAATTAATATATGGAAAATAGAAATGTTTTATTATACTTCACTTCTCTTTTTGACCTTAATAGCAGGTACAAAGCACGTTTAAGTTTATAGACAACAGAACATATTTCATTTCAAGCATCCACTAACACTAACTTCCCCTCGCACACAGGCGGAACTGAATCAAACCCTTCTTAGCGGTGCCATGTCGGCTCTCTTCTGTTTTCTAAACGCATGTTCCCAGAGTCTTGCTCTTACTGATCTTACTGTATGGAGGCGTCTATGATGCTCTCAGATGGGAACAAATATGTCTCCACGTTCAGAGGCAAGTAACCACGCTTTCATCTCTGGGCTTGAAGTTTATGGGCAAGACTTAGCTCCGTAGGTATGGACAGAAACACAGATCTGACAGGTGACATCGGCATCAGGACTGAATGTACCAGGACTACAGACCACTGCAAGAGAAAATGCAGGCCGTCCGTCAGTCACTATAGTTCACATATCAACAATACAAAAGCATCTTCAATATTACACCTTTTTATATAGGATACCTATCCCTATTTAGCCAGTTAAGTTGTGAAGATTACCTCAAATTTTGTAATGTGATAATCTTAAAAATGGGAGTGTTGTGGAATATTACTTTGATTATGTGTTATATTTATGTTGCAGAATGTTACTTTAACTATGTAAAGGTGTGTTACACTTGTTTATGTTACAGTATGTTACTTTAACTATGTAAAGGTGTGTTACACTTGTTTATGTTACAGAATGTTACTTTAACTATGTAAAGGTGTGTTACACTTGTTTATGTTACAGAATGTTACCTTAACTATGTAAAGGTGTATTACATTTGTTTATGCTGCATTTGTTTAACAATGTAAAGCTATATTGCTCTGCCTGTCTAAGGCATCTGATTGGTATAATAAAAAGCTGAATGGCCAATAGCTAGGCAGTAGAGGGATAGGTGGAGTTGGTGGGCAGAGAGAATAAGTAGGAGGAGGAATCCAGGCTCGGGAGAGAATAAAAGAAGAGACCGAGGGAGAAAGAAGACGCCTGGGACCAGCCAGCCGGGCAGTCTCCAGCCAGTCAGACACGGAGTAGGACACACAGAATGAAAGAAAGGTAAAAAGCCCTGAGGCAAAAACATAGATGAAGAGAAACAGGTTAGAATAAGTTAAAGGAGGTCGTGGGACGAGCATCAGATAAGGCTGAGTTCTCATAATTAACGATAAGTCTGCGCGTCATCATTTGGAGGCTGGTGGTCTCAGAGAGCCTGTTACAGGCAAGAGTCTATAAATACTGTTTTCCTTTCTATCAGTCTTCACCGTCTCAATGCCTCGTTTATAAGTGCCTGCCTGCAGTTTGTACCTCGTGTCCTAGCTTTGTGCTTCCCAGGCAGGACCATTCGGCTGTCCTGCACAGAACTGTATTGTACGTCAGAACACTATGGAAATGCTTTGCCAACTAAGAGAGAACAGTACAAAAAATATGCATTGGGATTTAGAAATATGGGCTTTCAAGGTTTTTTACTTCACATTTCTATGAAAGGATCAATGAAAAGATCCAGTTCAATAACCCTTGTAGGTTGTCCATCTCTTCTCTGGAACATACAGACATTTAGGAATTTATATTGTATAATTACCGCAACAGCTAGCACAATTGGTGTGCAGACCTTCGTTCTTCCCAAAGCCTGGCCGACAGTTATCTATGCGCACTACTTGAAAACTGTGGTCCACAAAGTGCATCGCTGGTATACTTTTATTAACGTGATGGTGCAAAATGTATGCCTGGCTCCGGAAAAACTCTTCTATCCGATCTCTTGCCTGAGATTTAGAAATACCAGAGAAAACTACAATTACTAATTCAATAATCAAAGTCCTCATGAATCACAGGCCATAAAATGTAGCAGAAATATTTCTTGCTCATGCATTAAATGAAATCCTGAAAAATCTATGTTAAAACCTAGAGTGAGTCTTGCTTTGACTTCACTAATTACTGTTAATTTATACAGGAAGTGGTTAAGGAAAACAGTTATAAAAAACTTGTTTTAGGAATGGCTCAGTTGGCCAAGCACTTCCCTTGCCTGTAATCCCAGTGCTGGGGAGGTGGAGGCAGGAGAATTCCTGGGGTATGCTAGACAGACAGTCTAGCCTAACTAAGAAGAGACCCTGTCTCAAAGGAGGAGAGTGTTCTTGAGATTGACAGAAAAGTGGTACTGTAGCCTACACACACCCCATGGACTTACACACACACATACACACACCCCATGGACTTACACACACACACACACACACATACACGCACGCGCGCGCGCGCGCGCACACACACAGGCTTGCTTTGATTTGTTTATAATAGTTTTTTCATACATAAATTAAGCATGATCTCTAACTTTCTAAGTCACGATGGAGAGACGGCACAGCAGTTAAGGGTATGCTCTTCCAGGGGATCTAGGTTCAATTCGTAGCATCCACATGGCAGTTCACAACTGCCTGTAACTCCAATTCCAGATGATCCTATGACTTTCCCTGGCCTTCTCAGGCACTAGGCATGTATATGACACACAGACATACATGCAGGCCAAAACTAATGTACACAAAATACACAAATAAAATTTTAAAAGATCAAAGCAAAATAGAAATCAAGGCTTTAATTAGCATTACAACTAATTGTGTGATTCTGGCTCTGGGACATGCTGTAATAATAACTAAGCCTAAAAGAGGACTTCTTAGATCACACTATAGGTACACTATAGGTATAGGGAACATGACAGAATGAAGACACTTTTTGGCTGTTCTTGTTTTCAAGACAAGGCTTCCCTGTGTAGACGTGGCTGTCCTGGAACTCAACTCTGCAGACTGCCTGCCTCTGTCTTCTGGGTGCTGGGATTAAAGTGCATACCACCACTACTGGGTCACAAACATAATTTTAAAAATTTAGAAGGAATAAATTTAAATCATTCTTTAAAAAGCTTGAGCAGGCACACGCCTTTAATCCCAGCACTCGGGAGGCAGAGGCAGGTAGATCTCTGTGAGTTTGAGGCCAGCCTGGTCTACAGAGCAAGTTCCAGGACAGGCACCAAAGCTACAGAGAAACCCTGTCTTGAAAAACCAAAACCAAACCAAACCAAACAAAAAACAAAAAAAAAAAACTTGAGCAGTAGTGTTGTGTTTCATATGTGTGTATATGTATACATGTATTGTGTGCGAATGAGTACCACATATGCATATGTGGGTGCGTGCATACCATGGTTTGCATGTGGAAGTCAGAGGACATCCTGAGATGGATTCTTTAAGAATGTTTTTCTTTTGACATAGGTTTTCATGTAGCCCAGACTGGCCTTGAACTCCTACTAATAAGACAAAGCATTTACCAAAATCTTTCTAGGTCACTCAAGGGCTTTCCCATCAGGATGTGGGCTCACCTTGAGGATGTTGCGGTTAGTGGCATCTTCACAGTCGGAAGAGTTGTTGCACACACTTTTCCAGCCTGGTGCAAAAGGATTCACTGGAGAGAAAAACAGGACAGGTACACACCAGCTTCTAAAGAGTGTCACACACTCCAGTAAAGCCCCACATGCTTTGGTTGGTATGCAGACACATGTGCGTTAAAGCCAGCTCTAACCAGAATAGTAAGGTTAGGCACACAGTTTGAATAGCATGCACTGTGACTTTACTCCATCTGGGGGCTAGTGGGAGTAACTACAAGATGAGAATGGAAATAGATTGGGTTTGGGTATTCCCTCTCAAGTCATCAAGAATAAAAAACAATAAAATGCCTTTCCTAAAATTGCATAGTTAAAGGTTATGTTAATAAAATGATACTGACTTAAAACCATAAATACTGTATTTGGAGGCAAACAGCTGGTCTGCTGACGTTTAAAGCACAAGCAGCCATTATTAGTATATATTAGTGATTAGCAAACATTTCAAACCTGTCATTTATGAGACCTCTCGCATTTACATGACAGTTAATTTTACAATCTTATCATGGTGTTTCACCTTGAAAGGCTATGAAGAGCTCATGCACGAAGTCGCCCTCCGGAATTTTAACAGAATGGCACTTATATGACGGCTCTATGACATGGCACAACAAATCAGAGATTAAATTATCCAGGATTTTCTTCAGCACTCGAAAGAGCAGGTCATTATATCTTCCTACACACGATTTCGTGGTAAAACGCACAGCCATATGATAAGAATAATCAGGCTCCCGATAGGCTTTGGGAAAAGGTGAGAAGGAAAACAATTGTGCCTTGCGTTAATCTCTGCTATTAAAAAAAAAGTCAAAAACATGTAATATCAAACACCATTAATCTTTCAAGTCAGCTTAGAAATTTTACTTATCTAATAGGATACTCCATAAGTCTGTTTACGAAATACATATAACTAATAATTTTAATGAAAAAAGTCATTGTCATCTGGTATCTACCTACTTAGGACAACGGGCCTCTATGGGGTGTGGCAATACGGGTAAGTTAAGAGTATTAAGAAAACATTGGAGCTGGAGACGCAGCTCAATAGTTAAGAGCTGAGGGGTCAGCACCTACAGTAGATGGCTCTTACCTGCTTATAACTCCATCTCCAGGCCGTCACATGCCCGCTCTCTCTCTCCGGGACTCTGCCGGTCCCTGCACTCACAGGCACGTAACCCACACATACAATATACATAATAAATCTTAAAATGTAAGAATGTTTCTGGGGAGCTGGGGAGATGGCTCATGTGCTTATACAATTATCATATTATAATTAAATATATTATTACCAAAGATCATAAAGTCATATCTCTTCTTTATTGTAGTTTCCTCTTGGGTTTCTGCTTTGATAGTCTTATAGGAAAGAGTACACGTGTAAAGTCCAGATAATGACTCTATAAAATCTTTCACCACCAGTTTTCCTGTGTTTGTTATATTTATTTGGCGATTCCCTAATCAGAAAGAGGAAATTACTTGGTTACTTAACAGGTAACTTAATCATTATTCAGTAAACTCAGGGCTGTAAACAAACACGCCAAAAAATAAAATTAAGTATTTCAACTTCAAGAACCCAACAAAAAATTAAGACAGGGTCTCACTGTATAGCCCCTGACTGGCCTTGAACTCAGAGATCTGCCTGCCTCTGCCTTCTGCGTGCTGGAATTAAGGGAGTGTGCCACCACGCCCAGTAACCCAGAAAAAAAAAACCCTTAATTGTCATATTACTCTATGGAAACGCTACATAAGCTGGGTACTCTTTTGAAATCTTTGTTAATTTATTTCTTGGTATCTAGTTTTGACAGATTCACGTCAGTAATTCAGTAAATTTATATATGTATGTATACATATATATTTACATAAGACAAATGAATAATGCTGATATCCTAAGGTATTCTTCTAAGATGAAAAATTACACACTGAATCTCTCATATCACTGGCGTTTCATGGGTAAACCTCAGTGCTTATGAAGACTGTTGAATAGCTTTGGGAAGGGGGGCACAAAATCACTGCCTGAGCATGGCAGGACAGCCCAGTGGAAGAGCACCTAAGAAGCTGACTCTGGACTCAATTCCAAGCACTAGGAAAAAAAATAATAAAAAACCATCTCTTTGGTTAGCTCAGGCTACCTTCAAACTTGTAATCCTCCTGTCTCAGCCTCTTGAGTGTTTTGCTCACAGGCCTGTGCCATCCTTTGGATCTGCTTTAGTTTTTGCATAGGAAGAACTTAAGTCATAGAGTCAAAAAAATAACAACTTACCTAAATGTTGAGCAAATTTAATTATAGTTAAAATTAAATTTATTGGAGCTGGGAAGTGTTCAAGAGCATTTGTTTCAGAGAACCTGGCTTCTATTCCCAGCCATCTACATGGTGGTTCACAACCACTAGTAAACTCTAGTTCCTTGGGATCCAATACCCTCTTCTGAGCTTCGAGGGCATCAGGTGTGTATGTGGTGTACATTCATGCATGCAGGCAAAAAAAATACACATAAAAATAAAATAAATTTGATAAATGTTTAGAATTTGTTCTTTTCAACAATGACAGCACTTTTAAAAACAATGTTCACATCGTTAAAGTATATTAAAATAATTTACCTTGTAATGTGTTTTCATTTGGCCCAATCCATAAGTAGGTGGGGTCCACTATTTCTTTTTTAGCACGATTAATATCCATACAAATAAGGACAGGGCTATTATGATGTAACTTTACGTATATTTTCACTGTGACAAAACAAATTTTTGCAGTAACTATATTATACCACAAAGAAACACACTCCTACTTATTTGTCCCAATAATACCAATTAATTCTTTCTGGATTTCAGTACTTCAAAAGTGGTCAGAACATGTTGGATGCTAGTTGTCATTCAGAATGAAGTCATTTTTGCTTCTCATGGTAAGCCTTTAAACCATACCTTGTTGGGATATATAAATTGTGTATATTATTTATAATATATATAAAAATATATGAACAATATATTTATATATTCTGTGACAGTCCATTAAAATGTAAGTGCCTTACAACGTACACATTCATAAATAGCTCCAATAATTGTTTGAAGGGATCATGGAGTTAATGTTCAGAGGAGATGAGCTTGACTGATAAACTATTTCAAAACTGAAAACTTGGTATTTTCCTTGCGCTTCCTGTTGTCCCACGACTAGGAAAGTGTTCTGTCGAGATCTCCACTGACTCAGTTGGTGGAAGCTGCGACAGTACGTGATCTCGAGATATTTCAGGCCCAATCATTGCCAGGGTCTGAATCTATAAAGGCTATCGTACAATTCGGTGTAGTTGGGGTGTTGGGAAGGGAAAGGCCTTAAATGTAGAAATGGTCTATACACAACACAGTGAAGTGGCTCAAAGTTATCGCAAAGTAGCTGGCTCACTAATGTTTCCTGAAGAGTGTAGGAAAGTTAAACTACAAAGGGTAACATTGGAGCAGGAGCTTGATGAGTAGAGCTGGTTGATACACAAGGAGAGAAGAGCCTTCCAGAGGACGTCCACCCTGCTAAGTGGTTTTCCCCGTTACAAAGCAGGAGTATTTGGAAGAGAGGTGATCAGATCCCCAGAACTACGATGGAGACTGGGACCTAAGACTAGCGTTGCTTTGAGGACGAAATGTTGCAAACTCCCGAAACGGCAGAACTCAGAGCAGACGTCACACAGGCTCGCTCCCTTTCCCCTCCAGGGCAGAACCTAAGCAGGTGCACGGCATCCCCAGCTCTGGGGACAGGCCTTACGTGGGAAAGAGGCACTTATTACCTGGCTGTTCTATCGTGCCGTACACAAAGCCTTTCTTACTGAATAAGGAAGAACGTTGCGTTCCAACTGCGGAGGAAAGAAAACCTCTGAGTTATTAGTGTTTAGAGGACCCCGGGTTCCGCGGGGAGCAGGCGAGGGGAGGCGCGGAAGAGGTGGGACATGGGAGGAGCCTGCGGGCCAAGCCCCACCTCCTACGAGAGACCAGAGCACCGCGGAGAAGAGGGCCCACGCGCGCATCACGGCTCAGGCACTAGCGGAGACAGCTGGGCTTCCTCCTACCTCAGGCCGGGCCCAACGCCTCCCCATCGCTCCTCTACAGAGCGAAGCAAACCGCCGAGGGCATTTCCCCTACCGGTCCGTGGCTACCACGGGGGCGGCTGCGCCCGAGAGCGCCTGCGTGTTCCTGCTCGGCGCGAGGGGCGGGGCGAGCGCGCGGAAGGGGAGCCCCGCCTCCCGGCGCCTGCGCAGTCGCAGAGCGCTGCCGCCGCCGAGCGTTTAGCACCTCTCTTGGGGTGTCATGTTCCCGTTCTCTAGCTCTCCTCGGCGCGGCCGTGTGAAGAGCGGGTAAAGGAAACGAGCTCAAGATTTCCTCAGACGAGGGGTTGAAGAAACCGACGGGAGAACACAGTGGGTCCCTAGGACCGTGCTGGCGCCGAGCAGCCCGACGGTGCCATCGTCTGGGGAGCTGAAGAAGGGAGAAGTTTGTGAGACTTTCCTAAGAGCGAGGGCCTAGCTCGGGAACTCCCTGGTCTGACATAAAACTGGCGTTGCCAGATCTGTCAAAGCGTCACACAAAACCAAGATCTCGAAGAGCATTCAGTGCCCCGAAAGGGTGCTCCCAGACCTTCCCACGTGGAGAAAAGCTGAACCTTTAGTTTTCAGCTGAGGGTGTGAGATGATGTAGAGGGACACCCCCTTATGCAAATTGACTCGGAAGTAACTTTGCTTTAGAAAATGGGCCCAATCGAAGGGCAAGAGCGTATGATCTTTTCCTCAGCTGGTGTAAGATAAGTCCATATCAGGGAAGTCCGAAACAGTCTTTCAAAGGTCCGCTCCCCAACCCCACGCCGGGACCAAACCCAGGACCTTTACTGAGCTGATTGTCAACCGCACAGTGCGTGGTCCCATCTTGACTACTATTTAGGTGACCCGAAAGGCCCCGTGTGTTGTTTATTTCTTAGCAGTAGGGCACCATCCTCAGTAGTGGTTTTGAGTAGGTTGGTAGGTAGAGAGCCCAAGGTTCAGATAGGGTGCAGCATGATTCTTGGGGGTGAGATCAAGGGTTTTCAGTTTTATTTTCTTTGAGCCAAGTCAGTATTTGGACTGTCTCAGGTGGTCCAGGAGCAGCCTTTGTCAGTCATTTCGTTTTTAGTCACTTGTTAATTTGATCTATATAGCACAAGCGTGAAATGTGAGCCAATGAGTCAGATCCAGCCATTGTCAGTTACTACGTCTAGACTCATGGTTTACTCTCAACTGTTAAAACTCTGTATGGGTGTCTTGCTTGCACGTCTGTCTGCCTGTGCCCTACAGGCTTGCACTGCCCACCGAGGCCAGCAAATGGCATTGGATCTGGAACTGGAGTTAAAGATGGTTGCGAGCTGGCATTTGGATGCTGGGAATCAAACATGCGTCCTCTAGAACAGCAGCCGATGCCCTCAACTGCTGAGACACCCCTCATTTCATATTTAATCAAAGCGTTTTCCAAATGTACAATGTGTTATTAACTTCCCACCTGTTGCAATTGATTCTTACAGACTTTATGTGTTAAAGTTCGACTCCTATGAGAAGAGTCTTAAAAAGAGAATAGTGGGGCAGGAGAGAGCTCAGTGGTTCAGAGTTTATCTGCTTTTCTAGAGGGCCCTAGTTCCAGTACCCTGTTGGGCAGCTTGCAACAGCCGCTAACTCCAGCTCCAGGTGATCCAACCAATGACGCCTTCTGAACTCCATGGACACTTGCGTTCACCTATACATACTCCCATCCCTCTCATATATACACAATTAAAAAATAAAACCTTTAAAAATGGAGTAGTGGTTTGTATTGTGTGGACTCTTTTAAAGTGAGCTTTGTACTTTGTAAGTTTTATTTATTTTTTGAGACAGGGTCTCTGTGTATCCTTGACTGGCCTCACAGAGGTCCGCCTGCTGCCTCTGCCTTCTGAGTGCTGGAGTTAAAGGTGTATAGCATCATGCTCAGCAAAACTAGGAAAAAAACTTAATTGTTATATTATTGTATGGGAAAGCTACACGAGGTGGGTGCACTTGTGAAATCTATGTTGATTTTCTTTATTCTTGACATCTACTTTTGACTGATTTATGTCAGAAATTCAGGAAATGAGACATATTTTTATACAAATCACAAATCTCCCAAGTTACTATTCTAACATAAAATTGCATATTCCTCATATTCATATTTGGGACAGATGCACCCTCAAGCAGTCCTCCTTTTTATTTAATTTCTTTTTGAGACAGGGTTTCTCTGTGTAACAACAACCTGGCTGTCCAGAAACTTGCTTTGTAGACCAGGCTGGCCTTTAACTCACAGAGATCCACCTGCCTCTACCTCCCAATGCTCCCAAGATTAAAGATGTGTGCCTCTATGCCTGTTGTGATACAGTGTTATTAAAGTTCATACTTTATTCATATTTCCTTTCACCTTAGTTTATCTGACCAGAGCACATTCAGGCTTCCATATTACATTTGTCTGGTCCCCTCAGGCTCCTCTGGGTTATTGACAGTTTCTCAGACTTTTTTTTCTTCTCTTCTTTCTCTCTTTTGGTTATTGTTGTTTTTGACAGTTAGGACTGCTTTGTTGATCCTGACTTAGGCTTAAATGGTCAAGTATTTTGTAGACAGCCTCTCTGTTGGACTTTGCTTGATGTTTCTTCTCCTTATTGTATAGTAGTATGGATTTCTGTGAGGACAGCAGCTGTAAAATGATATTCCCAATACACCATACCATGTTTTAGCACTTTGATGTGAAATGTTTTCAGCTGGCTGAAGGAGCGTTTGTCAGGTTTCTCCATTATAAGGTTACCCCTCCCTCTTCATACTTTACTATTTGGAAGGATGTCACTATGTGTTCCTTACACTTAAGAGGGGAGATTCATGCTCCACCTACCTGAGGGTGGAGTAGCTACATAAATGATTGTGCACATCTGCTTTTTACTTATCCCTTCAAGTATCTGTAGTCGGAAATAAGTGTGTGCCCCACGGTAATGGTCTATTGTTACATATAGAGACTATTGTAACACCAAAGTTTCTAACTTAAGAACCACCGATTAACTATTCGTCCTTATCATCCCTGCGAAAGCTTACAGTTCCTCTTCTGCTACTTTTGATGTGCTATTTTTGCTTTTAGAAACTAACAAACAACAAATTTCCCCTTTCAGTACTAAAATTAAACGTTAGTGTTTAGAGTATTTCTCTGAACTCCGTGTTTTCCTGCAGAACTCTAACTCATGTGTCTGTGGTGATGCTGCTGTGGCTCTGTGATCTTAAAGCCAGTTTGAGCCACTCATATGTTATATATGCATATGTGCATAAATATAGTATGTATGCATTATATACACATACTATGTTTATGTACACATGCATATATATATGTATATATATATACTGCCTATACCAAGGCACCAGTTAACATGAACTTAGGTTCATAAAATATGTGTGCTTAACTCATAAGTATGAATTTTTTCAAATATGGGTGACTGATGTACAAGTCCTCAGCCTTAAATCTCACGTGAGTGTGTGCTTTGTGTGTGTGTGTGTGTGTGTGTGTGTGTGTTGGTCTTTTTCAGACAGTGCCTCTCTATTATGCAGTCCTGGGTGTTCTAGAACTTGATCTGTAGACCAAGCTGGTCTCAAACTCAGCATGCTGAATGCTGGGATCGAAGGTGTTCGCCACCGTGCCTGGCTTCACATATATTCGTATGACTAACAGTATCATTTTCTAGCAAGAACGACAGTGGGAAGTGGGATCGGTCCTTCAACACCTTTGAGCATCCTCAGAAGTGCCCGTCTGAGGACTGTCTCTTCAGACTTCAGTGTGATGTGTTGAAACACTGCTGGGAAAACTGTCTGTTGTCATTTCCCTCCCCCTCCCTCCAGGCAGATGTTTTCCTCTGTTAGTGCAGATGATGGGAAAGGATGTTGGTTGGTATGTCTGTCTGTGAACCGACACCTTCCCTTGTTTTCCTTCATCTACCCCACAGAGCTCTCCTCTTTACTCTTCTGACACATCATCTGTGTATTTTTGTAAAGTGCCCTATTTAGAAGAAAGAAGATTCCTAGGAAATGAATACACATATGGAGAGTTGTCTTTTTAAGCAGTGGTAAGTCAACCAGTTCTCAGAAAGGACAGAAAATAAGAGAATTGGTCCCTCAAGTTAAAAAGTTGGAGTGCTGTAAATGCCAAGGTACTTTTGAATTATCTTTATAAATCTAGGCCAAGCACTTTTAAAGTTTGTTTTCTGAGAAAATGGCTCATACTGTAGTCCAGGCTGGCCTGGACTTCATGACAATCCTCCTGCCTCAGCCTCTCATGGCTGGGATTGCAGCGGTGGGCTACTCCAACTGGAATGGAAAAGCCAAGGGTGGGGAAACCTCCATAAATAAACTTAATGAAGTGAGTTCTCATTGATAGCTTTCAATGACTCTCATCCCCAAGCCTAGATAAAAAGTTCCAGATCGGTCCGTGTCAGGTGAATCTGGAAGTTGTGCTTGCGCACACCGCTCTCTTCCTGCGACAGCGCCCTCATCCCGGGTGTGTCTGAAGTAGACGTCCCGAGACCATCACTGAGGCACTGTTTCCACGATCAGGGTTCCTCAGGCTTGACATTCAAAAGTGGGTTGAGGGTGCGGAACCCGCGGCGCTCCGAGCGTGCTTTTAAGCGGCCGCCAGCCAGCGCCGCTGTGACCCCGCGCACCGGCTGCTGGCCGGTTCCCGAACTGCATCTGCGCCGACGCGACCGAGCCATCCCCGGGCCTCCCCGCTCCGGGAATCTCCCGCCATCCGCGTGGGTCCCCACGGCAAGGAGCACGTGGAGCGGCCGCGGAGCCTGAGCGACAGCTGCAGCCCGAGCGGCCCGCGGCGACATGGAAGGTGAGCTCCGCGCCGGGGCGCTGGGGTCTTTGAGCAGCCGGAGCGGTGCGCGCAGAGGCAGGGCTTCGTTCTGAATCTCGGTTTTGCTTCTATTTATTTCTTTTTGTTAATTTAAATGCGTGTCGGTTCTCAGACACCCCCCCCCAACTTGGGAAAGTGCTAAATTCTCTTCAGTTTTCTTTCTTAGGGGTTGTAAGACGATGGGTGTAAATGGGTCTCCTTAAATCTTCAAAGGAAGAGCGTTCTTGGAGCGTCTCTGAATTTGGCACCAAGCCCGAGATGTAATCATCTTTTCTTGAGTCCACGACTTCAGTGTCCATAGGACTTATGTTAATCTGAGTTACTTGTGGCTACTTTTCTATAATGTGATTTTTCTGTGAATTCTGCCTTAGGGGCAAAGCGCTCATTTTAAAGTGATTGATATTTGTAGTTAGTTAGCTTGGAACTCAGTCTTCACTATGAACTTTTTGAAAAGCCCCAAACAAAACTAAGACACATATTAAGGATTTCATGTGAGATCACTTCGGAAGTTATAGCTTTGTTTCTCGGAAGCTCCGCAGTATGAACTTCCTTAAGATAAGTGCAATTTCACATTTTCAGCAAGTGTTTCTAAAACCCTGAAGATGGAAGCTGTGGCTCAATTTTGGGGGTGGGGAGAGGTGGTGTTTAGAAAATCAGAAGTTGAACAGTACGTTCATTAAAAAAAATAGAGATGTTGACACTTATTAAAATGTTCATCTGATAAATATTATGAATATCAGATAGTTCCTTCATAATGGCTGAAGAAGTTTTAAAATAGGAGCCTCGATCTTTGGCATCTTCACTTAGTTCTAGGGTTTGTGAAGCTATGGAATTTGACAGAATGGTTTGGGACACAGTTACATACGGTAAAGCTTTTGTTTCACAATGTGATTGAGCGCAACACAGCCCTCAGTTCCCAGTTTGTGCATGGGTACCTGGCTATGCCTTCTCCTCTGCCTCCTCCTTCTACTACTCATGTAAGCATACTTCTCTCAATATAACGGCGAGTGGTAATTCAGTGAACAGAAACTGAAATGCCCACTGTTGGATGATGCTTCAAACCTTTTCTCTTCTTCAGAAATCTTTATGCTTCTAATGTTTTTAATTGTCAAGGTTTGAAAAATAACTTTAAAGTTTTTTGACATTTAAATAATGACCTATGAAGTTTAATTTTTACATGTAAAAGTTTCCTCATCCAAGAAGAGAGAAAAAGAAGTTGGTATTGTGTATACTATGGGGAATTTTATTTTTAAAGCAGACTCTTATGCCTAAGTTATTACAAATAATCTCTTTCCTGGAGTTGCTAGTCAGTTCTCCAACACCATTTTCCTGGTCCTAACTGTGTCGTTCATTAAGAATAACACAAACCCACAACTGTAGTGTTTCTGTGCAAATGTTATTTTCTCATTAATTATTCAAGGTGAGATACAGGCACTAAGCTAAAAAAAACGTATTTTAGAATATGGGTGTCCTACAGGCTTTGCAATAAGACCAGTGAAGACTTTCTGAAGGAGAAAGTAATGAAAACTTGTATAATTCAACATTTGTAGACGTGGGAAAAGAATGTATAGAATATAAGTTAGTGATCTAAAGAAGTTGTAAGTCTGGATGACTAGATTAAAATTAAAAAATACATTGAGATAGATGTCATATAGTATATTTAATACACAACTTAAGTATTTAAATAAAAATAAAATTAAAAGGTTAATAAGGGAAACTTGGCCATTTTAATGGTCGCTCCTTGAGGATATAATAGCTGATGTAGTCCACTAATTAGACTAATCTGGCAACTTTGCTTGCTTGTTGAGAGGTGCAGGGTCAGCCTTGCATTCACTAGCTCGTGGCAATCCTCCTGCTTTGCCTCCTGAGTGATGAGGCTGCGGGACGTGCAGCACCTCATTCGCTCATGGTTTTGGTATTTAACACTTTGTGCTATTTTGATATTTGGTGTTACAGAGATTTGACCCACATCACCCCCCCCCTCTTACTAGTGTAAGAAGTAAAAAGCCCCATGAAATACCTTTGTCTCTGCCTAATTTGGCGGTCAAAGTAACACGCTACAGTTATTGTGCAACACAAGGCTCCCCTGCCATTCCTCCAATAGATAAAGTCATGTTTTCATTCATTTATCTTTGCATTCACCAACGCACATTTTTGGGAAATTTTCTCTGTGTGAAGACCTCAGATGAAATAGGCCTTTGAAATAGAAACCTTGAACTATGACTATCTTTTCACAAAAAAAAGGAATCTGCCGTGTAATTATGAAGAGGCAGGCTAACAAATCAAAAGCTATAGCATTTATTTCCTCACGGTCAGTGACGGATACTTCCCACCCCAAGGCTGGTGTCACTAATGTTGCATGGCTATTAGTGACTAACGCTACAACAGCATCTTTTCGTCTGGCCTGGTTACGAGAATAGGTCATTCACGAGGGTGACTCTTAGACGGCATGATGGGTTTCTCACTTAATCTAAAGCCTTCACTTTAACCATATGGAAAGATCTTTTAAGCGTGTGTTTTTTTTAGATTTATTTATTCTATGTGTGTATATATGTTTTGTCTCCATGTATGTATGTGCACCACATGCATGCCTGGTCTTCATGTTCTCATGGAGGTCAGAAGAGGGTATTGGGTGCCCTGGAATTGGAGTTACAGGTGGTTGTGCACCAGCAAAGGGGTGCTTGGAACAGGACCAGGGTCCTCTGAGAGAGCAGCTTGTGCTCTTAGCTGCTGAGACACCTCTCCAGTCCCAAGTGTGTATGTTCTTTAGACAGCTTCCTGTTTTATAAACAAGATGCGCACAGAGAACTATCCCGGTGCCTCCGGCTTTCCATTGACTACCAGGCACTGGGTCTATATTTCGCTCTTCTGGGGGATTTTAAAATGCCTCTGCACTAGTCGTCCCTCATTATGCAATCTTCTTGCTGCTGGCTTCTGTTGCCTAGTTCAGTCCGTGGATTTTTGTGGGTAGCCATTCTTAGAGTCCCCTTCCATGTTTCGGATGGTGAGAGCTAACAGAGACTTAGCGTCTAGGTGGTGTTTCCTCGCTCTGTGTTAGGAGTGTACAGAGGTTAAAATAGCAAAGTTTTAAGCAACCACAGCCGTCGAAATGTCTTGGGCTTCTGGTAGAGCGTAATTTAAAACAATTCAGTTTGCACTTTCTATAATCTAATATTGCATCTCACACTTCCGCGTCTCTCCTAATGCCTCACCCTCCCCTCCCCAGGGGACTCAGGTCTAAGTACCACCACCATGAAAACTGCTGATAAGCCCTTCCGATGACTCCCTACCGCCATCTGGTTCTCACCCCTACCCATTACCTCACTTCCTTCCACTTGTGCCAAAGCCCTCTCCTTTCTGTAGATACTTCTGCTCCAGTGGATATCAATCATGGATTGCTTTATCCTTCCTGTGGGCTTTAAGGGTTTTGTTGTTGTTGTTGAAGGAGGATCTCACTGTGTAACATAAACTAGTCTCAAATACATGATCCTCCTGCTTCAGCCTCTTGAGTTCTGGGATTGCAGGTGGCTACCATACTTGTGAGAGACTATTTTTACTTATTTATTTTTGTGCACATGTGTCTGTTGTATGCATATGTGTGAATCTGCATGTATATGTATGTTGAGGACAGAGATTGGTGGCCAGTGTCTTCCTCTGTGACTTTCCACCTTTTTTGGCTTTTGTTTTTGTTTTGTCTTTAGAGACAGGATTTCTCTGTGAGGCTCTGGCTGTTTTGGAACTCACTCTGTAGACCAGGCTGGCCTTGAACTCATAGAGATCCACCTGCCTCTGCTTCCTGAGTGCTGGGAATAAAGGCGTGCACCACCACTGCCCAGATCTCCACCTTATTTTTGAAACAGGGTTTCTCACTGGACCTGAAGCTCACTAATTCAGCTCAAGTAGTTGGCTGGAAAGCCTTGGGAGTCGTCCTCTCTGCTTCCACCCTGCTGGGATTACTGGCATGCACTGCCCAACCTGGCTTTTTATGTGGGTGCTGGGGCTCCAAACTCGGGTCCTCTTGCCGTCTTCCCATCCTTTATGTTTTACTTTTGTATGCCCACAGCTTGGTTTGTAGAAGGCCACCAGAGTTTGTTGCATTCAGTGAAGAAAACAGTACTGAAAATAGTTTTTATGATGTCTATTTAAACTTGTATTATTTATTTGTGGGGGGCACATCCTTGCCCATCACACATGTGGAGGTCAGAGGACAGCTTGTGGGAGTTGGTGTTCTCCTTCCACCATGTGGTAGTGAGCTCTGTAGCAATTTCGGCTGTCTGATATTAAGCCCAAGGTCCCCAGAGCTACATAACTTCCTTTGTTACACACAACTTCCTAACTCCATCTTGGTACTGTGGGTGTTATGCTCTAGCAATCAGACTTTGAGCTGTGCATGGACCAATAGTTTGCAAGAAGCGTTTTGTCTAAACCAGTTATGTGCAGTAGAGTTAAGGGAGCCAGGAGGGAGAAACTGTTCATAGTCAGAGTAAAACGGCATTTCTCAAGCTCGCCTCACTCAAAACCCCCTTTCACCTGTGTGCATATATAATTCTATAAAATAAGTGTGCAAGACCAGACATGGTGGCATACGCCTTTAGTCCCAGTACTTGGAAGGCAGAGACAGGCAGATATCTGAGTTCGAGGCCAGCCTGGTCTACAGAGTGAGTTCCAGGACAACTAGAGCTACACAGGGAAACCCTGTCTCAAAAACAAAAAAACAAAACAAAAAAGTATACATATTGGACACAGGATAATCATAAACCAGAAATCAATTTATTTTGAAAGAATCGTTTAGTATTTGTATAATTTTATCATTTATGAAGACAATGTTAACATTTTCATATTAGTGAAATGGATATGATTGTTTTTTTAAAAGAATTAAATCTTAGTTGAGTATTAATTTAGCAAGACAATAACATTTTTCAGGCTTGATTGATATTTTTATTTTATAGCCATCAATACTGAGAACTCTACTTCATAAACACGTAGAACAAAATGGCCAATGTGTGTTCATGGCCATTTCAGAAATTAAAGTTTAATTACAAGTCAAAATTTACTTAATGGTTTAATTCTGCAACTCATACAGCAAATTTACAAATGACTTTTATTATGTGTGTGTGTGTGTGTGTGTGTGTGTGTGTCTATGTGTGTGCAGTATGTATGGTGGCCAGCAGAGGGCATGAAAGCCACTGAAGCTGGAGCTGCAAGAGTTTATAAATCCCCTGATGTGGTTCTGGCAATCAATGAACTGTGATCTTTGTGAGAACAGCAAGTGCTCTTAATTGCTGATCCATCTAACCCTCAAATAGCAATTAAAGAAACGTAATTCTAATCCAGTCCAATCCAAAGACATACTAACTTATCTTACATGCTGAGGGATGATGGTAGGCACATATCAAAAGTTTTTATTTTCCATGATTAAACCATTATATCCCTATAAAAGGAGAAAATTGTCTATAGTTAAAAAAAAAAAAGTCAGGTGTTGTTGGCATACACCCTTAATCCCAGCACTCCAGAAGGCAGGTAGATCTCTGTGAGTTCAAGGACATCCTGGTCTACAGAGCTAGTTCCAGAACAGCCAGACCTATATAAAGAAACCCCATCTCAAAAAACCCAACTGACTTAGTTTGTGGTTATTACACATTTAAAGCTGTTTTGCTGTTGCCAAGGTTTTAGGAACACCCATACTGAGTTATGTGACCCACAGTTTAAAAGGCCATGGTGTGGCGTGGCTCTTGCTTTGTGAATCTTAGCATCAGGACAGAGGTGTTTAGGACTGTCCTAACAAACAAACATCTGCATGCTACCATTTGTTTTATGTGTATGGATGTTTTGCCTGCATGTATGTCTGCACCACATGTGTGAAGAGGCCAGAAGAGAGCATTGGATACCCTGGAACTGAAGTTATAGGTGGGTGTGACCCACCATGTTGGTGATAGGTATTGAACCCAGGGGCTCTGGAAGAACAACTGAAGCTCTTGACCTCTTAGTCATCTCTCCAGCCCTTTTCTTTCTTTCTTTCTTTCTTTCTTTCTTTCTTTCTTTCTTTCTTTCTTTCTTTCTTTCTTTCTTTCTTTCTTTCCTTCCTTCCTTCCTTCCTTCCTTCCTTCCTTCCTTCCTTCCTTCCTTCCTTCCTTCCTTCGAGATAAGGTCTCACATATACTACACTGACCTTGAACTGTCTGTGCATCTAAAGATGGTCTTGAACATCTGATCCTACTACCTCTACCTCCCCAGGATTACAAGTCTGCATTTCCATGCCAGGTTTTTTGGGTTCTGGGATGGAATCCAGGGCTTCCTGTATACCAGGCAAGCAATCTGCCAATTAGCTCCATCTTCAGGCTGTTTGCTATCATTAAAATGAAATTTCTCGGAATAACCGAGAATGTATCTGTGAGTAGATGAGAGGATTAGGATAACATTTTAGCATTTTCATAATTCTGGAAATGAAGTTAGGAAACTGAGAAGCGAGAATGAAATACAAAGATCAACCCTTGATGCTGGAGAGGCGGCTCCCTGGTTAAGAATGCTTTTTGCTTTTGAGGCAACTGGAGTCAGATTCCCAGGACCCGTGTTGGGTGACTCACAACCACCTGTAGCTCCAGGGGATCCCACATCCACTTTGGCCTCCACTGGCACCTCAAGTGCATTTACACAGAGAAATAAAAAGAAATCTTTCTTTAAAAAAAAATCAACCCTTGTATTTTAAAATGTAACCAGTTGCTTTGACTCTGTAAATTATAATGCATATAAAACATAAAAGACATGATAATTTGCAAGTGTTATGATTTATAGATGTAAAGATTTAAGTGGGATAAATCTTACTTCTCAAATTTGAATTAGTAGGGCGAGGAGACCAGAATATACAATGAAGTACACAGCTTCTGATCATGCCAAGCCAACAGTACGGCATGCACAGCTCATTGAGAGGAATTTGTATTTCTCAAAGGACTTTATACATAGCTGTTACAACACCAGTGACCTAGTATGGTCCTGGCTGCTGCAAAATTAAACAGCTAGAAATTTAACATGGGGTGGGCATGTAAGGACTATTACAGGACAAACAATAGCTGATATCAAGTGATAGAAAGAATTCCTATGGGTGTCTCTCTCTCTCTCTCTCTCTGTGTGTGTGTGTGTGTGTGTGTGTGTGTAGTTCTGCTTTGAGACAAGGTCTCAGAACATCCAGGCTGGCTTCAAACTTGCTATGTGGCTAGCTGGCCTTAAACCCCTGATCCTCTGCTTCTGCCCCCAAACCTTTGGGATTACAGGGTGTGCTGCCATACCTGGCCTTCGATTTTATTTTTACTTCTTAGACTTCTTTTTATTATTTTACATTGTGTGTGTGAGTATGTTTGTGTGTGTGCTCGTGCATGTGTGTGTGCGTGATAATGTGAGTGCAGGTGCCCTCAGAGGCCAGACGCCTCAGATCCCCTGAATTTGGAGTTATAGATGTGGGTGCTGGGAACCAAAGTCAGGACCCCTGGAAGAGCAGCTAATGCTCTTAACTGCAAGCCATCTCTCCAGCCTGTAGGTTTCATTTTTTGACAAGGGTCTCATTGTGTAGTCCAGGCTGGCTTGAACTTGGTCCTTCTGCCCCGGCTCCCAAGTGCTGGGATTGCAGGCATATGCTTGAGGACCTATGGATTGTGTACCGCTTTTCTAGCCCCTCTCAGTGCCACAGTGCAACAGGAATTATCATTAGATGCAAAAATGAGACATAACTTGTATTTAGCAATGGAACGAAATTTTGTTTGTTTGTTTGGTTTGGTTTTTCGAGACGGGGTTTTCTCTGTGTCTCTGTGACTCTCCTGGAACTCACTCTGTAGACCAGGCTGGCCTCGAACTCACAGAGATCCACCTGCCTCTGCCTCCGGAGTGCTGGGATTAAAGGCGCGTGCCACCACCGCCTGATACTGAAACACTTTTTAGTACAGAAGCCGATGAGGCCCAAATATGAGTGTGTGTTCCAGACAAGAGGGAAGAAGCAGGAGAGCACTGTTAGGCCTACTTTCTCTCTAGCAACGGTCAATGCCCTGGGTGGTCCCTCCATTTTGAAAAGAAGTCATTCAGAATGTCACACCCTCCCCATCCCTACCTTGTATCTAGATTTCCATTGTTAGTCTATTTGAGGATTGCCGCCACATGATCTACCCACCACAATAGAAGGCTATTCTCCTACGCAGAACACTTCCCAGTGTAGCTTCAGTGTGTTTCCCCAGCGATGTTTTCTGTCTTCTAATATTGCCATTCTAGACCGCCAGTGTTCCCAGAACACACATTTTCTTCCCCAACTGCCTATTTTTCTAATGCATTTCTTCCACTCAGCAAGTTCAAAATTGAAGTCATCCCCCGACTCTCTCCCCCACACCAGCTTTCCCTGGCTTTCCAACACTGGTAACAGCACCCCAGTCATGCCAGTGGGGCTTCTTGTCCATCCATTCCGGTTCCTCCTGGATGCTCTCTGTGAAGAAGCTGCTGTTCATTCCAGGATTCTCTTCCTTAGTTCCAAGTCTAATTGCTTGTAGATGCTCACTCCTCCTTATGTTTAAATGTAAAGTGTTTCTGCACAGTGGGAGTCCACTCTGGTTTGTCCAGGATTGTAACCACCATGCTCATTGGGAGAGGATGCTTTATTTATTCAGCTCACCCCAAATCCTTTTATCGCTGCCAGTGCAGCGGCATCCTTTTGGACGCAAGTGCCCCCTTTCCACAGCAACCCTACAGACACATCGGCTGCCTCATCACGCTGGTTTCTAGAATCAATGCTGGGGCCTTTACATTTTGAAATACAGATTATGTATTTTGCTATTGATTTATTTTACATTATAGTTGGGACTTATTTTTAAAAGAAAACTATCAGTCAGAAGGCAATATTTAACCACAACAATAAAAAAGAAATTTCTTCTGAAGGAGGACACTAGATCTTGGTAGGAATGATTGATCCAAAAAAAAATCTTTCAGATGAATAGAAGTTTATTACATCATGAGAGACCATCCAGCCACAGTGTAAATAAGATAATGTGTATGAAATTAACTTACTTAATAATAGACACAGAAGCCGAGCTGTGGTCACACATGCCTTCAATCTCAGCATGCGGGAGGCAGAAGTAGGCAGATCTCTGAGTTTGAGACCAGTTTGGCCTACAGAATGAGTTCCAGGATAGCCAGGGCTATACAGAGAAAGCCTGTCTCAAAAAAACAAACAAAAATCTCCAAAAGACACAGACTCAGAGTCAAGCTAAGCAGTTTGTGTTAGTTCACACATCCCTTACAAGGATTTCAGGATCTTTTCTGATAATCTTGGTTGTAGGCTGCCTTTAGTTACCATTCTGTTCTGACCAAGGCAGCTTATAAAATAAAACATTTTATAGTTTTAGAGGGTTAGAGTCCACGATGGCTGAGCAAAGGGACAGCTGTGACATCTTGGTCCACAACCACAAGGCAAAAAGAAAAGGTGCTGACAATGATGGGAGTCTTCTGAAATCTCCAAACCCACCTCAGTGATGTGCCTTTTCAACAAGGCCACACCCCCTCATCCTTCCTAAACAGTTCTACCAACTGATGCCAAATATTCAAGCGTATGAACCTATAGAGGCCTTTCTCATTCAAACCACCACATAGACCAAGAACATCCTCATCAATTGTATCATTGGCAATTGTTGCAAGTGCAGAAACACAGGCTAAATACTGAATTGGTACCTTCACCCAGATCCCTGGGAAATCCCTGTGTACTAAAGCGCGACAGCATTGCTCTAGGCTGGGCTGGTATCAGCCAAACCTATGACTGCTTCCCTAGTGCCTGTGGCAGCAGTGGGTTTGGCACATACATAGACTTAGGATATCATTTGCTTAAATGCCGATTTTATCTTATTTTTGTTTTTTGAGACAGGATTTCTCTGTGTTGACCTGGCTGTCCTGGAACTCACTGTAGACCAGGGACCTGCCTGTATTTGCCTCCCAAGTGCAGGGATTAAAGATGTAAGCCACCACTGCTAGCTATTCGGCTAGATTTTAAAAACTTCTGTATTGAATGCCTCTTACGGGTCATATATGCTGAGGACTGGCTATACAGTGAAAAATTTTAAGAAGAGGGACTAACAGCTGCACAGTGGTGGTACACATCTTTAACCTAGGCACTCAAGAGGCAGAGGCAGGAGGATCTCTGTGAGTTTGAGGCTAGCTTAGTCTACAGAGCAAGTTCTAGGACAGCCAGTGCTACGCAGTGAAATCTGTCTCGAAAATTAAATAGAAAAGAAGAGGTAGTACCAATGGAATAAATTAGAGTTATGCTAAGTACTATGTAAAAAATAAAATGAATGAACCATATGGAAAACAATGGCAGAGGGCAGGGCAAGTGAGGAAGAAGCCTGGCTGAGCCAGGAGTTTGGCCATCTTCAGCACATCAATAGCATTTGAAGCCAGGAGAATGAACAGAATCGCCTGAGGTCTGAGAGAGTGGGGCTCAAGATGAAGCTCCAAGAAAGCTCATGTGTTCAGCCGTGGATGTGAGATAGCGCACTGAAGAAAGGAAACAAGCGGGGCTTTGCTGATGGAACCGTGGGAAATGTGGCTGTCGGTTATAATGGATATGTGAGGCCGGGAGCGTATGTAAGGGGAGCCTTATTCAATTCATAGTTTTGTCTGTTTGGCGTCCAAGATCAGGCAATACCATTGACTTAGCCATGCTGAAGAAGGTGGGTGGGTTACATCGTGGTGGGCTGTGTGGAGGAACAAGAGGGCATTTCTCAAATCAGGAAGCAGAGATGGAAGAAGGTAAGTCTTGCTTCTCTTATAACCCTCTCTTAATTCGTTGTAGACAAGGTTGTGAGGGAAAACCAAGCTCACTTAAGAACTGCCAAGGGAACTGGGTGGTGGCGGCAGCACTCGGGAGGCAAAGATAGACGGATCTGTGTGAGTTCAAGGCCAACTTGGTCAACAGAGTGTGTTCCAGACATCCAGGGTTGTTACACAGAGAAATTCTGTCCCAAAAAACCAACCAAACACACACACACACACACACACACACACACACACACACACACACACACACACACACACACACACACCAAACAAATAAAAGACTGCCAAGGGGCGTGGCTTTAGAGCACTTGCTGCTCTTGTAGAAGACCCAGGTTCAGTTGTTAGCATGACAGCTAACAACCATCCTTAAACTCCAGTTCCAGGGGCTCCAACACCCTCTTCTGGTCGGTGATGGCACTGCACACGCAAACATACAAGCAGGCATGCAGGCAAAACACCCATACACCTTAAAAAAAGAAAAGAAAAGAGCTACATGAGACCTCCCTTCGTTCCTTTTCGGGGCACAGTGCTCTCAGTGACTCAAGGACCTTCCACCAAACTGCAGCTTTAAATACCAGTGCCACCACCCTGGGGACCAGCCTTTTACACACAGACCCTGGAGAGGCTCTCAGGCTCTATCCAGACCATTACAATAGGTGAATTACAATAGGTGAACCAATTTCTCATTATGAGAAATTTAAAGCTATTTAGGGCATTTGGTAAATGCTTGGCATGTATATTATAAAGATTCTATACTAAAACCCTAAGAAACCTTTGAATTTGGGTGGTTTTTGTTGCTGTTTTGGTTTGGTTTGGTTAGCCCTGACTGTCCTAGAACTTCTGTATTTTTTTAATATTTGTTTTTATTTTATGTATGTAAGTATTTTGCCCACATCTGGAAGTGCACTGCGTTAGATTTCAGAGCCTGGAGTAAGAGAGAAAAGGCAGGAAAGAGGCCAGAGTCTCTACAGATGAGACTGTTCCTTAGCACAGAGCAAGGGGCAGCCGCTCTCCCACAGGAACGGAAAGGTCTGTTAAGGGAGAAAGCTGCTTGGGACCTTTCATAGAGGGAGCAGAGGGTGTGGGAGTGAGGAAGTTGATGCCGTTGTAGGGGCTACCTGTGGATCTGTAATCCCTTCTTTCTGGAACTATTTGTTCAAGCAACACAGACCGTCTCAGAAGACAGGTTGTCTCAGCAAATATTTCTCTTTGTGACCGACAGATGACGGTTGCGCAAGGCTGGCTGCAACCGCATAGGAATTTTACAGCTGGATCACTCTATCTCCTGCATGTGTGCCTGGTGCCTGCAGAAGCCAGAAGAGGGTGCTGAATCCACCTGCACTAGAGTTGTGGATGGTTATAAGCAGCCACCTGGGTGCTGGGAACAGAATCTGGGTCCTCTGCAAGAGCAAGGAACAGTTTAATATCTGAGCCATCTCTCCAGCCCTGAAATTCTACATTCTCTTCAAAGTGGGAAGTTTCTCCTACACTTGCACTCCTGGGGTTCAAGATTTTAGAGAGTTAGGCCTGTTTTGTTTCAATAGATTTAACATTTAAAAAATTCCATCTTATTTTATGTGTGCGCGCACAAGTGTGGAGGTTTGAGGACAACTCGTGGGAGTTGGTTCTTTCCTTCCACCAAAGGAGTCCGTCTTAGTTAGGGCTTCATTGCTGTGGAGATACACTATCATCACAGACAGCATAGAAAAGAAAGAGAACATTTAACTGGGGTGACTCGCCTACAGTTCCAGAGGTTCAGTCCATTATCATCATGGCAGAGACCCTGATGGCATGCAGGCAGAAGTGGTGCTGGAGCAGACGGTCCTTACATCTTGATCCAGAGGCAACAGGAAGTCGGCTGACTGTCACACTGAGGGAAGTTTGAACAAAAGAGACCTCAAAGCCCACCCCCAGATTGACATACTTCCTCTAACAAGACCACACCTTATAATAGTGCCACTCCCTTTGGGGGCCACTTTCTTTCAAACCACCGCAGGGTCCCAGGGATCAAACTCAGGGCATCAGGCTTGGCAGGAAGACACCTTTAGTCATCTTGCTGGCCCCTCAGTGTTTTTTTTTTTAAATGAACACACAGTAAAGTACACACACACAACCTTCTACGTCAAAGTAAGGGCTTTGTCTCACCAAAAACTGTTTCCTTGTGCCCATCGATAGTTAATCTCTCCCTCTGTGCTCAGTTAGACATTATTCAGGTCTCTGCCATATAGACCATGGTTGATTACTTTTGAATCTCATTTGAATAGACTCATGCAGGACAAGGTAACTTTGTTCCTCTCCTTTTTCTCGATACATTTGAGATCCATATGTGTTATATTTACAGTACTTCAACATCTTTTATTTTTGAATAATATATAAACATACAATGTTTTAGTTAGGGTTTTACATATTTCCTTGAAGAGACACCATGACCAAGGAATTTTTGTTCTTGTTTTTGAGAAAGGGTTTCTCTGTGTAACAGCCCTAGCTGTCCTGGAAGTAGCTCTTGTAGACCAGACTGGTCTCAGACTCACAGAAATCTGCCTGTCTCTGCCTGCCAAGTGCTGAGATTAAAGGTGTGCACCACCACCGCCCGGTTTTAGGGCAACTCTTATAAAGGAAAGCATTTACTTGGGGCTAGCTTACAGTTCAGAGGTTTATCCGTTATCAGCGTGGTGGAAAGCTTGGCCACAGACAGGCAAACAAGGTGCTGGAGAGAAGTTGAGAGCTCTCCATCTTGATCCACAGGCGACAGGAAGAAACTGTGACACTGGGCCTGGCTTGAGCATCTTGAAACCCTCCTCCTTCCCCCCATGACACACTTCCTCCATCAAGGCCATAACTGACTCCAGAAGGGCCACACTCACTCCATGATCACATCTCCAATAATTCTACACCCTGTGAGCCTAGGTGGGCTGTCCCATTCAAACCACCACAGACAACAATGTATTAATTCATCTTCTGTTGATAGATATTTGATTGTTTCTAGTGTTTGATAGTGGACATTCCTTTATTCATTCATCTGTGTCTATGTATACATGTATCTTCTTTTAGATATATAAACTCGTGCCTCTTAAATATATACCTAGACCTCGTGTTTCTGGGTAATAAGGAGGTGTTTCGCTTTGGCATGCACCTCTAAATGTTTCCAAAGATGCTGGAGCACGTCACCCTCACACTATCAGTACCTCAGAGTGCCACTCGTCCCACATCTCGCTGACACTTGGTATAGTTAGTCAGCCTTTTAAATTTTAGACTTTCTGGCGTGTGCGTTAGTAGCTCCTTGTGGTTTTCATTTGCATTTGCCTTATGAGTAAGGGTTTGGGGTATTTTTTCTTGTATTATTTATTGATCACTTAGATGTCATCTTTCACAAAATGGATTGGTTTCTGGGTTTTAATCTATTTTAAATTACATTTATTTGTTTATTCATGTATTTATTACGTATGGGGAGAGGGAATGCACGCCACAGCATTTGTGTGGAGGTCAGAGGGTCACGTTCAGGAGTCGGTTCTTTCCTTCCACAGTGTGTGTTCCTAGGATCCAACTCTGGTCCTTAGACTTGGTGGCGAGTGCCTTTACCCTCTGGGTTTGTAATTCAACAAGATTGTGAGGGTTTTTTTTTTTTTATAAGGTCTTACATATCTTAGGCTGACTTCAAATTGCTTATGTAGCTGAGGACAACCATGAATTTTGATCCTTCTTCCTCCACCTCCAAATGCTTGGATTACAGCCTGTGCCACTACACCCAATGCTGGAGATTGAGCCCATGGCTTTGTGAAGGACTGGCAAGCTCTCCACCATCAGAGCTATATCTCTAGCCCTAGTCTGTAAGCCTTTTTTAATATTTGGAAATGTGTAACTTCTTAGAGGTAGACAGCAAATGCTTTCTTCTCTTCTGGAACTAACTTAGCCACTTGTCTGCTAAGCAGAATTCCTATTTCATTTAGTTTTTAGATTTATATGTTTAATGGTAGTATATAACAAAATTAAGTTGTTTTAAAAGCCATAATGTTTTTATCATAATTTATAACATAATTCATATCTCAGACTTTTTTATTAATCTTACTATATAGCCCTAGATGGCCTGGAGCTCTCTATGTAGGTTAGGCTGTTCTCAGACTTAGAGAGACCTGCCAGTCTTTGCCTCCCGAGTGCTGGGATTACATCCACCACATCCAGCCTACATTTCATGTGTTTGTACAGGAAGAGTCTGAGCATGCAAGAACCTTGGAAAGAATTCTGGTGAAGTCCAATAGCATAAGCTATGCCCATTATTTCCTGTACAAATATTCAGTGTAAAGTAGTAGTGTTAAAAGGAGTTTTGTTTCAATGTAGCTTTTTGTTTAGTTTTTTTTTTTTTGAGGCTAGATCTTACTATATCTCCCAGACTGATCTTGAACTGGCAATGTAGCTCTTCTGACTCTGCCTCCCAAATGCTTGGATTACAGGCACGTGCCACTGTGCCCGCCTACTACACATATTACACATTAAATTATGCTGTTACAATGAAACCAGGCGTTTTATAGTTATAAAACAAAAGTCTCAGTTTGAATACAATGGGCTCAGTCATTTAAGCGTGAACATTTTCCTTTAAGAAGCATTGGCGTGAAGCGCCAGTTCTTCCATTTTTTCATAGACACTCCTTGGTGTCATGTGACACCTAAGAAAATTAGTAATAGAGATAGTAAAATAGAGATATGTACATGCATACATATATATTACAACTTTAGGGTAACTAACTTCACGAAGAAAGCTAGACTAGACGTTAGGTTTGTAGTTTTGGTGGTAATTGTCAGCACTTCTTCTGTGGTCCATAGTGTATAGCTCTCATTAGACACTTAATCTAGGGGAAAATGGAATACTTTATGTAAAAGGGCAGGGCAGGCAGAACAGCTACAGTGGCTGTCTTTGATCTGTTTTTCTTAAACAAGAAGACTTGATATTTCTTATCCTTTTACCGTAGTCCTGGGACTCAGGAAAGAAGAATTTCATGGTCAGGATTGCTCTAGCTTTAAGGCATTCCTTTTTCCCTCTGTCTCGGTCTGCAGGTATCCACAATTAGATTAGTCAACCGAGGTATTTGAAATTAACAGGACATGAAAATCTCTGCTTACTGTGGCCTTCGATGGTTGTAATCCACAGAGGGAACATTTAAAAGCATGAATTTAGGTCCCCAAAACAACAGCAGAGTTCACCTTATAGACTAGGCGGCCTCACACACAGAGATGCACCTGCCGTTGGGATGCAGGGGTTGGAGGAGGGCACCACCATGCCTGGTTACTGTGTCTGATCTTGTCTGTAAAATGGGACCAGTTATAAATACCATTGCACCCACGCCTCAGCGATGCTATACAATAAAAGAAACCTCACTGCCCGACTGGGCTCAATATTGATGCCACTTTTTTTTGTAGAACCAGGTGCCAACAAAAAATGGTTTCATATTGCCAGGTGGTGGTGGTGCACACCTTTAATCCCAGCACTTGGGAGGCAGAGGCAGGCAAATTTCTGAGCTTGAGGCCAGCCTGAACTATGTAATGAGTTCCAGGACAGACAGAGTTTCACAGGGAAACCCTGCCTTGAAAAACCGAAAAAAAAAAAAAGTTTTCATAAGAAAACACTCACTGTGGCCAGGGAAGTGAGGGGTCAGGGAACCGAGGGGTGCCATCTGAGTAACGACTTACCCTGCATATCCCCCTAAACTGAATCAGGACCTTAAGTAGGCATTTCAGGAAATCTGTTTAGATGTGCTTAAAGAAGAACAGTAGAAACAAACACTATGGAAGCCTCAGTGTTATCGGAAAGGTCTCAGCAGAGACTGGACCAGGAGAGAATGTTCAGGGGCGGGCAAGCATCAGGTGATGGGGGGGCAATGGAGACAGACTCTGGTTCTGACCTCACTTTTCATCTTACGGTGACATTTCAGGAATGCCGGCGGCGATAAGGAGAGCTGACAGAGGGCTTCACAGAAATGGTAGCTGCCACTACTCTGCCACAATTACGGTCCTGAATATTAATTTAATCGCCAAGGATTTATCTTTAAAAAGTGGGCATTTTAGATGAGAGAAAATAGTATTTTGAAAAGAGGCTTTGGCCATCAAGGGTGTCAGTCTGTGGTTGCAAGAATAAAAGAAACCTGGCATTGAGTTGATCTTCGGGCACCTTTGGGGCTGAGTGCAGCTAGCGGCTGCTCCGGTGTTTCACCTGCATGTATGTCTGTGTGAGGATGCTGGATCCTTTGGAGCTGGAGTTACAGACAGATGTGAGCTGCCATTGTGGGTGCTGAGAATTGAACTCAAGTCCTCTGGAAGAGCAGTCAGTGCTCCTAACCACTGAGCCACCTCTCCAGCCCCCACCAAGTGTCCTTAATCGAGTGATAATTATTTAATACTATCAGACATAAAGATGAGTTTATAACCATCTGGGTTAACTATGCTCACAAATTTTGTTGTAAATGTGGGCTTTTGGTTTTGGTTGTTAGTAACTTAGGGTAAAGCGTTGACTGCTCAGATATAAGTTTGATATCTCAGCCATGACTCCTGTCATGTCTAGGTTTAAACTTTATTTGTAATCTGTCACCTTCATTTTGTAGCATATATAATACAGAAAACGTAAATTCTTCAAACATGGAAAATTTTGTGTTGTTTTCTTTGGCAGTGAAAAGGTGATCAAAAAGGATGGAAAAATCGAAAGCGTCCTCTTTTGGACTGGGGATACAGCTCGGCGGTGGGGTGCCGGCCAGCATGTGTGAGACATTAGGTTCAATCCCCAGTATTGCAAAAATGAGAAAAATAATATGAAATTACCGCCTTCCGGAATGCAACGATGGGCTGCCTTCAGTACTCGTAGAAGAACACCTTGCATTGCTCAGGTAGCCGTGAGTCACGGGCAAGAGTTAGCCGCTGTGAAGAGCAGCACAGGAAATGTCCTTTGAGGCTGCTCCCTGGTGTATTTGTCAACTGCCTCAGGAACGGGCCAGTACGGACCCTCGCAAGATTTGCTATTTAAGGGGCAAAATGTTAAGAGAAAATAACAGTCAGGACTGGAGAGATGGCTCAGTGACTAAGAGCTCTGCCAGAGGACCAGAGTTTGGTTCCCAGCACCCACGTAGACTGGTTCAGGCCTCCTATAGCCCAACTCCAGGGGATCTGACGCCTTGTTCTGGACGCTTTGGGCCCTATGCTTGCTTACACCTGCGCTGGTGTTTGCGTGCTTGCACGCACACACACACACACACACATGCATACAAACACACATGCATACACACACACATGCACACACACACACATGCACACACACACACACATCACCCCTACTTTTCTGAATATAGAGACCCTTTGTGGTTAGGTTTCCAGAACATTCTGTCCAAACATATTTTACAGCAGTATTGACTACCTGCACATTTAAGACACTACAGTAGATGCCATCCAATGGACACTTTCATGGGGCTTCATTTTCACTAAAATGTTAGAGAAATTACAAAATGATTAGTTAAAAAAAAACTATAAAGCTTTTGCCGTATTTACAAAGACCTAAAAGGTTTCTGACCTTCAGCTGGAAATTCCTTTGTCACGTACTCTATTTTAAGGTACTGTGTGGTCCTTTTGAAACCTTTACACGTATGGAGGGGATGTACTTCACTGTATTGTGTCTTTATGTTTCAAGCACTGTTTCTGTATTTATTTATTTATTTATTTATTCACTTTGTGTGCATGTGTGCACCTAAGTCAGAAGAGAACTTGCGGGGGTTAATGTGCTCCCCTACTCTATAGCTCCAGGGATCGAACTTTAGGCATCAGCCTTGGTAGCAAGTAACTTTACCTTCTGAGCCATCTTAATACGTGGGAAAGACATCTGTGTGGCCTGGTTTAGGCTTTTTAAATGTCTCTTTGAAGTTCCTAAGGCTAAGGTAGTTGAAAATCTCGCTTTTTTTCTTGTGCGCTGTGCTCAGTTACCCGGGGTGCTGTTTACAGTGCACATAGGGCATCCGAAAAAGCGTTGAAACCAATTTAAATGTCATTGTCAGGGAGTTTAAAAGGCCCTGGAGCCAGGACTCTCTGCCTTTAGACCACCAAACCCAAAAACGACTTTGTTGTATGTAACTAAAAGATGTTGCCACAAAACGGTTGCTCGCTGAGCCTTTGAACTGGTTTTTCCTTCTTTGTTCCCTTTAAGAGTCCTCCCAGAGTGCAGTTGAAAGTTTCACAGCTAGCTTTTTTTTTTTTAACAATTAAAGAAAAAACACCATCGAACTCACAGAAAAGTTGCAGTATAGTGCAAAAAAGACTTTTTTTTTTCCGGAAAATTTGAGCATAAGTTGCTGACTTGATCCCTATCACTCTGAAGACTTTAAAGTTTATGCCCTATCTCCGGCATAACCACAATACAGCCATCGAAACCAGGAAATGTGAACATTGACAAATTACTACCAATTTATCCTGTGCCCCATCAGTGTTCTGATTGTGTCTGTAACACTCTTTCCCACAAGGCCATTTACTCCAGAGCACACGGTGTTCCTTGTCACGTCTCTTCGCTCCAGAAGAGTTCCTTGGGATTTGGTCACAAGCCAGTTATTGTAAATTCTCCCTAGAGTTAGGCTGATCTCTTATGGCACCAACCCTGTTTTGGAATTTGACAGAGGTATCGAGAAGGTCCGGCTGTGTTCCGTTCATCACTAGGGTGCACGCACAGATGGTGATCACGCATGACTGCAGCTACGCTCCAGTTAACAGGGCGTTGCCACTGTGTTTCCAGCCTCTCACCCTTATCATGCCTAAGTATGGAAAAGAAGGACGTAGGGGGCTTGGAGAGATGGCTCCGCTGTTAGGAGCACCTGCTGCTCCTCCAGAGGTCCTGAACTCAGTTTCCAGAACATGTCAGATGGCTTCTAGCCACCGGTCACTCCAGCTCTGAGGGATCCGACACCCTCTTCTGCCCCCTCTGGCACCCCCACATGCAGGGAGCCCAGGAACACAGACACACACGCACTAATAAAACTAAATCATAAGTACTTTGAAACTATTTGAGAAGCCCATTTCTCATCAGGTTTGCTTTTTTAACTTTTTAAAAGATGTGCTTATGTTATTTTAGGTGTGTGTGTGTGTGTGTGTGTGTGTGTGTTGCCCACGTGTATAGATGTGCACAGCATGCGTGCCTGGTCCTCAAGGAGGTCAGAAGGCACTGGCCTTAACTGAACTGGAGTTACAGATGGGTTGTGAGTCACCATGAGGGTGCTTGGGACTGAAACCCGGTTGTCTGCAAGAGCAAAGAGTGCTCTCAGCCACGGAACCATCTCTCCAACCCCCTTGTCAGACTGCCAACAGGTTATGATCCAATCCCATTTATTTCGATGCTTACTATCTAGATTACACTAGCGGATACTCTTTAATGACGACTTCTGTGTCTGAAAAATATTCTCTTCATTGCCTTCTGGCACTGAAAAGCATTCCTGACTCACCCCGTTCTTTCTATGGTAGCAACCATTTCTCCGACGAGCCCGGTTCCTTTAAGAGGGAGAATATTTAGAAGTTTCTGTCTGGATGCTGGGAACTGTTTGTTCTTGTGTTGCTAGACGATGTTGGTCAAGAGGGCTCTACTTTTGATGGTTACTCATGTACACACAGTCATATGTGTGTTTTGTATCTCTCTGGATACAGTAGGAGCCAAGGGTTCATGCCTATGCCTTCAGTTCCAACATAACTAGTTTACGTATTCAGCATTAATGCGTTCTTTTTGAGGATAAACCCTAGGTTCTAGTATAGGTGAGGCAAGCAGTCTACCACTGAATTGATCCCAGTCATGATTTCTGTTAAATAATATTGAGACCCATTTAATGGTTTTAAAGGTACAAGGGAAAAAGTTTGTTTTGTTTTAGCCTTTTGGTCACCAAATCAAAGGCTATCTTGCTGTATTTAACTAAAAGATGTTCATTCTATATGACGGTTGCTCACGAAACCTTTGAACTAGCTCTGTGTGTTTTCTTCCTGCTGAGAATCTTCAATATGCAGGTGAAAGTTTCACAGCTGTATGAGAATGACCTTGAACTCTTGATCCCCCCCCCACTTCCCAAGTGCTTGGATTTTGATACTTCATGCCAAATTGCCATTTTTTTTAAATCTTTCAAATTCACGTGTTTCTTTTTTTTATAATTTATTTATTTTAGGTGTTTTGCCTGCGTGTATATCTGTGAGGGTGTCAGGGCCCCTGGAACTGGAGTTACAGACAGTTGTGAGTTGCCATGTGGTTGCTGGGAATTGAACCCCGATTCCTCTGGAAGAGCAGTCAGTGCTCTTAACCACTGAGCCATCTCTCCAGTCCCTCATGTGTTTCTTATGCCTTAAATTTTGTTGCTAGCATCTAATGGCTGATATATTAAATTTTCTCAATTAGGATAGGAGGTAAACAGAGTGATTGTATTTTACAAACCAAAAACTGGAACATAGCCTGATTACTGTCTATATTATGAAATATGAAATCAGTATTGCCCTGAATAGTTTTGTATAAATTATTACCATGAAGGTAAAATCAAATTTCAAATTTCCCAGCTATAGAGAAGTTACCAAGCCATTATACCCAGAGAAAACAAATTACAGATCCCAGACAAAATACAATTTTAAAAAGCTACCACCTCTCCAGGCGGTGGTGGTGCACAACTTTAATCCTAGCACTCGGGAGGCAGAGGTAGGTGAATCTTGGTGAGTTTGAAGCCAGCCTGGTCTACAGAGTGAGTTTCAGGACAGCCAGGGCTACACAGAGAAACCCTATCTCAAAAAACCAAAACCAAAACAAAACAAAGCCAAACCTCCCTCCTGAAATGTATTAGGAATGACCTGTTTTATGGTTTGTTTGGGTTTTTTTAACCTTAAAAGCAGACTCGATTTTAAATCTCAGAATTACTAAAGTTTGAATACAAAATCTAAACTTACTTAGTTAAAACAACAACAGCCCAACAGCAAAACAAAAACACAAGCAGCCAGAAATAATGGCGGGACTCCTGGGGTGGAAAAAGCGGGAGGGGAAGCATGAATTCTCTGGTTGGTTCTTGAAGTAAATGTGTGTGTGTGTATGTTTGTGCACGCGCATGTGTATTTACATTCTACCTGTTCTAAAATTTAAAGAGAAAATTTATGTTTCTTTAGGGTGACCAACTCACTCAGGTATCCTTGGAATTACAAAATGTTTATGGCACCTTTGGTCACTCTGATTGCTGCTCATCACAAGCCAAGCAGAATATGAACTTTAACCCAAATAAGTTAACTACGTGTTGTCTGTCGGGTTTTTTTTTTTCCCTTTTTTTTTTTTTGGTTTTTCGAGACAGGGTTTCTCTGTGGCTTTGGAGCCTGTCCTGGAACTAGCTCTGTAGACCAGGCTGGTCTCGAACTCGCAGAGATCCGCCTGCCTCTGCCTCCCGAGTGCTGAGATTAAAGGCGTGTGCCACCATCGCCCAGCGGGTTTTTTGTTTTTTGAGACAGGGTTTCTTTGTAGTTTTGGAGCCTGTTCCAGAACTAGCTCTGTAGACCAGACTGACCTTGAACTCACAGAGATCCGAGCCACTGCCTCCCGAGTGCTGGGATTAAAAGCGTGCACCACCACTGCCTGGCAAACACAATTAACCACCCCGCCCCCCCCCCATTCCTATATGTCTAGAATACAATCCAAAAGGGTTGGGGTCATACAAAGAAGCAAGAAAGTGTGATGCTTCCTTCAGAGAAAGTAAAGCCAGTGAAGATTGGTCCCGGACGACACAGATATTGGAACTAGGGCATGAATCTGGTACAGCTGTCTTTATGCTCAAAGATGTGAGGGGAAACACACACACACAGTGAATTACTAAGTGGGAAATGTCAGCAAAAAAAAAACCTACATCAAAAATGAAGATTCTAGAATTCAAAATTTCAGTATCTAAAACTCAAGGAAGTCTTTGGATGGGTTCAACAGCAAATCAAGATGACAGAAGTGTGAGTGGTGTATGTCTGAGATCCCAGTTCCTAGGAAGGTGGAGGCAGGAGGATGGGAAATTCAAGGCTAGCCTTAACTACATGGCAAGTTTCGGGCCAGCCTGGACCACACAGACAAGGACTGCTATCCCTATGAGCCTTAGAGGTAAAAATACCCGGATGAGAAGGAACAGTCTCAGGGGAGGCATGGGAAATGGGAAGGCATCTGACCCTGTGTAACTGAAGTCACTGAAGGAAAACAGAACGGGCAGAAAAGGCCTATGGAGAACATGCCCGCTGAGAAGGTTTCCAGTTTGTGAAGTATGCAGATAAAATCTAGTCCCGTGGTGATCGACTGCTGAAAGCCAAAGAAAGAGGAAATGTTCAGGAAAACAGAGAAAGGACCCGTGACAAATAGAGCAGGAATTCGCGGCTGCCTTCTCATCAGGAGCCGTGGGATCTCAAATCCAGTGCAGTACGCACGGGGGCAGATGACATAAAAACTGTCAACCTAAGGTTCTTTTGTTTTTGTTTTTTGGTCTAGGCTTCCCTGGAACTCATTATATAACCCAAGATTCAAATTCATGGCGGTCCTCATGATAACAGGTGTGAACCGCTGTGCCTGACCCACTCCAGAAATATCTGTTTGAGACAGGGTCTCACAATGTTGGCTTGGTTGGCCTGGAACTCATTATATAGGCCATTCTGGCCTTGAATTCAGAGATTTTTATATTGCTGCCTGCCAAGTGCTGGAATTAAAGGTAGCTTGCCTGAAATCAGAATTGTGTCTAATAAGATTTTTTAAATGTTTTAATTGTTTTTATTTTATGTGTATGGATGTTTTACTTACATGTCCATGCGCCATGTGTGTGCATTGCCTGCAGAGGCCAGGAGAGGGGGTTGAATGTCCTAGAACTGGAATTACAGATGGTTGTGAGCTGCCACGTGGGTGCTGGGAATTGAACCCAGGTCCTCTGGAAGAGCAGTCAGTGCTCTTAACCACTGAACCATCTCTCCAATCTCCTAATATAATACCTTATAACTCTGAAAGAAAAGTAAAGACATACCCAAATAAATGAGTGTTCAGAGAAATTGTCTCCATGTAGTCACACTATTGTGCTGGCTGAAGTTCTTTAGGTTGTAGGCAGTTGACATTAGACAAGAACCAGACACCCATGGAAAAATGGAAAAGCACCAGAAATGCTATAACTGTCTGGGTAAGGCCAAAGTAAAATTTCCTCTGAATGTCATTTAACAAATGTGACCATCCACAGTAAAAATGAAGAACAGTGCCGTAGAACTTCGTGATATATTTAGAGGTGACCCATGACAGCTGGAGCGTAAAGGTTGCAGAGTGGAAAAAGGTTTAAATGACCGCAAGCCGCTGCGAGCTGGCATAATCGTCGCGGAGCAGACCGTGGAAAGCTGAAGGCGTAGAGTATAGCCTCGAGGACAGGCAGAAACAGACGATGAATAATAGTACTGGGGGATTTAAGAGGTGGAAGCAACTGGATAGCCAGCCAGATAGAAGTAAATCCACGGAAGATGCAAATGACAGCCGGTTACTTTGATCTCATTGACATTTATCAAACAGTTCACCCAGCCACTGTGGACCGGACGTCTTCCGACCACATACGGCTCATTCTCCCCCAGAAACCAGCACATCTTAATGACTTTAAAAGCACTGAAATTGGAGAGGGTTAATTCCAGCACTTGGGAGGCAGAGGCAGGCAGATTTCTGTGAGTTCAAGGCCAGCCTGGTCAACCTGGCAAGCTCCAGGCCAGTCAATGTATTATAGTGACACCCTGTCTCAAAACCAAAACCCATCCTGAAAGAAATAATAAAGAGATACAGCTCTTACCCAGAAATCAATAAAGAACTCACTAATTCTGCTAAATATGTACAAATTAAATGAGTATAACCAAAATAACCGGTAGACTGAAGAAGTCCCAAGAAGATTGCAGCTAAACTCCAGTGAGAACGAAACACCAGTTCCTAAGATGTAGCGAGTGTGGTCCTCAGGGTAGAAGGTAGAGCAAGCGCTCACAGCTAGAAAGTGGGCATTAGAACAGTTTGCTACAGCGGTACCTCAACAGGTTACAGAAAGGAAGAAATTAAACCCGGAGTAAGTAGAAGGGAGAAGGATTCACAGGAGAAAACTGGCAGAGAAAATCAGCCAAGTCAAAAGCTGGCGATTGGGCATTCATCTCCCCAACAAGGGAAAGAGATTGCAGATTATCAAAATGGAAAGGGAGACCAGAGGAATCCTATCCCAATAAGTCTGACGATTAGAAAGATTAGGCAAAATCTTTGAAAAGTAAAATTCGCCAAAACAAACGGTATAAAAATCTGAATTGGCCCAGTTCTGTCTAAAATATGAAGCTGGGATATAAAGTTCATATCTCTAGTGTTACTTTAGACATTACTATAAACATTAGAGAGGAAATGCAGGGTCACATGACTCTAAAAAATAAGAGAGAATTCTACAAAAAAAAATGACTCTAAAACCCAGTGAAGAAATTAAAGAAAAAGCTGTATTCCTAGCCCACCCACAAACATAAACTCATGGATCCTTAATGAACTTTTTAGGGGTTGGGTCCTCAAGCCACACTGCAGCAATTATGTCGTAACCAGGCAGGGTTTTGTTGCAGGAGTGCAAGGAATGCAATCTCAGGAATTTATCTCCCCGTGACATCGATGTAATTCATCCAAATTGCTGGAGCAGAGGCAGGAAACTCATAGAATGTCAGCAGGTGCCTCAAGAATACAACAAATATCTATTTGCAATCTCAGAACTCGGGAGTGAGCTGGACACAGGAGAATAACAAGTTCAAGGCTATTCTGGGCTACATAGTGAGTGCCAGGCCAGCGTTGGCCCCAGAGTGGGACCCAATCTGAAAACAAAGAAAAAAGAATGTCTCTCAAAAAGCCAGGAATAGAAGGGAGCTTCTTGGATTCACGGGAAACCCAATGGTTAAGATAACTTATGGAGAAATACGAATCCCTCCATCAACAACAGGAACAGGACATAGACACCCTTGTCTCCACTTCTGTAAATGTGTGCCAGCAATTCTAGCCCATGCATACAGCAAAGAAGACACTGAAGAAAGGTTAGAAAAGGGGCTGGAGGTATGGCTCAGTGGTTAAGAGCACCGACTGCTCTTCCAGAGGTCCTAGTTCAATTCCCAGCAACCACATGGCAGCGCTCAACTGTCTGTAACTCCAGTTCCAGTTCCAGGGGATCCAACACTTTCACACATGCAGACGAGACACCAGTGCACACAAAAATATATTTTAAAAATAAATAATTTAAAAGAATAAAAAGGTTGGAAAGGAAGATAAAAATGCTTTCATTTTGCTGATGGCGATTAGTTATGAAAATCCTTGTGAATACGCTGAACTACTAAAGCTAAGTTACTGCAGTAAACTCTCAGGAAAGGGTCATTACAAAATCTGAAAACAGTTTAAGATTCTTTTAGGTTTTACAGTTTACGTGTGTGTGTGTGTGTGTGTGTGTGTGTGTGTGTCACAGCCTACGTATGGAGGTCAGAAGAAAAAAATTCAGAAGCAGATTCTCTCCATTCACCATGTGGACTTCAGGAATCGGCCTCAGGATTGACAGCACACCTCCTGAGCTGCCTTGTCAACCCCTCACTACATCACTAAAAATAAATATGTAAGAAATACATACAGAGAGAGCACAAACGACTTGACAAGATACTTTACACAGGAAAAATATGTCTCAAATAGATACGTGAAAAGAAAGACTATTATGGACTTTTTAGGGAAATATAATTTCAAATCAAAATGAAATGCTAATACACAGCTCTCAAGACAGCTCTCTTTTAAAGTTCTGATGTTGGGGCTGGAAAGATGGCTCAGCAGTTAGAGCAGCTGCCGCTCTCGTGGAGGAAGAAACCAGTTTCAATTCTCAGTAGTCACATCCGTTCCAGGGGATCTGATGCCCTTTTCTGATGGATCCTGGCACCAAGCATGTTCGTAGAGCACGTACGCACATAAAATGAATAAACCTAATGAAAAAAAAATCCTGATGATATGCGCAATGTGGTGCTGCAAGTTTATAATCCAATACCGGGGAGACTGAGGCAGGAGACTCGAGTCTGAAACCAGCGTGGACTCCATGGTGAGACCCTCTCTCAAAGAGCCAAGCCAACCAGAATCCCAACCATGTCAAATGTGGACGAGGATGTAGGGCAACAGGAAGAACGTGTGTTTTGCTGGTGGCACAGCCACTTTTGAACAAGTTCTGGCAGTTTCTATGAAATCCTAACATATACCTACTCTGTGAACCAGTAATTCAACACCGGGATATTTACTCAAGAGCTATGAAAGCAGATGGCCACTGAGAGGCTTTTTACAAGGATCGTCATTCCACGGTCTACCCATGAGAAAAACAAACACATCACTGCTGAGGGACAGTCTCTAAAATACCTGCCCGCCTCTCAAAACCATCAAGGTCACCCAAACAGGGAAAGCCTGAGACACTAACCAACTGAGAAGTGCCTAAGGGGACACGGTGACAAAATTAATCCAGGCATTGGATGGAAACGAGGGAAATCTGAATACTTAAATACAACGAATAGCTATCTGTACGTGAGCTATAACAGATGTCCCACACTAGCGAGAAGATGCTAATTAATAGAGGGCGCTCAGTATGGAGTGTGTGGGGGGCCTTCTGTACTCACCTTCACAATTTTCCTATAAATTTAAAACTATCTTAAAATTTAAGTTTATTATTTAAAATGTTTAAAAATCTATTTCATATTATCGGTGTATGCGTGTTTTGGCTGCATGTATGCATTTACACCACGCATGTGCCTGTTGCCCTCAGAGTTCTGAAGAGGGCATCAGAGTCCCTGGACCTGGAGTTGCAGGCAGTTGTCAGCTGCCATGTGGGTGCTGGGATCTGAACCCAGGTCTGCAAGAGCAGTGGATGCTCTTAACTGCTGAGCGATCGCTCCAACCTCAAGTGTACTCTTTACAAAAAAATAGCACAGTAGTTTTGTTTAAAATCATCGAAAGTAGAAACATCTGGGTACAGTGGTATACACCTTCAATCCCAGGAGTTAGAAGCAGATGGCTTTCTGTGAGTTCAAGTTTAGCCTGTTCTATGTAGTAAGTTCTAAGCCAGCCAGGGCTATATAGTAAGGTTCAAACACACAACAACAAAACTAGAAACAGTTTAAATGTTTCTCAAGAGAAGAGTAGATGAATGGTGGGCTCATATATACACCTAATTTAAAAATAAACTATTGAGAAGCACAATTGAATGCATGGATTCTAAACGTTATGTTAAAAGAAGCCTAGGAAAAAAGAATTTGTGTCATATGTCTATAAGATTTCATTTTCACAAAGTTCTAGAATAAGCTAAACCAGCTACAATGGAAACATGTCTGGAGTGTGTGAGTGAGGACCGACTGGGAAGAGGCTCCTGGGAAAACCCTTCTGGGATGGTGGGGGACACTTCTGGGGTGGTGGAAACCCTTCTGGGGTGGTGGTAACTTCTGGGATTGTGGAAACCCTCCTGGGATGATGTAAAACAAGTTTCCTTCTTTTTATTCCTCTCTTGTTACTCCCCTTCCCTTCCCTTTCCTCTTCTCCCTTGATCCCCTTCACTTCCCAACACTTCCCCATGGAGTCTCATGGTGTAGTCCAGGCTGGTCTCAAACCCACAGATCTCAGGTTCCTGGGAATTATAGACATGAGCACCTACACCTGGGTATTGATAGGAATTTGCATGGCACAGACATATGTGCTTTTGAGAAGTCATTAAATGGTGCACTTAAAATATAGGCAATTCCCTGCATATAAATTTACCTTAAAATCTTAGAAAAATATAGAATTTTAGTATTGTTTATGATGTAGGGATGAAATATACTGATGCCTCTAACTTTTTTGGAAATTTATCTGAATTAATGAATGAATAGAGCAAGGATGGGGGAGTAGTGTGTGGTGAAATAAAAACAGCATGTAGTTGTAACGAGTCTTTCTCGTCCCTCTATCTCCCAAATAATGTTGTGGAGACTTCTTATTAATTATGAAAGCTCAGTCTTAGCTTAGGCTAGCTTCTAACTAGCTCTTATAAGTTAAATCAACCCATTTCTATTAATCTGTGTGCTGAGACATGGCTCGTGGCTTTTACTTTTCTTCCCGTATGTCCTGTTTCCTCTCCATCTCCTCTGGCATCTCTCCCCACACCTTGATTCATCTCTTCCTCTCTCTCTACCTGGATGTCCTGCCAAACTTCTTCCTGCCTAGCTATTGGCCATTCATGTCCTTATTAAACCAAGCAGAAACTGCCTTGGCAAAGACACACTTTCAGTGTAAAAAAAGATTCTTCCTAAAGATCTAGTATCACAAAACTGTAGGATGCAGTTGAAGATTAACGAGAACTCATTGCAGTCTTTGTCTTCCTTCCCTTCCTCCTCCTTTTCCTCCCCATTTCCCTGCTTTTCTTTTATAAATGTTTAATTTTTAATCATGTATTTGTGTGTGAGTATATATGCGTGAGCTCTGATACCCTCAGAGGCCAGAAGAGGGTGTTGAATCCCCTGGAGTTGTGAGCCCCCTGATGTGGGTCCTGGGAACTGAACTCAGGTCCTCTACAAGAGCAGGGTGTGCCCTTAACCACTGAGCCATCTTTCTGGCTCCATTGTTAGTTCTGTAGCCCTTTCCAAATGAGAGCTCCCTATGTAGGCCATATTTGGCTGGAACTCACAGCAATCCACTGCATCAGCCTCTTAAGTGCCAAGGTTACAGCTGTGCCCACTCCACCCTGGCTCATTTTCTATTTGAAAATGTTCTGAAGAAAATCTTTGGAGAAACTTGGCCATGAGGGCATCAAGTTTATTCTAGATTCTGAGGCAAGAACATATTGAGTTTGGGGCAAGTCTGAGCAACATAGCAAGAGACTTGCTCCCTCCCTCCCTCTCTTTCTCCTTCCTGTCTCCTTCAGAGAGGTCACACACTTTGCATAGATTTTAGTTTTGATCTTTGGGGGTTTGGTTGACCTTTTTCAACTGGCTGGTTTTGATAAAAACAAATAGTGAAGAGTATAGCTTGGATCTGAAGAACATTGCTTCGTTCTACAGTAGTGATCACTAAAATTATGAAAAAGAAGAAAGGCTATCTAAAATTCTTTCTGAAACCACCCACTTTTAAATTGTATTTAACTTTTTGAGTAGAGTCTCACTGTGTGCCTGTGACTGGTCTGAAATTCGCTCTGTAGACCAGGATGACCTCAAACTCATCAGGATCCACTTGCCTTTGCCTCCTGAGTGCCCTCATGCCCCGCATGACCCTCTGGTCCTCAGTCTTTTTAGTGGAAGTGGGTTCCTCATCCTCAAAGTGACCCTGCTGCATGGATAATTCCTTCCATTTTCCTTCCAGCACCGTTAGGGGGAGCAGGGAGGAAATGGAGCTCTGCCCTGAGAGGAATCCTGCTGTTAAGCTTGACAGCCCTGTCCTCATCACTTTCAGAACTCAGATCCTGTCGAAACACCCATGTCGCTAACACCCATGCCCCATGTCGCTAACACCTATAACCCTTTCCTTTCAGATATACAAGCAAATGCGGAGCTGAAAGGTGCCGAGGAGCAGCCTCTACCCACAGGTAATGCCAGGTCTTTGCTGGAGACGCACGCTTTTAACCAAAAGCACCAAAGAAAGAGGGGCGCCCTTATTCTGGTTACAGTAAAAATGCTGTGGGAGATAAAAACAGTTCCTTATGCTGATAAAATGCCCCTCCGCTAATGTCGTGAAAATGATGGGAGGGGAGACAGCCAGAGAGAGAGCTCACAAGGGCCTGGGTTTGGGCCCCCAACACTGTAAGAAAACCAGGTGCGGCAGCATGGACCTGTAACCTCAGTGCTGAGGGACATCCCAGAGAGCTCTAGGTTCAATGAGAGACCTTGTTTCAAAAAGTAAAGTGGAGACAATAAAGGAAGACACCTGAATTGACCTCTGCTCTCCATACACTTAGGCACACATGCACACGCACGCACACACACGCGCACACAGACACACGCACGCACACACATGTACACACATACACACACGCACACACGTGCACACATACACACACGCACACACACGTGCACACAGACACGCACACACACATACACACACGCACACACACGTGCACACACCCACGCACACCCACGTGCACACATACACACGCACGCACACACACGTGCACACAGACACACACGCACACACGTGCACACATACACACGCACGCACACACACGTGCACACATACACACGCACGCACACACGCGTGCACACATACACACGCATGCACACACATGCGCACACATACACACTCACACACACACACCCCACACACGCACTTTGGCACTCGAGTCAAACTACATTCCAACTAATGTTGATCATTGGACTTTTGCTTACTTGATTGATTTTTTTTTTAAACTAAGTGATTTGGGTAAAGACAATAGCCAATAGCTTGAATTTGAATGGTTTAAACTTTACTTTAGATCAGTGGTCAGCAACCATTTCTGGGAAAGGACCAGAAATTCATCATATAATCTCTTTCCTATATCCTTTGTTGTTGTTGTTGTTAATAATCGTTGAAAATGTTGGAAACATCCTTACCCCTGGACCTGAACAGAGCAGGTATGACCAGGCCATAGTTTGCTGATTCTAGTTTAGTCAGGAGGATCTTGATTGAATCCAGGCCAGCACAGACTTCTGTTGTTTTGTTTTCGAGACAGGATTTCTTTGTGAAACAGTCCTGGCTGTACTGGAATTCACTTTGTAGACCAGGGTGGCCTCAAACTCACAGAGATCCACCTGCCTCTGCCTCCCAAGTATTGGGATTAAATGCGTGCGCCACCACTGCCCAGCTCAGCATAGACTTTTAAAGCTAGCCTGGGCTATATAGGAAGATCCAGTTTTATAGCACTAAGAAATGAAATGAAGGAAGGAACTTGGGTTCCTTTATGTTTGCATGGAATCACACGACATAAACAGGAAGAGAAAGCAGATTTGGCATACAGAAATTTCTAGGTTCCCTTTCAGGAATGTGTTTCTCTCAAGCTGGGTTGCATCAATATTTCAGGCTCAGTATCTCTTAATACTACACATTAATACTTATTGGCCCCAGACAGCAATAGTATCCTATTGAACACTGTGAGATACACTAATGAAGAAAGAATTGCTGTCTAGATGGAACATGAGTTCGATATAGTGCAATATTCACAAGAATTGTAGACGGCAGAAGGATACATGAATCTCATTCTACACCTTGAGAGTTTCCCTATCTTCTACTCCGCTGGGGTGAGCGAGGTGAGTCCCTCTTACCAGTACTGGACGCTGAGCCTGAGCCTTAGTCCAGGGGAATGCTGGCTATCACTGAGGATGACCTTGACGTCGAACTCAGGGCATAGTTATACAGATCTTTCCGGGTGGATGTCATCCTTATAACTCCCTTTGTCTTTCAGAAAGCCCCGAAACCTTGAGTGACTACGGTTTAAGCAAACCTCATGAAGTAGAAAACATGCACAGTACCGAAGCGCCAACCCATGAAGACGAAGATGCAGGAGGTAAACCGTGCGCTGCCGCTAAAACTCCGTGGTTACGGATTAGCTACGGTTGAGTGTGAAGAAGAAATCGCCTCGCCAGTGGAAACGTGTGTCTGTGGGCTTAGTGAAAATCAACTCAGGGCGTTCATTCAATGTATATTTGCATTTAATAGCTTTTTGCAGGGTGAAATCAGTACTGGGGTGGAGGAGATGACTCAGCAGCTCATCTAGGTAACCCTACTCTCCAGAGAGTCCTTGTCGGTTCCCCCAGCCCACGTCGGGGGTGAGGGGGTGCTCACTACACCAGTGACTCCTGGTGACCTTCTCGTCTCCATGGGTACTTGCACACACATGACGTATACACATACAGTCACACACACACATTACACCAATATTTTGAAATTTTAAGATACTCGTTCATTGTTCACTTTATATTAAGACTATGTATTTGCCAGGTTTGGTGGAACATGTCTATGATCGCGGCTCTTATGTAGCCGAGGCAGGAGGATCATGAATTTAGGGCCATTCTGGGCTACATAACCAAAGCAAAATAATGAGACCCTGTCTCAAACAACCCCAAATGAAACATGTTCATTTTTATCATTTTCCGTTCTAAAAATAGCCATATGTGATAGAGTACACCTGTAATCCCAGCACTCAGGAGGCAGAGGCAGGTGGATCTCTGTGAGTTCGAGGCCAGCCTGGTCTACAATGTGAGTTCCAGGACATCCAAAGATACACAGAGAAACCCTGTCTCAAAACAAAACAAAAAGCTCCCACGTTCATAGTTTGGAGTATTCCCCAACAGCCAGTTCTCAAAAGATAATTGAGTAGCCAACAATTCAATTCTTTTTAAAGATTTTATTTATTATTATTATTGGGGGTAGAGGTCAAAAGACAACTTGGAGGAGCAGGTTCTCTCACTGTCCAATCAGGATGTCAGGATTAGTTTCAGTCACCTTTATTTTTTGAGGCAGCTTGCTGGTTCTTCCTACCTTCCTTCCTTCCTTCCTTCCTTCCTTTTTTCCTTTCTTTTTCCTCTTTGAGACAGGGTTTCCCTGTGTAGCCCTGCTTGTCCTGGAACTCGCTCTATAGAACAGGCTGGCCTCAAACTCACAGAGATTTGCCTGCCTCCGCCTCCTGAGTGCTGAGATTAAAGACCGGTTTATTTAATAGTCATTAAAAACTTTAATGACTAAGAAAATTTTAGTAGTCATTAAAAACTGTCTACCCTGCTGAGATGAATCATTTGACCCTGCCTTCTGTTTTTCTTCATTTCCTTGTTAATTACGGTAGCATTTTTGTTAGCACCTGTGAGACCCATGAGGGAAAGCAGAAGCAGCAAATTCAGTTGAGCTTCTTGGACAGCTGCTAAGTTTCCCAGCAGTGAAGATGCACAGTGTCCCCACAGAAGCGTTCCCTGTAGCAGATGTGTTTCCTTAGCCTCTGTCCGTCCGTTTGATACCCAGTCATTACAGGGCCGATTATAATGCCTGTATTTTTGTATTTCCTGCATTCTTGATGCTCTGGTATTAGGGCTTCTACAAACCTGAGGAAGACTGCCCTTCTTAGGGATAGGCGACTCTCCAGGATTATAGTGATCTTGACTGGAAGGTATATCAGCTGTTTGATCTGGAACATTCCCCCTGGCATTTAATAGGAGAGTTACGTAGACCACTTCAAGTTAACTAGGCCCATTGGAGGCTCTTATCCAATGTTTCATGCTGGTAGTTCCCTTGAGAATAAACCGTGATTTTTCCACAGTGAGCTGTGGGTCCTGCATCAGTCCACACGTGTCTGACCACCGTGCAGCTTCCGGAAAGTGAGATTCAGTACTAAAGGGTTTTGTTCAGGGCAGAGTGTATTTATCCCATGAAAGGTCCTGGGTTCGATCCCCAGTCCTAGAAAGAAAAAGGAAAAAGGAGAGTCAAAATGCTACCCCTAAATTAGCCTGAAATCCGTTCTAGTAGGGGTTCTTGTAGAAACTGATGACACTGACTTACAAAATAAGGTCACTCGCTCCACACTCTACCCCGGTTTCTGTTCTTGGTCTTGTTCCCCCACACCCGAACCATCTTCTTGATATTCCCAGTGTACATGCGTGTTTGTGTGTGTGTGGGAATATTGTGTGTAGAAGCACACAGGTGAATGGATGCTGGGGTGGATATCGAGGGCTGTTATTGATTGCTCGCCACCTTACATATGCAGGCAGGTTCTCCCACTGAACTCAGAGTTTGCTAATTTGCTACTCTGGGTTGTCAGTTTGCTGGAGAGGTCCCCTGTCTCTGTCTGCTGATGTGGGGATTACAGCTGCACCGCCACACCTGCCAGGCATTTACATGAACGCTGGGGATTTGAACTTGGGATCCTATGCTTGTGCCGCAGATGCTCTGGTCACTGATCCCTCTCCCCAGCCCAGACATCATAGGTTGTACTTTGTACCCATGAATTTTTTTTTTCTAAAAATGTAAGGACAGCTTGGAATCTAATATCCATAGCTCAGGCCAGATGCAATCTGAGCTTGGTCTGGCTTCAAGACCTGGCCCAGTATATTCTTCTGCCTACAATTTAACTATGAGAGTAGCAGCCAAAGGGTTATAACATCTTACTTCTTGTCTTTCTAGTTCACACTTTCTTGGGCATCTTGTGAATTGGCTCCTTGAGAGTTGGGCCCATTGGCAAATTTACCTTTAGAAGCTCACCAGGACACCACCACTGTGGCCCCACAGCACAGTAATAAAAAAGGCCATTTAGGAACCAAAGTTCCCATATTCACTGCTCCCTTTCATTTTTTTCTCCTCCCAAGTCATGTGCTTCTGTGAGTTTCCGAGGTATCAGACAAGACAGCAGTTTAGTTGTTGGATATCATCTATCAGTTCTGGGGTTAATCCCCAGAGCTCGGACAGACACCAAGGTTAAGTTGAAGCTTCTGTCTTGTAAGGCTACCTCCACTTCAGACATCAGCCCAGATACGGAGACCTGTACAGCCTGGACAAATGCAGACATCACCCCACTGTTAACGGTTTATTATAAATTATTTGACTCAGAAGCAGTCAAATGGAAGAGAGCACAGGACAGGCATAGGAGGAAGCAGATAGGGCTTTCTCCAGGCGTGGGTCCAGCCCAGTGCCTCCCAGTGATCCCCAGCTTGGAAGCTCTCCTTCCCAGCCCTCAAGATCTCAAGCTCACTGCCCAAGATTTTATTAGGATCTTCAGTTCTTCATAGACTTTCCCAGAGATCAGTAGAAGAGGCTGGACGTTCTCTCTGGTTTCTCTGCAGTATGAGGTACCTTGGGGTCCCAACCTAAGTCACCTCATTAGCATAAACACATGAATATTGCAAAGATTTTGTTGTGAACCGCAACATACAGTTATCACTAAGAAAACACAAGAGTTTGGGGAGTTGTGTGCCTAGAAGAAAGAACAGGAACAGGGACCAGATACAGCTTTGCCCAGCACTACAGTCTGTAAGGTTCGTGGGAGTAGAAAGCAAGATGAAAAAAAAAATTCAAAACGAAAGGAAAAAGACAAAAAAGCAAGAAAAAAATCTGTATCCCACTATTCAAACGTGGAATATTCACCTTTGAGCTCTGTGTGTGTGCACTGGGTTTTAGCGCTGTATGCTTGTTTCAAAGGCTCCTGTATCCTAGTGAGGATTATGATGACGAATCTCATCCACTGCTGTGTATAAACGTCGCTCAGCTCTCACTTAAAATATCTTTTCAGAGGTTTCCCTGACAACATTCTAACACAGTACTGCGTTTTGTTCTGTGATGATAACTGCCATAGATAACTCTCGGGTCTGATTTGTTTGTTGTCTTCCCCCTTCCACTTTTTACTGGCTGGCACTGGGGATATCTTTTTCCCTACTGGATACCTCGCCCATAGCAGATGTGCACTCAACGTTTGTTGTATGACTAAATGAAAGTCCTGGGTTAATTCTGCCTGCGTGCGTCTACATATCTCTCTGAAGAAGAGCATGTTCTTCTCGGATATTTTTTTCTTTTGCCTGATTGTTCAAGACCAAGAAATGGAGTTCCTGCCCTAATGGCTCTGAGATTCAAATCACAGCGTTAGCTCGGATTCCTGATCTGCAGAGCTATACATTAATGTGTGCCAGTTTTAACCACAGAGTCAGAAAACGCTGCTGTGCAGGATGTGGTCGTCAATGCGGAGGAAAGGTGCATATTGTCTCTGATTCGGCAGCTTCTCGATGGTGACATCCATCGGGTCACGTTCAGGATGAGATAAAGCAGTGGCAACTGTGCCCACATTTCTAGGTTGGGCTTCTGAGTTCTAGTAATCACTGTACCAAGTTTGTGTTTGGGATAGCAGCAACCTCGACAGCAGCTAGCTGGGGAAACTGACAATCATGTTAGAATTTCCTCTGGGTTCACACTCCAACATAACCACGAAAACAGATAATAACCATGTAACAATAAGAATTTTTTTTGGATTTTTTTCAAGACAGGGTTTCTCTGTAGCTTTTTTGGTTCCTGTCCTGGAACTAGCTCTTGTAGACCAGGCTGGCCTCGAACTCACAGAGATCCGCCTGCCTCTGCCTCCCGAGTGCTGGGATTAAAGGCGTGCGCCACCACCTCCTGGCTTAACAATAAGAATTTAAACCATGATAACACATGCCTGTAATCCCAGTACTCGTACAGCAGAGGCAAATGGATCTTTGTGACTTTGAAGTTAACGTGGGATAATAGAAAGTTCCCGGCCAGCCTGGGCTACATAGAGAGTTCCAAGCCAGCCTGGGATAATAAAGAGTTCCAGGACAACCTAGGCTACATAGAAAGTTCCAGGACAGTCTGGGATATAGAGAGACTTTGTCTCAAATCATAAAAAACAAAATAACCCACCCAAATGTAAACACTCAACTTTCCCAGCTGGTGGCATCTGGAAATGCCATGCGGTTCTTGGTAGAGACTCTAAGATATTCTCAGTTAGTCTAAATTACTGGAATAGGGAAGAAACTGGGTAGCCCTTCTTAAAACTTTCTTAGAAAGAAGCTAATAGGATAGCATCAGTGCTGAAAGATTATTCCATTTGTTCATGATTAACTTTCAGACTGACTAAGAGACCATTAATGCCAAGACTGTGAGTAATTTGTCTTTGAGAAAAGGTGGTTACCAGGGCACACTGCTTTAAAAAAGAAGATAATCAGTATGTTCAAATTATACGTGCCAAATTATAAGAATTATTAAATTTAAAGGGAACGTTACTTGGGAATGGTGGCACAGGCTTGTAACCCCAGAATTTAAGAGGTGCGGGCAGGAGGATCAAGGGCTAGCCTGCGCTGCATGATCCTTTATCGCAAATTCATTTTCTTCACCATCAACAATAGCAACAAAAACGGCGCATAACAAGACAATGCTGAAGCTAGACCAGGACTACATTTATAAATTCTAATTAGGGAAAAGTAGATATAATGTCATAACTGCTACAGAAAACATGCTTTAGAGAACCTGATTATTTCAATATAATGGAAGCATTCTTTTTTGATTATTTTGTTTAGTTTTATTTTGATTTGTTTTTCAAGGCAGTGTTTCTCTGTGTAACAAGCCTAGCTGTCCCAGACTTGATTTGTAAAACAGGCTGGCCTGGAACTCACAGAGATCCACCTGCCTCTGCCTCCTGAGTGCTGGGATTAAAGGTGTGCGCCACCACTGCCTGACATGGGGACATTCTTTTAAATGTTCTTTGAAAGATGGGAGAAGAGACAACCTATCTGGAGTGTGTTAAAGTCAGACTGATTTTAATTGTGTCTAATTACCGCCATGTCCAGCAACTCACGTCCCTCTGAGATAGTATAATCCAACTGGACTGAAATACACAAAGAATGAGAAGGTTCAGAGTCATTTTTGTGGTGTGGTCATTGGTATCTAAGAATAATTGTTATTTTTCTGTTCCTGGTTTCTAATTGCAACTGCCATCAGACTCTTCTTGACCAGAAAAATAGTCCTGTCCAGCATCCCATGACTATATCTTAGCCAGATAAGATATATTCTCAAAACAAAACAAAAGGCTTTGGTATCCTCCTTTTAGATCTGAAATGCCAGCAAGATCTGGTGATGAAACAGGGTCATGGTGGATGCTCTTAGTTAAGATGAGGTTATACTGGGTTAGTGTGGCTCTAACTCCAAAGGTTGGCGAGGTCAAGGTTATAGGGAAGGAGTGTGACCCTAACTCCAATGGCTGGAGTCTCTGTAAGAGGAGGGGAAGTAACAGAGAAGAAAGTCACGTGATGGAAGGTAGAGACTGGAGTTGTATTGCTACAAGCAAGGATTGCCAAGGATTGCTGGATCCTTCTGACAGCTTCGGGCCCGTGAAGGAGTACCTCTCTGCTGTAATTTGGTATGAAAACCTTGGGGAGAGGACTCAAAGCATAGCTGTGCGAGCAAGGAAAAGCTGATGTGGCAGAGGCTGCCACCACTGTCACGGTTTGCATGGGCAGCTAAATGACTAGTGTTCGTACAAAGGATCTTAGTAGTCAGTTTTCCATCGCTGCAACAAAAAACCCTGAGACAAACAACTTAAAATTAGCCGGGCAGTGGTGGCACACCCCTTAAACCCAGCACTCAGGAGGCAGAGGCAGGCAGATCTCTGTGAGTTCCAGGCCAGCCTGGTCTACAGAGTGAGTTCCGAGACAGTCACTACAAGTGTTTTTGGTGTATATTGTGGCTCCCAGTTAAGTGTTGTTATGGGATTCTCTGTTTCTTGTGCCTTCTCTCAGGCTCTTTTCTTCCGTTTGTTTGCTTTGTCCTACTCCAATGTGCTCATTTCTGTTCATCTTATATTGTCTTATTATCCCTTAAAGGCCTGGTTGTGTCCTAATGAAAGACAGGAAAGGGGTGGATCTGGATGAGAAGGGGATGTGGGAGGAACTGGGAGGAGCAGGGGGAAGGAAACCGTAATCAGAACGTATTATGTGTGATATTATGGGTGATTTTTTTTTTTTTGATTTTTGAGACGGGGTTTCTCTGTAGCTTTTGGTGCCTGTCCTGGAACTAGCTCTTGTAGACCAGGCTGGCCTCAAACTCACAGAGATCTTCCTGCCTCTGCCTCCACTGCCCAGCTATGTATGATGTTTTTTTAAAAAAATCTATTTTCAATGAAAGGAGGAAGAAGATAAAAGAAAAGAAAATGAGAAATACAAAGAGGAAATGTAGCCTATAATCCCACCACTTAGGAGGCAGAAGTGGGAGGATCGAGACTTCAAGACCGGTCTTAACAATGAAATAAGTTACATAAGACCTTGTCTCAAAAAAAAAAAGAAAAAGAAAAAGAAAAGAAAAGAAAAAAACCCAAACAAATCAAAACCTGAACAATAAGTGGAAGTGGGAAGGTCAATTTGGGCTTGCAAGTTCTATGGTCTCCATAGGAAAACAATCATGGTGGAGCCTGCAGTAGGACAAAGCTGCTCACTTTACGGTGGTCAAGGAGCAGAACGAGAGAGGGGAAGGGGCTGGGACCCTGATAAATCCTCCAAGGACTCCCCAGTGACCTACTTCCTCCCTCTAGGCCCTCTAAGGCTTCCACTGCCTTCCAGGAACGCTGACCGGTTAGCCACCTGGTTTTATAGCACAGGCCTTTAGGGGGGATATTTTGGATCCAAATCATAACAGTGACTAATAGGGACTGTAAAAATGAGTGGACCAGTAAGACAAGAAATGCAGGAATTTCCGAAGATGGAAAATGATTCTGTTGGTAAATGAACCTGGAATCACAACCTCCTAATATGCAGACTCCTGGCAGGTTCCTTCTGCTTCCTAAGAGGGAAATGGTGGAGACTCCAGTTGCAGATGAGGAAGCTCTGGCTTGGCCTTCCCACACTTAGTGCCCCATTCTGTCTGCAGGCTCTCCATCCCCTCAAGGTCTTATCTCTACCCCCTGGTACCCCTGGGCCTGCTCATGTCAAATGTGATCCTGTGCTAACCTCAGTTTTCTGAGACTTGTTGTTTGTGGGAGTCAGTTTTTCCTTTCAGTGCATGGAGCCCGGGGATTGAACTCAGGTCGTCAGGCTTGACAGCAAGCACCCTGGCCTGCTGGGCCATCTCTCTGGCCCTCAGTGTATTTATTTAGGTCTTACCTGGTTCCGAGAGAAAATTTGCATTTGACATTTTGTTGGAAGGCCTTAAATGGTCTCTTTGGTGGCACCTTGAGCAGAATAGTTTAAAATAAAGACGGAAACTTAGAAAGTTTGCTGGGGAAAAAAAATTCTTTTTTCCTTAGAGAACATAGTCCCATGCCTCAGTAGCTTTCCATAGCGTAGTTTCTGGTTTGCAGTGGGGAAGGATTGGAAAGGGGTGTCCCATTGTGGTTCAGGCCAGCCTGTACCTCACTATGTAACACAAGTTAGCTTTGTACTTGTGACAATCCTCCTGTCTCGGGCTCCCGAGTGCTCAGATTGCAGGGCTATGTCACGCACATCTGATATCCATGCCTGATCCTTTTTGATGTCTACAGTCATCTTGTGGTCATAAGAAACATAGACACAAGCTGCTCTGATGCCGCCAAGGGGAGAGAAAACAAGGCACCTTTGCGGCTCAATGGATGCTAATTCTGCTGCGTGGAGATGTGTGGGAGGGGCTACTGGAGCAGCTGGAGAGACCGAGTCAGCCTCTGCCTAGCTCCGTGGTCTAGCTCGGCGCACGCAAAGACCCGCTTCAAAAGGAAGTGCCACGTTTTATCAGAATATTACATCTCTGGCGCCCAGAGCAAGGCCTGCCGCTCATGGGATGCAGGAGTTATCTCTCAACATCAGCAGAGCGCCACTGCAGGAGTCCTTTTTCTGTGCGTGTTGTGATGGGCAGAGCGTCACAGCTCCCACTGTCGACCTGTGGCTGCGTCAGTGATAAGACCAAGACGTCTCTCCCCGAGTCTTCTTAACAGAAAAAAAAAAAGGTCCCTGGGTTTTCTTTCCTTTTTTAGCCACGAAGCACAGTGAGGTTAAAGGAATGTGTAGGCATTTAGTGTCTGTATGAGAACAGACAGTTGAAACGGTTACAAGAATAGGAGTCAGCCCACTCTTCCCAGTGGCTCATCGGAGAGGTGGCTGCCTCTTTTCACAGTGGTGTCCGAGGTGGCGGTGGTGCTGGCGTCTCTTCCCGGTAGGGCGAATGGGCACAAGGAACACCCACCATGGGAGCCTGTATCTCCCAGCAGCGGCTCCTGCCAAATGAATTCTGGGCTCAGATGAAGCTTGGCATTAGCTGGGGCAGCCGGGAGTGATGGCTCCCGGTGCAGCTGGATACCACACGAAGACACACTGCCGAGGGACAGAGGGAATCCCAGTGGTGTGCCTGAGCCAGCGTGTAAGTCAGTGGTGAAATTGTCAGGAATTTCGTGAGCTGGCATGCTTCACCGGAAGCACGAAACTGGCCGTGATGGAGTATTGATAGCACTAAAATGAACAAGATTTTCCCCGCCCGTGTTAACTATTAAGCATTCACCAGCTCACTGCAAGACTAGGGACTGAACGAACCCCTACCTGGCTCACGATGCCATTTGTGTGTGGGGGCGGGGGAAGGGGACAGTTAGCTATTTCTAATTGCTGTAAGGGAAAATGATGCAAGAGACGGACTATCTAGTAAACAGGATGCAGAACTTATAAAATATAGAGAACTTATAAAATGACTTCACACTATGGTGATGTTAATGAATGCAGTTGGTGTGGGTATGGACTGTCACAAAACGACAAAGCGAGAGCAGAGACGCTCATCCTGGACACAGTTGCCATGACATCAAACTTAAAAGTCTCTAAAGATAGCAACTGCTCCCTTATCCCATGGGATAAGGGCCAATGACCACCAGGTTGCAGCTCCATTTTGATTGTCCTGTGTCACAGCAAGGGCCAACTGCAGTTTATCATCCCCTAAAGAATCATCAGCGTCATCGTCTTCCTCCTCCTCCTCCCCCTCCCCCTCCCCCTCCTCCTCCTCCTCCTCCTCCTCCTCCTCTTTAAAAGCAAGGTCCCAGGCTGGCCTAGAACTCATTATGCTATCCATACTGGCCTCATACAGTGATCCTCCTGCCTCAGCCTCCCAAGTGCTGGAATTATAGGTACATGCCATGAGCTTATTTGTATCTTTAATAGCAAAGCTCTGGAAAGGTAGTACCTGTCCATGTTTGTTACTTTTGTGTTTTGTTTTGTTTGAGGCAGGGTTTCTCTCTGTAACAGTCCTGGAACTTGCCTGGTAGATGAGGCTGGCCTTGAACTCACTGAGATCCTCCTTTTTCTGCATCCCAAGTGCTGGGATTACAAGTATTGTGTCACCACTGCTCGGCTTTTTCCTAATTCTTTTTTTTTTTCTTCCCGAGACAAGGTTTCTCTGTAGCTTTGGAGCCTGTCCTGAGAACCAGCTCAGGACCAGATTGGACTCGAACTCACAGAGATCCGCCTGCCTCTGCCTCCCGAGTGACGGGATTAAAGGCATGCGCCACCACCGCCTGCATATTTGTTACTTTTGTTTCTGCCTTTCAGTCCATCACACATCTGTCTGTCCATCCACCCACCCATCCGTCTGTCTGTCCATCCACCAGTTCATTTACCCCTACATTGTCCACAAGAGCTCACTAGATATTTGTAGTTGGATCAAGTAAAGTGCACGTGAGGATGTCTTGGCCTATTTATTTATTTATATTTATTTATTTTGGCCTGTGACCCTTAGCCCTTAGCAGCTGAGTCTTTTCTCCATCCAACAATGTGATCTTTGTTGGCAGTGATCTTCAAACCTCACCCTGGTAAGGATGATTTTGCAAGAATTAATTTCTAGGCCGTCAACTTCAGTATTTATAACAAAGAAACAGTTGTGGTTTTGTTTAAGAGTAAACTACGCTGGGTGGTCGTGACACGTGCCTTTAATCCCAGCACTCAGGAGGCAGAGGCAGGCGGATCTCTGTGAGTTCGAGGCCAGCCTGGTCCACAGAGTGAGTTCCAGGATAGCCAGAACTATAAAGAGAAACCCTGCCTAGAAAAGTAAGCTATGATGAAAAAGTATGAATTTTAGTGCCCTCTTCATGTATAAGAAAGAAGCATAATGTTTCCAGGTTCTTTAGGACACCTGTGAAAAGGTTTGAGCGCCAAACTACTGTCTGTACAAAGCACAGTACAGGTTCCTTGCATTTAAGCCTGAGCTGATTTAAAAGTCTAGGGCAGAAGTTAATAGCCTTATAAGAAAAATCTCTTAGTAGCATGTTATGTTTTGTGTCGATAGGCATGCATACATTTTAAGAGGTCCAAAGCTCAGAAAAGATGAACAAGACCTAACCAAAGTATGTAAAGTCTTAGGGCTCATTTCTTAAAATGTTGTCTATCATGTGTGTGCCTAAGTATGTATATGTGCAGATGCCCACGGATGACAGAAGGGGGTGTCAGATCCCCTGGAACTAGGGCTACAGGTGATTGTGAGCCCTGATGTGGGTGCTGGGAGCTGAACCCCAGTCTTCTGGAAGAGTAGCTGGGTTGTTAATTACCAAGCCATCTCTCCTAGCGCTTCAGAGGTTTTTGTTTGTTTTAATGATGTTTTCATGTTGTAGCTCCTACATAAAAAAACAAAAATCCAATTTTCTGCTTAGGTAGAGAATAACAGATGAACCCCCCCCACACACACACAGTGCTTAGGGTTGAACCCTGGTCCTCTGTTCCTCTGATATGTATTCTGTCCCCGAGGGACTTCCCCACCCTGGCCCTTTTTCTTCTACAGTCCCTGAACCTAGCCCAGGCCAGATTTTTTTTTTAAATTTTATCTCTTACTGATGATCAAGACTGTTCATTTTTCTAATTGTGCTGAAGGAATGTTTTAGGTGCTTTTTATGAAAACGATGGCTGGAAATTTGGAAAACAATTTTTTAAAACATAGTCATGCTCCCCTGACTGTTTTGGTCTGTGCTCTTTTCCAGCAGAGGCCCAGCCACAGGCTGCCAGAGTATTCAAGTTCAGAGTTGGCTAAACTACATGTAAAAGGGTCTAACTTCTAGGGCTTTGGGTTTTTGAGTGTCTCACACACGGCAGAATGGATAAAGATGTCAGAGGCGGCCTGAAGGAGGACCCTGGTAATCCAGCCCTTGGTGTATAACCTTCAAACACCAATAAACAAGATTAACTGGGTTTAACATGTGACCTTTCTCGTTTCGACTGGTAAGCACAGATGTCTTCTCATTTAGCTGCCTAGTTGAAACCTGCCCTCGCTGGCTGCAGTTGGAGCTCGATTTGAGGTTGCGGGGATAACAGTCTTGAAAACTATACTCTTCAGCGAGCGACGCTGTCTAAACAGTAACATATGGAGAGCCACGGTTTAATAATTAAAAAGAATGTGTGACCTTCCCCATAATAAATTTGTTAATTATGCCAACCGAAGAAGTAAAAGCGGGATCAGGATAGATATTTCACTATTTTCGTCGGTCTGGTGGCATTAAAGGCAGTGACAAGATTTGTTAGAGCCAGCGCTTCCACACCTGCGCCGGCTGAGGCAGAAATCCCAGCCAAGCCTTTGTTACCCTTTGGTATTCCTCGAGGAAGTGTGGAGCAGCCCTGGAGGAAACAGAGAAGGCTTTCATTTGCTTCTCCTCAATCAGTCTAGGCATGTGGCCATACTTCCCACCCACCAAACTGCAGAGACAACTGTGTGGTCCTTGATCACCTCTTTATTGATTGACTGAATTCCAGTCTCTGGCATTCTTTTCTGTTTTGTTTTATTTATTTATTTATTTATTTGTTCTTTCAAGATAGGGTTTCTTTGTGTACCCCTAGTTGTCCTGGAACTCATTCTGTAGACCAGGCTGGCCTCGAACTCACAGAGATCTGCCTGCTTCTGCCTCCCAAGTGTTGGGTCTAAAGGTGTGCGCCACCCAATGCCTGGTCCATCTGGCATTCTTATGTGACTTGTTTCTTAGTTGGTCAGCTTGCTCTTCCGGTCCTCCAGGCTGTACTAACCCTCTCTCTGAGACCTTCCAGAAAAGATCATTCTGTTTCCTTCTTTTGTCTTCTGAGATCACTAAACCTACATCCCTGGATGCATGAAGACTTGCTTACGTGGGTTTCTCCTTCTGCTGCCTCGGGAACCAGAACTATACCCATTAATTAACAACCACAGTCTAACAAGGCACACTAAGTTATTCAGGAACCAGAGAGCAAGCATGTTTGAGAAGCTGTGTGCCCGTGGACTGTGGCATACTTTAGACAGAGGTTAGGTATCCATCTGGAACTGATAATACCACGACTAAGCATAGAGGTGTGCTGTCATCTTTTGGAATAGACTGTGTTAGTCTGTTTTCCTATTGCCAATGAGGGGGTGTGCTTTGCGGTTTTTAACAAGGTGTATATCTTATTGGAAAGGACCGGAAATCAGTTATAGAGAAACAAAAGGAGTTAAGGGCAGTGTTTGGAGGACTTGTCATGTGGGTCTTGGTTTAGTTATGATTTATCTTCCCTTTTGTGTTCAGTGGTTGTTCTTTCGGTGAACTTCAAGTTATGTAACCAGCGTCGTGTTTTGGTCCATCGCTGCCACCCTCCCAGCATCCCTTGTCCCTCTTTGCAGTCCGTCGTTCTCACCCACAGCCCCCAGAAGCCCCCAGTCTGAGCTTCATTTCTATGGAGTCTCTATCTCTGGACCTTTCATACCCATGGACTAATACAGATATAATGTAAAGAATCATCTTTCTCTTCTGCCTCCTTTTTCTTAAAATGATGTTTTGAAAGTTCATCTGTACTGTCTGTGTTGCTGGTTTGCTTCTTCTTTTTTTGGGAGGGGGGTTTCAAGGGTTTCACTGTGTAACAGTCTTGACTGTCCTGAAACTCACTCTGTAGACCAGGCTGGCCTCGAACTCCCTGAGATCCACCTGCCTCTGCCTTCTGAGAGCTGGGATTAAAGTTGTGCACCACCACCGCCCAGTGGTTTGCTTCTTTTTAATTTAATATTTTCTTTTAGTCAAGCTGGCCTTGAACTTGTGATCTACCTGCCTCAGACTCCTGAGTGCTGGGATTAAAGCCATGTGACGTCATGCCTGGCTCCATGCTTGCTTCCTTTTATATCTGAGTAGGAATCAATTGTTAATACAAAGTGTTTTGTTCAGTTCACAAACTGATGAACATAATGTTGCTGTGAACATTTTAATATAAGTCTTCTGTGAGCATGTTTTCACTCAAGTAGGTTTTCAGGAGTGGAATCCCAGGACTGTTTGATATGCTCATGTTTAATTTTATAAGGACTTTCCTATATCGGTTACCAACTGATGTGTATGAAATTACCCCAAACCTAGGCAATTTGAAGACAATACAAATGGTTGTCTCGGAAATGTAGATGTAGCATCTCTGTGTCCTCTGCCTCATTGTCTCTCCAAGATTCTGGAAACATTCACCTGGACTGTTGTCTCCTCTGAAGACTTGACAAGGGAAGAGACAACCGGAACTCACTAGTGGCCGTGGTCAGGAGTCAGTCTTCACGGTTGTTAGACCAAAGGCCTCGTTTTTCTCCTGGAAATTGGCCAGGCACTGGCTCCAAATCCTTGCCATCTGAGCTGTCCAACAACTTACATTACGTACCCGAGAAGCACACAGCAGCACCAGAAAAGAGGGGTGTAAGCAAGCTCCAGTCACCATCTTTCAACCTAATCACAGAAGTGGCCCCTCAAACCACTTTTGCCAACTTCTCTCATTGGGAACAAACTGACGAGGTCCAGTCCACATTTAAAGGGAGAGTAGGCTACCAGGTAGACACTAAGAAGCAGAGACCACTCAGAGCTATTGGAGAGGTGCTTGACCCAAAGCAGAATGGTTTTCCAAGTGGCGGCACCGTTTTGTATCCCCACCATCCATGTGTGTGAGGATTGTGTTTTCTCTGGGTCCTTGGGTCTTTTCACTCACTCTTCCCAGCAGGTGTTTAGAGACATCTTGTCGTTTTATCTTGCATTTCTCTAATGACTGGTGATGACTATCGTCTTTGGCCCGTTGTCCATTTGTACCACCTCTTTAGTGAAATGTCACTGCAAATATCCCATGTGCTTTTTAAAAAATCTATTTTGGTAGTGCCAAGAACTGAACCTAGGGTCTTGTACATGCTAGGCAGTACTCGGCCACTCAAGTTACATCCCCACCCATCTGTGTGCATTTAACTGGGCTGTTTGTCTTATTACTCAAGTATGAGACACTTTGGTTTATGAATCAGGATTTTAGTATCATATCTAAGGAATCTTTGCCTAAATCAAGGTCACGACTGTACCACACGTTGACAATTACGTTTGGATTCTGCAGTATCTTGATCAGTTTCATGACTGTACACCCTGTGAGATGTAGATGTTATCTTAGCCCAAACGAGAACATTCATAGAAATCAAATTCTCATTAAAGTCCTAAACTGGTTAATCTGAGGCCTTTAGTCACATTTTCGGTCGGAAAAAGAGGGTTCAATGCTGTATTGTCCTTTTCCTGTAGCTCCCAGTACCTGCTCTATGGATATGGTCAGTCGACCCCATTTCTATTCGTGACCGTTAGGGATTTCCACGAGAAACAGAAGAGACTCAGGTTGTTGGCTAGATTCTACCCCAGTTTCATCCTGTCAGATGGCATTCCTGACACAGTTTCTGGTTGAGCTGGTGTGTGACTTTGTTTGCAGCCTTCCGGTGGGTGACTGGGCAGCTGTTAAGCAGTTGCACTCCCGGGAATGAGCACTTTCTGGTGACAAGACAGTGTATTCCCCCATGTGTGTTAATGATGCGCACCCACCTAGAAGCCAGCACTCTCCCTGGGTTACTGACGCTCTCATCCCATTATCTGAATGTCAGGAAGGGAGGGAGGAATGGAAGGGAGGACTGAAAGCTCAAACAATATTACAGATGGTCAACTTCATATTCTTTTATATATTTTATTTTAGTTAATTTAATGTTAAGAAGAAATTAACAGCCAGCCACCCAACCACCTCCCGTCCTGAGAGTTCTTCCTATGCTCTGGGTGTGGGCGCTGTACCACCCCCCCTCGTCCTGAGAGGTCTTCCTATGCTTTGGGTCTGGCTGCTCTGCCACCCCCACCCTAAGAGGTCTTCCTATGCTCTGAGTCTGGCTGCTGTACCACCCCCTCGTTCTGAGAGGTCTTCCTATGCTCTGAGTCTGGGCGCTGTGCCACCCCCGCCCTGAGAGGTCTTCCTATGCTCTGGGTCCGACCGCCATGCCTTTGCTTAGAAGCACATTTATCGTTCCCACTCTCTGCTAATGTGCGGGCTTTAGGCAAAACGACAATCTGTGCAATTTTTAAAAACATCATCAACCCTAATTTTGTACTTCAGGAAAAGAACAGAGCAATCGTTCATCCTCCTTCCCTTCTCACCTCCTTTGCGTCTTTCCGCTGCTCGGTAAGCAGTTGCAGATGCCCACCAAGCCCGGCATTCAGTGTTGAGGGTACAAGAAGAGCATCCCAGCTACTGGGAGCTGAATGTGGAGGTGCACTCCTGTAGCCCCAGTGCTCAGCAGGCTGAGCAGAAGGACCATGAGTTCCAGGACAGCCTGAGCTGTGAGGATAAACCCTGCCAAGGGCTGGGGGAGGAGGGTAGCATAGTTCAGCTGGTAGAATGTTTGCCCCACGCGCACAAAACTCTAGGTTTGGTCTGTCTTCCAGCCCTGCACTGACCGATGGTATCACACTTCTGTAATCCCAGCACTGAGGAAGTGGAAGCAGGAGGATTAGAAGTTCAAGGTTATCCTGGCTAAGTAGTAAGTCCAAAGCTGGTCTGGGATAAAATCTTTCCAGGAAGGAAGGAAGGAAGGAAGGAAGGAAAAGAAAGAGATGGGGAGGAAAGGAAAATCTCTATATACAGGCATCAAACAATGCTGTGCAGAGGGAAAAGATGAAGATTGTAGGACGGGCAGGCTTGGAAGAAGGGGGACACTGTGCTCTCTAGTCTGTTGGGTGTAAATCGATTATGGAAAACCAGGAAGGGATTAACAGTGGCTCTGGGCACAGCAGGGAGATTACTAGCAGTAGGCCTGGCACTCAGCAGCAGCAAATTGAGTCAGAAGAGAATAAAAAATAAAAAAGGAAAATGTTTGAAAATCAGACCTCTTCCCACAGTGGCCTGGTTGCTGTCGGTGAATTGGTTCAGGCTACCTGAGGAATTCACTCATCAATTCCTAGAATAACTGAATTCTGCAGGTTCTGGGAAAGACTTGAAACTATCTCTAGTCTGTAAAGGGATAAATGTGTAATCTGCCCCACCATATACTACACAAACCAGGAGCGAGGTATGCTGAGGCCACGGAAGATATTTTGGTGACTGTGGCCCTAAGTTTGATATTGTGGTAACCAGAGGGTTTTTAGCAAATTTAATTACATTTGCACAACAACTTCTGAATTTTTCTAAGAACTGTATTTTAACTTGCTTTCAACTTTTTTGCAATACCACTCTTGGGAATATACCCAAGAGAGGCCCTATCATACAACAAAAGTATATGCTCAACTATGTTCATAGCAGCATTGTTTGTAATAGCCAGAACCTGGAAACAACCTAGATGCCCTTCAGTGGAAGAATGGATGAAGAAAGTATGGAATATATACATATTAGAGTGCTTTCAACTTTTGAGATGAAGGCTCTGCTTGCGCGCGCGTGTGTGTGTAGACGTTCATGTATGTCTGCATGTATATGTGAGGGTTCAACACATATCTGTGTCTCTGTCAGACGTTTTCCCCTCCTGCTTAGTTTTTGGGATGGGGTAACTGACTGGGACTTGATGCAAAGTGATTGGCAAGACTGGCTGGCTTGTGAACTCCGGGGATCCTCCTCCCTCTGCTGCCCTGGTACTAGAACCGTAAGTGCTACCGTTGCACCTGGCTTTTTACACGGATGCCGTAGATCCCAGCTTAGGCCTCAGGCCTGTGCAGTAAGCACTTTATCAACAGAGCCACCTCTATAACCACTAAGCGAATGCTTTAAGATAACAGTAATAATAGTAATAGCAATAAGAGGTAATAATAATAATAATGACGATGATGATGATGATGAAGTCAAGCACGGCAAGGCACTCCTGTAGTTCTGGCACTGGGAAGATGGAGGTAGGAGGACCAGGAGTTCACAGTTAGTCTCGGCTACACAATACCCTGTCTCAGAAACAAAGCCAGCATCACGGCACACACTTTAATCCCACCTCTTTAATCCAGGAGGCAGAGGCAGGTGGATCTCTGTGAGTTCGAGGCTAAACTGATCTACATAGTGAGTTCCAGGACAGCCAGAGCTACAGTGTGAGCCCCTGTCTCTTAAAGGGGTGAGAGGCATTCCCTGGAACTAGAGCTACAGATGGGAGCCACCATGTGGGTCCAGGGGACTGAACCTGGATCTTCTACAAGATCAACGAGATCTCTAAAGCACTGAGCCATCTCTCCAGCCTGCATTTTCATTCATTTTTTATGCATAGCAGTTACAAATAGCAAATGTTATAAAGATTAAAGCAAGAGATGAAAGTAGTTTCTAGATTTATTTACTTTATGTGTAAGTGTGTTTTTTGTGTATGTATTTATATGTGCCACAGTAGGGCCTGACGCCCTCAGAAGGCAGAAGAGGGCATTGGATCCCCTGGAACTGGAATTCCAGAAGGTTGTGAGCCACCTTGTGGGTGCTGGGAATCAAACGCAGGTCCTCTGTAAAAGCAACAAGTGCTAACCGCTGAGCCAGATGAAGATGACCTTTATGTTGGGCAGAAATAAAATGATACCTTAGACTTACAACGCTCTGTGGTTCAGAGGGACCCTTCATGAGCTGTGTTCTTCAGTGCTTAAATTTCAATGCTCCTGGTCCTGTGACATTTAAAAAGCTGAGCTGCATTGCTGAAACTTCACCTCTTGCTGGGTGCAGTGTATTTCTGATGTTGGAAGTAGCCGATCTCCTCCCTTTTTAACAGGGAAGCCATTGAGCAAAATCATTGTTGATATTATGGGAATGAACTGTGTTGAGGGTCAGATAATAAGGCAAAGATTGATGCCATTGGTAAAACCGAAGGGGTCTTTTTTAACTGTTAAATTGGGGGTAAGCTAATTCTCTTGCCTTGAAACGGTGTCATTTACCCATTGCGCATGTAGATTCTTTACAGAGAAATTAGAAAGGCCAACAAGAACCTAAACCAATCAAATAGTACCCAAGCCTGCTCGCTCTTATTTCCCCGTGCTATCGAGATAATAGAATCTTATCTCTCTGTAGACTGATTCATTTCTTCTGGTTCTTCTCGATCTTAAAAATAATCATTTTAAAAATTAATAGCTGTCCACCATTTTGTTTTTAAGGACAAGAAAAGATCATAACAGACCCCACAATTTGTTAACCAGAAGTTTCATTTGCAATGAGATTTTGGAGTTTTAGTAGTTAAATACCCAAGCTCCTCCTGGTTCTTTAGTTCTCGAAATATCAGAGGTTTTCCTCTCAAATGCCTTTATACATAAACTTGTGAACTAGCAAGTGGAAACGACCCATCATTTCACTCAGTGTTTTCATTCCCTATACAAAGAGGCCATTGTAGGGAAGATGTGTAGGGACCCTGCTCCAGGTGTCTAGTCGAGGCGAGACACCTACAGAACCTGTATCTTCCATTTTGCTCTCTCCTGCTTCGAGCTTCTAAATCCTATTAACAGCTGTCAAAACCCGGTAAACTATTTAGGTGCGTTCACAATTTGTTTAATTGGATAGTTAGAAAATGGCATGCTGGAAAATCCTACCCCCCCTTTTCTTTTAGCCTGGCTGAACATCTGTAGCATTAGGGCCTCATTATCTCTGAATTGGCATAGCAAATCAGTGGCATCATTAAAATGCCACATTAAGATGATTAAGTGTCTTTGTTACCCAGTTGACTTCTGCATGTGCTGAGCATTTCACGATTATGACCCTCCATCCTTGTAAAACACTTGCACAACATCGCCCTTTCCTGTCCTCCCCATCCAACAGCCTCTGTCGTTCTGTCCCTCCTGGCCGCATCCCGGGCAAACTTGAGGCTAATCGCTTCACCTCTGTCCTTCTTGGAGTTCAATTCTGAGATCTCATGGTCCAGAGTTGAAATTCAGCACCTCCTTTTAACTCTCGGTGCTCCTTCTAGCAACGTGCCCCTCAAGGAGCCCAAGCCGCCTGTTCCGGGCGCCTTCGACAGTGTCTGCTCTCCAGCCGAGCGTTTTATGTGCCTGTAAAAACCAACGGAGGCACAGTTGGCTGAGACTGCTATTGCCCCTGAAGGATTTCGATGCTGGATCCTCTCCAGGACCCATTGTTTTTGCAGTGTCTCAGGTGAAACCAAAAATGTCTACTCTGGACTACAAGTCTTTCATGTGATAACCATCACCCCAGGAAGTGAAGTCAAGTGCAGCAGCCCCAGCGAGCCAAACCTTTGTTCTTTTCAGCCGACAAAACTCTCTCCAGGGGGTGCATGCGTTAGTGTGTGCCATCTTCCCAAGCCGCCTCCAGAACACGGGCAGAGATGGGAACAATGGTCCCCCAGAGCAGCTCCTTAAGAAAGTTTAGTTTAATCTAATTTCCTATGGGTTAGATTCAATTTAGACATCTTTTCCTCCCTCTGGGAATGTATAGCAATTACTTTTATCAGCAATTTGTGGTTTGCAGTGGTTCCTTTCTCCACGAGTTCAATTATACAAAATTTACTCTAGGAAGCCTTTAATATTGTTTTTATTATGGAATAGATCATACATACAAAAAGGCAGATTATAATTAGATTTACAGTTTAAAGAGTAATAATCGAATGAGCATCTAGAGACCCACCTCCAGACGTAAGAAATAAAATCTCGCCGGTGCCTAAGGAGCTTCTGGGTGCTATTTGAAGAGTCAGTTCAAACTGTGTGTCTAAGAGACCTGATCTAATTATAATAAGGTTAGAATTTGCAAAACCAAGTGGGAGATGGTTCACACTGCAAACAGTTTGTTCGCTTCACAAGACTTCAGGCTTTGGCTGGAAATGTAACTCAGTAGATAAAGCACCCCCTGCCTGGCTTGTACCAAGCCCTGGGTTCAAACCCGCGCAACCCCCACGTTGAGTCTCCAGCACCCTCACGGACACATGCCTTTAAACCTAGCTCAGACGACTGAGGCCCTTCTCTCAAGTTAGTAGATCAAGGCGATGCTTCCAAGATATCCAGGTTTTATTTTATCCTTAGTGGGAAATGGGAGGCAAAGGGACATACATGTTACAGTGCTCGTGTGGAGGTCAGAGGACAATTTTCAGGAGACAGTTCTCTGACTTTGTTTTGATTTTGAGTCAGGGTGTCACTATGTAATCCCAGCCTTGACCTTCCCAAACCCCACCCCCATCTCCATCTTTAGAGCACTGACCTGTAGCACCATGCCTGGCTAGTTTGGTTATTATTATTTTTCGTTTTTGGTGTTTTTAAGAGGAATTTGGGAACTGGAGAGATGGTTCAGTAGTTTTAGGAGAATGGGTTACTCTTCCAGAGGACCTAGGTTTGACTCCCAGAACTCACATGATGGCTCACAACTGTTTGTAACTCCAGGTCCAGGAGATCTGATGCCCTCCTCTGGCCTCTATGGGCACCAGGCACCCAAGCAATGCACAGACAACACGTGCAGAAAAAACACCCATATACATGAAGCAAAATAAATCATCTTTTATTTTGTTGGTCTTGTTGTTTTTGAGACAGGATTTCTCTATATCCTGGCTGTCCTAGAACTCGCTTTGTAGACCAGGCTAGCCTCAAACTCAGAGGTCCTCCTGCTTCTGCCTCCCTAGTGCTGGGATTAAAGGCGTGCATCACCGCCTGGCTACAAAATAAAATAATATTTAAGGGGCTGGAGAGATGGCTCAGCGGTTAAGAGCATTGCCTGCTCTTCCAAAGGTCCAGAGTTCAATTCCCAGCAACCACATGGTGGCTCACAACCATCTGAAATGAGATCTGATGCCCTCTTCTGGCTGCAGACACACAGACAGAATATTGTATACATAATAAATAAATAAATAAATATTTTTAAAAAAATAATATTTAAAAGGAGTCTGGCAATGGTGGCACATACATTTAATCCCAGCACTCGGGAGGCAGAGGCAGGCGGATCTCTGTGAGTTCAAGGCCAGCCTGGTCTACAAAGAAAGTTTCAGGACAGTCAGGGCTACACAGAGAAACCCTGTCTTGAAAAAACAAACAAACAAACAAACAAACAAGTAAATGGGACATATTTTTGTATTTGGTTTTGTTGTTACATTGCCCACAATATTCTCAGGCGCCTGAGCTCTGTGGTCCTTCCTCCTCAGCCTCCTGAGTAGCTGGCACAACAGGTATGTACCATCGAGCCCAGCACCTCAGCTCTTATTTTTTAATGTGTGCATGTGTGCAGAGACGTTCACATGAGTCCCCATGCCCACAGAAGCCAGCAGGAGCATCACATACCCTGCGGTTGGAGTTACAGGTGGTTGTGAGTTGCCTAGTGTGGGTACTGGAAACGGAACTAAGGTCTCCAGCAAGAGCCATATATGGTTTGATCCATGCCGCCACTCTCTAGTTCAGCCTGCCTTTGTGCTTGTAGACACCGGCTACGTGATGTCATAGAGAACACTGGGTTACACATACACCAGAGTCTCTGTGGCTTCTGTCCTCAGCTGGCTCAATGGCTGTAGGGAATAAGAGAGAATTTATAAGTAGCCTCGAGGAAGAAAGAACAGGCTATTTTCCAGCTGTGGGAATTGAGGAAGACAGAGTGGGGGAAATGGTGTATTAATTTGACTTGGGCTTGTGGCAGTGTTGCGGAAAGACCGTCTAGTCAATGGAAACAATATGAACAAACCAAGGACTCTCAGACGTGTAGTGGGATAAAGACATCTGAGCAGTAAAAGCCAGCGTCCTCAGGATAACTTGAACCAGATACAAAAGGCCCTTTTAGTATTGTTTCTGCGTTTGCACTTTATCTTGTTGTCAGTGGAGAATAGTCAAGGGTTTTGGCAGGGCCGTAACATGGCCAGAGCTATACATAGGCTTAGGAAAGCCAATAATACACACGATGAGCCGGAGAGGTGAACAGGATCGCAGGAGAGGGGTGGGGTCTTGGAATACAGAGGCATGGGAAACGGTGGTGGAGACTGGGTAAGCACTCAACTGATGAGTCCTTGAAAGTGAGGCCCAAACAAGAAAAACAAAAGACGGTGGTGAGACTGGGAAGAAATGCTTGACTTTAGAAGACTTGGAAAGGGGATTGAAGAGGAGCAAGGAGTGGCGGGCGGAGCTGTGTCCATCTGGGGACTGATCACAGACGGCGTCGGCTGGAGCCTTTGGGAATGGATGAAATTGCCGTAGAGAAGGACTCAGGAAAGAAAACAGAGGGTCAGCCACAGTAACTAGGATAGAAACACGGGGAAGGGGACAATCAGAAAAGAGGTCCAGTTTCATTAAGAATGAAGAGCACAGAAGAACGGGGGGCGGTGGCCGGCGTCCAAGAGTTGTGGGGAGCAGCAGACGAGAACTCCCCGTGTTTCTGAGTGTGTAGATTACTGCAGGGGACAGAGCCAGTGAGGTATGGAGGCAGAAGCCAGATTCCAGGGAAGCAGTGAGTGTTGATCTGACTGGAAAGTGTCTGGGAGAGAGAGTGCTTAGGTTCCTTGTGATGCTTGGGTCTATGCGATCTCACATAGGCCACAAAGAACCAGGAGAAGGAGTTTGCCCTAGAGAGTCTGAAGCCAGAAAGACTGACTCAGTGTGACTCAGTGTGGTTTGAAAAAAAAACCAGTGTCCAGGGTTGAAGGCCTGAAGAAAAGAGCGCACCTCTTAGGAATAAATCAGTTTGGAGTCGAAGATTGCTAGTTTGATAGTAGGTGTGTGTGTTACTATTTCCCAGGGCTGTTAGGAAAATCCCTTCCTTTCTCGGGCTCCTACAAATCTTCCTCCAAAAATACGGAATGAATCTCTTCACTAGGGGAGTCCAGTGTCTTCCCTGCTTTGGACTCAGTGGCCCACGTTTGCAGGCGGGGGCTGAGTCTAATAGTCTCTCAGGCCGGGCGGTGGTGGTGCACGCCTTTAATCCCAGCACTCGGGAGGCAGAGGCAGGCGGATCTCTGTGAGTTCGAGACCAGCCTGGTCTACAGAGCTAGTTCCAGGACAGGCTCCAAAGCCACAGAGAAACCCTGTCTCAAAAAAAAAAAATAGTCTCTCCGAAATCCTCTCCTTGCCTTTGTCCCTGTGTAGTTGAGTTTACCCCCCTGTTTGCCTTTCCATGATAAACCATAAAGCTGCTGAACCCAGCAACCATGCAGAAAGGTTACCCAGGCTGTCTAGCTAAAGCTGGTGAACAGACCACCAATACCAGGAGCTTTTTTGGTGGAGCAGTCGAATATTCTTCTCCAGTGCCCCCACCCATGTGACTCCCAGGCTTTCCAGACCTCCCCCGTCTTAAACACTGCCTTTCTTGCTCTGCAGCCGAGGACTGAAAAGTCAGCTCTGATAGTGAGCTGGGCTGGGTGGGTCCTGAGTTCCAGGTCTGGCCTCCACAGCCAAAATCATAATGAAAGACGCAGCTGCCCTCAGATCCCTGTATAGAGAAAGGGCCACGCTCGGGTTTTCTAAAGTCACTGAGTGTGTAGTAGCCCGAGTGCAGTCACGTTCATATTTTCTCTTTCTTTCCTTTTCATTTTTGCTTATCTTTTTCAAGGCAGGTTTCCTCTGTGTAGCCTTAGCCTGTCCTGGAACTCGCTCTGTAGACCAGGCTGGCCTCAAACTCACAGAGATCCGCCTGCCTCTGCCTTCCGAGTGCTGGGATTAAAAGCGTGCTCCACCACTGGCCGGCCCGTTCACGTTTTCTAACCCAAATGAAAAGGATTCCTGTCGGCTGCTCCTTTCAATCTACTGGTTTTGGTTCTCGGTAGAAGAAGTTTTCCGTTGAGGTTCTTTTCAACGCCTACGTGCAAACTGAAGTGCACTCAGGCTTTGGGGGGACGTCACCCACAGCTGGAGCGACAGAGGCAGAGAGGAGGGCACCAGCTCCCGGTCACTCTTCTCTCAAAAGTGAAAAACAGCAAAACCAAAATCAACACCCAAGGAAGCAGATTCTATATGAAAACAGGAAAGCTCCATCCAGAGAGAGAGAGAGAGAGAGAGAGAGAGAGAGAGAGAGAGAGAGAGAGAGAGAGAGGAGATTGACTTCTTCCCGGTAGGACAAGATTCGTAGGATGAGAAACGTGGCCTGTGTTGCGTTTGCTCTGCAGCCATTCATGGCTGCAGTCAGGAGGCTGTGAACCGTGACCTGTGGAGACCACGGGACAGTGGCAGCCGTGGAACAGTGGCAGCCGTGGTCCTGGCAGTGGGGGTTATTCTTTGTCTCGCTCTATTAAGCAAGCACAGTTAATATAGATGAGAGGTAACCTTGATAGAAGTGAAAATTGAAACTGGGGTGGAAGGTGGCCCGTGCAGCTGCTCTTGCACTTCCTCCTCTCGCAGCGGGATCAACACTTCTGATGTGTTTTGGAAGGGATGTAGCTTTTAAAAATATCATCTTTTTTTTTTTCAGAGTGTTTTTGGGTTTTTACATCGACCCTGGTGAAGGAAGGGCGTGGAATAGACTTGTTAAACAGCCACTTAGCCTTTTTTTTTGATATGAGTGTATGGGGGCAAGACAACTAACTGATAGTTTAAGTTTAATTGTTTTTTGTTGCTGTTTAAATTTTTATTTTGGGCTGGAGAGATGGCTCAGTGGTTAAGAGCACTGACTGCTCTTCCAGAGGATCTGGGTTCAATTCCTAGCACCCACATGGCAGCTCACAACTGACTGTAATTCTGGTTCTGGGGGACCCAACACCCATGACAAAACACCAATGCACATAAAATATAAATAAATAAATTATTTTATGTGTATAAATATTTTGACTGAAAGTCTGTTTGTGACCTCCCGTGTTCCTGTGGAAGTTAAAACAGGCCATCAGATCCTCTGGAACTGGGGTTATGGGAAGTTGTGAGCCACCATGTGATGCTGGGTACCAACCCGGGTCCTCCGTGAGAGCAGCCAGTGCTCTTAGCTGCTGAATCATCTCTCCAGTGCTAACATAGTGTCTTCATCACACCTGTGCCAGGAACTGGCCGTGCAAAATCGGGAAAGTGGCTGAACGTGTTTCTGCTTCCCATCTAAGGAACAAGAAGCTTGGAGAAATTGATCTCTAAATTCTCTTTCATTTTCAATTCCATTGGCTTGTGTTTCTTTGTGGAGAAGTAAAGCTTCCAATGTCTAAAAACTCAGTGTTTGAAAGAATAAGCGCTTACATAGCAACTTTATATAGGAAAATGTCTTACAAATGCTGATCCCATGAGGCAAATTTTTCAGGGTTTTTTTTTCTTGAGGTGGGGGCCAGGCTGACCTGTAACTCACTGTGTAGGCTACACTGGCCTCAGACTCAGAGAGATCTGCCTGCCTCGGCATTCCAAGCACTGGCACCAAAGTGGTATGCTACCGCATCCCGCGTGCCTTCTACGTGTCTTTTGTTATTTTTAAAAGACTTGTAGAGGGCTTAGGCAGTGCCTCAGTTTACCATACATGTGTGTTCGCCTCACTCAGGAAGGCCTGAGCTTAATCTCCAGCCCCCAAATGAAATGGCAGGTATGACGGGCACCTGTAACCCGGCACTGAGGGGGTCAAGACAAGAGGATCCTGGTGCTCACTAGCTGGCTAGTCAGACTAGCCTGATCACAGAACCTCGGGTCCAGCTGAGAAGGGGGGGGAGTCAAAAACCAAGGTGAACAGCTCTTGAGAAGTGACATCTGAGTTGACTTTGGCCTACACACCTGCATGCGCACACACAAACGTAGCATACCTTGAGAGGTCACTGGGAAGGAATGCTGGCCTAGATTCTGAGTTCCAGCCCTCTAACTGTACCCATCGGGGAAAAAAAGAAGCCCAACAGTGCAGCAGCCATTTAAAGAATGGTACTTAGGCCAGGCGGTGGTGGCACACATCTTTAATCCCAGCACTCAGGAGGCAGAGACAGGTGAAGCTCTGTGAGTTCAAGCCCAGCCTGGTCTACAGAACAAGTTCCAGGACAGCCAGGGCTACACAGAGAAACCCTGTCTTGAAACACCCTCTCCCCCAAAAATACTTAGCCATCCACCATACTTGGACCAGTCCCTTCTCAAGCCCAGTCCTATAATCCTAAACTGATCTAGGATCTTGAGCTTAGCCCTACTTAGATTAGGTCTAGCTATCTCTTTCCCTAACTGGGTTAGACCCGGCAGACCCCCATCAATAGAAGTTGGAACTAATCCTCGGTCGAAGGAAAGCATCCTTCTGTCCTTCTCAGCTCTGTTCACTAACACTAGCGCTTCCTCTGCTTGCTCTGCCACTTCCAAGACCGAACAAGAATTTTTCCCTCAGTTCCCCAGGAAGGAAAGGCAAAACATGGCTTCCACTCTCCCGCTCTCAATCTTAGTACGTTGCCCAGAGGCCTTCGTAACATCAAAATGATATTTTCGTCTCGAAACCAAAGAGCTTGTCCCATTGTCTTTTTAGCTGCAGCCACCAAGAAAGATCTGAGACTGTTCCTTCTCTCCGAGGACCAGGGACAGGCTGTTCAAAATGTTTGTTTCATGGTCTCTTTGGATAATCACAGCTAAAACTTGTTAGCTCCAATCTTCTGGATGGCCTAGGACACTGCTGTGTGTGTGTGTGTGTGTGTGTGTGTGTGTGTGTGTGTGTGTATCTAACTGTGGTTCTGAATTCTAATAATGAGTGATCGCCCTCCGGGACTCTCTTGCTTTGTATGTACACAGTGTTCCGAGCTTCCTCTGTATTTATTCGTCAACTGTGGGCCTCTTTTCTGAGCGGCTTCACAGCTTCGAATACAGTCATTGTTCATTTCTCGCACGCATGTCCCCTGCAGAAGACGCCATGAAAGTGAAAGATGAAGACAGCGAAAGAGACGAGAGCATGTTGAAGCCGGAGCCCCTGGGGAATGCGGAAGAGAGCGAAATTCCTTACAGCTATGCGAGAGAATATAACGAATATGAAAACATTAAGCTGGAGAGACACACTCCGTACGACGGCGGCAGGCCGACCGGTGGGAAGATGAACTGCGATGTGTGTGGGTTATCCTGCATCAGCTTCAATGTCTTGATGGTGCATAAGCGAAGCCATACTGGTAAATAGTCTCCTCTCTCAGTTCTCAGACCTGTCCGTGTGCAGCCCCGGGAGGGAAGAAGAGGCGGAGTTTGGGTCTTTCTTTGGCTTCCTCCGGTACTTTCTGCTATAGTATTGATGTTTCTCTCGCTCTTCGCACTGCCGTTTTACCCAGGGACCCTCGTTTCTGCTTCACCATGCTTTTGGCAAACACACTGAAAATACTACGAATAAAAAGAGACTAACAAAGGCCTGATGGGGTGGCGCACGCCTTGACCCCACCACTGGGGAGGCAGAGGCAGGTGGATCTCTGAGTTTGAGGTCAGCCTGGTCTACATATGAGTTCCAGGGCAGCCAGAGCTGCAAAGTGAGACCTGGGGGGAGAGAGGGAGGAGGTGGGTGATGCCAGAGAGAGAAAGAGAGAGACTGACCAATGAAAATAGCCACCGAGGTTAGCTGAATAACTTTCCTTCAATTAGTAAGCAGGAGTTGGAAAAATCTTCCAAGTATTTTGACACGGCACATTCGTGAAAGTGGGTGCCCTTACTGTGTTGGGTTCAGGTCTGATGGATAAAGGGATATGGGTTTTATTGTCGGTTTTAAATACATCTTCATGCGGTAAACAAGGAGTCCATAGGAAGGCCTAGGAACGAGTCACACTGAGTCTGTAGCCCTCATCTGGTGCAGGGACTCCAGAGTGAAAGACTGGGCCTTGACACCTTACATCTTGCATCTAAGTGCGTCTCAATGGCTCGATTCAATCACTCAGGGGACTGAAACAGGAGGACCATCATGAGTTCCATGCCATCCTTGGGTACAGAGGAACAGCCCTGTCAAAAAAGAAAAGATTAAAACCACCAAACGAAACAATGACCTTAGTCCCAGCACTCAGGAGGCAGAGGCAGGAGGATCTCTGTGCATTTGGGGCCAACCTGGTCTACAGAGCGAGTTCCAGGCTAGGGCTACATAGTGAGGTCCTGTCTCAAAAATACAAGAAGGCTTGACTCTCTGAGCCCTTCTTCAAAGGTGACTGCGTTCAGATGCCAAGAAGTAGAAAAACCTCTAGGCAGCTCCCAAGGCTGCTGTGTCCCCTGGCAGTGACTCAGAGCAAGATCACCAGACTAGCTGTCCTGAGTGGGAGTGTTCATTCTGCAAGGAAGAGGATCCCACAGGTCTCTGCACCTCAGAATGTAGTTCCCAAGCAACCTCTCAGCGAGGGCAGAACCGCCCAAGAGATGGGCTTTCGCCACGGGCGTCTAATCTGGGCACATGCTTTTCCACTGGCCTTGTGATGAGAGTTCTCCTTTTCCGTCCTCCCTGAAGGTGAACGCCCGTTCCAGTGTAATCAGTGCGGGGCATCTTTTACTCAGAAAGGTAACCTCCTCCGCCACATTAAGCTGCACACAGGGGAAAAACCTTTTAAGTGTCACCTCTGCAACTACGCATGCCAAAGGAGAGATGCGCTCACGGGACACCTTAGGACACACTCTGGTAAGTGAGGGACACAAGCGTTCCACATCTACTGGCTGTGGAAACAAAAGAGAGTTCCAGTCTTTCGCTTGCCCTCTGAAGGGTTCTTCTATCTGCAGAGACCTCTAGGGCTAACCGCCCTTCCCTTAAGGCATTAATTGCTCTCTGTCTGCCTCGGTGGAAACCGTCTCCGGCATCCTTGTGTCTGGAGAATAGCAGACGAATCACAATGTCTTCGTAATTTTTGTGAAAAAAAAAATCGTGGCCATCAATATTTTTATGGTAATACAAATGTTGTATTTTATTTCTTAATACGCACACACCCATTTTCCAGTTTCCATTCACAAAACTACACGAGCAAATTATGTTTAGTTGGTAAATTATTAAAATGTGTAAAGCAGGGGTCTGAAGAGGTGGCTTGGAGGTTGAGAACAAGTATTGTTCTTCCAGGAGATAAGAGTTTCATTGTTGGCACCCACACCCATTGCCTCACAGCCAGCATCAACTCCATCTCCAGGAGAGCGAGCGGATGCCTCTGGTCCCCACATGTACAATATCACATGATTTAAAATAATAAAAATGTAAATCAGACATAAATTTTTATTAGAGGTTCCTTTTGGTTGTTTTGGGATAAATTTCTTATTCATTTTGTTTGGTTGGTTGGTTTTGTTGTTATTGTTTTGTTTTTATTTTTGTTTTTGAGATGGGTCCCTACTTTGCAGTCCTGATTGAACTGGAATTCACTCTGTGTACCAGGGTAGCCTCACAGTTGTAGCCGCCTTCCTGCCTTTACCTCTTGTGTGCTATAATTACAGGCATGTGCCACTTTACCCAGCTTCTCGCTAAGTTTCCTAACCCCAACTTTCCCCTTCCTCGCCCCACTTATTTTTAAGCCCTAAGAGCAACAACACGAATTCTTAAAAAGCCACCTGCTGCCTCGGTCTTTTCAATCCTTATTTTGAACAAGCAAGGTGACACTTTTTTTTTTAAAAACATTTAGAATTTCCCTCTTAGAAAAATAAGGCGAATCTTATTTTCAAAATTGGAACCTCGTGTTCTTGATGTTATCTGGCAAATGTTTTAATTTAAGAAGAGAGAGAGAGAGGTTTGTTTTTATGTCAGTCCACATTACTGCTTTGACTAAAGCCCAGTCTCAGAACTACTCACGATTCAGAGTAAGGTTAAACAAGCCGACCTCAGCAAAACCCACGAGAGATCACATGTGGCAGAGAGGGGTTTTCTTTCTTTCTCTCTCTTTCTCTCTCTCTCTCTCTTTCTCATTTGTCAATGTAACAAAATAGTGACAGGTTTGATGGAAAGAAAGAAAAAGAAGATTCTCTTCTGCCCTTTTCAAGCAAAGTGCTGATAAGTCTTTTGAGTCAAATGCCAGAGCACCCAAGTTATACAGAAATAAAAAATGTTTAGCCTTGGAAAACCTGTGATTTAGTTTGGTCTGGGGTTTCATAAGGATCTTCTGAGGGTGCTTTTACTCCCAAAGCATGAAGAATTGGAAAATAAAACATTTCATGATGGAGCCGGAGGGCTCACACTTTTTAGCTTGAGTTTTATCAAAAGATATGGGCAACTTATGAGGAAAACTACTTTTGATTTGTTTTAGAAAATTAGTTGAAGTCATTTTTGCAATTAGTTCTTTTTGATCATTTGTTTTTTTCAGACAGGGTCTCACTATGTAGCAGTGGCTGTCCTGGAACTCACTCTGTAGACCAGGCTGGCCTTGAACTCTGCCCCCAGAGTGCTGGGATTAAATGCATGTGCAGCTAGGCCTGGATACTGCAACTCATTCTTAATTCTGTTATTAAGATGTTCTTTGTTAATCAGCCCTGTCTTTGGCCACGCTTGTTTAAAGCCATTTTACAAGAACGGCCCACATGCTCCAAACATGTCTAGCCCGACCCTAATGCCCATGGACCACCTTATTCCTTACCTATAGTTAGTTGGACATCACAGAGTAGGAAGGATGCCCTCCCGTTCCCGTTAATTTGATGTGAATGAGCATTTTCCCTTGCATACATTGGTCCAAGGAAGTCAAAGGAGGGCATCAGGGCCCCTGGAATTAGATTCAGTATGAATGGTGGCGAGCTGCCCTGTGGGTGCTGGGAACCAAGCCCAGATCCTCTGCAAGAGCAGAGTGCTCTAACCATCAGGCGACCTCTCCAGCCCCAGTGATCTTAACTGCTGAACCATTGTTCCAGGTCCCAAATAATTTGCTTGGTTTTGGTTTTTAGATAGGGTTTCGCTATGTACATCAGCCTGGCCTCAAACTCACAAAGAACATCCTGCCTATGCTGGGATTAAAGGTGTGTGTCACCACACCTGGACCCATTTCACTCTTACCCCACACTACCCTCCTTGAAGAATAAAGGATTCTTCCCTGTCTGTCTGTCTGTCTATCTATCTATCTATCTCTGTCTATCTCTGTGTGTGTCTCTGTCTCTCTTTCTCTCCTCTCTCTCTCAGCCTTTCTTTTTAACTCTAGATCCCCTAGGGCTGGAGTTACAGCCAGTATGAACCACCCCATTTGGGTGCTGGGAACCAAAGTTCAGTCCTCTGGAAGAGCAACCAGTACCCTTCAGTGCTGAGGCATCTCTCCAGTCCTGGGACCTCCTTTAGTTAATGGAAAAGAAGCAAGGTTTGACCCATAGCCAAACACTAAGAAAAGCAACAGTCACCCACTGCAGACCCGTCCATCTGCGATAGGACGCCATCCTTTTAATACACTGGTGGAAGAGCCCCTCCTAGACCATAGTCCTGTTTCAGCTTAGCAGATTTGACAGCGACACAGACTTGGAGGCGTGGGTCTGGCTGGGCCAGCAGCCTCATCCCTAGAGACCAGTGCCTTCTCAGAGCCGGGGTCTCGGTGTGTGGGGTCCCTGAGTGCTCTGTGTCTTCCTTCCAGTGGAGAAACCCTACAAGTGTGAATTCTGCGGAAGGAGCTACAAGCAGAGAAGCTCCCTGGAGGAGCACAAGGAGCGATGCCGTACATTTCTTCAGAACTCCGACCTGGGGGACGCCAGTAAGTTCCACAGGGCCCATTCCCCCCACTTGTCAGTGAGCCTTTGCCCTCCTAGGCGGTGGAGCAGGTTATAGATAGACAGAGCGAATGAGCAAGAAGAGATGGGAAGTGTTGCGGAGAGAAACAGAGCAGGAAGTGCAGGGTAAGGGTGACATCGGGAAGGTGTCCACCAGGTAATGTTCCGGTGGACTTAAAGGCGTGGTAGCGAGCCCCACAGATCACTGGTGATCAGTACGTGCGAAGGTCCTGATGCTGCAACTTGAAGAGATGGAAATACAGCCCATGTGCCTGGGACGGAATGAGCAAAGGGACCCGAAGCCAGAGGGGAAAGGGGAAACTAGATCTTATCAGGCCTCGGAGGCCATTGTAAAGACCTTTGAGCAAAACTGAAAATCTTTGAGCCCAGACAGGTGACATCATTGAACTTCTCATTCGTAAACCGCCACCCTATTTTGTTCCTGAGAATAGACTGCCTTTTGGACAAGCTAGATAGATCTTGGGGAATCCAGCTGGGAGTCTGTGGCAAGAATTCGAGCCAAAGGGAACTGTGTCTTGGCAGGGGTGGGAGTTAGGGTGTTCTGATTCAATGACAGAGCCAGCAGGCTTTCCTGGCTATGGTGATCTCAAAGGTGATGCAGGCTGGGGAGTGGTTAGGGAGGAATCAGGAACACGCTCAAGGATTTTCTCCGTACAGGGCCCAGTGGTGATGTCCTGGTCTGCCCATGGGACTTGCTGTGATGTTTGTACTTGGCTTTGAGGGGTTTCCTATTTTCCCCAGGGATTTGAACTGTATAGCTTCTGGCCCCAGATTTTAACACCGTGTGTGTCCTCCTCCATGTCCAGTGTGGTCTTATTTCTTTCTCATCCTTTCGTTGAGTCAGCCTAAAGCGTTTCTCGAATGGCGTCTCTGGCAGTCAACCTTCGTTCAACCCATTTGACCCTCAACCTGGTTCTTCAGCTTGGGGTGGGGACTTGGTTCCTAGAGCCAAGTCCTTATGGAGAATGGGAGGGATCCTCGTGGACATTGGTCTTTGACTGCAGTAACTGCGCTGGAACACTCTGAGCAGCCTAAAGCAGATGATTACATAGGGTGTCAGAGCAGTGTGAGCATTACGAAAGGCAGAGTGGAAATCCTGAGTGTTCACCCCACGGAGTGGAAAGAAACTTGGGCTTTAGATCAAGGACGCTTCCTGGTTTAGAGGCTGGCCAACTGAAGCCCGTGGTCTTTGCTTGCTTCTACCTTTTATCCTGACGGCATCTTAAGTTTTATCAAGGGTTCTTATTCCGCCTTGTTTCTAAAGAATGCCACTTGCTTATCTTAAGAAAAACAACGATGGCTTGGTGTTTGCCATCTTAAGTGGCATGCTGAGTTGTGAGTTAGTGTTTGCCCGCAAAAGAAACATCTATTCCTACCTTCTCCCTTTGGAGGTGGGAAAACAAAGACTTGTCAAAATCCAGTGACTAACTTAAAAATGACTAGCACTTTAGTTTGCTTGTTTAGTTGGGTTTGTTGTGCACGCAGGCACGCATGTGTACATGCGCACACACATGTGCACGCATGCATTTGTCTGGCAGTATTTTTTATTTTTTTAAACCACATTTTTTTAAAATTCATTTTACATTCCAACCACAGTTCTCTCTCCCATTCCACCTCCTGCTCCCTGTATTTTTTATTTTTAAAATCAATTCATACTCTATAACAGCCAGGTGTGGTGGCACATCCTTTTATCTCAGCAAATAGGAGGCAGAGGCAGGGGGATGACTGAATTTGAAGCCAGCCTGGTCTACAGAGTGAGTTCCAGGACAGCCAGAGCTACGTGTAGAGACTCTTTTAAAAAAAATGACAAAGAATGAAGTAAGAAATAAATAAAGCTGGCAACCACCATCGTTGTCTAATTCCAGAACGTTTGCCACTCCCAAGAGAGACGCCCTGCCTACCACCTCCATTTTCCTGTCTCCGTGACTGGCCACAGCGCCCCTACTTTGGGTCTCTGCTGATTTCCCTGTGCCAGATAATGTCACATAAGTGCAGTCACACACGGGGAGCCTTTTGAGCCTGATCTTCTGACAGACGTAAAGCTTTTGGTTTCAGCCATATTGAAACATGTTCTCAAGCAGTTCACGTATGGACTGACCACAGTGTATTTTCCCAGGCATCGGTTCATTGGTGGGGGATTTACTTTCCATCTTGGGAAATAATAAACTGTATTTTTAACAGTCATATATTACCTGGACAGCAAAAGAAATATACAACATATACTGAAGAGACACACACACGTGTGTGTGTGGTGTGTGTGTATGTGGTATGTTTGATGTGTGTGCGTGTGTGGTATGTGTGTGGTGTGTGTGGTGTGGGGGGGTGGGGTGTGTATATGTGATGTGAATGTGTGTGTGTGCTGTGTGTGCTTGTGGTGTGTGTGTGGTATATGTGTGCCGGGGTGTGGGTGTGTGGTATATGTGTGTGTGGGTGTGTATGTGGTATGTGTGTGTGTGGTGTTTGTGTGTGTGTGTATATGTGGTGCATATGTGTATGTGTGTGAGGTGTATGTGTGTGGGGGGTGTGTGTGTGTATGTGTGTGGGGTGTATGTGTGTGGGGTGTATGTGTGTGGGGTGTATTGTGTGGGGTGTGTGGGGTGTGTGTGTATGTGTGTGGGGTGTATTGTGTGGGGTGTATTGTGTGGGGTGTATTGTGTGGGGTGTATGTGTGTGGGGTGTGTGTGGTGTATGTGGGGTGTGTGTGTGTGTGTGTGATGTCTTGATTCTCCTGGAAATGGGAATAAGGGAATCAGCGATTCTACCCCACATGCAATAATAAAATGATGATTTTTGAAGTAACCCCATGCCATTTTAGGAATTTGAAGTTTAAAAAGTTATCAGAAGTTTTAGGCTGTTCAGAGTGCTGGGGCAGGAGGCACTGAGCGGCCGACAAAGCTAATTTGCATCCATAGGGCTGTTTGATGGATGCGTGCAACAGAATTTAAGTCTCAGCAAAAAAGTCAAGGGTTAACCAAGTCAGCAAATTTGATTGCTTTTTTTTTTCTTTCTTTTTTTCCGAGATAGAGCCTCTCTATGTAGCTCTGACTGACCTAAACCTTCTGCTATGTGTGCCACCTGCCTGGCTTTGATTTCCTTTCTCTCTCTCTCTCTCTCTCTCTCTCTCTCTGTCTCTCTCTCTCTCTCTCCCTCCCTCCCTCTCTCTCTCTCTCTCTCTCTCTCTCTCTCTCTCTCTCTTTCTTTCTTTCTTTCTGACAAGTATGCCATAGTTGTGGTTTTAGGTTACAAAATGGGTAAAGTCACAGCTCAATCAGGTATAAATACCACATGCCTGTTCTATATTTCTGGGTCTCTTGGGTTTTAAATAGTGCCTACACATTTTTTTCCAGGATCCAAATGTAAAGACCTTTTGTTCTAGCTTGAGCCCCTCCTTCACGGGCACCATTTCTTCTGTGCTTTCCATGTCTGTTTCCTTCCTGTAACTAGGAGTCCAGTATGGATGGATACAGTGTTCTATTCCAAGCCTGACCAATGCAGTAATGTTCCCTTAAACTTGAACTTCTGGTTTCTGCCTCCACCTCTCTCCACAGTGAAATTGCAAGCATGTGCCTCCAATGCCCAGTTTGATGTGGTGTTGGGAATAGAACCTAGGACTTTGTGAAGACTAGGTACTCAAGCAGCTATTTCTACTTATTTCCAGCCCCAGGGCAGTACATCCTAAATCTTTATTCCTCATGTCACTTCTAAAACGCTATTTCGGGGCTCCTGTGTGTGGGCTCTCACACAGCAAGTGAGTGTTTACATCAAAACCCAACTGGATGTGGCAGCAGGAGGCTGAGGTGGGAGGGTAGGGTAGCAAGACCCTGGCTCTAAAGAAAGAAAAGCAAGTTAAGCCGTGGTGTAGTGTGAGAGCTGGCCTGGGGACAGAGATGTCTGTCCTGGAAAGCAGGCCTCTCTGGAAGGGGACCGATGAAAGGTCTTTGAGAAAAGACCAGCCTCTGAAAGAACACCAGTGTGCAGAGATAGGACTTCTGTCTTGCTGGTCCTTGCTTTTACTCAGACACAGCTGATTCGGTTCTGCATCATAACCTGTTTGCAAAGATGAGGAAAAGCTCAGCCCCTACCCCTGAAGAATACACAGAGCATTGAGGCACTGGGCTGATAATGGAGACATATGAGTTATTGCAAGTTGAGTTTAAGTCTCTACAGCAGATGCCTTGCAAGAGGGACGTTGTTGCAATATTCCCGCTGCCCAGTGGTGTACAGATGGCCAGAAGGAACAGCAGATGACCATGGCATTCATCTTCTTGATCTTTTTGATGTTACTGTGGCCTCATTTCACACAACTTATACTTGTAGCCAAACCTTTCGTGAATAACCATGAGTTCTAGCAATAATAAGACGTTTTGTTGACGTCGCCGAAGCTCAAGCCCAGGGCCTGGCACATTCTAGACCAGCACTCTGCGGCTGATAACAGCATTTATAAAGTAAGTGACTAAAACCAGCACCTTGAATCCCAGCACTCGGGAGGCAGAGGCAGGGGATCTCTTGTGAGTTCAAAGTCAGCCTGGTCTACAGGGTAGACTCTACATAGACAGTTCCAGGGCTGCATAGAGAGATCCTGTCAAAAAGAAAAAGCCCTAAGCGAATGGTTGATGATGTTTAGTTGTGAGTCTGGGAGTTAAATTTTTTTTCTCCTTTCTCATTGCTTCAGTGGAGCCAATACAAGCACAAGGGTTTCAGGATGAAATCATATTTTGTCATGTAGCTCCACTTTTTCTTCTAAGAGTTAAAAAAAAAAAAAAACAAACACCAAGTCTGTATTCCTAACAGTCTCATTTGACTTGCTCCACAGGGCAACAGTTACATGTAGCTTTTTTGTTTGAACCTGCCTTGTCTTTGATAGCAATCTGTTGTTAGACAATCTCGTTGCACAATGACTCCACTTTGTTCCTGTCTCCATTAGCTGCTGACCACACCATAGAAGAGACCGGATGCAATGGCTGCTTTTAGCTCCATTTAACTCTTCGAGCCCTGATGAAGGATTTTGCAAAAACAAAAGCAGACCATGAACACATAGTCAAAGCTACAATTACTTTCAGGTTTAACAATGTATCACGGAAGCAGTTAACAGTTAAGGCTTGTGCAGGGATTAAAGGCAATTTATTTCTGTAATTGGGGTTATCATGACATTTTATTATTTTTCCAACGTCTCTAAGATCCGTTGCTAATAAAAATTGACCCTTACCTACTCCATAGTAGACAAATGATGTGGAGGGAAATTGTGTCAAGAATTGCAGTCCTGCCCCTGTGCCCACTCAGGTACCAAATGTATCAAAGTCCACCTTCCCAGACCCCCGCCCCCACCCCGGCAACACTAAACCGCTGAACACCACCTAGGAACGGATTTCCTGTTGCATCATTTAGACCCATTATCTTCTTCCCTTGCCACCTTCCCAGACTCGTTTTCTCCCACCTACATCTGTGGGGCTCCTTGTAGCACGATAACAGGTCTAGACTGCCTGAATGGACAGTTGAGTTCTAAAGGCAAGGGAGGACCAGAAGTCAGAAGGCCTTCCTCCCCTTTCGTCTTAAACAATCCCCGAGCTCAGCTAACTCTGACAACCGACTTGGTGTTTAAAAGATGCCCGTTCGGTGGTTTTGTCCATCCACCGTCTGGTGGTTCAGAGGTAAAAAGACACGAAGTCTAGGGAAGAAAGGGGACCCTATTTTGTTGCCTGTTAGCCTTTGTCCACTCCACAGTTGGGAATCAGTTAAGTCTGTGAAGGGGGGAACTCAGGCCCTGGGGTGTGCTCCCGAGTTTGGGAGTGTCAGTATCCTGCCTGACAGCTCTGGGAAGGGTGCAGTGGGCGAGCGGTCTCTCGGTTTCTCACAGGAGGCCTTTCCCACTGAGCAGAGCTGTGGAAGTGGAAAAGCCTTCGCTTGTGCCCCAGATTATCTTTTCACCCATGAACACTCCAGAACGTTCCTCTCTTAAATGTCAGCCATTTGGCCACTGATTGACACGGTGAGAGTTATCTGGAAATGACTGCCAAGACCAGCTTGGTGGGTAACCAGGAATGAGAAGGGTGATGTTATCTCAGAAGGCTGCCATTTAGTGACATGCCCTAATTACAGTTATTTAGGTCAATGTGTCCATGCCTCAGCATCCTCCCAAACATAGAGGATGTCGTTGCATGTGCCCACAAAACTGCTGCTGCTGCTGCTGGGGACTTTGGTGAAACATGAGCAATGACTCCCAAGACATAAGTGGGAAACTGAGGCGTCATGCTTAGGGCAGGTCCCAGGTCATGATTTGGCCATGAGGGGAAGGACTAAAAGGGACCAAACACAGTGGTGAAGTGTGCTCAAAAGTAAAAATTCCCCAAGTATTTGTTATCCTCATTTCGGCCTAAATCATTTCCATAGCAGATACCGGCCTGGTGCCTCTGATCCTCTCCTACGCTCCTAGAGTACACATGGCTACCTTCACCCTACTTCTAAGAAAAAGGAACAACAACAACAACAAAACAGTAATTGTATTGGAAACTGACTTCAAATTCCAGGCGGTCTTTCATCTCTCTGCTCAAGGGACTTTGGCTAGTGCCACATCTGGCGGTGGTTTGTGTGCAAGGAAATAATGCGCATGATCATTTCCTGTTTGGTCATTGTAACCTGTCCCTGGACTGGGCAGAATTTGACCCCCTTCACTCCATAGCAGCGTCCTGTCACCAAGTGCCTAAGTCCAAGGACTTTACCAAGTCTGAAAGCCGCCTGAGCCCCTGGTCCTGAGCGTAATCTTCTCATTTACGTAAATCGGTGTTGACAGCTGGAGCAGATGTGGGATGCGTTTCTTCAGCGTTATTGTTGACAAGAGCCCACGTCAAGTGATGTGGCGTTGCCATTATACTTGTTTTTTCACTTTTGGAGACAGGCTTCCTTTATGACTGATTTTTAAAAACCACACAAAGCTCTGCATTGTATAACACCCGAAACAGTGTTCTTCTGGTGACGGGAAGAAAGTGGAAAATAATTAAGACTTGAAATGATCATTTTCTAATCTGGCATTGGCGCTCTCCGGTCCAGCCTCTCTTGCCCTGGAGATCTTTCCAGGTCATTCATCCCCTGCAAAGGTAGCCAGTGTCCTTTTTTTCTGGACATGTGTCTCACAGACCATGGAATGTGTGCTGATTCTGTATGTTGGAATCTCTTCACATGGCAAATACCTCAGACTCCTCAGCTACAGGACAACTGCAGACAGTTCCCAAACCTGTGCGGGCACTGAGCTAGGGAATATCTCATTCTGCAGATATCAATTTTACCTTTTTAACTCCAGTCCCATAAAAAAAGCACATTTTCTTCTTCCTTAGACACATTAGAAATGTATGACCTTCTAGTTTAGACTTTCGGAAGTGCTCAGACGAAACAGAGATATAATGTCTCAATATGTTTGCTCGGGCAGGGGTGGATGCACCATGGCCCTGGGATCAAGGGCAGCCATCAGTCTGTTTGTATACAGGGTTTTTACTGTTTACTTATTTATTGTGTATGCGTGGTCTATGGATATGTCCACGTTTGTGTGTGTCTAGGTGTGCCTGGAGGCCAGAAGTCGATTTTGAATGTCTTTCTCAATCACTGTCCACCTTAGTTCTTGAAACAGAGTCTCTCATTGAGCCTGGACAAGCTAGAATGTCTGGCTAGCGAGCCTCTGGGTTTCCTGCTATCGCTGCTTCCCCAGTGCTGGGATTACAGGCTTGGGCTCTTTAGGTGGGTCCTGGGGATCCAAATTCAGGTTCTCGTGCTTATATAGCAAGCATGTCACAGGCTGAGACATCTCTCTGGTCCAGTTTTTACATTTTAGCAGAGATGTGGAGCAGAGAACACTAATATAGAAAGGGGCTGTGCATCCCACAGATTTAAAAATAGTTGCCGCCGACATGAACGTAGTAGTGCAGGTGTGTAATCCCAGGACTTGAGGTTTGGGGCCATTCTTGGAGCTGTGAAACAGAAAGACCCTGCCTCAAAGGTAATAATGATTGCAAATGGTCACACACAGTGTTTACTCTTTGCTTTTTCTACAGAAATTCTTTACTGGTCCTTGACTCCAGCATTATGAAGTTTTGGGCCTTCTGTTTATAGCAGCTAGTGCGTTCTCACTCTTTAGACGTGGTGTCTCGTTGGTTACCGCTGGCTGTTCCAAAGTAAATTACATTTGTTCCACTTCACTATTTAAGCGTATTGGCGTTATTTTTATATTCATCTAGTGCACTGAAATTCTGGCTGATCCCCCTCCCCAGTTTCACATGCTAGCCTAGGATGTCCTGCAACTCACTGTGTAGCAAACTCATGGCCTCCTCTTGCCTCAGTCTCCCAAGGATTGGGACTATAGGCATGAGCCTTGTCGTCCTGTTATGGCTGCCTTTAAAAATCATCCGGGAACTTGGAAAGCACGCTTGTCCTGGCCCCACCGCAGAGTGAAGGGGAAGCTGCCTGTGGATATCTAAGTGTGTACCAGGCAATCAGGCTGGACTAATTCACAGCCAGGTCTGAGAACTCCAGCCCGTGCCACTCAGATGTCTGTCTGTGGGTCCATAACCAATCCACACTCTCGGGCAGTTCCTATTGTCATTTTTTTTTCATTAGGAATACAATAGAAATGCCGTATACTGATTGCCCTTTAATTTTCAAACAACAGTGTGGCTCAGGGACACGGTAATGGAAACAATTTTGAGATGTGTGGAGAACCTATGAAGCAACACACGGAACCCAGAGAAACGGAATTTGAAAGATAAGAACTGAGAGAAACGTAGTGAAGAAAAAAAATGACTCAGTATTTCAATACCCAAATCACTGGGTAGATTTCTTGCTATCTGGGCGAGTGTATCTATTTTCAAAAGTCTATTACCATAGCCAGAGCGGTGAATCTGGGGCACCGTGCCTTTTTTTTTTTCAAAGTTGTTAAGAAGAATTATATCAGGGTGCAGGTGTCACATGCAGTTACTCAGAATCAGAAAGGAGCTGCCGGGGGTGAAAGGGCCTCCATCTATCTATCTTTTTGCAACCAACCACGTCCAAGCTGTTTCTTCAATACTTCCTCTTGCTAATGAAGGTACTAGCTGGGGATGAGTCGGGCTTTCCCATCTCAGCATAAGACTGCAAGATTTGAATGTGCCCCAGAATCGGTCTCACTGACCACAGCAGGTACCCAGGGCAGGAAATCGAGCAGGACCCACAGGTAATGACAGCCCCGTGCATCAGCCCCCCAACCCCTTCCCCATTCTCCCCATGTACCAATGTATTCCTCTCCCTCTTCTTCCAAACCAGCAAGTGTGGAGGCAAGACACATCAAAGCGGAGATGGGAAGTGAAAGAGCGCTCGTTCTGGACAGATTAGCAAGCAATGTGGCAAAACGGAAAAGCTCAATGCCTCAGAAATTCATTGGTAAGGATGCACGGCCCTTTCTTGCTGCTGCTAGCAGATAACTTGACTGAGATAACATGGGGATGTTTTTACCGCACTTGCCTCTCCTAGTGCTGTCTGTTAAAAACGGGTTTCCATTGTGTTCTTATTCGCTGTGGTCGGTTCGTTTTGATGGCTCCAGTACATAGAATTAAAAATATTATCTGAGGATTCTTAGCTTCAAAGCAGGGGAACATTTGGTATTGTTTCTTAAATGGAGTTGGTGTTATAGATGCTGTTCCTTCCTCTTCCCTCTGAATGACATCTGTTGCATAGATTTATGCAACTTGCACCAGTAAAATGTTCAAGATAGCATCTTGGTAAAATTTTGTAATGATATGTTACAAGTTGGTTCTGTTAGCATGCTCTCACTTTTTTTTTAATGTTCTAAAACTTATCGCCATATTTTCTTGAATTTGATTGAGAGCTCGCTTTAACAGAAAGTGGTTGGAGAAAAAACGTGGACTTAAATAACTCAATTTGACTTGATCGCTTGTCTTACTGAAGTTAGTTTTTATGTCGTTGGTTTTCACATTGTCAGAAGCCACTGCAGACCAAGATGACTAACAGACAGTTACGTCCACTTAAGTGTTGGGGACTTGCAAATGGTGGGGATATTTCATGATTGCCCAGATGTTTGCACACTCGTGACCACAGTATTAAAATAGATCTGGAGTTGCAAGCAGCTTAGGTGAGTGTGTCAGTTTTATTATTAAGTTGGATGCTGGCGGTGTTGAGCAAAAATAGTTATCACGTGAATAAAACTCTTCCTCGGCACTAATAACATTTGTCAATATCTCTTTGTAAAGCTGCTTGCTGCTTCTGAAGTCTGACTTTTGTCTTCTTGTATTTATTCTTCTTAGTAGCTTTTATACATCCCAATTGCCTGTCTGCTTTTAACTCTGAGATTATTCCAGTATAGGTAGCACTTTATAAGTAGACATTCAATTGAATTCTATGTTGAAAGAATCCATAGATTTTGAAATTACTGAAGTTGGTATTTCTGCTTATCTACTTTGCTGTTACTAGTTGGATATCTTTTGCATGCTTTCAGTCACTTCAAGAATAAATTGTAGCACGTGTCTTTAATTGCAGCACTCACAAGACAGAGACGGGTAGATCTCTGTGAGTTTGAGACCACTCTGGTCCACATAGTGAGTTCCAGGCTAGCTGAGGCCATAGAGAGAGACTCTGTCTCCAAAAGAAAAGCATGTGGTCATCAATGAATAAAATGTAATCCAAGGGTATGGTGGGTTATTCCTACATCCCTAGCACTTGAGAGGTAAAGGCCAGAGGATCAGGAGTTTAAGGCTATAAACACCACATAGTAAGTTTGGGGCCAGCCCGGGCTATATGAGAGACCCTATCTTAAAAAAAGGAAGGAAGGAAGGAAGGAAGAAAGAAAGAAAGAAAGAAAAGAAAGAAGAATCTGTCTGTCAGTGAACCCATCCCTAAATCATGTCAGACTGAAGTTGGTGTGTTTCAGTTTAAGGAGCTTCCCTTCTCTACTCGTTTTACCTCCCCTTGAGGAGACACATCAAGGGGGATGTGGAGACTTCCACAGACAGTCTATGCCCAGAGGATCAGTCAGGATGCCAAGGCATTACCTGTGTACCTTTGGACCTTACTTGTGTGAGTGGACACTGATGAACTCAGAAGAAAGCCGGGGTTATCCGGCTCTGCAAGGAAATCTTAGCTGGAGGACTGTTTAGACTCTAGAAATGGCCAAAGCTGATGTGGGAGGAGCATGGGATGAGACGGGCAAGGAAGTCCAAGTAATGAGTCTCAGTTTCAGCCCAGAGAACTAAAATCTGAGAGAGAGTACCTCGTCCTCACAGTTGGCTGAGCCAATGGCTGAGGCCAAGCCCTACTTACTGTGGTAGGTTTTTGTTTGTCTGTTTTCATGTTCCCTATGTCCAGATCCTCTTGGCTCTGCTGTTGCCATCCAGTGGTTTCTGATGATAGGATTTCAGACTCTGCAGACATGGACTTTGGAAGGTCTGCTTTCTCTCTTTTCTGAACCACCGCATCTTCTGGGAGCTAAAATTGGGAACTTGGCTTAGTTAACTCTTTTTGTTTGTTAGTAAAGCTTGTTCTTTGACAATGTCATATTCGTGTACGTACCTGGTTACTCTCCTGTGGGCTCTCTCTTATCCCCACCCTCACCTCTGCCAGCTACCCCTCCCCCTTCCACAGACCTCTTTCCTGTATTCACGAGTTTGGTTTCCTTTAGTGTCCCATAGAGGTCATCTGGGGCTGTCTGTGTGTCCAGTGGGCTCACCGGGGTTTATTAGCTGGGCAGAGCTGCTCTTGAAAAAGCAGCTTCAGAGCCCAGAATAACTGAGGGCTTCCCTACCCCTCCCCCGTCCACCCTCACCCCACCGCCTTTTTCGGTATATGGTGGTATAGCACAATGAAGGGACACTTACCTGTGTTTCGCAGCCACTTAGGAAAATCCCAGAATGCTTTCTGGACCTCTGTTTACTCATCTGTGAATGAGAAAACGAACCAGATGATGGAATGGCCAGAGGCCCCTCCCATACACGGGAGATGAACTAGAAATGTCAGGCAGAACCAGTCTGTCTTCAAGACAGCCTGATCGTGTAATGCTGGCAGCCTCTTCTCCAGGCTCTGAAGATAGAGTACTTGTGCCATACACTAGTGTCAAGTTTTGAGGTGGTGTTTGTTTGGAGGATGGCTCCTAGGGACCTCATTGATTTGGGGTAAATGCAACATTCCCAGTCCTTGAAGGTTTGTGATGGTTAGGTTTTTTTTTTTTTCTTGAGGAAAAAACATTACTACAGCTCAGACTCTAAATAAATAATCACATCTCCTCACATGCATATATGCACTTGGGACAAGCTTCTGGTCATTCATCACACAAATAGTAACCTGGGGGTGGCAGGGGGTGGGTATCACGTGTGTCTGTAACCTTAGCGTTTAGGAGGTGTAGGGAAAAGGATTTAGAGGTCGAGACCATCCTTTCAATGCCAAGGACGCCTGCATGAGATCTGCCTTGGAAAGGAAAGAAACGATGCTTCTCGGTCCTTTGGCTAAGAGCAAGTGCAGCGTCTGCTCTTATCAACTTAGTATCTGATATGTCCTCTATCCGAGGACAATTTATTAAATGGATTTTTGGAGCTGGGACTTGGGATGGAAGCTTACTCCGCCCACTCCACAAACTGACCTTGTATTGCAGTACCTTCAGGATCAGTGCAGGGAAGAAATAAAAGAGAGTTTTCTTGTCAGACACATGGTACTCGATGACTCCTATCCTAAGCCTATGCTCATGAGATGTTTTTTTAGGACCCTCCAGAGTCAGACAGAGCTCTGTGAGTTCCAGGTCAAAGAGTTCTGGGTCAGGAAGAGCTAGATAGTGGGACCTTGTCTCAGAGGGGAGGAGGGGCTGCTCAAACTTGAGGACCCTTTCTGCAGTCACCTCCCCCCACAGAAGCCACATAAAAGCTTTTGTAATGCCATCAGGAGACAGGCAGGTCTAGTCAGCGGCTTCTCTGACCAAACTGGAAGCTCAGGTTCAGTGCGAGACTGGCTCAAAAAATAAGAGGGGAAATGATCAAAAAAGACAGCCAAGGTGGACCTCTGGCCTCCACTTGCACATAGGTGGACACACGCATGCACGCATGCGCACACGCACACCAGGGTGTTCACGAACACACTAAAAAAAGAAAAAGAAAAAACATTTAAAGGGGAAACTCCTTGGATCGTTTAGCTAAACCAACTGTTGTGCTAGAAAATGCTGGAATCACGGGAGGGAAAACAGGATGTCCCCTGTGGCAGGCATCATATGAAATGCAGCGTCAGGAGCCCAGGCTACTGTCCCCTCCCTCTCTTCTCTCTCCCCCCTTTTCTCTCCAAGGCACCATTTTCTAAAAAGCTCCTGCCGCCAGGGAAATGGCACCGAGTGGGCTGTGACGAATGAGTCACCCCCTTTAATCCTTGCTGAGAGTGAGCACACCACTCACACACCAGCCCTTGCTGCCCTGGCCTCTTGAACCATGAGGGCAAAGGTCAAACCGAGCCCTCAGGTTAGCTGACCCTTTTTCTCGCAGGGGCAGTGTGTCTCATCCACATCAAGACGATTTCTTTCCAAATGACAAGGCTAACTTGCCTCTAGCGTCCTAACCTGAATCCCGTCCTGTTATGCGTGATGTTTGCCCATGCTTTGGGTCAGGCTAGCCTCAAATAGTTGGCCCGGAGTAGAGGGTGGATTTCTCTCCCACAAGGAGGAAAGACATCACTTGCTTCTGACTTTTCCTTTTTCCTGGTTTTCATTTTTTTCCCCTTTGGGAGCAGGACTCACCACATCTTTTGAAAAAAAAAATTACGTGTTACATTACTAACGAAAGTTCCCGTGTTGAAAAGATCATTAAAAAAAAAAAAGATTTTTGTCACTGGTGGTAAACATGTAAGTGAGGTTTTGACACTTCTGCAGGCACCATCAGCCTTCTCTGTGAAGAGCTGGGATGAAAAACTCACCTACTTTGGTTAGCGGAGGAGCAGGAAGCAGTTTAACCCCTGTTAAAGGGTAGCAAGCCTCCTTCCCCACCCCCCATGCCCCCGGTTCTGTATGCATTATGGTGTCTACACATTTAAAGGATGTTGGGAACCTCCAGAGAAGCCCTTTGACTCAGGAAGGAGTCAAAGCCGTGGGGAGACACAGCTAGACAGAGCAGGGCCAGACCCAGCTCTGCGTGGTGCTGCAGTCTGGGGTGGCCCTCCTTCCCCAGGAAGTCACTAGAGCAGCTCATGGCACCTGTGCTGAGGGAGCTTTGGGTAGCCAGAAGTTTGGTCCCTGAGAGCTGGTAGCAGGGAAACCCCGCAGGCTGTTGTTCTGTGTCCAGAGTATGTCCCCTTGAGAAAAGAACTGTCATGGCCTGTGGTTCCTTGTGGACAGATGACATCAAGCAGCATGTCTTATGTGAAGCACACATATGACATCACACTCTGACATCACAGACGACAGAGACCCCTGCAGCAACACAAGGCAGTCTGCAGCTCGGCCCCCTGCCTGTCCCACCCCGAGTGTTTGCTCTCTCCCCATTCTGGCTGCTGCCTGACTCCTGGCTCCCAGAGTGAATGTTAGTAAAATTCCAGTTTCTCTTAGGTTAAGATTAGCATCCCCACAAACGCGGGGCACCCCACTTTCCTTGCTTGTTTCCCTGCCCTCCCTCCCTTCCTTCCTTCTCTTTTCCTTCCTTCCATGCCTGCAGGAAAGTGAGTGAGATACTTATGAGATATAACAGGAGGAGGCAACAGGAGACAGACTAAAGTGACCTGAGAAACCTCAAGACTCAAATAAAGTCCGTGTGTTTCCACTACCCAGACACTGACTGTAATGTTGTATTTGCAGCGGTTTTCTGGAATTCAAATCCTGTTTGCCTTCCTCTTTAGATGATAAAACCCCTTTTAGTTGCTCCTCAGTAGAGTGAAATCTAAGACTTGCCTCTCCTACTCCAGCAATGCAGCCCACCCAGCCTCCATGAGCTGTGCCTTCTCCACGCTTCTCTGGACACTTTCCCACTCCTGTGCAGCGCTTTCCACGTTCTGGGTCTGGATGTCCTCCCTCCTCCCGCATCCCTGTCGCTGGTCCTCCTTGTGCCCATTCCTTCTCTGCACAGTGCAGAGTTCTACCTCTTGCTGTGGCTGCCTCCACCACCACCTCTGACTCCCAGGACACCCAGAAGGATAGATTCGTATGTACCCATGCTATGTAGCACATCTTTGGAGTGTCTCACAGTTTCCTCTCCCCGCTCTCTTTTCTACAAAATACTTGGTTCCTCCATGAAGCCAGTGTGGAGGATGCTGCCTCGTAATCAAGTAATATCAATGCTGCATCTCGTCTGTGGGACTGCAGTGATGTCTGGATGTCTCAGAGCATAAATAGCAACCACAGGAGTGCTTGTGTGTGCCAGGCGCTCTGTGAAGCACCGTGCAGACATCCCAACTCTGCATCATCGATGCTTCTCGATGTGTGTGCTTATGATTGGGAGGGAAAAAAAGAACAAAATGCCACAGTTGTTGCCACTAAATGCCCTCTGCCATGCTTTGGGAACTATCCCAGCTGAGTATCTGAAGCCACTGCCTATGGAGGGCTGAGCCACCACGGGCAGGAAAGCCTTTAGCGTGTGATTCTTAGATTGTGCCCTGGTGAATGGAGATTCACTGTGGACAACCTTGGAAAAGTGAAGCCTCTTGTCTGGGCTCTCAGTTCCTCGTCTGTCAGAGATGACAGTCCAACTTAAGAGCTTTTAACCTTGCAGGACTGATGAAGTGGGATAGTGAGCTAAGTCTCCGGCACGACACCCGGTACTGTAGGACCACAATAAATGTATTTATCCTTAGTATCTTATCTGTAAGGTGCTGTGTGGACCGGAAGAGAAGGGATTTGACCGTGGATCTAGTCCCTAGACCCTGAGGACAGAGCTCTAAGTTTATGTGCCCACTTTGTGATTCTAGGCTTCCAAGTTGACAGTCAAAACCAACAACCATGTCCCCCCCACCAGCACCACCATGGCATCCATACAGGTGGGCAGCTGTCCGTTTGAGAATTACCAAAATACAGGTTGAACACCTTTAAGAGGGTTCTTAAGGGAGGGGTGACCCAACCTGGCAAGCTCGGCTTCTGCATTTAAGACACATTGTTGCCGTTTGTGTTTTCATCAGAAGAAAACCTCTGTTCCTCCTGAATCTGTTAAACATGAATCACCGAGAGGCGTGGTTCGAGGTGACTAGATCCGGACCCGAGGCTCTGAGCAGCCTTGGAAGCAGTTATGCGCTTGTGGTTTGACTAACCTTTTTTATGAGTGTGTTACTCAAGAAACGTGAGCTATTGGCTTTTCGATTACCGTAGCCTACCTCTTCTGAGTTTCATACACATTGAGTCATCGGTCCGCAGGCAGGTGACAGATTGTCATCTGCAGTGATCAGGTTACGGTAACTGGGAGATGAGGGGATCTGATCAGGGCGAGCCCTGTGCGCGTGAAGATCTGAGTCGCTCGCTCACCTCTCCACCTTGAACAATGGCCTGCGCTAACCACACAGCTCACCTCTTTCCACCCCACCCAGGGACTTGTCTCCCCCTCCTGCTTTGCCTCTTTCCACTCAGCTGTTTGCTGAAAGGTGCTGTGGGTTGTGTGGATTGTGAATTCACCAGCTTGGGTAAGGAAAGCACAAAGCACACCCCTGGGAGAAAGGATGGAACAAAAGGGGGTGTGTCTACCCAGCCCTGGAATCCTTCCCAGAGCATCTCTTGGATGTCTCCTGGTATTTAGGAAGTTTGACAGGGCTAGCCACACTGAGAAACTGTCGATGACCTTGAAAAAACTAAGGTACCAGATTTCATCATCCCTGCGTCATTTCCAGGGGAATGAGTGTGTGTGAACTCAGCTTTGCCTGTTCTTCACGTAACTGCTGCAGCCAGCCGTCATCAAGGGAGCTGGGAGTAAAATCGCCACCGTTGGTTACTATGGCAAACACATCCATTTCTGTCGTTTCCTAGTGAGCTGCCAAGTTAGGGCATTTTTCTTTTCTTTGTTTTCTTTTTTTCTCTCAGACATTAGCTTAGAAAGTACCATGTCTGTAAGGTGGTGGGGATACATGTGCGCAAACGCATCTGCTGGACCGGATCTCCTGGCTGGCCTTCTCGCCTCCAGCCTTGTTCTGGCATGTCTCACACGTTACTGTTACCTGCACCACAGCCCCCTTTCCACAAAGGCATTTGGCGTTTGCTGTGTGGTTGGTTATTTAGACTACTGAGTCTATCATTTGGCCCTACTGTGTGTTTTCAAGGGCTCTCTGATTCGTTATAATACTCGGATTGGACCTGCGGCCTCATGCATGCTAGACAAGCCCTCTACCATTGAACATATCCCCAGACCTGTTTTGACTTTTGGAGACAAAGATTCACAAAGTTACCTGGGCTGACCTTGAATTCCCTCTGTAGCCAGATCTTTTTTTCCCACAATATGGGACAGCACACAGGACATTCATAGACTTTGGTCCCCATGAAAAGAATACTAGGTCCAGTAAGATGGCTCAGTGGACGAGGGTACTTTGGTGTCAAGTTTGGCAACCAGAGTCCTAAACCGAGGTCCCATGCGGTAGAATGAGAGAAGAGATACCCACAAGTTGTCCTTTGACCTCAACAAGCATGCCGTGGCACCGATATGTACCCCCTTATATACAAAACAAAGTTAGGAAGGAAAGAAGGAAGGAAGGAAGGAGGGAAGGAGGGAGGGAGGAAGGGAGCAAGGAAGGAAGGAGGGAGGAAGGAAGATCATGCTGGCATGTGCCAGGTGTTATGTAGGTACCTGGCACTGTCCTTACACTGACCCTGTGAGGGGTTACTGGGTTCATTTCACTCAAGGTCATGCAACCAGTAGCCGCTGGAACCAGACTTAAACGGGTCCAAACTAGCCCAGGTAACTACAGCACATCTCTATCACCGAAGCTACCCCAGTGTAGGGACGGACGTTGTAGTGTGAGACTACTGAAGTCTGAGAAACCCTTTATACAGCTCTCTCTTCCTGTTCCTGTCCTTTCAGCCTTCATCTTCTCTTCTCCCTCAGACAGAACAATCCAGAACCTGCCAGTTCATCAAGACCCTCCTCAAGAGTTAGATTTCTCCAGGACTGGAGAGGTGGCCTAGTGGTTAAGAGAATACTGGTTGTCCTTCCAGAGGACCTGGGTTCAGTTCCCAGCACCCACATGGCAGCTCACAACTATTTTTAATTCCAGTTCTAAGGGACCTACCACCCATGGCAAAATACCAACGTGCATAAAGTAAAAAAAAATAAATTTTTAAAAAAGAGATTTTTTTCCCAAGAATTTGTTTCCTCTCCAGAGTCCTTCCAAAAGTTTTGCGTTCCCTTAATGTTAAAATATACAGTTGATACCAAACGGCCTCACTTTGCCTGTATGAGATTTTATAACACACCCCTTTTTGATTTTTTTCCATCATGACTGCAGTTTCCCCTTCTTTCTCTCCCCCTAGTCCATCCCTCACCCCAACCCCTATTTATTCCTCCTCCATTTCTCTTCAGAAAAGGACAGGCCTCCCATGGATGTCATCCAGCCGTGGCATATCAAGTGAGACTCGGCACCTCCTCTCCTACTAAGACAACATGAGACAGCATGGTAGAAAGGGTCCCGAAAGCAGGCAATGGTGCCTCCCTCTCTCTCTCTCTCTCTCTCTCTCTCTCTCTCTCTCTCTCTCTCACACACACACACACACACACACACACACACACACACACACACACACACAAACCCAAAACAGAATATGAGGTCCTTGCCTGGTTCAAACCTCAAATGGGACGCTTAGAATACAATCACAAGCTCCATAGGTGGGCAGCCCTTCTGTGACATTCATACCATAGTTTAGCTCCAGTTTTAGGCCTAAGCATCTTGTTTCTGCCCTGCTAGAGTGGAGACCACTCAAGGATAAACACTGAGTCCCCATCCCTGTTTTCTCACCGTGCCATTTTCTTTCTTTCTTTTCTGAACCCTTTTCTGTGAGGCAGTGACAAGTTTGGAACCCTGGCAAGGCTAGGGAATGTTACAAAAGAGAAGGACCCAGCACTTCAAACCCCTCCAGGATCCAAAGTCAGCACAGCTACTTAGAAACCACATTGGCATTGTCCCGTCTCCCATACTGTAGCATTGGAGCCTGTCCTGGAACTAGACCAGACTGGCCTCGAACTCACAGAGATCCGCCTGCCTCTGCCTCCCGAGTGCTGGGATTAAAGGTGTGCGCTACCAGCTAAACTTCCTTCTCTTTCCTAAGGCGAAACACTTAGTGTGTTGCTGGCGGCTAACTCTATTTTCAGAGTTTCTCAGCAGTTTGGCATGGGAAATGGAGAGGGTGACCACAAGGAAATCTCTTCAGTTAAGTGTGCAGCAGGTCCTAAGGATCCAGATGCATCTAGACTACGTCTGTCATCTGTCTATCAACGATTGGTACCAAGTGACAGGCGTGGTGACCTAACCCTCATCTCAGCACTTAGGAGACTGAGGTGGGAAGATAATTAGCTAAAGGGCAAACTGGGCGACACAGAGAGACCCTGCCTTAAAACAATGACAAAACAAGCCTCTAAGCCCAGCGGTGGTGGCGCACACCTTTGATCCCAGCACTCGGGAGTCAGGGCAGGTGGATCTCTGTGAATTCAAGGCCAGCCAGGACAACACAGAGAAACTCTGCCTCGGAAAAACCAAAAAAAAAAAGAAAAAGGGGGGAAAAAAGAAGAAGAAAAAGAAAGAAAGTAACGGTAGACGTTGTTTATAAAAAAATCTCTTAGGGCTGGATGTGACTCATTGGTAGAGTATGCGCCCTGAATGTACAAAGCCCAAGCCATATTCTCTGCATTTGTTGTTTTTTTGTTTTGTTTTGTTTTGTTTTGTTTTGGTTTTTCGAGACAGGGTTTCTCTGTAGCTTTGGAGCCTGTCCTGGAACTAGCTCTTGTAGACCAGGCTGGCCTCGAACTCTCAGAGATCCGCCTGCCTCTGCCTCCCCAGTGCTGGGATTAAAGGCGTGCGCCACCACCGCCCGGCTCTATTCTCATCATTTGTGAAGTGGTGGCTAGAGGATCAAAGGTTCAAGGTTATCCTCAGCTGTATATTGAGTTCAAGGCTAGCCTGGGATACTTAAAACCCTGTCTTTTTTTTTAAAAAAAAAAAGGAAATAAAATAAGTTAGGAGAGAGGCAAGCTGAAAGCCGCAAGCTGCAAGCCACTGCAGAGCATCGCTGAGACCCCTGCTCTTCGCTGTACCTAATATTTAACAGTACAGGCCAAGTAACAGTTTGGAAGGGAAAGTGCGGAGGCCCCGGGTCCTGCTCAGTGGTAGCCCACCCACCCTCTCTGCCCCTTTCTTTCATCCACTGGCTTAATTTTGACAGTTCAAATACGTGACTGGTGGATAGCACCCCCCTAAGACTATCTCCCTGTGGAATGGAGCTCCCCGGCTCCTCTGTGGCTGGCTGCCAGTGAGCAGCAGCCACAGCCTACCCTTTCTCTCTTGTGGAGGACCCAGCTCTCTGCTTCCTGCTCTTTCTGCGGTAACCTCTCCCCTCCCTTGTTCCAGGGGAGAAGCGGCACTGCTTTGACGTCAGCTACAACCCCAGCTACGCCTATGAGAAGGAGACTGAGATGATGCAAACGCGAATGATGGACCAAGCCATCAACAGTGCAATCAGCTACCTTGGGGCTGAAGCCCTGCGCCCCTTAGTCCAGACGCCGCCTGCTCCCACCTCTGAGATGGTCCCAGTTATCAGCAGCATGTACCCTTTAGCTCTCACCCGGGCTGACATGCCCAATGGGGCCCCCCAGGAGCTGGAAAAGAAAAGGATGCTCCTACCAGAGAAAAACTTGCCTTCTGAACGAGGTCTGTCCCCCAACAATAGTGCCCACGACTCTACAGACACTGACAGCAACCACGAGGATCGCCAGAATCATGGCTACCAGCAAAGCCACATGGTCCTTCCCCAGGCCCGCAACGGGATGCCACTTCTGAAGGAGGTCCCTCGCTCCTTTGAACTCCTGAAGCCCCCTCCCATCTGCCTGAGAGACTCCATCAAAGTGATCAGCAAAGGAGGGGAGGTGATGGATGTGTTCCGGTGTGACCACTGCCATGTCCTCTTCCTAGATTACGTAATGTTCACCATCCACATGGGCTGTCATGGCTTCCGTGACCCTTTCGAGTGTAACATGTGTGGCTACCGAAGCCACGATCGCTACGAATTCTCCTCCCACATTGCCAGAGGAGAACACAGAGCCATGTTGAAGTGAGCATCAGTCTCTGAGCTCACAATCTAAGGCCCAACATTGTCGTTGTTGTTTTTTTTTTTAAACTAATGATAGCCTTACCCAGGAAGCTGAACTCAAACCCACAGTCCTGCCCAGTTATGTTAGCATTCATTCATAGTCACACGAACAATCAGGGAAACACTGTCTTCGTCCAGAAACAGTTTGCAGAGCCATCACGTTACTCTGTGAAACCTTCCTTTCCCATCAGTTGAATTTGATAGGATGTAAAAGCCAAAGAAGTATCTGGTTCATTATCTTTTGTAGCCATAGACAGCCATCCGCTGGAGCTCCTTGCCAATTGGAACAATCTTCAGTGGGCTGCGGGAGACATTCGCTGGGATATAGCAGCCATATGAGGAAAAGCCTTTTGATCCCATGCCCAGATCCACACAGTGGAAGAGCTGACCAGCTGCCCTTGCCCTTGGGCACTAGCACAAGGCAGAAGGGTTAGGACCTAACCCCCCCCCCCCCGCCCCGAGTCTAACGGTAAGATAGGACTGCCATAGAGTAAGGACCTGCTGCCAGGAATGGAAGAACCTACCCTCGGAGCTTTGATTGGCTTCCTGTCACACAAACAAACAAAACAGAAGCCATCTGAGGACCCTTCTGCTTCACCTGCCAGCTCTCTGGAAGAAAATTTTACCCAGAAGAACCAACCAACGCTTTTAAATACTGAGTATCACGGACACCCAGGGATTCGCCACTGAGGGACAGTGGTATTTGTTTTTGTTTTTGATTTGCTTTTGATTGAGATTGGCCAAGCAGGCTGGAGACATAGCTCAGTGGTAACAGTGTTTGCCAAGTTCAACCCCCAGCACCAGGGGACAAAGAGGAAAGAAAGAAACCGGGGGGGGGGGGGGGGGGGCGGGGATTGGCAGAGCACGTGAGTTGTCACTGTCGTGGAGTACTGGGTGCAAACCCAAAGAACACCTGAAAGTGATTTTGCACACACACGTACACAGGGGACCCGGAACGTGCCCTTTGCCTGCCCCACAGGAGTGACAGCAGGAACACCGATGTTCTGATCAGGATGCTGCGCGGTCGCGTTAGACATGGGTGGCTTTTATTTCACTTTTAAATCTCGTTGCCTAGATGGGGCCTCGAGCTCACCACTAGCTGATGGTAGCCAGGACTCTGATCCTCCTGCCTCAGCCTGCTGAGTGCTGGGGTGAGAGATGATCGCCATCAGGGTGTTTGCTGCCACATTCCCCTGAGAGTCTCGGAAGTCTGTCTCGTTCTGTAGATGGACTCTGTCACTACACACACAGGCATCGAGACATCAAGGAAACCCGGAATAGAGGTCACAATGCGTGTGTGCCGAGCTCCTATTGCTATTAATGAGTGTGTGCTTTTGTACAAATCATTTAACTCTAAAAGCTAAGCTTCCTCAACCATAAAATAAGAGTTGGATTTAGGCCTTCTTGATTGTCCCACCCGGCTTCGATACACGATTATTCCGTAACCACGGGTTATTTTTAAACCTCCCGATGTGTGGGCACTAGGCAGAAGGGTCCACACATGAAAATGTGTTTCATATCTCTTTGGTGTGAAAATATAAGTGTGTTAAGTTTTTCCTTCAGCCACTGAGTCATGGACGTGAGGAGACCCTGAGGAGGAACAAAAAGAACAGGAAGGTGATTTGGTCTTGCCAAAGTGTGCACACAAACTGGCATCCGCAGCTGCTTGCCGGGGCCCTTTTCTTCCTTTCCTTTTTAAGAACTGGTCTTCGGGAAAATAAGTTCTGCTTACGGGGACAGTTCCACAGAGCCTGTTTACAAATGAAGAGCGAGCTTTATGAACATTTCTGCCAGAGCCAAGAATCCCGAGTTCCTGGTAGATTAGCATTTTCCTTCTAAAGAGCTTATGGATTCGGCTCTCGCTCAACTCGTTTATGCAATGCCAGCAATTAAAGCGTTCCACCTCAGACACACAAATGGCTTAGCCTGCTTTGTAGCACGGTGTCTGTCTCAGGGAACAGGGGTGGGGGGGCATGAAATTCCATGGCAACAGTTCCGTGTTGCCCGAGGCTTCAGTTAAAGGGCTGGGTGTCTTCAGCACACCGCTGTATCTTAGCAGAGTTGGATCTGAGCTGTGCCATGCTGTGTGTGCCCACTGTGAAAGAGGACCTGCCTAGTCTACGCTTGAGATGCTTCACATCCTGTTGACTTTGAGGGAGGAGGCCGATGGGAGAGAGGCAGGGAGGGAGTTGGAAAGCGGGGACTTAGAAGGAAAAGATGCAGAGATGGGCATTTCCACCAGAGTGCTGTTGAAGTCTGCTGTAGACACACACACACACACACACACACACACACACACGTATGCATTTTGTCATCTCAAGATGGTAAACTACCACTCTACCAGCCCAGAAGCCTCCACAGGTCAGGACGGACTTGCTGGATGGCTTCCATCTCCTGAGGCCACCTTCACAGAGCCTTGACCTTCACAAAACCGTTCTGAGCCTGAGCAGGAGCCCTCAACTCCTGCTGAAGTTTGAAGAGTGCAGCAGTTGAGCCTGGTGGGGTGCCGTGGTTAGTGGGTGGTTAGCACCGCCGGTGCATGTGTTCCTTGTGCTACCTAAGGGCCCCCCTTGATAGAGGTGGGGCTGAAGTGAGAAGGGGTAGGGATTTGCATCCTCCATGGGTCTGTGAAGTCCTGGGGTAGCTTCAGCTTTCTCACACAGTCCCCCCCCCCATCATGAGCTCTGTGGGTCTTTCCTTCCTTTCCCACCAGCCCTCTTAGACGCAGGCTCCAACCACACGCCCAAGGGGGCTGCAAACTGGGGACCAACCAAACCCACAAGAAGTTCCATTGCAGCCAAAGTGACAGAGTTGGGGTGAGGGTGGGGAGAAGGGTAGAGCTCGCTCTCCAAATGCTCTCGCCATGTTGAAGTGCTGCCCAGAACTCAGCAGAGGTATCCCCCCATCACCCCTCGGCATTACCACCAGAAGAGGGAAAACGCCACCGACCTTCATATGGCTTACATCACTCCCCCCAGAGAAACAGTTCGCCCCGGGCACTGACAAGCCAGCTAGCCTTGTCTCTCCTGCTCATTCTCAGCCCTTCCTGACTTTGCTTCTGTATTCATCCATGACAAAATCCCTCCCCTTTGATGGACTAGCCACTTTGGTTGGCCCATCCATATTCACAGCACCCTCCCCCCCTCCAAGAAAATGGCCCCAGGTGTCTTTTGCAAAGGGATATTTTAAAACACAAAATCTTACTTAATTGAAATATTATGTAACTAACAAATGTCACATTGGCATAGAAGTTTTCCAAGGAGATGTGTATCACTATTCTCCTCGGCTTCTTTGTCCCCCTTACTAAATAAAAGTGAAGACTTAGTAAGGGGACAAATCTTACTGCCAGGCTAGGGTGTAGCTCAGTGCAAGAATACTTCTTGCCTAGTGCTAGCATGCGAGCCCTGGTTTCTAAGCCCAGCTGGAAGAGAAAGAGATTGACAGAGAGACAGACAGACAGACAGACAGACAGACAGACAGACAGATGGAAAATTATACTTTTGAAACATACCCCAGGGCAGGCAGGAAGACCACAGGGATAAAGGTGGTCCATGATCCTCACTATAAAGTTCCCTCCACTGAAAATAATGCTGGCCTCTAGTGAGGCCTGGGAAACTGAGACAATTCAGACTTGTTAAAAAAAAAATGCTTGGACATTTTTGAGGTTTGAGCATGCAGGAGCCTTGAATTAAGACTTCTGCACTCAGGAAGGAAAAAGAGTGGAGAGAGGTTTTATTTTTTCTGTTTTTGTTTTTTGTTTTTGTTTTTTTCTTTGGCCTAAAAATCATCACCTCAGCAGAAAATGAACCGTATGTACTGTCATGTTTTAAAGGGTAAAGATGCTATTTTATACAGAAGGCTGTCCAGGAAACCTCAACAGTGTTCTGGGCAAAAAGATGGGGAAATCTACATTCTTCATATGAAACCACAGGCTGAACCCTGGCTACTCTAGGACTGTTTTCTAAGAAGGACCAGTCATGGGAATAATAAGTGTGTGCAGAGATGGGACCACTGGTTCTAAAGACAGTGGACTTGGAAGGGCCTGGAAGACGGGTGTGGGCTTTGACCTAGGGTGAGCTTAAGACCGCATCTGTCTTACCCAAGCTGTAACCTCCATCACCCACCAAGCCATCGATAAGCTCAACAGGTCTTTGCCCTTTGAAGAAGCTGGAAGTGTTGTTCCCTCTAAACATTCCAACTGTGGACTGTCTTATCCACTGATACCATATGACCTGTTACCTGAAATTGGAACGTTAATGTTTTGATTAAATATGTAAAGTCATAATGATGTCTACCTTCCAAGGTGTAGTGAGGTTTGCTGTAGCCTTGTCTAGAGAGGAAAGCTGCTTTGGGGGAGGGGTGTTAAACTGTCCAGTAGAAATTTTCTGCTGTGAATCCTGTGTCTGGTAAGAAGGGCATGAACGGATGCCAAGATCATTGCGCGGGCCAGTGCCGCTGCAGAGGGAGGCCACTGAGGTCTAAGAGTTTCTTTGTCATTATGCTGCATAAGGTTAGAGAATGTGCTGGCCCCTGGGAACACACAGAACACTCCATGGTCTTTCACCAGGACAGCTTTGTTCCCTCCCTGTCTGTAAGATCACAGCCATTGGCCCTCGGAGTCTTAGAATTTCCCATGCAGTCCTTACCCTCCGTCACTCCAGTGAGCACATTCCTGGGAGCCCAGAGAGGAGCCCCACTGGACTCCCCAACTTGGTTTCTTTGCCTCCCCCAAAAGGCACACGCACGCTAACATGGTAGGGAAACGGAGCAGCCTTTTAAAATGATTGATGTGGCTGCCTGTGACTCATCAGTGAGGACTTTTCCAAGCCAGCAGGCCAGGCTCTTCCTGGTGGCCCTGCCTCTGTGGATTCACGGAAACCAAATTACTGTGGGTTGCAAAGAATTAGCAGGTCATTTTAAAAGCAGACATGCCTTCACCCAGACTGTGGTTTCGTGTGCTCGGGTTCTCAGTCTGTGAGCACCGGGGATGATCATTTTGGCTACTGGAAAAAACCATAGCTTATTTTTAATTTCTGGTTGTCAAAGCCACCACACGTGTGGTCTGTGGATGACCCTTGTCTGCAGAGTGAGGAAGGAGGAACAAAAGGTGCTTTGGGGCTCAGGGAACCCTCAGCCAGAAGTTACCACAAGGCCTGTGCTATGGGCCGTGCCCCCTTGCCTGTGTTTCTCAGAAACATCCCCTGCCAGTGGCATCTCATTTCCCTCCTCTGGAGTTTCACCTGAATCCCACCATTGGGAATATTCATTGTACAGTAACTCGGCACTCTATAAACTCTGTCCAAAGTTCATTTTGAGTGAACCGCGCTAACCTCGCCAGAACGTAAGGAATGCCTCTCCTGTATGAAACAGCTTGCTGATACTGTCAAGTTTTCTCTATTGTGTTTGATTTTTATCCTGATAAATAAATAATAAATAAAATCCTGGTGTGTTTAAAATTAGTGCCGTAGCGGTTCTTATCACTTGTCAAGGCTGCAATCAGAAAACAGAGGGATTTCATTCTGTCTCGGGGAATATTTCCATAACTTTGTCTCGGCTTTTTCTTAAAGCCAAAGTATCAAAATCTGTGGAAATAAGTCAGGCGGTGATAGCGCACGCCTTTAATCCCAGCACTCGGGAGGCAGAGGCAGGAGGATCTCTGTGAATTCGAGGCCAGCATGGTCTACAGAGCGAGTTCCAGGACAGGCACCAAAGCTACAGAGAAACCCTGTCCCGTCTCGAAAAACCAAACCAAATAATAATAATAATAATAATCTGTGGAATTGCCACAGGAGTCAGGTACATTCTCTCCCCGTCACACTGCTGAGCCTACCTATGGCGCCCTGCTGGTCCCCGAGGCCACAGCAGAGTTCTGAGTGCACACATCCTATCCCTGGGGATTCCAGCAGACAGGAATCTGGACACAGCAGGATCTGAACTCTCAGAAGAGCCTCCTTCCTCCACATCACTTGGTCATGCCATCCTCCCCTCCCGCAGCGAGTCTGAAGAGATAGGCGGGTAAGTAAGCCTCGGCTTTGTCCAATTGTGGGTCTCTGAAACAGTAAGGAATTCGGCCAAGTTACACACAGCCTGTAGATACTTGGGGACTCAAGCCTAAGGTGAAGCAGGGCATGGGGGACTCCCAAAAGAGCGGCATGTCCTTGCCTTGCTTGCCTGGCATTGCCCTCCAGACAGCTGGAGGAGTCTGAGGAGTCTGGCTTCTGTCACCCTCAAGTAAACTCACTCCAAGCCATGTCGAACCTGGACCCATGGATCACTCATGGACAGGGACAACCATGAGTGCAGCCCAACACACAAATCATGAACTTCAACAGTGAGATTTTGTTTAATTCGCTGTGCAGTTCTCGGCTGTGAATCATGTCATAATGTCAAAAGGCTGGACCACACATGTCTCCCTTGCCTGTCTTGTTGAGGCTTCTGCAGTTGGGATCTAACAAGCTCAGTCCTTGTGCAGGTTGGTGCCCGGGTACCCCACCCCCAGCAACTCAATTGCCCTCCCTTTTGCTCTGAGGACTTGGCAGGCCAGTCTGCTTTTGTATTTTAGCATAAATCACTCAAAAGCAGCCTTCCCTTAGTTAGCCATTAGGCATGTATGTGGCCTTCCCCAAACCCACTCCCTCTCAAATAAGAGTTGGGGGGAAAGGGGGAGACAGGGAGGCCTTGAACCCTTTGCAAGGAGGTGGGTGGGGGGCATTTCCCTCTAGCTTCAGGACACTTTACATTCCTAGCTCCAGTGATCAGCGTTGTTTAAGAGGAGTGGTGGCCCTGCCAGAGAGGCCACCTCACACCTGCAGCCTCCCCACACCCCAGCACTCCACACCCAGGCCACCTGCAAGGCTGGAAGACCCAAACCTCCACCTGCAGGCAACTGCCACCTGAGGGTAGCAAGGCAAAGGACCAAGTTCCCTTCCCTCTGAATCCATCCTTAAGATCCTGGGGCATTAGACACCAGAGTTCCAGACTACCAGGAATGGCCTGAGGGAGATAGTGAAGTGGGATGTCCTACCCAGGCCATAAATTCTGCCCCTGGAGCATTCCCAGGCAGACGGTTGTTTGCATAAAAGCCAAAAGCCACTGCACCTGGGCTGGGGAGGCCCTCTAGGGAGGTAGTCCTTGGCTTGGGGGAAAGGAGGAAGGAAGGTGTCATGGAAAGTCCCTGAAGGACACGGGTGTTGAGTTTGCTGCGGTTTTGTTTTTAACTCTGTCTTGACCTGTGAAGTGTGCAGCTGCCTCCTTGTCCCCCAAATAACAGAGCCCCCCCACATATATAATAAGTACATACACAAGGAAAAAGATCAGCAGTGGAAAGAATGGAGGTTAGGGAGTGATGTAACCCGCTGCCCCCACCATCCCCTACCCAGGAGTGAGGGGGCAGGAAGCCCCAGAATTTTTCCCCCCATCAACTCCCCCTCCCCTCTGCCCCCTGGCCCAGAAGAGCAGCCTAGTCAAATAAACCACAGCCCTGGGGGAGGCTGGTGGATGGGAACCTGGGAACCAGGGGGGCAGGTACGACCTCCCCCACCCCAAGTTGGTCCCACCACCAACTCAAGTCCCCTCCCACCCCCACTGGAATTACACTCTCAGCCTTTCTGGCGGAGTTCCTGTGTGTGTTGGGGGAAAAGCTGAGCAAAACTCAGGACAACTTTGTGCATGGTCTGGTCTCCGTCTCAGCCTTGCGATTGTCTGGGTGATCTCCAGCGAGTCCTTTCTGGATCTTAGTTTTCCCTGGAGTCTGAGCTCAACTTCAACCCCATTGTCTAGTAGACGCCAGGCCTGTCCTTTAACAGTAGCAAACGCAGGGCTGGGGAATCCCATTCCCTTCCCTCCTCTTCACCTAGGGGGGCGGAGGAAGGTGCAGGAGGTTAAGGGGTGTAGCCTGGGATTCTCCCAAAATGTCTGGGCCAAAGAAGTAAGGGACAGAGAGGCACCAGGCTCCTGCCTCTTCCCCTGTAGAACCGTACAAACTCTGGATGTGAGTGCTAGAGTGCTCTAAACCCCTTCTCAGGGTGGTCACAGATTCCCCAGTCCGGGAATCTGGAAGAGACAACGCGGTAACACGGGGTGGAGAAGGGGGGTGGGGGGGAGGCGCGAGGTGGGAGCTCAGGGGGTGAGGGAAGGGCCAGCTACATTTCTGAGAAACAGCCCGGCGTCCCAGCAGCCAGCAGCTTAACCCAGGGCCTGCGGCTTCACAGCTCTCCCCTCCTGCCGCCCACGCCGCCCGGCGCCTCTTGGGGGTCTTGCAGCCCCGAAGGGGCGGCGGTCGCTGCGGACACGCAACAGATCTAAGGACAGTGGAGTGGAGCCTAAGGGCGGAGGAGAGCGCAGGAAGGCGTGGGTCGCGTGACACCCCAGGGGTCCCAAGCGCCAGACCCCGCCCGCCGGCAGGTACCGCCCTTGCCGCCCCCACCCAGGTCTTCCACTCCCAACCCCAGCGGAACGGGATCCAGAAGTGAAACCACCGGGGTCACAGCCCAGCGCCGCTAGTGCTCCGCGCCCCGCCCTTCCGGGCACTGCAGAGAGGTAGGAGCACCTCGAGCCCCCGAGCGCAGCTAGGAAACGGGGGAGGGGCAGGGGAAGTGCGCGAGTCAATCGGGGAGCCTCGGAGGCGCCGCCCACAGTTTCCAGAATGGCCACTGGGTGGCACTGCAGTAACGCCGCTGGAACAGCTCGGGAACTAGCAGAGACCCGCAGAGCATCAACACCAGGTCGCTGCGCGCACCAGCTGGCCTTAGGGCTGCACAGGGTTGGAGTCAAGACTGTGATGTCACTCCAGACTCTAAGGAGGGTCGGGGACCGACCGGACGTGTTTGGGTCCTCGCCACGCAACGTTCAAAGAGCGTCAGGCTGTCAGCATTATCATCATCGTGCCATCGTGAGGCTGTGTTGGCAGCAGGAGGGTAGCCAGGAGCACCGGATCAACTTGAACACACCTGTGTGGATGGGACACCGCGCTTGCTCTCCAACCTCAACCTGGTCTCACCAGTCGGGGACCTCTTCTTACTCTCTAAACCCACTCCAGGTCTAAACCCACTCCAGGTCCCTTCATCTCCCCTAGCCCCAGAAAAATCCCGGTAGATATGTTGGCTTGGGTGACTCCACGGTTTAGGAGCAGGGAAGCCAAAGCTGTGGAACCTGTATGCGCTCTGATGGCAGTAGGAGAACCAGGTAGGTAAGAGTTGGCGAGGGCTGAACGTGCTGGAATCCTGTGAAAAAAAGGGGGCAGGTACCGAGAAGGAATGAGGGGGTTCTACTGTGGGCTGGAGGGCGTGACTCACGCCTTAGAGATGGGCGGGTTAAAGAGTGCAGAAGCCCTCCGTTATGACGCATGCGTGCTGTGCATGCAACGCATCCCACTCCCACTCAGCTTTCCCTGCAGTCACAAGGCCGATTTCCACCACTGATGTCTTAGTGAAATATACATATGCTGGTCCCAAAGGGAGGCTCAAGAGGAAAGCAGGAAGACAGCAAGTTTAGTCTGGACTGTAAGACTGATATTCTCTCTCATATATGTATGTGTACACTCACAAATGTATGCATACATATACATATCTCATATATATATAAGCATATACACATAATCATTTATATGAGAGGATGGTTTAATTATATTCATTTATTATAATTTTTATAAGTATATTAGTGTGCATGTATGTGGGCTGTGTGCTCATGACATTGTGTGTGTGTATGGTGTGTGGTGTGTGTGTGAGAGAGAGAGAGAGACAGACAGAGACAGAGAGAGAGACAGAGAGAGACGGTCAGAGAACAATTTGCCACAGTTTGTTCTTCTACCATGTGGGTCCTGGTGACTGGTCGGGATGTCAGGCTTAGCCACAAATGCCTTTACCCGCTGGGCCACTTTGAAAGCCCTCAGAACAATTTTTTTTAACATGTATTTACTTAGAGGGAAGGTCACATGTCATGGTGCGCGTGTAGCAATGGAGGTCAGAGGACAGCTTGCAGGAGTCAGCTCTCTCCTCCCACCAGGTAGTAGCCGCCACCTTCTAGCCCTTGGCCCATCCAGCTCCTCCTCCAGGGCTGGAAAGGATGGTGTCCATCACCTGCAGCCTGGGCTGGTTGTTTCCAACTTTCTCTGTGACCCCAGGTGGGTCACATGCTCTGAGACTCAGTTTTCTGTGTGTAAAATGGAAGGCATATCGGTCTCTGAGATTCCGATTGGCTGGTTGACATAGAAGGGGTGTAATCCCCTTTCTAGTACCTCAGGGGCTAAGGAGACGCTGGGTTATCTTGGGGGCGGCCTAACTCCTCAGACTTGCTTAAAAGGTGACTCATCTTGGCCCCTTTCCTGGGATCTTGGCATGAATACCTCAGGAGTGGCACTGGGCATCCATGGGCAGTACACTCCCAGTTCCAAACTTGAGGAGCAGCCAGAACACAGGCTAGTTCTGGGGACCATGGCAGGTGTCCAGCTGTGGAGGGCACTGATGTTGCCTCAAGACCTGCAGAACAGCAATGAGATCGGCAGTCCTTGTATCGAGGCCACGGTGAGCTCTGTGGGGGAGGTCCCAGCAGGCAACAGTCTGGAGTGTGCAAGGGGTCTCTTTGTCTCTCTTTGTCAGACCTAGCTCCAAGCTCCCTAGCTTGGCATCAGGCAAGCGTGGGTTGTCTTTGACCCAGTTGGCCACCGATGCTGATGAACTTGGCCCAAGTGCTCCTTGAAGTGGTTGGACCTTTGAGGTCACCTCAGGCCAAACCTGACTGCAGAGACAGGCCCTACAGAGTGCCTTTAGAAAGGCCTGTTCTGAAGCTTAGGATTTCTACCCGAAGGCCAGCTGGGGGGGGGGCAGAATGTGCCCAGACCTGGCACCCAGGGCCAGTTAGACATCCCAGCTGCCCTAGAGCCTGCCCTCCCGGTTCCCGGGAGAGCTACGAGTTGAACAAGGACCGTAGTGTGGCTGGCAAAGCAGCTGTTTCCTTACCTAGCGCTCAGCCGGTCTCAGTGCTTTAGAAAGGTTCTCTATTTTTAAAAAGTTGTGAGATTTTTCAAGCATATGCAGAAGTAGTGAGGGCATCAACAAATCCGGATCTTTTGAAAAATGAAGCCAGGCTGGACATGGTGACACATGCTTCTACTCTCAGCACTGGAGTGTGGGGACTGTGGTAGTTTAAATGTAATTTGGCCCCCATAGTCTCATGGGGAGTGGCACTATAGGAGGTGTGGCTTTGTTGGAGTGGGTGTGGCCTTGTTGGAGGAAGTGTGTCCCTGTGGGGGCGGGCTTTCAGGTTTCCTCTACTCAGGATACCACCCAGTGTCTCAGTCGACTTCCTGTTGCCTGCAAGATGTAGGACTCTTGCACGCCTTTAATCCCAGCACTTGAGAGGCAGAGGCAGACAGATCTCAGTGAGTTCTAGGCCAGTCTGGTCTACAGAGCTAGTTCCAGGACTGGTTTCAATAGCTACCGAGAAACCTGTCTCAAAAAAAACAACAAAAACAAACAAACAATGTAGGACTCTCAGCTACTCCTCCACCATGTCTGCCAGCACACTGCCTTGCTCCCCACCATGGTGATAATGGACCAAACCTCTGAAACTGTAAGCCACCACCTCAATTAAATCTTCTTTAAAAGAGCTGCTATGGTCATGGTGTCTCTTTAAAGCAACAGAAACCCTAACTAAAACAAGGATGGGGGATGGGGGTCTGCCAGAGGCAGGTGGATCTCTGTGAGTTCCAGGCTAGCCAGCCTGGTTTACATAGCAAATTTCAGCCTAGCCAATATACAATGAGAGTCCTGGGAAAACCAAGACATCACGTCATCTCACCTGAAATACTTCAAATGAGGACTGGAGAGATGACTCAGAGGTTAAGAGCACCTGCTGCTCTTCCAGAGGTTCCAGGTTCAATTCCTAGCAACCACATGGTGGCTCACAACCATCTGTAATGAGATCTGGTGCCCTCTTCTGGCCTGCACGTATTTACGCAGACAGAACATTGTATGCATAATAAATATATTTTAAAAAAATTTAAAAAAGGATTTACTTCAAATGAGTCTCCCTCCCACTGAGATGTTGGTGTATTTGTCTCATCATGTAGCTCAGGCTTGCCCGGAACTTGCCAGAACAGTGCTGGGACTTTGCCGTCTCACCCAGCTAGAATAAGTCTTTTCAAGGGGTGGGGTGGAATGAAGAACTACCATGCCATTACCATACCTTAAATTTTTTTCTAAAAATTAGGTATATTCCTTAATATCATGAGAGTTAAAATGACCCCCCAAGTGCTCATGGACGGACTTTTACGGTGAGTTTGGATTTGAACCATTTGGTTACCACATCTAACTTTCTTACAGTCTGGACAGTCCCCATCTTTGCTGTTCTTGTCATCTCTGTTGTTGCTGAAGCAGAAACTGAGCCATCCCTTCTGTACTTTCCCAGTCCATCTGTCAATTCAGGCGTTCCTCTAGCCCTCATATTTCGGGTAAACTAGTTATTAAACCCACAGAACCAGAATCAAGTTTGACTTTCGGCAAAATAATGTCTTCTTGGGGTTCACATCCTAAAAGATGAGTCTCTGCGACTGGAGCAGGAGGTCCGGGTGTTGTCGTTGGATACATTTATCACAAAGCTCCTATTGGCTGGGTTAGATGAAGGCATGAAACTCTTGGGGGAAATGCAGCCTGGCTTCAGGTCTGCACTTTAGAAAAGTCACTCTGGGCTGGATAGGGTGGACAGACTGGCAGGGGAGGGAGGCAGGGCGACTGTATATGCACTCCCTGTCTGGCTTTCTGGGTCAGAGGCACTGTAAGGACAGAAAGCAGATCCGGGCCAGGAAAAGAGGGAGAAGCTGGTGAAACACAGGCCTGTGAGAAGTGAGACCATTTTCTCTGCTGTGACGTCTGTCAGTCTGTCAGGGGTCACTGTCCACCCACTGGTCCAAGACTTGCTGTAGACTCATCTTGTTTTTGTTTATGGGGAGAGGGAAGATGGGGAGATAGGGTCTCATGTAGCCCAGGCTGGCCCTAAAATATTATTCCTACTGCTACTACCCAGGTGCTGAGATTCCAGGCATGTACCACTGTATCTGGCTCGTCTCCAGTTCCCAGGCTCTGAGAGATCTGAGTTCCTTCAGAAAAGTCCAGTCCCTTGGGGCTGAAGAGATGGCTCCTTAGTTAAAGGCATGTACTGCTCTTGCCGAAGACCTGAGTTTGGCTCCCAACATCTGCATCAGACAGCTTTTGGCTGCCTGTAGATACAGTTCCAAGGAATCCAGCGCCCCCTTCTGGCTTCCTTGAGTACTTGCACTCACACATGCACATACTCAAATACACACAGACATAACATATAATTTTAAAATATTTTTTTAAAAAAGAATAAAAGAAAAGCAGTCTCTAGTTGCCCACTGTCCACTCATCCATTTAACCAGCACTGAGTGCCTGCCAGGTACTTGCTAGGATGTGCAAGCTCCCAGGCAACTGACACCATTTTTGTGCTCAGGGTGTATTCTGGTTCACCAACACCTTCACTCTGCTGGTCTTCTTGTTGTCAGCTCTTGCCAGACAGAACTCATGGGGTGTATCAAAAAATAATCTTTATTGTCACTAGTATAAAACAGAGCAGATCAACTGGCCTCTTAGTCTGTACAGAGTGTGGGGCATGAGGCCACCTGGGCTGCCCCTATTCTCTCATAATGCCCCTGACTAGAATAGTGCCTCAGGAGCTCCTGGGGAGAGGACCACAGATGCCTCCCTTAGGGACAGAAGTCAGGGATGGACAGGGTTAGGGGATGTTTGTCATCTGAGGGAGGTAAAGGTCTCAGAGGGCCACACGAGCGCAGCAGTGGCGCAGCACGCAGGGCAGGATGCCTCGGTTCAGCTGGTGGAACTCCACCAGCTGCAGCAGATCTGTGAACCGGGTCTGGCCGTCATCCATGCTGAAGTAGAGGCAGCCCTCATCTTCACTCTGTGGTGTGGCCAGAGGGCAGGTCAGAGAACGGTCCCGGGTGGAGGAGTAGCCCACGGGGCCAGCAATCGGCCCCCGTTTCTTGTACAGGGAAAAAGGAGGAGCATAATAGGGCTTCAAGTCACGGACCCCCTGGCTACAAGAACCCAAAGTAGGAGTGGGGGGCATTACTCACTGGTAGAATGAGATAATGCTTGACTTTCTGCAGGTGGCACAAGGACAGGACAAAGCCTTGGGGGTTGCGCTGGCTCTCCCGGACCAGAAACACACTTCGGGGAGAGAAAACCAGATTACCAGAGAGTCCTGGTTGTCCCCGCCCTAGGTCTCGCTGGTCCCCAGGTCTATTACTCCACCCAGTCCAGCCCCTTACCCATCCACCAGGCCCTGCTGTCCAATTAGCCGCTGGCTTTCCTCCCGGGAAATGCGTCCATGGAACCAAGGCTGGGTGCGGTGGATGGCTGGGGTCAGGAGAAGAGATGCTGGTCATTCCAGGAAGGCATGCCCGACCCCAGCCAAGATGGCTCAGAACAGCACCGCAGCCCACCCTAGGAACCCTAGACCACCACCCACCTGTGCTGAGACTTGACCCAGAGCATGGGGTGGGCAGGCTGAGGCGGTGGTTTGTCTTCTTCTACAGTGGGGGGCATGAGATCCCATTGGCATTGGGTATCATTGGCATTCACCACCTCCCCAACCCTTCTTCTTCCCTCCCATTCCACAAAAGCTCCTTGGGCACTGGTGCAGCAGACACACACACACACACACACATGTGCACGCATACAAGATGTCCTTACCCTCCAAGCCTGGGCCTCCTCCATGGCGGCATTCAAAGCTTCTCGGGGGTTCTCAATGACACGCCCAGCATGGCCAGAGAAGTCCATGGCCACTAGGGTATTATCCGAAATGCTTCTCTGGGAAGAGAACAGAAGGAGGAGGAGGGAAGGGGTCAGAAGAGCTGCCCTGAGCCTGTATCCCTACCTTCCCTAATACCCCTGAGTATACTCACCAAAGGCGGAGACCCCAAAAAGGATAGGCGCAGGTGACGAGATTGAGTTTGCTGATAATTCTTATATAACTGCACCCCATACTGGAGGCAAGGGAAGGAAAAGGAGTTCTGAGGTCAAGAGAGCGGAGATGGACTGTGACACCCCTCAGGCCAGATTTCTCCAGAGCACAGGGCTGAACCCTTCCTGACAGGTATTCTCAGAAGGCTCCCCCGCCCCCACATGGTGACCTCTTACTGGGAAGACTTCCTGAAGGCAGAGCTATGCCACCTCCCTCAGGCAAGGCTAGCTCCCCCCCCCCCCCATCGTTCAGGTCTTACCTTGAAGAGACGGAAGGCAGTCAGCCAGCAGGTTCTGCTCTGCTCATCCTCACTGCAGAAGATGTGGAGCCCCTTGTGGCCATTTCGAAGCTTGTTGGGCTGGGGGAGAGGAAATGGACTGTCCCCTGTCTGATCCTGTGCCCAGCTGCCACGGGGGCAGCGAAGGACCCAAGGACTGTCCCATCTTGAGGAACCCGGCCTATTCTGCCTGCGCATTTGGACAGTCCTTGGGTCCTTCCCCCAGACCGGACCAGGCCAGGCTAAAGCCCTCACCTTGACACAGAAGCCGAAGTCTGTAGGCATCCCATAGAGCTTGCGGCCCTGGGTCACCACATACGCATTAGACTCGTTCACATCGGCCACGTACTGCAGGTGCCTCGGGTCCTGGGCATCGTGAGAAAGTAGGACTTGGTACACGTAGGTTCTATCTCCGCGTTAGCGTCCCACCAGGTAAGGAGATTTTAGGACCAGGGAGAGGCAGGGAAATACCCATCATGCATAGTGGATGAAGGCGGAGGGCCGAGGAGATAGCTCAGCTGGTAAAGAGATGGCTGTACAAGCAGGAGGGCCTGAGTTTAATCCCAGCTCCCACCTAAAGGGCTCGATGTAATGCGACACCCTAATCCCAGTGTGGGGACAGGAAGTTCTTGGGGCTCTCCTGCCAGTCAGCCTAAACTAATCTGCAAGTCCTAGGTCCTAGTAAGGACCCTGTCTTCAAAAACAAGGTAGACAGCTCCCGAGGAAGTCCACCTGAGACTGACTGACATTCACACACACACAGCAGAGGCAAATCCAAGTTCCCTGTCTTTTCTACCTCCATTCCTACCTAGTGTAGGTGAGCCAAACAGGGGTTGGGGTGGATAGATGCCAGGCATGGCCTGAAGACAGCCAGCCCAAGGGTGGAAGGGCCTCGGAGTACCAGTGAGGAAGAAGGACATGACAGACTAGTGCTGACCCTCCAGAGCTCACCTTGGAGGTGCCCTTGGTGGAGTAATAGAGGCCGGAACGGCGCAGAAAGCAGAAAAATCGTTTCCAAAGCTTTCGGCCTGATCCCCGGCCTGAGCCCCGAAGCTGCAGGAAGCCCTGGATCTCGGGGAAGCTGCCGGCGTTCAGGAAGTTCTGGGGACAGATGTGAACAGGTGGTGAAAGGCTCGCCTCCTCTCAGGCCTCCGGAGGAGGTGCAGCACCAGCACTGACTGCCACCAGTTCACCGGCAAGGTCACCACGGCGATCAGAACACATGGCAGCAGCGGATAGAAACACTGGATGACTCTGGGGGAGGGGGGGGGATCGTGGATCTATGGTGAAGACCTCACCTGGATGAGGTCTTCATGGGATATGCCTGTTTGTGCATCCAGACAGCTGGAGACCATCTTTTCTGGGAACAGGGTATGCTGGGAAAGAAAGGAGTCAGGGATCAAAGGTCAAGAATTCAGGCTGGGGATGCCGAGGGTATGTGTAAGTGTGCACACACAGGTTCATTCTCACTCACTGGGGGGCTCTTGAACAGTTCATACTTGGCGAAGTTTTTGCGGAAGACAAAGCGACTATCTCCACCAACAGGCCAGGCCTCCTGCACTTCCACCACGAACTCATGGTCCTCCACACCCCGCTCTGAGACCAAGGGTGACAAGGCAGGGGTTGGTAGAGATTAACCAAGCTTCATAGATGAGCCACCCGTCTTGTCCAAGAAACTGCCCCACGGCCCCTTGTGCCCCAACTCACCCAGTGCTAAGTAGGGGTGGCACTCCACCAGGCCCCAGCTCTCATCGCTCAGGGCATGCGCTCGCTGGACCAGCATTTCACACACATGGCGAGCTGTGGCTTCTGCTGCCACCTCCACAGACCGGCAGGCCCCGTCTTCACTGTACACCTTCACCACCTGCACCCCGGGAACCGCAAGTGACTTGGGGTAATGCCGGGTGGGGGTCTACTCTCTGACTTGTACTATTTTCAGGAACCAAGATACCCCACCGACACCAAAGAGACACCAGCACATCTGGCCAGGGCTGGGGCAACTCTGTCCCTGCTTCTCCCTTTTCCCCAAACGACTCACGTGGAGGCGATCGGAATCTCGAGGAAGCAACCCCCTTGCACCGGAGGAACCCCCAAGAATAGGTTTCTGTGAAGGCGGGCTGCAGAGCTCGGGGAAGGGGTTGGGGATGGAGGGTAAAGAGGTCGCCTGGAGCTCCTCTTCTCGAAGTTTCCTGTGGCAGAGTTGAGGGATGGAAGCCCCTGTGCGTTAGCCAGTGCTGGCTCACCTCCCTGTCCCCGGCCCTCCCTACCAGTGCAGCTCACTGCTCTATCCTACCTGCTGCTTGGGATGGGCAGAGGCTGGGACCGCTTCACATCCCCTGGTGGAGGGTTATCCGGGGGCGGAGGAGTCTCAGGTGGCGTCCCAGGAGCTGGGCACACATCTTCTGGGGAGCTGCTGAGATGAGGTGGGCTCAGGTCCAGTTCCATGGCACCTGTGAAGGCAAGGTAGACCTGCTGACGCCATGTGCTGTCACCGATCCCTTCAAACCGCAGCCTTCTCAGGGCCCTCAGAGCCCCACAGGACATGCCCACTTTAAAAGGGACACTGGGATCCTGGGAAGGAAGCATGCATATGCCCAGAAGAAGTCAGCCTGGTGCTTGGGATTCCGATGCCAGTGTCCCTCCTCCAGCGAAAGCAGCTCAGGAGAAAGATCAGGTAGGCTCCATGCCACATGCCCCTAGCTGCAGCCACAGGGTCAGGGCAAAGGTTGCTCATTGCACTGGGCTCTGCCCCAGATTTTTCTAGCACTTTGTTGCCAGAAGCAGTTGCCAAGCCTGTTGTGGTAACACCTGGCGGAGTGATGAGTGACACAGAGAGACGGTGAGGAAGGACAGGAATCAGGAGGGCAGGACCTGTGTGCTCAGGTTGAGAGGGGGGACAGAAGGCCTCCCCTGGAGGGGCTTTTACCCCAGCAACTCCAAACTCTGTGGGCCTTCCCAGACCCTCTCATCCTACCCAACTTTTCCCCGAAGCCTCGATGCTAAAGCTATCTCCTCTGTATGAGAAGACCTCTTGGTCTTGCCACACTCAGCCTGGTGCTGGGAACTCTGCCCCATTATTGTGCACCTGTCTTATCCCAGCTCTGGTCTAAAAGCACCTGGCACACACCAGAGTCTCACCTATGCCTTAGCGCCCACGGGTGCAAGGAAGCCAGGACAAGTAGGGACAGGCGAGACCAGGCAAAGACAAGGGGGAAGGGTCCCAGCCCTTCTCTGCAGCAACCAGAAGACCCCATGATGCTGAACCCGGCAGGACCCAAACAAAATACCAATCCTAGCACCCTGCATGTTCTTCAGACCATGCACCAGAACTGTGAGACTGCCCAGAACAGTCACCGGGATAGGACAAAACACTTGACCCTTCAGCAAGGGCATGAAGGAATCTGGGGGACAGGTGAGTCAGGGCGGGGCGGGACAGCTATGCCCCAGGCTCTCCATTCAACTTTGACTCATCCATAGGACTTCCTGGCTGAGGAGGAACACAAACAACCTGCCTCTGCCCTCAGTCCCTGACTCCCCAACCTACAGGTAACCTGGGAGCAAGGACTGGAGAAAGACGAAGATGTGGGGAGGAGCAGCCTGAGGCTCCTCTGACATCACCCTCCCCACCCTTGGCCAGTGTCCAGCCCAGGTGGGACTAATTGTCTTCTGTCCACCTTAGTACCAAAACATCACCCTGCCTATAACCCAGAGAGGTGGGAGGAAATGCCCGGCCTAGATCCAGGAGCCTATCAGGATTGGAGCCCACCTCCCGGTGGTGTGCAAGTAGCATCCAGGTCTGCCGAGCCTGTGTCTGGAACCTACAACTCTCTTTGCTGTTAAGTACCCTGAGGATGTAGGCGATGCATCTGGCCTTGGGGACTCCTATGTATTGCTCTGTGGAAGAAGGTCTCTGGGATGTACTGACTGAGGGGCCAAAGAGGAGTTAAAATACCCAAGAGGGCCAGACGGTGGTGGTGCATGCCTTAATCCCAGCACTCCACTCAGGAGGCAGAGGCAGGCCGATCTTTGTGAGTTCGAAGCCAGCTTGGTCTACAAGAGCTAGTTCCAGGACAGGCTCCAAAGCTACAGAGAAACCCTGTCTCAAAAAAAAAAAAAAACAAAACCAACCAAACAAACAAACAAAAAAAAAAAAAAAACACCCAAGAAGACAGGCAGCCAGACCAACAGAGCAAAACACTCCCAGAAGAGCCAAGCAGAACAAGCAAGGCACACCTGACACTTAGCATCCTCAAGACACCAAGCAAGGGGGCATCAATACCGGGCACCCACTCTCACCCATTTGACCTTCATTTCAGGGAAAGATGGGGGGGTGTCTCTGCCGGGGTGCCCCTCCCTCAAGGTGAGAAAACAACACTCAGCTGGACAGGTGTTTGAAAGGAGAGGTAGTAGATTCAAGTCAGATTACGGTCTAATGTCAGAAGCCCAGGTGCAGACTGCGCTAGGGTGAGCTTCCAGATCCCTCCACCCCACCCTTCAGCTGGAGAAGGCTAGAAGCAGTCAGGTACCCAAAAGATAAGATGGGGCAGCAGAGCCTGCTGCGGGCCCAGCAGCCCCTGCCCAAGAGAAGCATTCAAACTAGGGCCTAAGCCAAGCTTCGGTTGGAGGAGTTGGTCCCCCAACGAACTAGTCCTCCCAACCAGGCCACTCCAGCCTTGGCTCTCCAGCCCCAGCAGCTCCTGCCCCACCCTCCCTCCTACCCTCCCAGCTGCCTTGTTTACTTCCTGAATCTTGCCCCACCTAGCAAACCCCAAGGCAAGTGGCAAGGCCTAAACGTTTGGAGCCAACAGCAAACAAGGCCACCACCATCCACTCTTCCCAGGTTTAGGGGAGGGCTTGGTGAGCTAGTAGCCCGGGCAGCCTGAGGTCTGTCCGGTTCCGGTCCAGTACAACCAAGCCAACATCCCCTCAGGACTTAGAGAAGGAAGATGGGGCTTAACCTTTAGGGGTGCTGGGACCAGATGAGGAGGTAGGAAACCCTTAGTTGACCCGAAGTTGATGCTCCGCCCACTCCGCTCAAGAAAAAACATCCAATGGAATAAAGGGGGGCGGGACAACTCTTTTAATGTTTAATTTGGGAAGAATGCTCGAGTTCCCTGTAGAGTTAGTTAATCATTATTTTGCCTTTGGGGAGGTACACAACACACACACACACACACACACACACACACACACACACACACACACACACACGAGGGAGAGCAGAGTCCAAGCTAGCAACCAGGAGGCGTTGCATTCTTGGGAGGCAAAAGCAAAAAAAGCTGAAAATACCACCATCTGGTCCTCAGGTGCACTCTGTCCCCTCCTGCCTAGGTCTCTCCCCAGCGTCAGCCTCAAGGCAGGCCCACACGCCACGCCACACACTTTCCTCCTGCCCCTGCCCTGCAGCCCCTTCGCACAGCACCGGCGCCTCCCGTCTTTGTCCACTAGCATCCGCAGCCAGGGCTCCTCAGCCCGCCGGGCTTCCACATCCGAGGTGGCAAAACGACGACGTGGAGAGGCGGAGTTCCACCCTTTGCGGGAGTCCCTCTCCTTTACTCCCTCCAAATGGGAACCCCAGATTGTAGGAAACTGAGCTCAGCAAGGTGGTGAAGGGCCACCTCCGATTCCCCCACCCCATCCCCCAACTAGTTGATCCTGAGTAGAAAGAACTAGTTTTAGCCGGAAAGTCCAGCTTTCCGGAGGTGATTGAGACCCTACGAATTCCCTGGGTGAGAAGGAGGGAGTGTGAGGGGCACAAAATGAAAACAAGGGAGATCTTGGGGGGGGCAAGATGAGGAAGGTGAAGGATTCGAGTTGCTGAGCAACAAACAAACAAAACAGCACAGTGAAGACGCTAGCGAGCATCAGGAGATGGAATCTTTCCTTAGGGACCCAGCCCTAACCTGCAGCCCACCACAAAGATGAAGTTCCTGCTTCGGTTCTTACCCAGACCTTGAAAGTCCGCACACCTGCCTGAGGCCACCGGTTTAGGGAAAAGACTCCAGGCCTTAACCACCACCACCACCACCCCCCCCCCCGACGCGCGCGCGCGCCTGTAGCCTGACCTCACCAAGCGAGGACATGGGGGGTGGGGGGGGGGCTGGCAGCCTCCGTGCCATCTACCTGGGCAGCGGGCCAGATCAGCCCGAGGCGGGCACAACCTGAGGCCCCGGTGAGGCTGGGGGTAGGAGTAAATTGTCTGAGACCGATCTCAGTCGCCTTACCTGGAGGAACTCCAGTAGAAGGAGCCGGACACCGGGCGCAAAAGTGAGGCTCTGTCTAGGGATCCCAAGCGATTGGATTTGATTTCAAATCCACTCTCTCTTCTCTACTGGTGGTTGGAGGGTATCACGCCTTTGGATGGTGAGGCGGGAGAATATGGAGAGAACCTTGCGTATCCAGATTCCAGGCTCAGGGAAACTAAAATTATCTTGGGCAGGTGAGGGCGGGGCCTAAGAGGCGCCCTGGAGAAGGAAGCGCTAGAGGAGGGGTGGAGACTCCTCACAAATGCACCGCCTGGGATTGTTCTCGCCCTTCCTACTGGGCAGCAGGTGCCAGGAGAGAGCAGGTGCCTAGGGAGAGACAGGGAAGAGTCAAAAAGAACAGGCTGGAAAGAGAAAAATCTAGTCTGGTGACTGTTGGTTAGATAAGAAATGGTCCCGCCCACTTCTACTTGTCCCTCGATGAGGGTCAGTTCATTGGTCAAGCTAAGGGGCCGTCTTCTGCTCACCCCCATCCCCCCACCCCCAGCCAGGACAAAGGGCACTCTGCTTAAGAGGGAAGCCTGAAGAGATGCTCTGCCCTTTGACCTCCAGCTATAGTCTAGCTACCCAGGCTGTTGCCCTGGCCCCTCTGAGAGACCCAAAGTACACCCTCCCTTCCGAGCCAAGGCTAGGGTCTCACTTGCCCAGTTTCAAATCTAAGAGTGGCTAAGTGGCCTGGTGGGAGGGGCCACGGTGCTCTGGCTACTGTTGTGAGCCAGTGCAAGAGATTCCTGTTCGAACAGTAACTTCAGCTTTCTGGGTCAGCCCCTCAGCAAACATCCGGGGATCAGAAAGAGGGGCTGAGAGACCGGGATCAAAGACAGCGGGTCACATCCCAGCTTCCTGTGGGTGACAGTTAAGAAAAACAAACAAGGGCTGGAGAGATGGCTCAGCGGTTAAGAGCATTGTCTGTTCTTCCAAAGGTCCTGAGTTCAATTCCCAGCAACCACATGGTGGCTCACAACCATCTGTAATGAGGTCGGGTGCCCTCTTCTGGCCTGCAAGCATACATGCAGACAGAAAGAATATTGTATACATAATAAATATTTAAAAAAAAAAAAAAAGAACGAGGAAGCCAGTGGCTGGACTGGATAGCACGTCCAGCTGAGCTGGACAACACATCTTAAAAAAAGAAAAAGAAAAACAAACAAGACACGAGTTGATAAGGGGTCTACCCAGAGGAAGTGCAGCCTCAACTTTTCGCTTGAAAAGCCGGCTGTGGGGGTGCACGCCTTCAATCCCAGCACTCTATAGGCAGAGGCTGGTGGATCTCTGAGCGTTCTATACCAACCTGATCTACATGGCAAGTCCCTGGACAGGGAGGACTATACAGAGAAACATTGTCTCAAAAAAAAAAAGCAAAAGCAAAAACAAACAAACAAACAAAAACGAAGAAAGAAAAAAGAAAAAGAGCCGGGCAATGGTGGCGCACGCCTTTAATCCCAGCACTCGGGAGGCAGAGGCAGGAGGATCTCTGTGAGTTCGAGACCAGCCTGGTCTACAGAGCTAGTTCCAGGACAGGCTCCAAAGCCACAGTCTCGAAAAACCAGAAAAGAAAAAGAAAAGAAAAGAAAGATTTAGATTTAGTATGAATGGTGAAAAGCAAAGAAATGGGGAAGGGGGCACGGTAGCATGGGCAGGGAGCAGTTTAAACTACAAAAAAAAAAAAAAAACCGCACAGGAGACATCATATCCAACCATGGAAGCACCTAGCAGATCCTGGCTTGGGGAACAACAAAACCAGACCCGCCCTTAGTCTGCTGCAACCCAATCAGGGAGACTGACCTTTTAGAGCCACACAAATACGAAATGACAAGGGACAAGTATGCCAGGGTGAGTGACTCACAGCTGGCAGGGAAGGCCTTCTTTCTGTGGAAGTGAGGGAAAGCTGAGGAGCTGCTGCCAGGGGATGGGTACAAGAAGGGTTAACCATCCCTGGTGAAGGAACAAACACAGAAGACGCTGCTAGGCGGGAACACGGAACGCAGAGCTAAGGGGGTGGGGGTGGACAGGAAAAGAGGCCACGCCGGTGAGCCTGGGCAGGTTGTGCAGGTTGAGAGGGTGGAGAAAAGCCTCGCCGTTCTTAAAAGGCGGGAACCCGGCCGGCCTCCACGTCTCACAAGCTGCTTTGGAAAACACGGCTCCTTGGGCCCCTCCTCGGCCAGCCGCCGGAGTCTGCATCTCTGAGGCAGAGCCCCAGGAATGTGTGGTATTGACCAGCCCTCGGGAGGCTGTTTTGCAAACCAGTTTTGAGAGCCATCCATCCTGTTTGTCCAGACCCTACAGGTTGTATCTGGTCCCAAGGAGAGACACAGATCGCTGCACTTGGAAAGATCATTGTAGATCCCTCGGGATGTTGAAGGCTGGAAGGAAGCCAGACCAAGTGATGTAGAATTCCATTTCTTTCTTTAATAAAGAGTTTTGTTATTATTTACGTGCGCATGCCTGTGTGTGCCTTACACTGTGTGGGTTCCTGCAGATCTCACACAGTTGGACTTATAGGTAGTTTGATTCTCTGAAAGATCATCAAATGCTCTTAGCCCCTGAGCCACCTCTCTCCAGCCCCAGAATTCCATTCAGAGGAAGTAGGACTGTAAGGGGACAGGGCAGATCTGAGGCCTCAGGGAGGAGACAAGAGGTGCTACCAGTGTGGGGGACAGACGCTAGTAGTAGGAGCTTGGGAGCCATTCTGTCTGGGACCTTACAAGGTAGACGCATAAGGCTATGTGTTTGTTGGATCCACTGAAAGTTCCTTACACAACTATTGCGTTTTATTTGTGTGGAGAAAATGGGGGCTGTGTGTCACACAGTGTGTGTGTGTGTGTGTGTGTGTGTGTGTGTGTGTGTGTAGAGGTTAGTGAGAATTGGTCCTCTTCTTCCAGCAGATGGGTTCCGGGGATCAAAATTCATATCATCAGGCTTAGCATTAGGTGCCTTTAACTGCCTAGCCATCTTGCCCATAGAAGATAAATTTATGTATAAGTTAATTTAGGATAAAAATTTATGTATAAGTTAATTTGAATTTAGGATAAAAGTCACCACAAGGTGAATGTGTAATCCTAATACTCAGGAGGACTGAGAGTTCAAGGCCAGATTGAAGTATACCATAGTAAGAGTATCTCCAACTACACAAAACTAAAAGACACACAAGAAGGAACCGATTTACTGCTGTCCCTTGTCTTAAGATGTTATTACATCTGGACAAAATCTAGTTTTTGTTGTTGCATTGCTTTGTTTTTTTAAGAATTTTTTTTAAATTATGTGTATGTGTTTGCCTGCATGAATTAAGCATAACACATTGTTGACTCGTGCCCAAGGAGGCCAGAGGAGGGCGTTGGATCCCCTGGGACTGGAGTTAGGTGGTTATGAAGCACAATGTAGGTGCTGGGAACCGAACCCAGGTCCTTGGCTAGAGACGCACTGCTCACCACTTCTCCAGTCCATTTTTGGCTTTCCAAAATGGCACCTTGGGGTCTTGCTATATATGTAATCTTTGCCAGCCTCAAACTCCTCCTTAACCGAAGCTAGTCCTAAACTTGTGACCACCCTCCTGCCCCTGCTGGGGTTAGAGACTTATGCCCTCATGAAATACCTTGATTTGAAGAAACCTGGGAGATAGCTCCACAGGTAACAATGCTTGCTGCAAGTCTGATGACCCAAGTTCAATTCTCAGGGACCACATGGTAAAGAGGGGACTTCCAAAAGTGGTCCTCTGACCTCCACGTGGGCACTGTGGTATTGATGTATCAACATCCACACATACATACACACTCGTGATGAATGCTTTTATCATTTTAAAAATATCTGGATTGGAAAATGTACTTTATATCTAAACTACCAAATATCAAAGTCCAGTTTCTATTGAATCTATATCAAGTAATCAAGTATACAGCAAAGTTAAAAATTCGAGGAACCATCTGTACTGATCAAGGAAAAGCATTAAGAGTCCAAATATAAAACTTTATGTTTCTACACCAGTGTAGCTGTGGCTTTTTTTTTTTAAAACAGGGTTTCTCTGTGTAACAACCCTAGCTGTCCTGGTACTTGATTTCTAGACCAGGCTGACCTCGAACTCACAGAAATCTACCTACCTCTGCCTCCTGAGTGCTGGAATTGAAGGTGTGTGCCACCATATCTGGAGACAGTAGCTTTTTTTTTCGCATGCTTATTATTTTATTTAAGATGTATGTATTATATGTATAATGTCCTTTCTGCATGTGTGCCTGCACGACAGAGGAGGGCACCAGATCTCATTAAAGATGGTTATGAGCCATCATATGGTTGCTGGGAATTAAACTCAGGACCTCTGGAAGAGCAGACAGTGCTCTTAACCTCTGAGCCATCTCTCCAGCAAGACAGTAGCTTTTTTGATAAAACTATTTAATAAACAGATAGGATCTTTTGAGTCAGCGTTTTGCTATATTGCCCAGAATGTTCTTGAATTCAACCAATCCTCTTGTGTCTCCCAAGTAGCTAAGACTGCAGGCATGTGTCACAGTACCTGATAGAGAAGGGCATTTTATTTTATTTTTTTTAATATTTATTTATTATGTATACAATATTCTGTGTGTATGCCTGAAGGCCAGAAGAGGGCGCCAGACCTCTTTACAGATGGTTGTGAGCCACCACGTGGTTGCTGGGAATTGAACTCAGGACCTTTGGAAGAGCAGGCAATGCTCTTAACCACTGAGCCATCTCTCCAGCCCGAGAAGGGCATTTTAACTGAATGGCACTGTGACAGTTTAATACTTGCATACCAAAAGTTTTTAAAAATTTTTTTTAAAGATTTATTTATTATGTATACAGTGTTCTGTCTGCATATATGTCTGCACTCCAGAAGAGGGCACCAGATCTCATTACAGATGGTTGTGAACCATTATGTGGTTGCTGGGAATTGAACTCAGGACCTCTAGAGGAACAGCCAGTGCTCTTAACCTCTAAGCCATCTCTCCAGCTCCCCATACCAAAAATTTTAATTTAGCTCTTTACTTCCCATGATGCACAAAAATAATTCTAAACTGAGATCCTAAAGGGTGTAGAAATGGTTCAGTGGTTAAGAGCATTTGCTGCTCTTCAGAGAACCTGAGTTCAGTTCCCATCACTTACCACCCAATGGGGCTCAAACCTGCCTGAAATTGCAGCTCCAGGGGATCTGATGCCCTCTTGTGGCCTCCACAGGCACCCGTATACACATGCACATTACCAGACATATCACACATGTAAGTAAAAACAACCATTAAAAATGAATAATAGCCAGGCATGGTGGTGTATGCCTTTAATTCCAGCACTCGGAAGGCAGAAAGACGCAAGTGGATGTTTATGAGTTCAAGGTTAGCCTGGTCTACGTAATAAGTTCCAGGGCAGTCAGGTTATATAGAAAGACCCTGTTTCAAAACAAAAGCAAGAAAAAATAGATCATAAACCTAAACAACAGAATTGAACCTATAAAATAGTAAAGCCACAATAAAACATCAAAAACAAAAATTAAATAAATAACAATAAATGAAGGAAAAGTCTGTAGTATTGAGTTATGCAAAGGATTTTTTATGTTTATTTATTTATTTACTCATTTTGGTTTTTCAAGACAGAATTTCTCTGTGTAGCTCTGGCTATCCTAGAACTCACTCTGTAGACCAGGCTGGCTTTGAACTCAGAGATCCACCTGACTCAGCCTCCCAAGTGCTAGGATCAAAGTCATGTGTCACCACTAGGCTTGCAAAGGACTTTTTTCTTTTTTAGTTTTTTGGGGCAGGGTTTCTCTGCATAACAGTCCTGGCTGTCCTGGAACTCACTTTTTAGAGCAGGTTGGCCTTGAACTCACAGAGATCTGCCCGCCTCTGCCTCCTGAGTGCTGGGATTAAGGGCATGTGCCACCACCACCCAGTACAATAAATTTTTTTAAAGGAAAAAAGTTTTTTTTTTAAATAATTGTGAATCCCCATGAGATGATGTGGGTTTTTTTGTTTTATATGATTTATTTAACTTTATTTTATGTGAATTGGTGTGATGGTGTCAGATCACCTGGAACTGGATATTCAGACAGTGGTAAACTGCCATGTGGTTGCTGGGAATTGAACCCGGGTTCTCTGGAAGAACAGTCAGAGTTCTTACCCGCTGAGCCATCTCTCCAACCCCAAGAAAATAATTTTAATTGACTGTATTAATTTAGAATGTGTATGTTGCAAAAAACAAAAAAAAAATACTTGTAAATTATCCATTTCATTTATTTCATTATAGATATTTTATGTAGAATATATAAATAGAAGCCAGGCGGTGGTGGCGCACGCCTTTAATCCCAGCAATCCCAGCACTTGGGAGGCAGAGGCAGGCAGATCTCTGTGAGTTCGAGGCCAAGCCTGGTCTACAAAAGCTAGTGCCAGGACAGGCTCAAAAAGCTACAGAGAGGGCTGGAGAGATGGCTCAGAGGTTAAGAGCATTGCCTGCTCTTCCAAAGGTCCTGAGTTCAATTCCCAGCAACCACATGGTGGCTCACAACCGTCTTTAATGGGGTCTGGTGCCCTCTTCTGGCCTGCAGGCATACACACAGACAGAATATTGTATACATAATAAATAAATAAACATATTTTTTAAAAAAGCTACAGAGAAACCCTGTCTCGAAAAACCAAATATTATATATGTACATGTTTTGTTTTTTCTTTGTGTAACAGACAGGGCTGTCTTGGAACTCACTTTGTAGGCCAGGCTGGTCTCAAATTCACAGAGATCCACCTGCCTCTGCCTCCTGAGTGCTGGGATTAAAGGCCTGTGCCACCATCCCCCAGCTATTAAATACCAATAATAAGGAGATAAGTAGCCCAATTAAAACTAGGCTATAAAACTGAGCATGGTGGTGCATGGTGCATGCCTTTAATCCTAATGCTCAAAAGGCAGAAGGAGTTGTATCTCTGTGAGTTCCAGGCCAGCCTGGTCTACATAGGGAGTTCCAGGCCAATTAGACCTACACAGTGAGACCCATTTCAAAAACAAAACAAAATTGTCCAGGTGGTGGAGGCCCAGAGCTTTAATACAGCGCTCGGGAGGCAGAGGTCAGTGGATCTCTTGTGCTTGAGGGCAGCTTGGTCTACAGAGTGAATTCCGGGACAGGCCAGGGCCACACAGAGAAACCCTGTCTTGAAAAACCAAAGATTGAAAAAAAAAAAAAAGAAAAAGAAAAACCAAATGAATGTTTCTATTTCAAGTAATATGTATGAATGGCTACTGAGCACCTGAAAAGACGGCCAATAGCCTTGCCTACCAGAGTAGGTAACATCAAAGAGACAGGAAACCAATCTGTGTGATGGTTATAAGGAAACAAATCCCTGTGTACTGTATTGCTATTGGTAGCACAAAATGAGACAGCTGCTTGGGAAAAACAAACAGGTAGGCAACTCCATAAAGGGTTAACTATAGATTTCCCAGGTAGCCCAATAATTCTACTCCTAGGAATCTACCAAAGAGAAACGGTGGCACACATCCACAAAAGGACATTACATTTATAGCAGCGTTATTCAAAACAGACAAAAACCAAAGAAACCCAAATTAATGTCAATAGGTAGTAACTGTGCTCTGTCTACACAATGGAACGAAACACTACTCATCAGTAAAAAGGAACTCTGGTCACCACTGGAGTGAAGGTTGTTCAAAAAGAAACCAGAGCAAAAGCTGCGTGTTGTATGAATCCATTTATGTGAAATATCCGGAAAAAAAACACGCAAAGCGGATCGGTGATTGCTCAGGACTGGAGCTGGAAGCGAGATGGATGGCAAGCCAGTATGAAGGGCCTTCTTAGACTGATAGAAACGTTCTGTGTTCTAACTGGATGGGACGACGACAGAACCCAACAAACAAAAATTGAGCAAACAATGAACAGTTTAAAGAGACACCAGCCTGGGTGCCTTGTTATGATACCGTGATGCTTCAGGGAAGGAAGAGGCAAGTCCTCAGGCTTCCTCCTCTTCCAGAATTACACACTGGGTGTGCAAAAAGTGGGTGCCCGCGAGGAAGCATTGCCTGAGGAGCATGTACTTCCCCTGCTTTAGTTGCAGGAAAGAGTTAAAGGTTTGGAAAGGGTACCACTTGGCATTTTAGAGTCCAGAGAACTAGAGTGTTGGGCTGACGTGTGGCTGAACCTGTAAAGATATTTGCGACAGAGCCTGACAGTCTGGATTCAATCCCTGGAACCCACAGGATGGAAGGAGACCGACGCCTGAGAACTGTGCTCTGACCTTCACAAGTATGCTGTGTGGCACGGCCCCCACCTCCAATACACACTCATACACAAATTAATAAATAAAGTAATAAAAGTTTTAAGAGACGCCATCACATGCACAAATCCACACTCACATATATACATAGTTAAAAGTTACAAAAGTTACAAAAAGAAAAAAGAACTCAAGCATGTAATTGACGGCTGGTTTCAAATGTCATCATCATGCTAGCGAGAAACAGCAACAATCACAAAGCATCAGCTACTTCGGCCCCATCCTTAGATGCTTGCCCCATTTTCTCTGTCTTTTGTAAATGGAAAAGAGCTTTGCAATCAGAGGCAGTTCGTTATTTAAGCAAATCCATGACGTCCAGTGAGCAACGGACGCCGAAGAAATGCAGGGCTCTCAAAACCCAGACCAGGGAGGGTTTGGATAGGTTTGCCTAGCTGAGCCCGGGATACTCGCTCTCCTTATACAGTACAGGAACAAGACGTAGCAATGGCTGGTGACTGCAGGGGGCGCCCAGACGCAAGGAGAGGTCTGTCACGCCCATGACCACGCCCCTCACGTGATTTGGCTGACGTCACACCCGGAAGCAGCCCTGCAGCGGAGCGGGCAGCAATGAGTGGGGAGCCAGGACAGGTGTCCGTAGTGCCCCCTCCCGGGGAGGTGGAAGCAGGCAGTGGAGTCCACATCGTGGTGGAGTACTGGTGAGCCACTGGGGCTGAAAAGGAGCCCTGTGTTCGCCGGCAAGATGGGGGTGGGTCCACGGGAGGCCCCACCCCCGGAGCCCCAGCTCACCCCACGTCTCTTCTCCCCAGTGAACCCTGCGGCTTTGAGGCGACCTACCTGGAGCTGGCGAGCGCCGTGAAGGAGGAGTATCCGGGCATCGAGATTGAGTCGCGACACGGGGGAACAGGTGAGGTCCGCAGAGCACCTGCTGAGTCAAGTCTGTATTATAAACCCCAGCTCTCCTGCCTTCTAGAGCTGACTGTGTATAAACCCCCTAGCAGGGTCTGGCACATTGAAAATGCCTAGTGTGGGTTTGGAGTGAAAGCCCTTAATGGCGTGATGGAGGGATACGCAGGTGAGTCTTCCCGAATGGCTTAAGGATCTAAAACCCGGGTCACTCATGGTGTCAGCGGAGACCACGAAGCGTCTCTGGAGTGCCAAGGCCCTCCCTGGATGTCTGCCTGTTTTTAGCTCACTCTTGCGTTTGTTTCCATACCAGGGGCCTTTGAGATTGAGATCAATGGACAGCTGGTATTCTCCAAGCTGGAGAACGGGGGTTTTCCTTATGAGAAAGATGTGAGTATCGGCAGCATTGGAAGCATGGCTGAGGCACACCCTCCTCTCTTATGCTTACCACTTGCCCCCGTCTCTGTCCTCTAGCTCATCGAGGCCATCCGAAGAGCAAGCAATGGAGAACCTTTAGAAAAAATCACCAATAGCCGGCCTCCCTGTGTCATCCTGTGACAACACGTGATTCTTGGAAGCTTGGTTCTGGGGCTCAAACCTGTTTCCTTGGGGCTCCACTGGGAACTTCCTCTGCCTTTTGCCCCTCACTTAGCTCCACTTAGCCCCTTTGGGCACAAGGAGGGGCTAGATATTTCTATGGTCTTGGAGGCAGAAAGGAGATGTTTTCTGTGGACATTTCCACGACCATCTCACACCCCTCTCCTGGGATCCGTGGTGCCCTCTGCAGCTCGGTCTTCTCCCCAGCTTGGCAGATTCTGTAACTTATTTTCCCCGAGTCCTGGGTAGTGTCAGCTATTGGCAATAAAGAGCTATTAGCGCTACAAACACTTGTGCAACTGGTGTGTGTTTATGTCCAGCCTGCAGGAGCACAGAGGTCAGTCCAGACCTGTTAACACCTACTGGGTTGGCCCTCTCTGGACAGAGGCAGCTTTCTTAGGCAAGGAAGATGAGTCACACAGACAGCCCCTTCCCCCAGGGGGAGAGGACCTCATTCCAGTGATGGCCTTGGAATGAGTATGCCCAATGGAGAATGACCCTGTTGCCAAAGAGTCCTCAGAAAGGAATCCTAACTCCCCAGTCCCCTAACCCCAAACCAAACCACCTCAAACTACCCACTCGCTGGGGGGAGAACTGTGTGTCAGGTGAGCAGGACGGCCTGGCCCAGAGCGACTCCCAGACGTAGGCTGGCGTCCTATTTTACAAATCTCACTGCAAATGGACAAAGAGGCACACCACTCCCTAACTTCCATATAAACAGCCATTCTCCCACGGTGTCCTTATTTCAGCTTTAAAAAACAAAAGTAAAAACAGAACAAAATACATTCTGTACAAGGATGGTCTGGATGCTAGCGCAATCCCTTGCTTTGTGGGATGCACGCACGACTCAGTCCTAGTGGGTTGTCCTGTTCCCAAGATATTCGCTTGGGGCCTCTTCCCTTCTAGGCTGAGTTTCCCTCAGTCCTCAGAACCAAGAGAGCCAGGCCAAGCGAGAAGCCATGACTGTAATATCCACTGGACCCTACGGACTGTCAGGGCAGAGTCTGGAATCCACCGAGGCTGTCCAGTGTGCCGTCTCTTCCAGCCACATGGCCCCTCTCGACCACTCGGGATGATTCAAGCAGCAAGAAGGGCTCCGTAGGGTGGGTTCCTGACACAGCAGGCTGCCCTGGATGTTTTGTGACCAGAGGACCTCTCCCTGCTTTGCGGTGAGGGAGAGCACAAGCCAGGTTTCCCTCCCTTTGAAGGCAGAACAGGGTCTCTGCAGACGTAACCTCAAACGGGCACATCCAGGCCCAAGTATTCAGGGTTCTCTGCCGTAGGGGTTCCTTCAAAGGTACTTGGTGGAGACCCCTTCTCTGATGGGTTCTGGTCCCAGTAATAGAGGTTGTCAAAGGCTGGGCAGAAGGCAGAAGGGTGAGGTTGAGAGGCAGTGCTTCCTCTGGGTGCTAAGTACTCAGGGTTTTCCACAGCACCCCCAAAGGAAAAAACGTCTTTGACAACCCCATTCTTCCCAGGAGAGAGAGTCTTGGGTCTTTCTAGAGTAGCAGCAGCAGGCCGGACAGGAGACAGAGGACCCTCTGGGGTCAAGGGGGGCTGAGGCCGAACCTCTGGCTGGTTCACATATTCTGTAGGAGAGAAGAGGAGCTGTTAGAGAAAAGAAGATGTCCCTGCCCCAGCGCTGCCCCTCAATGGGTGTGGCCTGAGGGTTCCCAACTCCCCTCTTCCCAATCTCTCAGGCCTGGATTCCATACCGGGCTGGGGGCTGCAGGCCAGGGGAGCAACGTAGCCATCATTCTCAGCAGGCAGGGGTAATGTGGGATCCTCGCTGTACCGCTGTAGAGGGCTGAGGTCGTGTGGAGAGACGCTCGGTAGCCCTTTGGCTGCCCCCATTCCCAGGTCACCATCAAACACATCAGAGCCAGCCCCTTCCGAGGGAGCCAGTGGAGACCTGGGGGGCTCTTCTTCTGAGGGCTCCAGGCCCAGTGTCAGCTCACCACCTCCACTCTGGGGTAAGAGCGGGTCATGAGAGAAGTTACTCAAAGGTCTGGGAGGGGGACCTTGGCGGGGAATGATAGGTTCCCGGGAGAAAAACACAGGTCACCTTGGAGTCATTATGAAGGGAATGGAGCCCCAAGAGTTGGAAAGCAGTACTGATCATGGGATATTAAGGGAAGGTAAATGTCGGGGAGCACCAAGGGAAGGGACCCCGGTAGCCTCTGCTCTAAAATGGGCACTGACCCTGGCAGACGAGCTGCGGTGCCTACGGTGGGCTGTGCTCCCGGTGCCTGGAGCAGGGTCTGGGCAGAAGAATCCCTGCTGGGGGACCAGATACTCTTCGGCATCTACCAGGTCCCCCATGTCATCATCCTCAAGCAGTGAACGGTAGAAGGTACTGTCCAAGGGGCTGGACGGACCCAAGTCCTCGTTCTAGGGAAAGAGACACCAAGTGACAGCCCTTCCCCAGCCCAGCGTTAACTTCCCCAGAAAGGTTCACCAAGCTTGGACTAGAGGTGGGGGCTGGGCTTGGGGAAGTGGTATCCAAGTCCCTTCCCTCTCAGGTCTCTGCAGGAAGGAGGATGCTGTTAGGGCAGGGATGATTGTGGGAAGGCCCAGTACCTGGATGACCACAAAGCGTTGGGGGTCCCTCGCCATGCGGGAGAATTCTGACACCAATTCCCGGAATCTCGGGCGACATTCAGAATCTATCATCCAACCTAGCACAGGAGAGAGCTCAGCATCCTTATCCCAGGACCAGCTGCCTGGCCCCTTCCTGCTCCCTCTGAGTCTGGCCTAGACGACCCTGGCTAAACCCAAAGTCCTCACATGGCAGAGAAGCACAAGTGGACTCTGGATCTTGAGCCAGAGTCCTGGAGCGTTTCTCCTAGGTGCCCCCTTTAAACTGGCATCTTTCCCCTCAACAGCTGTCCTCGCGAGCAGCTAAGGACTTCCATTGTGAGTGGGACAAAGCACCTTTGGAGGCTTCCTTCAGGGACACCTCTCCATTCATATCTCACTCTTCCTCCCCCAGAACCCACACACAGGTCAGACCACCCCTCCTCTACACATGAGGCTCAGCCCCGCCCACCACGCACATTTGACCATAATCATGTAGACATCGATAGTGCAGATTGGAGGCTGAGGCAAGCGCTCTCCCTTCTCCAGCAAGTCAGGGATCTCCCGGGCTGGGATCCCATCGTAAGGTTTGGCCCCAAATGTCATCAGCTCCCACACCGTCACACCTAGGACAGACAGGCATCAGGAGAGGGGGGACAGGAAGCTTAGGTGTACAATGAGAGAGGCTAGCCAAAAGGGAGGATCAACCAGTCTCCTCATACCCCAGGTGGGCACAGGCCAACGCAGGGTGGGCATCAGCAGCCCTCCCCCTCTCCTCCATACCCACCCTCATTCTTGTACCCGTATCCCACCCTGCCAAGGCTACTCATCCAACCCTCCCTATCACCACCGCCACACACCATAGCTCCACACATCGCTCTGATGGGTGAACCGCCGTCTAAGAATGGATTCCAAAGCCATCCACTTGATGGGTACCTGGGAACGCAGAGCAAAAAGTCCTGAATGGGTGTGGTAGGGACGTGACCCTTCTCAAAGTTCTCCCGACAGCCAGATACCACCCCACCCCTCCCTTCTCCAACCTTGCCCCCATCTGCATGGTACTCTGTCTCATCAATGTCCAGCAGCCGTGCCAACCCAAAGTCTGTAATCTTGACATGGTTGGGACTCTTGACCAGCACGTTCCGGGCAGCCAGGTCCCTGTGCACAAGCCGTACATCCTCCAGGTAGCTCATCCCCTGAAAAATGGGCACCAGTGTAGAACCGGAGTCTGGATCTCACTTTACTGACACCTCCCACCCCATCCTGGCCCCAGATGAAGACAGGGATTTGCACCCAAAGGACCTGCAGGGTCAGAAAGCCCCTTAAGCACATACCTTGGCAATCTGAACACACCAGTTGAGCAGGTCCTGGGAGCCCAGGCGACCTCGGTGTTCTCGGACATGGTCCAGAAGGCAGCCATAGGGCATAAGTTGTGTCACCAGCTGCACTGTGGATGTCAGGCAGATGCCCAGGAGGCGTGACACATACGGAGAACCCACACCAGCCATCACGTACGCTTCCTGCAGGGAAGGGTCCACTGAGATACAGGGAATCACCTACTCCCACCCACCACACTCCCCTCCTAGACCCTCCCATCCCTGCATGGTCTGCAGACCGGGAAGATCAAGAGGCAAGGTTTAGGGGTTCCATCTCAAACCCTAATGAAGAGAAAGCAGCCCAGATCTGCAGCGAGGGGGCTTCTCACAAGTCCCAAGGGAGAAGGTGAAGGGGCTCACATCCAGGATTTCTTTGTTAGCTTTCGGGGATGTGTTCTCCCTCAACACCTTGATGGCCACGGGGATTTTCACATTCTCCCCATCTGGGATCCAGATGCCCTGAACAGAAAGGACTTGAGTCAGGTCTGTGGTTCAGATCCAGTGGGTCCCCAAGAAGCCATTGAGGAGTAGCCTCTCTTCCCCCCAGATCGGCCCATTTCTTTCTCTTGTCTACGCCCCTCCAGGCACAGCCCCTCCATATCCACCCGTGCCAGAACCCAGCCCCTCCTGACCTTGTAGACGGTGCCGAAAGCTCCGGATCCAAGCACCTTCACCTTCCTTAGCTCAGTCTCTTTGAGGATCCGCATCTGAGCCTGGTTGGGCATGGCTCCGCTGGGCGTCAGTGGCTCCACTAGCTGGATTTAGAGAGTGGCAGGGTGAGCGCCAAGCAAGCGCAGGTTGGGGAGGGGCTAGGAGGCCCTCCCCCCCCCTCACCTCAGTTTCCTGCAGCAGCCTTCGCATTGTATACTTCCGGATCTTCTGTCGCCTTCTCTTGATTAGGATCCCAACAACCACCCCTATGACCAGGAACAACAGGATGCCGACCACAGTTGCGATGATTGATGTCGCCGGGCTGAAAGCAGAGACCAAAATCAGAGATTAGAGCTAGTCTAGGGAGAAAATTTGAAGAGACCCCACGAAGGGACGGGAATGTGCTTTGGCTCAAAAACATCATGGGAAGTTGGACGCGGTGGCACACGCTCTTAATCCCAGAACTCAGGAGGTAGAGGCAGGCGGATCTCTGTGAGTTCGAGGTCAGCCTGGTCTACAGAGCGAGTTCCATGACAGTCAAGGCTATATAGAGAAACCCTGTCTTGAAAAACAACCAAAAACACAAAAAACAAAAACAACAAAAAAACACTTCATGGGAGATAATTCAACAGAGACCTTGCTAATCTGCACTATGCCCACCCCAGGAATCCTGCCACACTTGGAAATGGGATCCAGGAATGTGTACCCCAAGACTCTAAGGTACTAGTCAAAGCTCTCTCCAAGGAGTCATGGTTTCCCATGCTTTGTGGCTGTTACACCGAGGACATCCATTACCAGGACCCCAATTTCTTCTTGATATAATCTTTTTATGACTCAGCTCATCCTGGGGCACACAGGGCCCCTTGATATTCATCAGACTATTTATGTGTTGATTCCCTTATTCTTTTGACTGTATGTCCCAGGCTTACATGCGTGTGCCTCCATCTTCCAAACGCTGGGGTCATAGGTGTGTGCCACTATGCCCAGCCATCCTTGATCCCTTTTACCCCATCTTCCCATCTTGCTCTGTACAAGGCCTGCCATATATATATATATATAGCAAACATTTCATGAATGTTTGCTTCGTGAGCAAACAGCTCTTTAGAGCAATCCCCAGCTTGCTTTTCTCCTTACTAAAGCTCGCCTCTGGCAATCCGTGGCACAGTGGTCAAGAACTCTACTCTTCAGATCTGGCCCTCATTGCCTCAACTTTCACCCCTCTGCACTCTGGGGCTCACTGCAAACACCCTAGAGATCTCTTCACTACTCTAGACTTGCCTAATCCTCCACCTAAGAGCAAAGGAAGCACAGCGCCCCCTCCTGGAAACCTCTGGCCACCCAGCTCAAACACTGAGGCTCTGCATGCTGCCACAGTTTATTTCCAGTTCTAGGTCCTTGAACTTGGCCAGTGTCCCTAAAGAAGCATCATCACCAGGGAGGCTCTTGGGACACCAACCACATTCCTAGCATCCCTTACCCCACAGCATCCTGAGCAGGTCCTCAATCACTTGTTGAAACACAAGTCAACAGAAAAAGACTGGGCTAAGGAGGGAGGCACGTGTGGCATGTTGGGAAATCCCTCTCTGTATTGCGGACCACCAGGGGTCAATGAAGGAGTCAGGGGCAATGGGGTACCTCTGGGGCTCAGGCCCACCTGGCTCTCTGCTCTGCTGGGCAGCCTCGTTCATCCAGGTCCACACAGCTATAGAAGAGAAAGGCCATCATCAACCCTGGGAACAACCTCCTGGCGCAGGTGTGGCGGATTATTATCCCATTATGTCAGGCAGAAACTGGGATGCAGGTCATCAATTTGCTCTGTGCCAGCCCACAGGAAGATTCCTTCTTTAGTCTGGGAGCCCACCTCCCCTGTATTCCTGTAACTTCCTGTGCTGGGCAGGAAGGGGGGCACAGCAAGGCTGAAAAATCAGCTATTCCCTCCATGAGAGAGGTCCAGGGCATACGGCACATGAGAGGAGAGTTAAACACCGTGGGGCTGGGTTGCAGCTTAGTGGGAGAGGGTCTACAAGGCCCTCTCTACCAACCAAGCAATAAAATAGCAACAGTTCTGCCTTAACAGTTAGCACTAACATGCCAACACCAGGTCACAAGAAGGCATGCACACAGATGCCCCTTTGTATGTGGAGCTGAATGGCAATGAACTGTTTAAAAAAAAGCAAGCAAGAGCAATATCCTTCAAACGGGGCTGCTGCCGAGGGACATGCTACCAACTGAGAAGTCTGTAGAGGGGAGACTGAGGTGTGCTTACAAAAAAGGACGCAGGAAGCGGGTGAGCAGAGCTCAGACTATGTGGAGAGGAGTTGTATTACGTTAAGAAACGAGGGCAGGGGACTGCAGAGATGGCTTAGCACTTAAGAGAACTGGTTGTTCTTCCAGAGGACCCAGGTTCAGTTCCCACATGACACTCACATGGCCAAACACAACTGTCTGTAACTGCAGTTCCGGGGGATCCAATGCCCTCCACAGACAAAATACCAATGTGTACGAAATAAGAATAAATAAACACTTTAAAAAAAAAATGAGGGCAGGCCAGGCGGTGGTGGCACACCTTTAATCAAAGAGTTTGAGAAGCAGAGGCAGGTGGACCTCTGAGTTGGAGGCTAGCCTGCTCTACAGAATTCTAGGACAGCCAGGGCTACACAAACCCAGGCTCAAAACAAACAAACAAACCTGAAAGAGAGAGAGAAAGAGAGAGAGAGAGAGAGAGAGAGAGAGAGAGAGAGAGAGAGAGAGGGAGGGAGGGAGGGAGGGAGGGAGGGAGAGAGAGAGAGGAGAGAGAGAGGAGGGCAGGAGAGATGACAGGAGGTACAAGCACTGACTGCTCTTCCAGAGGACCCGGGTTTGATTCCCAGCACCCGTACAATGGCTCCCAACACTCTATAAGTCTACTTCCAAGGGATCTCACTGCCTCTTCTGGCATCTGCAGGCACCAGACACACACATGGTGCACATAGCTACATGCAGACAACAATCTATACTAGCCATTTTTATTTCAGCTTGCCATAGGCTATAGTCACTCGAGACGAGGGAACATCCACTGAGAACGTGCTCCCTCAAGACGGGCCTGTGTGCAAGCCTGTGCTGCATTTTCTTGATTGATGACTGATGTGGGCGGGTACAGCTCACTATGGGCAGTGTCACTCCTGGGCTGGTGGTCCAGCGTGCTGTAAGTCTGAGCAAGTCAGGAGGAGCAATCCAGGAAGCAGAGTTCCTTCACATCCTCTGTGTCGATTCCTGCCTCCAGATTCCTGTCTAGAGCTCCTGCCCTGACTTCCATGGATGACAGTGGACTGTGATGTGGAAGTGGAAGCTAAATAAACCTTTTCTCCCCGAGTTACTTTTGATCACGGTGTGATCACAGCAATAGACACCCTAACTAAAACACCCATACACCTGAAATAAGACAATGCAGCTTAAAGAAAAAGGAAGAGAGAGAAAAAAGGAAGGAAGGAAGGATGGATGGAAGGAAGGAAGGACGGAAGGAAGGACGGACGGAAGAAGGAAGGAGGGAAGGGAGAAGGAAGGAAGGAAGGAACAAAGAAAGAAAGAGAGAAAGAGAAAGAAAGAAAGAAAGAAAGAAAGAAAGAAAGAAAGAAAGAAAGAAAGAAAGAAAGAAAGAGAGAAAGAAAGAAGTGGTCACATGTCGGTAGTTGGTAAGATGGCTCAGCAGGTAAGGGCATTTACAGCCAAGCCTGAAGATTACATCATTCGATCCCTGGGATCCACATGGGAGGAGGAGAGAATCAACTCCCAGGGGTTGCCCTCTGACTTCCACCTGCCTGCCTTGCACATGAATGCCTGCCCAGCATGCATACACATACACAAATAAATGTAATTACAGTAACACACTAAAAATTTTAAATTACCAGGCAAGATAGAAAAGAATGCTGCTGGCAATTCAACTGTGAATAATTTGGACAGTTTCCCCTGGTGATTTAACGGAAATCATCAGGCTTTTGAGCAAGTGCCTCTGCCCACCGAACCATCGTGCCAACCCCTAACGAGTTATTTTTAGTTTTCTATATCTGTAAGTGTCTATGTGTGTACCGTGGAGTTCTGGAGGCTAGAGTTAATAGAAACCATGAGTCTTCCGAGGGACCAAACGCCAATCCTCTGAAAGCGCAGACAGTGCCCTTAACCACACAACCACCTCTCCAGCCCCTTATGTGTTATTTAGTGATTAGAAAAGAAATACAAAAATGACATCTCAGCCGGGTGGTGGCGGCGCACACTTTTAATCCCAGCATGTGGGAGGCAGAGAACAGTGGATCTCTGAGTTCAAGGCCACTCTCGTCTACAGAGAGAGTTCCAGGACAGCCAAAGCTGTTATACAGAGAAACCCTGTCTCAAAAATTACCAAAAAAAAAAAAAACTAAAAAAATTTACATCTCAATATGAATGAAGGGTTTATCCTCCATTCAGAACAAGAGCTCCAGGGGGTTCCTATCATGAAAGCCCTCCTTTCTACAGAAAACAACTCCCTCCACTCACGAGTGGGTGCAGTTGATGGGGCACGGCTGGCATATGCCCTCCTCATCCGGGTACTTCCAGATGGGCATGTAGGAGAGGTCTGGTTTCACGCCACTGGGGCAGCGAGCCACACAGAAGGGTGAGTCCTTATAGTGGGCGCAGGCCTTACACTCATCTGCCTCCTGGATAGAGAGGAAGAGTTGAGAGGGGGGAGGGGGAGGACCACCATCCCTACACAGAAGGACCAAGCCCCACTGCCTCCCCGTCACTGAGGTAAACATCCCTGTTCATTACAAGGAAATGGAGGCACCCAGAGCGGGACGTGCCTTCTCCAAGGTGTGACAAGTGACAGCTATTATGTACAAAGTTTTCTCCGTGCTTGGGCGCTGTGCCAAATCCCTATTTAATTTCATTCTCACCACACCCCAACCGGGCAGGAACTATTACAACATCCTCCCTATAGAAGTGAAAACTGAGGTTGGAAACAGGACCTGGATTTGGTCCTCAGCACAGCCACATCCAAGGACACAGGCCTTCTTGGGAACTGAAGCCTCACCAGCATGAAGGAGAGTAGCTGAGGGTCCACAGCCCCCCTCCCCACCCTCTGCTGTCCAGGTCTAGGCTGAGCCTTCTCTGGGAATATTTTACCCTGGAGCAACCTGCCAGTCCCTCCCCCGAGCACCTTACCGATCCAGTGCAGGTCTCTGTGTTGTTTTGAGGCTGACACTCGGGGTGACATGGCAGACAATGCTTGCCACTCACGTACTCCCTAGGGAGCCTGCAAGAGAGGTGGGTATAGTAAGGGGTCTGGGAGGAGCCCTGTGTTCCCCTCAAGCCACCCACTCCTCTGCCGCTCATACCCCTTCTGAACTCGGCACTCCTCCACACACTCCTGGCCCCGAAGGAACTGGCTACAGTTGACACACTGGGTGGGCCCTGGTCCCCAGCAGTGCCCATTGGCACACAGTGGGTGGCAGGCTAAGCCCTCGAGACCTGTAGTGAGGAGAAAGGCAGCAGAGGTGTTCAGAGAGGCTCGGGTCTAAGCCAACAGGCTGTATTGTAAGCATGGCTCTGGGCTGAAGGGATAGGGATCGATGCTGGGACACAGGGAAAGGAAGAATCCTGTGGTTCAAGAAAGAGGGAAGGGAAGGGTGTTTGGGCAGCATGGAAGGACACAGCTGGAAGCCATTACACAAGGCCAAGCCATCACAGGCAAGAGAAGAACAAGGCTCTAGCAGGCATAATGGCTCACGCCTTTAATCCCAGCACTCAGAAGGTAGAGGCAGGCGGATCTCTGTGAGCCTGAGGCCAGCCTGGCCAACAGAGTGAGTTCCAGGACAGCCAGGGCTACATAGTGAGATCTTATCTCAAAACAACAACAAAAAAGGACTCTTAAAAACAGGAGGCTTGCACAGGCCAGAGGCTACTGATACTCCTGTGCACTGGCCCACAGTGCTGGGCTTCCTGTCTTACCACATTCTTCCTCTGGCCGGTTCCCAGTGTGGAGCAGGGCCTGGTGGGGGTTCCGGAAGAGCTGGTCCCAAGGTACAGTGTGTACGAAGCAGAGCCGGGTGTTGCGGTGAATGAGCGCCAGTCCGCTGCCCAGCTCCCGCAGTGAGCGCAGCCCCAGCCAGCGGATTCCCAGGCCTTGCAGCGCCAATGAGTAGGCACCACTGTGGAAAGGAGGCTTCCAATTGCAAGAAGGTACCTACTCTAGGCTCATTTTCTGCCACCAAAAGGGCCACTGTCACCCTCCTCCTGCCTCAGAACGCTCTGCAGACTCGTGTCAAAGCTCTGGTGGTGTCATGGGGAGCAGGGTACTCATGCCTCCTCCGCCCCCTCCGCTCACACTTACTCATGGAGAATTCGTCCCCGGATGACTCGAAGGTTCTGGAAGACACTGAGGTCATGGAGGCTGTCTGGCCATGCTGAAATGTATAGGTAACCTGCAGGCAGAGTAGGGGGCTGGGTTACGCAGAAAGGTCCAGAACTCCTGGCCCCCCCTGGAGCAGGACACAGAAAGACAGCCCACCTGTGATCTCCTCCAGGGTTTCAAACACTTGGAGTTGCTCAGGCTTCAGGGGGGCAATGCCGGAGGCAGGGTTCCTGGAAGGATCAGGAGGATGGAGGTCAGGAGCCCTAGTGGGCCTGAGACACCACTCCTCACCCTCACCGACACCTTCACTTAAAGCCCAATCAAGTGTGGCTGTTCCCATCCGGAGACTCAAAGCCTAGGGTCCAAATCTGGCAGTGCAACATCTGTGCCCTTTGAGCTAGAAGTCTCCCTTGCAGAAGTATGGCCAACAGAGATGCTGGCTTCAGCTGCTAGAGGCATCAACAAACTGAGCGGTTTGTATGAGAGACATCTGAAAATGGCCCAAGCAGCCATGAGTGAGCAGGGTTCATAAAACCCTGATCTCTGCAGGCTCTGAAACACAGACAGAGCGCGCTCAGGGTCCGTCGAGCCCTGTTCTAAGAGCGTCCCAAACATTAACTCTTTCAGACTTTAGAACCACCTCACAGGTAGAGCTGTGACGGTCCTCATCCTACACACGAGGGCTGAGACATAGAAAGGAGAAGGCAATAAAGCTAAAGAGTAGGCCTCTGCCGTACAAGTGTAAGGACCTGAGTTCAATACCCAGAGCCCACATAAAAAAGGCCTTGTGTGACGGCAAGCTTGCAACCCAACCCCAACATGGAAGTGGTAAAGACAATTCCTGGGATGCCCTGGCCAGTCAGCCTAGCCTGTTCTGGTGAGCTCCAGGCCAGTGAGGGGCCCTATTTTGAAAACCAAGGTGGATGGCTCCTAAGGAGTCACACCTGCGGCTGCCCTTCAGCCACACAGACACACAGAGAAAAAGACAGATACACACTGATATACAGACACAGACACACACACGGGGGGTAAGTTTCAAACCCAAGTCTGGACTTTGCTGCCTGTCTCTGCTGCCTCCTGTTCTATGACTATTATAAGAATGAGGCAGTCTGGGCGCTGAAGAGATGGCTCAGCGTTTAAAAGCACTAGCCGCTCTTCCAGAAGACCTGAGTTCAATTCCCAGCACCCACATGGCAGCTCACAAGTGTCTGTCACTCCAGTTCCAGAGCTTCTGACCCCTCACACAGACACACATGCAAGCAAAACAGCAATGCACATAAAATAAAAGTAGCTTAAAAATAAAAAAAAAATTAGGCAGGCTTAACAAAACTGTAGTGAACAACTTCCCAAAGCAAGGGTACACGGCAGCTTCAATAAGCCAGCCTCGCCAGCCAACACTGTCTCTCTGTGTCCACCAATCTCCAGAAGTCCTACAGGAACACACTGAACTTTAACATTGTCCCCTCTGGGATGGGAGCACTGGACTTCATCTGGATGGTTTGATCACCACGTATGACCATGTCTATGGATAACAAGTTGTTTATAAAAGTAACCTTCAGGGGCTGAAGAGATGGCTCAGAGGTTAAGAGCACTGGCTGCTCTTCCTGAGGTCCTGAGTTCAATTCCCAGCAACCACATGGTGGCTCACAACCATCTATAATGAGATCCCAGCAACCACATGGTGGCTCAGAGTCATATGTAATGAGATCTGGTGCCTTCCTCTGGCATGCAGGTGTACATGCAAGCAGAACACTGTATACATAATAAATCTTTTTTTTTTTAAAGTAACCTTCAACGCCACGTCCCCGGCTCCCTGTGGTCCCCCACTTAGGGATTCCTCAAGATGCTGCTGCTACACCTGGGTCTTCAGGACCCCGCGTCTTCCCTGACGCCACCTCAGGCCACTGTGTACCCTTACCCATCAAAGCTCTCTGGCAAAAATGCCAGGCTCCCAAAGATCTTCTTGCAGCCCACGAACTCCTGGATATTGGCACTGGTGATGGCTCTTGCCCCTCGCAGGTGCTCCATGCCCAGACCATAGCACACTGAAGGAAAGGGCGGTGCGAAAGGGGCCATCTCAGCACCACATGGCATACCAGGGACCTGTCCGCTATCCCCTCCTGAAGTGACAAGTCTCTTCCCTACGCTGGCAAGAGACACTCAGGAGATGGATTTGGCGAGGGGCAGGGTAGGCAGGGCAGCGGGAGAAAAGCACTGGGCATCCCCCCCAGAAGGGGGCGGTCTAAGCAACAGTGGGGTGGGCCAGGCTGGGATGGCAGTCAGGGGCTGCAGCTGGTACCTCGGGCACAGGGCTTGCTGCATTTTTCACACCGCTGTGTTCCATCCTCGGCCGTCACCTCTTGGTTATTCAGGGGACAGACCAGAGTGCAGGATCCCACTTCCGTAGAAAGGTAGTTGTCTGCACAGATTGGGAACGCAAATCCATGTCGCCCAGCCTCCCAGCCCACCATGAGCAAGGCCTCCGCGCCCAGGTCTAAGAGGAATACTACCAACCAATCCCTGAAGGCCCTCTCTGCACCTGACTTGGGACCACCATTTCCTCCTATTCCAAAAGTACTGTTATCTGCATTTTGCAAAAAGGGAAATCAAAGCCTGGAGTTATGCAAATCACCCCCATCTTTAGGCCACTAAGTAACAACAGAGCCAGGAAATTTTTTTTTTAAGCTGTGGTTACATGTAACCCAAACTGGCTTCAAACTCACTATGTAGCTGAGGATGACCCTTGACCCCACCATCTCTACCTCCCAAGTGTTAGGATGACAGGTTTGGGCTACCATGTCCACCTAGGAACCAGGACTTGAACCCAACAACCTGGCTCCCCACCTTGTCCTCTCACCCTGTCCACAAGGAAATGCAGCCAGCACCGAAAGGCCCACTCTGCCTCCCACGAGAGGAAGGAAAGGGGGTACCCAGGACCAAGCACAGTCCCTAAGTATCCATCAGTGCAGGGTAACTATCACCAAAGCCCTACTCTATACGGACCGTAGAACAAGACATACATTTAAAAGAGTATCTAGTACAGACTGAGCATTGCTCTAAAAGAGCCACAAATATTAACTCATTCGGACATTACATAATTATTAGGATGGGACTATTACTGCCCCTATTATACAGGCGAGGAAACTGAGGCACAGTAAGGGGAAAGTAGTTAAGACTATTAAATGATAGCGGACAGATTGCAAATCCTGCACTCTTGCTCCCAAGGCTGGGTTCTTTTGCTGCCACCTGCTATATAGCTGTTAAATAGAAGGAGGCAAAAACCCAGGAGTGGCGGTACACACTTGTAATCCTAGCACTTGGCAGGGGCAAGGCAGGAGGATCGGAAGTTTAATGTCATTGGCTATGTGGTGAACTCAAGGCAAGGCCAGCCTGAGATACACAGGATCCTGATTTTAAAAGAGGCAGGGGTAGGAGCCAGGCGTGCACCCAGCACTGGGGAGGCAGAGGCGGGATGCACGCTGTGAGTTCAAGGCCAGCCTGGTCTACACAGCAAGTTCTAGGACAGCCAGGACTACAAAGATAGATTCTGAACAAAACAAAACAAAAAGAGAAAAAGCAAGGAAGGGCTAGAGAGATGGTTCAGCAGCTCAGAGCACTGGCTGCTCTTACAGAGGACCCAGGTTCAGTTCTTAGCACCCACGTGGTAGCTCACAGCCACCAGGTCCAGAGGATTTGACTCCTTCCTCAGACTTCCATATGCACATGATGCAGACACGCACGCAGGCAAAACACTCACGCACATCAAACAAAAATAAATATAATAATTTTTAAGGAAAACAATGAGGTGGCTGAACTGGAGAGTCATGACCAGCCCCTCCAACGGGCACCCGACACTCTCAACATGCTCCCATTTATACCAGCCATCTTCCCTAGCCAAGGCATTAAAATGATGTTCTTCTACCAAGCACTCACAGGGACAGGTGGTCACACAGCTGGCACCAAAGGTGTAGCGACCCTCAGGGTTGGGCATGGACTCGAAGGTGTCTGTGTTGTAGGTGACCAGGGCTGGGCAGTGCAGTTCACAGATGCCACTATGGTTGAAGTGGAGGCAGGCCTGGCAGAGACAGGCCGCTGGTGGTCACTGGGATGTTGCAGCCTGGTGCGCCAATGGCAGTAGGGCAGTGCCAGGAAAGATGCCCACCCCTTGCGTCCTGGAGGATTGGCCCAAGGGGCACATACCAGGCAGTCAGAATGCTTGGGGCCCGTGCAGCCTGCAGCACACTGCTCATGGCAGCAGTCAGTGGGCAGCCGGCCCTTGCATCGGGCACAGCCACTGGTGCAGATGGTACCAGTCACTGTTGATGAGAAGACAGGATGGGTGCTGTGTGGGGCCTGGGCAGCAGACCCTCAACAGCATAGCATTGCCTTCTAGGAGACAGCTTATCCCGAATAAGTCACCCCACCACTCCCAGCTGTCCACCTGCCCCAGCCCCACCTCCAGATGCCAAGTCTCCCTCAGACTCACAAATCTGACAGTCCTCAGGGCTCTCACCCCAGCAGTGATTGTCATTGCAGGCTGGGGCGCAGGGTGGGCCTAAGGAAGGAATGGAAGGGACACAGTAAGGGAGGGAAGTAGTGAGGGGGGAGGGGGGAAGGGGGAGGAGGCAGTGAGGAGGAGGAGGCAGTGAGGGGAGGAGGCAGTGAGGGGAGGAGGCAGTGAGGGGGAGGAGGCAGTGAGGGGGAGGCAGTGAGGGGGAGGCAGCAAGGGACAGATTGGTAGGAGGAATACTTCAGGGGAGCCCAGGGGCAGATGCATAGTAAGGGGGGGGCAAAAGGGAAAGAGGTCTCAGCAGGTGGAGATCCTGCCTAAAGCAGGGAGACAGCAATAAGGACAGGAAAGGGGCATGGGTAGGGTAGTAGCTGAGATGGGGCTGTAGGTTAGGGATCTGGGTCAGGCGGGCTATCACAGCAGCAGGGCTTACAGGTCCGGGAACGGTTGGTGTCTATATCTACAGGAGCCAGCTGGTTATTCTTGCGGAAGACATCCTTCCACAAAACAGTGTCCTGGTAGCAGAGCTGAGGGTTCCCTCGAATCAAAACTCCTCCCTTCAGGATCTCTGTGGGGAAGGTGGGGAAGTGGTCAGCTCCCTCCCGGCCTCCCTGGGGCCTCCTGCCTTTCCCAGTGAGCAGCCACACACAGGAACAACCCAGGATGAGGAAGAGGGGATCGGGTTGGCAGAGTGGTATGTTCACGTGGATGGGGGTCCCCGGCTGCCTTTTGCCTCACCCTGTGCACACTGTGTGGGGGTAAACAGAGGCTCCGAGGCAGGGGGATAGCTCAGTGGCAGAGCAAGCACTCAGCATGCACCAGAACAACAACAAAAAGTCCCTAAAGTCTGAAACCCCACTTTACCACCGACTGGCTGTGTAACCTTGAACAAGTCATTGCTCCTCTGCATGCCTCGAATTCTCATCTGTAGAGTGAGAAGAACGCTGGAGAAGGCGGGTGGTGGCATGCCTGTGATCCCAGCACTAGGGAGCTGAGGCAGGAGGACTGCTTGGGGCTATATAGTGAGATCACGTCTCAAAACAACAAGACCAGAAAAACAAAATAAACATAACAGAAACAAACACACTCCGTGGGTTAGTAGCAGGACTTGCAGGATTGCAGCAGAACTAAACCAGGAGTCAGCATGCAAAACACCTGGTGTCCTGGGTGGGACAGGGTCAGGTCAGGGCTGCCACGTGCAGTTCCACGGATGGACTGTCTGTCCACTGCACACTTTGACATGGCCAAGACAGGGGTAAAAAAAAAAAACAACAAAAAACAAACAAACAAAAAACCAGCAGCCTGTTCTCTAAGAAATAAATCACGGATCTCCTGCAAGCTGCAACTTCCTGAAAAGGAGGGAATCAAACCTGGGGCCTTGCACATGCTAACCAAGCACTCTGCCACTGAGCCACCACACAGCCTTCTTTTTCTAATCGTCATAGGGGTGCAAAGAGAGGGAGGCTCGGCTGGCCTGCACACAGCTGGAGGTATCATATACAACCCCCACCAAGCCCCTCCTGAGCCAGAATGGCCCTAGTTAGCAAACAAGGCCCAAGAGAAGAAGCTTGCGATGGCTGCAAAGGCACCTGTGAGACTTCGAAGCTGCAGCTCCCGCAGCCCTTCTGGGGCTCTGCTTGGGGCGGTGGTGACACTGTCCAGAGGGTCTCGGTTGTCTAGCACAGCCAGAGCATACTTGTCCTCAAAGAGCTGGGTCCCTCTCACGATGCGCAGTCTCTGCAGTGGGACGTGCGTCACCTGGTTATGAGCGATGAGCATGTATCCCTGAACTTCCTGGATGTCCTGGCGGGAAAGGCAGAGGATGGGGAAGGTAAGCGTGTCTGGGCTTGAGAAGTGCCTGTACCTCACAAGGCCTGAGGGTAACCCAGGGTCTGGGCTATGTCCTGCAAGGCCCCCTGGCCATGGAGTCTTGCCCCCTCAGGCCCTAAGATGATGGATCCGAGGCCTGAGGGACCAGGGCTGATAAGAGTACAGGAACACTCCAGCAGCTGGAGCCAGCGTCCCACCCTCAGCCTATCTTTAGTTTCATCTTTGACAAGTAGGGCCCATGTAAGATGGCGTCTGTGATTTAACAGACCGTGTCTGTCCCTTGCAGTTGTCTCCAGGGCCTTTGGATACGATCTACACTCCTCTCCCTCCTGCTATAACCTTCCCCCAGACATTTCTCTCGCATTCTTCACAAAGGTGGGCCCAGGATATCTGCTAGTCTAATACATAGATAGAGAAACTGAGGCCTGAGGCCTGGAGAGGTTAAAGGTCTAGACCACATTCACAGAACTGGACCTGGAACTATTCCTACATGAACAGTGATGGGGAAAGCTGAAGCAGCCACTGCAGAGGGAGTCAACTGGGTTTACACAGGTATCAAAGGCATTCCTATTTGAGGAACCACAAGAGAGGCAACAGAGGGAAAGGGTACGCCCTTCCTCACACACCTCGAATCAGGGGGCTCAGCAGGACCCGGTCTCACCTGCAGGAATGAGAGGCTGGCATTGGCGGGCAAGTAGGTAAGCTCCAGGTTACCCTGGACCACCTGGCAGCCCTGGTAGAGGTGGCGGAGCATGTCCAGGTGGGTCTCCGGACTGGCAGGGAGCCGCAGCTTCATGTCCGTGCCGGTACACACTGGTGGAGGGGAGGATGTGGGTCAGGACACAGCTCAGGACCTTCTCCAATCTAGTCGCCTCCTCCACACTCACTCCCTGGACTCATGTCACCTCAGACAGGGAGAAAGCATGGCTGACGGCCTTTCTGGACGCCCATGCCCCTATATCCACAAAGTCTACAGCAGAAGAATGCTCTCGTGTTTGGGAAGAAGTTGGCAAACGGCGGAAAGGCCCCCTTCTTAGCTGGGCCACCTTGTGCATTCAGTGGGGCCCCAATGTGTCAGCCCTTTAGAGCTTACCAACCATACAGGGTTTCAGCAGGCAAAGAAAGCCTCCCTTTGTCCCAGAACTGAGGGTGAAAAATCCCCGAAGAGAGGCGATGATGAATCAGACCCCTCTGGATACCCCCATCGGCCTCCCAGGCAGATAAACTCAGGGCACCCTCCTTCTGCCATTCCAACACACCCACATGTCAACTCCCTGCTCAGGACAACCGCCCCCACAGGACTACCCAAAACATGGGCCAGGAAGATTGGCTGGAGTCACTGCTGGGACATGAGGGGAGTCAGGAGCCTGGCCATCATTGCAGGGCTCCCTGGAACACACCCACATGGAGAAGAAACGCCTAGAACACCGGCTAGGGGCTGCGGCTGCTGATCCTGACCAGGGAGAGGCACAGTCTGCAGGTTTCTACACCGGCTCCCTCACCCTCCTGGGGCAAGACTCCAGAAGCAGCTGGCAGAAGCTATGCCACGAAACTCCTGCCACAAGGGCACTACGTCAGCTCTGTGTACCTGCCCAATGCCAACTATCAACTTGGGGTCCCAAGATGCACTGCCACCCCCTTGCCTGCCTGACCCTCAGGCTGGTTTCCTAGAGACCAGATATTCCCACTAAAGTCCCCAAATAGGAGAAGCTGCCCCCCCCCCCCCAGCTAGGGGGCTCCAGGTAGCAGCTGGCACTGAGCCTACCAGCAGGGAAGAGATTAAAGTGCCCAGTTGAACTTGTTTTTCTGCTTGGGTGAGAAGATGAATCACCGGGAGCATCTTGCCCAGGAGGTTGGGGGGAAGGCGGGTGGAGGTGTTGCCTTCACATACACAGGCCCACGGGTGCCCGAGCTGCTGAGAATCCCTATGGATTACCGCTCCGCCTTCCAGCGACTGTGTGCAGATTCAAGAGACAGTACAATGACCAGCTTTGGGATCAGACTTCAGGAGCCCTGCTGTACCAGCTACATGGAAACTAAAGCCAAATCCTAGTTATCCTCCCTCCTCTGGATCTGGGGAGGGCTTGGGGGCAAGTTCCTGGGCTCCCAGGCTGCCTTCAATGGCCTCAAACTGAAGGTCTTCTAGTAACATTGACAGAGGCCTCTTCTCGCCCCTCTAGGCAGACAGGGAAGGGAGCAAGGAGAGTGGAGGGGAAGGAACAGAAATAGAAATCAAAGGCTCATCTCCTGGATAGAGGGGAGACAGCCAGGCCTGCCCACCCCATACCACACCCACTAGCACCCTATCCTCTCTCTTCTCGCTCATCCCCCCCCCCACAGAGTCTCCCAAAAGAAACAGGAGCAAGGGGTGGCAGCCGGGCCCAAAATAACGCCCTGCTGCCAGGACCTCCCCCAGCATCGCAGCTTCAGCTGCTTCCAGGCACAGCTGTCTCTAGGCCCAGATCCCAGGTCCAGCCTCCCTGGGGACAGGATGGCAGAGCTGGAGTAGGGGCCCAGCCCCTGAGGCAGCTTACCCCCTGCGGCCCTCTGCGGCCTCATCTCCTTGGGGAAGGGACACCAGCTGTGGCAGCCAAGCAAAAGGAGAGCAACAATAGCAGTCGCCATGGTAACCGAACTGAGTGCCTACTGTATACATCAGATACTGAGGCTTACAAAGAAGGAAACTGATCCTCCCAGGATCCTAAAACAGGCTCAGCAGTAAATCACTTGCAGAGCGTGTACAAGGCCGGAGTCCCAATGCCAGCACCGCAACGCCCAAAAAACAAACCAACCAACCAAAACAAAACAACAGCAAAACCAGCAACCAAGCAAGGCAGGTGAGATCTGAATCCAAGTCTGCCTTAGATCCCCTGTTCCCTCCATGAAACCTCAGTGCACACACAAATAACAATGCCACACCCCCCCACAAGCATAAAAACACACTAATTCTCCAGTGTGACCAATAAACACACAGGCTTAGGCAGGGCAGGGTGGCTGGGCCGGGCAGAAGGTCAGAAAGACTGGCAGCCACACCCCACTAGCCAGTTTGTTTATCTGATTTGTGGTCGGTTTGAGTAAGAGTCTTAAAGTGTTCGCAGACAGGTGGGAAAATTGGTACCCTGAGACCTCCTCCAGGGGAGCTGAGAGCTGCCAGCTGACCCCACACCCAAGCACCACGCTGACAGCCAGCCAGGAAAGCCTCTGGATCCTTCCCAAGTCTCTGCCTCCCTCCCACTCCCCACTCCGTACCAGACTCACCCCATCGGCTCTGACCACAGTCCCCATAACCATCCTGGCCCATGAATTTCAGGGTGGGGCAAAAGGCTCTAATTCTACACAGGGATGCTCTTCTGCCTTCAAGACAGAAGCCCCATCTTCCCACTCTTGGAGACGAAAGTATTATAAAGCAAGACTGGGGCTAACAGTGAGAGCTGGACAAGTATCTACTGAATAAATGAATGAGTGTGTGTGTGTGTGTGTGTGTGTGTGAATGAATGAGTGAGCGTGTGAATGACATCTAGTCAAGAGCCTCCAAACTGAAAAGGAGAAGTAACCATCCCTCTACTCAGAGCTGGCCATGGTCCTTCAGGTCCCTCCTGCTGAACACTGGTAATCAAGGTTTAGCCCCCATTTAGGGCTCCTCAGGTGGGCTCCTCAGGTGGGCTCCTGTCTCCCAGCTGGTCCTCAATTCCATTGTGTTCTGTCTTCCTTCTTCATTTGCAGTGTGGAGGACAGAGCCCAGGACCTCCTGCATGGGGGCGCCCCCAGCTGCTATCTCGCTCACAATATGAAAGCCAACACTTCCCTTGGTCTTCATAAACACTGCCAGGAAACTACCTACATCCCCAAAGCTCCCCAACCAGGCCAGAGGCCAGAGCTCTCTCAAATGACGCCAGGACTCGCTTGCCACACACACCTGCTCTATGACGCGGGTGGCAGAGCAAAGCCTGGACTCAGGTTCTTTTGTCCAGAACCGTAGCTCAGCTCCTCTTGGGCCACAGGGTGCATATGCTTAGCCCTCCAGGGCAGCAGCTAAATAAGACTTGGATCTCTAAAGCCAGCAGTGACTGCGACATAGTTGGCCCCTCCGTGAATATTTACTGACCTCAACAAGTGGCAACAACTCTTCCTCCCTTCAGAGGGCCCTGAGAGTTAAGGGGGAGGAAGGGAAAAGCACTCTGTAAACACAAGCAAGCTCTGTAAACAGTCCGCAGCAACCCAAACACAGGTTTTAAGGATTCACCCACCACCACTGCAGACAATACAGGCCCCCTTCACATCCTCTGCCTGATTGGTGGCCTAGCAAATAACAGAACTGTCACTCCAAGAGACCAGAAGAGCTGTCCACCAGTTGGGGACAGGAAAGGGGTTCTCCTCCCTTGATCGTTCATTCGTCCACCTTCCCAGGGCCTTCCTCTGCCTTCCAGCCCAACCTCCATCAGCTCCTCATGTTTCCCCTTGATCTGCCTACATTCCCATGGGCCTGTGGATCCCAGTGGTCTGGACACCTTCCTGCCCTCCGTCCCTGGCACTGCTGAGGGCCCAAGAGAAAGGCTAGCATGGGCTGGCCAGGAAGGGAGCTAACTCAGGCCCCCATCTCAGGGCACCTTTTCCAGCCTGGGTTAGGGGCTGGGAAAGCCACACTGAGTAACAGACTAGCCCTTCTTCCCTGTGTGACTGCCTGGCAGCCCCAGGGTCCATTTCACCCATTCCTGGTGGATGACAGACCGCTGACCACCTCTTAAAAGCCCCTGATAAGCCTCTTCCTTTCTCTGAGGTTCGTTTTTTTTCATCTGTCCACCCACTTCCCAGGACAGTGCAGAGAGGGGACAAAGCCATCTACGGAAAAGGACCTGCCATGTAGGAGCGAAGACACAGAGGTTTTTACAAGGTGAGAGGCAGGCATAGGGCAGTCAGCATTCACTTTGAAATGCAATACATTTTTTTCTTGTTGGGGTTTGTTTTCTGTGATGTGTATGAGCGCTTTGCCTGCCCGCATGTGTACACTACACACATGCCTGGTACCTGTGGGGGTCAAAATTGGGCATCAGGTCTACAAAACTGGAGTGAGGAGGCTGTGAGCCACCATGGGTGCTGGGAACGGAGCCCATGTCCTCTGCAAGAAGAATCTACTTAGTCTCCTAGAGCAAAAGGAGGGAAGGGTTTGGAGAGAAACACACTAGAACTGAAATATGAACAAGCCCTGCAAGGTTAAAGACGTGTGTTCACTGCACGCCACGAAGCCTAGGGCCCTAAGGATCCCAACAACATCTTGACCCTCAGGCTCTCCCCAGATCTCCTTTCCCTACATACCTGCCCTCCACCAGTTCTGAGGTATAATCTGGAGCTAGGGGCAGCTGGATGGCATTCTGCCTTTTTAACCATTCCTGGCAAGACAAACTGTCTTGTCCCTCTTCACCCAGCAGCCCCCGCACCCCATCTGGAGAACTGACCCCTCAGGTTCCCGCTCTACAGTGCAAGGCCTCTCACTCCTGGCCAACTCCTCTCCCAGACTCAGGGGAAGGGCCTGGTCTCACTTTTCTCAACAAAAAGTCCAAGGTAAGGATGCCCTCCTGAGAAACTGAAAGGAACCCTCATCCTTGGTCCTCAGCCAGGCAAGGGGCATCTCCCACTGTTTACAGCAGATATAGCCTACTACCTTGAGGGAGGAGTTCCTGGAGAGGGCAGAGTTCATCTCGTGTCCCCAAGTCAGCAGAGAGGTTGCTGTTTGGCAACACAAAGCCCGACACACAAACATAGGACCATCATAAACACCTCAGACATACAGAGGTACCCCACAGAAAGCACAGCAGTGGGAACACCTCCAGGCTCTCAGGCCTCTGGAGAACATCCATTGCTCCCAGAACCTGCTTTCTGTGTCTTCCTACAGCCTACTGAATCAGGAAGCTTGGTGCTCTCACTGTTCTAGGTAGATTCATATTACGGTTTTAGATATGTGACTGACTGGGAGTCACACTGCCTGGGGTCCACCCCTTATTCGGTGATACTTCAGCTCTCCAGCCCGAGTTCTCACCCTGGCACAATGAGAAGCCTGCTAGTATTTCTACTGTGGAGTTGTTCTTAGGACTGAAGAAGGAATGCACGCAAACCACCCACTCACCAAACCACCCACTCACCGGGCCTGGCAGAGCAGACACACAGGGAGTGTATATCAGCTTTTACACTTATGGTAGAAATGGACATACGGGGTTAGTATATACCCTGCTGGGTCACCCTCCCAGCCCCCAGCACGAAGACAGAGGCAAGAGAGCAACCCAGTTCTCGGTCTCTAGCTGGCCTTACTTTTTTCTATGCCTTCCCCTCAAATGCCCAGGAACCCTTCCCACTTTACTAAATGAAAACCGGGGAACACACAACCACCCTTCAAGATCCGAGCTTTCCCAGAGTCCTAAAGCACACAGTTCTTCAAGAGGCTCTAAGGAAATTTGTTCAAAACAGAACTGTGGGGCGTGCAGCCCAGTGGTAGAGCTCTTACACGCGGAGACTGGGGGATGACAGTGCGGTAGGGGGTGTTCCATCCCCAGCACAGAAAAGACGAAAAAAGAAAAAAAAAACTTGTTCAAAACAAATGCCTCACCCCCCTCCCGTCCCCCTCAAACCCAGACACCATCGAGAAACAACTCAACTGGGGACCCGCCACTGGGTCCTCCCTGCTCAACTGGACAGGCTACTTTCCCCACCGCGCCCCCCTCCTCCACCGCGACCCCGCAGGAAGCTGGAGTAACTTACTAAACCCAAAGAGCAGGAGGGGGTGGGGAGGGGGAGGGGCAGGGCAGAGGGGACCCCCCGAAGGCATCTTGCCCAGTCCAGTCCGGAGGCAGAGGCTGCCAACTGGAAGAGCTTTGAGAAAGCGTGAGGGGGCTCGGAAGGGGGGAAACGCGCACGCACGCACAGCGCTCCGCACACCCTCGGGAGGAAAACTTTCAGACCAGTTTCAGAGAACTTTCCCCGAGAAGTTCTCGGAGCCTCTCTGAGCCCGGGAAGCTCCGGTGTGGTCAGTAGAGGCCGGTCCTGATCTCCAGTGTGGTCCTCCGAGTGACTGCCCCATCTCCAGCTGCTCTGATCCCCCTCCGGGCCGCGGCGCCGGCAGCCGGGATCGCCCCATCGCCCCGGACCGACCGGCTGTAGGCGCTTACGGGGCCCCGAGGTCCCGGCCGCCCGTGGGCACAGCCGCAGCGGCCCGTGCCCTCCCCATGCCAGACCCACCTTGGGTGCCCGCGGCTCCGGGGGGCAGGAGGGCAAGGAGGAGCCCCCAGCGACACCAGGCCGCCAGCTCCATGGTGTTCACTGCGGCTCCGGCCCCATGGCTCAGGCTGGACCAGGCTGCGAGCGCGGGGCGCGGCGAGGGCAGGCACAGGCGAGGCGCCGGAAGGGGCCGCCGGGGAAGGGGCGCTCCTGGGCTCTGGGTTCCCAGCGGCGGGCAATCTCAGTTCCACAACTTCACGCCGCACTTCCTCGAGCAGCCCTCCTCCTCCTCCACCACCTCCGCCGCCCGTGATTGGGAGCCGCGCGCTCCCGGCTCGCCCCCCCACCCCTCCAACTGCATTCCAGCAAGGCTGGGAGTGGCTGCTCTCAGCTTCACTTTCTCCCTCCCGGCGCAGGCCTGGGTGCGTCGCGCCCTGCGCCCCGACGCCTGGCTAGCTCGCTGCAGTTCTCACCCATTTCTTAAAAGCAGAACATCCCTTTACCCCTCTTTGCTGTCTTGGGTTTTATCTTGAACGTTCCTGGATGTTTGCATTTGACCCCATCACATTCTTAATATCAAATAGTGGGTCTGCCGCCACATCCTCAAGTAAAATCGACAGTCTGGGAAGAAGATGTGTTATGTCTAACTGGCGACTTCCAGGACGCTCTGGGATGTCAATTCCATCCTTTTAGGTATCTCCAGCCTGATCTTAGAGGGACCCACTGAACTAGGAGGAGACAGCCACATCGAGGGACCTCTGTTCATCCTTGGAAGAACAGCTTCCCCTATGTCCTTCTTAACTTTTTATTTTTTAAGATTTATTTTTATTTCAAGTTATGCGTGTTTACGTGTGTTTGTGTTTGTGAGGTCGGGGGAGGAATCCTATAAGTGCAGTTGTCCACAGAGGTCAGAAGGGGGCGTGGGAATCCCCTGAAGCTGAAGTTACAGGCCGTGCTGTGCAGCCCACCTAGGCGCTGGGAACTAAACTTGGGTCCTCTCCAAGAGCTGCACACGCTCTTAACTGCTCAGCCATCTCTCCAGACCCCATCCCTGTTTCCTTATAAGTTCACCCAGGACGTAGTTCGTTCAGTGTCTCCTCTGTCCCTGTTCCTTTCACCTCCCAGTTTACCCCTGAAGTACTTAGCCACCACCCGCCTGGTGACAGTTGGGAAGGGGAAAGAAAGGCATGCCTTTTGTTATAAATTCCAAGAACACCCTGCAGGAGGCATGTTTACCCTAACAAATTACCCGTTGTTTATCTGAAATTCAAATTGAACTCACATACCTAACTTTTTATTTGCTAAATCTGGGGATGTTAGTTGGAATGAATGGTCCAGTCGAGAACACACCTGTGTTGGTCAAGAGGCAGTCGGAAGCCTTTGTTGGGTATGAGAAACCAAAGACACTGGCCTCTCGTAACACTGTCCAACGCAGGTACTTCCACACTAGGGGCCAGGGGACGTGGGACTCTGGGGTTGAGATAACAGGAGTTCAGCTATTCACTCGGGTCACAGACTAACTGTGTGACCTTGGGCAAGTGACCACCGTCTCTAGGTCTTGATCTAGCATACTGAGCTAAGGGCTAAAGGAAAAAACATCCTAGAAGCACTCAGCAGTGCAGTGTGTAACGCACAATGATAACTGCTCAAGACACAGCCCCAGATCATCAGTTCTGGAGCTGACGCAATGCTTGTTGGGATCCAGCTGAAGTACGAAGTTATTAGATCAAAACGAGGCCTGAAACTAACCCTCCTTACCAAAGTAGACCGGCAGAGACAAAGGTGTGGTTTGGTTTAGTTTTGCTTGAGAAAGATCTCATTCTGTAGACTAGCCTGGAACTCAGTGTGTAGAGGAGGCCGGCCTTGAACCTGTAGTGACATCTCCTGCATCTCCTGAGTGCCCGTTGACAGATGCACACTATCACATAAATAGAAACAGGAAGGTGAGACCTGTGGTTTGGTGATAGTGCATGCGCCTAGCATGAATGAGGGGTGGTGTGGGCTTGAGGAGAAAAGGAGAAAGGAAACTGGAGACAGAGAGAAGAAGCCTGAGCATCACATGTAGCAAGAATCCCGTGGTTTTGTCTATAAATGAGGGACGGCGTCAGCTGATTTACTCTTAGAATCATTATCAGGAATGTCCAAGAAATACTGACTTGGAATGTGACCCAGCAGCCCCTAAAATAGCTGTCCCTATATTCAACTAGGTAGAGTGGCTCCCAACTTGGCAAACTGAGGCAGGAGGATTGGGGGGTTTGAGTCCCAAAGTTTTAATCACAAAATGAAATACACAGGCACTCTTCCCTATTTGAGGATTATGGAAACCAAGGATCAAAACAGATTAAGAAGTTTGTCTAGGACATTTTAGGGCAATGGGGATAGTCATGCCACAGCAAAACCAAGTCCTTACCCTGGCCCCATCCTCCAGCCCAGGACCTAATCTGTGTGTTCCTCAGCTCTTCTGGGAGATGATACACTGGCCTGATTCTGAGGGCCATTGGGGGCTGTGCACTGGCATGCTAAGACCATTAAAGTCAGACTAAAGGGGTCCCTTCTCCTCCAGCCCTGCCCCTCCTGTCCTCTTGGGTTAGAGCAGCTGAGAGAGCTGCTGCTGAGGCCTCCGCTGTTGGACCCCAACTCCCAATCACTCTGCAGCTATAGTCCTCCTCTCAGGAGTCCCTGAGGGCCCAGGTACTGTATCACTATTCTTCGTTTTGCAGACAAGGCACCTTGAGATTCGAAGAGGTAAAAGCAGCTTCCCAAGGTCACACAGCTGGTCACACAGGCTTTGGCATTATCTTCCAGCCAGGGGCCCAGAAGCCGTCTCTCTCCCTAGATTGCTGTAGGGAAGCAGAAGTGGCTCCTCCAGCTGCAAAAAATACCTCCTCCCCTCTTCCTCCTTCCTGCAACCTAGTCCACACTCTGGGCATCCCAGACCCCAGCACTTGCAGACAATGCTCAGCCCTAGTGGGCAGCAGGGAGGGCGGGGCCTGGGGGGAGGGAGGAGGAGGAGCTGGGGTCAGAACTCACGCCCTGGGGAGGAGGCTCCAGAGGGCTGAGCCTCCCCAAGAGAAAGAGTGCTTTGAGAGACTGGAAGGAAAGGAAAAACCTTCTCGGGGTGTTTGACAAGAGGAGAGGAAGGGGGGCAGGGTGGGCGATGCCGATTTGGTTCTCTGCTCAACTGTGGCTTTAGCAAGGCCTGGCAGGGAAGCCAAGGAAAGAGGATGTCTGGGGACAAAGACTGAAGGGGGAGGCTGGGGAGAAGGGGGTGGGAGTTTGTGAGACAAGCCCAGTGAGGGAACTTCCAAGACAGACAGGGAAGAAGAGCTGCCCTAGGACAGAGGGCCCTGTGCTCCCGCCCAGAAGTAAGGTGTCTGAAATTCACCTGAGAACATCCTGGCAACAGAAAAGAGGCTAGGGGGGTGGGGGGTAGGGGGGATCGCCAACATCGAAGGGGCAGGGAGGGGCTCTGGGTGCTGGAGGTGACCTCTAAGGATCACCAAGCCAGGGTCTGAAACCAGTGGCCTGTGAAGTGCTGGTCAATCATTGACCAGCCTGGGGGGCACAAAAGGTGTGTGTGTGTGTGTGTGTGTGTGTGTGTGTGTGTGTGTGTGTGAACGCAAGCTCCTCCCCTCTGCTTACCTCACCAGCCAGCCCCCAGGTCAGAGCCTTGAAAACAAACAGAGAAAGGGAGGGGACAGTCTGGTCCACAGTCCGAGGTCCATGCCGCTATCTAGGGCCTACTATAGAGCCTTGAGACTGGGGTGCAGCTTTCAAGGAAAGTGTCTGTGTGGATTAGTTACTTGGAAGGAGTCCCCCAGGTAGGCACAAGGCCTGTCTAGTGCAAAGGAGAATAATTCAGAAGCTTCTAATAGGAAAAATATTTCTTCCTAAAGATGGCCTTTTGTAGCTGGGAGTTGAAGGCACCAGGCAAAGACAGGTGGATCTCTGTGAGTTCGAGCCCAGCATGGTCTACAGAGTGAGTTCCAGAACAGTCAGTAGGACTATACTGAGAAACCTTATCTAGGAAAAAAAAAATTGGTCCTTTTGTTGTTGTTTTTTCAAGACAAGAATCTCACTGTGCAGCCCTGTCCTGGAACTCTGTAGACCAGGCTGGCCTTGAACTCAGAGCCACCCACCAGCCTCTGCCTCCTAGGTACTGAGATTAAAGGTGTGTGTGATATTACAACCAGCAAGGTGGCCTTTTCTGAATAGGGCAGTCTAACCTATTAAGGACGGGAACCTTAACCCAGACTTGGCCCCAGTCTCAAGGACAGTGCCTGATTTCTAGCTGGACTGACCCTGGGCCTGCTGGGACCTCCTTAGCCCCCTCCCCCCCACCTACATTCAGGAATGCGGGCCCACGGTCCAGGAATTTCTCTTATCTCTCAAAGCTGCTTTAGAACAAAAATTAACCCCTGACTGTAAGACGGTGCCTAAAAAAATCAAGCCAGGATTTTATGCATGTATTAGGTGGTGTGTAGAACAACCATCCCGGCCCGTGTATGCAAGGTTGTGTGGGCACTAGTCTCCCCTCGGGGCAGTTTGCGTGATTTCACCTGCTTCCTTAGCCCATCTAGAGCCCTCCTCAGTCATCTAGCGTGTGGTCTTGAAGGAGGCTTTATTCACAGCCGGAGTATGAGGACCTTGCACAGAATCTTCCAGATCCTTCCTCTGTTTCTGTATCTGTGGACTTGGATATGTCATCCAATCTGGTCTTGACCTCCTGGACTTGCCGGCAACTGTGGTCACATTCGGCTTCTCATTGGTGTTTCAGGATTTGGCATGAAGATGGTGACACCCTTAAACTCCCATGCTTGTCTCCTAAGAGCCCCACGGAGGCATTCCCCTCTCAGGTTCAGGATTCTTTGTTTCATGATCTGTGGGTAGTGTCCCCTACTCCACCCTGCCTTTTAGTTAGTTCTTTGAGGACCCAAATTTAGTTCTTTGAGGACTAGGGTGTAGAACACTGGGGTATGAATGGGGCTTTGGAAAGAGAAGGCTAGGAAGTTTCCAGAGCATATGGCAATTCTGAAGTCCTCCTTTGGTGTTCTAGTTTCAGACTGCTGTCTGAACCCCTTGCTGTGGCTTCTCTTTGTTTTTTGTTTGGTTTTTTTTTTGTCGTTGTTTTATTATTTTTTGTTTTATGTGCATGGATGTTCCACCTGCACCTGCGTCTAATGCACCATGCTTGTGCCTGGTATCTATGAACAGGCCAGAGAGGTCCTCAGATATCCTGGGGCTGGAGTTAGAAGTGGTTGTGAGCTGCCGTGTAGGTGCTGGGAGTCGAACCCAGGTCCTCCAGAAGAGTAGCCAGGGCTCTTAACCTCTGAGCTACCTTTCCAGTTCCTGTGGCTTCTCTTTCTTTGCCCTTTAGGTCCATTCATTTTCCCCTTCTTTCAATTCTGAGGATTGAACCCAGGGCCTCTCACATGGCAGTCAGACACCACCACGGAGCAGTAGCCTCAATTTTTTTTTTTTTTTTTTTTTTTTTTGGTTTTTCGAGACAGGGTTTCTCTGTGGTTTTGGAGCCTATCCTGGGACTAGCTCTTGTAGACCAGGCTGGTCTCGAACTCATAGAGATCCACCTGCCTCTGCCTCCCAAGTGCTGGGATTAAAGGCGTGCGCCACCACCGCCCGGCCAGTAGCCTCTATTTTTATCCTGAGAGAGAATCTCATAAAATTACCTAGGGTAGCCTTGCACTCACTCTGGGGCCTGGGCAGACCTTGAATATGTGATTCCCCTGCCTCAGGCTCCGGAGTAGCTGGGATCTGTCTTAAGTTAAAACCGGGGCACAATTTCCTGTATGGGTGAATGTTGGGTGGGAAATGATTAGATGCTGTAATAGCGACCTAGCTGGGAAAGCAGGGGAGGGCAGGGGTGGGCAGATAGAGATGCCTACTTTGGGGTGGCATAGAGAACACCTTTTGAGGGGGTGGGGTGGAAACCTGTCTAACCAAAAAGAAGCAACCCTGCGCAACTCCTAGGGGACAGAGAGTTGTAGACTGTGGAACAGGAGTGCAAAGGCCTCAGGGCAAGAGTATATTTAGCCTCAGAAAGGCCATGAGGCTGCCCAGGAGACAGGAACGTAGCGTAGATTGAGACGATGACAACCAGAGTCGGGCTTTGAGGTCTCCTGGGTCTGGTGAGGGCTTCAGGCAGTGGGAAGCCCTGGAGGAACCCCACGATCTGATTTCTGCTTCAGAACAACTATTTGGCTAAGGATTGTAGAAGCCAGGAGGGGCCAGAGGAGCAAAGACAAGGGCTTAGATCTACTGGTGATGGAGGGAAAGTTGCCAGGGTAAAAAGGAATTGAAATCTTGTTTTGTTTGGAGACAGGGTTTCTTTGTATAGCCCTGGCTGTCCTGGAACTTTCTCTGTGGACCAGGCTGGCCAGGAACTCCCAGAGACCCGCCTGCCTCTGCCTCCTGAGTGCTGGGATTAAAGGCATGTACCACCACTGCCCGACTTAATTTTGTTTTTTAAGATAGTTTCCCTATGTAGCTGTGGCTGGCCTAGAACTCATTATGTAAACTAGATTTGCTTTGAACACACTTTTGCCCTCCTTGAACCCCCACGCCTGGCCAGATAGTCTTGTTAAAGTAACGAACATAATAGCTGCTGTTCTTTCTCTTCCATTTAAGCAATGTACACACATAGGTGTGCGCATGTGCATTTTGTAGTTTTTACTTAGTGAACTCATTGTGAAGACGGTCTTGCACGTCGGTCCATGCCACCTATAGCCCATTGCTACAAATCTGTAGTTCACATTCCATTCTCGAGATCACCTCAGTTGATGAAATTCATTGTCTGTTGACAGATATTCAGTCCTCTCTCTCCTCCCCTTCCCTCCCCTTCGGAGACAGGATCTCACTATGTAGCTCTGGCTGACTGGTCTGGAACCGCCGTGTAGACTAGGCTAGTCTTGAATTCACAGAGATCTACCTGCCTCCACCTCCCTCCAGGGGTACCACCACGCCTAGCCTTCCACCTTCCACTTGGGTGGGTATTCGTAGGAGCGGAAACGCTTGGTCAGACAGGGTGTGCATTTCAATCAAATTATTCTACAGAGCGATGCACAGCACGCTATTAGCATAGCGGAGCAGCGCGGTTACCTTAGTGTTTTGTTTGACGCGCCTTCATTCATCTCCGTTCTCTGAGCACCATGCTTTGCTCGACACTGTTTCCACAGCCTTGGGCACTATAAATACGGGTCCTTACTGTGGGCTGTTTCCCAGGGTTTGCTCTAAGAATACAGCCAGCTTGCCTCAAGCCCTCGTCACACTCTACAGTTTCCCTGACTTTCTCCTCCCTAGACTCAGAGCAGAGTCTTTTCGAGGGCAGAGAGCGTGCTGAGGATTGAACATGGGAACCACTGTGTCCTACAGGGATTGGTCCTGGAAACCTGACTGGGGTATGAGGGACTGAGGAAAGGACAGGCACTCAGACACACTACGGAAAAGCTGGGATCAGATGGGCTGTGCTTGCTCTGGTGGTGGTTGTGCACTACAACCACAGGAAGCTCCGCGTGTCTGTTCTGCAGTGCAGGAGAGGCCTCGTAGGGAGCAGTCCCAGGCTGCAGGCTTCTGCACTTGCTAGTTTTTGCACACACTGCTCAATCATTTGTAAACGCTAGTATTTCGACTGGAGAAAGGCTTAGCCATCCTTCTGAGGCTTGTGGAGAGGAAGGGTCTGCCACTTCCCAAGGGTCTGAGGCATTGTTGTGCCTTGTCAACCCTACAGGTTTCCTCAGAACTCCGCCCCATACTCATTCACTCGGCCTCGGGGCTTACTCTGCTCCCCACAAGGAGCCTCTTCATCTTTTTCTCCCTTCACTGGTGCAATGGTGTCCATACTGTAGGGCTCAATAAACCCAAACTGAATGAGAGAGAGGTGAATTTCAGTCTGTGGCTCACACAGAAAACCAAGGATGAGTTTGAAAGCAGGTTACACTAACAGAAGGCGATATGAAAGGGACTCCAGGCTGAAAACCCGAGAAAGGGGACACCAGGTTACCAAGGAAAATGTCCCAGGGGACAAAACGCTGCCAACAGACAAAAATCCCAGGGAGAGATGACTCAGAGGGTAAAGCTGCCAAGACTGACCAGCTGAGTCAACTGACCTGGGACCTACCTGGTTGAAGAAGGGAAATCCGACACGTTACCCTCTGACCTCAGCATACCATGGGATGTGCACTCATTCCCCGGCCCCCATGCAAATAAAGAAGTATTTTATTAAAGAGAAAATAACAAGAAAGTCACTCATAGATCTAACTTGCTTTCTTTCATGATTCATAAAGAGACTGTCTCCATTCCATAAACAGAGCACAGGCTCACGCTGGTAGCCGAATAGTGGGTCTTGTAAAGAGGAAACAGGGAAACAGAACAAAAGGGAAAACACTGACTGTAAAGTGGGCACCAGGAAACAGAACAAGAGAAAATGAGCATCAGATCGCTTTTCCTTAGTCCTAGGGTTGAACCTAGGGCCTTGGGCATACCAAGCAAGCGGCTGTGATTCCCCTACACCCAAGGTCACTTCTGCTTCCTTCCGTAAGGATCAAAACAGAGAGTTCTTTACTACGATGACTCAAGCAGACCAGGACCCTCCGTTTTGGTGGCAGCTGGTCTACTTTGGGGTCTATCTGCTTCTCTAAATACTCAGCTTGATGTTGCAGCATTTAGCATGAGTGACTCCATGTTGCCTTGCTCTGGTTTCTCGGAGCCTTATACAGGTACTCAGTCCAAACAACGACCTTCCACCTGTATAAAGACCACAGGTCTCCACTGGAATTATTTTTTTCTGCCAGCCACATAGGCATAGGTGTTTAGGGTCCTGCAAAAATCTGGGGAACGAAACAAATGTTCACTGAGCTCTGAAATATAAACAGAAATTTTATTTGTTTTGTTTTTTTTTTCACTCTTGAAAATTTTTTTACATCTATTTATTCATTCCGTTGTTAGTAGTTTTTTTTATTCTTTGGGGCCCCACCACCCAGCTCCCAAATTAATACATGGAGACTTATTCTTACTCATGAATGCCCAGCCTTAGCTTGGCTTGTTTCTAGACAGCTTTCCTAATTTAAATTATCCATTTCTGTTTAACTACACTTTGCCTCTGGGTTTTTTAACCTTTCTTTTTTTACATATCTTTCTTTCCTTCTTACTGGGAAGAAGGTGTGCTCTTCTCTTTCTCCTTTTCCCGCTCCTCTCTTCCCTAGATCTCTCCTCCTATTTATTCTCTCTGCCTGCCAGCCCCGCCTATTCTTTCTCTGCCTAGCTATTGGCCATTCAGCTCTTTATTAGATCAATCAGGTGGTTTAGGTAGGCAAAGTAACACAGCTTCACAGAGCTAAACAAATGCCACATGTCTTTGCATCGTCAAACAAATATTCCACAGCATAAATAAATGCAGCACATCTTAAACTAATATCCCCAGGATTCTGTGTGTGTGCTGAGGGTACCAGTACACCATAGCATGTGCCTTGAGGTCAGAGGGCAATTCGTGGGAACCAATTCTCTCCTTCCACAAAGTAGATTCCAGGAATGGAAGTCAAGCATCAGGCTTGGTGGCAAGAGTCCTCACCCACTGAACTATCTTGCTGGCCCTGTCTTTGCTTTTTAAATCTCTGTTTCTAACTTTCATGTGGGCAACCAGTCCTTGTAACCTCTGAGCTAGCTCTCCAGACCCATCTTTGTTGCCTAGAACTCATGATCCTCCTGCCTCCACCTCCCAAGTGCTGAAATTATAGGCATTGGTCACTGCATGGACTAAACAATAATATTTTATTAAATATATATAAACATAACAATATTTCAATTATTAAGAGCAATTCAACTATGTTATTGAATTATAATTAAATGTGGAATTTGCCACATTTTGATGCCTTATATAGAATAAGAACCCAGGAGGCAAGAAATGTAGTTCAGTACTAGAGTGACTGCCTAATAGACTCTAAATAGACTCAATTTTTTTTTAAAAAAAAAAAAGGTCTCATTTAGCCCAGGCTAGCCCTGACCTCTCTATGTATTTGAGGCAGGCCTTGAACTTCTAATCCTCCTATCCCTATCCCCCGATTTGGGAATTGTAGGTGTGTGCTACCATACCTAGCCACAAAAAAATAAAGGGGAACTAAGTGTTTTGTTTTTCCTGGCTGTCCTGGAACTCACTCTGCAGACCAGGCATGAGCCACCACTACTGGCTGGAAGCTAAAAGTTTAGTTTACTCAACAGAAGAAGCTTTTCTCTTTCTCTTGTCAGGATTTCATCTTCTTTCATCCTAATGCCCCGTCTTAACCTGGGAACGTCGTAAAAGATACATCCCCAGAATAATAAAGACCACATAAAAAATACATCGTTAAAGGTCTGGCTGTCAGATCCAAAGTCATATTAGAATTTGATTGTGTTCTCCATCAGCTACTGGGGACTACAATGCCTGCTTTTTCATTTTGTTTTTGCTTGTTGGATTTTTTTTTATTTTGTTGCGTTTTAGAGAATGTGTGCATGCGTGTTTGTCTTTGTGGTTTTTTTTATTTGTTTTCTCTCTAAGTAAACCTGGCTAGCCTGGAACTCATAGAGATCCACCTGCCTCTGCCCTTTGAGTGCTGGAATTTAAGGCGTGTGTGACTACATCTGGCTTGTTTCCTCATTTCAATTTCCCGGAGTGAACTGAGGTGGCACATGCCTATACTCCCAGCATTTAGGAGTCAGAGGCAGGAGGATTCCAATTTGGAAGCCACCCTGGGCTATGCATTGATACTTTATGTCCCACCGAAAGTAGTAATCTCCCCATCCCTATCAACTGGATGGTCAACTTCAAGGACATTATTTATGTGATATTTAAATGGAAGCAGTGTCATTCACAGAACATACAGGATGAATGACGCATCCCTGAGCTGTTTGCTGGATGAATGAAAGTAATCCCATGATACTTCTTGTGAATTCCACGCCTCATCTTCATCAACTTTAAATCCTACCCTCCAACCTCAGTTCCCTTTCCAGGGTGTAAGGGAAAGACCATGAAGGAAAAGAATGGGAGGCGGCGGCAGCATTTGGTTACATGACTTCAAAACTTCAGTGAGATTCGGGTGCTGCTGGTTGGGCAGTGATGGGGGTCATGGAAGCAAGCATCCAATTCCCAAGTGTTTGTATCAGGGTATGTGCACACAAGTGCAGTGCCCTCAGGGACCAGAAAAGTCATCAGATCCCCTGGAGCTGGAGTTACAAATGGTGTGAGCTGGCACCTGTGGATGCTGGGACCTGAGCTCCCGTCCTCTGCGAGAGCGGTCCTCATTGTTAACTTCTGAGCCATCATTTATTGTTGTTGTTGTGCATATGTGTGTGCATAATGTATGTGCGCTCAGGCGTGCGCACTACAGCACACTTGTGGACGTCAGAGGACAACTTTGTGGAGCTGGCTCTCTGCTCCCACTGTTAGGCGAGTTCTGAGGATCCCACCCAGGTTACCAAGATTGTGACTCAGATACTTTCACTGAGCCAGCCACTTGACTGGCTCATCTAGACACTTTTAAGTTGTTCATTCACTAAAAAAAATAGGAAAAGGTTCTCCAGGTGTCTCACATGAAGCCAAAGTCCTACTTTAGTGCCAAAGGTGAACAGGGCAGGAAAGGGATCCATGGCTTACAGGAAAGACATGCCACTGCGTATTAGCCCTGTCCATATTAATGATCACTCCCAGCAGGTGGCCTTCAATTGATAACAGGAAAACAAGCAGAAGCAAAAGGACCAATGACATGATATAAAGCAGAAAAGGGAAGGAGGCACCAGAGATGTGGACCTTTGAAGTGGAGCTGGAGCAATGGAGTGGAGACCAGCAGGCCAGGTCATGCAAGGGTTGAGGAGTTAGCAAGGAGTTTTAAAAAAGAAAGTGATGGGTCAATTTTGAATTTTAGAAAATGGAGCTGTGATTAGTTTTTTTTTTTTTGAGGGTTTTGTTTTGTTTTTGTCAGCTTGACATACGTTAGGGTCATCTGGGAAAAAGGAATCTCAGTTGAGAAAATAAATGCCTTCATCAGATTTTGGCCTGCAGGTAAGCCCATGAGGGACACTCTCTTGATCATTAGCTGATATGGAAGAGGCCATGCCACTGTGGGCGGTGCCAACCTTGGTCAAGTGGTACCGGGTGCTATAAGCAAACCAGAAAGCAGCACTCCTCCGTGGCCTCCACTTCAGTTCTTACCTCCCGGTTCCCGCCCTGGCTTCCCTTAATGATGGGCTGTGACGGGGTTCTGTAGGACAAGCCCTTTCCTTCCCAAGTTGCTTTTAGTCATGGTCTTTATCACAGTAATAGGAATGCCTACTGAAGGGGACCAAAGTAGGGTCAGGGACGCCTATTAAAGAAGTTCTGCAGCTACTTTAACGGTAGTTTCTTTAATCAAGATGATGGCACAAGAAATGGAGGTGGAGACCCCAGAACATTTGAAAACTGGAATCTAAGAGGGCTGGTGACAGAAGGGACCCGCTTGAAACAAAGAGACCGTGGAGACAGAAGTGAGAAAAATAACTAATTTGCTCCCAAATACACACCATCCCTTCCCCCTCGAATGCTGCGTTAAGAGTAGACAGCAGGTTAGAGGCGGGGATCTCCGCCCACTGAAATCCGGGAATTTTCATTTAAAGTGGGCGGTCGTCAACGAAGGGTGCAACGGTGAAGAAGGTACTTCCGGTTGTTACGGAAGTGGGGCTTCGCACACTCCCAAGCTCCTCCCTCGGTGGCCCGGCAGAGTGACAGGATGGCTGAGCAAACGGCGCGGCTGCTGCTGCTAACTGCGGCAGTGGGGCTTGCGTGGGGCTCCCAGGGCGATCGCGAGCCGGTATACCGCGACTGCGTGCTCCAGTGCGAGGAACGGAACTGTTCGGGGGACGCACTGAAGCACTTCCGCTCCCTCCAGCCAATCTACATGAGCCTAGCTGGTAAGCCCCACCCTCCATGGGTAAGCCCCGCCCATTGACTTTAGCCCCGCCTATTGTGCCCTACTCTGAAATCTCAGAACCTCAGTTTCCCCATGGGTTCTCTCACGAATATTAAGGTGTGGAACCTCCTGAGTGTGTGTGTGTGTGTGTGTGTGTGTGTGTGTGTGTGTGTGTGTGTGTGTGTGTGTGTGTGTGTGTGCGTGTGTGTGTGTGTGTGTGTAGGGGGGAGTCTCATCACTCTGTCCGAGCCTCCCAGAGGCTTCTTTATATTTATTCAAACCACTACTTGTTAAACATGGCTTGCAAGACCTGAAATAACACAGGCTGCAGACCAGGAGCCTGCCCTTCCGGGTTTATAGCCTCTCCTTCCCCGAAGGCGGTGAATAGGATCCTTCACAAAGACACAGTGGTTTGAACCCTAATAGACCCGTACATTAGGCACTATATGCAATTGGAACAGGAAGGAATGGAGTCCGCTTCAAGGGGTGGAGGCAGGGATCACCGTGAAACAATTTAAAGAGGAGAGAATGGATGTGAACCAACATATTGGGCACCCACACTTGACAGGCTTCCCGGCAGGTCAGTTGACTTTCGCCAGAACTCATTCAGATAGTGCCCCGATCTATTTTACAGGTGGGAACACTCAGACAGATTAAGTCCCTTGCCCAGGGTCACACCGTCTATAAAGTGGTAAAGCAGAATTTCCAGTTCTGACCTGTTTGACCAACAGCTCATCTTCACTGCTACCCTTTCCATTCCAGAAAGAGGAAACAGAGAGCTTGGAGGCTCTGAGCAGATCTGGGTACACAAGGCAGCTTGCTTTACGCAGAGAACGGGGAGCCCGGTGTACAGAGTAGTGGCAATAGGGGAGTCAAGGCAGCTTGGAACCCAAGGAGTCCAGGGTGAAGGGTCTGAGCTGTATTTTCACAGGAGGTGGGAAGGCACCAAGGGCTCCTCCCTGGATTCAGAATGAAGAAGTATAAACCTAGGTCCCCATAGAGGGGTCTGTCCAATTCCAAGAGCTCCATCTTGGGTAAAGGGGGAAGAAACTATTTGCTTTGCTACCACTGCTAAAATTCTCCGCCCCCTCCTTCTCCTTGTGTCTACACTGCCCTTTCTTCTCTGTCCAAATGGGAAGTAAGATTTTGGGGATTTCCTCTGGCTCTCTCCAGCCTTCAGGTCCTCTTGGCCTCCATCCATGTGTGGGCTGCACCAGGCTGCCTATGCCTCCCTAAGCTACGACAGCGCTAGCTCTTTCTGTCTGTTTCAGGCTGGACGTGTCGAGATGACTGCAAGTATGAGTGTATGTGGTTCACTGTGGGCCTCTACCTTCAGGAGGGCCACAGAGTGCCCCAGTTCCATGGCAAGGTGAGTTAGAGAGGCAGGAAAGGTACGTAGCGATGGCCTTCAGCCCCCAAGTGGCCCCTGCTGTCTCAGCAGTCTGAGGTGGGGAGTCACAGGGAGGGAGGGATAGACAGGTACTCGTGCCCAGAAGGCTCTTGCTTTTCCCAGTGGTGCCTGCCAGTGTGCCCTGCTCCTGAATTTGGAGTCATAATGCCAGTGTCTCAAGTCAAGTGTGATGGCTCACACCTTTAATACCAGAACTTGGTAGGCAGAGGCAGATGGATCTCTAGAGTTTGAGGCCCGCCTGGTCTATGCAGACTGCCAAGGCTACATATAGGGTCATAGTTAGATCCTCTCTTCAAAACAACAAACACAAACGAGAAGATCTCTGTCCCTTCACAGTAGTGCTGAGCTTCTCGTGGCTGACTGGGATAGCTCCTGACCCCGACTTAGGTGTTTTTCCCATAGCGTCTCCAGTAGGAGTCGAGATCATCAGAAATACCCCTTAGATTGGCCAGCTTCTCGGTGCCTTTTGACCCAGTGTTATCTCATTTTGGCCCGTGGGCCGGAATTACTCATCACAGTTTAGCACAAAGCAATCAGGCACTTGGGGGACAATGCAAAGTAGCCGAGGAGGGATGGGACCTAGATCTGTATGGTTTCTCCTGGCCTGTCTGCTGTCCCCAGAATCAGGCTCCCAGTGCAGTGCCTGCTGGCCAGGATAAGAGTCCAGTCTTAGCCAGGGACTTCTGGAGAGATTCTCCTTGACTGGAGAGAATGTAAGGCTTTGGAACCAGCTGGAGAGCTAGCTGGTGATGAGCTGTCAGGGAAAGGCTGGCCAGGCCAGCGAGAGGCTGCCTCCCCTCCCCTCAGGCCTCCTCCCTATGCTCCTTTTGCAGTGGCCCTTCTCCCGGTTCCTGTTCATCCAAGAGCCAGCTTCCGCTGTGGCCTCACTGCTCAATGGCCTAGCCAGCCTGGTGATGCTGTGCCGCTACCGCGCCTCTGTGCCAGCCTCCTCCCCCATGTACCATACCTGCATGGCCTTCGCTTGGGTAGGTAGCCTGGCAGGACTCTGCACACCCTGTTCTGAGCTGAGGATCCCTTCCATCCCCACTGATGGGCTTCTAGAGACCAGCGTCTCTCTTTTACAGGGCTAATGGAAGGTGCTACACCTTCATTGTTACCAGGCTGGTCTTCTTGGGAAGGAGGGAAGTCACACATTGTTGCCCTAAGTGAGGAAACTACAAAAAGATTCAATTGAGCGGTTTGCTAACACAGATGGGAAGTGAATCATACGGATCATGCTAGAACTTCTGGTCTTTTCAAGACCGCTCTGGAAGATTGATGTGTCTTTTATTCTGGCCCAGACGTCTTATCAGTACTCAGCCTGATCCTGGTTTCTCCTTGGAGAACCCAGGTGGGTCCACCTGAATAGGAAAAAATTCTCAGCCTCATCAGTGTGGCTGGTCTGAGGAACTAGAATCCAGGGCCTGGGATCACTGGAGAAATGTGGACATGGGTACAGAGGAGCACTGGGTGACAGTAAGAAGCTGCAATGGGTATCTTGGGGGCAGAGCTTCTCTGACGGACCTGAGGGGAAAGAAATCCTCACCTACCCACCTTCCTGCCGTAGGAGCCTCCATTTGTGCCCTCTGGACACCTGTTGCATGCTAAGCACTTACTGGGTGCTGGAGGCCCCAAACATGTAAACACACACAGGTCCTTGCCCTCTTGTACTGGTCTCACATCACACGATCGATGTCAAAGTACAGCCTCGAAGAAACACAGAAGAGGGGAGGAGCTTTAGGGCGTGTGGTGGGGCTGGGCCCCCACAGGGCAACAAGGGAAGGCTTCCCAGGATATGAGACAGATGCGAGGATTGGAGGTGTCTGCATAAACATGAGGAGAGCAGGGGAGTCTTCTAGACAGAGGACAGAAAGAGTAAAGACAGCAAAGGGTCAGGGGCAGCTGCAGGCTAGAAAAGCCAGGAGTCCCAGGGCAGGACAAGGAGAGAAGGTAGCTCCTGGATCTGGTGGCTGGAAGACTCTGACCACAGCTGATAGCACAGGTGTGCTGAGAGGCACAGGCTGAGTTGGACACAGGAGGGGATGGACAAGGAAGGAGGCAGTAGATCCACGGTAATTATAACTACTAAGGGCTATGGAACAACAGCGAAAGAAAGGGAGAGAAGGGACGGAAGAAAGAGTTTGGGACAGTTGAGCAGAGTGACCGTGCCTGTAATCCCAGAAGCAGAAGGACTTTGAGTTCAATGTCGCCATAGGCTGCATATTTGAGACCCTATCTTATTTTTGTTTTCTTGAAAGACATAGTGGTCTTTAGTCCTAGCACTCAGGAGGCAGAGGCAGGTGAATCTCTGAGTTTGAGGACAGCCTGGTCTACAGAGTGAGTTCCAGGACAGCCAGGGCTACATAGAGAAACCCTGTCTTGAAAAATCAAAAACAAAACAAAGCAGCTTTTTTAAAATTTGGAAACTGAAGTTACACCTGGATGCAGCATGAGTCCAAGGCTAGCCTGGGCTACATAGTCAGCTCTGGGACAGCGAGCGCTATGGAGGAAAGCCATGTGCTTGTGGTGCTGGGCTTGTCCCTAGCGTTTGACCAGCGTTTCCTCATGGGATCCTTGTCATATACCTGTGCTTGAGTAAGACTCAAGCACACAGGGCTTGGCCTCAGATAGCAGCTAAGAAGTCAGCAAGTAGAGAAGACAGGGCTAGCTTCTGGCACTGCACTGCTGGGCAGCAGGGTCTGAGTGCTCGCTGGAATAAACACACGTCCTCCAGTAGGGGACAGATGCCAAGTTGTGGGAACCCCTTCTTGCCTTTATGGGGTCTCCAGGGACACAGGGTCTGCTCTGGTGAGATGGTTTAGATTTTGCTTTGCTGAGACATGGTCTCACTGTATAGCCCAGGATGGCTGTCAGTGGTTCGCCCTCCCTGTGAGCGGCTGGGCGTTGCTGTGGTAGGCAGGCACCGTTGCACTTATTCTGGTCTGGATTTCACACTTGCCACTGCGCCTTGTGTTTCTCCCCAGAGGGCGTGGCGGCGGACTTTGTCCTGGGCCGGGGCTTCTGGAACAAGTGTGGCCCTCATTTGTGCTGGGGTGTGGATGGCAGGGCCCTTTGCCAGCTCCAGTCCTGTGATGGGCCAGGGGTGTCTATTCTCCGATAACCCTGGCCCTCAGTGGAGTCCCTGAAACTTCAGCACGGGAAGGCATCCCCTGCCTTGCTATTTCGACCCAGGTGCAGCCTGGGCAGGTACCTGGAAGGGCTGGGGAACCTGCCTGAGTTGTGTATGCTGTAGCCCTTTGACTTCCTGGAGTACGGGGCCTGGCGCTCTGCCAAAGCTAGGAGACTGAACCAATTCCCCACACCTTTGTCCAGCAGAAAGATCCTCACATGCAGAGGGAGATGAAATGGCAGGGACTGATTTTGACATCTCTGTTGAGAAAGCTTCAGGAGATAGGCTGGAGCTGTACAGGAGGGTGGCCAGAGCTCAGGAAGGACTTCCCAGCTGTGACAAAGGCCTTGAAGCAGACAACATTCAGAAATGAAAAAAAAAATGTAAATATTTATTTGTTTGTGTGCATGCAATGCACGCGCTACGGCTTGATGTGGAGGTCAGACAGTAACTCAGGAGAACTGATACGCTCCTACTGTGTAGGTCCTGGGATTTGAACTCGGGTCATCAAGCTTGGCACAGGTGCCTTCATCTAAACCATCTCGCCAGCCCAGGAATCCTTCTTTGATGATGGGAAAGAGCCCCGCCTCCCCTCAGAGTGAACCCAAGGCAGTCTTGTCCTTCTGGACTGTGGCCCCAGGGAGGGGACAGGGTGGCAGCAGACATCATATTTAACATTCTGCCTCCCCCACTTCTGAGACACCAAGCTATTTAAAGATCCACTTGTCCCCACCGTGATGGTGTCAATGACAGCTCCGAGCACTGGGGCTTAACACTGGGGTCAAATTCCTGACAGATCTGGCTCTCTGGCATCCAACCAGTGTCATGGCTGATATTTTTGTCTGTTTTTTTATTTGCCAGCAGACTTGAAACAGCCTCCTGTCCCCCTCCAGCAGCCTTCCTGTCCCTTCATTCCTGCCACTACTGCCACCCTGGCCCTCCCATTCTCACCTACCCTGCTGGTCCCGCCCACCACACTGCAACCAAGGAGTGCAGAGCAGTTGTGCACGGGGCCTGCCCCTCCCCTCCCTGCCCATCTGTCCCCTACTCCTGTCTGACTACAAGCTCTGAAGAGAAACAGCACCTGCTGGGACCGCACTCATGGGACAGTGGGACCGCACTCATGGGATGGTGGCTTGGGAACGCGAAGAGGGACTTTTCCCATAGCTCCATTTGACCTTGATCTTGATGGCTCTCGAGGAAAGACAAGTTGGAGGTCAAATGAAGGGAAGTGGTGGGGTGAGCCTGGGGGACCTGATGAGGGAAATTAAGGTTCATAGAACACCTGTGTACCAAGCAGTGGCCGTAAAAACTATGTGTAGTGGGAAACAGAGACAGTTTGCACAGGGACACACAGGGAATGCTGCCTGAGACCAGAGCTTAAAGCCTCTCTGTTTGCCTCCTGTGTTCTTAATGACACTGCCTTGAGTCTTGAGTCTAAAGAAAGGATCCGAAAGACCCCACCCTTCATGGGACACTCCTTAAGAGAGGGACGTCCCCAGGGTGCAGAGTCCAGGCTTCAAATAGGACTCAGTAAGTTGTTGGCCCCTGGGAGGCAAGGGATGAAGAACCCAGCCGCCCCCACCTGTGTGTGGGGCTAAGGCCTAGCCCAGTACACCTCCACCCTCTTCTTCCAGTGTTCCAACTGCCACTTAGATCAACCCTCTTGTCACCTCCCCTTTCCTGCTGTGGGTGACAAGAAGGCCTGGCTGGCTGCCAGCGCCTGTTGCCTTCCCCTCCTCCCTAAGATGTCCCTGCACCTGGCATGCTGGGCCTTGGGCCTAGGTCCTGTCTCCAGCCCGGGGTCCCTCCTCTCCCCACACTGACCCAGCTCACCACAGGCCTTGTGATGGAGGACATGAGGGCCATTCAGACCATTCCCCACTTGAGGAGGGGGCCCTTATATGTGCTCTGAACTTTGAGGGTCACAGCCTGTGTCCCAAGTCAGGTTTGGCCACTCATCCTTCATAAGCCAACCTCAAAAGCCAGATGAGTAGTGGAAAACAGAAAAAGGAGATCTTTTCAGTGTGACCACGTTGGTAAGTCCATTTATTAAGGATGAGTGACCGAACCTGGTTTGGGACATGGGTTGTGACCTTCCCTCTCGGGTTCCATAGCAGGCTGAGGTACAGCCAGGCGCCCATGGTAAAGCGCCTCCCAAGTCTGAGGAAAGGGCCAGCAGAGGAGGCCTACCCACCATGAGGCACACCTCAGAGCCTTGTCATTCCTCAGGTAGCCCTTCGTATGTAGAAGGACTGGCTGGAGAGAGAGCCAGGCTTCACAGTGGGCGCGCGGGGGGGGGGCAGAGGGCCCCCAGGCCAGAGCCCAGCATCAGGAGTACCTTGCCTGCCTGACTCCACCCTGCCCTCAATTCCTAGTAGCATGTGCCCCTCCTTGCAGGACCCTACAGGCTGGCTTCCTGACCTGCTCCTGTGGCCCCTGACTGACCATTTGTTATGGTCCCCAAGTGGGCAGCTCCTCCAGGCCTGTCCGGCAGGCATCTCTGTCCACCTTCCCGGGTATGGCAGCCCAGGCCCTGCTTTTCCCTTTGTGACTAGGGGCCACAGATTTCTGTCTCCTCCCTAGCCCGCCCTTCTCTCAGTAACCTGGGCCTCTGCTATGGACTTAGGCCTCGAAGAAAGTGCCAGCCGCGACTCCCACAGGATGGTGTGTGTGCAAGTCCCAGGCTCTGCTGTTCCAGGAAGAGGGCCCCCAGCATTCCCCTGGGCCATTCCACTGCAGCCTCCTCAGCCCTGCCCCTTCTCCTCCCAACCCTCCGGAGCAGGGACTGGCCCAGCGGGTTAGGCTGGCCCAGCCAGGAGGAAGCTGGGCTAAGTTGGCCACAGTCTTCCTCAGAGGCTGGCTCCAGTGGGATCTGCTTCCTCTCCCTCCCGGGATTGCTGCTGCTCCAGACACACCCCAAACTAGCTCAAGCCCCCCACCTACCCACCCACCCACCCACCTCATTCCCGCCCCCAGAAGCTGAGGTCACAGTCTCCCCTGGGCTGGGGTGGGGTTGTCATCACCTGGCTGTGGGGGAGGAGGCAGGGCCCTGGGGGCTGTTGTCTTAGAGATTGGGTAATTTGGGAACTCGACTCTGCCAGGACTGGTTGCTGAGCCAGGCTAGAACCTGTGGACTGTAGCTCCTTTGGCCTGAGGGATTTGGGTGGCAGTTTACAGTTTCTGGGAAATCCTGTGGGGACCGGCTGGGCGTGAGTGAGGCCTGGGTTTGTTCAGAGGGCTTGAGGCACAGGATGTACTCTTTCCCCCAGCAGAGCTCCACAGGTCTCCTTCACCTTGGGCAGCATGCTGACTGACCTCTCCTTCCTCAGGTGTCCCTCAATGCTTGGTTCTGGTCCACAGTCTTCCATACCAGGGACACTGACCTCACAGAGGTGAGCTCCTCCCAGCCCCTGCATGGTACAGTCCCAGGGGAGCCCAGGAGAGGGCAGAGCAGGCTCCTTAGAGTGAAGACAGCTCCATCTGCAGAGTCTGCTAGCCCAGGGCAGCCCGTGGAGTCTTACCTGGATCATGCCAGGAGAGTTTTGTCATTGATTTCCTGATCTCTAAGGCCACTGAGCCTGGGAGAGATGAAGTCGTTTTCCCTGGGTCACCCAGCGAATGTGATCAGGACTGGAGTTCATGTCTATCACACCCCAAATGGCATTTTGAATTCCATAGTGTGCCTTCATAGTGAGGCCCTTCTCAAAGCCATGAATGTCTCACTGCTGGGCCATGTAGAACGTTTTCTAATGTGGACACAGAGAAGCAGCCATAGGCAGAGGGGATGCAAGACGGGGCTCCTGCAGATTGCAAGCCTAGACCCTGTCCCTCACTGCCTCATCCCTGGGGCTCTTCTGTGGGCCTGCCCTGTGCTGTGTTCCGCTCCCTCACCTGGCCCTCCTGGCTCTCCCTACCCGCAGAAGATGGACTACTTCTGCGCCTCGGCTGTCATCCTGTACTCTGTTTACCTGTGCTGTGTCAGGTGAGCCCTGGGGGCTGTGGGCAGAGAGGGAACTGTCCAGAGCGTCTTCCTTAGCCTTCTCACGTTTCTGCAGGGCTGTCTTGGGTGGGGGTGCCAGGGACAGAAGGGATCTGGCTTCTCCTTGTGGCCCTTGGTTTCTGGGAAACCATTGGTTCAGCGGGGGCAGGGAAGGACAGTGGCTTCAGCAAGCCCTCACCCCTTTGGGCGAGGGGGTAGTTGCAGGAACATGGCTCTGGGGATAGCCAGCCAGCCACTGTCTGAGCTGCTCTGGGTGGTGGACAGGACCGTGGGACTGCAGCACCCGTCCGTGGCCAGTGCCTTCGGCGCCCTGCTGCTGCTGCTCCTGTCAGCGCACATCTCTTACCTGAGCCTCGTCCGCTTCGACTATGGCTACAACATGATGGCCAACGTGGCCATAGGTGAGGCCCCTTGCAGAGCTGTGGGTGGGCAGGAGGTGGCTCCCTGGGGGATGCTCTAGAGAGACTCTTGAGGGCAGGGAGGAGTTGAGATGGGAGGCTGGTGGTGGGTGGAGTCGGGGCGAGGCAGCTAGAGTCAAAGAGGACGGCCAGTGAGTGGACCTCTTGTGTCCCTGGCCCCCAGGCCTGGTGAACCTGGCCTGGTGGCTGGCCTGGTGCCTATGGAACCGCCGGCGCCTGCCGCACACGCGCAGGTGTGTGGTGGTGGTGCTGCTGCTGCAGGCGCTGTCCCTGCTGGAGCTGCTCGACTTCCCGCCCCTCTTCTGGGTCCTGGACGCCCACGCCATCTGGCACATCAGCACGATCCCTCTCCACATCCTCTTTTTCAGGTGAGTGCCACCCCCTGCCTCGGGGTTTCCTCCTCTGCACCCTAGGGCAGACTGGGGCTCCCTGTGCCCACTCGGCCTTCCCACTTGCCTGCTGTCACTCCACTGTCTGGGGGGGTTCTCAGAGCTGGGTGACTGCCTCAGTGGGGTCATCTCCACACCCACAGGTTTCTGGAAGATGACAGCCTGTACCTGCTGAAGGAATATGAAGCCAAGTTCAAGCTAGACTAAAGATGCTCGAAAGGGACACACCGGCCTCGCTCCTGCTTCTCTTCCCTTCTCCCCCTTGAGATGACTGTTTTCTCCTTTTAGCTTCTTGAACTTGAACATGTGGGGTATGGGCTTGGAATCATAGAGCCACCCGCCCCTTGCTAGCTTTCACAGCCAGGGCCTCCTCGCTTCTGGGACAGGAAGTAGGCAGCCCAGCTGTGCCTGGGGCTGAACTGGGAACAGGTGTTGAGGTCTCCAGAGAGAAGTGCTGCTTCTGTCTCTTCAGCCCACTCCCTTCTCCACATCGCACACCCTGATAGTACCACCCCACGTAGGGCCACTTACCCCTAAGTGCCACACCTACAGGCTTTTGGGGTACATTGGGGTCTCTTTTTGTCAGGGAGCCACTAGGTGGCACTAGAGGCCTGCTCTTCGGCTGCCCAGGTTTCTTCGTGCGTCTGAGGAACTGAGCTGCGGGGCGCTGGTACCAAGGAGGGGCTTTCACCCTGTCTCTTGAACCAGCCACCCTTTCCTTCAGAGCCAAGACCCCCGGGGACTCAGGATTAGAACTCTGGCTTCCGTTCTGGTTGGGAGTGGGCACATTCACACATAGAGGGATGTGGACCAAGCTAGGCGCAGAGATAGTCAAGGAGCTGAGTTTGGCAGCACTGGGGCATCGTGGGCCTGTGCAGAGAGTGGCTGTGTGCTCAGGAGGCAGGTGGGCGAGGGTGGCTTGGGAAGGTATGTCTGAGATGAACATGAATGTGCTACACTCGTAGGAGGCGGGAGTGGAATGGGGGAACCAAGCCATCACCAGCAGCCATTTGAGTCCAAGTCTCCCCAAGACCCCAAGTCCTGCCAGCTGCTAGTATGTGCACATGACCTGTTGGGTGCAGTGCGTGTGGATGCCACCCAGGACCCCTTTGGCCTCCACTTCCACTCCAAATCACAGCTCCCACCCCCCGCTGCATGTCCTGAGAGCACCCTGCAGAACTAGCCCCTGGAGGGCAGAGCGAGGAAGGGACAAAGTGTCCCCCCTTGGCTCTTCTCTCCCTTGGCATGGTGTGCCTCCCACTCCAGTTCCCTGCTGGAGCCCCTGGTCACAGCCTGGACTTTGGGGGCATCAGGCAAAGGGGAAAGAGGGTGTGGAGCTTGTGTCTGTATGGGGTCTCCACCCTCCATAGGGGAGCTTGCTCTCCCAGGGTAAGCCCAGGGCAAGCAGGGCCCATACAGCCTGCATCCTGAACCAGCCCATCAGGAAGGCAGTCTGTGACTGGGCTCTGCCTCTATCCCCTGCCCTCTCATTGTGGGGAGGGTCGCTGAGCCAGGGCTCCAGCTCAGGTACTCGGACAGTCTTATCAGGATTTTTTGATACTAAGAACAATTTTAAGGCCAGAGACAATAAAGGACGTGTGTAATAAACCAATTTCTGGCCTCACCCTGGTTCTGCTCCTCTGTGTATAAAGTGGGCGGAGAGAATATCTCTACCTGGGTATATGGGAGTGAGGGTGGCATGGGGCCCAGCAGAGCCCTGGGCCACTGTGTGTGCGTGTGCATGTGTGCGTGTGTGTGTACGTGTGTGTGTGTACGTGTGTGTGTGTACGTGTGTGTGTGCGTGCTGGTGGTGGTGGTGGGGAGCTAGCACCTCTAGCTCTTGACTTCTTGTTTCTCGACCTGTATTTGTGTCTGGACTTTACTGCCCCCCTGCTAACCACGTCATCCGGATCTCCTGACTCCCCGGCTGTGGCTCTTCTTACTCAGGCTCTCTAGTTCACTCTAGGGACAAGCTGGCAGGACCGGCTACTGATGAGGCAGAGTGACTGGCCACTAGAAACACACAAGTGCCTGGCATGCAGCAGGGGCTGCTTGTGCCCTCCTGAACTTGGCCTTCCTGGGGTGGGGAGAATGGGTGGTACAAAAAGAAGCCTTCAGGGAGGCTTCCAGGGAAAAAAAGAAAAGCTAGGATTGGATCCTCCTAAGTCTCAGAGGTCTCTGCCTACTCTTGGCTTCTAGGAGCTCCACAAACAGCACTGGCAAGCAGGGAACCATTGCTTTATTAGGTACCAGTTCAGGTAATACAGAATTTGGGGACCATTGCTTTTTTAGGTACCACTTCAGGTAATACAGAATTTGGGAGGCACAAGACACCCGGCATGTAGGGCCCTCACTCCTGCACCCCCGTCTTCTGAGCCCAGGCAAAGAAGACACCCTTGACGTCATCCACACCCGTGCGGAGATGGGCAGGCATGATGTAGGTACGAAGGTCTCGTACCTCATAACCACCAAGGACCAGGGCCTCCCTCACCTCCTCCTCTGACACTGGCACTACAGACAGCCTGGCCTCACCAGCAAGGTACCACGACTCCTCTAGGGCTCCGATGAGGAGGAGATGACCCCCTGGCTTCAGCAGTGTGGTGATGTGCTGCAGAGCCCGCTGGAAGCTGGCAAGATCTGGGCTCACAGCCTCTAGGCAGAAGGCGGAGACCAGGGCATCCGCAGGCAGGGGTGCCAGGCTTGAAGGACCCAGGGGCTGGGGCTGGTGTACATCAATGGGCAGGACTCGCTTCACCCTCGTTCGGAGCTGGCGTTCCTTCTCCTGCCAGGATTCGCTGTACAGGGTAAATAAGGCAGGGCTCAGCCCCTCTGCTGCCCTCCACCCCCAACCCACCACACCACAGGAAGCTTCTAGCCCAGCTCTCACCCCTTGCCCTCGATGAGGCAAGCATGCTGGCTGTACACACTCCAGTCGAAGGCTCCGGGTTCCTCCCGAAGCCAGAGTCCCAGCTCCTGCCGGTTGACCTCCAAGAAGTCTGTCATGGTGATGTCCTCAAAGTAGGCGCAGGCACTGAGTAGCTGGTATATGGTGGGGCCTGACCCAATGTCGATGAGGGCCTGTCCAGACACCTCACCTGGGTGAAGCAGAGAGAAGGGGGTTCCAGGTTGTCCCTGCCTCAGCCATATTTCCCCTCCCATGCTCTCCTAGCCCTTCTGGGTAGTGTGAGTGCCGGGAACAAGTATGGACGGACACAGAAATCAGGTTCTCCTGGGGCCAGCGTGGCTCCTCTATCTCCGGAACCACCACTCTAAAGCTAGGTTTAGTGAGGATCAAGTCGGAAGATTCTGAGACACCCAACCTTTCTCTCCACAGTCTCCAACCTCTGCCTCAGACTCCATGTCAGTGTCTCTCCTGCACCCCACCCTGCCTGTCTCTCAATCCTAAGCGCCTTCCCCTCGAAAGAAAAGGAGTCTAAATTGCCTAGTCAAGCCATCCGATTCCGTGGCTCAAGCCGTCCTCCAGCCTCAGCTTTCCTGGTAGCTGGGACTGTAGGCAGTCACCACCATGGAGCCTGGCTGACTTGCTTGCTCGCTTTTGATTGCACAAACCTTGTAAGTTTGCTTCTTGGTCCCCATCTAGTGTGCATTCGTGCATTCTTGTTTCCCTCTCCCCCCCCCCTTTTCTTCCCTCATGACTTCTGCTCTCTCATGCCTCAGTTTCCGGCGCTCACCCGTGGCAAAGGTTTGCGCCATGCAGCGCAGCTTCCAAGGCCCGACGCCATCAGGGCTACTCAGGTCTCCACGAGGAGGAGCGTAGTTGTTGCGGAGGTAGGCGCGGGGCTCGAAGCGCTGGTAAGCCCAGGCAACAGCTGCCCGGCCAGGGTCCGAATCAGAGGCCATCTCTGCAGCGTGGTTCGGATCTGTGCCACGGCTCATGCTTCTGTTAGGGCCGCCTATCCCCTGCTTGCCTCGCCATCCCTTTATCTACCACGGCCCCCCACCCCTCTGTTGCAGAGGCGGCGGAAGAGGGATGAGGCGCTCGGGGCCACTACGTCTCTGTCACCCCATCCATCTCTGTTAGTGTCCGGAGAAACAGACACGCGGGGGTGTAGGGGCACCTTCTGGAACATAGATAGCTCCCTCTCCGCTCCACCCTCGCTCTGCACCTAACACTTATCAGCCCTCCACCCATACCTTCTTCCCCTGCTCACCCCTTCCAGTGCTGCCCTGCACCCCAACCTCAATTCCGGAACCCCTGCCAGGCATCCCAGCTCCTCTCCAGCCTCCCATAGACACTTTTGCTCAGAATTCCATCCCTTTTCTTTCCCAAGGTTTGGATAGCCCATGTTTCCAGTCCCAGTGTCCTCCTCCAAACCCCCCCTCTCTTGGGGCATCCCTTACAAATCCCCCTTCTTAATAATGCCATCCCTTTCTCCAAGCCTGGATCCCAACTCTGTCTTCCAGAAAGGACACTCTGTTCTGGCCTCTGTCTTGGTGGCCCGGGGGAGCCCCTGAACAGGTCTCTCTGCCTTGAGGATCCGATGGCAGTGGAGATAAGAGGTGAGCGGGCTAATGCTCTTAGCAGGCAGAACAGCGGGGCATCCCCTGCGGGCCTCTGGGGCTGTCCGTTGCTTATCTGGGGCCTAAGCACAGCCGGTTCAGGATGTTCCTGCCACACCAGGGACACCGGACTCAGGTAAGAACAAAGAGTACTGAGCGCATTCTTGGTACTGCCACGGCCACTAGAGGGGCACATGGCGCACTTTTGGCATTCCAAGGATACTGGTCCCTGACACTTCTCCCCAGTCAGCACTCCTGTCCCTACCAAGGAGCTGGCAGGGCCTGGCTCGCAGGTTTTGCTTGGTGCTCCAGGGACCTGGCACACAAGCCTCCACTCTTCCTACTCGTCTGCTCAGAAGGGCACACCACCCTGCCAACAGCATCTTCCGTCTCCCCAAAGAGGAACTCTCTGGATGAGCCCTGCACCCTTCCAGGGTGGGTAGGATACTGGTCTCTGCTAAGATAGCCCTGGTCTTCCTATCCAGTCCTCCTCTGCGCTCCTTCCTTATTCCAAAGGGACGGTCTCCTTGCTGGCTTGACACCCAGGATGGGACACGCATCAGCATAACAGCTGCAGGGGTCATAGACAGGAACCTGATCCTGTCCTCCCACCCAGGCCGGGGAGGGTGGGGCACCCGCTGCCAGCCAAGGACTGAATCTGTCTGGATCTACAACTGACAGGCCTGTGGGTCACTGACCCCATCCACACCCCAAGGCACAGCCAAGGGCAGCCTCTGTGCCAGCCCCTTCCATATCCTCCACAGATATCATTTAAACAAACCCTGATGCCAGCTGGCCTGCTAGGTACTCTCCAGTGCCAGGGAGTGGACACGAAAGCCAGGACCGGGCAGTGACACAGGAAGGGGGGCCAGTTACCCTGTTTATAGCTCTTCCCCTGCACCCCACCCCTAAGCATGGAGTATATCCTCTGGCTGTGCCGTATTTAGCTCAAATGCATGGCTGTTCCCAGAAGTGCCTGGGAGACGCCAATGCTCATCCCCAACCACAAAGAAAGAGAGAAGCCTGGAACATGGTTGAGCATTTATTGCAGTGCTAACAGAGGGTGCTGGGGGCCTGCCCTGCTCCTGCCCTCTTCACATCCCCCTCCCTCTAGTCTTCAAGATTCCTTCCCAGAACATTCCAGATCCCTTTTTTGTCCTACTCCGTTTCTGTAACTGAACAGGTCTGTTTCCAGGGGCCTCTCGCCCGCCTCGTCAGTATCTCTTGTCCCTTCTTCTGGGGCTAAGGGTACTCAGCTCTCCACATCTAGGGTCCACCATCTTTGCTCCCCTTCCTTTGGGAACTCAGGACACCTACGCATCCTGGCCTCTGGCTCTCTCCTCCCATAGCCCCCACCTCTGGGCAAACTACAAAGCGGCCATGGCCAGCAAGCAGCTCTCCTCCATGGTCCTAGCCAGGAAGGGCCCAGCCCCAGGCAGACACGGTGGAGCCGGAGTCCGTCTCAGCCTCTCTGAGCTTCCTGAGACATGGATCTAGACAGGGTACGCCGCAGGGCCCCGGGTTTGCTGACAGGTACCACGGGGGGAAGCTGCTTGGTGATCTCAGCCACGTCCTGGCGCTCCACGCACTGGCCGCCCAGGGCTGTCTCCAGTGCCAGCAGTTCCCGCAGCTGGATGGGGGTCTCCTCGCGCTCCTCCTTGGCAGCTCCCACCTTGGTGGGGGTGAAGATGGGCAGCGGCAGCACCCGCTGGTACGGCAGCTGGTATTCCTGCAGCCCACGGCCTAGGATGCCCAGGCGCATCACCAGCCAGGGTGAGCGTTGCACCACGGCCTGACACTGTCCCTGTCTGTGGTAGGTTTCATGTCTCTGAGTATCTTCCTCATGCAGGGAGCATCTGAAAGTAGAGAGAAGGGTAGTGAACTCCTGAGGACGGCTGTTCGGGTCTCAGGCTAAGTGGCGTCTCCCTGGATGGCCAGGTTTCTGGGGTAGGGGAGGGCCATCAGAAACTGAAGGGCTTGAGACTCTGGTGTGGACAGGGGGCTCTAGGGAAGCAAAGGCAGACTTTCCAGGTGATCCGTCACACTCACCCCTCTTCCGGCCTGGTTGACAGAGTCAGATCTTTCCACTCAGCCCAGAAGGCTTCCCGGCGTTCCTGGTTCTCCTCAGACACTTGGCAGCTCAGCTCTGAAGTGGCCATGATCCCTTCTGCTCCCTCTGCTACGCCTGGCTCCTCCGGAGCCCTTTAAATAGCCCCCTTCTCCCACCGCTCCCCCTCTTCCAGGGACTATTTTCAGCCCCTCTGGCGTCAGATGCTATAAGCAGAGCCAAGACTCACTAGTGGAGGGGGGGCTCTGAGTCCAGGGCGGGGGTTGGGGTACCTAGATGCTGGCTGCTCCCGGGTCAGAGGTCAGCTTCTAAAGAAAGGAAGATGCTCCGGTGGGGTCTGGGGTCCTCAGAGTGGCACCTCCAGGTATGTCTCATTCTGTAAATACCATCTCAGCCCAGGCACATGCCCAGCCTCGTGCCACCTTGGCACGGTCCTCTGCCCTGCCTGCTCCCCCTTGCCCAGGAAGGACAGCAGCTTGTCTGTAAACAGAACAGGAGAAGTAGGAATTGATGCCCCCCTCACTCTGTCCCATGGCTGCCGTCTCCCCTTCCTGGGCTCAAGGGCACGCGTACCTTAGTGAGGCCCCTTCACTAGAAAGATCATGTAACCATGTCCTCAGGCGTCTACACAAAACCTGGTTCCTAACCAGCAACATACCAGCAGGGGAGGGGGCACGATTGCCACACCTGAGACCCCTGGGTAAGAATCTCTGTGTGAGTTCATTCCCTAGGATCAGCCGTTAGAGAAGTTGTCTGCTAAGGGTCATAGGTCAGGGTGTAGGAGGCAGGTGTGGGAGGTGCCACTCACTCCCAGCGGCCTATGTGGGGAAAATGGGGTGAGCTAGAAACGGGGTGTGTGTGTGTGTGTGTGTATTCAGCAGTCAGGAGACCCAGCACCAGCCTCTAGCTGGATGTTTTATGTAACCAGGGGACAGTCCCTACCCTCTTCTGAGTCTCACTTTCTATGTTTTCCTGGCCACAGCGGAGTGACCCGGAGAACTCTGGGACCTGGCAGCTCCGTGGTTTTACCTGGGGACTAGCTACTAGCTCTCTCACATAAAGCAGAGGACAAAGGTGTCATGAGAACACCCAAGCACCCAGGGAGCAATTCATGGTACAAGCTGGTGAACAAGAAGGTGGGCTTGGGGGTGAGGAGCGGGGGAGAGGAAAGAGGGCATTGCTGAGGGAGTAAGCAAAGGCCACCAGAAGAAGTGACAGAAGTGGAGGACTCCTGGGGACGCAGAACTGGACATGACTCATGGCTGAGACCTCTGCCACGCCACAAACCATTTCCCTCACAGCCCTACGGCACTGGTCCCTTCCCTTGGACAAAGGAAATGGAGGCTCAGGAAAGGTTTGCCCTGTTTTACCTTGTACCCAGCCAGGACCAAGACAAATCCACCTGGCTCCAAGCTAATACTCCTGTAAAATCCATAAAGGGTGGGGGGAGTGGAGGGGGAGAGAGCTGGACCTAGAAGCCAGACTCTAAGCTGCCCCTGGAGTTAGAGCAATGGGGACACGTGGACAAGTTGAGCCTTGCAGACCCAGGGTCTGTGTCTGGGGTGCCACAGGTACCTCAGGAACCCTGAAGCCAGGTACTACCTCTAGGTCTGCTGTGACTCTGTGGGCATCTCCCCAACCTCCAGCACTGACTGGGGGGACCCTCTCGGGAGAATCTTTGAGGGAAGGGAACCTAGAAACTGCTCAGCCTGGGTGCTGGTGAGGGAGGGGCTAGGTGGTGTTTCTCTCAAGGGCTTCCAGGCTCAGCTCTGCAGTGAGGCCCAGGTTCCATAGCAAGTAACTTTTTATTTTATTTTATTTATTTATTATGTATACAACATTCTGCCTCCATGGATGCCTGCAGGCCAGAGGGCACCAGATCTCATTACAGATGATTGTGACCTACCATGTGGTTGCTGGGAATTGAACTCAGGTCCTCTGGAAGAACAGTCAGTGCTCTTAACTGCTGAGCCATCTCTCCAGCCCCAGGTAAAACTTTTTTTTAAAAAAAAATACTTAATTTTTGTGGGGAAAAGGTCTATCTGTGTAGCCCTAGCTATCCTGGAATTTGCTATATAGACCAAACTGGTCTCTAATTCAGGAGATACTTGCCTTTGCCTCGTAAGTGCTGGGATTAAAAGCATGCACCACCACAACCGGCATTTTATTTTTTTATTTCATGTTTTCAAATGGCTCAAATTATTACAAAGGTCCCCAAGGAGGCCTTGGGAGAGGGGAAGGACATGGAGAGGCAGAGATGCGGGACCATCCCATCGCCCCACCTGCCCTGACATCCCGCAATGTGTACGCAAAAGGGTCACAGATCCTTTCGCTAACAGTACAAACCATCCTAGCAGTCGGAATGGAGAGAGTCTTCACCTTCGCATCAGCAACGGGCAAGCCCTGTCCCTGTGACCAAGCTGAGATCCCTAGGGAAGCATGGCGGGAGTCTCCTCCTTCAGAAGGCAGGGACTGCCCTGGTTCCTCCAGCCTGGGGCACCCCAGAGTCCACGTTCCTGGGCAGTACCCGTCAGTGGGAGGGTATGGCCCAGGGAATGAGGTGCTACCCGCTGCTCGGTACAGTCCTTCGTGAACAGCAGGAAGCCCAGAGTCTTGTCTTTCCAACTCTGAAGGCTATGGCAGCAATACCCTGGCCTGCAGGGTGGCGAGGGAACACTGTCAAGCTCGGGCCCCCAGCTCTCCAATGCGCTGCCGCAGGTGAAAGGCGAATTCAAACATGGTGGCTGCGAGGCTCTGGTGGATAAGGTACCGAGGCAGGCGACCCTACAGGGCAGGAAGAAGTCACACCATGCTAGCCTTCAACAGGGTCTCCCATCAGCAGCTCGCACTAGCAGGGGCATCCTGGGCCAGAGGGCCGATGTATCTCTGGAATTTGCTTGGGCCCCCGTCCTCTTACTCACAGAGGGAGGAACATGCTGTGACCACACAAACACAGCCAGGTTGGGGTGGGCTGGCAGCCCGCCATCCTTGCTGGGGACCCAGGGATCGGGAATAAGAAAGGGCGTCACATAATTCCCACAACTCAGGGCTAGAAGGCCACCTGGACCTTGCCACCAATCCAGTAAAGGAGACTGAAAGTGGGAGGTCCCTGAGTAGGGCAGAGAGGGGTTAAGGTCACATAGCAACCAAGACTCCATTCCACAGGGCCTGCCCGCTGCCATGACCTCACCTTGAGATCCGTGTTAAGAATCCAGATGAAGGTGCAGACCCGGGGGTTGCTGGCTGACTTGAGCACAATGAAGCCTCCAGGACCATTCTCTCCCCTGAGGAGGGAAGCACCACAGGGGGCGGCTGCTGCACACAGCAGGTCCCCCAAACCACCCTCACCCCAGTCTCGGTCCAGCTGGACTGTGGTGGAAAGAGGGGCACGGATGACAATCCCTGCCTCAGTGTGGCTCAGAGCCAGTGCCAGGGGCAGCAGGACCTGCCCTCCACCCACACCCATCCCACAGTGGCAGGGAGCCCACCACCTTCCCGGTCCTTATCCGCTGTGTACAGACTCATGAAGTAACTGTGACAGTGGCCTAGGGTGGCGTGGCCTCCAGAAGAGGGAGCCTTCCCAGGAGGCCGCTGGCCCGCAGGCTGCTCTTCACCTCCCATGGCCTTTTTGCAGAGCACACTTAAGCTACTGCCACAGATAAGGAGGTGACGCAGAGGACACAAGCCTCCCATCTCCTAGCAAGGCCACGGCAGCACCACAGAGCCCTAATCTGAAGTTCGTGAAGACAGCTCTGCTGGAGCCACCTCTTGGGGTCACCCCAGGAGTCTGATCAGCCGTGGAGGGAGTAGGGCAGCCCTCCCCGCTCTGGCAGCACCCGGACAGTCAGTGAGGACAGTTAGTCAAGGCAGAAAGGTATAACCCAGAACCCAGCGCCCCCGCCCAGCTCCTCGGCCCATTCCTGGGACTAGCTCAGCCAGGTGCCCACCACACATACACCCCCTCCGCCTTGGTGACGGCGGCATGGTTCCAGGCAGCAGGATTAGCAGGATTACGGCTGAGATGGGCAAGGCTGGTGGGCCGGGAACAGAACAGGGCTTTGGCCTCAGACAAGGAGGGGAAGGGTTGTTCCAGGTGTGCACACTGTATTCTGAGTGGGTCACAGCTCGAGGGAGGCCAGACTCACCTGACATATTTGTGCGTGGGGGGCTTGGCACAGTGTGTGGTAGCAATGCCAGATGACAGGTACCGGTCTCTGCGCCGCTCAATGCGCCGGACATTCACAAAGTCCCTGGAGGTGGGAGGTAGAGGCAGGTTAGAACAGAGGTCCCGAGCGTGGGAGGCTTGGCTAAGAGAGGACCTAGGTGCTCACCTGGGGGACACGACGCCACCTGCAGCCCCAGATGACACATCATAGGAGATGAGGGTGCTGTCCTCTACCCGCTGCAGGATCTAAGGGCCAACCAGGGAGATCTGAGGTACAGGGGAAGCCCCGACATTGCCCGGGCACCTCAGCATTCCAAACCAGCCTCTCCCTGTCAGGGACGCTATGCTATGAGCCGCTGTCACCTATGGGCCCAGGGCTGGGTATAAGGTAAGCACACTGAGCCTTCTTGCCTCATGGCCTTCTCCAAAGGAAGCAGAGCAGCACCCACTATATACAGAGAAGCTAGATCCCCTGGAGGGAACGGTTAGGTGTGACTGTGACTGATCCATGTCATAAGAGGTGGCAAGCAGGACCCGGGTGGCTCACCTGACAGGCGGTCACTGTCTTATTCCACAACACCATCCTCTCGGGCTGCAGGATCACTTCCTGGTACACCAGCTCAGCGGGACAGGGCAGGAAGGTCTGCAGGAGGGGGTCAGGGCTGGGTGGTGCCAGAGAAGAGACCCCCCTCTAGCGGGGAGATTTGGCGGCAGGACCCCAGCAGAGCACAGGAACCCCCTTCTCTACTCACCTTCAAGATGAAGGTCTTGCCATGGAAGGGAACCTCAATGGTGTACACAGTGTCCCCATACTCCTGCGGCAAGGACAGAGGGTGACAGGGAGGAGGGTGGAGGGCACTGCTGGGGACGGGAACTTGTGGCATGAAAACAGGTGACAGGCCAGGTGAAAACCCCAGGACTCTGGGGACATCTGGGCAGCCTTCAGAACACGGTGGCGGCTCTAGTGAGCAGGACCACGTGCAGAGGTCAGCTCTGTGCTCACATTGAAAGTCAGCTCAGCTGTGACTGGAACCGTGACAAACCAGAACCACAGCTCCAGGCTGCCAAGGGCTGCCAGGGGAACTGGCCAGCAAAGACCCGGGCATGCTTCCCTGTTTCCCCAGCTCGCTGCAATCTTTTTAGATAATGCTCTTTTGATCATGAAACAGAACACCACACACGGGACGCAGGTTGGCTTCCCCTCAAAGCCTGAATCCCAGGAAACCAAACATCAGGGAGACGAGGCCTGGGTGGTGGAAGACGCGGAGATAGAGTCCAGCCCAGCGTGGCCTCCGACTGAATGGCTGGACCCCAGGCTGCGGCTAGCTTCAACTCTGTATCCACCACCTCCCTGGGGCGGGTTTCCGTTTATTCAACCCTCAGGTTCACTTCTCAGGGCTCAGAAAAAAGGGTGAAGACTCTCCCGCCACACGCAGGGGTCAGGTGGGCAGGGGCTCCCGCCACACGCAGGGGTCAGGTGGGCAGGGGTCAGGTAGGCAGGGGTCAAGTGGGCAGGGGTCAGGTGGGCAGGGGTCAGGTGGGCAGGGGGTCCTTACATTGCTCCTCTCGAACTTCCAGTTCTCCTCCTGGGCCAGGATCTGATCCACCACTGCCATGGCTTCCCTCCCCTGGCGGATGTACTCCCGCTCCTGGAAGGGAAAGGAACAGAGAGGGGTCAGCAGGGGGGGGGGGGGTCTGTGCCCTCCCGGCTCAAGTCTGTTCTTTCTCCACACATTCCACAACCCTTCCTTCCAGAAACCTGTCCAGCTGGATGTGGGGTTCAGGCTGGTGCCCCTAACCCTACATGCTTTCTGTGGTCTGCAGGACTGGCTGTTCCTGTGTCCTCGGGCACAGGACGGGCCAATGGGCCTGACCAGCCCGTGGTCGGGCAGATACTACAATAGACAGGCACTAACTGGCACTCAGAGGTCTTTCCTCTGCAGGGAAATCTGTCCAGCCTGGCAGAGCACAGCACTGACCTGTTCCCAGGCAGGGGTGGAGGTGGGCAGCAAGATACCTGGGCAGAGAAACTTTTCTTCCCAGGGACTTCCTCATCAGATTCGCTGTCAGACCCTGCAGGGAAACAAGAGCAGATGACAAAGGCAGGGGGTGGGGAGCGAGAGGAGGAGGTGGAGGGGTTCAGAGATGAGTGCAAGAGCGTGGGGGCTAAAAGTGTGTAGGAGAGGGTTGCTGGCTTTCCCCAGGGAGCCAGAGAGAAGGAACAGAAAGAACAGACCCAGCCTACCTGGCTCCCCACCCAGCAGCTCTCACCTGCAAAGGATTCTGGGGGAGAATAGAACTGGCCCTCAGACAGAGCACCGGAGAACAGCAGAGGTCCACGGGCAACAGCAGCCTGGGCAGCAAGATACCCTGCAGAAGGAGACACGGGCAGCCATTATCCCCGGACAAGCTTCAGACTCATCCTCGCGCTTAGAGAGGCTGATAAGGTGGCAAAGGGGCTCAGACCGACTAAGGCATGCTACTCCCCTGCTCAGAGCCGAGAAGACCTTCTCAAACCCAGTCCGGCCAAGCCTAACCCCCAGCACTCACATCTCTCCTCTTCAGCCTCCTGGGGTAGGACTTTGAAATCAAGGAACCAGGTCTCCAACCAAGCCAGGACAAAAGAGACAATGGGAAGTAGGTAGCCGAATGCCCCTTTGCTGAGCAGCTGAGACAGGAAAAGAACATGGCAGGAGGTTACCCCAAACCTAGAGCCCCCTTCTGAGGCCACCAGCTTAGAATAGCCGGACTAGTATATACCCTACGTTTGGTAGCAGCTATTTAGGGACTGGCTATAGCATATGTCTCTAAGATGAATTATATGTGTGGCAGGAAAAACTGATTCTGGCTAGGTGTGTCTCAGGTAGTAGAACGCTTGCCTAATGTGTACAGGCCTCTGGGTTCCAGCCCCAGAACTTTAGAGATCAGCGAGGTGGCACCCGCTTGTAATCCCAGGCTAGGGCAGTAGAGGCAGGAGGATAAGTTCATGGTTACCGCCATGTGAAATCCTGCTTTAATGAAAAATGTCAGGGGTGGTGGTGCACTAGGGAGGCAGAGGCAGGAAGAGTTCTGAGTTGGAAGCCAGTCTGGTCTTCATAGTGAGTTCTAAGCCAGCCAAGGGCTACATATAACAAGTCCCTGTCTCAAAAACAAGCAATTAAACAGGGCTGGTAGTGGTGGCATGCGCCTTTAATCCTAGTACTCAGGAAGCAGAAGCAAGAGCACCTCTGTGAGTTTGACGCCAGTCTGGTGTACACAGCAAGTCCCAGGACAGGCTCCAAAGCTACAGAGAGCAACCCTGCCTTGAAAACCAAACAAACAAGGTTGTGTGCGTGCGTGTAGAGAAAAAATTACTAAACCTCAGGGTGGCAGCAGTGTAAGTCGGGGAAGCCAATAAGGACGACTCCTTGCAAATAATGAGGAAGAAGACTTCCTCCTCTCCGCCATAGCAGAAACAGACACCCCAACCCTGCAGAAGAGAAGTCCACCCTCGGGGTAGATGCCCATCAGACCAGCTAGCGCCTGAGCCAGCCTGAGCCACTGACCTCAGAGAGGATGACCTTGACGATGAGGAACGCACTGGACACCAGGGTGGTGACCTGCAGGGCAGACAGCAGGGCGAGGGGGAAGGCGGAGGCTGGGGAGTGAGTCCTTCCCATGCAGCCCTCACACCAGTCCCTACCAGGGGAGGCCTCAGAGTTGCCACAGCGGGCATCTTACCGCAATCACCCACCAGTGCCGGAGCCGCAGCACAGCATAGCCCAGCAGCAGCCCAGAGAAGCGGAAGAAAGCCAGAACCTGGTGGAGAGGGGCGGCGGTGTAACATCAGGTGCCGGCTGGCCTCCACAGCTCTGCTGCAGTGCACCCCCACCTGGGCACCCTCACCTCAGGTGAGGACAGTGACATGTAAACTTCCTACTCAGAAGTCCTCTCTCTGCCCTGACCTTGGGCTCTCAGAAGGTGGGGCCCTGCTTAGGAGCTTTGTGAGGTCTGAGGACCACCAGGAGATAGAGCTGCCCCTCCCCTTCTGACTGTGTGTGGCATGCAGAAGGAGAACCCAGCCAAAGTGCACCGTCTTGGAACCCGGGGTCACTCACAAAGATGTCAAAGAAAGAGCTCTGGAAGCTGTAGTGGATGATCTCCTGCTCCAGGTTTCTCCGGATGCCGGTGTTGGTCTAGGGAGGAAGACAGAGGGGTTCTGAGGTCCTGCCCCACCTCAAAGGATGGTGAGGAGCCCAAGCCAAGGGGTTCCAGAGGAAAGTTAGAAATGATAAGCCACCATCCAGGTGGGTGAGGCTACAAGAGAGTTGAGCCACCAGCCCAAGACCTCAGGCAGGCCACACAGGCTAAGCTGGGTTCAAGTGTACTGCCTATAAAGGAGGCCTGGAGGCCGGTGGGCTGTGCAGGGGAGGTGGTAGACCCACACAAAGCTAGCAGATGTGTCCTGGAGACGCCTCTTCTGTAATCTCATTTCCTTCCTAGCACCGTGGTTCTCCATCTTGCCAGCCACCATCCACGAGGGGGGCTGGGCTGAGCAGTGGTGTTAGACAGAGCCCCAGGTGGCAAATCAATGAATTAGGTTTGTGTTTAATGGGTGAGATCCATCACAATGCTACTGCTGTGCCTTGAGAAGCCAGCAAGGAAAGTCAGCCCCTGGGCTTGCTCCTGTCCCTGCCCAGTCCACCATGGATCTTCACCCAAAGCCTTAACACCATGGCACAGATGCCAATGTCCAGGGATCTGGGAGACTAGGGACTCTGGACAGATTCCAACAGCCAGACTGTATCCCAACTCCTCAGAGGGGATAGATAGACATGCACCCCTGAGAAGGGAGGATTTTGGTAACGGAGCCCCAGAGGACCCTTAACGATCTGCTAGACTGGAGGTCCCCCATTCTGGCAGGTCATCTACACATTGGAGTGCTTTCCTGGGGGAGTTTGTTTGATCCAGGCTGGCTTCCAGCTCACCACGTAGATAAGGATGTCTTTAAAATCCTTGCCTCTGTTTCCCAAGTGCTACGATTACACGTGTGTGTTACAACCAGTTTGGGGACACCTGTTAAAAGATCAGGCCACTGAGCCTGGATCTTGGGGTGAGCCAACATTAGGGACCTTTAGAAATCTCCTAAGTGAGGCCAATAAGACAGATCGGTTAGTAAAGGTGCTTGCTACCTGGTAATGAGGACCTGAGTGTCTAGATTTGACCCCAGTGCACGGGAAGATGGGAGAAGATAACTGACTCCACAGGCATGCGCCCCCCAACTCACTCTCCCTTTCCCCTAACATAAAACGAAACGAACAAACTGAACACCAATAACATCTTCAGGCAGGCACAGGGGACACGCCTGTAACATCCGTGCTCAAAAGGCTGAGGTGAGTGCATGACTGAGTTCAAAGCCAGCCTGGGTTACGCATGCACCCCATCTCAAAAAGACACCTTTTCTCCCCTTTGTCTGCCCAGCAAAATGTCACACTGACTCCACTAAGAGTTCAATCCGGTATCCTGAACCTTTTCGTTACATCTGTGTTACAGCAGTGTGTTTGCGGGATAGGCTCTCTCGCATCGCGGGAACGCTCAAGGCTGCCTGATGACTGCTGAGCAATCACAGCTGTCAGCGGAAGAATTTCAAAAGCAAAATTATCAACATTCTCCCAGCTCTTCTCAGGTTATAAAATATGCATTGAATTAGGGGTGTGGGTGAGCTGTAGGGCTGCTTGGATGCTAGCTGGGACCTTCAAAAGAAGATGCCCGGGACCCCAGAAGCTCAGCCCTGTATCAGTAAGATAACCCAGTGCCCTCTTCAGTGGTTCCTGCATCACCCCCAGGGTACCAATTCATCTGACCCACCCTCAGGGCTCTGCCTTACCCTTCCAGTTCAACGTGATCAGAGGCAAATGGACTTCTTACCATCTTGCTGCTAACTAACCCCTTCCCAAACTCTCCACTTACACCAAGAAAGCCAACTTTGAGACCTGGAAAAAGGATGTTTGCCAACTCTAACTCTGACTATGAACCCACGCTAACACGGGGCCCTGGGGACTGAGACCACACATTAACAGAGAAAAAACTGAGCGGGGCCAGGCCGGGAACACCCCGTTTCAGGGCCTCTGACTTTGTGTATGCTGAGGTTCAGTCAGAAGCATTATTGGGGTGTGGACATTGCACTCTGAGACAGTTCCATCTCCAGGCCACCAGGCAGATCCCCCCAAACCAGGGCCACTAACCAGGAACTGGGAGTTTTCTTTCACCCCACTGTATTCTCTGCCTTTAGCACAGCACCTGGGGCACCGCAGGGTCTCCGAGCACGTTTGATTAATAGATGGATGAACTTGAGCCAGAGAGCAAAGTAAGGCAGAAAGAAAGAAAAAAAATATCCTCTGCTCGGCTGGCTGGAGGCATTTCTCCTCCTGTTCGCAGAGTCACCACTAGGGGGCAGTATGATGCAGAAGCCTAGCACACAGCTCTGGAGCTAGAGATCTGTTCGCATTCTTGCTGGGGAGCCTAGGACAACCCCTCTGATCCCCTCGCCCCCCAGGTACCGTTCCCTCTCTTTACGTGGAAAATAACTACAGCTATTCTTATTTTCCGTTCTCCACTTAACTCAGATCAACTCCATGAGTGAGGCCCAACGACCCTCGCATGCTGCAAGCAGGTGGACTAGGAAGCAGGTGAAGGCCTCCCCCACGTGACCCCCAACTCACATTTAGCTCGATGATCCATAGGAGGGAGATGAAGAGCAGGTCGAAGGTGACAAAGAGACAGAAGGTGCGGCGGACGTCGGAGATGGCCCTGCGTCTGTCCGGGGGTGGTGGGATGAGGTGTGATGTCAGGCTCTGGCTGCGGGACAGGGAACTGCCCAGGGAGGCCAGGGCTGGCAGACTGCGCTCCAAGTCACAGGCCAGCTCGCTAGGCAGCTTGCTCATCCTGGTGGGCCCCCACGTTGAAGTGGGGACAAGGAGGCCTCAGCCGCAGGGCTAGGGGAAGAGGGAAGTGGCTGTCAGGGCCCTGGAGGTCCAGGAATACCACCTCCCAGGTACCCTACTCCCCTGTCCTACACCAAGGCCCATAGCTCTGCTCAAATCCTCTTATGAATAAGGCATTATGAGGCAGCAAGATTTGAGCATCCCCCCCCTTGCTCAGTCCTGCTGCCTGAAGGTTCTGGGATGCCCTAGCGGGGGCACTTACTCTGAATCTTGGGGCTATAGTCTGTTCCAGCACACGCTGAAGCTCAGCCCCAAGTCCTGTCAACAGCCTCTGGCCAGCCCCCACCCCCAGGAGAAGAGGGCCCCAGGCTCTGTTCTTTGTTCTCACAGGACAAAGCCACATTCCCTCCCAGCGGCAGGCCGGCCCTTCCACCCCTAATCCATGGCAACTGGGAGGGATTCTGGAGCCTTGTCTCAGTGGGTCTGGACCTAGCACACCTTGGTCCCTGCTCGGTAGCTCAAACACCCATGCCAGGCCCGACTGCTGCTAGCTCTTCACCTTCGACAACCCTTCCTCACAAGGCAGCTGGAGGAGTTGTTCAGAAGCAGAAACCTCCCTCCCTCCACCTCCCACCCTCCCTCAGCTCCCCAAATCCTGGCAGGAGGGTGGGTGAGGTAGGGTGGGCACTGTGCCCAGCTCTGTGAACTGGGCAACACCCTGACCCCTGACTTATCACAGCCACTTGGGCCTTTGGTTGCGTCCCTCCATGTGGTAGCCTGGTTTGTCTCCAGCCCTTGAGTCTGGCCTTCCTGTTGTCTGGAATGTTCTTCCCCAGCCCTAAGGCTCTGCCCACACAGTGGCCCTTCCCAGCCTCCACTCTCAGTCAGGCACCGCCCACCGTTTCCCTTCCTTCAGTGAGCTCGCGGCTATCTGAAATCTCATCTTCACGCTTTAGCCTTTCTCCCACTGGACAGTGACGTCCAAGGGCAGGCACGGGGCTTCGGTTGACTTGGTCACTGCTGTCTCTCAGGAGCTGGCACCATGTGTGCCAGACAACAGGTCCTTCCTAACTGACTGTTGGATACATGAACACTGCAGAAGTCTCCTGGCCCTCAGCTCCATGATGCACAGCAAATCTAATCCAGGGTTGTTGCCCACAGTCCGCATGGCCATGGCCACCTTTGTGCCCAAGCAGGACAGGATAGATCTTCATATCGGTGAGACAGTCAAGGCTCTGGGACAAGTGGACGTATCTAGGCCTGAGCCTCCTATGCAACCGCAGAAACTCTGATGAACTCAAAGACAAAGTGAGTCTCAGTCCTCTGGTGCCACAGAGACCCCATGAAGAGGTTCCAGGAGGCACTGATGTGCTGAGCTCCCTGGGTGGGGGCAGAGAGCAGCTAACTCCAGCACGAATCAGAGCAGCAGCTGTGGGGGGGGGCTAGTGGAGGGGGCGTCCTGGACATCTGTCCACATTCACAAAGGTGGACGGAGCCACCACCCTCTGCTGGTGTTGTCGCTTTTAAACTTCTTTTCCCTCTGACACTTCCGGGTCCTTAACCTACCAAGTCCTAAAGGGGACCCAGAGTTTGTGGCCAACAGAGGGTTCACCCTCTGCCTGAGCAAACCCCACAAACAGAGGCAGACAGACTGCTTTCAGCAGAGACCCCAAAGTCACCTGAAAGAACCTAGGACACCCCAGTACGTGGTCACCTAGAGAGTGCTGGGGGAGTTCAGCTCAGCTCCAGAAGAAGCCATCAGTAGAGGGGATGTGACAGGCCAGGGCCAAAGGGACTCGCCAGCATCCATCATGGGCTCGATACCAGACTGGAGACTCAGCACATCCCTCCCTGTGACGCAGCTCCAGGGCTAGTGACATTTCCTCGTGTGCTCTCCCACTCCCCCTGCCTCTCTGGCTTCATCTCCTCCTGTCTTTCACAAAGTCACCTTCTACCAGCAAATCCGCCATGCTGACAGGAACCTCTGCAGTCCAGAGCAGCTTAGAACCCACTTTTGTTTTTTTCCAGACAGGGTTTCTCTGTGTAGCCCTGGCTGTCCTGGAACTCGCTCTGTAGACCAGGCTGGCCTCGAACTCAGAGATCCGCCTGCCTCTGCCTCCCGAGTGCTGAGATTAAAGACATGCGCCATCACAGCCCAGCTGTTTTCTCTCTTTCTTTTCATCTTTCTCCCAGAGATTTGAAGGACAGGGTCTCCTGTAGCCCAGGCCTGTGGAGCCAAGGACAGCCTTGAGCCTCTGATTCTTCTGCTGCCACCTCCTGAGTGCTAGGAATAAGGCATGCACCACTACGCTGGTTCATGCTGGAGAGTGAACCTGGGTGCTAGTGCATGGTGCCCAGACACCCTGCCAGCTGAGCTACACTCTCAGCCCAGCTTGCATAAAAGAGAAATGTGGGCTGTGCGGAGTGATGCGGGCCTATAAGCCAACTGAGAAAAGAAGACAGATTCAAGACCGGCCTGGGATACAGAGTGAGATTCAAACTCCCCCTCACCTGACGCACAAAAACCCAAACTCAAAGCAAACTCTCCATCCACAGGAATTTGGGGTGGTGACATAGCCCAGAAATAGAACCCCTGACTGGCACGTGCAAGAAACCCACAGTTCAACCCTCAGCATAACAAAGAAGTAAAAAAAAAAAAACAGGAAGAAAACAAAAAAACAAAATTTAAAACATAGAAGTATCATGCCCTCCCCAGCTTCCGGAATCCAGAAGTCTAAATTCAGAGCTGTCTGAAGTGTTCGGCTCCCCTGCTTCTGGCAGTGTGGCGCCAGGCAATCTGGTACTCCCTGGCTTGAGGGCTCTACTCCACAGTCCTGCACAGCACTCTCCTGCGCCTCACTAGTCACACAGAACCACTTCCTGGGTTAGGGGCCACTCGCTCCAGGGTGACTGCATCTCATCTGTGACGGCCCCATTTCCAGATAAGGTCACATCATGTAGTACAGGGGTATAGGACACATGCCTTTCCAGAGACACAATACAATCCATAACTATACCCTATTTTTAAAATTATTATTCCAGGCCGGGGTGGTGGCCTTTAATCCTAGCACTCAGGAGGCAGAGTCAGGCGGATTGCTGCATTTGAGGCCGGCCTGGTCTACAGAGAGAGTTCCAGGATAAGCTCCAAAGCTACACAGAGAAACCTTGTCTCAAAAAATCAAGAAACAAAACAAAAATGAAAAGGTGCTTGCTGCCAAGCCTGGTGACCTGAGTTCAATTCCTGGGCCCTCACTTGGTATGGTAGAAGGGGAGCACCGGCTTCCACTAGATACCCTCTGACCTCTATATGCTGTGGCTATGTGCCCCTCCCCCCATGCATGCATGCACATCCAAAATAACAGGGCTGGAGAGATGGCTCAGAGGTTAAAAACATTGTTTCCTTTTTAGAGGACCTGGGTTCATGCTGTCCATAATGGTGCTTGCCTTTAAAGGATCTCTGTGAGTTCAAGGCCAGCTTGACCAACACAATGAATTCCAGGACAGCTAGAGCTACACAGTGAGATACTATCTCAAAAACAAACATGAATAAATGAATAGATAAGTAGGTAAGTAGATAGATAGATAGATAGATAGATAGATAGATAGATAGATAGATAGATAGACAGACAGACAGAAAGAGAGGACCAGGGTTCAATTCCCAGAACCCATGTGGCAGCTCAGAACCTTAGTTCTAGGGGATTTCACATCCTCTTCTGACCTTCATGGTCACCAGACATACATGTGATACACAGACATACATACAGGCAGAACACCCTTACACATTGGCACTGCCTCCCGAGTGCTGGGATGAAAGGCGTATGCCACCACCGCCCGGGGCCTTATTTTGTTGTTTTGAGATTGGGGTTCATGCATCCAGGGTTTGCCTCAAATGCTACATGCAGCCAGGGATGCCTTTGAATTTCTGACCCTCTTGCCTTCCCCTGCAAGATTAGCCAACACTCTAACAGCTGAGTTACTGCCCAACAGAGCAGCCTTCTTCATTTGCTTATAAAACTGACTGTTACTTTTTTAAGACTAGCTCTCCCTACCTAGGCCAGGCTGACCTCAAACTCAAAATCCACTCTTGCCTCCTGAGAGCTGGAATTCACAGTCAAACCACCACACGAGCCTTAGTACTCTATAAATACCCTTTCCCCACCCTGTACTGGGGATCGAACAAGGCTGTGTGCGGTGCGTGTCTGGCAAGCGCTGTGCCGCTGGACTGTATCCCCAGCCCTCGCAACTGCAGCTGACAGATGAAATACATCTTACCGAATCCATGGCCTATGGACAAACATTTATATTTGTAATGAGCAGAAACACTACATTGTGTTACGTGGTATGTGTACATTTTCACGCTGCCGGGAGTCTATCTCCAGATAAGAATTCCCTAGAAGCAGCATTGCTGGGTCATCCTGCATGCGTGGTTTTGTTAGGCACTGCCAAATTCCCTTGGCAGTTGGCATTCCTGGCGTAATGTATGAGAACGCCTGTTTGCCCACAGCCCACGGGAAATACTGTCACCCATGTCTGTCTGGGCCTTCATCTCCATTTCTCCCCCACTCGGGAGCCTCTCTCTGCACCCCAGCATCCCTGTGCCTCTCCCTTCCTCTCTCATCTTTTATTCTCCGCCCTCCCCCACTTTGCCTAGCTCAATTCTCAGTGCTGTGGCTTCTCACATGGTCCTCTCCTCTTACTGGCGTCCCGTCCCTCCCTGGGCACAGGACTTCGGTGGCAGCAGCTTGGGTGTGAGACACACTTGGAGCACAACCGCCCTGAAACTCACACCCAGACATCCTTGTGGAGGCGAGAGACTCAGAGCCGAGCTGAGAGCAGAGGTGCTGGGGGCCTGGGGGAGCCGAAGATGCCAGCATGTGGGAGCCACGCACGGGGGCTTACAGGATGGCTGACAAGAGGCTGGCCAAGAGCCACCCTCCTCACAAAACCACCTCCAAATCCCCAGAGAGCTGAAGTGCCAGTCCCCAGAGGAGACCACAGGCAACTCTGAGCCACTATGGCAAGGCCTTATTTATAAACTTCTGCTTCTAAACAAGAGAAACTAAAAAATAAATAAATAAATGAAACTTTATCTGAATCTTTGGTAGATAAAAAAAGACAAAAATCAAAGATTCCTGGTACCCAGGTGTGGCTAAGGCAAACTTAGCATGCACAGGGTCCTATCCTTAACTTACAAGAACCAAAATCCAGTCTATTGTGGGTAGTGGCTGTGAGAGACCCACACATCAGCTTTTCTCTGGTCCCAGCGTCACCCTGGAGACCTCCTGGGACTCAGCATGAAGCCTGGTTCATCCAACCTGCCCTTAGGAGTCCCCTACGCACTTGTTCAGCCAAGAGGACAGACGCTGGCAGCCATCAGAAGAATAGCCAGCTGGAGACAGAAATGAAGCCCCGAGAGCAGCACCCCGCCCCCAAGCCCCCTGCCTGCTGTCACCGGCCCCTCCCAGGCGCCTCCAGAGGTGTCGGGAGAGGAGCTCACACGTGGCATGAAGCAGCAGCCCGCCTGGGATGGCTGCGGACTTGACACCTGTGTGCCTGTGGAAGCTGAGCTGTGAAGGCTTGGGAGAGCAGGGTAGGAGGGGCCAGAAGTTCTGTCACCCACCCTAGGGTGGAAGAGGAAGGAGTGCGGGGGGGGGGGGGGTCAAAGCAGGTGTGTAAGCCCAGGGCGGTCAAGCTCTGGGCTTCCACTTCCTTCAGAGGCAAGGAGGGAGGGGTCACCGCAACCTCACTTGCTACCCAAGCCTTCTTTCTCTAACTGACTCCCAGGACACGTGGTAGAAGCCCAACTTGCAGCGGGCTGTTGAGCTGGGCGGCAGACTGCGGAGGAAACAAATACAAGGAACGGATGCAGGATGCGGCATTGTGGTCAAGCCCAGCTGCCCAGCACGCACAGCCCCAGCACTACAGCCAAAGCAAATAAATAAGTAGAATGGATAGAGTTCAAAGTCTGGCTTGTCCCCTCCCGGGCCCTGCAACCCGGGGCAAAGCAGAACCTTGCTGAGACTCAGTCTCCCCATTTTCACTGTTGTCAGCACGGCAGGTGGAGCCCCGAGTCTTACACAGTGAACCGGGAATGATAACCACAGCTTCCAAGTGTATGTTTAGTTTCTTTTCTGAGACGCGGTCTCGTGTATCTCAGGCTGTGTGGATGACAATGAACTCTGATCCTCCTGTTTTAACTCCCGAGTGCGGGGATGACAGGTAAGAGCCTCTGCAGCGCTGGGGACTGAATGCACCGCGAGCACTCTACAACTCCTGAGCTGAGCTGCATCTCCAGCCCCAAGCTGTTCTGTTTTGTTCTTAATTTGATGTATTTTTTTTATTTATTATGTATACAATATTCTGTCTGTGTGTACGCCTGCTGGCCAGAAGAGGGCACCAGATCTCATTACAGATGGTTGTGAGCCACCATGTGGTTGCTGGGAATTGAACTCAGGACCTTTGGTAGAGCAGGCAATGCTCTTAACCTCTGAGCCATCTCTCCAGCCCCAATTTGATGTACTTTATGTGTGTGAGTGTTTGGCCTGCATGCATGTCTGTGCACCACATGTGTCTGGTGCTCTCAGAGGTGAGAAGAGGGCACTGGATCCCCTGGAACTGGAGTTACTAAGGGTCGTAATCTTCCATGCAGGTGCTGGGACTTGAACTTGGGTCGTCTGGAAGGGCAGTCCATGCTTTTAACCGGTCTCCAACACCTCCTAAGTTGCATTTTTTAAAAAGCATTTACTTTATTATTTATTTTATGTGTATGCATTTGTGGATGTATGCACTCGCACGTGGGTATTCTTCAAGGCCAGAAGAGGGTGTTGTATTCCCAGAGCTGGAGTTACAGGCAGCTTTTAGCTGGGAACTGAATGAACTCCAGGCCTCTGAAAGAGCAGCAAGAGTTCTTCACCGCTGAGCCATCTCTCTACAGCTCATAAGCTATAAATACACAATACACTTAGCACACCTGGACTACACACTTAAAAGTGTTAACACTGGCAAACTCTGTTACCTGTTTTATCACGCATACCGATTCCTTGCTCTCCTGCCCATTGGTTCCTCACCACCCCCAAGTTTTACAAGCCTACCTTCTACAAACACTAGAGGCACTAAAATTCTAACCTCACAGGGATGCTATTTGTATAAGTGTCAGAGGGGAGGGAGGGCTTGATTAGTGGCTGAGGTGCATAGGTAGCCAATAAAAGGGCAACAGAGAGCTTTGTCGTGGTGTGTGGAGACTATGCTCACCACAGGACAGATTAAGAGACACTCCAAAAGGCTTGGGTTCCAAGCTGTACTCTACAATCAACCTGCTGGGTGCCACAGAACAAGCTCCCCAGCTCCTCATTCTGGGGGATACAGAAGGCCAAATCCAACTCCAGGCAAAGGTAGATTCCCAGGCTAGGGTGGGGGCAGAGGCTGGGGTCTGCCCTGGCTCCCTGTAGAGGGTCTTAGGAAGTATGCCAGGATGCACTGACCCTTCCTGTTACCTTTCCATGCAGATAAGGGAAGCAGTAGGAAGACCCCCAACTGTCAAAATTGGGCCCTTCGGTGGCAGGATCACAGACAAGGTTCTTATAGCTCTCTTCCCCAGGCCGGCCAGAGGCTGCAGCCACCTGCCTGCAGCTCCCAATTCAGTGGACTACAGCTCACAGTGGGCACTTCCGGCCCAAGGCAAGTGTGTGCCATGTGACTTATTTGTTAAAGCCTTGGTTTCTATACCTGCTGTACCCGCTCACTGGCAGCATAGTGTTGGCCTGGACTGTCCGGCAGTACAAGGAGACAGAAGTGCCTGGAAAAGTGGATTCTACAGGAATTCCAAATACTTCCTGAGGACAGACAGGCAGTCCATTCCAGGAGGCGCCACGCTCCCCAAGAAATATAAGCCTCTGGTTTGATGTGGGGGACTCTAACTTACTACAGGAGAGTCAGAGGAGTCAGATGAGAAAGGGGCTCCAGGCTGGGAGGAGGAGCACTCACTGGGAGGAGGAGCACTTCTCTCTCCCTCTTCTGTAGACTGGGACAAACATCAGTACCTCCTGGGCACCACAGGGCTGTCAGAAAGAGGGAGGGACCCATTTGCTCCGATGGCTTACAACATTCCTGACACATCTACCTCTGTCTGCCTCTTCTGCAGGGAAAGAATCCATGAGTCTTTGGGTCAGGACTGGGTCAGGATGCCCATGTCAAAAGTGAGTAAGCAGCCGGGCTAGAGCCAGGCTTTGGGTCGGAAAGACAGGGCTGGCCTGGGGCCGCCTACAAGCACAGAGGTGAGCCCGGCTGGTAGGGGCCTCGTGCCTCCCTGTGCACACTGCCTCCTTCATCACACACACACACACACACACACACACACACACACACACACACACACCCTACCAGGAGAAGGATAACCCCCTAGGAAGGAGGAGGTTGAGTTCCCAAACCTGCCCACTGCTACCTTATAGCCGGGCCCAGCTGCCCCACTCCAGGGGTCTCTCCACTGAGCTGAGACCTAATACATGGGAGGCCCTGCAAGCCCTCATCAAGATCAGCAGCCATTCAGCCTTCACCTGGGGAGCCAGGGCCTCCTCACCACATCGGACAAAATCAGGCTCGACTATCAGTTCCCTCCATGTCAGCCGGCCTGAGGCATCTCTGCAGATCCATCTCCTTCCTTCCACCTTGCACTTGACCAGAGTCCTAACGCTAGGTCAGACATCTCCCAAAGGTCCTATCCTCAGTGGCTTCCGGCTCAAGTAGAACAAAGGCCAAGGCTCCCACTCCACGTCACAGCACACCCCTTGGTCCCTTCCCCTCTGAACTCTCCACGCCAGCCACATTGCTTCCTCGCTGTCCCTGGACACATCAACCTTCTTCCAACTCCAGGTTGGGGACTCTTGCACAGCTGTCCCCTTACTCCATCCTGGTTTCTATGGAAACCTCGCTGTAGAGAGAACTTTCCTCAGCCCCAGATTTAAGCTCCCTCCTCTTCTGTTTTCCTCTTGGTCACAGCACTGTCTGTTCTTACACTGTTGCTTTCTATGTTTTCTGCCATCTTCTCACAGCGGAAGTTAAACTCCACGACAGCACTGGGGAGTCCCTCGTCGGGCCCACTGCCGCAGGCCCAGGGAAGCACACCAGGAAGCGTGCGGTGGCTCCTTCCTCATGGGCTTCTCTCTCAGACAGGGACAGGGATGTGCAGGGTCACTCATGTCCGGCCCTCAAAGCAATCTTCCTGAAATTGAATCCTGCCTGTCTGGCATCCTGCCCTGCTCAGAGCCCAGGCTCCTCCAAAACCAACAAGGGAACTCATTTCCCAGGCACCAGTGGGCAGAGTGGCCGCACCAGGGCAGGGCGGCTGCCCTATGGCAATGCAGAGAAGGCCCTGACTGAGTTAAATCTCTTGGATAAGGAACATTAAGAGGAAGGAACCTCACACTTTTCTCTAGACGTGGGGTTTAATATCCTATCCCACTCCACTGAGGGCGACTCCCAAACACAGCACAGCAGGCTCCCCACTTCCTCATTCCAGAACAACCTCCTCCACTACCAGAGAACTCCTGCCCTTCAGAGTTCAAATGTCACTGTCTAGGCAAAGATTTCCTCTACCATGGAGGTTCCTCTGACCTCAGAACTCCAGGTCAGCACCACACCCATCTCATAGCTAGACCTGAGCTTTGGCTGTCCAGGTCACAGCGGCTAGTCTCAGGCTATTCTATGGGATTGCAGAGAGGGAGCAGCTCTGAGGTCAGCGCCAGACCTAAATAAAAGCCCAAGATTATTTCTTGTGGGGCTGTGTGTCCTTGACCAAGTCACCAAGTCTCATCCACAGGTCCCTTCCCTGTAAAATGGACATCAAATAGTACCTACTTTTCCCCCCCCTTCTCGACAGGGTTTTTCTGTGTAGCCCTGGCTGTCCTGGAACTCTCTCTGTAGACCAGTCTGGCCTGGAACTCACACAGATCTACCTGTCTCTGCTTCCTGAGGGCTGGGATTAAAGATGTGTGCCACCACCGCCTGGCTCAGAGAGTATCTACTTAATAGGACTTGAAGGACTGAGAAATTCCATCTACATGGTGTCCCTGCCACGCAACGCAAGGCCCTGGGCCAGGCACATACAGCAGGGCACTGTACCCACTTGGCTACTGGACAGGAGGACTCTGTCTCAGGAAGCTTATCAGGAAGTTTATCAAGGATGGTTCTTCTGTCTGGTGACTCCTGCCCTCAGCCTAGGAACAAGTGACCTATTGCTCCCTAACCATACACCCACAGAGGGCTAGGGACATTCCCTGGCCCTGGGGAAGTGGAAGTTTAAGGAGACCAGGGCATACAGCAGCAGAGAGATGCATGGCTGCAAACCCACAGTGATTCCATTTCCCCTTTCCTCCGGCGGAAATGGGAAGAAGAGTCAGGCTAGCACGGGGAGAGCCACTCCTTCCTAGCCGTGGTTTCAGGAAAGCACAGCCACGTGTCAGGTTTGCCCAACACCCTCCACCCCATCCTGCCCCGCCAGAATGCCCCTAGTTCAGTGACTCTGCGGCTTCTGACCTGCTAGGGTTGGCGGCTCAGACTCTACTCCATTCTTTAGTGATACTGGGTAAAAACTGAGGAAGTCGAGTTCCCAGAGTCAGTCTGGAAAGGGCCAGTGTCTCACAGGCTCCTCCCAGGCCCAGCTCTGACCAGACAAAAGCCCACATTTGCCTCACTCCAGCCAGGAAACTTTCAGAGGGGCACACAACTGACAAAAGGGTATGCTCTCCGCTGTCCTCTGTCCCATTGATATGCTAGCTGCTCTCGTGGACACCACTGAGACAGAAGCAGAGCCTGGGTCATGGCTATGCATTTGAAATTAAGGAAAAGGCTTTAAATCTCTACCAAGTGACTTTGAACCAACCTCCCCCAAAGGCTCAGCTTCCTCATCTGTAGAATGGAGGCAACAAGCATTCCCCCACACCTCCCAAAGAAGGAAGCCTCTGCCCTGGGCAGCAATGAGAAGAGATCACAGGGAGGAGGAGCTACCTGAGGCCTAGAAGAATCAGCCTCATGGGGAAAGTGGGGGGAAGGGGGGAGATGCACAACCCTGGAGGCAAAGGAGCAACAGAGGATGGAAGAATGCTCACTGGTGTGATTCTCAGCAAACACACGCGTCCATTAACTCAATACTCTCTTCTGACCGCCAAGGGCACGTGGCATACACAGTGTACAGACGTATGTGCAAATAAAACACTCATGTACATAAAAAATTTCATTTTTTTTGAGACAGGGTTTCTCTATATAGCTTTGTAGCCTGTCCTGGCACTCTCTCTATAGACCAGGTTGGCCTTGAACTCACAAAGATCCTCCTGCCTCTGCCTTCAGAGTACTGAGATTAAAGGCGTGTGCCACCACGGCCTGGCAAATTTCAAAATCTTTTAAAAGGGAGAAAAAAAGCTGGGCATGGCTGTACACGCCTTTCATTCCAGCACTCGGGAGGCAGGTGGATCTCTGAGTTCAAGGCCTGCATGGTCTACAGAGCAAGTTCCAGGACAGCTAAAGCTACACAGAAAAACTTTTTTCAAAAGAAACAAACCAAACCAAACCAAAAAATTCTTAAAAAAAAAAAAAAAGGCAGCAACAAAGGCCTAGACATCAAAAATGACCCCAAACACCAACATTTTAGGGCATCCCCACGGTATCATCCCTTTCTACTCCTAAGTTTAGGGGTATTTCCTCATAGCAATCATGGAAAGGAGTCACTCCACAGAGAAGGACCAGCTCTCCTTTCTCTGAGTCCACCATGGTCTCTACGCCTGGGTTCTTTTCAACCCTGAATCTTTAGTCAGTAAGTACAGCTCCTGTTCCCAGTACCTTCCAGTGCAAGGTTTCATTTAGGACCCAGGGACAGAATGATAAGTAAGCCACATTCATCATGAAAAGTCATAAAGAAGAACTAGCATGTTCTTCTGTAAGTCATGTTAACTAATGTGCGCCTATTGGGCACTCAGAGGCCTGGGAGTTTTTTTGTTTGCTTGCTTCTTTTTTCCAGACAGGGTCTCTCTGTATAGCTCTGTCTGTCCTGGAACTCACTCTGTAGACCGGGCTGGCATGGAACTCACAGAGATGTACCTACCTCTGCCTCCTAATTGCTGGGATTAAAGGCGTGCAACACCACTAGCTTGATGACCTGATAATTTTGTCTTTTATGCATGAGCTTTTTCATTTGTCCTCACAACTCTACAAGGGAAACACATTACTATCTTCATTTTTCCAGATGAGGAAGTGAGGTACTGACTTGATCATCCAAGTTCGAGACACTATCAGAATCCAAATGGTCTGGTGCAGAGGTTTGTATTCTCAGCCATGCTGCTAAGGGTGTTAAGAAAAAGAGGCATCCAACCTTTGGGGGTGGAGGGAGGTGGTGTGGAGATTGTGCCGTCTAAGCAGGACACTAGAGACAAGTTAGATGGAAGCCCAACTGACCAGAGAGGAAAGAGGAGCTGATATGTACAAAGACACAAGGAAACAAGAACCTTCTGTGAGCAAGGCACGTCCTTCAGGACCATGTTGTTGAGATTTACAGCAAAGAACACAGCCAAAGTGCACTCCCCTAAATCTTGTTAGGGGTTCAGCCTTTCTCCAAAGGCAATGGGAAGCAAGCAAAGGACCATAAGGAAGGAAATGACACCATCAGACTTGTGACCTCAAAGTCTGCAACAGCTGGAGTCTGGAGACTGGGCCGCAAGCAGTTAGGAACTCAAGCTGGGTCTGGTGAAAAGCTGGTAACAAGGGTGGTAGCAGAGAAGGCTCAGGAGTTAGCTCTCCTGACACCTCTGGGCACACTGAGGGTCAAGGGTGTAAGGCGACTCTGGAGTTCCTCTTTGGGATAAGACAAAAGTGGAGGGATGAATTTACAGATAAAAGATCAGCTAGGAGCCGGGCGGTGGTGGTGCACACCCTTAATCCCAGCACTCGGGAGGCAGAGGCAGGCGGATCTCTGAGTTCAAGGCCAGCCTGGTCTACAAGAGCTAGTTCCAGGACAGGCTCCAAAAGCTACAAAGAAACCCTGTCTCGAAAAACCAAAAAATAAAAATAAAAAATAAAAAAAAAGATCAGCTCAGTTTTGAAACACGCACACTCCATCTGAAGTGAAGGAGAAGGAGGAGGCAGAGACAGCTTGACAATTTAAGAGACCCTGAAAAGGGATGTGTGTCGTCAATCTGGATATAGTCAGCAGACCTGAAGCTACAATAGTGGATGAGGCCATCCAAGATCAGTGCACAGAGAGGAGGGCTGGGCCAGAGAGAATGTGAAGCGGTACTTCTAACCTCTTGTCAGAGAGGCAGGAATAAAAAAAAAATCAGGAAATATAAGAGAATCAAAGGGTGGGAGCATGTCACGAATGAGAACCAATAGTAATAGGCACTTCTGAGGAATAAAGAAAAGTTTAAAAGACCTTTCTGATATCATTAGGAAGTTACTCGTGGATGTTTCCAACCGAAGTTAGAGAAAACAGTGGCGGGCAGAGATGCAGACTATTGGAAAGTATGTTTTTCTCCTTCTGATTCTGACCCCTTCCCACACCCAACCGTTGCCCCACAAATACTCAGATACCGACCCCTCGTCTTTCCTTTCGTTATCAAGAAGAATGCTTAGGAAAGCGACCACAGACGCCTCCCAGGCCCTCTGGCGGGGTAAAGACCAAAACACCCGCTCACCAGCCCCGCACGCAAAGCAGCAGCCGGCAGAGAGGAAGGGGGCGGAACCCGGAGCGCGAGGGGCGTGGGAAGGGTCGGACCGAACCAAAGACGGACACCGGACAGGGAAGCGGATTCCGTCGGCTAGGGGCAGCTCTCGTACCATCACCCGGTCCCAGCGACCGCTGCAGGACCCACCTGCTTCATGTCACCACGGCCCCAACTCTTCCTGCCTCAGCTGCAGTCCTGCTCCACGGCCCAAGGAACTCCTCAGAGCGGAAGAAGAGCTCCCAGCGGCGGAAGTTGCGCCGCTGAGCCCGCCCCCCAAAGCAACCCGGGATCCTTGTGGCTCTGCAGCTCCGCCCCAGTCCCGCCTCTCTCCACCCGGCGCCTCCGGGACAGAGCCGGAAGCAAAGTTAGGCTGTTAGAGGGTGCAAGAACGGCAAAGAACTCTAAGGTGTCGTGGTTATTGGACCATACAGGCCTGGCACTGTGGAGTAAAGGGGAAGGCACGAGGGGCGGTCTGTGAGCACAGATCCCTTGGGAGAAATACATTTTTGATTTTTTGAGACAGAATTTCAGATTGGCCTCAAATTCAGAAAGCCTCCCAAGTGCTGGGATTACAGACGCGACACCACATCCATCACACTTTTAAAGGACTTCTGTTTTCCCTCGGCTTTTAGCCATCTCCCTCAGAAGCTAGTAAGTCTCTCGTGCTTAACGCCTGTGCATTTAAAAAGGCATTACGCATGAGAAACATGCTTAATGCATTTAAGGAAAGACTCTTGGGCAGGACTGGACACCAGAGTCAAGATCCTGACCCTTGAATAATCACCATTTTCCCTGTCAGGGCATGCCATTACTTCCCAGTCTCTCCTCCCTCCCCTGAAAGAGGAGTCTTAGGACAATTATTTACAAAGATTTATTACAGCATAGGAGGAGCTCAAGCCTGGAGTCAGGGAAGAAGGGGAGAGGGCCAGGCAGGTGGAGGACAAGGAAAACCAAGCTCCCCACTCTGCATGGCCTCTCTAAGGACATATACTAAGTGGCATTCCTGGCACCAAAGCACAAACAAAACGCAATGAGCAGCCTCTGCCAGTCCGACTTGCAGGCACCCAGCAGAAACAGGACAATAGGGGACGACATCCAAAATGTTGAGGCTGTGGAAAGAATGCCTGAGACCTGGACCCTGGTAGAAATCTGTGAGAGGGGTGGAGACTCAAAGCCCACCCCCATAGGAAGAGGAGACAGGGATGGAGGAGGAGGAGATTTCAGGGCACTTGCAGGTTCTTGGTACCTCCTTTCCCCAGATCTTAGGGTCCTGCCCTGTGTGTCTCCTGTGCCCAGGGGAGTGGATCTGGAGAGAATTGTGAAGGGTGAATATTTGTTTCTGGCCTTCTGAGTTTTCCAGTGTGGGCTCTCTCACCTCCCCCCTCCCACCGGGTAAACATAAGAATGACTGGCAGGGAGAGGCATCGGGGACTCTGGGCTTCAGCCAAAGCAAACACAGATCAGCCTTAGTCTTCTATAAGTCAGAAGCCGCAGCCCTAGCAGGTGGAAGAAAGGTACAAAGTAGGGTGGGGACAGAGTGGGTTTCTGGGGAGCACTTCCTCCTGGAGATGCAGGCCTCTGAGCTTAGGTGCCAGGCTCAGGGTGGGTAGGGTGCTGAGGCTCCTCCCCGGGCTCTAAAAGACAAGTAGAGAGGACTCAAGGACTGGCTCCGTGGTTTCCATCCACCTCCCCACCTCACAGTCCAAACGCTCACCACTTAGTGCTGCTCTGTCTTCCACTTGGTCCTCAGAGTTTCCATCTCTCTGGGGCTCATCCAGAGGAGGCGGGCGCTCCCAGGGCCCCTCCAGACCCTGGCCACAAGTTAGCTTCTGCCCCACTGGAAAAGAGGGCATACAAACACAGGCTAAGCGCCCATCTGGCACCCTGCAGCACAAGTGACGTCTGGTGGCTTGTGGCCAAGCTTCTGAGACATCATCGCGTAATGGGCCGAACACTGGACTGGACAACACTCCCTCTGACTGGCCATGTGACTTAGCTCATGGGCACTTTTTCGAACGAAATATATAGGAAGAGAGGTGTAGATTACCTTAGATAAAATTATACCTACTGGGAAACTCGGTGTGGAGGCTAATGCCAGTAATGCCGGCAGTCAGGGGACTAATGCAGGAGGATTGCTTTGAGTTCAAGGTCAGCCTGAGATACATAGTTAAGATTCAGGCCAACCTGGATTGCATAGTGAGACCCTACCTCAAACAAACAAAAAGGAAAAAAAAAAAGAGCCTCTCAAGAGGCCCAGAACTGGTACCCTGAATCACTCAGGAGTGCTGAAAATAGATGTTGTTCCTTGGTGGTCCAGTAATGTGACCCAGGGACTTCTTCCCCTTCCTAAGAGAGCATCATCTCTCATCAATTTTCCACCTGTGGGGAGAGTCTCCAAGGGAGCTTGCTCTCAGCCCTTGGGCCCTCTCACACCCTCACAGCCAAAGATGCAGAGAAGAGACTCAAGTTGTCTTGTCTGGCCCCAAGGAGTGAACACTAAGTGGGAGACTGCTCGTCATTCCCATAAACAATGGATCCAATCTGGGCGGTGGTAGCATACACCTTTAATCCCAGCACTGGGGAGGCAGAGGCAGGAGATCTCTGTGAGTTCAAGGCTAGCCTGGTCTACAGAGTAAGTTCCAGGACAGCCAGAGCTGTTGCACAGAGAAACCTTGTCTGAAAAAAATGAAGAAGGAGGAGGAGGAGGAGGAGGAGGAGGAGGAGGAGGAGGAGGAGGAGGAGGAGGAGGAGAAGGAGGAGGAGGAAAGAAAAAGAAGAAGAAAAGAAAGGTCCAAAAAAACACAGTGCAAAAACTTTAATGTTTGCACCAGGTGAGACAGACATAGAATAGCAGGTATGGAAGCTATAACCATGTGTGTGTGTGGGGGGGGGTGAGGTCTTTGACCAAATGTCTGGGTGTCGGTAGCTTCTGTGGGTTTTCAGGCTGCAGCCTTCTGTTGGGCATTAAGTGCCTTATCTCCAGTCTGCTGAGGTTAAAGGGTGCAGACCAGACTGGTTCTTAAATCCTTGATTCTACATCTGGACACTAGAGGGCACTCTCCCACCCCATCCTAGGAAGGACAAAGTCTCAAGGGTCCTGGAGAGGGCAGGTCAGCCAGCCTCCTGACACAGCAGGATTCAGAAATGAGGGGAAGGGAATGCCGGCTCTCCCTGTATCCCTGAACCTCCTCACAATTTGTTTCCATGGGGTCTAGCTTCAATTGACCCGTGCCTTGCCTTAATTTTTAGTGATGAACAGTGGGGGACGCCTAATCAGGTGAAGGACTAGCCAAGGCTTTGGTGCCCAGTCTCTGAAGCTGGCCATAGAAGGACGTCACAGCATAGGTGTGGACGAACTGTGTCTGACCCACGATAGCGAAAGCCACAGACCCCGGCCTCTTCCGCTTACCGGTTCCCCTGCTACCTTTCAGGACTTCTGCCTGGCTGTCTTCCTCTTCATCCTCCTCTTCATCCTCGTCCTCATCCTCTTCTTCATCCTCTCTTGGGAACCCCAGCTCTCGAAGTTCCCCTAACTCATCCTCCTCCTCCGAGGCCTGGTTCTCACTCAAGTTGCTGATGGTCTGCAGGTGGGACTCAGCAATGCGCTGCACAGCTGGTAGAGGGGACCCCCCCCCCGGGGTCAAGGTCAGCCAGACTGCTGGAGCAGCCCAGGCTTGCAACTGGGGCCCCAATTCACTCCACTGGGAGGTCAAACCAAGGTGGGAGCAACAGGGAGTACATTTGATCTGATTGGTTCTTAAGCCGTTCCAAAGATGCTGTCTCCCCCCCAAGACTGGCACAAGAAAACTCCCCTACACCACAGGGCACCTGGCTGGGCAAGACCAGGCTGGCACAGCAACAGCTTAACATTCTCTGGCCAGGGAGCTTACAGTCAGGTGCTCAGGCCTGGACAGTGTCTACCAATGCTAACGCCAGGCAGAAGGTACCAGGCCCATGGGCCACGGCCATTTTCCCTGACATGGCTCACAGGGATCCACCTTGCTGTGCCTCCCTGCCCAGTACTGCCCAGCATCAGATACCACACTGCACCTTTCCCCCAGGCTCCCTAAACAGGAACTGTCCTGAGCCTGAGGTCACAGCACTCTGCAGCCAGTAAAATCCTTGCTGGACAAATGGACCAGTCAGATGCAGCCCTCAGTCTTGACCCATATCCCTAATCTCCCAGCTCCCTCTGCGGTGACCCAGAAAGTAGCAACACCCCACCATCACACGAAGACCTGCTCAGATGCAACCTAGGAAAGGAACAGTGTGGGCGGTTTCCCAAAGATGGAAAGTGGGGGAAGAGGGAGGAAGGGATGGGCTGGGGGTTCTGGGGAGTAACAAGGTTTGAAGAAACATTGTCAGGTTAAGGCTAAGATGGAGGGACTGGGATGTAGATCACTTGGTAGACTACCTACCTACCTACCTACCTACCTAGCATCTACAGAGCCCTGGGTTTTGTTCCTAGTAGAGGCCTGTAATTGCAGCACCCATAAGGTAGAGGCTGAAGGATCGGGAGTTCAAATGCAGACTCAGCTACATAGTGAGGTCTAATCTAGTCTGGGGTACATAAACAACCCTCTCAAACAAAACAACACAAAAGACTAAAGCAGAGTCAGCAAGAGACCGGGGCTATCTGGATTCTAGAGCAGGTGAGGCATTAGGTCCAGTCATAGCCCCAGCCTAGACTCTTCAGTGGTCAGCGCTTCCTGGCTACTTAATCCAACAGTGGCCCCTCCCCTTAGCAGCCCAGGGGGTAGGCTGGAAACCTCCGGTGCAGCTAGCAGGGCCCTGCACTCCTGCCAACTCAGGGACAGGCACAGAGGGTGCATTGTGTGTGCCCAATGCCCCGCCTTGCCCCAGCTCCAAACTTACCTCTTCCCTCTGGCTGTGGGCAAGCTACCCAGGCAATAAAATCGCAATAAATTGCCCTACCCTGGCCTTGGGGACCCGGTTTCACCTTGAGCCAACTGAGAGAGTCCTGACCTAGGAGCACCCTTTATACCCCCCACCCCTGCTCCCCTGAGGGTTAATGCTGTTCACCCTTACTGGAGGGCTCTTGAATCCTGCCCTACAAAATGCAAACCCTGCCAGACACTTGCCCTTGCCCAGAAAGGGCTAAGCTTGCCAAACAGAACCATCTTGGTACAGAAAGGCCTCTGGACTGGGGGAGAGGAGGTGGCAGGCAGGCAGTTGGGGGAGGAGAGTTGATTCGTGATCCACCGTGATGATAGATGTGTGCAGGGTGCCCCGTGAGATCCTGTATGCCTTACTCAGTCTCTCATGCCTTGCTGGGCCGTCCAGAATCTCCTCTTTCCTTACCACACCATCTCTCCTCTTACCTCTCCATGTCTGGGATCCTACCCTGTCTTCCTTTCCAAGAATCAAGAACCCCACCCAGTACAGCCCTCTCCTGACTCTACATCCTGCCTCTCCCTACCTGGACCCTTTAGACTTAGCCCCTTCCAGAAGCTGGGTAGGTACATCTTTGGTCATCTTTTAGACCAAACTTCAGAAACTTCCTGACCATAAACTCCTACCTCCGCACACTCCCGGAGTGCAGAACCAAAGCCAGGGAGGACTGAACTGGAGGTACAGCTCAGCACTGTGTGTGCTTAGTGTGTCAGACCCTGGCTTGCATCTGCAGCGCAATTCCCCAGGAGACACCGGGGCAGGGGCTGCCCTCCTCCTCACATTCACCCAGCCTAGAGTGGAGACCAGGCAGATAATCTTCAGACAGTCTTTTCGGGTGTCCCAAGTTAGCCTCCAACTCACTGAGCATGACCTTGAACTTCTGAGCACTCAGGGCTTACAGGTGTGTGTGTCCCCACCCTTGGCTTCTGAGGGATGGACTATCAAACCCAGGGCCTTGTGCGCTCTTTGCAAGCACCCTGCTCCCCAGTCTCAAGGCCAAGTTCCCATCCTCTGTCTTGGAAGGGAGCCACTTGTCTTTGTGCCTGCTTTAAATGCTTCTAGAATTCCCTACAGGAAGCCACTTGCTGCCTTCATTTTCTTGTCCCAGGAGAAGCCAAGCACCTGCACCTTCCTCCAGCTTCTCTCCTCTGTCCCCAGTACTGGCAGGAGGGCTGCTAGGTGTTGCCCTTGACAGCTTCTGGCAAACCATATTAAACCCACCCACCCAGGGGGGTCTTGGCACACCATCCCCCCACCCCCTCTGAGGAGAAGAGACCACCAGGCCAGAAGGCCTCCGGAGCGGGTGGCAGGCAGGGCACCTAGTTAGGAAGAGGCCCTTGGCATGCTTCTTTGCACCTGCCAGCCTGTAAGGTGCATCTCCCACAGCTCCCTGGCCAGAAACCAAGTCTCCAGCTGTCCCTGAAAGCCTGGTTCACTCTTCCCAGGCCTTTGCACATCTCCTTCCTCTGCCTGCGTCTTCTGGCCGTTGGTTCCAGGAACCTTAGCCTTGTCCCTTCGATAGACTCTTCCTGATCCTTAGAGACAAGGGTCCAGAAAGCAAATCACTCATTTTTCATTTCCTTATGAGACACAGTCTCGCTGTGTTGTCCTAGCTGGCCTGGCATTTTCAGTGCGGTCCAGGCTGACCTTGCGTTCATAGCAATTTTCCTGCCTCTGCTTCCCAAGTGCAAGAATTACAGGTATGAGGGGGCTGGAGAGATGGCTCAGAGGTTAAGAGCTTTGCCTGCTCTTCCAAAGGTCCTGAGTTCAATTCCCAGCAACCACATGGTGGCTCACAACCATCTGTAATGAGGTCTGGTGCTCTCTTCTGGCCTGCAGGCATACACGCAGACAGAATATTGTATACATAATAAATAAATAAATATTAAAAAAAAAGAATTACAGGTATGAGCCACCAAGTAGCTTTGTTTTTGTTTCTGAGTGTTTTTTTACACTCGGGGTCTCTGGCTGGTCTGACGCTGTCTCTATAGACTGGGTTTGCCTTGAACTCACAGAAACTTGCTTGCCTCTCTGTCTCCAAAATGCTGAGGTTACAGACCTCTGTGCCACCAGACTGACTTGTTCAAAACAAAACAACAGTATTATGGCTGTAACCTAATGTTGTCCTTTTGTTTTTTGTTTTTCATGACAGGGTTTCTCTGTAGTTTTGGAACCTATCCTGGAACTCACTAGCTCTTGTAGACCAGGCTGGCCTCGAACTCACAGAGATCCGCCTGCCTCTGCCTCCTGTCCTAAGTGCTGGGATTAAAGATGTGCACCACCACCGCCCTGCTAAATAATTTATTTGTATTTTCTGTACATTGGTGTTTTGCCTGCATGTATGTCTGTGTGAGAGCATTGGATCCCCCGGAACAGAAATTACAGACAGTTGTGAACTGCCATGTGGATGCTGGGAATAGAATCTCAGTCCTATGGAAGAACAGTCAGTGCTCTTAATCCCTGAGCCATCTTGCCAGTGACCTAATACTGTCTTCTGCATGTCAATCAAGTGCTCTACCACTGAGCTACACTATGAGCCTCCAAGCTTCCTCATCTTACTTTTCCCAGTGCCACCAATGAGGCCTGGCATGACACTTTTTAATCTGCACAGCAAAGCAGTCAAGGGAGAGTCCAGGATGCAGACCTGTACAGAAGAGGGAGTAGAGCCAGAGGGAAAAGCAGGGGGTGAGCACGGGCCCCTTTGGAGAGGCACCTCTGGAGGCTCTCACTTGTGGTCCTGTGGGGCTAGCCTGCTCTCCCTTCCACACCCTCAACCTACTGTAAGACAACCGCTGCCCTTTCCCTGCCTCTGGGACCCTAAGAAAGTCTCCCGCATTGGCAGAGATTTGGTGACACCAGCTTACAGGTCCTCTTCCTCCACTACATCAGCCCAGCTTCAGGGCTGCAGACCACAAGAAAGACGGAGGGCTGGGATTAGTACCTTTCAGCGAGGGGGGTGTGTAAGCACAGGGGTTGGGTCTCTTCGACTTCGGGTGGTGCCCTTCTCCCGAGGTCCTCTGCGGGGAAGAGGCAATTAAAACAGGCTACCCCTTCCCTTTGCCCTCCCTCCAGTGGCATAACCCCCACAGCTGGCTGAGCAAGGGACACCTGGGCCAAGCCCTGTCCCCTTGAGCAGAGGCCTGACTCAGAGCAAGACCCTGGACACACCACCCCACCCTGCTCAGAGAAAAGGTGGCACTCAGAGCAAGGACTTTCCAGGGAATTGCAATTGATATGCTAATGGCCTGGCTCTGCGGGCATCAGTCTGCCCCACCCCGAGGGCCCGGCTAAGTGTCCTTCCCTGAGCCCCAGGAAACTCACCTGGTGTGGGGAGGCCTCCTCCTCTGAGCGAGGTCACCAGGTGTACACCAACCGGGACGGAGGGGGAAGAGAAAAAGAATCGTGTTACTTTCCCGAAAGCCTGTCTTTGGGACAGCAGAAGTGTGCCCTTCCTCCTGGTGCCAACAGGTGCCAATACAGTAAACCGACCCAGCAGAGTGGGCCTTCCAGGTCTCCAGTCTCCAGTGTGTCCTCCTGGAGGAACCCCATAAAGGCACCAGAGTTGGGGTAGAGGGCAGGGGATGGACCCTACCTGGAGAAGAGTGCTCTGAGACCCGGAACAGCATGGCAGGGGTCGGTCTCCGGCGCCGGATCTAGGGGGATGGAGGAAGCAAGGACAGGAGAACACTATATTGGGCCCCTTACCATCACCCAGCACCAGCTGGAAGCAAGGCTTTGGAGTCCTCAGGGAGCCTGAGAATCAAAGGCAGCTAGAGCTCACTCAACTCACTCGGTCCCTTTATTTTACAGGGATGAAAAGTCCCAGGCGTGGAGAGGTTGGGCAGCGTGTTCAAGGTCACACAACACACCGGGTCCCAAAAAACTAGAAAAACCATCCCTTGCCTCCCAGCCCAGACGGCCCCACTCCACAGCTACTCCAGAACCTTCTCTAGAAGTCAAAGCTGGTTATAGCTCCTACCAGCAGCTTGAACACAGTAGGAGGTACCTATGACCCTACCCACCAAAGCAGCTGGACTGGCTGTGAGGTCTGAGCTCAGAACTGCAGTCACCTCCATCCTCACCTGAGCCCCAGACACCCAGGGTCTGCAGGAGTCTCTGGAGGGTGGAGTCTGGGCCCCTAGCAGTCTTTCTCAAGCTGTGGGATTCTTCACCCGGTTCTCATGAAAAAGATGTAAAACTGTTCTCCTTGCCCACCTCTGGCTTGGCAATCAGAGCAACTGTCTGTTAATTAGGTCCCCTCTGAGCTCCAGGGAAATGCGCCGAGGACTAGGTAATTGAAGCCGAAGCAGTTGCTGTCAAAAGCTACTTAGGCCCAGGTTTCTGCCCACCCCACCCAAATACCCCAAGAAGGGTTTTGCCCAATGCTCACTACCCTCTTCCGAGCCCGTGGCATCTCAGCAACAAGTGTCCTTGCTAGGTCGTGGAGTACAGACCTCTGCCTCCACCACCTCCCCCTGGCTTTGTAGGTCTCCCAAACTCCCTGGGCTTGCGGCCCTAGGTCCTGATAGCAGACAGTAGTCAAAACAAGGTTCTGGGGAGCCCAGACCAGGCCTAGAGGGTGACACTGTGGTCATCTAGGCCGTGAAGTTGAAATGACAGCCTCGGACGCCTGAGCTATGTGCGTCTCTGGGGGTGCCACCTCAGTGACTTGGTCGTCGTGGGAAAAGGACGAGCCTAGCGGGGCTATGTAAGGACCAAAAGGGCAGTCCCACGAGCGGACTGTCTCCGGATGCCCACTTCCTGAATTCTCCCGCCCAAGATCGGCTCAGAGGTCCAGGGAAAAGTTGCTAGGAGTCTCCAGAGAACTTCCCGCCCTGTGGGGCGCCGGTCGGCAACCCAGGCGGAGTCCAGCAAGAGAACAGCTGGGTTGCGCGGGGGATGTGTGCTGAGGGCGCTACGCGGATGGGCGCGGCCCCCTTACCATCTCCACCTGGCGGGGGTCGAGCTGACTGGGGGGCGCGGGCACCGAGAATTGGATCTTCTTGCGGTCCTTGGGGTCCATGGCCGGCTGTGCGCACCTGGGGTGTTGGGCTGATCCCTGCTCCGCTGTCCGGAGCTGCGGGTGGCGCGTGCTGCGCGGAGGAGGAGGAGCGCTGTCCCCGCACCTAGGAAAATCCCGCGACCCGCGAGGGGAGCGCACTACGATCGGGAGTGCTGGACCGCGGGGCTCGCCTGCAGCGCCCGGCTCGGCGTTGGCGTCCCCTACCCGGGGGATCGCGGTGCCCGCGCCTCCGCTGCCCGCTACCCGGCTGGGGCGCGGGACTCCTGCTCCTGGCCTGCGCTCTCCGCGGGTCTCGGTGAGCTGCCCTCAGCCTCGCTCCACCAGCTTCTGTCTACCCTCCTTCTACCTTCTTCCTCTCCGCACCTCTGCCTCTGCTGGCTGCACCCACAGGTCCCAACCCTGGGGTCCCAGCCCGTCCCCTCCGCCAGGGACTGGCGCCCAGGCGCTCGGAGGGAGGGCTTAGGGGAAAGCGGCCAATGAGCATCGAGAAGCGTGTTCTCCCGGGGATGGGAGGAGGGTGTGGAGTGTGAGCCAGGGCCCGGGGAGCGGCCAGGGGGCCCCCTACCGTCTCCCCAGAACCCGGCCTTGCATTATTAATGGAGTCCCGCCGTGAGGCTAAGGGGAGGAGCACGGGCAGCTGGAGCCAGGACTCTGGCCTTAACCACTTCGGGGCCCCGAAGTGGAGTTTCAAGGGAGGTCTGTGAGGTCGAGAAGAGAGTGCCAGCATGTCACGCTGTGAATGGGGGTGTCCTAGAAAGCGAGTGTGAGAGAGGTGTGCGGGGGAGGACACCTGTCAGTCATCGTGGTAGGGAGTATGTGCAAGGGAGTGTCAGAGGCCTGGAGTGCTATAGCTGGGGAGGGTGGGGGTCGGCGTGGTGTGAGTGTGTGAGTCTATGTAAGTGTGTCAGAGTGTCAAAGATGCGGGTGTGAGTGGCAGCGTGTGGGAGGACTGCGTGTGTGCGGGGGAGGGTGTGGGTGTGGAGGAGGATGTCAGAGGCTGTCAAGGTGATGGGCAGGCGGGTGCCAGCTTGCGGGGGGGGGGCTTGCAGAAGAGGGGCTTGAGGCTGCTGAGAGTGTGAGAGCAAATTCCTCAGGGAAGCGGGGGGGGGGGGCTGGGGGAGATGAGTCCCTGCCACAATGCACCCAGCCTTCACGTGTCTCCTGCCTTTTCTCCCCATCTCCTGGGGGAGGGGACAGAACCAACCAGGGGGCAGGGTTGGGGGCTGCCTTAGCAGTACACGTGCTATCACGTGTGTGGGCTTGGTGCGCTGAGGAACAGAGCTGGGCGAGAGAGGTGTGTGTGATCATTCTGAGGTGTCTGCCTCTTCTACAGAAGTGTGTGTGTGTTATGGAGGAGAGGGGCTTCTTTGTGGGTTAAATGCCCCTGTTTATCTGACCAAACCCTTGAGTCTCTGCAGGAGCTGGCTCTGCCCTCTGCGGGGCTGGCTAGAAAGACTGAATGCCTCTCTGTAGAGCCCAGAAGGGACGTGTGTGGACCTGTGCCTGTGTGTGCCCTCCTGGGGTTCTGTTTATGTTGGCTGTCCTCTCTCCTGGTCTCTCTCAGGCCAGGAACAGCAGGGCCCCTCCTCACCACAGCCCTAACTCCACCAGCGACCTTCCCGCTCCCAGTCCCAGCCCCGTGGCGGAGTGAAGGAGTGAAAGGCCGGTGGAGCCATATGGAAACGAGGTCGGGGCAAGCTGTTCTGCCCCAGGCTCAGTGCCCTCTGGGGGATGAGAAAGAGAGACAAGGTGCCAGGGACCAAGCTTTTCTCTTGGGAATAGGATGTCCTGGTGGCCAGGCCCCACATCCTCCAGCCCACGCCTGGCTACAGCTTGTTGATATATTTTTTGGGAAAGAGCCCATGCCAGGCTGCTGGCCTGGGACATGGGTATCTCTGCCAGTCCCTGGCTTGGCCCAGGACCCCTCTTCCAGATGAGGTGTGGTGGGGAATGACAAAGGCCAGTTGTTGGTATGTTGGGGGGATAAAGAGGTACATGGCCAGACAGCAACCTGGGCAGCCTTTAGGCCAAAGTTGGATACCCTGCTAGAGTACTTGAAGAAGGGTATGTGGGGGGATAAAGGGGATCCAGGACAGAGATGAGGCTGTGCCCCCCCATATACCTCAGAGCCTGTTGGAAACTTCTGAAAACACACTGGTTTGACCTAAACAGTTAGGAAGGATCCCTCCCTGTTATGGTGCCTGGGTATGGAGATAAGGACACAATTTCTTTCCAGAAGATGGGCCCTTGGGGACAGCAGGTGGTCGTCACCTCTTTGCCCATCTTTGGATGTAATTCCCTGGAGTCATGAAAGGTATGGAGATATATGTCCAGAGAACAAGCGGAAGGGGAGGGACACAGAACTAGGAGGAGCGGGGAAGGGTTGTGGAAAGAGTGGAAAGAAGAGAGGGACCATGTGAGAGATGAAGAGACAGAGAAGTGGAGAGGAGAAAGCCTCACGACAGAAAGGCAGGAGACAGCGATGGAGAGAGAGAGAGTAAAAATAGCTTCACATTAAGATAATTGCAGCCCGCAGCTCTGCCCTCCGTTAGGAATTAAATGAGGTTTTATTACTTTGATTTTTCTCTCCTGGATCCTACGCGACTTCTCAGGAACTTGGGGAAAAGTTTTTCCGGTGGGCGGCCAGGTGGCGGAGGAGCTGCGTGGGTGACAGAGAGGAAGGGAACAGGGAACTGGGGAGGAAGGGACGGGAGGGGGCAAGGAGTGGGTAAAGAACGGTGGGGGTGGCAGAGCCCCCCAAGAGTTAGAGGAGGGGACTGGACAAACAGGTGGGAGGGCTGAGAAGCCAGCCGGGTTTCCATTCACTTCGGCTTGGAATTAACCATATGCAAATGAGATGTAAAAATAATATGTCACTTCTGGGTTATTATTCTTGAGTTGGAAGCACAGGCAGTTAGGTCCAAAGAACAATTTCAAGTCCTCGTTTGACTTAATTCCTGCTTGCTCGGACTGACAAGGTTGTTAGTGGTGTTGGTGTTGTTTGTTACCTCATCTCGGGTCTGAGCACACTGTTTGGAGGCAGTGTTCTCTCTGATATCTGCTTTCTCTCCTTGACCCAGTCGCTGCCAGGCAAGAGCCCTTGCACCCTCCTTTTCTGGAAGACGACTTTGGGAAGGTACTGTGAGGCCTTTGCTCTCCTTTGAGGACGTGAAAAAGGACAATCACCTCCCTCCCATCTCCCTCCCCCTCCTCAATCCAAGCACATAAATTCACATGATCAAAAAAAAAAAAGAGTTGTGTAGCCCCGGAATCTCAGGTCCGAAGGCTGTTGTGTGAACGCTGACAAGTTTCTTTCTGTCTCCCTGACTCTGTAAATTTCAAAGCCCACCTTGCACAGTGGCTGTGGCGATTCAGCAGGATACAAATTTTAGCCTCAGCGCAGTCTTCCAAGGTTTGGTCGGCTTCCACGCTGTTTTGAGATGAAGTTCTGTCAATGGCCAGCAGGTGGCGGAATCGGCCAGGGTTCGGGCCGCTGCACCGCTGGCAACGTGGGTCTGTAGTTAGGCATCCAGCAGGTGACCTTGGCACCAAGGAGCAGAGCTGGAACTGGAAAGAGTGGCCTGTGGCAGCTGAAAGGGAGGAGGCCCCAGGAAGTCCTGGGACGCAGCTTTAGAGAGGCCTGGGGAAGCTAGCTGGGTGCACAGGGCCTTCTTTCCCTGCGCTAAGAGAAAGGAAAGATTGGGGAAGGGAGAAGAGAGAACAATTCAAAGTCAAAAAGAGGAGAGGAGTATTTTTAGCTAAGAAGATGGTGGACAGTCAGCTACATTCAGTCACCTATTTGTCCAGAATCTATCTTTTCACCATTTAATATGTTCGTATCCGTACTTACATGCTTTAAAAAAACTTTACAAGCTGGGCAGGGTGGCGCACACCTTTAATCCCAGCACTCACTAGGGAGGCAGAGGCAGGCAGGTCGCTGAGTTCTAAGCTAGTCTGGTCTACAGAGCTGACGCCAGGACAGCCAGAGCTGTTATACAGAGAAACCCTGTCCCCCCCAAAAAAGTTTTTTTTTTACAAACAACAGACTGTAACAGTTGTGAGCATTCATTGCAATGGAGTTTTTGAATTCTATTTAAGGAGCGTTTGTTTTATTTATGTGTGCTTCCCTTGCTTTGCACCGCAGAATCACAAGAGGGAGGCTGAACCCCTGGAGTTACAGCTGTAAACTGGCATCTGGGTGCTGAGAACCAGATCCTAGTCTCTGTGAGAACAGCACATGGGCCGGGCATGGTGGCGCTTGCCTTTAATCCCAGCACTCGGGAGGCAGAGGCAAGCGGACCTCTGTGAGTTCCAGGCCAGCCTGGTCTACAAGAGCTAGTTCCAGGATAGGCTTCAAAGCCCTGGAAGTCCTAGAACTCACTCTGTAGACCAGGCTGGTCTCAAACTCAGAAATCTACCTGCCTCTGCCTTCTGAGTGCTGGGATTAAAGGTGAGCACCACCATGCCCAGCCCATGAATGGGAAATGTTTTTAACTTCTGAGCCATTTCTTTGTCCTTATTTTGAGACAGAGTCTCACTATATACCCCTGGTTGGCCTGGAACTCACCATGTAGACCAGACTAGCCTTGAACTCACAGAGATGCTCTTGCTCACTGCCTCCTGAATGCTGGGTTTTGTCATGAGCTACAGTGTTCAGCCGAAAATTCTATATAGCATGTGACTACAACCGTAACCGTAACACAGATATACATCCCACGCCCCCCCCCTAAAGTTCTCCCGCCCTACCTGGCTCAATTGCCTCCTGTCCTGGTTCTATGTGAATCAAAACGTGTGTGTGTGTGTATATGTGTGTGTGTGTATTGTGTAAGTGTCATTTATTGTTTATTTTATGTGCATTGGTGTTTTGCCCTCATGTATATCTGTGTGAGGATATTAGGTCCCCTGGAACTGAAGTCACAGACAGCTGTGAGCTGTCATATGGGTGCTGGGAATTGAACCTGGGACCTCTGGAAGAGCAGAGTCATCTTTCCAGCCTTTCCCCCCCTTAGGTTTATTATTTTTATTTTATGTGTGTTTTGCCTGCTTGTATACCACCTGCATGCAGTGCTCGAAGAGGGCAAGGGAACCCTTGGCATTACTGACAGTTGTAAGCTGAAATTTGAGCGTTGGGAACCAAACCCTGGTCCTTTACAACTGTGGACATTCTTAACCATGTGAAAGTCTATATACATCATGTGCATGCAGTTCCAGCATGGGCCAGAAGAAGGCGCTGAATCCCCTTGAACTCAAGTTACAGACAGTTGTGAGCCACCATGTGAGTTCTGGGAATTGAACTTTGGACCTCTGAGGGAACAGCCTTAATCCCTGAACCCATAAATCAAAGTTTTAACACACAATTTTAAGATGTGTCCTCTGCATCAAGGTACTGTAGGGAAGACAGATTAAGTAATAAATGAGTTGTAGACACTAACATGAGTGTTTGTGTTTTTCTTGCTGTTTCTGTTTTGCTCCTATTTGGAGCCTTCACTGTCCTGGACGCTGAGCTAAGCCCTGTATATGCAGTATCTCATTTTGTTTTCGTTTTTCGAGACAGGGTTTCTCTGTAGCTTTGGAGCCTGTCCTGGAACTCCCTTTGTAGACCAGGCTGGCCCCGAACTGACAGAGATCTGCCTGCCTCTGCCTCCCGAGTGCTGGGATTAAAGGCGTGCGCCACCACCGCCCGGCTGTAGTATTTCATTTTATCCTCTAGGCCAGCCCCATTTTATAGATAGGACAACTGAGTCTGAGGGAGCTTCAGCAGCTTTTGCCCAGAGCCTAGTTCAAATGAAAGACAGTCTTAGCCTCAGCCTTCAGGAGGTTGAAGCAGGAGGATTACAAGTTGTAAAATAACCTGGTTTGTAAAGAAGCAAAAACACCCACAGACAGTCACAAAGCACCCCCTTTTTTGCCATGGGGGTGTGGTCTTAGAGAGCTCCATCCCAGGGTCTTGTCCATGATAGATTGGTACTGAGCTGCATCCCCAGCTCTGGAGTCCTTTTTTTGGACACAGGGTCTCATAATACATCCTTGTCAGGACCAGGCTGACTTCGAACTCAGTGCTGGATTTAAATATTTCCGGTTTTACCTCTGTCTTTAACACGTTCAGAACCAACGAGTAGAAGATACCTAGCATGCACTGGAGTGGACTTCCTTCTGGTTCGATTTTGGACCTGGTTTCTCTCCTGCCCAGCTTGGTGTCTTCTCTGGAGAAGCAGAAATCGGTGTGCCGAGGCTGCCCTCTGGTGGCAGAAACGAGTCCAGTAGCATCTATGCCCTCTGGCGCCCCCAAGTGGAAGCTGAGATGTCGGCGAGAAGAAAGCAAGCTGCAACCCAAGCGGGGGAGGGGGGCAGCCTCAGCCGCCGGCACCTGGAGACCCCCTGCTCTGGCCACTGCCTGGTGCCCCCCGAGGTGCCAGCTGAGGCTGCCCCCGAAGAATGCCAGCTGCCGGAGCTCGCCGCCTCCCACTCCCTCCACCAGCCTCACACACACTCCAATCCCGGTCCAGTCGGCTGCTTCCATTCCCTGAAGAAGAGGCCCTAAAGTTAAAACAGCTGTTAATTTATAAACCAATTTTTCCGTGACTGCTTAATAAATCGCCAGCAGCTGCTCTGCCCCCTCCTCCTGCCCAGGCACCCGGCCCCGGGGGCTGCATGGAGAAGCTTAGGGCCTGCCAGCCTACCTCTCCTGCCTCCTTTGCCCACCAGCTCCCAATTTGCCCCCAGCCTCCCCCCCCCAACAACAAAAAAAAGAGGAAAATCCGGGCGAACCCAGCTTCCCTGGTCTTGAGCAGGAGGCTAAGATGAGAATGGGGTTTCTTTCCCAATACCCTAAAGCCCCTCCCTAAACTCCCAGGCCCAGAAGGTGGCAGGGAAGTTTCCCTGGCTCTGCAGGTCTGAGGGATAAAAATGAATAACTTCCCTGCTGATGTCCCCTTGGGCCATTGGGAGACCAGGGACCCTGGTCTTGCCCAGGGCTCATGCCTGAGAGTGCTGGAATCTCAGTTTTCCTGTCAGGCTAATCCCCTGACAGATGCTAAGGGAAGCCCTAGCCCTGCTTTTCTCTCTTCTCAAGGGTGGGCTGAGGGGAAGCAGGAGGTGCAGGGCTAGCACCCCTCCAGGAAGATCTCCCCATCTCAGGAGCAGAGGTAAGACCTGGGCCTCCTGAAAGGCTTCTCTGCCCAGTTATTTTCCAGCGTGGAGAAAGTAGCTCATATCCTCTACAGAGGAGGGGCACAGAAGAAATAGGCTCTCTCATCGTGTCTCCAAGGTCCTAACGTCCCAGGGAGGAGGTCAGTTGCTGCTAGAATCCGAGACGCTGCTTGGGATAGGGACATCAGCAATCTAGTCATAACACAAACCTTGTGTCCTGGAGCAGACAGACAGGCTCAACACGGCAGCCAGTTCAGATTCTGCTTCTACCACTTACTAGCCATGGGCTAAGGCAAGTCCACCCCTTTTCTTTCTTCTCTGCCCCGTGGATAAAATAAAATTGTTGTGAAAAGTCAACAAATTCATACACATAAGCTCACAGTAAAGGAAAGGCTCCTTGGGAATTTGGAACCACCTTCCCCTTCCTCCTCTGCACACAGCAGGTGGCAGCTCCTGGGGGCGGGGCCTAAGCAGCAATCAAGTCTTGGGTGTGAAAGTTCCTAGGGCGTGGTCGTCAAGTACACTGAAGCACACCTTTAATCCCAGCACCTGCGAGGCGAGGCAAGCAGGTCTTTGAGTCTGAGGCCAGCCAAGGCTACTGAGTAAAACTTTTGTCTCAAAAACAAAACAAAACAAAAAACCAAAACCAAACACAAACAAACAAAAGCCACACAAAAGATAGCCCAGAGGTGGTGGCTCATGCCTTTTATCCCAGTACTCCGGAGGTAGAGGCCAGTGGATCTCTGTGAGTTCGAGGCCAACCTGGACTACAGAATGAGTTCCAGAACAGTCAGGGCTACACATAAAAACCCTGTCTCGAACAAAACAAACAAATAATACAAATACAAACCCAAAAAGTTGTAGGGAAAATGAAGGTCAGATAACACTGCCAACAAAACTAGGGGGGAAAACCCAGGCAGGGTCCCTGGGCTATAGTGTGAGTTTTCTCCATCACCTCTTCAGTTCTTTCCCCAGCCCCTGCTCCAGCGGCCTTCCCAGCCTGAGGCTAGAGCAGGGATGAAAAGGCTCCTCCCCGTGTGAGCTCCTGCAGCCTCTGCTTCTGCCGGAAAGTTCTCCCACAGTCTAACTGAAAGCCTTTCCGGTTGCTCTGATAATCACCGGTTGCCATGGCTCGGCCCCCTTTCCACCCTTCCCCGGAAGACTTAGAGTGAGCTTGGACTTGTCTGCCTTAAACTGGGGGTGTTTCCAGAGCCTGTCTCCTGGGTGGATGCGGATGGAATGGGTGCTGCCCATGAAGCCCTTCCCAGGACCTGGCGCAGAAGCTGTGGGTGTGCTGGAAGAAAGGGCAGAGTGTGTGTGTGGGGGGGCGCAGATGCCAAAGCCCATGACACTAATTTCAGGTAAGCCACCTTGGGGCAGCCGCTTAACCTTCCTATGCCCTTATCTTCCATCCATAAAATGGGGACAGTATGGAGTCTGTCACAGAGACGTCAGGGCTCTTGGACTGTTCCCCGGCAGCATGAATGTTTGCTGAGGTGTAACCTTGAGGCTTTGCCCCCATGTAACTGCTGGGCATGCGGAGGCAGGAGCTTAGAAAGTCACTACAAATGAACTGGAGGCCCTGGCATGGAGGAGGGGCGTTGTGGTTCAGGACAAGACCCTGGTCCCCACCTGCCCATTTTGCCCACTTCTGGCCTCCCCCTAGACCTTGACTTCGGACCACTCTGATCCCTCAGCCTCCCCTAGTCAGCAGCCAGCCCCCTGCCTGTGCCTGGGGTCCAGACTATGTCCTGGAAATAAAGCAGGGTCCCTGGGGCCCACTCAAGCCGAAGACTGCTCTGCCAGGGTGCCAGCTGGTGCCCACGAGGGCGGGGCTGAGGTTTTATCATGTGGAAAGGGAAAGCTAGAAGCACCCCTAACCTTTATGGTCACCACCAGAGACAAGAAAGGACTGGAGGGCACTGAGGACATCTTCTAGGAACGGAAGGTGAGATTTAAAAATCACCTTGTCCTGTGCCTCAGTTTACCCAGACACCCAAGAACGGAGTCTTCATTCCCGTATCCCAGTTTCTCTGGGGCTCCAAAAGCCTTGGCATTGGCCCTCACAGCTCCGTGCCCTCTTTTCTTTCTTAAGGAAACGAGGCTCAGCCTCCTACCCGCCCAGATTCTCTCCTTAGAAGCCACTCTGGGGACCCGTGACCAGAGGTGGAGACCGGTAGCTCTAGACAGCCCCGCAGGGAATGGTGAAGCATCTCAAGCCCGCCTAGGTTGCCAGTCCCTGCCGGGATGACCCGGAGCTCCCCGCCCCTGCCCCTTCCCGCCTCCTCTGGCCCTTTAAGAGCCTCTCCGCGCGCTGCCGTCCCGGATCAGCCAGAGAGACCATTAAAATTTTATGCAGAATGAAAATGGGCCAGGTCTCCAGCTTCCTCGCTCCCATCCAATGATTTATTACTCGCAAATACCACAGAACTAATTAGTATAGTAATTAATTAATACGCATTTGCATATTTGCATGTGCAATTAGTGCAGTGGAGTGATTACTGGGAGAATGAGGGCCCCGGATTGTCAGATGTGAGGGGGAAGTGGCCTGGAAAAGAGTTAGTGGGAATGAACTTTGCAGGGAGCGCGGGGCGGGAGCGCGGCCGGGGCGGGGCGCTGCACTGGCTGCGGGGTGCGGAGCTTGGGCGTGGGGAGTGCGGGGGGCCCCCCGCGGCCTCCGACTCGGGGCAGGGGTCGCGACCCCGGCACCCCGCCCGCCCGGCCGCGCCCGCCCCGCCCCCGCCGCGTGGCACAGCTCCAAGCGCGCGCCTGATTGTTATGCATTGTGTTTCTCGTCGCGAGCGGAGCCGGGCGGAATGGGGCTGGCACAAGCTGTCTCCCTGCCACGCGGCGGTGGCACCTTAAAGGCGCAGCGTCCTCTCCCTGCCGCGGTCGCCGCCGCCCCCACCTCGAAGCCCGGACCACCGACGTCCCCAGGTGACCTCTAGAGGTCAGGGTGGACCCGGAGGCCGTCCGGAGGGGTGCAGCACGGGGCAAGAGCGCGCGGGGCACGTGCCACGGAGCCCGGCAGGCACGAAGTCAGGGCTGCGAGCGCGATCGGGCGGCTGGGGCGCACCGGGCGCAGTGCCAGGCGCGGACGGGGGTCGGTGAGGCGAGAACCCGGAGCTCGGCAGACGAAGGACGAGGAGGAGAAAGAAGGAGCGAGTGGCAGGGGGTCTGCTGGGTGCCAAGGATTTCCTTGGGGGATTCCACGAGGCCTGGCTCCTCTGTCCCGGCTTACAATGGCACAAGAAGGAAAGATGGGACAAATCACGACCAGAGGAAGCAATGTTTCCTGGGCAGTAACCAGGGAGGGCTTCCTGGCGGAGGAAGCTCTGCCCATGGCCTTCAGAGGCAAGCAAATCGCCCTCTCAGAGATGAGGGAAAGCGCAGCCGGATGGCTAAGGATGGCCCTGGAAGCTGGAACCACTCACAGTGATCTGGACACAGGGCAAGCTCTGGGCACAGACTTTGCCAAGGGCTCTTCCTCTACTTCTCCATGGCAAGGCCCCCTGTTCCTAACAGCATGATCCCCCAGACTTTAGAGAGAGGGTCACCGTTTATGATCACGAATAAGCCCAACAGTGCACCTCACCAACTTGGTCCAGATGCAGGCTCAGTGCCCACCGCTGGGCCAGTGAGATGGCTCAGCTGGTAAAGGTGCTTGCTGTCAAGTCTGGAGATCTCAGTTTGGTCCCCAGGACCCGCATGATGGAGGAAGGGAACTGACTCCCCCAAGCCGTGTTCTGACTTCTTCTACAGTCTCCCTAAACCACACACACACACACACACACACACACACACACACACACACACACACACACTAAAATGACCTCTGTTGCTAAATTGCTGTTGAATGTCCTGAAGTTTCAGAACAGGAGCGCCCCCAAGGTGTTTTGTTTTGGAGTCTCACTCCATAGCCCAAGCTGGCTTCCAACTGGTGATCTCCTGCCTCAGTCTCCCTCCCAAAGGCTGGGATTATGGGGGGGGTGTCACCACGCTCAGCTAGCACCCTGGTTTCTGCCACTCACTTACTGTGGGACATCAGATGAGTTGTACCTCTGTACCCCACCTCTGCTGGGGTTTCCTCTCTGGAAAAGAGGAGTTTGCTTCACCCCTAGGCTGTTCCTTCCTTCCCAGGGGAGCACACTGAAGAAGCTTGCCGGGATGGGATGGGAAGTGTAGCCCAATGGTCGGGTACTTGTCTGACTTAGGAGAGGTCCTGGGTTCCATCTTCAGCACCAGAAGTGGGAGGAGGAGGAGAAGGCATTGGAAGAAGTACAGGAGGAGGAGGGAGAGGATGCAGAGAGCAGGAAGGGGAGAAGGAGGGAGGAGAAGGAAGTCAAAACTAGCTCTATCTTTGAGAGCAGGCTGTCCTTCCCGGACCCACCCTGCCTCTTGGGCAGCAGTGGCACCGGTTTCCCCAGGTTAAAGGATGACTTCCCACCCTGGCTGTGCCCACCACATACACCGTACAGTGTAGCCCTTTGAGACTGTCCCCTGTAAGTACCAGCACCTACTGTTTACGGTCAGCTTCCAGCAGAAATCACTGCAGAGCCCCTGTTCTGCCCAACCTGGGTCATGTCCATCCACCAGGCTCGGGCCTCCTCAGAGTGCACTCTGTACCCCGCCATCCTCCTGGCCACCCCGACAGCTCTGAGATCCAGCGGGAAGGAGGCACTAATCCCTCTTATAGCCAAGGAGAAAGAAGGTCAAATGATTTGGCCAAGGTGAAGATGATGCCAGGGTCAGGGGTCTGCTGCCACACTGACCCCCATATCAGTCTGACCTTCCTGTGAGGATGGGGCTTGGGAGGGGGCCAGGGACAGGACCACCAATTGCCTCTGCAGAAGCCTGACAGTGAAGCAGAACAAAGACCATGGCAAAGAGAGCCCCAGGAACAAAAACATTTGATAACTAAAGCTGAGCCAGGGCTGGAGGCAAAATCGGCCACGTCAGGGATGGCCAGAAGCACTCACACCTGTTACCTCAGACACGGCTCTCTGCTGCCCCCCAAGGCAGGCCTCAGCAATTCATCATGCCCATTTTACAGGAGGGAAGGCTGAGGTTAGGCCGTGTTGGGCTTAGTGCAAGGATGAGCAAAGAGAAAGAGTTATACAGAGGTGGATCTGTGGTAGGGCCGGTGTCTTGCTCTGGCTGCTCCTACTCCAACAGTAGGGGAACAGTTGGGGTACCCCAACTGCATTCCGAGGCTATTCTGTGTTCCAGCCTTCAAGCATAGTAGAGCATGGAGCCCGTTACCCAGCCTCCTGGGTGGACTTTCTGGGGGTGGTGACATTTAGGCAGAAAGGGGCAGAGGTGTGCTCTGCCGTGGGACAGCAGGGACAGAAAATCTGAGACTGGGAACGAGGCAATGAAGAAGCAGCCGGAGAGCCCTGCTGAGGGGAGAAACTGCTGGAGTGGGCGAATGCCACAGCCAGGTTTGCACCTCAGACAGGCGAGCAGTGTGGGCAGCCTGGGCCCTTCAAGGGGGGTAGAGGAGGGGGCAGACCCCGTGAGAGAGAAGGTGCACAGGGCAGGGCTCAGCAGTTCTGACTCCATTTTCTCAAGAGTCACATTCGTGGATCCAGGCTGGGGGGACGCGGATGGGGTGGGGGGAGCCACTGAACTGAAAGACTTGGGAACCGAGCAGGGAGTCCACCACAGGACAGGCACCGGTCCAGTGAGACCGCGTGCCATGAGGCCTGGTGACAGTAAAACAGAGCCTGTTGCCTAGGAAGGGCACAGAGAGCGCCGAGCGGAGGCCACGCCCCCTCCGAGCCTATTTCTGGGTATGACCTGTGTGGGGTTTTTTGTTTGTTTTGCTTTGTTTTCCAGACCCCAGGCTGGCCCGCAGTTATATTTGGAGGAGAATGACCTTGAACTTCTGGGCTCACAGGAATGCGCCACGCTGCTTCTTCAGGGCTGCCGGTCAGGCCTCCGAACTTGACAAGCTTTCTACCAACCGAGCTACAACACATCAGTCTTCCAGGATTCCGTCTGTGCCAGGAGATCCCCTGGGCAGGGCAGAGACCCTGGTTTTGCCCCCAGGAGACTCCAAATGGCTCCATTGCACCTCGCCTCATCTCTCTCTCCAGCCAAGCGGCGGGGGTGACCTGAGAGCCCCAGACTAAAAACATCACAAATAGCAGGAGATGAGAGGGAGAGGGGGAACCTTCCAACAGGAGTGCTGCCCTGAGGGAGGCCTGGAGGGCTCCCAGGAGGCATCTGGGAAACTTCTGGGCGAGGAAGATGAATCTGAATCCCGGGAAAGAGCTCTTCTCACAAAAGCAAGGTGCAGAGGTCAAAGGTTATAGGGTCAAAGGTCACCACACATTTGGAGACAGGGTACAGCCTGAGGCGGCCGGCTTGGCTGGAGGACTTAACCCCTCTTCCACCTGTCATCTGTCTTGAGGAGCGGATGGCAGCAGTGGTCCGAGGACTCTCAGCTCCCGCTAGGCCCTCCCGGTTCTGGGTGGGACAGAGGCCCAGGCCTGGGAGCGCAGGAGAACCCTGGTCAGGCCAGGAGGTCCATTGGAGGAGGGGGCTACACCTCGCCGGCCTCCCCTCCCCCTCCCCAGTGGCACCACGAGGCACGCAGCCGCATATCACCCGTGCCAGCCCTCACCTCCCGGCAACGTCGCCGCATTCTCAGCCACGCCATCTGGCGTGCCCGTCGCTCCCCGGCACACTGCGGCGGGCGGGGGAGGGGGCAGCGGGGCAGGTGCCCACCCTGGAGCCAGGAGGAAGCGGCAGGTCCCCTTCCCCCAGCGGCCTTGGCGCTCGAGGTGGGGCAGGGGGCTGGGGAAGGGGGTGGCAGGTGCTCTCCGGCCCCGGGAGGAGCTCGAGCATCCGAAGGGCCGGAGGAGGCGCCCCCCTGGGCAGTGCCAGTCGGCGCCTCCTGCCTCCTCCCCCAGCACAGCGCCTGCCAGGAGCTCAGGGCCAGGAGGGTCTCCCCCTGCCCTTCCCCACACCGCAGGAGGAGACCGGGCTCCCCTTACCTGTCCACCCAGCCAGGGAGGCCCCAGGAGACCCATGTCTGGCTGCAGCCAGGGGGTGGACGCCTGGGTCTGACCCACCTGCTCCCTAGGCCCGCTTCCTTGTTCACACAGGCCACCTACCTGTCTTCTTTGGGGACACCAGGTGGCTGGCTAGCTGTCCTTCGGAGGGTCAGAATAGAGGGGCGCATTTACAGATTCACTAAGTAATGATTTATTGGGGGAGAGCAAGGGTTGTACAAAGAGCAGTTTTCCAGCGCATTCTTCTTGTCCCCTGAGCAAGATTCCCCTAGTCTGCTCAGGAATGACCTGTCTCTCTGGCCTCTGCCACCCTCTGCCCTCTCTCCTCCTCCATGCCTACCTCAACCCCCTCACCCCTGCCCCTCAGGCCCCAGCCAGAACAAAATGGCCGCTGCCCCTCTGAGGCAGCCATTTTAGGTGCCCAGACAGTGGAGTCCCTTGGGATGGGGCTATGTCTCCATGGGAACCTCAGGCCCCCAGCTCCCCGCTCCCACCCTGAGGTGTGGGCAGCAAAAATGGAAGTCTTCCAGGCCTGAAGTGCCCGCCACTCTCCTTTTCCTCTCAGAGACCTGGAGGGGACCAGGCCCCTCACCAACTCCCTTCCCCCAATGCCACGGGGAGGAACAGATGGCATCTCTGGGTGTCCTTCTCCTTTCGTCTCCTTCCTTCCATTTCTGGCTCTTTCTGTCTTTCCGTCACTGGATCTCTGAGCACAGAGAGGAGCGTGCATGTCCCGGCGTGCTAATGCCTGCTCGTGTGTATGTGGACACACGTGTTGTACCTCTTTGGAGCTCATGTCTGAGGCAGGCCCAGCCTACACCTCCCCCTGTTCCATTTTCCCCCCGGTTTTTATTGTATCTTCTAAAAAAGCGAAAGTTGGAATGTGTCGAGTGAGAAAAACTTGCTCCATTTTCCTGAAGAAAAGAGGGGTCAGGAGCAGGCCCAGCAGGGTGAAGTTCTCTGTACCCCAGGCCTGACCACCCCACCCCCTACCTCAGGCCTCTGCCTGCAGGAGTCCCTTAAGGAGTCCTTTTGGATCTTGAAAACAGAGAGTGCTAGGCAGCCTTACAGAGCTTTGTTCCCTGAACAAGGTCTGCCCTCACCCGGAGGGCCCTATCAGACCCCAGTGGGCTTAACCCAATTCTTGATGTTTTCCCTGCCAAGGAAGCATTCATCCATTTATTCATTCATACCTTCACCCATTAATTTAACAAAACTTTGGATTCTTTGTAGACAAAACATTTTAATTGGGAATGGGATCTATGCAATAAATTAATAATATAAAGCAAGCTACAATTTGCAAAGTGTCTTAATAAAGATAAAGGCTGCCATTTATTGGAAGATTCTTTTATTGCTGGCCCTGTGCTGGCCCATCACAGCATTCAGTGTTAGAAACAGCCCTATAAAGGGGCAGGAGGATAACCTCCATTTCATGGACAGGGAAATCAAGACTGAGAAGGAGTTTGCTTGTTATGGATTCAAACCCAGGGCCTTGGGCTCTCCAGGCAAGGACCAGCCCTGGGCAAAATCCCCACCCCAGAATTCAGTTGGCTTTTTTGTTTTGTTTTTTTGAGACAGGGTTTGTGTAGCTTTGGCTGTCCTGAAACTTGCTCTGTAGACCAGGCTGGCCTCAAACTCACAGAGATCCATCTGCTTCTGCCTCCCAAGTGCTGGGATTAAAGGCGTGCACTACCACCACCTGACCCAGCATTTTCTTTTACAAAGTGATGGTGCAGCCCTTTAATCCCAGCCCTCTGGAAGCAGAGGTGAGTTCAGGGCTAGCCTGGTCTACATAGTGAATTCCAGGATAGCTAAGAGTACATAGTGAGAACCCATCTCAAAAACAGAATGAGGGGGGGGCTGGAGAGATGGCTCAGTGGTTAAGAGCATTGCCTGCTCTTCCAAAGGTCCTGAGTTCAATTCCCGGCAACCACATGGTGGCTCACAACCATCTGTAAAGAGGTCTGGTACCCTCTTCTGGCCTGCAGACATGCACACAGACAGAATATTGTATACTAAATAAATAAGTAAATAAATATTTAAAAAAAACAGAACGAGGGGCTGGAGAGATGGCTCAGAGGTTAAGAGCAATGACTGTTCTTCTAGGGGTCTTGAGATCAATTCCCAGCAACCACATGGTGGCTCACAGCCATCAGTAATGAGATCTGGTGCCCTCTTCTGGTATGCAGGCAGAAAACTGTATACATAATAAATAAATAAATCTTAAAAGCAAAACAACGAAATGAAAGTTGGTGAACAGAGTTGACTGAAAACCAGAAGCTCCTATCATGTAGGCAACCCAAACCTGGAGGGGCCTTGCCAAGCCTCCTGCGAAGTCCATCATCTTACTTCTGCCTCTGCCACGATCCTGCTTCCCAACCTCAGTTCGGCTGTCTGACTCAAGAGAGGCTCAACTTCCTAATTCAGAGCCTGCAAAGAGCTTCTTTTCCTTGGAGAACACCAAGGTAGTCGCGGGGTTAGTCTGATTTTGCTCTCCCTGTCTATTCCTAGTTACATCCATTTCCCTGCATTGGCCTTTCTGGAAGGAAGAGCAAGTGTGTTGCCTCTGACCTTTCAGCGCCTGGCCTGGACAGCTCCAAACGCTATTTCTAGAGACCTTCCAAGGCAGTGTGTCTCTATGCAACACCCTGCTCAATCTGCAACATCAGGTCCAGTCTTACCAGGCCGAGATCCCCTTGAGGAAGTTAATCTGGGCGAGACTAGAGGACATCCACCTGGATTGAGGGATTGGAGGGGAACCCTCCTTTCTTTCTCTTTGCTTTGAGCCATTCAGAGTGTGCTGAAGTAGACCAGGGGACAGACCAGAAATTTGGGCCTGAATCCAGAGTGGCCAGAGTCTCTATCCCTGGCCGTGAGTACTTGCACACACACACACACACACACACACACACACACACACACACACACACACACACACACGCTGTCTCTCTGAATCTAGAGTGGCCAGAGTCTCTATCCCTGGCCGTGAGTACTTGCTCTCACACATTGTCTCTTTGAACAGGGGTGTTTCCAGTTTCTGCACCACACAGTGAGGAGCAGGGGTGGGCAGGTATGGGTTCTTACCTTCAACCTGTACCATTTACATCTGTGTCTGGCATGCTAAGAGAGTTGAGAGGGGAACTGTGAAGTAAAATAAAGCATCCATTTCCTATCTCCCTTAGCAAGACACCTGCCTGGCTCACCCCTGGCCTCTGCTTTTTGTGTTTTCTGTAGGGCAAGAATGTTTGGGTCCCATCTAGGAACTCTAGGCTGTCCCCAATCAGCCATATCCTCCCTTCAGCTAACCAAGAGCAAGCCATTACCTGGCAAGGATTAGGGATAGTAAGGACATAAGGAAGAGGAAGAGGAAGGTTTGTGGGTTAGGAATTCAGATCTGTGCCTAGTCCCAGATGGGGGACACATGGTTCATCTCCAAGTTCCTCCCCATCCCAGCATACATATGCCCTTGACATCCAAGGAAGCATCTCCTATGTAATGACTCCGCAGATAGACACACATGTCCCCACAGACACACACATGCCCATGCAGAGAGAGAGACACCCAGGCAGGCAAATCTTTTTCCCTTTCTCTGTCTTTCCCTTGGTTTGAATTTCGTTCAGCCACATATGTTGTGTGTGCATGAGGGTGGGTGGGGGAGGGGCAGACAGGGATGAGGAATGGCATAATGCCAGCATCTACCTATGGGGCTTGGGTCAGGGATGCCCCCCACACCCACCCTGGAAGGAGGCCTCAGCTGTCCCTTTGTGGTGGAGGGGACTCTCTTGGGGAGTGGGAGTAAGCACTGAGGTCCCTTCTCCATACTCCAGAGTCTGGTTCTGACCCACCTTAGGGACCAGGAAACAGGGAAATGGACAGATCAAGACCCCGGAGAGAGTCTAGAATTGGCCGCCACCACAAACCTCCAATTCCCAGACTTGCTACCCCATTGTTCCCATATGGGGGGCTCTATATCTGAGGGGGGCAAATCCTCCCACCTCCCTCTCAATCCCTGCTTTCCTTGCGTTTGGCGGGGAGGGGAGGGCGGCAGAGATATTTATTTATTTCCTTTATTTATTTAATTTTTTTTTTTTTGGAGTAGAGAGTGACAGATGGCGGCGGGTCCCGGGGGAGCCGGCTCTCCCCCAATGCAGACGCATGCCAATCACCGTCTCTCATGTGATAGCTGCTGCCCGTGACGTGCCAAGCCCATATGGCCTGGCATAGAGGCTGGTACCCCGCCTGGTAGAGATGCCACACTCGCTCCGCGGCTCGCATGGCGCTCTGAAGACGCCGGCGCCCGCCGCCTTGAGGAACCGCTGCCCCCGCTCCCTGAAGATGGGGGAACAATGAAATAAGCGAGAAGATTCCTCTTCTCCCCCCTCTCTCTCTTGCCCCCTCCCCCCTCCCCTCCCCTCTCCCCTTGACTCCTCTCTGAGGTAAGTTGTCCGAGAGGGAGCTAGATCTGACCTGCCCATTGGGAGGGGGGCGCTGCTTCGGACAAGAAAGTCCCCCAGATTCCCCATTCCTGGGACTCTACCCCCTCACTGGGTGGGCATGGGCGCCCTGGGTTCTCTCTCCCATTGGGGTCGCAGCTCAAGGGGCTGCGTTGGGAAACCTTATGCCTAGGGTAGTCTGGGGGGCAGGGTCATGAGGTGCACGAAGAGGCGAAGATGGGGACCCCCGCCCCATGACTGTCCCAAAGGAGGAACCTGCAACCTTTCCCTGTCACCGAAAAAGATAAGCAAACAAACAAATTTGGATTTTCCCCCATGGATCCCAAAATACAACGAGATCTGTAGAGACGTGTGGGAGGGAGGCAGTTCGAAGGGGGGAAGGGGGTCCCTGACCGTAGGGGAGACGAACAGGGTTCGCTTCTGGGTCTCCTCCCCACGCCCGGCTTCTTCAGTCCTCGCCACCCGGAGCCGGCTCCGGGAGACCCAGGCGCAGCAGCTAGAGGAGACGGTGCTCCGGGCGTCTGGAATTGGGGCTGCGGGGGTGGGGGCCGGGCCGGGGGCGGCGCGCGGCCAACTTGCAAATTGGATTAGGGAGCGTGGGGGTGAGAGGCACCGGAGGGCAGGGGGAGCTGGGCCTAGGGGCCCGGGCCGCGGAGCCAAGGAACCGGGCAGCTGTCTCCACGGCGGCCGCCCAGCTTCTCTCCATCACCCGGAGAGAGCAGTCTTTCGGGCGAGAGCACCGCCTCCTCGGGCAGAGGAACCTGGCCCTTTAGCACCCCACCCGGTCCACGCTCTCTGGGACCCCGACACCGGCCTGGAGCGGCCTCCTTTGCGGCCAGGGGCGGAGCCGGGGCCCGGCTCTGGGGCGAGGGCCTGGGCCGCGGAACCCCGCCGGCAGCCGGGCAGGGCTGGGCTGGCTCTGGGCGGGGCAGCGGGACGTGGTGGGCATCGGGGGCCCCTTGGGCTGGAGCGCGCGCTGAGACTCGGTGGTGGTGGCGGGTTGGGGGGCCGTGGTGACCCTGGCGCGCCCCTCACTCTGTGTTGTCTGTCTCCCCGCCCCCGGGGCGCCCTCAGGCACCATGCTGACCCGCCTGTTCAGCGAGCCCGGCCTCCTCTCGGACGTGCCCAAGTTCGCCAGCTGGGGCGACGGCGACGACGACGAGCCGAGAAGCGACAAGGGCGACGCGCCACCGCAGCCTCCGCCTGCTCCCGGGTCGGGGGCTCCAGGACCCGCCCGGGCCGCCAAGCCAGTGTCCCTTCGTGGAGAAGACGTCCCCGAAGCCACGTTGGCCGAGGTCAAGGAGGAAGGCGAGCTAGGTGGTGAGGAGGAGGAGGAAGAGGAGGAAGAGGAAGGGCTGGACGAGGCTGAAGGTGAGCGGCCCAAGAAGCGCGGGCCTAAGAAACGCAAAATGACCAAGGCGCGTCTGGAGCGCTCCAAGCTGCGGCGACAGAAGGCCAACGCGCGGGAGCGCAACCGCATGCACGACTTGAACGCAGCGCTGGACAACCTGCGCAAGGTGGTGCCCTGCTACTCCAAGACGCAGAAGCTGTCCAAGATCGAGACGCTGCGCCTGGCCAAGAACTACATCTGGGCTCTCTCGGAGATCTTGCGCTCCGGAAAGCGACCGGATCTGGTGTCCTATGTGCAGACTCTGTGCAAGGGGCTGTCGCAACCCACCACAAATCTGGTGGCTGGCTGCCTGCAGCTCAACTCTCGTAACTTCCTTACAGAGCAGGGCGCGGATGGCGCCGGCCGCTTTCACGGCTCGGGTGGTCCGTTCGCCATGCACCCGTACCCGTACCCGTGCTCTCGCCTGGCAGGAGCACAGTGCCAGGCGGCCGGCGGCCTGGGCGGAGGCGCAGCGCACGCCCTGCGGACCCACGGCTACTGCGCCGCCTACGAGACGCTGTACGCGGCGGCGGGTGGCGGCGGTGCCAGCCCGGACTACAACAGCTCCGAGTACGAGGGTCCGCTCAGTCCCCCGCTCTGTCTCAACGGCAACTTCTCCCTCAAGCAGGACTCGTCTCCCGATCACGAGAAGAGCTACCACTACTCTATGCACTACTCGGCGCTGCCCGGCTCGCGGCCCGCGGGCCACGGGCTGGTCTTTGGCTCGTCGGCCGTGCGCGGGGGCGTCCACTCCGAGAATCTCTTGTCTTACGATATGCACCTTCACCACGACCGGGGCCCCATGTACGAGGAGCTCAACGCGTTTTTCCATAACTGAGACCTCGCGCCGACCCTCTTTCTTTTTCTTTGCCTTTGCCCGGCCCCTAATCCCAGCCCCGCGAGCTCGGGGGCTCCCACCGACTCCAGCGCCAGGCGCGCGGGGCGTGGGCCGCCGGTTCTGCGGCTCTCTAGGGCTGGCGCGGTCTCTTACCTGTGGGTGGCCCGTCCCAGGGGCCTCGCTTCTCCCTGGGGACTCGCCTTCTCTCTCCCAACGGGCTTCCTCTTCCCTTCTCCAGTGGAGTGCTTCTCTGGGGACCTCCCTCCTGGCTCTCCCTGGAGACTCCTTCCGCATTCCCAAACTTGGGTTTTCTCTCCCCACCTCCCAGTAGGCCATAAGGCTTTGGTAAGGGGCAGCTGAGTTTCGGGATAGTGTCTCCGCTTAGGAAACTTTTAAAAAAGACACTGAGCTGCCCAGGCCGAAAGGAGTTGGTATCTCTTCCTTCTCGAAGAGGGCAAAAGCCAGGGCGTTCAAACGCCTTCACCCCAACCCGAATCTCCGCGTTTTTTTAATTTTTATTTTGGTGGGAGGGGATGTGGATTGAGAGAAAAGAGAGAGGCCAAGCCAATTTGTAACTAGAATCATGTTTCCTTTTCCCTTTTTAAAAAAAACAAATATACAAAAGAAAAAAAAAAGCTAAGAGGCGACAGAGGCCGAACTCAGAGTCCGGATCGGAGAGAAAACGCAGTAAGAACTTTTAGAAGCAATAAAAGGCAAAATAATAATAATATTAATAATAAATACTACCAATAATAATTTTTAAAGAGACACAAATATCTATGCAAGAAGGTTCTGACTGAGCCTAGCAGCCCGGCCCGGGATGCCCCTTGGGTCCGCTGGCTGCACCGCCCAAGCGCGGATCAGTGCACTTTGGTGAAGTGGGGGCCTGCGCCGCCCCTCCCCCCAGGTTCTTACAATCAATGACTCGGAGATTTGGAGCCCCAGTGCCACTGCCCTCCCCCACCCTGTCCCGTTGTGCGTCATACTGTTTTCTAAAAAACCGTTTCCAAATTTGTATGGAATGGCAAACTGTTGGGGGTTCGGCTTGGGGAGGGAGGGTTTGCATGAGAGACACACACGCACACCACACCGCACGCACACGCAGGCCCGACACGGGCGTCCGGGGACAGATGGAAGTGAGTCTCCTGGCTCCTCTTCTCTACAGGCACTCCGGTCCCTCTTAGGTGAAGGTGGAGGAGCCCAGACCTGGGGGCAGCCCTACCCCTGCCCAGACTGTGCCTCTGTGGGCGCCAAGCTCCTGGTGACTTCTGGTGGCTGGAGAGGTGTTTTTTTGTTTTGTTTTGTTTTGTAATTGTCGTTGTTGGGGGGAATTTTTGTTGTTGTTGTTGCTTTTGTTTTTTGTTTTGTTTTGTGTTTTGGTTCTAGGCTCCTCCTGACTTTTGTCATCCAGTGAGCTGGGAGAACTGAGGGCCCCTTTTGGAGATTTCCGGCAAAAGAGGCAACAGGTGAACCTCTCCGCTCCAGAGGCAGGGAATCAGGCACCCAAACACTCGATGCAAAAAACGCAAACCCACAGGCGACACACCCCACACACACGCAATTTTACCTTCCTCTTGTAGCGAAGATGAAACTCCCGTCGGACACCCGAAGTGCATTGCGTGTTTCTGTTGAGTTTAATGACGATTAATAAATATTTATGTAAATGAGATGCAAAGCAGACCCGGTTTCTCACAGTGGCCTCCTTTTACGGGTGGGGACAGGGATTGATCTGGGACTGAAGTGATGGAGGCTATGTCAAGCGACTGTTCAGAAGCCTGAGAGAATGACTGTGGACATTCCTGGGTGGGGCTTCCAAACTGCAAGGCCTTCGCACACACCCAATGGGCTGATAAACAATCACACTTGCTGCCCCTTCTAGGCCCCACCCAGATTTACATTGTACCCAGCACGAAGCAACCCTGTGGTCTGCTTGCTTTCATTCAGCTCCCAAACACACTCAAGGATCTTCTTTGAAAACAAAACATTTTTCAACAATGAAAAAAAATTATCAAAATGGGACCATCCACCATCTCACAACCCCTGGCTTACTGTCACACACACACACACACACACACACAAAGACAAGTAAGTGCAAATAATGAGGACGCTGAGGAGGCAGACATGGATTTTCTTGAATTAAAAAAATAAGATCATGAGGATAAAATATCAATGGAGAAATCTCCTTTCTACCTTAAATTTGTGTTTCAGTGGGCTTAAAGGAACGAATTTTTCTGGTGTCAGGGATATTGATTTTTTTATTATGGATAAGTCTATGAGGTGGCTGAATCTGGAGAGGGACCCTGGTTAAGGACAAGACCTAACCATGAGCAAAAGGAAACAGCACCAATTAATGCCTGCGCATCCTCCTTCCCTGCTTCAGGAGAAGAGAAAAGAGGCTCAGTGGAAAATGCGTAGGAAGACCCTCTTTTGCTCAGACCCCTCTTTCTCCCCCTCTAGGCCCTGGACGCAGAGGCAGCTAGCTCGGAGTAGACTTTCCCCCCAAAAGATGCCTTCTCCTTATGAAATATTTGAAATTCAAATATTTTAAAACTCAAATCCTAAAACCCAAGGAGACTTAGTTAGGAATTCCCTAAAGAAGCCACCCTTGGTGCTTTCCCCGCCCCTCAAAACACCATCACTCATTTTAGGATTGAAGTGAGGTTGAATGCAGTATTGTTCAGGGTTGAGGTCAGACACACTAAGCTAAGGGCTCCGAGGGAGAGAAGAAGGAGGAAGAGAGAGGAGGAAATCTAGATGCCAAGGGGCTCAGAGGAAGCTCTAAGTGTGCTCAGTGATGCCACTAAATGCCCACACTTAATCTTTAGTCTTCTGAATAAAAGCAATGCCCCCTCCCCCTTTGCCTCTACGCAGAGGGACAATTCCAATTCCGGAGCTGTCCACTCCACGGTGCTGACTGGTCTCTAACATTTTTCCCTTCTTGCTGCCTCAGGAGGCCAGAGCCCGAAACAGCAGAGCAGAGCCCATTGGAATTCTCCTGCAGGGAGACTTCCTAGGAGACTTTCATTGTTAATTCTTTTAAAACGTTCACCACATTCTCTGGGTATCTCTCAGGACCACCTCTCTAGAGTGAGAGTGAGCCCTTTGTCACGGGATTCTTCCCTGTGGGTGGCTAATGAGATCTAACAGATCTCTGAATCACTTTTATTCTTTAGAAAAAGATTTTGGTCCATCTTCTCTGTCCTCCACTTTGGTGGAGAATGAGAGCTTGCAAGATGCACATTCTAACCCTAACCTGAAGGAGCTGGTCTGTGCTCCTTCAGGCAAGGCTTGGCAGGGGCATTTGGAAGAAAAGGAATTCAGTTTCATACCAGGGTGTGATCCTTGTCTTGCCCTGGGAACAAGGTTAATTGGGCTTCTCTCCCACTCAGCTGGTTTCCCAGAACTTGCTCTGAACTCCAAGCTGGGCAGCATCCAGGTGGCTTGGGGCCGGATGTAAAGGACCCCTCCATGTGGCTCCTCTGGCTTAGAATACAGACTCCTCTACATAGATCTTCCAGCTACCTCACACTGCTTTATTCTATTCCGAAGCCAGATTCCAGCCTCCTTTGAAAGATGATGTTGACTCTGGGGCCCTTGCATCTTTGGGTCAGGCCATGTGGGGATGCAAGGACTCTTTGGGGGGCAGGAACACTGGATCCCCTGCTTCTAGTGAATGCCTCCAGCAGCCAACTCCAATTCCTGACCTTCCCCCATGCTCCCTGCACTCTGGCTGACTCCTGCCTCCCACCACCACCCTCCTCCCCAACACAACACTTAGCTGCCCTGGTGAGAAGGGAAGATGAGCAGGAGAAGAAGATGTGCATGGACACTCGGCCCCAGACGCCCCCTCACAGATCTCTTTCTCTCGCTTGGCTTGCCTGCACACACATCCAGAGAAGCTCCAGGAACAGAAGGAGGGGGGAGGTGAAAGGGCGCTGCCATGGCTTGGGGCAGGGTGGTGGGCAGGAGCAGAAAGTGTAGAGAGGATTCTTTTCTTTCCCTAGCCTAAGCAGCAGGCTCTCCTAGCAGTCCACACCCTGCTCACAACCACCCCTGGACTGCCCAACCCCGTAGCTGTAGCCAGATCCAATCTGCAGGCTGATTTCTCTTTGCATTTTCCAGCCCCCATCCCATGCCTAGCATTTGAAAATGGCAGAGAAGCAGAGATACTTATCTGGTTGTGATAGCAAAGGAATGTGTAGCTACTTCTCCCCTCACCATTTAATTCCACCCTAACCACCATCTGGATGGTGAGTCACTGTCCACCAGTGAAACTCCAGCTCTGATTTTATCACCTAGGGTAATAACAGGATAAACCACTGGGGAAGGCAAGAAAGCTGAGTCCTACCTGGACCAGTACTGGGAAGCCCTCCACTCCAGCTCACTCCTCAACAGTGTACCAGCTTGTCTTCCCTCCATAAATTCAGAGCCACCAGATTCAGAATCTGGGGACAGAGGTCAGAGATTTCGTTCTCTTTTGCCCAACCTTGATCTCCTCCTCTTCCTGGAACCTTTAACAGGAAGTCACTTGTTCCAGAAGCTTCCATGGATTTTCCATGGACTGCAGTACTAGACATGACTCTAGATCACACAGATTAGTTTTCCAGGTAGAAGGGGTGAAAGACAGCCTCAGTCTTAACCTCCACTCCCAAGCATGGACCACAGGACAACAGAGGGCCAGAGCAGCCCAAGGCTCCATTCTGACCAATATGGACAGTTCAAACAGTTCAAAGGGGAAAACTGAGTGGAGACCAAGCCTGCACTGTGGGGACTGTGGGGACTGTGGGGACTGTCCAGTCCAAGATGCTAGCTGTTTTCTTTTTTTTTTTTTCTGAGATTGGGTAACTAGGTATTGGCCACTGGCCTAGAGTGAAGGTGACACCTGGCCTCTGAGAGACCTGGAAACCCTGCTCTGCCCTGGTTCTGCATCTTGATATTTATTTATTTATCTGCACCTAAGCCTTCAAAATTTTTCCACAAAGTTTCCCGAGGTGAGCAGGGTGCTCCTGCCTCAGGAAGACTATCTTGCTGTTGGAACTTTATCCTGAAACCCAGGGTTCAGGGTGGCAGGCCTCGCACAGAGTGGAGAAGGGCCATCACTGGGTAGGGCTCACCTGGGGGAGGGTACAGAATACGTGCAGGGAGGGGTCAGTGTTGCTCTTTCCTAGTCCCAAACGGAGAGGGGAAACTAGGGAGCGCTGGAGGAAGAGGATGAGGTTCCACTTTTAAGCACTAGCAGTGCCAAGAGAGATGGGGCACATCTTCCAGCTGTGCCCCTGGATATGTCTCTGGTGCTACCAGTTCTGTTCGCTCCCACGCGGGAGCCCAGCTTCTCCGAGGCAAACTGGGGGTGCACACTTCACTTCCACACCCAGAGTATGTGTCTGGTGTTTCATGATTCCAACGTTCCTCAGTCTCTTCGCCTCTCAAGCCCTGTTTGTATCTCTGTCCTTGTTCCTCTTTTTGGAATTAATTGAATTAGGAACTGGTCTTTCTGGGGTTTCCCCGCCTCCTGCCTCAGGTTGAGCTGACCAGGAGGCCAAGACTGAGAGGTCAGGTCCCACTGGGGTCTCAAGAGTTCACAAACCCTTTGGGGACCCGCATGCCGGTTCCTATCCTCAGCCAAGACTTTGCCAAGGGCACAGCTGGGCGGGGTCTGGGCAGTCCGCCCGGCTTGGGACATCTGTTCTAGCCAGAGTCGCATTAAAAGCGAGTAGTGGGGGTAGGGGGCTCAGAAACAACCCCTCAAAACCCAGGTCTGTGCATGCCGGCCTTCTCCACCACAACCAGAGGCAGGAGAGGACCCGGGACGCATTTGGGCTTGTTTTTCTTCTCTCTTGGGAACAGAGCGAAATTTGGGGTGAGGTCTGGTGGGGCATTCTCTCTTTCCTTAGTCTCACCCACTTCCCCCTCAGATGTCACAAGGGGCTTCCCTCAGGCAGGGCGGTAAGACACTTCAGCCTCTCTCTGGCCGCTGGGGAGCCCCTGAAGGCGCTGATGCCGGCAATTCAGCGGAGGCTGCTGCCGGCCCGACGCCGAGCTGAACCCGCTTGCTGCGAACTGGGTTCCCAGGCCGAGGCTGGGACTCCGCACAGAGGGAAGGCTAAAAACAACTCAATTAAAATATCTGAAATATTTGCCTTTATATGGAAGACTGGGCGGTACTGAGAGAGAGAGAGAGAGAGAGAGAGAGAGAGAGAGAGAGAGAGAGAGAGAGAGAGAGAGAGAGAGACAAGAAGAACCACAAAAGCCCCTAAACTAACCAAACCCAAATCCTTAACTACTGATCATTTTGTAGAAAATGACAGAAAAATTCCTCAGACGCTTTCCCTCTGGTGTCACCGCAAAAAAGCTCCCGCCTGCCCAAGCCCTGAGCCCGATGCACCTCCACCACCCCAGAGCCCTGGCGCTGAGCCCAGGTCGCCCCTTGCCCACCCTTCGCTTGCATGTTTGTGCCAGTCCGTGCCACTCAGCCGGTGCCCGGTGCCCGGTGCCAGGCGCGGGGGGAAGGCGGGGAGGAGCCGAGGCTCCAGCTTAAATTCCATGGCATCTGTTCATTATTATACAGTGAGGATTTTTATATGGACAGCTAAATTAAAGACAGATTTTTGCCAGAATTGCAGATCCCATAAAAATGATGACACAGGATGGGGGCTTTTTCTTTTTTTAAAAAAAGAAAGATTAAAAACACAACCTAACAGACCACACCTCAGACCTCTCTGTGTCCCCGTCCTTTGCCTGTTGGCTTTACCCATCTTTTCTTCTGGTGGGCCTGAGAGACTCCAGCCTCTGCTGCTCTCCACGGCCAGCTAAACACAGATACCCAGCCAGGGACCAAGCCCTTGCTCTCCCAGGGGCCGGGCAGTCAGTTCAGACTCCAAGGGTTCAGCATGGGGACAGGAGTTGTGTCTGGTCTGGAGCGCAGCTTGACTTTTCCTTGTGCTGTCATACGTCTGGCTGGTCACCAAGCCAAAGATCTAGAGGAAGACCAGGTATATGGAGCCGTCTGCTCAGGGACACCGGGGGGGGGGCAGCACCCATTTCCCCATTGCCAGTGGAGAGTCTAAAGCAAGAACAGGGCATCCTGGGCGATATTCAACTTGTGGAAGTTCCGGAATTTCAAATTTCACAGACTCTAGGATGCTGGACCCTGCACCTGGGTGGGATGTTATAGAATTTGCATGGTTATCAAATCTCTAGAATTCCAAAAGAGCCCTGTGCCAGGGGAAGGTGGTCTAAACTTCAGGAGTTCTGTATTCTGACTTTGAAGCTGTGGCATGATATTTTGGGGCCCATGGGGCTCCTGGAGAAGGCTGGACAGGTGCAGACCACACCAGGAGGAGAGGTGGGGCCACTCAGAAGGGTTCTGAAAGTGTCCCCTAAAGTACTGGGAGCCATTCTCATTTTTCTTTCTTTCCTTAAAAATTATTTTCAGGGCAGAAAAGTAAATATGTGCAGAGTTCTGTGTCCTCTAGACAATCGCTCTCTGTGTGTCTCTGTCTGTCTGTGACTCTGTCTGCGGAGCTGTCTGCTTGTCTCTCTCAGATTCGGAGCTGACAGAATTCCTATCAGAAGAGCGAAGGCAGGGACATCTGTGTGCCGAATGACTGTGCCTACTCGAACCTGCCAATCGCTCCTGGCACGAGCTGGGTAACAAATGCCTGTTACCTCGGAATGCTGGCGGGTGGGGGGAAAGGGAGGAGGGCGCCTGGCACCACCCCGCTGCCAAGCTCTGCCAAGACCCCCTCCTACCCGCTGCGGGTCTCGCCCCCTTCCCTGAGTTGGGGGTCCATGAAATTGGATTATTTATTAATTAGCAGTAATTAGAAAATGTGGGTGTCTCTCAGCCTGGTGACCCCTTCTCCTCTGCTTCTAGAACCCCCCCCATCACCTCTCCCATCTTGCCCTCCCCCACTTCCTAGATTAACTCTGGGTTTCTACTAAGGGCAGGCGGCCAGTTGTTGGGGAAGGGGCTCATGGAATGCAGGAAAAGGGGTCTCTAGAGGGAAGAATTCCGCTAAAGTTGCCAGGAGGAGTTTCTCTCACAGAGTGTGAGGGTCTGGGCAGAGGGTTTGCGCAGTAGACGGGGCTGTTTGGCTGGCCTGTGGAGCGGGGCAGAGCTGCAGAGGGGCAGAGAAACGGTGGAGAGGTGGAGCTAAGGAGAGACAGAAGAAAAAGAGGACGAGGGGAGGAGGCTAGAAGCGAGGTGAGGCTAGCTGATTCTCTCTGCGCGAGCCACCACCTTGCCGGCCACTCTGCTGAGCAGGCTGCGCTCTGAGTCCATCCACTGGTTCTGCTGTGGGGTGGGGGAAGGGGAGAGAAGAGCGCCACTGTCACAGCCGGTGCCAGCTGGGGGTGGGGTATTGCGAGGAGGGGCGGAGAGTACATCTAAAATTCCAAGACATCTGTTCAACCAAGGAGGAGACACCGCGCTCAAGAAGACAGGGCACCCTTGCCTCACCCGCTCTGTAGCCATTTGTGCCAGGGAGGAACCCTCACTCCAACCCATCCCAGTCCACCAAAGCAGACCTGCAGAGAATGAGGGGGCTGGGTGCCAAGTTTGAGATGGGGGTGGTGCTGAATAGGGCTGTGGGGGTTGCTGTACAGGGCAGAAATCCTGAAAGGGGGGATTTGAAGAGAGTGAAGTGGCTGGAAGAGGCCCTCTGGCCTCTGGTACCCACAGACCCTTCGCGCGCGCGCACACACACACATACACACACACAACTCTACTTAGACATTAAGCTTCTCACTTCCGTGAACACACAAGTCTACATAACTGGCTTCTCACACACTCAATGATGTATCTGCTCAAACAGCTTTATTGAGTGCTTGGTCTATCCTGGGCCTGGACTGGAAATCACAGGGACACCTTCCTGCCCCGAGCTGCCCATTCGTGAGAACCCTTGGGACAGGGCGACTGCCCAGCACTAACTCAGACCAGACACAGTCTTCTTTCTGGGAGCCAGAGGGAATGTTCTTTCTGTCTGGGGGTCCCAGCAGGGAGTCCTGGCCCCACAGCCAGCCACATTCTTACCTGCTCCCTATTGGCAGGAGCCACTGTGTCCCCAAGCTGTGCCTGAACAGGCTCCAATACCACTTGCCACTAAGTCTCAATGACCACCCCTGTCTTCAGTGCCCTGGCTTGGCACCTGCCCTCTGCCAGGGCTGCCCTAGTTGGGCCGACAGAGGCCAAGCCTCTCAGCTGGGAAATGTCCATGTGGTTGCTACTTAAAAACTGATTTATGAGGCCGCTGCGGCTGCGGAGGCTTGGCCTGCGGTCCTGGTAGTAATCAAGGGCATATGCCCATCTCGCCTGGCACTGCCCAGCTTGTGAGCCCAGCCCTGGCCTCTGCTCTCCTGTTGGGAAGAGAGAGGCACAAAGCCTGGAGTCCTCCTTCTCCCCAAACCTCTTTCTCCTACTATCTTCCTTTTCCTCCTCCTCTTCCTCCCTTCCCTCTTTCCCTCCCTCCCCCTTTCCTCCCTCCGTCCCTCCCTCCCTCCCTTTCTTTTCCTTCTCTCCCAAGTGGCACGGACCAGCCTGTGTGCCGGGCTGGCGCTCACAGCTGCAGCCCATCTGCCATGATTGAACGGTGACAGTGACGAGAGCGGAGCTAGGGGGAATGGGGGGCTGCCCTGCCACCCCTTACCCCTCTCCCGTGCCAACCCCCACATGCTTCCTTGACCTCCAGAGTGAGACCATTCATTGTGCTGCGGCAGGCTGGGGGAATCCCACCCCTCTAAGCAGTGAGGGAATTCCTTTCCCTCCAAATAGATTCCCCGAGAGGAAAGGAAGGGAAGAGAAAGGAGGTGTGCAGAAAAGGAGCGTGGGGGGGGGGTTGAAAGAGACTACTGGGAGAAAAAACAAACCCTGCCCACATAACCTTGGATGAGGTAGGGGCCAGGGAAACCAACTAGAACACAGATGAAGGTCCAAGTTGGGCATCACTAACGCAGGTGCAAAGTCTGGTTTCTTTTGGACCACAGGAAAATGTCTTTGAGAACCTCAGGTGAAAAGAACTCTGCCCTTTGCCCAAGGATCTTGTTACTCTTCTTTTCATGTCATTTCCCCCCTCTGGAGCCTAGTAAATGTCCTCTCTCTCTCTCTCTCTCTCTCTCTCTCTCTCTCTCTCTCTCTCTCCTCCAGGAGTACTTTGGAAGACACCTGGGAAAACCCAGTCTTTATTGGTGTCCAAAGCAAGACCTGAGAGTTGGACATAAGAAAGACGCAAGGAAGTCCAGCTGAGCACAAGGGAGGATTTCCCCCACCGAGTCATAGAAAGTAAGCAGCGCTGAAGCAGAAGCTTTTACAGTTGTTATGTGCACACAGCTTGCTCAAGCACCACACATGAGCACCATTCATTTCAACAAGCCTGTAAGGCCGGGTCTACCCACAGGACACACAGGGTGCTGAGTGCTGAGGCACAGAAGCCTGGCTCTCCTTTGTAGGAAGAAAAGGGAAGACCAGGAGATCCGAAACTCTTCCAAAGGCAACCCAGCATCTTTTCCCTTACCTCCTCCCTTGCCAGTTTTCCGTCCTTAATCATCACAGTACCAATCTCCACTGAATGCCCACACATGTGGTTTCTGTCTCCTGCCACTGCCCATATTTGAGAAGAAACACTCTCAGGAAGGCACCTGCACTCCCAGGCCCCCTTGTGAGGATGCCATACACATGTGCTTGGCTACAAAGGTCCTTGCCTCCCTTGAGCCCTGGAAAGGTTGAGGAGGGAGCTCCACCTGACACACATCTTCTCTCCAGACACAGGATGTGTCTGGGTCTCTCATGGCTTCTTCTGGTCCTGCCATTTGTATCTCCACCCCCTCTTTTGTTTCACAGTGTCTTTCATGGATCCTTCATTTTTTTCATATGTTTTAACATTCTCTTTTAATATTTATTTATTTTATGTGCATTGATGTTTTTCATACATGTGTGTTTGTGTGAAGGTGTTGGATCACCTGGAGCTGGAGTCACAGACAGTTGTGAGCTGCCATGTGGGTGCTGGGAATTGAACCTGAGCCCTCTGGAAAAGCAGCCAGTGTTCCTAACTGCTAAGCTATCTCTCCAGCCACTTTTCACAGCTAATTTTTATACACTTTCACACATTGTTCTCCTTCCCTCTTCTCTCTCTCTTTTGTGTCCTCTCACCATTTCTTACTTTATACGATCCTTTTATGGTAAGTCTGCAGCCTCTAGAATATCTCTCTATTGGATAACGGGCAGTTTTATGTTCCATAAGCTCCACAATTAAAGGGTTGCTGGTGGGAGAAGTCTCCCCAGCACGCAGTTTCACTGGAGAGGAAGAAAGGAACCTATAATCCAATCTGAGGAATAAGCATTAAGCAGCCACTAAATCTTTGCCACCCTCACAGCAAATCCAGACCAACACTGTTGTCTGTTTGGGGTTAAGAAGTGAGGTGGTTCTGATGAGATGGTGCACATCTGGAATCCCTGCATTTGGGAGGTCTGCATGCAGAAGGTAAGGAATCCACAGAGGTCAAAGCCAGCCTCAGCTACACAGCGAGTCTCGGTAAGGCTAGGCTGCAGGAGACCCTATCTAAAACATAAGAAACAAGGAAAAATATCAACAAGGTGGTCCTGGGAGCAGGCTGTACTCCTTGTTACTGGGGAAGTTGGGGGAGAAAGATCTTGCCTGGGCTACAGAGCAAGTTCAGGGTCAGCCTATTCGACTTAACAAGACTTTGTCTCAAAAGAAAAAAGTTTTAGAAAAAAGGCTAAGTAGGGGGCTCCCTGGGAAGAGGGGTGAAGCCAGGCCACCTGAGAAGATGAATGGGGTTTGGAGTTTATTTAACCTATGAGGAGAAGTGGTCTGAGATTCTCCCTGGCCTTGATGGCATAGGCAGGGGCTCGGTCATCTCTGAAGTGGCCACTGTGTATTTCTCAGGCTCACGGGAAAAATGAATGATCTAACTTCCTTATCATGGGCTTTGATGGATTGATATAGGCATGGTTCTGAGGTCAATGGCTACTATGTGTCCAGGGTTTTGGATAACATTGATTAAGGGAGCACTTTCCTGACTGATGGGGGGGGGGGCAACCAAAAAGGAAAAGAACTCAGCCATAGTCATCTACTCCTGATAGAAGGCTACCAAGTATATTATATAGCAAGGGTTTGTTATGTAATGCTTAATAAAAATGAAAACAGATGATGTAGCTCAGCTTGCTGAGCATGTGTGAGACCCTAGTTTCAATCGTTAACAGTACATTGAGTAAATAAAATAAAAAAATAAACAAGTGAGGGGAAGATTATCTCAGGGCTAGTACAGGACTATCTCAGGGCTAGTACAGGACTATCTCAGGGCTAGTATAGGACTGTCTCAGGGCTAGTACAGGACTATCTCAGGGCTAGTACAGGACTATCTCAGGGCTAGTACAGGACTATCTCAGGGCTAGTACAGGACTATCTCAGGGCTAGTACAGGACTATTTCAGGGCTAGTACAGGACTATCTCAGGGCTAGTATAGGACTATCTCAGGGCTAGTATAGGACTATCTCAGGGCTAGTATAGGACTATCTCAGGGCTAGTATAGGACTATCTCAGGGCTAGTGCAGGACTATCTCAGGACTAGTACAGGACTATCTCAGGGCTAGTATAGGACTATCTCAGGGCTAGTATAGGACTATCTCAGGGCTAGTATAGGACTATCTCAGGGCTAGTATAGGACTATCTCAGGGCTAGTACAGGACTATCTCAGGGCTAGTATAGGACTATCTCAGGACTAGTATAGGACTATCTCAGGGCCAGTATAGGACTATCTCAGGGCTAGTATAGGACTATCTCAGGGCTAGTACAGGACTATCTCAGGACTAGTACAGGACTATCTCAGGACTAGTACAGGACTATCTCAGGGCCAGTACAGGACTATCTCAGGGCCAGTACAGGACTATCTCAGGGCTAGTATAGGACTATCTCAGGGCTAGTATAGGACTATCTCAGGGCTAGTATAGGACTATCTCAGGGCTAGTATAGGACTATCTCAGGGCTAGTATAGGACTATCTCAGGGCTACTATAGGACTATCTCAGGGCTAGTACAGGACTATCTCAGGACTAGTACGGGACTATCTCAGGACTAGTACAGGACTATCTCAGGGCTAGTATAGGACTATCTCAGGGCCAGTATAGGACTATCTCAGGGCTAGTATAGGACTATCTCAGGGCTAGTAGAGGACTATCTCAGGACTAGTACAGGACTATCTCAGGGCTAGTATAGGACTATCTCATGGCCAGTATAGGACTATCTCAGGGCTAGTATAGGACTATCTCAGGGCTACTATAGGACTATCTCAGGGCTAGTAGAGGACTATCTCAGGGGTACTATAGGTGGCACATGAAAGGGACAACAGAAGGTCACAACCCCCCCCCCCAATCCATGTATCTCCCCCGCAGAGTCCTGAAGGTAGAGAGGGACAGATCCATGAGCCTGAAACTGTCCTTAGCAGGGTCTGGAGGCTGAGGTCACCTTGCTGCTCACCCCCCTTCCCCCTGACTCAGGTCAGGTGTCTCTTAGTTGCCCTGATATCTTCTTAGACCCGTTTTTCCTTTATCCACCAGTTTATCTCTCACTTCTCTGTTTTTTCTTACCCTTCCCCCATTTCCAGCTCTCTTTCTGTCCAGGTTTTTCTGTCTCATCCTTCTGTAAAGAAGTGGTTAACCGTTCTAGTTTCAGCACCACGGACAGAGACCCCAAAGGCCTGAGACTTCTACTCAGTTCTGCGCAAGTGCAGACTTCTTTCGCGTTTCCTTGGGGCGGGGGTGGGGGGTGCGGGTGAGTGCGTACCCGAGTCTGTGTGAACGCCTGTGTCTGTGCCACTCTGGGGCACACGCCCGTGGGCGTCTCTGGGTGCATCTGCGTGTTTGTATCTGTCTGAGCTGTGTCCCCGCCTGCTCCCCGTGTCTCTGGCTGGGAAAGGGGACAAGATGGGGACGCTCCGTTCTGAAGGTGGGGGAGGCAGCGAGTGGCTTGGTATCCCAGCCGGTCCTGGGGGCGTCATCCTTGCCCAGACGTACGCCAAGCACCATGTGTCATGTGTGCCAGCAGGCACAGGCTAAGGGCAGTCTGCCCAACTTGAGAGGAGGTAGATAGAGGAGGCAGGGAGCAGGAAGAGGGGAGCTGAGCTGTCTTTATTCCTAAGACTGGACCACAGGAACAAGTGTGAAGAGTCCAGGTCACCTCCCACCTTCGTAAGGACCCTCACAAGCTGATAATCAGTCTTCCACACAAATATACTGGGGGACACAGGAGACTGGGCTCTTCTGGCTTTCAGTAAGTGTGTGCAGATTACCCGACCCTTCCACATCAGAGCCTGAATGAATATGCAGGCATCCACAAGCCCTCAGAGGGTGGAAGATACAGGAGCCCTCTCTTGTATCATAGAGTAAGATCTTGCACCTCAAAAGTGTGGGCTCCTCCTACTGTGAACCCAAAGAACCACACTACAGATCTGGTAGTTTCAAGGAGAGATGTGTCCTCTCCAAGAAAGGAACATAGTTCCCCAGCACAGTGCAGACCCTCTCTATGTCAGGAGGGTCACAGGTGTCTGTCCTCCATTCGGGCCAGTGCAGGAGAACTACCCAGGTGCTTCTCTTGAGGAAGAATGGGGGAAGGGGGTCACAAAAATGGCTCCTCCTCTCTGCCCACAGACTGGTGTACTAGCAACAATGTTATACTTTCTTAGCTCTGTTCAAAGCGGCTATAGACCCTCACACACATTGTTTCACAGAGAGGTTTTATTCTTTTGTTGTTGTTAATATTATTACTAGAAGCAGGGTCAAGCCGGGCAATGGTGGTGCACGCCTTTAATTCCAGCACTCTGGAGGCAGAGGCAAGCAGAACTCTGTGAGTTCCAGGCCAACCTGGTCTACACAGCTACTTCCAGGACAGCTAGGGCTGTTACACAGTGAAACCCTGTCTTGAAAAAAAAAAAGGAAAAAGGAAAAAGGAAAAAGAAGAAGAAGAAAAAGAAACAGGGTCTTACTGTATAGCTCTGGCTGTCCTGAAACTATGGAAGATCCCCTTGCCTCTACTTCCCCCAGTGTTGAGACTAAATGTGTGCCGTGCCCTACCACACCCCAGCCACTGTGAAATTTTAAACTGATCACCCAAGTGATGGGAGACGGGTAAACTGATAAAGAGCCTTCTGCACAAGCATGAGCAATGCGAGTTCGGACTCCCCAGGACTCAGAAAACAAACCAGGCGTGATGGTATGCACCTCAATCCCAGCGCTGGGGAGGTGGAGACAGGAAGATCCCTGGAGCTTGCTGGTTAACCTTTCCATTGGAGTTAACAAGCTCCAGGTTCAGGGAGAGAGACCCAATCTCAAGGAAATAGAGTGGAGGGTTGGTGAACTGGCTCAGCTGTGAAGACACTTGCCATATAAGCCTGAAGCTCAATCTCCATAATTCACATAAAGGCAAAAAGAGGTATCTAACTCCTCAGAGTCCACACCAACCTTCGGCCTCCATATCCGTGTGCTCACATTCGCATGTGCAATTGCATACACGTGTAACAACATGCACGCACGCACACACACACACTCAAGTAAAAAGTGAGGGCTGGCGAGAGGGATCAGTGGTAAAGGTCCTTGCTGCCAAGGCTGACATCCTGAATTCAAATTCTAGGGCTCACAAGGGGGAAGAAGAAAACAGACCCAGCCAGTTGTCTTCTGACCTTTCCATGTATGACGCACACAGGCACACAGACAAACAAACACACAGTAAATAAATGGAAAAATTTAAAATAAAAATGACCTTTCAAGGCTTTTAGCTTAGGATGGGAGTCTGGGGAAAGGGCACCAGGTCAGATCCTGGGGGTGACAAAAAGAAGCCCCCGAAACAGTCCAAGGGGATGGTGAAAAGATTAAGACACAATAAGGAGAGAGAGAAACTCGAGGGGCCCAAAGCGAAAGCTGTAGGAAGGGCGTTTGATCACAGGAAAGACTAAAAGAGCCAGACTAAACCAGCTGTTTCTTGTGGCTAAGATGGTTGTCCCTGATGCCTTCCCTACTTAAACACCTGGATTTCTCGGACTCTTTGGTACATTATAATCAACTTTTGGGGAGAGAAGGAGGAGGGAGGGAGGGAAGAACATTCGACTAGAGGGTGTGGCTCAAGCCAGGTGTCCTTAGGTCATCGCTGAATTTGTTTCCTCCTCGCTGTATTGCTTTTGTCTTGGTTAGGGTCTCTGTTGCTGTGATAAAACACCACAATGGAAAGAAACCTGAGGAAGAAAGGGTTTGTTCCAGGTAACAGTCATCACTGAGGGAAGTGAGGGCAGGAACCTTGAGGCAGGAGCTGGTGCAGAGGCCAAGGAAGAATACTGCTTCCTGGCTTGCTCATCGTGGCTTGTGCATCCTGTTTTCTTTTCTTCTTTCATTCTTTCTTTCCTTCGTTTTTTGAGACCAGTTCTCTCTATTATGTAGTTCTGGCTATCTTGGAACTTACTCTATAGACCTGGATGGCCTCCAACTTACAGAAATCCACCTGCCTCTGCTTCCTTAGTGCTAGGATTGAAGGCATGCGCCACCACTGCCCAGTCTTGGCCTGCTTTCTATAGCGACCAGGACCACCAGTCCAGGGGTTGTAGCACCTACTGTGAACTGTACCCTACCATATCAATCGCCAGTGAAGAAAATGCCCCATAGAGCTGCCTACAGGACACGCCCACAGAGACATTTCCTCAACGCAGGCTCCTCCACAGACAACACTGTGTCAAGTTGACATCAAAATTAGCTAGCACAAATTTTTTAAAAAAATTATAGACTTATTTTATTTTACATGTATGAGTGTTTTGCCTACATGTATGAATGTGCACCACATGTGTGCCTGGTACCATGGAGGTCAGAAGAGAGCATCAGATCCCCTGGATCAGAGGGTTGTGAATCACTTTGTCAGTGCTGGGATCGAACCCAGGTCCTCTGCGGGAGCAGCAGTGCTCTTGACCACAGAGCCGATGCCACAGCTCCAGCACAATTTCTTTTTAAAACTTTATCTTATGTGCATTGGTGTGAGGGCGTCAGATCCCCTGGAACTAAAGTTACAGACAGTTGCGAGCTGCCATGTGGGTGCTGGGAATTAAACCCAGGTCCTCTGGAAGAACAGTCAGTGCTCTTAATCTCTGAGCCATCTCTCCAGCCCCTCTAGAACAAATTTTAAAAGAAAATTTTTTTATATGTTTTTATTTTTAAAATTTAAAGACTTGGTCAGGCAGTAGTGGTGCATGCCTTTAATCCTAGCATTCAGGAGGCAGAGGCAGGCGGATCTCTGTGAATTTGAGGTCAGCCAGGACAAGCTCCAAAGCTACAGAGAAACCCTGGCTTGAAAAACGAAAAAAATAAAAAGATGTAAAGACTTATTTTCTGTGTATGAGTGTTTTGCCTACATGTGGGTATGTATGTCACAATGTGTGCCTGGTGTTGTGGATGGTTGTGAACCACCGCGTGGGTTCTGGGAACCAAACCCTGGGCTTTCACAAGAGCAACAAGTGCTCTTGGCCACTTAGTCATCTAAGACCAGGCCCAATTATTTTATTATTAGTACTGTGGAAAGAGAGGTTGGCGAGATTGACTGACTGTATGGTCAAAGACTCTGCTTCAGAGTGTGAACAATGACGAGTCCTCAGTGAATCCAAACCAGTGTGAATCGAGCATGGGAACCTCGGCAATGTCAGAAATTGGAAGGGACAAGGATGGCGATGCTCTCTTCCAGCTAGAGGCACAGGCTCCCCAGTGCAGCAGGAGAAAATGAGAGCTATGCGGAGCAAAGGGCTAGCTGGGCAGCAACTGAGTCCAGAGGTGGGAGGAGACGCCCTTGGGCTGGGCCTTCTGCACCTCATCACCCAGGGCTGGAAAGCCTTGCAAGGATCTCTCACCCCAGATCTGAGCTCTTTCCTCAAGTCTGTTTCTAGTTCTTCTCTTGACTTCCTCACTTCAATAATGGCAACACTTACCCACCCAATTGGTTGCATAAGGCAGAATCTGGGAGTCATCCTTGAGTTCTCCTTAACCCTACTCTCTACATGGATTCTTACAGGGGCACTGTTGTTTATTTCAAAATGTACCCCAATTCCAGGTTCTTCCCTCTTCCCTCGGCACTTTCTTATATAGCAGAATAAAAGCTACTTCTCCCTTTGGCCTCTGCTCTAGTCTTGTCCCATTTAACTAGCTGGTGTGTGTGTGTGTGTGTGTGCGTGCGTGTGCGTGTGTGTGTGTACAAATGCCAGGGTGGGTGTGGAGATCAGAGCACCACTTTGTGGATCCATCTTGTACCTTGCTGAGACAGAGTCTCTCTTGATGTTTCTGCTGTGCCACCTACTCCAGGCTAGCTGGTCTCCCAGCTTTCGGATGATTCTCAGGTCTTTACCTCCCATCTTGCTTTAGGATTACAGATTTGGGCCACAATGTCTAGCATTTTCTCTGAGCTCCAGGGATTGAACTCCAGGTTCAATCCCTGGGTCCCTAGGCTTGGGTGACTGGGGGTTCCCCTTGCTGAGCCATCTCCTTTTCATGGCTCCATGCCTCCCCACCTTTGTTGAAAGACAAAGTCTCAAGCTGTAGGCCAGGCTGACATGAGGTCATGGGAATCCACCTGCCTCAGCCTCCCAAGGGCTGGGATTACAGGCATGAGCCACCATGCCTGACCTAGAGTAATCCTTTTTTTTTTTTTTTTGGTTTTTCGAGACAGGGTTTCTCTGTGGCTTTGGTTCCTGTCCTGGAACTAGCTCCGTAGACCAGGCTGGTCTCGAACTCACAGAGATCCACCTGCCTCTGCCTCCCCAGTGCTGGGATTAAAGGCCTGCACCACCACTGCCCGGTTTAGGGTAATCCTTTTAAAAACCCAAACTGAGTCTGGGTGTGGTGGCCCACGCCTTTACTCCCAGCACTTGGGAGGAAGAGGCAGGTGGATCTCTGTGAGTTCAGGGCCAGCCCCGTCTACAGAGGGAGTTCTAGGACAGCCAGGGCTACACAAGACAAGGAAACTCTGTCTTGAAAAGCAAAAATAATCAAATAAATAAAAACACAAACACAAACTGGGGTGCTAGGGAGGTGGTTCAGTGGTCAGGATGAATACTTCCCTTGCAGAGAACCCAAGTTTGATTCCTAGTACCCACATCGGGTGGTTCACCACCTCCTGTAACTCCAGTCCCAGAAGAATAACCTTTGACTTCTGCAGACAGCTGCATTCATGCCCACATACCCACAAACATACATGTAATTAAATGTAGAAGAAGAACTGGAGAGATGGAGGCTCCTTGAGGACCGGGACCCCCATATCTGTTCTATTTTTCTCCATACACAGCTCTTGTGAAGTGTGTTGAAAGGCAGACTTCATTAATGCTTCATGGGCCTTGAAGAGGGATGTGGAAGCCTGAGTCAGTCCTGCCGCCATGGCTTAAACCTGCTTCATTAGGGACTAGCCTCCCCTCTCTCCCTTCCTCTCAGGAGGCCTGTCTCCTGGCAGCCTCCTAATTATATTTTACTTGACTATAAATCTTTTTGTTAAATGTAATTGAATAATACACCTTCCGAATCATCGCATTAACCTAGCATCCGCTTGAAAGTGGTAATTAGCTCCCGAGAATCTCTCACTAGTCTGAAGAAGGCCTGACTCCCGGATCATTTGCCACCAGCCTCGAATGTGTAGGCCAGCCCCGCATCCCTGAGAAAGGGCGCCTACGAAGGAGCCACACACTCAGGCTCCTTTCTTTCCTCCTTCCCTGGCCGCAGAATGAAACAGCCAGAACAGCACCCTGCCCCCAGCCCAGCGCTCCCTCTAGGATCTAGGGTCTATTTCATCCTCTCCAGGACTCTTGGCTGGGAGCAGTCTCAGCTGGAAGGTCAGAAAGAAGGGAGAGGAAGGGGGCATATGCACTGCAGGCACCTGACATGAGCCAGGCCTGCTCCAGCAAGCCGTGCAGCTGTCTGAATACTAAGAGGCTCCGAAGGCTGGGGTAGAACTCATTGAAAAGCAAGGGGCAGCAGCAGGACTTGGTGGCATGAGCCTGTAATTCCAGGACCACCGGGAAGGCTGAGGCATGAGGGGAGCTACACTGTAAAGACCAGTCCCAAAACAAAACAAAAACAAACAACGAACTCCACCAAATTCTCAGGGTCTTAAGAACCTAAGTTCCCAGGGTAGCCTGTAGTAGTCAGTACCCTCAGGTCCTGTCTAGTTCCTCAGCTCCCTGGTCTCTCAGGCCTGACCTCTGGGTTACCCTAGTCAGGTTCTTTCTTTCATATCCCAGACCCGATTCATCAGTCAGTGAATATGTCTGATATGTCTGGCCCCACTGCATTGCCCCCTCCCGGGGCAGGCCAGCTCGTCATCTCTCTCTTCCGAACAGTCTCTGCTACTGTTCTTGGTTGGGGGTGACTCTATCCATTTTTGATGCTTCAACCAGGACAATTAATAACAACAACAATACAGGTGTATTGGCGCATACCTTTAATCCCAGCATTCGGGAAGCAGAGGCAGGAAGATCGCTGAGTTCAAGGCCAGCCTGATCTACAGAGCAAGTTCCAGGATAGTCAGGGCTATACAGATAAACCCCTTTTTAGAAAAACCAAATAAATAAATAAAATGTAGCTTTATTCAGATATGCATTCATATAAAGTTTAAAAACAATGACTTTTAGTATAGTCATAGATTCCTATGAAATCTTCATAATTACTTTTGGGACCAGGAGGACCAGTGGGTGACAGTGTTTGACATCAAGCCTGCTGACCCAAGTTCAATCCCTGGGAACCACATGAGGAGAGACCAACTCCCAAAGGGTGTCTTCTGGCCTCAACACATGTACTTTATGGTCCATGCATACATATACGCACACAACAAATAAACACAAATAAAATTACAATTTTAAGGGACTCAGTAGCACTTGCTGGTTTCCGAGAGGACCCAAGTCCAGGTCTCAGCACTTTGGTCACAACCAGCTGGAACGCCAGCTTCAGGCACTCTGAGGCTTCTGGTCCCGATGAGAGCCTGCACTCACACACACACACACACACACCCCACATACAAACATAAATAATTAAAAATAATAAAAACAAAGAATTAAAAGCTGTTTCTAAAAATCTCTTTTAAACACTTTAAACATTGTCCCCTCAAATCCAAATCCATTGTTTGCTGAACAACCCCAGTACTAGGCAACCAGGGCTAATTTTTTTTTTCATTTGTTTTTGAGACAAGGTCTTTTGCAGCCCAGGCTGGCCTCCAGCTCAGTGTAGAGAATGACCTTGAACTCTCCATCCTCCACCTCCTGAGTTCTGGGATTGTAGAAGTGTGCCACCACTTCTGTCTGTGTGTGTCTCTCTCTGGTTTCTCGGGACAGTGTGCTCTGTGTAGCCCTGGCTGTCCTACACGCTTTGTAGACCAGGCTGGCCTTCGACTCACAGAGATCCGCCTCCTCTGCCTCCAGAGTGCTGGGATTAAAGGCGTGCGACACCACCACCAGGCTCTTCGTCTACCTCTTAAATGCTGGGATTGCATGAGTGTAGCACTGTGCCTGGCTCATTTACTTTTGAGGGGAATTGGGAGTTGAGACGGGGTCTCACTGTGCAGTACTGGCTGACCTGGAACTAACTGTTGGTCTTGAAATCACAGAAATCTACCTGCCTTCATCCCCTGAGTGCTGGAATTAAAAAAATGAGCACCACACCTTCACTCACTTTAAAAACATTTTTTAATTTTGTGTGTGTGTATGTGTGTGTGGTGTGGTGTGGTGTGGCGGGGGAGGTGTGGTGTGTGGTGTGTGTGGTGTGGTGTGTATGTGTGTGTAGAGGAGGTGTAGTGTGTGGTGTATGTGTGTGGTGTGTATGTGTGTGTAGGGGGAGGCGTAGTGTGTGTGTTGTGGTGTGTGTGAGTGTATGTGTCAAATCCCCCTGAAGCTGGAGTTATACATAATGTGTGGTGGGAATCAAACTTGAGTCCTCTGTAAGAGCAGTATGTGCTCTTAACCACTGTTGAGCCATCTCTTTAGCCCCCTTACATACTAAAAAGCAAAAAGGAAAAGAAAAAAGACCACTTTTTCTGTACGTTCACATCTGAGAGCCTGCCTTGTGTGTGTGCTCTCAGCGCCAGAAGCATCAGGTGCCCTGAAGCCAACGTTTCAGGCAGTAACGAGCTGCCCAACATGGGCCATCCACAAGAATAGCAAGTACTCTTAGCTTAGCAAGTCATCTCTCAATGTAGTAACACTTTTGAGCCAGGTGTATAGTAGCACAGGCCTATAACTTCAGCACTTGGAAAGTGGATGGAATTCAAGGTCATTCTCAGCTACATTTGAAGGTCATCCTGGCCTATAGGAGAACTCGTCTTTAAAAAAACCTCACAAGCTGGAGAGATGGCTCAGAGGTTAAGAGAACGGACTGCTGTTCCAGAGGTCCTGAGTTCAATTCCTACCAACCACATGATGACTCCCACCCATCTATAATGAGATCTGGTGCCCAGAACACTGTATACGTAATAAAGAAATTTTAAAAAAAGGGGCTGGAGAAATGGCTCAGAGGTTAAGAGCATTGCCTGCTCTTTCAAAGGTCCTGAGTTCAATTCCCAACAACCACATGGTGGCTCACAACCATCTGTAATGGGGTCTGGTGCCCTCTTCTGGCCTGCAGGCATACACACAGACAGAATATTGTATACATAACAAATAAATAAATATTAAAAAAAACTCACAAGCTTCATTGAATCTTCTGTTGAAAGCAAGGATATACCTTGGGCCCTTGACTGAATCCCTCTAAATTTCTGTTTTTTTTTTTTTAATTATGTGTGTGTGTTTTGGGTGTGTGGTGTGTGTGTGTGTGTATGTTTGTGTTGTATGCAGTGTGCGTGTGGTGTATGTGTGTGTATGGTGTGTGTGGTGTGTGCAGTGTGTGTGTGGTGCATGTGTGTATGGTGTATGGTGTATGGTGTGTGTAAGGTGTGTGTGAGTGGGTACATGCTTTCCACACCAAGAACACGGAGGCAGAGAACAACCTGTGCACTCAGGTCTCTCCTTCCACCTTTATTGCTGGGATCGAACTCAAGTCTTCGGGTTGGTGTGGCAAACTCTTTTACTGATCCCGTGGGTCCCTTGAATCCTACATATTTTTTATAGTTGATAGAAAATTCCTCCTTGCCTGTCCCCTGCCTGCTTCCCTCTCCCCTGGTTAGTCTCCCTGCAGGAGCTGTGGTGATCTTTTGCAAAGTCATTTTGGCATGGCTCCTGTGCTCAGAATCTGGCCCGAGCCCTCCATTCCTCGTCCTGGAAGTCTGCCTCCACCCACCCATCCTCAAGGCTGCTGCCCCCATGCCCGCTGCTGTCCAGTCCACTCGTCCTTCTCCACATCTGCACAGCTCCATAGCCGGACACTGGCGCTCCAAAGCCACCTTCCAGTCCTAGACCACTTCTGACCTCCATGACCTTAGGGAGGCAAATGATCTAATGCCTTATATCTGTCTCCCCAGCCAGAATAAAACTCCCTGAAGGCAAGGCTCTCTGTAGTGTCTCAAGCCTCAAACAGTACACATGAGAGCATGCCCGAGAATAACCATGTCACTACCATGTCACTAGATCAGACTCAACGGGGAACACTTACCCGCCATGCACAGGCTTGGAAAGAACCTGCTCAGGCAGCTTGTTCCTCTTCGATGCTAACAGGCCAAAGCTGGGTTTCTTCCCCTAAAAAGTTATTTTGTCTGTTTCAGCTTTCCTAACCCCAGCTCTTCACAAAACTTAATAAGGAGCCTTTCATTGATACCAGGCCCCTTTCAGCATATCTCCCAGGACAGTCAGCAAAAGGTTCCCAGAGCTCTGGACACCGCCCCCTTCCACCCACCCTTCAATCCTCCCTGTCTCCTCCAACTCAACGCGTCTCTCAGACACTGGTGGGGGTGACGCAGGAGACAAAAGCTGGTTGGTCTTCCCTTGTGGGGTGGGCAGGAAGGAGAGGTTGGGGCTCCAGCAGTCCTGGCTCTGCCCTAGAAGAGCTGAGTAGTCCAGAGAGGTTACTGACATCTCTGAACCTCAGTCTCCTCGTCTGTTAAGTGGGTCTATTGATAACTGATCTGCTGCATGGTGCAGGGTAGGGATGGCTGGTAGGAAGTTCCTCACCATCCCTTCTGGCTGGACCTGCCCATCTCACCCTGCTTGAACCCAAACCCTAATCCCTGCCACAATTTTTTTTCTTGAGACAGGGTCTTGAGTATCCCAGGTTGACCCCCGATTTGCTACATAGCCGAGGCTGGTCTTCAACTTCTGACTTTCCTGTCTCCATCTCCCCAATACTGAGATCACAGGAGAGCATCCTCTGCCCTGCCAGAACTTTTCACCTCTAAAACTCACTCCACTGCTGAAAAGTTCTCCACAGCTCACCATCCCTTCCCAGGATGCAACAAGCATGCTGGCTAAGAGCTCAGGGCTTGGGTTCCGGGGTCAGGTTCGCTTTTGAAACTTGTCTCTTGGGCCAAATTGCTTAATTTTATGGAACCTCGGGTGACTCGTTCAAACAATGGGACAACAGGACCTGCATCCTGTGGTTACTGTAATGTATAAAAGGCAGTTAAAGAAAGCCTTTGGCATGTGGGGATACAAGCTAGATTATTCTTAGACCACAGGGCAAAGTCGGAGTTGCTAAGCAGGCGTGGGGAGTGGAGTTGTCTATGGGGGTCGGACAATAGGAAGGTCTGCCCAACTTTTACAGCAAAGCTGTAGGAATGAATACAGGGCCAGTTTATTGGACAGGCCCCTGTTGTCTGCTGTTTACACAGATTCTAGTCCTTGCTCTGCCTAGAACTTTCTCTTGCTCCTTCCCCTCCTGACAGCTCCTACTCACTCACACCTAATCCAGGACAGGGGTGGGGTTATAGCACTTGAGAGATGAGGCAGAGGGATAGCTGTAAGTTTAAGGCCAGTCTGGGTTACAGTGTGACATCCTGTCTCAAGAGAGGGAGGAGAGGGCTTGTGTTTGAAGGGTGTGTTTCATACCATGCCGGCCATCCCTGGGGCTCCAAGTCACCAGGTATATAGCAAGGTTGAGGTCCACCTAGGCTACATGAAGCAAATTAAGGAGGGTGAAAGACCTAATTCCAGCCTCTTTGCACTCCGTCTGCTGGTGACAGGCATTCTGAATGGGAATCCAGCTCTCCCACTTCCTAGTTGAATGACCACCATGAAGTTATTTCACCTAAGCCTCAGTTTCTGGACCTGGAAAATGGGTTGTGAGGAATAAATGAGCTGTTATGTGTGAAGAATTTGTTCTGACATTTGACAGAGGGAAAGGCCTCATTCTGCTCTGTCCGCACAGGCTGTGAGCTTCCTGGGCCAGGGCTGAGCTAGCTCTCTTGGCTCTAGCCTGCACAGCCAGACATGCTCCCTGCCATGAAAGTCTCAGAGCACTAGGCTCTGTGCTAAGCCCTGATGGGAGCCACCATTTCAGGCTGTCTTCTTCATTTTCCGCAGGGGGAAACTGAGGCTCTGAGCTGTCTAAGGGCCCTTGTAAGCGATGAGTAGCAGAGCCGGGGTCCACCCTGTGTGCAGCTGGCTTCCGTCAACCTTTCAGGCTCAGTTGCTTCACGTGGGAAATGGGATGACAATCACTCCATGGAGTAACGTGACTGCCAGGAAAAGAATGGGGGTTTGTGTCCCCCCCTTGGGAGGGGAATAAGGTTTTGTTTCAGATAGATATTTCTTGGGAGTGCAGTTTGAGGGGTTGAGATTCCAAGGGCCAGGGTCCCAATTCACCTCTCTCCCTAGGGTTCTTCTAAAGCCTGGGGCCAATTTAGAAAACCTTCCCTTTTCCTGGGCCCACTGCCAGCCCCTCCACCCCTTCCTCCAACCACCCACTGCAAGACAATGGTGGGCTGGCCGGGCCTTTGTGAGAGGGGTCAGGCCAGTTAATCTTGGGCTGGGTTGGGGAGGGGCATTTGGGGGCTAGGGAAGGAGTGGGGGGCTGCTTGTGGGGGGGCACACAGCAGCCGGCTGGTGAGAGTTGGAAGGAGCTGGAGGCAGGGGGCCTGAGAAGTAAAAGCTTGAAACAGGCTTTGGGGAGCGTTTCCTCCGAATGTAGATTTGAGCTCCTATTAAACTTGCCAAAAATTTGTGTTAGCTAATGGATTCTTAATTCTGTCTAAAATGAGAGAGGGAAAATTATGCCATTCATCTTGTATTGGTTTGAAATTACATCTGACACCTAATCGATCATAGTGTGGAACATTAACTCTTTGGAAGAGACCCAACTTCTCCTCTCCCTGCTTTCCAGGGCTCGGGAGCCACCCCCACCTCTGATTCCTTCTTTTGTATTTCATTAACTAAGCAAAGCTCCGGCTGTCTCTAGGGTGAGGGGTGGAGGCTGGGGGAGGGTTCCTTCGAATTGAGGGAGATAACCAGCCCCCCCCAAATCCTTTGCCCCTAAAGGGCCCCAATTTCAACCTTCAAGTAACCTCCTCGCTGGCCCTGCTTTCCCCCAGGTACTCTGAGATGCAGAAACGCAGAATTAAAGGCACAGGGATAGGGTTGACCTCAGAGCCACCTTGGGTTCACCAGGGAGTGGTGGGGAGCCAGGCAAAGATGAACTTGCACCTGCGGCTGGGGCAAGGGCCATGGCAGGGGGCTCACCTGCGACTTGCCTGGCAGATGGGTAAGGAGGATAGGGCAGATGACAATAGAATTACCTCTGGGGATCCTGGTGAGCTCCGACTGAAAGCCCCAACCCCAGACCTGTTTTTCCAGGAGGAGGACTTTCTGGCAGCAAGGGGAAGCCACTGGGGCCCGCCAGGCCTGGGCTGGGAACCTGGCTGCTCTTCTGACAAGCTGTGTGACCTTGGGTGGATTATATAAGGCTCTGAGTCTCGGTTTCCTTCTCTGTCAGGGCAGACTGGAGAATGGCAACACCTGAGCACCAGGCTGGGATGGGACTGGGGGACAGTGCCCCTCACCTGGTGGACAGTAGGTGACTTATAGGTGACAAGGGAGGAGCCAGATCTCTGCCCCTCCCCTGCTTCTACAGCTCCCCTGTTCTTCTTTATTCCTGATTGTCTGCTCAACCCTCTCAGCTCCAACACATAGCTCCTCCATCTCTCTGCCACTGCCAAGGGCAGATCAAGGTCAGGAGCTATGAGGTCAGGCAGGCCGGCCAGGAGGGCTGGCCGGTTGCTCCTCCTAAGTTGTGTTATCTAAAGGAGGCTGGGACCCAGGTCCTCTTCTTTCCCAGAGCTGCTCCCTTGGGGTTTCTCCAGCATGAGGGGCTCCCTCAGCACCTCCTACTGAGCTGAGAAGAGGATGTGAGGTCACAAGGAAGGTGAGCCCAGCAGGAAGGGACTCTCTGTTTGTAACAGAGCCACTTGCTTTTACTTAGGCACTTTTGATCTGTGGATTCCAAGGTTGCTGTCCCCAGTCTAGCAGGAATGGATTGGATCCCTCAAGAGCAAAGGCAAGGTCTGGGGAGTGCTTGAATAGCCCTGCAAGAGCCTAGATTTCACCCCAACAGAGAAAGGTGCAGGGGGGGGGGGGTAAAGGGGAAGCAGGTGAGGTGGTGCCTGGTGCCTCTCTGACAGGAATTCAGTTACCTCTGGACCTTCTCGGTGTACACGTCACTCCCAAAAAGTATCTATTGCCCACAGGAATGCATATGCAGACCCAGGACCAGGCTGCGTTAAGCAACTGGTTGCACCTATGGCTATCTGTCCCAAGGGCAGAGAAGATGGCTTAGAAAACCCAGCTGCTATTCGAGTGCCTTGGAAGGAGCCACAAGGCAGGGACTCATAAGGATGGGAAATCTTCTCTGGCTCCCTTTTCAAAAAGTTGGAAACCAAGACTTGGCAAGTGGCTAAAACAGGTCAGGGCCACAGGCAAGGCAGAAAGGACGAGAACCTGGGTTTCTGACCCTCACCCCAGGGCTCTTCTCCTCTGCTTGCCTCAGGGATCTAGAGACATTTTTCTAGGTACTTTCAAGTCCCAGAAGAGCATGCAAGAGGAATTGGATTTGGGGAGGCAGTGAAAGAGCCAATGAGAGACTTTCCCTGTGGAGAGAGAAGAGCAGAGGGCACTGGGGGAGCTTCACTCCCCGTCTCCCTCAACACCGACACACACACACACACACACACACACACACACACACACACACACACACACTAAGGCAGCGATTTTATTTCCAAATGGCCCTTCTGTGGAGAGCTCACTGTTTCCCAGGAGATGGTTGGTGAAGCCCCTTCCTGCCAGTCTCCCTGGCAGCCACTAGGCGGCTGTGGCTTCCTCTTCTGCCTGGAGACTCCACATTGAGTTTGTATTAATAGGAAGTAGTGCAGACGTCCGGAGGCACTAAGAACGGAGCAGACCAGCCCGGCCAGTAGAGGAGACCGAGGCAGCTGCTTATGGGGCCACACTGATCAAGGTTCCAGTGCAGGTTGGCAGGCTAGCTAGATACCAGGGTATATGTGAGGGAACCCCTCCTTGGTCCCTCCCCACAAAAATGGTCATGTTTTTATCGCATTTTTCTCTTGAAAATACATGATTATTGCAAAAACTGGTAATCCCAATAAAAACAGAGAGAACAAGAGCCCCAGACTCAAATTTTATGATCTTGCCCCTGGTCCCCAGTAAATCCAGGTCAAGAGCATGTTCAGGAGGGAGGGAAAGGCATCATGACCAAGTAGATTGTTCCAGAATCTGGGAGGTCCTGCTACGGCTGATGCCCCTGTACTAGAGGGAGGGTTGTGCATTTGGCTGGCCTGTAGCAGGCCAGAGATTCAGAATGGCACGTTTGCTACCCTACCCTATGGGTGGGTGCCTGTTCTCACACTCTCGGCTGCTGGCCCGGTGTGGTCACCCGGGAAATGTGAATTGGAGGAATAAATGAATGAATTCACAGAAAAGACAGGCCTAGACTTAGGCACCAAGTTGTGGGATGACCTCAATTGTGTTCGCCCATGAAAACTGTCACAGCTCCGGAGCAAATGGCCTTAAATGCTCCACCAGCTCTCTCTTTCCCAGAGCCTCGGGTGTGGTAATGAGGTACTCACAAGAGTCCTGCAGAGATTCACCAGGCCCTTGGAGAGGACAGAGCTGAGACACTAGGGGGAGACTGTCAGGGCTGGTGGCCAGGCCTCAGGGATGGGCATGGTGAGAGAGCCTGAAGTGAACGGAGATGTTCAATCTCTGTCATACAGTTCCACGCCAAAGACACACATGTACACAGAGGTGAGGGGGCAGGTTCTGTCTTTCTGCTCTGACAATGGGGTGCAGGGGGGGGGGCGGGCAAGGTTGGCTGGAAGGTTCAAGGTCATCTCAGTTAAGGGAGTTAAACCGTGGAGGACACTCACCTCCCTCAAGTGATCTACCCCAAATAACACAGGGATGGAGGCCAGCCCCCTCCCCAGCATTCTTCCTTCTTTCTGGTGAACTTAGGTAGGCTGCTGGCACCAACACGTTGCAAATTATGTAACCACTGATCTTGGGAGATATTTATCATGGCTGAGAAAGGAAGTTACTTGCCCAGGTCACTGGCCAAGTGGCAGAACGAAGACACTCCACCTTCAGGCCTGGCCCCCAGGTGCTTTCTTTCCACCAAGGTTTCAGTCCTTGGTTGGGGTGTAGGTACCCGATTCTGAGGAGGGGTCTTCTTGCCCAGGAGTCCTGCAGTTGTCCGGGCAGACCTTACCAAGGCTTCTTCACCACAGAAGCATACTTGGGAGACCAAGGAGGGCGGTGTTAAATACGTGTTCCTCTGCCTTGGCCAGGAGACCGATGTCACCTTCCCATTTTGCTCTTCATCTGAGTTCTCAGTCCAGCACAATCTCCTTCCCCACCCAGACCTCTTTCTGTTCCTAGGGCGGCAGCACTGAGCCAGGTGAGGGAGGCTCTGTTCTTCCCTGGTATGATCCCACCCCGCCCATGACCGGCCGCAGGGCACCGAGGCCCGGTAGCCGGGCAGCCCGAGGAGCGGCTGGGTCAAGAACCGGGAATGGGCCCTGCAGATGATGCCGCTTCCCTCCCCCTTCCTTGGCCGGGGCCCCCACGGTGTCGGGGAGCAGGAGGAATCAATCAGGATAATGAAGCCACAGCCTGCCACGCACCGCGGGGGCACTGAGGAGCGGGGGCCGGTGCCAAGTCCGCCAGACGGTTCGGAGGAGCCGAGCCCGACGCGGCCCGGCGGCGGCGGCAGCGGCTGCGGCGGAAACCCAGCGCCCGCGCGTTAAAGGCCGGACGCCGCTCCGCGCAGGCCCCTGGCAACCGCGCCTTGGCAACCCAGGACGCCCGGGAGAATCTTAAAGCTGCAGCGTCGCTTTCCCAGCCGCTGCGTTGGCAGCCTGGAGTCCGCCGAAAGAGTCCTACCGAGGCGGATTGGTGGTGGATGTCAGGACCTGGGGGTGTGACTCATACACTCACTTGCTTATTTATCAAATGTATGGAGCCTGCATGCCCAAGTACAGTCTTAGACACTGGGGAGGGAACGGCAGGAGATTGAAAAATGAACAACATTCTGCCTAGAGGAGTTCACAGTCTAGCGCACAAGGCAGACCAGACTGGCTGAGGTGAGCAGGAGTCCGGGTTAACCAGGAGGAATGGGTTTTGGCTGGAGGCCTGAAGAGGTTTGACAAAATACTTCCGCAGTACCTGTCCTGCTCCAGATAGTGATTAGATTTTCTTTTCCTTGGGCTGCGTTATTATCTCTGTCATAGTCCTGTGAGATGGGCATTCCCGTCGTCCCCATTATCCAGTCCATTTTAAAGATGACGAATTTAAGCCGGATATAGTGGTGAACACCTTTAATCTCAGCACTTGGGAGACAGAGGCGGGTGGATTTCTGTGAGTTCAAGGCCAAGCTTGTCTACAAAGTGAGTTTCAGGACAGCCAGCCAGGGCTATGTAGACAGACCACTTAGAGAGGTCCAGAAAGGACGTTAGCCAGAAACCCTGCCTTGCCTTTTGGAGACTTCGATAGATAGGAGGATTCTATTATGCTGGTCCGGAAGGTTACAACTAAGGACACCCGGTGAGGAAGAAGAGGAGAGCTGAGGAGAGAGGAGGGTGTCCCACCTTTCTGCTACCTCGCAGCCTGGTCCTGTCTGTCTCTGTCTTTGTGAGCTGGAATGGCTGTGGGCACAAGGCTGGATGAGGTGACCTCCAGATGTCCCTCTGGTTCTGTGATTTGATATTTCCTGCCTGAAGTCTAGGCACTGTGCCACTATTCTGGGCAGGAGTTGCTGGCAGGGGGCTGCAACTGGGGGGATTCCAGACATGTGAAAAAAGGTCAGGGTTGGCGGCGGAGGGTTAGAGAGGCAGTGAGGTGACTTGGCAAATCAAGACAGTGCTTCCAGGATGGCAAGGCTGGGTGGGACTCACCTGTCCTTCCCCTGCCCACCCATCTTTCTCTTTCTGCATATCCATGCCAGTAAGAATCTGGGCCAGGACCTGGGGTACAAGCAGAGGCTACCGGTGACACTAGAAGCAGGCTGGCTCTGGAATCAAGTTCATCTGGCTTCTAGCTCTGCCATCTAACATCCATGCTGACCTTTGGTAGGTGGCTCAGTCTTCCCAAGCCTCAGTACCTCCTATGTTTCAGGGTTATTGCAGGGCTTAACTAGGGTGAGAACTAGACCAATTATACTCCTAAAGATATGCCCGTGTTTTAATCCCGAGAACCCGTGAATATTACCTTATCTGGAAAAAAAAAAGTCTTCATAGATGTGATTGCATTAGAAATCTTAAGGCAGGGGGCTATTCTGGGTCACGTGGGTGGGTGGGCTTCAGACGGCACCACACGTGTCTTTATAAGAGAAAGACGTGCCTGTAAGTACTGTTACTAGAGAGGCCAAGGCTAGATTATCTCAAATGTGTGACCAACCTGGGCAACTCAGAGAGACCCTGTCTCAAAATAAAAAAATTTAAAAGACTGGGGATGTAGTTCAGTGTCTAGCCCTGCAGGAGATCCTGAGCCTGGGGGGGATGGAGTTCAGTGTCTAGCCCTTGCAGGAGATCCTGAGCCTGGGTCCAGTCCCAGGACTGGAGTCAGGTCATGTGTGGGGAAGGGGATGAGATGGAGGGATGGAGGGAGCATCTAGACTGGAAGCTGGAAGAAGATTACTTTCTACAGCCTCCAGAGAGAGCTTGATGCTGGTGGCACCTTGATTTTGGCCCAGGGAACTGATGTTGATCCTCCTGGTGCCAGAAATGTGAGAAAATAAATTTTTGTTGCTGTAAGCCTCCAGAGCTGCTGCTTTGTCAGAGTGGCTCCGAGGAGCTCATACACTTAGACAGGAGTCAGTCTCGTTTTTGTTAAAACATTAACACAATGCTTATTAAAATATTTATCTCTGGCACTGGAGAGATGACTCAGGTTAAGAGCACCGACTTCTCTTCCAGAAGATCCGGGTTCAATTCCCAGCACCCACATGGCAGTTCACAACTGTCTGTGACTCCAGTGCCAGGAAATCTGACATCCTCACACATGCATGCAGGCAAAACACCAATGCACGTTAAGTAAATAAATTTTAAAAAATTATTTTTAATCATGTGGATGCATCTGTGTGTGGGTGCTCATGGAAAACAGAGGTGTTGGGTTCTCCTGATGCTGGAGTTATGAGCAGTTGTGAGTTGCCTGATATAGATGCTGGGAACCAAACCCAGGTCCCTGCAAAAGCAGTGTGCTCTCTTAGTCACCAAGTCGTCTCTCCAAGACTGGGAAAGGACAGCAGCTTAGACAGTGCTTAGAGGCAGCCGGAAGCAGAGCATCTTCCCATAACCTTGGAGAGGAGAGGAAAAGCAAAGCTTTGGAGCTGGAGTGTGGTCATGTGGAAGACTGAAACAGAGAGAACATTCCAGGTAAAGGAAACTGTGTGGATAAAGGCACCAGGTGGGACCCCAAACCATCATCAGAAACAACGTGTCCACTTGGGGATGGCAGGAGTGGGGATGGCATGATAGAACTGAGGTGGGGGCAGGGAAAAGAAAGCCAAGAGCCCTGGCTTCCACCCCATCATGGCATCAGCATTTCCACCTTTCACTGGCACCATGCCCCAGATCAGGGAACCCCGGGCGGTCAGCCCTAGAGAGAAGCCTCAGACACCATCCAGTATAATCTTGCCATCTCACACACAGGGAAACTGAGGTCCACAGAGAGGAGATTGAGCCCACATAGAACCAGATAAGTTAGGGCTGGAGAGATGGCTCAGTGGCTAAGAGCATTGCCTGCTCTTCCAAGGGTCCTGAGTTCAATTCCCAGCAACCACATGGTGGCTCACAACCATCTGTAATGAGGTCTGGTGCTCTCTTCTGGCCTGCAGGCATACACACAAACAGAATATTGTATACATAATAAGTAAATAAATAAATATTTTAAAAAAGAACTAGATAAGTTAGACCTGCATAGTCATACTGTATCTGAATGTTCCCATGTCTTGGGATTTTCAGGTACTGCCTGGAGGTTCCTTTACAAACCATTTCAAAAAGCACAGGCCAGGTAGCCTCGAAACAAAGAGTGTGCTATTTGCATATTATTTGCATGTTGCTAATTAGATGAGAGGGGTGGATTCATTCAGCTCCCCCATTCACATCCCAACTCAACGTGGAGTTGTTCTTCATACATTTCTTGACCTTAATAACTCCAGCCCCAGTCTCACTTCCCAAGTTCCCTTATGTCACCCCAGCTCAACTCCTGCTACATTAGGTTGCCTGGTGGTCTTTAGTGTGTCTAGGCTTGATGGAGTAACTTCCAATAGAATGGAAGATGAGAGGCTTTCCAGTTCAAAGTTTTCTCCTGTTTCCTTACAGCCCAGGAGCCATCTAAGTGGGACCATGAGAGTGGAGGAGGGTGTTCCTCAGGGATCTGATGGGCAGGTGCCAGCTGCATGCCCCAGGCCTGCCCCAAGCACCTTGGCTGGCAGCCACACTAACTCTTGGAGGAACCGGATTCTCTTCCAGGGAAGAGGAATCTTGGAGGAGGTCTGGGAGCATCTCTTAGCTTGGCGGCCTAGGGCCAGATTGAGGCCACCAAGTGAGTTACGACAGAACGTCTGGTGGATGGAACATATCAGATTCCTGAGGACCTAGTGACCTCGGAAGCCATGAAGCCTTCTGCTACCATAGCATGGTGTCTTGAGGCCATCTACTCAACGTTTCCTGGTAACCAAGGGATACCTGTAAGAAGAGGAAATCAGAGAGCCATAGGTTCTGCCAATGTCATCTCCATAGATGTGATCTCTCCTAAAGATGGAGCCAACACCCTTCCCACATGATATACCTGAACCTGTCATCTCTGGCAGTCATCAGAGAATGCACCGTTCTGTGGCTCAGACAGGTACACAGGATGACCTTTGATGCCTCCCATCCCCTCCTGGCAGAGAAGCTACGGGGCTCCATCAGCATGGCTGACTTGAGGCAGCTGCCAGGGGCTGGGAAAGTGGGATGTAGGGAAGAACCTGGGGCTCTGCATTAGGATGGTGACAGGCGTGTGAAGAAAGATTGGTACTCTAAGTATGGGTGGTTCCCCTCCACACACGGGGGATGGTGAATGTGTGGATTTTTGCTGTGTTGGCCTCAGCAAGCACCCTAACTAACTTGCACACGCAGCAATGCGCACACATCTTAGGGTGCACTAGTGCGTGTTCCCACCTTCACGGGATCCACTCCCGTTTCTCTCCTCCCCGTAGAGCAGTTTCACCAACTCCAAGCCTGATCTTTGAGAAAAGAGTGCCTGCCTCCATTTGCCCACAGGACTAAGCAGTGAATGCCTCCTTGGTTCTAAGTGGGGGGTGCCCAGTTCCTCCCTCTTCCCCTGGCATGTGTCTCATGGCACTGCCTCTTCCAGTGTCCATATCAAAGGAAGGAGGAACTTGAGGTGATGCTGTGGGGATGGGAGGAGAAGGGGTAGATCAGATACTGTTCGATTCTGCCGAGGTCCCCTTGGAGCACTGCTGTTCATTTAAAATTCCGCTTTAAAGCCGAGCGGCTCTTTAAATTTCCACATTAGCATGCCGCCCTGACGCCAGGCCAAGATGTTGGGATGGATTTGGCAGGAATGCCTCCAACAGCAGCAAGCAGCAGCATTTGCCAGCAATAAAACAACGCATGAATAAAAGAAGGCCGCCTGGCAACAGCAGCAGCCCAGGTAGTTGGGTAAGCCCAGGAGGGGCTTTCGTGTGCAGGGGCTCAGAGGCATGCAGCCCTGGGAGGGCTTGTGGAGGCCTCTGTGTCTGTCTGCGTCCTCACTCACAATCAGTGCCTGCTATGGAATCTGGCGTAAGAACCCAGGCAAGATGGGGGGGGGGTTCTCCCATGAGCCTGTCCCACCTCCTCCCCGCAGGGTTATCTTTTTGGAGGGGGACAGATGCTGCCTTTGATGAGGACACAAGGACTTGGCCTGCAGCCTGAGTTGTCCTGTTTTATTAGAGACCCAGAGAACAAGTAGGGTCAGGAAGAGCAACACTTCCCAAAACGACTTCCAGAATCGTGACCCCAGATACCCTGGGCACTGAGGGGGTGCCATCGGGAACCTGGCTGAGAAGCTGCTCTGAGGGCTGGGTATTGGAACTCGGCTGGCTCAGAGTGCTAGAGCCTGGATGATTGCTAACTGTGTGCTTGTACAAGGCTGGGAATATGGAATGGCTAGGCAGAGCAAGGAACTCCGAGGCTTAGCTGACTCTAACTTCCCACAGACAGGGGGATGAAGTCTGAGGTGAGAGGCAGCAACAGCTTCAGATAAGCCTGCGGCTGGGGGCAGGATACCGCCTAGAGGTCTGCCTGCTTCCTGAGGTCTGGAAAGAGCAGCAGCATAGGACCTGCTCTTCCCATGCTCCAATCACCAGGATGAGGCTCTGCACTCAGCTCCCAGGCATTTCAAGGAGCAAACAGCTCCCTTTTCTACTAAATTGTCTGTTCTTCCTACTTAGCTTAAGCGTTTCCCCCGAAGCCAGAGAAAGAGGACAGAAGCAAACAGAGGGGTGGCACCAGATGGTCTCTGTAGTCTTGGCTGAGGTAGGAAAGGGGAATTTTCTTAGGACACCCTATCCTGATGAACCTTCCCCCCAAGCTCACATGACCTGATTCCAGGTCTCTCCATGGGGGGAAATAAATGATCAGGCCTTTGGGCTGTCTTGGCACTGAGAAGGCAGAGAGCAGGAAGGTGTGGCTGTGCTCTGGATGACAGGAAGGGACTGACGTTAGTCTTGTCCTGATGGTATTTCTAGGATGAACGAGGTGGTCCGTCTCCCCAGGCACCCCACTTCTTGGTTCACACACTCGGATGCCTCAGCTCCGGGGTGAATCGCTAACAAGCTAAGTTTGGGCCAGAGATGTATCTCTTTATCACTCGTTCAACAAATCATTGCCATACAATCGTTTTACGCTAGGCACTGTGCTGGGGACTGGGAGCACAAGGGTGAGCACGAACTGCTCGTCTGGAACTTAGCACTAAAGCGAACAAAGGCTGTCATTCAAACGCCCGCACAAAGGACTGGGGAGGTGGCTCAGTGGCTGAATGGCACACTGCCTATGCAGTGGACTTGAATTCCGTTCTCAGCACCCACATCAGGTGGCTCACAGCTGATCAGTTAACTCCAGTTCCCGGGGGACCTGATGCCTTCTTCTGGCTTCTGTGGGTACCTGCACTCATGTGCACAAACCCACACACATACACATATTTTTTAAAAAATTCCAAATGGCCACATAAGCAAGTGTGAAACTATGCGAAGACTTCAGAAAACGGGACAAATAGCAGCATGGAAAAGCATGATGGGGGCGGGGCGTGACCTGGTGGAGACCAAGGAGTAAAGCAAACCTACAGAGGAGACAGAAGAAAGGACCAGCCTAGGGGACAGAAAACTGATGGTGCTATCACAGAATCAAAGGGTAGGTGGTCAACTGGGCCATGATGCTGAGGGCTCCCGAGACAAATACTCTGACTCCTCCCTTCCTGGTTCAGTGCAGGTATGGAAATGCTCTGGCACTGTGCCTGGCTCACAGTTGGTGCTCTGTAATGTTCGTTCTCCTTCCCTTCCCCAAGCTGAGCTTCCCTCCAGGGACTCCAGGTTTCTAGAACAAAGATGCTGTACAGTCTTAGCTGCCTCTGTCAACGCAGGTCCTAAACCCTAGCCATCTAGTTCTCAATGAAAGGCCGTAGCCCCACCACACGGAGGCTGGCTTCCTCCTTTGCACTGTACTTGCACGGGGGTGAGGTCTCCAGAGGAAAATGCTGTCTTAGCTGAGACTGGACCTGAGAAGGAATCCTCAGCAACAACCAGGGCTTTCCAGGGTGAATCTGAGTGTCTTAGGTGGGGAGATGAGGGGCTGCCCACCCAAGGCGGCGTGGAGCCCAGAGCCTTTTCCATTGCAGACACCCCATCTGTCTCCCACAGAAGGCTCCGGTTGGAAGAGGTTTGGTGAAGGGGGGTATGGTGGGCAGAATTGTATGTCTGTGAGCTAGTATGATGGCAAGGAATGTGCTGGCCAGGGAAAGGAGTAGAGGGCCGAATGTGGGGGGGGGGGGTACCACTACGAATGGTCACTTAGGCAAAACCTTGAACTAGAGATCCGAGGTTAGGACTGGGAGGTGAGGAAGATAAAAAGGATACCACATGATTCTCTCAAGACCCCTGTGTTTGATTTGGATTTATTATTCCCACTGCCACTGATCAGAAGGCAGAGTTGTACCCTTACTGTCAACAAAAGAATGGAAGATGGGCAGTTTGGAAAGCTGTGGAAAGGGCTTTTCCTAAGCCCAGATCTGGGATCAATTCAACATACCACCCTCTTCCCAGAAATCAGATACTTTTCCTACCTTAAAGTAATACTTAAGTTGGGCCAGCTGGACTGGGACTGAAAAAGCATGGGATAAAACCGGACTCTCTGAACATGGCAGACAACGAGGGCTGATGAGAAGCCAAAGACAATGGCACTGGGTTTTGATCCTACTGCATGAACTGGCTTTGTGGGAACCTAGCCTGTTTGGATGTTCACCTTCCTAGACCTGGATGGAGGGGGGAGGACCTTGGACTTCCCACAGGGCAGGGAACCCTGACACCCTGACTGCTCTTTGGACTGGAGAGGGAGGGGGAAAGGAATGGGGGGAGGGGGAGAGGAATGGAGGGAGGGAGAGTAATGGTGGGAGGGGGGGAAATGGGAGGCGGGGAGGAGGCAGAAATTTTTTCAATAAAAAAATAATAATACTTAAGTTAAATTTGTTCCCTTTCAGGGTGTTCCCTTTCACGTATTGCTTTAACTGGTTCTGCTAAGGTCTAACAAGGGAAATTCTGTGACCGTAAGTGGTGTACAGATTTAGCAATAATAGGCTTAAACGGTTAAGTAGAATAACCCAGAACATAGGAAAGTAAGAATAGGTGAACTCAAACCTTGGCCTCTTAACTCCTTTTGGAGACAGGGTTTTGCTATGTAAGTCTGACTGGCTTGGTATTCATTTCACCGTCCAGATAGCCTAGCCCTCACAGCGGCCTACCTGCCTCAGCCTCTTGAGTGCTAGGATTAGGGGTGTGCACCAGCATGCCCAGGTCTGATTTCTAATGTAAGCCTACCTTGAGCCTCATTTTCGGTGATACTGTATAGCTTCCACTGACACAACAGTTGGGGGTTTCTGGTAAAGAGCTCAGAACTCTTTCCTGGGAAACAGAAACCTTTGGGTGATACCCAGAGCCCTCGAAGGATTTCCTGCAGTATGATACCTCCGACACACCAACATCCAGACACTAGAGTCTCTCAGATTTAGAGACACCGCTGGGTGAGCGGCACGGGCCTTTAATCCCTGCACGTGGTTGACAGAAGCAGGTGAATCTCTGAGTTCAAGGCCAGCCTGGTCTATGGAGCGCGTTCCAGGACGGTCAGGGCTGCACAGAGAAACCCTGTCTTGAAAACAAAAACAACAAAGGAAGAAATGTGAGAGACACGGACTGGAAATGGTCAGGAGCCAACAGTGAGGGTCAGGGTGGAAAGTGAGAAGGCGCCAGCCTCGGGGCGCTGCCTGCCAGGATGCGCTGTAGGTCTTAGCAGCGACCCTAAGATCAGATGCGTCCTTCCCACAGCACTGGCTAACTCTTTACCTCTCTCCAACCATACTGTAGGAGAACGCGGCCCACAGCTTCCTTCTTTTTCCTACTCTTCCCTGTTCTTCCTCAGGTGTAACCTTCCACAGGCCTGATCCTTCTAAAAGCCCTCTAAAACAGGTGCCAAGGGAACCCAAGACAGTGCTTCACTTATTAAATATAAATAGACAGGGGAGAGGAACTGAATATAGAGACAGATATTATATATCTCAGTCCCTGTGAGTTATTAGGAAGAAGGCAGTAGTGGTTGCTAAGCAACAGGTCCCCACAGAGGACAAGGCACCAGAGGAAAAAAAAGCTTTTGACTGAATATTGGGGTGGGAAGGTAGGGAAAGTGGGGGGTCAAAGGACTCTGAATTGGTGGGCCAGTTGAGGGGAATGGTTGACTTGTCCTCCAAGATGAGCCCTTCCTCAGGCCTTGGCAAGCTCCGCCTGTACAACCTTCATGATTGGTGGAAGGATAGAGGACTCAGGCACTCCTCCCTTCCTACCAGGAAGAGGAAACCTGGTTTCTATAGCAACTTAGAAACAATTCTGGCCTCTTTTTTTGTTTTGTTTTTGTTTTTACTTATGGTTTCTCAGTAAAGGCCCTCTTAAAGCACCCTTTCTCTGCCCTCCCCCAACTTCTGATTGTGGGGGCAGCCTCACACAAAGGTTAGAGGAGAAACTGCCACACAGTCTCTCTTGGCCTTAAAGAGATCTTTATTAAAACACTAAAGGAGGCTCCAAAGCCACAGAGAAACCCTGTCTCGAAAAACCAAAAAAAAAAAAAAAAAAAAAACACTAAAGGAACTGCGTGGTGGCGACAGTCCTGCCTTTAAACCTTGTGCTCAGGAGGCAGAGGCAGGCGGATCTCTGTGAATTGGAGGCCAGCCTGGTCTACAGAGTGAGTTCCAGGACTGCCAAAGCTACACAGAGAAACTGTGTTTTGAAAAACAACAATAAAAAAAAAAAGACTCTAAAGGGTGTGTGTGTGTAGAGGAAGAGGAGAGAGAGAGAGAGAAGAGAGGAGAGGAGAGGAGAGGACAGGACAGGAGAGGACAGGAGAGGACAGGAGAGGAGAGAGGGAGCACCCCTGACTGAGACCCTTAGGGGAAAGGACTTCTGGGTATCCTGATCTCTGCACCTTCTAAATGGCTGTAATAAGCAGGGCTAAATGGTATGTTAGCTGCAAACTGAGCTTTTCTTCTCCCCTCTCCCCATAGACCAGGCTGGCCTCAAACTCACAGAGATCCACCTGTCTCTGCCTCCATAGCGCTGGGAATAAAGGCTGCGCCATCATGCCTGGCCTACGCTTGTTTCTAAAGGGTCAGATGAGACTGGGGTTGGAGGTCAGGAAAGAATGAGAGGACAGGCTCTTTTGTGCCTCTTGGCCACACTGGCCCATCCTCCTAGACCCAAGTCCATCATTGTGAAGACCGGAGAATGGAGATATAGAACATTAACGTATGTCAAGTATAAGTGAGTGGCACCGAGGGGCATAATCTGTTTTTCTAATATGACCACAAGCAGAGTGTTAGAAGAATTAGGCCGACAGCTGCTGGTTTTTCCCCCTTTCTCTCCCCCCCCTCACTCTCCCTCTCCCTTCCTCCTCAGCGTTTGCACACACCAATGGCAGCCGAGCCCTGCTCGCGATTTCTCTTAATCTTCCTCCGCCATCCTGCGCTCTTTCCGCAGGCGGTGCTGCGGAGCCGGCAGAGCCCCGCGTCACACCTTACTGCTCTCTGAGATTGCTCCACAGAGAGCTCAAGGAGATGGCAATTCGGCGCTGATGCCGGCTGGCAGCAGTTGGGAGAGGGAAAGGAGAAGAGAGGGAGGAGAGGAGGGGGAAAAGTTGGCACGGATACCAAGTTTTTCCCTAGAGAGGTGTGTGTGTGGGGGGGGGGGGTTGAGAGAAGAGAGAAAATGACACAGAGAAAAGGAAACAAGAAAAAAAGAGGCAGAGAGAATATGAACTTCTCTCAGACATCCACATGTGTGTAAGCCTAGTCACCTGAGTCATGACCCTCAGTAGAACACACAGACCAGTTGGAGTACACACACACACACACACACACACACACACACACACACACACACACACGCTCCTAGTCAACCTAGAAGAGCAGCCTAGGCATGTTGTGTGTATTCCTGTGTGTGTGTGTGTGTGTATGCCTGTATGTTGTATCTGTTTTGGATCGCAGTAGAATGCAGTATGTAAATGAGATGGTTATTACCGCAATGTTCATCAAGCTGAGCCGAGAAGACATTAATAGCCTGATGAATATGCATGTGAATTTGTTAATTAAGTTAATTATTCTGCTGAAAATGCATTCGTCTTCCAAGGACATTTTCCCAATGATTTTTACATGCTCTAGCCATTAGTCATGCTATATTTTATCAGGGAAATGAGTTTGCTTAAGTTGTAAAGAAAAAAAAAAGGAAAAAGAGAGAAAAGAAAAGAAAAGAAAAAGGAAAAAGGAGATCAAAATGAAAGAGGAAAATTCGTTGAAGTTGAGAGGGAAGGCATCTAAGCTGGCCTGAAGTTGAAGGCCCAGCTGGGCTTTTGAAGCCTGCCCTCGATTTTTATGGGTATCTCACTCTACAATTTTTTGTCCTTTTTTTTTTTTGATGACAAACTTTTTTTTTCCAGTGCCAAATTTCCAACACATTAATTAATTGTTGTAGCCAATTAACTGTAGTTGTGCAAATGAGTTTAGCACTAATTACCATGCAGTGCCTGTAATCACATAAAAAACTTGCTGAGAGAGAGAGGAGAAAGGAGGAATGGGAAGGGAGAGGTGCCAAGGAGAGGAGGGACCTGGACTAGAGGATCCAAAGAGAGGGAACAAGCAGGATTTTGAGATAGCCCAGTCAGGCAACATCCAGACTCCATGGAAGACTTCTCAGCGTCATTCAGGATGTCTGAGTCAGGAAACCTCAGTAAGGGTGTGGGAGCTAATCTGCTTTTTGTTAAGAACTTCTAATCACAAGACAAAAATCTTAGGATGGATAGCTCTAGTCATTCCAACAATGCAACAAGGGTCCTACATATCCCTTATGCTCCCTGGTTTATGTGGGCCCTGCATACCCCTTAGAATCCCTGGTTTTGACTTCAATGTTTGTCTTTCATGCCCGAAATATTGGGTGGGCATAGGGTGTCACTGGGAAATATGCTATTCCAGATAAGCGAAAGAAGAGAGGGGAGAGGAGAGAGAGAATATCACTTTGGTTCTGAAACTGTAAGTAATTGGGGGTGGGGTGGGGATGTTATGGGTTCACAGCTACTGGAAAAGGTCAAGGGAACAATGGCAAAATCATTCACACAAGAGCCAACAACACCAGCAGGAAGTGGAAGGTGGTAGCCTTGAAGTAGATGGAGGCTCTGAGGAGCAAAACTTCCTCTCTTGTAAGCTGGCATCTTTTTGTTTGGTTTTTAGGGTTTGTTGGTGTAGCCCTGGCTGTCCTGAATCTTGCTCTGTAGACCAAACTGGCCTCTAACTGCCTGCTTCTGCCTCCTAAGCGCTGGGACTAAAGAAATGCGCTACCCCTGCTAGGTTGCAAGTTGGCATCTTTACTGTCTATCACAGATTTCCACTTATCTTCAACCTGTGTCTACGGCTGAGGGACAGATGATTTTTCCTGTTTCTCTGGACCTAGATATCCGTGATATTGGGAAAAAAGCACAGGGGTAAAGTTAAGACTATGAAATGGACTGGCAGTCTCTCTCCACGGTACTCACGGAAAGAGTATGTGTGTGTGTGTCTAAAGGAACTGTAGTCCCCTTGTCATTAAAAGCAACAAGTGGGGCAGTAGTGGCACACGCCTTTAATGTCAGCACTCGGGAGGCAGAGCCAGGAGAATCTCAGTGAGTTCGAGGGTAGCCTGGTCTACAGAGCGAGTTCCAGGACAGCCAAGGCTACACTGAGAAACCCTATCTCGCAAAACAAAACAACACAACAAAAAAAGCACCAACGACGTGCTTTACCCCTCTGGAATAGAGCTCACTCGCTATGGACCTCCAGCTCCTCTGACCTGAGATACATTCAACTCCATTTCCAAGGAGGATCTTTGATATGCATTCAAAAGCCAGATCCTCCTTTCCCATTTCAGGTGTCAGGTCAGTAAGGACATTGCTCAAGGGCTACATTCATATCAGCCTCTGCTAAAGAGGAAATCACATCAGGGGTATACACCATAGCATCTTCACTTTTCAGTACAGCTGTTCTGAGTCTATGAACCAATGTTGTCCCAATTAGACCCAGGTTACTCCAAAAATATCCTCGCCTCCAGCATCTCTCTCTGCCAGTACTGCCTATACTCTTCCCAGAAACCTTAGCTAAATGTAGAGGCCTCCAGTCTGACAATGTCTGATGTGGTAGAAAGGGCTCAGTTATCTTGGAATCCAAGTTCTTCTTTGCCACTTAACAGCATGTGATCTTGGGAAAATGACTTACTATGAGCTTCAAATATCCTCATTTACAAAATGGAGATAATAATGCCATGCCCAAAGGGTCAAGAAGTTTAATAATTGTGACTATAAAACATTTAACCAAGAGAAATGGGCTATTTCACTCATTGCTAGTGAATACAAAATGAGAAAACTTTATTGATCAGCAAAACTTTGTAATGTTAAAAATGTTTATGTTTACTGAGCACAGTGGTGTATACCTTTGATTCCAGTAATAGGGAAGCAGTGGCAGCCATGAGCCAGCCTGTTCTACATAGCAAGTTCCAGGCCAGCCAAATCAACACAGTGAGTGAGACCCTGTCTCAAAAGAAAAAAAATAATTATGTTCTAGATCCATATTTATCACCATGCACAAAACTCAAGTCCAAATGGATCAAAGACCTCAACAAAAAGCCAGCCACACTGAACCTCATAGAAGAGAAAGTGGGAAGTACACTTGAACACATTTGCATAGGAGACCACTTCCTAAATAGAACCCCAGCAGCAGAGACACTGAGAGAAACAATTAATAAATGGGACCATCTGAAACTGAAAAGCTTCTGTAAAGCAAAGGACACAGTCAACAAGACAAAACAACAGCCTACAGAATGGGAAAAGATCTTCACCAACCCCACATTAGACAGAGGGCTGATCTCCAAAATATACAAAGAACTCAAAAACTTGGACACCAAAAGAACAAATAATCCAATAAAAAAAATGGAGTACAGACCTAAACAGACAACGTTCAACAGAGAAATTTAAAATGGCTGAGATATACTTTAGGAAATGCTCAACATCCTTAGTCAACAGAAAAATGCAAATCCAAACAACTCTGAGATTCCATCTTACACCTGTAAGAATGAACAAGATCAAAAACACTGATGACAACTTATGCTGGAGAGGTTGTGGAATAAAGGGAACACTCCTGCATTGCTGGTAGGAGCGCAAGCTGGTACAGCCCCTTTGGATGCCAGTGTGTCGATTTCTCAGAAATTTAGGAAACAACCTTCCGCCGGGCGGTAGTGGCGCATGACTTTAATCCCAGCACTCGGGAGGCAGAGGCAGGCAGATCTCTGTGAGTTCGAGACCAGCCTGGTCTACAAGAGCTAGTTCCAAGACAGGCTCCAAAACCACAGAGAAACCCTGTCTCGAAAAACCAAAAAAAAAAAAAAAAAAAACCAAAAAAAAAAAAAAAGAAAGAAACAACCTTCCTCAAGACCCAGTAATACCACTTTTGGGTATATATACAAAGGATGCTCAATCGTGCCACAAGGACATGTGCTCAACTATGTTCATAGCAGTATTGTTTGTCATAGCCAGAACATGGAAACAACCTAAATGCCCCTTGACTGAAGAATGGATAAGGAAAATGTGGTAAATTTACACAATGGAGTACTACACAGCAGAGAAAAATAACATCTTGAATTTTAAAGACAAATGGATGGAGCTAGAAAACATTATTTTGAGTGAGTAACCCACACCTAGAAAGACAATTATCACATGTACTCACTCACAAATGGTTTTAAAACATAAAGCAAAGAAAACCAGCTTACAAATCACAATCCCAGAGAACCTAGACAACAATGAGGCCCCTGAGACATACATAGATCTAATCTACATGGGAAAAAGACAAGATCTCCTGAGTAAACTGGGAGCATGGGGACCTTGGAAGAGGGTTGAAGGGGATGGAAGAGACAGGGAGGGGAGTAGAGAAAATGTAGAGCTTAATAAAAATCAATAAAATTAAAAAATAAAATAGATAAATGTGTCATAATAAAGCAATAAACATATCCTAAAAATAATTATGTTCACAGAAAAACCTGGAGACAATGTTCAAGGAACTTATTTGTAGCCCAAAAAGTAGAATTAGCTCAGTTGTCCATCAACAGATGAATGGCTAAATTAATGGTATAAACTATGTGTGGAGGTGCACACTTGTAATCCCAGAACTAAGAAGTCCAGCATCATCCCTGGCTATATAGGAAGTTCAAGGCCAGTATGGGATATATAAGACCCTGTCTCAAAAACAGAATAGGTTAGGCTAGAACATAATAAAGTGGTGGTGATCTATCTATACCATGGACTAAAAAAAAAAAAAGAATAAAGCACTGTTATATACAAAAATTTGGATGGATCTCCAGGAATTATACTGCATGAAAAAAGCCAATCCTAAATGTTACAGATTGATTGCACCTTTGAAGTGGTAAAGTTTTAGAAGAGGGAAGGTTAACGGCACCAAGAATTAAGACATGGGTAGATGGCTGGCCTGATGATTCAGTAGATAAAGGTTCTTGCTGACTATGTAAATTTACAATCTAGGGTCGAACCCTGGAAATGAGAGAATTGACTCCATATTATGTACACACAATGGGGGTGGGAATGGGTGTGATCTTAAACACATGGGATTCTGTGATGTAACTACAAATCATTCTTTCTCACTCTTTCTTTCCCTTCTTTTCTGTGGGTACTGGAGACTGAACTCAGAGCCTTGGGAAATCTAGGCAAGCTGGGGAAGGGCCTCTACCACCAAGCTACACTCCAGCTCCTCTGCTCAGCAGTTTCACTGTAGAGGTGGATATATAAATGGAACATATAAAACTGTATAGCACTTATTCACTCACATGCATATGCTTAGTAAAACTACAACTATCTTGGGGCCAGTGAGATAGATCAGCAAGTCAAGTCTCCTTGTCACCAAGTCTGACAACCTGAGTTCCATCACCAGGACCCACATGGTAGAAGAAAAATCAACTTCCATAGGTAGTTCTCTGACCTCCATATGCATGATGCATACGCCACCCCCAAGACACACACAGATAATTGAAAACACAAAATCTTTACAAGATTAATGGACTGTGCCAATATTATCGATACATTTTATTAGTTTTGCGAAGTGATACCATTCAGGAGCCTCCTGTTTTTGTGTGTATATGTGTAATATATTTATGTGTGGGTACATGCGAGATTATGCATGCAGATCCTAGAGGTTGAGGCATCTTCCTCTATCACTCTTCACCTTATTTTTTGGACGCAGGATCTCTCACTGAACCAGAGTCACCAACTGGTCAGGATGGCTGGTCAGTAAACTCTGAAGACCCACCTGTTTCCACCCTACCCCAATACTGGGTTACAAATGTGTTTGTGGGGGATCTGAACTCAGGCCCTCATGCTTATGTGGCAGACATATTTACTCAATGAACCATCTTCCCAACTTTTTTCCCCTCTGGACAGAGTCTTAGTATGTGGTTATGACTAACCTAGAACTATGCACATCAGACTGACCTCAAACTCACAAAATCCTCCTGAGCGCTGTGATTAAAGGGGTAGACCATCAAACCTAGTCCGTTTTGTTTCTCATAATGGCACAGTCTCACTTTAACCTTGGCTGATCTGAAATTCATTCTGTAGGCCAAGTTGGTTTCAAATTTAAGCTATTCTCCTGCTTCAGCCTCTTGAGTGCTGGGATTACAGGTACCAACCACTATACTCAGATTTGGGTATTATTTCTTTTCTTCTTCTTCTTCTTCTTCTTCTTCTTCTTCTTCTTCTTCTTCTTCTTCTTCTTCTTCTTCTTCTTCTTCTTCTTCTTCTTCTTTTTTCTCTTCTTCTTCTCCTCCTCCTCCTCCTCCTCCTCTTCTTCTTCTTCTTATTCTTTTTTTTTTTTTTGGATTTTGAGGCGGAATATAGCTGTATCTTTGGAGCCTGTCCTGGAACTACCACTGTAGTCCAGGCTGACCTTGAACTCACAGAAATCCACTTGCCTCTGCCTCCCAAGTGCTGGGATTAAAGGAATGTGCTACCACTGCCCAACTTGGTATTATTCCTTAAACTGGATGTCTATCTAAAATTATTTCATTTAAAAAAATCTATAAATACAAAATGTGGTGAAACACACCTCTAACTTCAGTACTTGGGAGGCAGAGGCAGGAGGATCAGAAGTTAATGTCATCTTCAACTACACAACAAGTTTGAGGTAGCCAGGGCTACAGGAGAACCTGTCTCAACAAACAAACAAAAAAAAAACTTGGGAAGCAGAGTCAGGTGGATCTCTGAGTTCAAGGCCAACCTGGTCTACTGATGTGGGAGTGTCATATATCAATCTGTTGATTTCATTGGTTAAGCAATAAAGAAACTGCTTGGCTGGCCCTCATAGGTTAAAACATAGGTGGGAGGAGTAAACAGAACAGAATGCTGGGAGGAAGAGGAAATGAGCTCAGACTCGACAGCTCTCCTCTCGGGAGCAGACACCTCAGAGAGATGCCATGCTCCCGGCTCCTGGGCAGACACATGCGATGAAGCTCCGACCCAGGATGGACGTAGGCTAGAATCTTCCCGGTAAGCGCGCCTAGCTGTGCTACATAGAATATTAGAAATGGGCTAGTCCAGGTGCAAGAGTTAGCCTAGAAGAGGCTAGATAGAAATGGGCCAAGCAGTGTTTAAATGAATACAGTTTGTGTGTTGTTATTTCGGGCATAAGCTAGCAGGCGGCTGGGGTGTTGGGGAGGCAGCCCCGGTGCCCCATTTACTACAGTTTACAGGACAGCCAGAACTACACAGGACTACTACAAACCCCATCTCAGAAAAAAAAACACATATATTTAAAAAAAGGAAAGATGCAAGCAAACTATCATATATATATATATATATATATATATATATATATATATATATATATAGTGACTCACTCTTGTGTCTCTAATGTGAGATTTCCCTCTGTATGTTGTGATTACTGTTAATGAATAAAGAAACTGGATAGGGCAGAATTTAGGGACTTGGCCTGTTGATAGGGCAGAAGTTAGGTAGGCAGGGAAAACTAAACTGAATGCTAGGAGAAGGAAGGTGGGAAGAGAAGCCATGTAGCCCTGCTGGAGACATATGCAGGAACCTTGCTGGTAGGCCACGAGCATTGTGGTAAAATATATAATAATGGAGATGGGTTAATTCTAGATGTAAGAGCTAGCTAGCAATACACTTAAGTAATTGGCCAAGCAGTGTTTTAAATAATATAGTTTCTGTGTGTGGTTATTTCAGGGCTAAGTGGCCGGGAACCAACAAGCGGCCTATCTTCATATCACTACATGCCTCCGTTGTAGAATTCAAAAGAGGAAGATTAAGACCAGGCATAGTGGTGCACATTTTTAATTCCAACACTTGGGAAGCAGAGGCAGGAGGAACTCTGTGAGCTTAAGGCCAGCCTATATACAAAGTTCCAGGGCAACAAGGACTCACACACAGACCTTGTCTCATAACATACACATACACACAGATACAAAGAGTACAAAATATTCTCAATAGAAAAAAAGGAAGATTAGTAATAAGTATTATTCTCATTAAAGTACATCAGTAAAATAGTTATAACCATTGGGGAGTAGATATTTGTATCCATTGGCCCAGTAACTCTACTATTAAAAATGCACAGGGTGGAGCTGACAAGATGGTGCAACGGTTAAGAGCACTTGTTCTTGCTGCAGATCTGAGTTTGGTTCCTAGCACCCATGCCAGGTACCCAGCTTCAGGGTATTCAGTGCTCTCTTTGGACCTCTCAAGGCAATTGTACTTATGTGCACATATACTTACAATCAGACAGAGATGTATACACATAATTATAAAAATAAACAGGGGACTGTAGAAATGGCTCAATGGTTGAGAGAACTTGTTGCTTTTCCAGAGGACCAGGGTTGGATTCCCAGAACCCACTTGGCAAATCACAATTATCTGTAATTCCAGGTCCAGGAAATCCATTGCCCTGTACTGGCCTTCAGAGGCACCAAGCACACAAATAGTGCACATATATACATTCAAGCAAACCACCAGTATACATAAAATAATAAAAGAAAATAATAAAGAGTTGAAAGATAGCTCAGTGGTTTGTTTGCTGCTCTTCTAGAGAATCTGAGTTCAGCTGATGACATCCACGTTGGGTATCTCCAACTACCTGTAATTTTTTGGTTTTGTTTTTGTTTGTTTGCTGAGACAGGGTTTCTCTGTAGCTTTGGAGCTTGTGCTGGATGTAGCTATTTTTTTTAATATTTATTTATTTATTTATTATATATACAATAGTCTGTCTGTGTGTATGCCTGCAGGCCAGAAGAGGGCACCAGACCCCATTACAGATGGTTGTGAGCCACCATGTGGTTGCTGGGAATTGAACTCAGGACCTCTAGGAAGAGAGGCAATGCTCTTAATCTCTGAGCCATCTCTCCAGCCCTGGAACTAGCTCTTTTAGACCAGACTGGCCTTGAACTCACAGAGATCCACTAGCTTTCGTCTCCCAAGTGCTGAGATTAAAGGTGTGCATCACCACTGCCCGGCTAACTACCTGTAATTCTAGCTCTTGCGGATCTAATTCTTTCTTCTGGGTCTGGGCCAACTCTCTCTCAAACACAAAAAAATCTAAAAACATATAAGGTGAGTTGGTGAGATGATCAGTGAGTAAAAGCACCTCCAAAGCCTGATAACCTGAGTTCAATTCCCAGAAAGAGAGAATTCCCCCCAAATCTCCATATGCATTCAGTGGTGTGTACATGTGCAAGCATATAAATAAAAAAATGCTCACACCTGTAAGCCCAACAACAGTCAGCAAGCAGAAGCAGGAGGATCACCAGTTTAGGGTCTTCATGGGCTACAATGAGTTTTGAAGCCAGCCCAGGATGCTTGAAACCCTGTGTCAAAAAAGGGGAGGGAGATACTAAAAGATGATTCATCCAGTAAAGGTGCTTGTTGCCAAGCCCAAGACCCTGGTTCAGTCCAAAACCCACATGGTGGAAGAAGAGAACCTAGCCTCTCAAGTTGTCTTCTAATCTCCACATGTACCAAGCATGTGCATGTCCCAACCCGACACCCAAAAAAGTTCAAGGTCACCTTCAGCTACAGAGTTCAAGGCCAGTCAGAACTACACGAGATACTCTCAAAACTTGCATAGTGCTAGGCATGTAACTCAGTAGAAGAGAGCTATGCTTTGCAAGGTCCTGCTTTGATCTACAGCTAATGAAAAAAAAAAAGACCATGTGGGTTGGAGAGACTGTTTAGCAGCTAACAACACTTACTGCTCTTAAAAAAGACCTAGGTTCAGTTTCCAGAATCCAAGTGGCTGCTTACAATCACCTGTAATACTCCAGTTCTAGGAGGTCCAACGACCTCTTCTGGTGTCTAGGGGGATCTGGCACACACTTAGTGTACATACATACATGTTGCAGGGAGAAGAGCCTGCTTGTTCATCCCAGCTGCCTGGCTCGCTTAGCCCCGAAATAACCACACAGAAATTATATTAATTAAATCACTGCTTGGACCATTAGTTTTAGCCTCTTATTGGCTAACTCTCACATCTTGATTTAACCCATTTTTATTAATCTGTATATCACCACTTGGTAGTGGCTTACCGGGAAAGATTCGGCATGTCTGTCTCTGGTGGCCCCATGGTGGCTGTCTCACTCTGCTTTCCTCCTCCCAGCATTCCATTTAATTTTCCCCACCTACCTACGTTCTGCCCTATCAACAGGCACAAAGCAGTTTCTTTATAAATCCTCCATGTTTATGCCATCATTAAAACAGTATGGTCCTTTACAGAAGGCTCTGGATTTAATTTTCCTGGTGAGACATGTCCTCTACAGGTACTGAAAATGACTGGGCCACTTTTGGCTTGGGGGCCTGCGAGAGGCCCCTCAAGGAGTTTCCTGATGGTATCAGGTTGCCTTGTCTGTCTGTTGTTGATCTGCATTCACTGGTCCAATGTCAGCTTTTGCCACACCTTCTACATATACCTGAAGGCATACATACATACACATACATGCAGTTAAAAGATTCATATACACAAGATAAAATTATTTTGTTAATACGTACTCTTAACCATTTCGTCATCTCTTCAGTCTAAAAGCTTTAATTAATTAAACTAAGGCATGACTTTAATCCTACTCAGGAAGCAGAGGCAGGTGGATATCTGTGTTTGAGGTCAGCCTGGTCTAGAGCTAGTTCCAGAACAGCCAGGGCTATACGGAGAAATCCTGTGTCAAAACAAACAATCAGAAGCACTTGTTTCTTATTATTTTGTTTTTCTAGACAAGGTTTCTCTTTGTAGCCCTGGCTCTCCTGACATTTGCTTTGTAGACCAGGGGTCACCACATCTGGCAAAAGCACTTGCTCTTGCAGAGGACCCAGGTTTGCTTCCCAGCACCCACATGGCAGCTCAAAATCATCTGTAACTTGAGTTCCAGGTGATCCAACACCTTCTTCTGGCCTCTGTGGACATCAGACATGCAAGAAAATACTCATACACATAAATCAAGGTAAATCTTTAAAACAAACAATAGGAAGTGAGCCCTATTTTTCAGTAAGTCTAGGTAATACAATAGACTTTAAACATATATATACAAAATACACACAGTAAAATGCCTGGTGGATAGACAGTAGGATAATGTATATAAATACATTTAACAAACAGAAAAACCTGATAAGTGCTAGTTGCTATACTTCTTATTGGCTACTGCTCTCAGATCTATCCTGAATGAAGCTTAGATATAGTCTGGAAACAGTGGCTTTTCTCTTGGCTATAGAGGGACAGAAATTAGGAAAAATGAAAAGAGGGATTGTGGTTACTTCCTCTACAGGGGGACTGCTACCTTTCCTTCATATCATGAAGAAATGTCTGGACAATCTCCCAAGCTTGTATGTACACATAAACACATAGAAATAATCTTCAGGGAATCATGCAATCTTTAAAAAATGTCAGGTCTACGAGTTCATAAAGACAGTAGAATTTGGGGCTGGAGAGATGGCTCAGGATTAGGAGCACTTATCACTCTTGAGATAGACCTGAGTTGACTCCTAGCATCCACATGGTAGCTTATAACAAATCTGTATCTCCAGTTCCAGGAGATCTGATGACAGCTTCTTATGTCTGTGGGTACCAGGTAGAGACATGGTTCACAGACAAACAAGCAGACCCATACACATAAAAATAAAACAGACAAAAAACAATAATAATTGAATGTATTAAATACTGCTGACTGAGACCTTTTGAGGATTAGGCTTTATACACTCTGATGAAATTGTCACAATCTTGAAAAACATAGTTTATTTGCATTTATTTTTTTTAAATTTGTTCTGAAACAATGGAATTAAGAGATTTTAATCACTGCAGTTAAAGAAAGAAAGGCACTTGAACAAAAATGTAAGACATACCCAAGAATGTGGAGGTGGGCTTCTCAAGGGATTACTGCCGTTTGCATTTCAAACTAGGGAAGTATGGCTGGTACCAGAACCCAGGAATGCCTCTGCAATGCAATCTAACCACCCTAAAAACAACATTTCAAAGTCTCAAAGAGTACTGCACTATGAGGAAACTGCGCTGAGGCTATCTATGTGAAGGAGAACTGGAAAAAGAACCATGTTACTCAATGTTCCTTGGGTAGGCACAGACAAATTCATTATAGGCAGAAGGACAGAGTATGAAGAGAACCATTACATTCCATGAGTAAGTTTTTTCATATGCTTAATTCAACCCTTTCCATTAAAATCATTTTCTCTCTCTTCTGCTTCCATGTGGATGGTGAATAGGTACATGGCTCTCCCCTATGAAAAGTCCTAAGTAGATGGCAGGGGTTCTGTCTGTCTCTGCTGAGATTATGAATAGGGAGAGCACTTCTCTCTCCTCAGTCACTTGGATCTACCCGAAGGTATCAGACTAAGAGCAATTCAAGAAAATGGACCATGAAAGACAAGCAGAAGAAGAGAACTTCAATCAAATCAAGAAGGCCAGCTGCAAGAATGTCTGAAGTCTCTCAGGACTAAAGAGATGGTCAGGAAAGAGAATAATTTTGGCAGGAAGATGTCAAGATCCCAAGGCTAGGTCCAGAGGAGCTCTTTTGGGATGTCAAGACCAGATCCAAAACTCTTTCTTCTTTTCTTCTCATACAAGAGCCAGGAGATCAACTGGGTTATGGCCCTACCACCACAAATGTGACTGATCTCATCTGATCTCATAAACTAAGCAGTGTCAGACCTACTTGGATTGCAGAACTGGGGCCTAAAATTGGACATAGAATGGAAGAATAATTCTCCTTCCTCCCCTGTTCTTTATACATTATTTCACTCTGGACCCAAAGCATGCCAATCTCCACTTTGGTTTCCCTTGACCCATATACCCTATGGACAGGAGAGAGTTAATGGTATGATATAGGCAAGCTATAAATTTCCCATCAGTGTGGAGAGAACAGGATTGTTGGCAGGGCAGGGAGGGGGCTGGGCTTGGGGGGGAATCTGGGAAAAAGCCAGGAGGTTGTCTCTAGGTAACAATAAACACTGCAAGCAAGGAGCAGCTGTTACACTTACTCTCCCTGCATCACAATGCTGAAATAACACTAATAAACCAGTGTGCCCAATGCACAGGCATACACACATTTAGGGCCAAGGCCCCAGTTGCACCTCTAAAGCCGCCCTCTACTCCAGAGCAGGGTCTTGATGCCATAAACATAGCAGTCTAGGCCTGGGTATACTTGCAGGGGCTGATGAGAGCTTCCCAATCCAAAGGCAGTCGTGGAGTCAAGCTGGGCAGCAGAGGCTGGGAATATAATTCAGATCCTGTGATATTCAGTGGTAGAAACAATTCAAATTCAGTTATCTCTCAGCTGTGAAGAAAGAAGGGGAAGGAAGTGTGTGTAAGGAGGGATAACTACTTACCATATCTGGTCAGATCGGAGGTAATCAGGTGGCCAAGAACTGAGCTGGCCAGTGGGAGGTGAAAGGGAGTAAAGAAAGGGATTTGGGAAGGAAGAGGATCAAGGAGAATGCGGTATCTTTCCTGGGGCTAAGGTCCCCCACTCCTGCCCATACCTCACTGTATATCTAGGCTCCCCTCATAGTACAAGCTTTATATCCAGGGCCAGATGATACGATAGCTTAGGTCAGAATTAAGCTTTAGTAATGGGTCCCAGCGCTCCTTACACTGCCAGGAAGGAGGAAGAAGAAAACTGACCTCATCTTCCTGCGTGAAGAATAGTTAATCTGTCCTTGTCCAACCAAAGTCATTTCTGGATCACCAGCAGATGGGAAGAGCACCCTCATTCTAGTTAGAAAGTAGAGCTTCCAACAATAAAAGGAACAGAAAAAGATAAACAAGAACTCATAATCTATCACAGAATACCCACCCAAGCCTCTCTTCTATGAGGCCAGAGTTCAGGTTGTTTATTATCATGTACCTAGATATACCAGTATCCAAAATCTCTGTTGTTCTTTTTGTCAATTCCAGTCAGGGACTGAGAGACAATGGAGATGCACACCTGAGCAATGAGGGAGAACACGCCAGCACTTCTGAACATCGGTGGCTACGGTCACTTCCCAGCCTGTACCAATCAATACCCTGCTCAGCAGTCTCAGTGTCTCTGGATGCTTCTCTGGTCCAAGGTGCCTGTCTGTTCTCATGAGGACAGCACTAAGCACAGGTGGCAATCCTTCCTGGGTCTGGCCTTGTAGTAGTATTTGCTTTGTTTTTGGTTTTCTATTAAGAAATTGTGGCTGAAGAGATGGCAGAGTGGTTAAGAGCATTTGCTGCTCTTGCAGAGATGCAGGTTCAGTTCCCAGCACCCACAACCATCTGTAACTCCAGTTCCAGAAAATCTGCTGCTCGCTTCTGGCCACCGCACAGTCACCAGACACACATTTCACATACAGACATACATGCGGGCAAAACACCCACGCACATAAAAGAATCTTCAAAAAGAAATTTCTGGCATTAGGCATGGTAGTACATGCTTATAGTTACAGCACGTTGGAAGACTTTGGAGGCCGGCTTGGGCCACCTCCATAATCAGATTGTCTCAAAAACAAATAAACAACAACCCCCCCCTCCTTTGCCCCAAGTTTTATGTTAGCTGGATATACAAAGTCATAGGCAGGCTACTGAGGAACAATAGTAATAGCTGTTTGCCAGGAAAACCTCTCTTTTGGAAGGAACCCAGGATTTCTGGGCTGCCCTGCCACAACGGATGTCAAATATTCTCCATGTAGACTGTGGAGATAGCAGGTGATGTCTCAGTCTTTCTTCACTAGGAAAATTCAGTATCTCCTGCTTACTTCTTTCTCATCTCTCCCTTTCTTTCATAGCTGGGACATCTCCTAATCTCGATGAGAGATTTTTCATCTCTAGAGCTCAGAGTGGGCAGGACTGGGGCAAAAGAAAACTCTAGCAGACTTGATCCCCCTTCCCCTCTGTTGTTTTCATGAACCACCCCCATTACTGTGAGTCACCAGAACCTCAAGCTCTACTGAGATGCAGCAGCCTTCTTCCACCCCCTCTTACAGACAGGCAAGTATGTATCCAGTGAGTCCCAGTGCACACCAAAGTCCTACCACAGGGCCACAGCCTCTATTTCATCCTTAGGAATCTGCAACACAGACAGAGATGAGTGAGCAACAGAGTGTGAGACCCTAATATGTGCTCTGTGCAGGGCAGAGTCCTGGCTGCCTGCACAGTGGAATAGGCGCACCAGCCAGGGGAGCTGGCACACTTGGTCCTATCACCTCAGCGGCATGTAAAAGGAAGAAGATGGGAAAAGTATGCTGTTTCAGAAGCAGACATCTCCTCCTGGCTTCATCTCTGGCCCGTTGTTTCTTTTTGGCACCATAGCACTGGTACCTCTGTCAATGCCTTTCTCTGCTTTCCTTTCTGACTATGACTCTGCAAGATATAGGGAGATCTGTTATAATGTTATAATAGCTTTCTTTCTTTCTTCCTTCCTTTCTTTCTTTTTCTTTCTTTTCTTTTCTTTCTTTCTTTTTAGGTTTTTTTTTTTTTTTTTTTTTTTTTTAGTTTTTCGAGACAGGGTTTCCCTGTGGCTTTGGAGCCTGGCCTGGAACTAGCTCTGTAGACCAGGCTGATCTCGAACTCACAGAGATCCGCCTGCCTCTGCCTCCCGAGTGCTGGGATTAAAGGCGTGCGCCACCACCGCCCGGCTCTTTTTAGGTTTTTTGAGACAGGGTTTCTCTGTGGCTTTGAAGCCTGTCCTGGAACTAGCTCTTGTAGACCAGGCTGCTCTTGAACTCACAGAGATCCGCCTGTCTCTGCCTCCTGAGTGCAGGGATTAAAGGCGTGCACCACCACCGCCCAGTTTGTATAATAATATCAGGATGAGAGGTTCAGATTTCCAGACGTACTCTAAACCCATGGGAAAACTGAAGGGAAAAGGAAGAAAGGGGCCTCATTAGAGTAAAATCTAAATGCTAGGCCAATGCTGACTTATTCTAGAAGACAGGGAATTCTGGATACTGCTACCATATGCATGTCCTATCTAAGTATTTTTCTACAAAGAGCCTGAGTTTATTCTGGACTTCAGAGCAGGCTCTAGTCATGGACTTAAGGCAATAGATCTAAGACCCCAGGACGACCTTGGGAGTAAATGGCAGACCTGGTAGAATTGGAGCAGCTCTATTCCTCAGAGAACATCCAGAATGTAGAGTGAATGCTTCCCTATGCCGCCAGTACACTGTGAACCAATTACCAAGAGCAAAAAGGAAAGTAGCTACCTTCCCTCCTTTGTTGTGTGCTAATCTTCACTGCTCTGTGTTCTAGACTAGAAACAACAGCTCCGTGAAGAGCCACCTATCCCCACACAGTATTCACTTTGAATGTCCTGAACTACATTGAGCAGCCAGTCCCAAAGATGAACTATAGGTCTCAGTTCTTAAATTTTTGGTTGTGAGCATAGCCTTTTTTTTTTTAAATGATTACGATTCTTTTTTTTTTAAATATTTATTTATTTATTATGTATACAATATTCTGTCTGTGTGTCTGCCTACAGGACAGAAAAGAGCACCAGACCCCATTACAGATGGTTGTGAGCCACCGTGTGGTTGCTGGGAATTGAACTCAGGACCTCTGGAAGAGCAGGCAATGCTCTTAACCGCTGAGCTATCTCTCCAGCCCCAATGATTACGATTCTTATGTATATTATTATGATGCAGTGTTCTACCTGCATACCAGAAGAACCAGATCTCATTATAGATGGTTGTGAGCCACCACGTGGCTGCTGGGAATTGAACTTGGGATCTCTGGAAGAGCAGTCAGTGCTCTTAACCATTGAGCTATCTCCTCAGCCCCCATGAGCCTAGCCTTTAATGGCTAAACCATCTCTCCAGTCCTTGGTCTCAGTTCTAAAATGTGGACATCCTATATTCTCTTCTTCCTCATCTCCCTGACAGGACAGCCTTTGGCACAGCCTTTGGCACAATTTCCAGCTATGGACAGCCCTGAGGCACTTGGAAGCAGGAAGGGGTCTAGAAGGGTTTTTATCAGATCATCCTAGGGAGATATGAGGGCCTCTCACTCTGTCTGTATCAGACCATGACCGCCTCTGACAATCTAAGGTAGATCAGATCCTGCTTTTCTCAAAGACCTGAGTGTAAAAACAGATTACTAAGCTTATCGAAGACAGTTCTAGGGATGGAAGGAAGTTAAGAATGAGAGCTGGAGAGTGTGGCAGATTCTATTGGTATTGCCTGCTAACCCTGTATCCTATCCTTGCCTCCAGCCCAGTTTAGCCTCCACAGATCAACAAATGTTGAAGATTTTGAGAAAAGAAAAGAATGCTGAGAATACCACCTTTGGCAACTTGGTAGGAAAGCCCTCTGTTTACCTCCATTCACCCTTCTTTCCCTGGCCCTAGCATACGAGCAGTGAAGGAAATAACGGAACGGGGGATATAGACAGCTGGAAATGTGCCCTTCTCTTTAGGATAAATCAACACTACAAGAGCCAGAAGGGGCCCAAGATTCCAAGACCAGAATACTGCATGAATTCCTTTCTTTTTTCTCTCTCTTTAGCTTTTCAAGTGAGGGTTTCTCTGTGTGGCTTTGGAGCCTGTCCTGGAACTTGCTCTGTAGACCAGGCTGCTCTTGAACTCACAGAGATCAGCCTGCCTCGGCCTCCTGAGTGGAGGATTAAAGGCGTGCACCACCACAAACAAGGCAAAATCTTATAGAGAGGGGCTGGAGGCAAAGATGGATAATGTCCTCTGGAACAGGCTGCACAAAGGGGGATGTTCCCTTATTAGCTGCACCTGCTGGATCTTCCTAAACTGCTTCCAGCACTCAGGAGACCGTGACAAGAGTCACTTGACACATGGAGGACAGAACATCATGCTTATAGTTTTCGTTTGGCTTTCTTCCCTCCTTACCTACCTACTTTTTCTTGCCCTGTGCTCCCAGGAACTCTCCAAATCCAAAACATAAAGCAACTTCAGAGCAGGATTCCATTGGTTCTTCCTCTCTGGGTCTTGGATTCCATATCTGTACAATGAAGGGGGTCAGGCAAGTTGAGCTCCAAGTTCCCTTCTTACGACAATAAGACTCTTAGATTCAGACCCTGCCGTTTTGCCTGTAACCTCTATGGCACTTATTTCCCATAGAAATGTGCAGAATGGGCCCCAAACTCTCTTCTTGACCACAGTCCCAGGTCTACAGTCCCTAGCTCTTATTCTCTCTCTTCAGGGTCTTCTAAGTTTAACTCACTTCCCTTTCATAATCTTATACTCAACTGTAGGAGCAAGTAAACAGCCTTACTTACTATTTTGGCTATAAATTTAGGCTGCAGACCTGAGTCAATCAGCACAATTCCATCTCTTTTGGAGATCCTGGCAGTTGGGGGGAAATCCTGGCACCTTTCCCCAGTGCCTCCCCTCCTCCTCCACCTCACTGTTCTCCATGCCAGAACGCAAAGTGGCCAGTGATTGATGGGCCCGGGTTCTTGGTAACCGCACCCAGTGGCCCAATCCTCCTCCCTTATCCAATCCCTCCCCTGTCCCTATTCAGAGATCAGATTGTCTCATGTTGGTCCCTGAGGTCCCATTAATTAAAAATACATCCAATTAAATGGCAGGTGAAAACGTGCTATTGGCGCTCTACACCCCCCTGCCCCAGCTTGGTCTTTCCACCCTCACCCCCCTTTTAAGGCTCAGCTGTGCTTTGAGCTGAGAAAAAAAAAAAGATGTGGAGAGAGGGAGTAGAGGAAGACATAGGGTAGGAGTATGACATGGGGGTGTGTGTGCTTGAACCTCTGCCAGGGTAGCATGTGCCAGTCTGGGAGGGTGGCACCATGCCCTGGTGTCTAATTTCTGGAGGTGTGAGTAGGTTAAGTCATCTGGGTACCCACCACCTCCACTTCTCTTAAAGGGGCAGAGGGCAATCATATGGTTAGCGGTACTGCCCTGCTTCTGGGTCTGATAGGCGAGGAGCACAAGTGTAAATGGCAGAGGGATCTTTGGTGTGGAAAAGATGTTCAGGGGTGGGAAGGGTCTGATTCATCTTGGTATACCTCAGATATTTCCCAAACTAGGAAGATAAAGGGAAACTGACTGGGACCCAGATGTCAAGGCGTGGTGATGCTCTTGAGCTTGGCTATGTCTACCCCTGCCTACAAGAAAGCTGGGAAAAGTATGGAGAGAGGAAGGAAGGAGCCATAATTTGTGTGGGAACAGATGGGTCAGATAGGATAAAATATATACACAGATGAATGCTCATGTGAATACCATGCCCCAGAGTACCTTAGATAAAAAACTCAGAAAGGCCTTTCCTGTTGGTTCTTTCTCTAAGCAAAAAACAGCAGCAGTAGCATCGTCATGTGACCATGGCCTGGCTGCCTAGTAGGCTGCGCACAGGGCAGCTCCTTGACAGTCACTGATGATCTCATTTTCTTCCTTCCTATGGAGTCTTAGCATCTTGCCAGGCAAGGTATCTGCTTCCAACCCAAGGTCCTCCTCTGGCCCCAAGTGACACAAGTCTAACAGACACTAGACACTGTTAGGAAGGACTAAGGGTGGCGTTCAGAATTAGGTAGAAGCGAGGGTGCCAACTCAGGGTTTTGGCCTGGCTGCCTTGGCAGCCTCCGCACCTCCTCACTTCACTTTAACGCTAATTGGAGATTTTAATCTGCACTGCTGCTCTGCTCAGGGTGCTGGGGGGAGCACCAGCTGTGCAGTAATTCCAGCAGCACCGACTGTTTAATCAAGCTGTCCTCCTGGGGAGGGGCCTTCAGGCATGGGGGAAGGAGGAAGACCTCTGTCATTTCCCTAAGCCTGTTCATTCTGGAAGGCCGTCTGAGGGTAAACTGTGGAGTCCTCAGTCCCATAGGGCCCACGTCACTTGGCATGCCCAGCAGAGCCATGACACGGCATAGGGTAGACATGAGGCTCATCGCCAAAGCAGTCCCCCTCATGCTGTTTTCTGATATATTTTTGGCTCAGAGCTCTCTGGAGTCCTGGATGTGCTTTGCCTGATCAGATACAAAGATCTACTAGACTTGAATTCTGTAAATTTGTGTTGGAGAGGGTGTCACGTGGGAGATGAGATAACCCATTTTCTCGGTTTTCAGTTTCTCAATACTTTCTCACCATCAAAGATACTTTTCTTTGAATATTTGTAAAAAAACTTTTCCCCCTCTACAATATAACCATTCCCACCCTCCTGGACTGCAACTCAACATCTTTGGGGCAAGGAGGCAGTGGGTTTGACAGCTGGAGTCAGGAATGGCCTACCTTAAAGAGAGAGTACCTGGAAATTCTACGTTCAGCTAGGCACCTACTCAATTAGCAGGCCTGAAGGGCCAAGTGAATAGGCCTTGGGTCATTTTAAAGAAGTAACAAGTGGTAGTTATTTTTTCTGGCTTCTGGTCCAGGTTCTCTGGCTCTCCGGGAGTGTTCTGATCCTGTCCCTGGAAAGAGTGCCCTCATTCAACTGTTTCGGAGGGACTTGAGTTTTAATTGGCCAGCAGTGCCCTCGTGTGGTAGAAATCAGAACTGCAGTTGCTCTACTGGGTAGACTGCTTTGAGGTAGGTGCTGGTGCTCTCTAATGACTAAACAAGGAACTAAACATTTAGTATATGTGCTACCTGACTACTTCCTGGGATAGCTCCTGCTACCTGACTACTTCCTGGGATAGCTCCTGCTACCTGACTACTTCCTGGGATAGCTCCTGCTTCCTAACATCTACTTCATCTCTCTTACTCTGTCATACATGCTCCCAGGGGAAGTAGCACCTGACTTAGACACTTATCCAGGCCTGTTGCTTTGGCTGTCTGGGTTGCAGAAGTGAGGAAAACACTGCTGAGAAAGGGGCCAGAGAGTCAAAAGGATAAGGCAGTGTCATCTCTAGCATCCAGGAGGCAGGAAGATGCTCTCACCCCCTTATAACTCTCCACAGGCCCCAGAATAAAGTGGTCACCCTTGCTTTTAAAACAGCAACACTAGTGGTTGATTCCACCCTACAGTTATTCCTTTTTTACTCCCTGAGGTATGTGGGGTAAGATGCTGGTCCTTCTGCTGTTGTTGTTTGAGGCAGGGTTTCTTTGTATAGCCCTGATTGTCCCAGTACTAGCTCTACAGACCAGGCTGGCCTCAAATTCAGAGATCCACCTGCCTCTGCCTCCTGAGTGCTGGGATTAAAAGTGTGTATCACCACTGCCTGGCCTAAGATGCTGATCCTAAGAACAGACACTAGATAAATACTCTCAAAAGATCTAAGATCTAGGTACTTTCCCCAGTGGGCCTTCAGACTTGCAGCTTCCAAGAGAAAGGGTATTTGTTACTGGGTCATTTTTCACCAGAGTCAAAGACTCTGTTTACTGGTCCCTTCCTAAATGAGGAAATGGTTCTAGTTACAGAAAATGTGACGGGCATTAGAAGAGGGCCTATAAAGACTAAGACTTGGAGATTACTAAGACAAAGAGCTGAGTGACAAATGACTTCCCTTTGTGGAGACACTGAACAATTCCTTGAGAAGCTAAATGTAGAACCTATAGACCCATCTCATATGAGGGGTGGAGGAAGGGAGAGAAACAGACACGAGAGAGAGACAGAGAGAGGTCATCATTTGAGAGGTGGGTGAAACAGCACAACCTACTAGCAGGGAAGGAAGGTGGAGGTGCTGGTTCTGAGTACTGAAGACAGAGGAGGCAGGCTGCAGGCCTCTACTTCGGGTGCCTCAGGCAGTATCTGGATAGGTAGAATCTTCCACTGAACCTAGAAAGAAGGTAATGAAGGTGGTTAGAGGAAACGAGAAGAGATAGTACTGTCCTATCTTGACTTAAAGATAGAAAACAAAAAAAAAGTTTTTTTTTTTTTTTTTTTGAGAAAAAAGTATTTAGTGTATGAAGGGGTATAGGCAAGTGAGATATCTATCCTAAAGAGACTGACTGTAGCCGGGCGGTGGTGGCGCACGCCTTTAATCCCAGCACTCCGGAGGCAGAGGCGCGCGGATCTCTGGGAGTTCAAGGCCAGCCTGGTCTACAAGAGGTAGTTCCGGGACAGGCACCAAAGCTACAGAGAACCCTGTCTCAGAAAACAGAAACAAAAACAAAAACAAAAAAAGAGACTGACTGTCACAGAATAACAATGTTGGTACTCAACTGCAGAGGAGTATCTCAACACAGGAACGAAGTGACCGCTACTGCTAGGGAGGGGCTCACCCATTCTAGCTGGAAGAGAACTTAGTAACTAGAAGGTAGGACCCCAGAACAGGCCAAATAAAAAGCTCTGGAACCCTTCTGGAGATCTCAGGAGAAACTTCCCTGGCCATGAGTGAGGTGCTACTCCATGTAAAATCAGGCTAGTGGCTTCTGACTGACTTTAAGTCCTTAAGACTTCAATACCTGACTTCAAGTATTGTGGATGAGACTGTTTGACAGGCTCTGGATGCAAGGTAACTGACGGATGTCCCCGAGTTCTTCAGGGGCCATTCCTGTTGCTGCCATCTGTAAAGAAAAGTAAGAGGCTATATGAGACATGAGACAAGAGACCAGACAACCAAGAGGGTCTTTGGTCATGCACAGATTACAGTGTTGACAGCCTCCAGCGATAGTGTGATAGTTACTGTTTTACAATTCTCTTAAGCTTGAATTCCCCCAAAATTGTCAGATGAATCTTAAGAATGCTTTCAGAGGAGTTGACTGTTTCAGGTTCCTACTTCCAAGGAACTAGCTCCCAGGCTGATAAAGTGCAAAATCAATTCCAATACTTAAACATGTATCGGGAAATTCAATAGAAATAGAAGCTGTGAAACACGGAATTACTATAAAGGGCAATGAGCATTAGTGTTAATACACAGTTAATGCAAGTCTGTCATTTGGAGGAGGCAACCTAATTTTAGACCAGATCACCATCTTGGATTTAAGGTTCTCATGTCCAACAAAGTTTCTTTAAGAGGAGTTCTGAGGCAGAAAATGGCCCTGATTATGAAACAGAAAGGTTTGTAGGAGCAGACTTGATGCAATTTGGGCAAGTAGGTCTATCATTCATTTCCTAGGAAGGGACAAAGCCTTTGCATGGGGATCAACCCCACATTCCTCCATTCTACCAACTGTAGTGCAATAGACTAACTGTAACTGATATAATGGGATTTACCCCTTTGTTATCCAGATGATATCCACTTGGCAGATTCCCTAACACAGCCCATACCTATCTCCAAGTTGCCCAGTGTTTCTCTGCTTCCTTCAGCATTTCCCTCCTTACTATTACAGGCTCCCAATTTCCTATGTCCAGGGAAAGCAATCATAGGAAAGGGCAGTAGACACAGCTCCAGGATGAGATGACTTACAGAACCTGTCCCACTTGTTAAACCTATTTAGAGCTCTGACCACTGTGAAACACTTTTCCTTATACATGGTCCAAGAACACCAAACACTGCTTTCCCCTGCCTACAAATAGAAGTAGAATATTCAACTGTCTTGAATCTGAGAGTAGTTTGTTTTGCCTTGAATCCTATAATTCCATATCCCATTCATAGACACCTGCTCCCAGTCTTGCCTTAAAGAAGGGCTTTCTCTATATATACATTTTGATTCTTTTCAACATATCTTTATTATAATGCCAAAGAGCCTGAGATGACATTTAGTATGAATTTTTCATGTTGCCTCTGAGGATCTTTTCCAACTATCAGTCCTCCTACTTTGTGGCTAAGGGTTCTTTGAAAATTTGGGGTAACTAACAGCATTTGGATCTTTGGCTGTGGCTATCACTTTTTCCACTTTTTCCCCAATAAAGTAGATCCTATCTATCATCTGTCTGTCTGTCTGTCTGTCTGTCTGTCTGTCTGTCTGTCTATCTATCTATCTATCTATCTATCTATCTATCATTTGTATGTCATTGAGAGATTTTTTTAAAAAAAAATCACATTGTTTATGATACATGTACATGAGGGGTGCCAGTGCCACAGTGCATTTGTGGAGGTCAGAGGACAACTTGCAGGAGCTGGTTCTCTTGCTCCATCACGTAAGTCCTGGGGATGGATCTCAATTTGTTAGGCTTGACAGCAGGCAACTTTGCAAGCTTAGCTATCTTACTGGCCCAGAATGAGTCTCAGTTCTTTAAGACAGGGTCTCACTACGTAGCCTTGGCTGACTTCAAGATCTGCCTGTCTCTACCCACGGGATTAAAGGTATATGTCACCACACTTGGTCACTAAAAGATTATTCTTGAAGACAGAAATACATGACATAGTTTCATACTAATGACTTTAAATGTACTTTTAGTTCTTCTCAATGTCTTTCCCCTTTCAGGATCTCAAGTTTCTTCTTTCTTGAAGTAGCTTTGGGTTATCAGGAATAGGCAATCTAACAGTTGAAAACTTGATACTCATGTAGGTTAAAATTCTGCCTCTGGGAGCTTGTCATAGATGGCTCAACAGTCTCACTGCATGACTGTGGATGAGACAGACTTTCCTTCCTTAAGCCTTAGCATCTTGCTCTAAAAGGACAGGCTGGACTACATGACCTCTTTTCTAGCTCTGGAAATCTATGTTTCAATTCAGTAAAGTGCAAGCAAGACCTAAATGCTCCTTCATCCCCTTTGGTATCTGTGCCTGTCACTCTTCTCTATACCCTGTAGGAAGAAGTACCCCTGTAGTATATGCTTTTCTAATATACTTTGACTAAAGGGGAAAAATGAATCCTAAGAGTTCTTCCTTTAAGTGCCAAGTCCTTGTAAGAGGAAAAGTTAAGGAAGGGATCTAAGATCTAATTTTGATCTTGACAAAGCAAACAGGAGACTGTGTCTCCCCACCCTCAAGTTGCCAGACTAAACATACACTTGGGTTTTCCCTAGGGAACCCCATATAAGTAGTGGACAACATTAGTGTGTGTAGATGGGAAGAAAGGCCATGTAAATACACCCATAGCAGAGAAATAAGTATCAAAGCCCACACACTCCTGCTTTCCTACTGTGGGCCTGTATATGCCTGCAAGAAGCCTTAGTAGGAGTGGACACGGCATCCCAGCCTCCTTTCTCTCCAAAGTCAGAAAGGAATAGACAGTGAGACAGGAGCTACTTGGCTTCCTATAAATTGTTTTGTCCTTCCTCACAGCTGCAATCAGAAGCTAAGGGCTCCCGCAGGCCTTGTTCTGATCTGCTGCAGGCGATGGAGGGTTTTTGAAACTGAGAGGACTTGGCTGCGGCCCCGTTTCAGCTGCCGTTGGGGCTGGCTAATGGGCTCATTCGGGAAGACCCCCGCCTGCTGCACTAAAGAGTCCCCTGCCGACCCCCTCCCCAGTCCCAACCCAATTAATAAATGGGGGCTCCCACTTTATGGCTCTGGGAACAGGAACCAGAGATACAAATGACCCCCAGGGAGGGACAGAAAAAGGCCTTCCAAGAATCAAACCAGAGAATTGTGCTTCCACAGGCACATGCTGCCACAGGCTAGTCAATTCCCATTTTCAAAGCATTGAAGGGGAAGAAACAGACAAAAATAAAACAACCCAAAAACCAACCAAACAAAACCCTCTATTTTCTTTCCCAGATCCAGACTTTCTTGGGGCAGGTACTGGGCACATCTGGACACAGCACATGCTCTACTGTCCTCCCTTGGCAGGGCCTGGTCCTACCATCTGTAAAACCAAACAAAGGCACATTGCATTTGGCTAGCAATCACCTGCTTCTTAAAACACAAAGCAGCCACCTCTCACCTAACTTATACCAACAGCTCAACTGTGTCCTGGGATCCTCATCTGGAACCCACCTTCCATCCATTCCATTCACACCCATGCTGCTAGCAAGCCTAACTCCTATCCTTTGGATTCCCCTAGTTCCACTCTAATGTAAGTCCTTAGTGCCTCAAGTTTGGATAAGAATAAAAGCATCCTAAAGAACTGTTTCCTTGGCCCAGTAAAGTTACAAAAGGTTTCAGTATAATTTTTTTAGCTCACTCTGCTTTATTCTTTATCACTCCTGAACAAACCAAATTCTGAATCCTATTTCAGGCCAGTAAAATTGGTTCTTGAACTTCATTTCTTAATACATCTTTTTCGTTCCAGTCCTCACAGAGAACACACATAATGCCCTCTTCTCCCACTCCCTCCACCATGCTAGTAAGATGATCTTCTTATATGGGGCACAGAACCCATGTTTTCTTTCTCCCCAAAGTCACAAAGGGACAGTGGGACTGGAGCTACTTGGGTCCCTAAAAATTACTTGGGACTATGAGCTATGTCTTGCCATCTTTACTTTTTTTTTAATATTTATTTATTATGTATACAGTGTTCTGTCTGTATATATGCCTGCAAATCAGAAGAGGGAGCCAGATCTCATTATAGATGGTTGTGAGCCACCATGTGGTTGCTGGGAATTGAACTCAGAACCTCTGGAAGAGCAGCCAGTGCTCTTAACCTCTGAGCCATCTCTCCAGCCCATTACTTTCAAAGAGTCATTCTGATTATTTCTACCTTTTCTACTTATTTCTTTGCTTTGGCTTCTTCTTAGGGTTTAGGCTTACTTCATAACCTGCACAACTATCTACAGACTTATAAAATACATGTTCTTAAATCAGCAAGCTCTTGAGGTAGAATTATGAGGCCATTCTGGACTACAGTTGAAGCTCGTCTAGGTGACACAGCCTTTGTCTCAAGTCTGTCTCAAATGGAAAAGCACAGCAAACTAAACAAAAAATATCAATTCCCCATACCTCAGACAGGTGTAAGACTCATCTCTCTCACTAAGTCCAGAAGCTTTCTAAAGGTGGGACCTTCTCTTGGTGTTCTTGCTTATCATGCTGTCCTGTATTCAGGACATGACGTAACTAATGATATTCCTGCTTCTCAATGAAGGTGCTGTCATGGCATAACTCTCTGGACACTGTATCTCTGTCAACTTTCAGGTTGCCACCTGCTCCAAAGGTCATCAGATCTTTCCAAACTATAAATTTAGGTAAGGTAGTGGTGGTACACACCTTTAATCCCAGCATTTAGGAGACAGAGGCAGGCAGATCACCAAGTACAAGGTCAGACTGGTCTACAGAGTGAGTTCCAGGACAGGCAGGGCTACACAGAGAAACCCTGTCTCGAAGAGAAAATAAATTACAAATTCAGTTTCATGATTTCAAACAAAAATAAAGGGAGAAGCTGGAGAGATGGCTCGGTGGTTAAGAACACTGGCTGCTCTTCCAGAGAACCCAGGTTTGATTCCCAGTACCTGCAAGGCAGCTCACAATTATCTTTAACTCCAGTACCAAGGGATCTGATGACCTCTTCTGCCCACACACTAGGCAACACACACGGTGCAGACATACATGAAGGCAAAACACACACACACAAAATTACCTCATTGACTCATAATATTTAAACATTTTCTTTAAGGACACCTTAAGGATGAAAACTCATTTTTTTTTAATAGCATCTCAGCAAGGCAGTGGTGGTACATGCCTTTAATCCTAGCACTCGGGAGGCAGAGGCAGTATGAGATCCTAGTCTATGTAGTGAGTTTCAGGACAGCTAGAGCTATATAAGTGAGACCCTGTCTCACAAAAAAGCAAAACAGAATCTCACACATCCCAGCCTGGTCTACAGATCAAATTCCAGGACAGGCTCCAAAGCTACACAGAGAAACCCTGTATTGAAAAACAAAACAAAACAAAAAAAAAAAAAAAACCCAAACAACAAAAATCAGGATCTCTTGGGCTGTGGTGGCATACACTTTTAACTGAGCACCTGCGAGGCAGAGAGGCAGATCTCTGCATGAAATCCTAGTCTATGTACTGAGTGCCAGGACGGCCAGAGTTATATAGTGAGACCTTGTCTCATAAAAAAAGAAAGCAGGACCTCACACGTTCCACAATGGGCTTGAATTCTCTACGTAGCTGAGGATAACCTTAAACTTCTGACCCTCTTGCCTCTGCCTTCCATATTCTGGGATTATAGATTCGCTTAACCATGTTCGGGCCCTATTCCCTATTATAGCTAAAATTAATCCTATATTCTCAGATAATCCAAATTTCTAGAATGGAAATCAATTCTAATGCCAGGTGTAATCTTTCTCCTTGTAAAACCTGCCCCTAATTATCATTTTAGAATAGTGGAAGTTATACGCTCCTTTCAAATGAGCAGTGATTATTTCCTTAGCCCAATCTCATCCTAAAATGTTGATTCTTCACTTATTTTAGATTATCCTTGTGATTGATTACAGAGGAAAAGGTAGCCTACCATTCCCTTTATCTCTTGCACATAGCTCAGGATCTTCAAAGACATTTCTCTTTTATTCCTTCCAACTTTTGGTTTCATTTGCCCAAGAATCAAAACACCAAAAGCAGTTGTGATGGTACACACCTTTAATCCAGCACTTGGGAGGCAAAGTTCAAGGCTAGCTTGGTCAATATAGTGGGTTCCTGGCCAGCTAGGGGTATGTAGTGAGTCCCTGGTTGTACGTGTGTATGTAAACACACACACACACGTAATGCAATAGTGCTTAGCACATAGTAGGTATCTTAACATGAGTTCCCTTTTTCTCGCTTCTTTCTCTGCTTTTTTGGGTCTGTGTTCATTTGTCAGATGGCACTGAAATAATCAAGCTAATGTTCTTTCTGGCTCATTTATTCTGAGACTCTTAATTCATATATTCTGCTCTTCTATGCATTGCTCATCTAAACCAAGTGGAAGAGGAGCAGTTTGAAGGTTGACCTTAGAACCTGAGCCAGGTGTGCTGGCTCATCTTCAATCCCAACTGTTAGGAGGCAGAGGCAAGTGCAACTCTGTACCAGGCCAGTCTAGTCTAGAACCAGGATAGGCAGGACTACAAGAGAGACCCTTTCTCAAAAATAACAAATACTTGGAAAATACAAGTAACTTCTACCACATTACTCCTTATTTCTGAATTACTTTTGAACCATACAGACAGCATTGGTATGCAAATGTCACATATTAGTTCTTTGCTTAACACTTTTGTTTATAGACCAGGCATGGTGGCCTGTGCCTTTAATCCCTACACTCCAGAGGCAGGTGGATCTCTAAATTTGAGGCTAGTGAGACAGTTTCAAAAAAAAAAAATTATGAATTTGTTTTTGCTGATGTTCTTTAGACACCCTGAAGGAATGTCCTTCTACTCAGTAGTCTGGGGGTTCTAGGTCCATTCTCTAAGCCTAAAGGTACCAGTGTGGCCAAGGGAAACTCTTGACTAACAGAATTACCTTAATAGGACCACCACAGAATAGTAAAACAGCAAACACCGCCTAAGTTTTACTAGCTCAAGCACAATTTTTCCTCCTCATAAACCACTGCCACAACAGCTGCAGTTCTCCCTTCCTGACCTATTTGTTCCACCTCTTTATGTTTTGTTTTTTGGTGTATTTTTTCTTTTTTAAATAAAGCCTTTGAGTCCTAATACAAGTTGCAAATACCGGTCTGAAGCAAGCTAGAAGTTTCTGAGTTCTTCCTGAGAGGTTAAATCTAGACACATCAGGCTCCGAAGCATTAGCCTGGTGGAGTGTTGTCTAACAATGATCTTCACTAGCAGTATCCTTCATTAAGCACCCTACTTACAGGGAGAGAAGACAGGCTTTGTTCATCTCACTGGCTGCTATGCTGTGTCCTTTAGAACTTTACTTCAAACAACCTGAGATGGTTGTTTGGATACATTGTTCTTTATTGCTCTACAACTATCAACTAGGATTTATAGTTACCTTAGATTCAGACACCAAAAAATTTATTTATGGTGGCTAGAAAGATGGCTCAGTGTTAAAGCACGTTTCTCTTTCAGAAGACTTGAGCTCAGTTCCCAGTATCCACAGCAAGTGGCTCACAATGGTTTATAATTCTAGCCCCAGGGGATCAGACACCCACTTCTGGACTTGCTGGACACCTGCACATAATATGATACGTAAGCACACAGAAAAATTAAAAATATTATCTTTAAAAAATTCATTTATTTCCAGGTCCTAAGGGTACATCTAAGTGAACTATATCCTATATCTAAGTGTGCCTATATCCTTAATTCAGAGAAGTATGTTAAAGTTGAGAACTGTGTAATAAGAAAGCTTCACCAACAATTACCTATCTAAAGATTATGAAAGACTAACTCCACATCAGTCTTTCTCAGTACTGGATTACTAATTTTAGATAAAAGATATGAGAGCAACCTCGTGGTCAAAATATTTTTGGCACCCTAGTGATAATCACCAGAGCATAAAAACAACCTGTATTTGCTTTCTACTCGGTATGATAGCCTTCTTCTCAACAAGCTTTATTCCCCATATATATCATCTACAACTGAACTTAGAAATGTCACCAGCAAAAGCAATACCCTAAGGATGAGGGAGATGAAGAATGGAAGAGAGATTACTGAAACATAACAGAAGTTCCTTTCATACCTTTGCAATGAGAAAGCATGGTTATTCTTGCTCTTTAAATCTCACTCCAGAAGCTAAAAATCTAGATACTTGTTCTCTGAATTGTTTGGAAAAATTTCAAAAACCATGAAATGGTAATAACTCTAAATACCCAGCAGAGTTAAGTCATTAGTAATTATGGTAGACTTATATCATCCTAGTAGGATCTTGAGTGGGACAGAAAAAAAGGTAAGGAGAAGAAGCAAGAAAAGGAAAGGAAGTAGGTAGACAGGATGACAGCTACCCAGTGAGGAGGGATAGGACAGATAGCACCAATGATTCCCAAAGGTTATCTTCCAACCTCGGCTAGAGGAATCCCCTACTTGAGTAGTCTAAGGCTACAGAAACTTTTGGGAGGTGTTCCCACATATGAGAAAACCTAGCCAGACAACAGAATCAATGTGTCCAGGAATCTCACCTTACCTCTCAGGTCAACTAAAATACTCAGCAGACTGTCTCTCCTTGAAATGGTAGGCTATTTCTTCACTAAGGAACTCCTCATTCTCATTCCACCTAGCCCTTTAGAATTATTAAACTGTGAAAAGTCACTCAGTAAATTTATAAAATCCAATGGAGGGGTAGGACAATTTTTAAATAAAAGAACCCCTAGTTTACAATGATAAACAGTGTTAACTTACTATAGGCATTAGCCTTTTTAAAATTAAGGGTGTATATCCGGGAGAAGAGTGCTAAAGATATTTGGGTACTGAAAAGGCTTTCTACATGGAATGGTTTTGTGCATGAAGAGAAAAAGGTACAGGCTAGTCCTCTGTCTTTAGACACAGAATTAAGACAGCCACTGTTATAAAGCAGAAGCAATACACTCTGGAAGCTGGAAATTCACATCTAGTCAGACATGCAATGCATAATGACCTAAAACCAAGTCACTGTCTCTGCAGAGACTACTAACAAAATCCTTGGAATTGGAAATATCTTGAGCTCTCCATTCTCCTTCAGGGTCAAAAAGAGTATGATTTTGTCTTAGGCAAAGGATACCAAAAACAGAGAAATTTAGCTCAAGTCAGCAATCCTTAGCAGCAGCTTTTAATCCTTCGTTTTCCATGGCCTGGGTGCCGCTTATACTTCTAAAACTTGCTCATCCCACATACAAAGTTCAGACATTTTTTCCTCTTCCTTTCTCCTGATAGATTTTATTTGCCTTTTTCCTAGCTAGACTGTAGCATGTATGGTCAAGGACTTCTTAGTGTTTTAAATTATAAGCAGAACCAAAACAACTTTCCCCTCTGGTAGAGCTGGGAAAGATCTTAAGAATAATATCGATTTTAACCTTTAAACAGCTCTGCTTCATTTCTTGGCTTACTGCTGTTCGGAAATCTCAAAGGTTGCTGAACACATTAACCCCCATGCTGATCCTCTTCTATAAGACTGGAAACCAGACTGGGTGAAATGGTGGAGATCCTGGTTTCAGAGTATCCTTTAGGTCTACACAGCTTCTTACCAGCTTCTTTTGATGACTGTTGAGCTCAAACCCACTTACCTCTCCTGCCAGGAGGAGTCAGTCAGGGTACATGAAGCTCAACTCTTGATGGCTTCATACTACCATCCATTCTCTACTTTTTTCTTTTTAAAATCATGTTCTTATGGATTCCCTTAGCTCAATTTTTAATTCTTTAGTTTCTACTCTAGTATTCTCAAGTACCTCTCCAAACCCTGAGAATTTTTCTTTTGTTTTGTTAGTTTATGAGTCTTCCGAAATTGAGAACCCATAACATAAAGGAAAAAAATGTCCTTCATATATGATTAGATATGCTCAAAGGGTACAGAAATTAGAAGTAAATGCAATGGAGCAAAAGTGGTATATTAACAGGAAATATTTAATTTTCCAATCTCCACTTTCCATCTTTATAAACTGAAAGAAAAAATTTAATATATTACAAAATATCTGTACATAGACAAGGTACACCCAATGGGGGTCAAAAACAAGAGAGAGAAAGGAATACAGTGTCAGGAACCTATAAATCAGGGAGAATGAGGTGGCAACTGACACTTTTCCAATGCACCATTCTCTCTCAAAACCTGCTGGTAACCACTTTAGCACTGTACCTATATACGCATATTATACACACACACATACACACATACACATGTTGGGTGGTGATTATGGCATAAGCTAACAAAAGTACTACATACAAACTTGTGCTAATTGCCCTGTTTTAAATACATACTTCTTATGTCATTTGTGAATCCTTATCCATATAGAGAGATAGAAAAAAATAAGGAAACTGGGTTAAGCAAATGTGCTTTTAAAACCACATACAAAAATGATCATGGTCAAGCCAGTTTTGTCTCTTATTCATGAACAAAATCAGATTTCTCGTCTGTTCAAAATAATGTGTTTAATAATGCTACAATAGTTAAAACCCAAATCATTTTTGAATGGAATTAACTAGGTATCTACTTTTTAACCAGTTGGGTTGAAAATTCAGCCAAATTTTTACTTTCATTATGTTTATATATAGTGTAGCTGAAAAATGACCAAATACCTTTTCTTCCTCCATAGATTTCAGGATATTTAAATGAGTTATTTTCCTTTGCTTTCAGAAGTAGTCAAAATTATCATAAAAAATATTTTTATAGGTTACACTTCCAAAATGAGGTGGGGGTGAAATGGGAACATACATACATATACACACATTCACATACTCACCCCCTTCCCTAGCAGGGATGGGGAAATGGAAGTTTACGTAAATTATTTAGACTATTTGGCATAATTAAAAATATAGTGGCAGACGGGAAGGGAAAACATTATTGATGACTATCTATAACCAAAATACAATGAAAATATATAGAGAAATTTATTCATATTTGATGGGAAAACAATTTTTTTTCACTGAACAGATACTTTAGAAAGTATCCCTGCTCAGTTTCTTTAATCAAAAATAGGGGACTGGGGTTCAACACCTTATAATAAAATATCCTAAAATAAGGCCCATGTCTGAGGACTAACTAGTAGCAGACTGAAAGCACAGATAAAACTTTAATGCAATCTATGGATAGCATCTCAGTATTCCTAGGATATCTAACCAGACATCCTGGCATAAAAAAGCTATCAAAGCCAAATGGCTAGAAGGTTCACTTACTATTAGTGTTTGGCCCTGTGGCAAAGCCATACCAAAACACAGAAAATAAAGAAATATACACACTGGTATTTATTTCAGTAACAGGGGAAAATAGTTTTTATGTAGCTGGAGAGGGTTCTTTCACCTCTTTAAATTTATTTTAAAAATTAATATATCTTTCTAAATATATTTTTTAACTTAAGAACTTGGTATTGAAACATGAAATTTTACTTGAATTCTGAAAACTATTCTCCAAGAGATGCTCAAGTATGTTTGCTTTTCTCTGTAAAAGGGAGCTTAACCTACAGTTCACAAACTCCCAAGTCTGTGCAGATCAATATATGACATATATGTTTTTAAAATACTCCAGATGCTGATGGAAGTAATGGAAGCCATAATGAGAAGCCTCTCAAGTAATCTGAGATCCTTTCTCTCTTCCACATTTTGTTTTGGTAAGGCAAGGTTCTTGTCAGGAAATCATATTTTATATACCCTTTACCACAATCAAAATGTTCTGTATTAGAAATAGGCTATATATGCTGTGATGTATACTTATCAACACTGTTCTTTTACATGGTAAGTTGCTTAAAGCATTTTCTTTAAAGGTATCAGATATACACCCTAAGCTAGGTTATATATCCATGTATTTCCAAGATTTTCTCTGACAATATCACAAGGCTCTGTTTGAAAGGCTTTAAAAAAAAATAAAAATATACATGTAAACAACATGCTCATTGATCTTATTACCCTTCTGGGTATGGAGGTACCACCTCCCACCACCAGCTCAGCAGCAATGTACTATCATTAACAAATCAACCTCCCCATCATAACATGGCTTAAAAAACAAAACGAAAATTTTAGAATTGAAGAGTTACAGAGAACAATGTAAGAGTTTGAATTTCCTTTCCTTTATTTAAAAAAAAAAAGAAAAAAAGAAAAAAGAAAGAAAAGAATCATTCCAGGTTCTTGGGCATCTCTACTATGTTTTCTATCAAACAAATGCCTCAAAAAGATAAAAGAATAGGGGCAGGAACATAGTGGAAGGAAAAAGAGGGGGGCAAAAAAGGCAAGGGGAAAGGAGGAGAAAAAAGTAAAGCAAAAAGCAAAAATTGGGTAAAGTCTCCCTTCTTGCCCAAGAATGCCACTTTCTACAGCCTGTTTTAAGTGCAGGAAGAGGGCAAAATTGTCAAAATTGAGCAAACTTAATTTATTTGGAAAATGTATGTACAAGATGCTCAACTGAAGCAAAAATGGGAGATGGTAGAGAGAAAGGAAACATTGAAGCCACTGTTTCCCTTCTAGCAAAAGCCTAAGAGGAGCTCAGATCTTGTGAATACTATTCTCTTTAAATGTGGGGTGGGAATTAAATAAAAATTCAAAAGAAACCACACACAAACACACACACACATACAGAGAGAAAAAACAAAAACAAAACAAAAATATTTTTGAAACCCAAAGCCTCTCTAGAGCCATCTCAAAACAAAACTGTCCTCTCTCTGCTGCTCAAGGGCAGGCAATAAGCTAATGCAACAATTACTTTTCAACCAAATGTCTCTTCTTCTCCATATTTTCTACTATAGCTCCTACATAAAGCAGAAGTAAATATTCTGGCTATTGCCCATCCAGGAGGAACTGGTGCCAAGATCATTGAGTCGCCTGCTAGTAGCAAGTGAGCAAGGAAAACAATGGACATAGTTGCAGTAGCCAAATACAGATGATTACCTTGCTCTGGCAAGGGATTAAAGGTTCGGAGGACTAGATGGAAAGATGGATAGGGAAGGAATTTTCAAGGGCAATGATGTCTCTGGGTTAATAAGGAACTCCTCTCCCTCTTCCCCCTCGAGGTGGGACTCTTGCAGCCCCCCGGTAGAGTTTTCCATAAGCAGAAGACTGAGCTGGCCCCCCCCACTGAAGAGTTGTTCCTGAGCTGTTGGCCCCAGTGGCTCCTGGACCCAGCTCCCCATAGTTTTGCAATTTGGTCTCTGTATGTACCACAGAGTTGCCATTTCCCTCAGACTTCAGGAATGGTTGCCCAACCACTGAGTGTAATGCTAAGGGTACCCTGGCAAAACGAAGGTCCTGGTCCCCTGGGAACTGCACTGACCCTGTGCCCTGGTAACTGTTGGACTCCCCAAGGTGGCTCACAGAGCCTGAAAAGGTCCTGTTCTTCACCAGGGTCTGGACCAAAGATTCTGTCAAGGCTGGACCAGAACTGCGTTCATCAGTGTCAGTGGCACTGAAACCAGCTTCAGGCCCATCAGTGTTTCCATAAGTCCTGTTTGGATGGGATCGGGTGGAGTACTCCATTGGTCTCAAGGCCTGGTGCTCATGTGGCAGGTGGCCAGGAGGCTCTGCTTCAGGCTGGGATAAAAGTTGCAGCAAGGCGGCTGTCACGGCGGGATTCAACTCCTGGGGGGCGCTGGAAAGATCGCCTTCAACCAGAGGGGGTGGAGGTGGCGGCGGTGGAGGTCCAGGGGGCTCAGGGGGCCTCTTCTCTGGTGGAAGAATGTGAGGAGGACATGCTGTGGAAGGGTTACTTCTTTTAAACACCATTTTAAAAATCACATGTGATTATAAACACAAACACATACTACCCCAACATAGATAAATACCAATACAAGTAACCAGATTCATTAAATAAAATCTTGGGATCAGGAAACTGAAATTTATAAATAAAATAATCAAGTGATTAGAAGTAAAACAGTTGTATTATGGATCTAATAGCTGGTATAAAAGATGTTATGTTTCAAATGATTGTCCTGAATTTTTTTGTCTGAGATTTCATTCCTTAAAAAGCCGTTCAGATTGTTGGCAACCTCTCCATCCCTTCTGCTGTTAGATCAAAACATTTTTGAAAATAAAGTAGAAAGAAGGAAGACGAAAAGGAACAATATACACGTTATCATCACATTTCTAGGACATAATCTTTCTGTATAACCTACAGACCTGGCTAACACATTTACACAATGTTAGATGATATAAGACTAACCTGAAATACAACTTAAAAGAATATGCAGGAGAGAAGCAATCAAGAAAAAACTTGATATGTATAAAAAGTCATTTCACTTCAACAAACTTTAGTCATTTCTCCCCATAACCATATCTTCAAGTTGGATATTAACCAACTACACCGTTATTCAGGAAGACTATTTACAATTGCAAAGACCAAAGTAAGCCTATTGTAATTTTCTATTTTATTTTCTAATCTTCTGCATGTTTTTTTATTCTATGAAAAAGAAAAATCACTCCAGCAGTGTTATGCAGAACTGGACTGCTGATAAAACACGTTCATCCTGCGTTAAGAATTTACTATTCAGAAATATACTGAACTAATACTACACTCAATTATAACTAAGATCTCTTTGTTGAAATATGTCCAAAATTTTGCTTTTTTATTGCTGCCTAATTTGCCTGAGAATGGCTTCTTATCAAAGCAAGAGATGAAAGTAAAATGACATGAGTTGGAGGCCACACAACTACTGAGACAAAATGCCTTCAAAGATTTGAGAGTCAACCTGCTAAAGAAAAGGTTTGATGTTGTGGTTTTATCTTTCAAATGACAAATTTTTCCTTTTCCTATAGAAACATTTAAAAACATCTCTAGGATCATTCTTCTATTTTGTTAGTTAGTGATGTAATGTCCATACTTAGACAAGCCAAAGTCAGTTTTTGGTTACAATTTGATATTTCTGTAGTATAATTATCTAGCATATACTTTGTAACTAAGTTTCCACCCCCCAAGTATGCACATGAAAGTACTCTAAAAACAAAATACAATTTTAACACTGCAGTGGAAAAGGCCACGTGCTATATGAAACAACAAATAGGATAAACAGTCTAGAGCTTCTGGGATTGGAAGCACAAGCGGACAGAAGAGGAGGCAAGATATCAACTTACAGTTCTGAACATTTTATAATATGAAACTCCAAGTTACTTGTTGACTGTCTGGTTATCTGAGTACTAGGTAAAAAATAATTTACGGGGGGCTGGAGAGATGGCTCAGTGGTTAAGAGCATTGCCTGCTCTTCCAAAGGTCCTGAGTTCAATTCCCAGCAACCACATAGTGGCTCACAACCATCTGTAATGAGGTCTGGTGCCCTCTTCTGGCCTGCAGACATACACACAGACAGAATATTGTATACATAATAAATAAATAAAATATTTAAAAAAATTAATTTACGGAAGAAAAATAAATCGGCTACTTAAAATTTAGAATTTGAAGAATAACTTAAAAGGATAGGGTAACTGAACTGTATGTATTTATATTTTAGAGCCTTTTACTGTCAACACTACTTACTTATCTATCTTTACAAGAGAACATCTATGTACCAGTGACATTAAAAGGAAGTATTTGGAGCCTATTCATGAAATGAAAACCAAGAATTTTAATAGTTGGGGTTAGGGGGGGTGAGGAACAACAAGAAAACCCAAACCAACTTTAAAAAACATAGCTGTGAAAATGGCAGTTTAAGTTTACATTCTTCCAGTTATACCACTTTTTATTAAGTAACTACTAAAGTTAATAAAGCTTCTTAAAGAAATAAAACTAAAATTATAAATTATAATGTCTTTGGATTTAAAGTGCTGATGTTGTCAATCTATAATAATTTTATACTAATGGAGAGAGGTAAATAAATGGAAAAATAGTTTCAACCATTACACTTTCTTAATAAGTACACGAAAAATAAATTACCAAACGAAAATCATTACCTTTCTTATTTATAGTCTGCCCTCTGGTGGAAGTGTTAATGAACAGTGAAACAGCCAAGTATGAAGCACTACGGTGTGGTGGCATGAGGCGGGAAGATCTTAAATTTTGAGGTCAGATTGTGCTACATAACAGCCGAAGCACTAGATAACCCAGGAAAAACTATAATAAAGAGTTACAGAGTTTGGTGGACAATTTTTTTTTTTTTTTTTGAGATCAATGGTTGGCCAGGAACTTCCTATGCAGAACCAGGCTGGTCTTGAAATCACAGAAATCTACATTTCCCTTCCTCTTGAGTGCTGGGATCAAAAATGTATGACATTACAACCATCATTTGTATTCATCTTTAGTTATGACAGTTTTACACTTGGCTCTAAAAACCTAATCCAATATCTAGCTATATGCTATGATTTATTTTTAGTTCAATTTCATTATGTGGTTGACAGCTTGTTGGCTTGATTATTTGGTGAATATTTCTCTATAAGGATGCTATTTAATTTGACCAAGTTCTTACAGATTTTGAGTTGGAATTATTTATTTTTGGGTGGATAACAGGTAGGATCAGAATCTGATACATGAAATTAAAAAGCTTACTTTAATTCTACATAGTTTTTCTTTTTATTAATCTTAAATATTTATTTTTGTAGCATTAATGTTTTGTCTGCATCTATATCTGTTTGCCATGTGTGTACCTGGTCCCTGTGGAGGTCAGAAGAAGGCATCAGATCTTCTGGAACAGGAATTACAGGCAGCTGTGAGTCACTGAATGCGTGCTGGGAATTGAACCCAGGTCCTCTGCAAGAGCAGTCAGTGCTCTTAACCTCTAAGCCACCTCTCCAGTCCCATTATATAGCCTTCTCTACTACTCTTTAAAAACAATTGGAATCATCATTGAGAACAGCAAAGTGAAACAGGACATGTGAGTGTACAAGTTCTAGCTTCATCTGCCAATAATCAGCAGAGCAGAGACTTAAAGTTTCTTAGGATGCAGTTTTCCTATTCATAAAACAAAAGGTTAATTTTATTATCTTTCAGTTTTAATAATTTCCACATACAAAAAAAAAAAGAAACCAGGTTATATATTTGACCTTATACTAGTGAAAATAAAAAATATATTTTCTGAACCAACCAAGATTAAATATAAATGCGGAACCCTAAAGTTCATTATACCTCTTCAGTCTCTGCGCCTCTTCTTTTTCCCCAATTCATGGAATCTTCAAGGTCAATGAAAATTTCCAAGGAGTTGAAAACATTTTCAGATGGAATTTGTAAACAGATTGTGAACCAGAATTGACTAGATAATTTACAATACTTTTCCTTCTAATAAACTGCATGGATGTGGTAATGTGACACAAGGTATAACACACTTTTATCCCCTTTCAGATTTTGTTTTTTCTTTTCATAATGCTTACTTCCTGATTTCACTGTTTCTTTCAGAAACATAGACTTAAAAATAATCACTTTTGTATACAATTACTTTTTGGAAAGAAAATGTAAGGTGTTATCTGCTTAGAACAATTCCCCAATTATTTTCAGAAACTGAAATATTTTATTAGGGCTTTCTTGACTGTTATCTTCCAGATAAAATTCTGGTATCCAGGATTCACTGCATTAGATGTAAAGAACAATTTGATGTTTATTTAAAAGTCAGATTTACTAGGACTAGCTAGCTACCACAAACGTAGTGGTTCAAGATACCGCATTACCTATGGCTTTGATTTCCTTGGTTAGAGCACAGGGATTTTACTTACCAGTACCTTCTTAAGTGGAAAAATTATCAGTATATGAAAGGTGCTTTGATATTTAAAAGAAAAAGCTGGCCAAGAAATACATCATTTGGTGCTATGTTCTCCTGTAGACTAGATTACAGATACTGAGACCAATGATGTAAAAAAGAAAACATTAAGAGATTTTTTTAAGAGGATCAACAGCACCTGAGCTCAATGAAGATTCATGACCGGTCTGTTTACCTGCTGCCTCCTCCTGTGGCATTGTAGGAGTTCTTCGGGGTCCCTGTGGCCCACTATTCTTGTCACTGGTGTTTTCCTCCAGGTCACCTGCTGGCTCTTGGGTTTTCATCAGCTGACTCAAGAGAACTGCCAACATATTCTGCATATCAGCTGGTGTATTTGAGGCTTCAGGAGTTGTCTGTTCCGCTGAAGGCATGACCACTGATACAGAGGGTACCTCCTTCAATGATTCCTCTGGGGCTATGGATTCTGAGTCCTGCTGCTGGGAATTGGCTTCAGTCAGTGCACTAATAGATTGATTCAAGGCTTCCAGCTGCTGTTGCATCTCTGGGTTGGAGTGGATATTAAGCAGCTGTGCCATCTGAGGGATGCTCAGGTCAGTTTGGCTCTGTAGCAGGTTTAATAAGACTGCCAATTCACTTTGATTCAGCTGCTGTGTGATGTCGCCAAGACCTGTAGGATGACAGTGGAGCCAATATAAGATGGATAAGAAAGAAAAGATCCTTTGTCTTCTTCAACTGGCAAAAGCAATGTATAATATCCAAAGATTTAGCTTCATTTTGAAAGCCTCATAGTTTAATATCTTGGATTAACATCACAGCTTATTTTTTATTTTTGTTTAAAAACTCAAGGACTTAAGACTGGTGAGGTAAAAGGCACTTGCTGCCTAGTATGGCAACTGTATAAAGCCCAGGACCCATATAGTAGAGCAATTCCCACAACTTGTCCTCTGAATCCTAATATATTATGTGCAATCTCCAACAAAATAAAAACTAAAACAATAAATAAAAAAATACAAAGACTAACTAAAGCATGTATGAATTGTATATAAAAGTGATTATATTTTATCTGTGTTCTTCAAGGTTAGTGATTTTCAACCAATAGTATATGTAAAAACTTTTAGGATAGATTTAAGAACTGAGGTGCCTAACATTCCAAGAGATTTGGCATTTATTAAAGAGTTATTTATCTCTGGTACTTGGGGCTGGACTCAAAGATCAAATGTAGTGAAAGATAACCTTGACTTTCTTCTGATCCTCCTGACTCTACCTCCCCAGTGCTGTGTTGCAGTTGTTTGCCACCACACCAATCTGAAGGCATTTATTTTTAAAGTTTTCTGGATGATTCTAACGAGTACCGAATGTTGAAAATAGCATTGTAATCTCAACTATTGGAGGCTGAGGCAGTAAATTCCTAATTTCAAAGTCACTGGGTCAATATAGAAGAGAAAATGGCCGGGCGGTGGTGGCACACACCTTTAATCCCAGCACTTGGGAGGCAGAGGCAGGTGGATCTCTGTGAGTTCGAGGCCAGCCTGGTCTACAAGAGCTAGTTCCAGGACAAGCTCCAAAGCTACAGAGAAACGCTGTCTCAAAAAAAGAAAAAAAAAGCCATGAGCAAACTAACCTTAAAATTTACTTATTTAATTGACTGGTTTCTGCCACACACAATCTAGGAGAAATACAACATTCCTTATTTCAAGGAATGAGAATACTCTGCTGTAAACTTTCTGAATCATGCGCAGAAAATAAGGTTTATCTTCTCGAAATGAAGACAACAATCTTTCTCCTAATATTCCACTGGACAAAAACACAAGGATATGAACATATATGCATTCTACTATCAAAATCTATATAACTGAACTTAATAGACATAGAGGCTCCATCCCAGCACTGACCTACTGCATCCCCAGGAGCAGGCTCTGCCTTGACAGGAGCAGGCTGAGGTGGTGCTGGGCTACTGTTCTTCACAGGCTCAACTGTTGTCCCTGAGGTAGTTTCTTTTCGAGAAGCTTTGGGTGGAGGTGGCTCTTCTATTAAAATACCACTTTGTCGCTGGCGTCGACGTTTCTTACTCCACAATTCATGGCAATCCTGCCAGTGAGGTAGGCTGGAAAAACACAAAACAAAGGAGGAATAAGTAATGATTAAATGTAAGAATAATGAATTAAAATAGAAGAAAAAGGAACATGAAAAATAGAATTAAGAACAAAAACGTCAGAATGCAATATAAAAAGAATTATTGGAGGTGGAAGTATTTATGTGGTAAGAAATAATACTAAAAACTCCTATATAGTCAAATAATGTTTTTGTTGGTATAAAATGAATAAAGAGAACTTAACTGGCTGTGTTTCAGTTGAAGATAAATGTAAGCGCAGAAATGAACAGTTTATTAATAGTTATGAAAGACTAGGTAGGAAAGGGTTGAGAGATGTCTCAGTAGGTAAATGAACTTGCCACCTAGCATTAAAATCCTGACTATAATTTTGGAATTTACATGATAGAAAACGAGAATCCAACTCCCACAACTGGCCCTGACCTTTCACATGTGGCCTGGCAAGAGCATGAACATACACATAATGTGAAATGAGAACAGATAGTGCTTTGAATCTTGGGACTATATAAACATATCATGATTTAATCATCAGTTTGCAAATCATTCACTAAATTTCCACGATTGGATATCATCAACTTTCTTAAAGAGTTAGGTGGGATCCTGTTAGTTTCAGGCTATCCTGGTCTACTTAGTGAGTTCCAGGTCACCCAGGGTTACCCTGTGATTCAAAACAAACAAACAAAACAAAACAAGCAAACAAAACTAGCTTCCAAATTTCAGTAAAAAGCTTAAACATCAAAAATATATATATCAAATCTATCAAAATAAATTTGGATGGATCTTTGGAGCAATAAAATTTATAGTTACCATCTACACATATACTTATCTAAATCCTTTTCTTTTCCTTTTCTTTTCCTTTTCTTTGGAAGATATCAGGCTAACCTCAAACTCTTGATTGAGCTACAATTAAAAGTGTTTACCCCCATATCTGGCCATTCCTTTGTCTGGCAAGAAAATTAATAACGCAAGAGGACTCTAAGTTCAACACAGTGAGACCATCCCACAACTCAAACAACAAGAAAAAAATTGCCCAAACAAACACACTAAAGAACTGGAGAAATTGTTCAGTAGATAAGAGCTTGGGCTGTTCTTGCCCATAACTTGAGTTCCCATGTCCGGCAGGTGAAAGTTGCAGGGACTCTGACACCATCTTCTGGCCCCCACAGGCAACCATTTACATAAATGCATAAAAAAATAGCAAAACGAGGGGCTGGAGAGATGGCTCAGAGGTTAAGAGCATTGCCTGCTCTTCCAAAGGTCCTGAGTTCAATTTCCAGCAACCACATGGTGGCTCACAACCATCTGTAATGAGGTCTGGTGCCCTCTTCTGGCCTGCAGGCATAACGCAGAAAGAATATTGTATATATAATAAATAAATATTAAAATAAATAGCAAAACGAGTAAAAACACAAGCATACAAAAACAACAACAACCAAAACAAAACAAAAACCCAGCAAAAACAAGAGGCTGCTTGGGAACACAGCTTAGTGGTAAAATATTGATTTGACTAACACATACAAGGATCATAGTACTGGCATAAACAACAACAACAACAAAAAAAACCCAAAGAAACAAAAATAAATCTAGCACAAAAGCTATTAATACTGCCAGTGATAAGTTCAAAGACAAAGGATCTTGTATGAGCCATGAAGTTGAATGTGGGTATAGAACCTTGGAAGATCCTTTAATGTACATTCTATTCATAATGGCCAAGGTAGCAAAGGCCCTAGCAGCAGAATCCAAGCACTGACTCTCAAGTTGTCCTCTGACCTCTATACCAGGGCTGTGGCTTATATATATGCACGCGCGCGCTCTCGCTCTCTCTCTCTCTTTCTCTCTCTCGTGGCTTATATATATGCACGCGTGCGCTCTCTCTCTCTCTCTCTCTCTCTCTCTCTCTCTCTCTCTCTCTCTCTCTATCTCTCTCTCTCTCTCTCTCACACACACACACACTGTGGCTTATATATATGTACGCGTTCACACATACACAAAAACGAGGAAAGTAAAAAATAAATTATGATGAAAGAGATACTTTAAGACTATATATTTACATAAAAATTCAAGGAGGCAAAAGCAGGCAGATCTGTATGAGCTCAATAACAACCTGGTCTAAAAAATAAGTAAAATTACTAACCTGACAATGATAGAAACTATTTAAAATTAGAACTGTTTCTTGCAGTGTAGAAAATACATAGTCGCAACATAAATGATTAAAACAGAAGGAATGGTTAAAAGCAAAACCTACAAGGAATACTTTCAAAGACATTGTTTATCACAAACAATAGAGATCTAGAAACAAAAGAAAATAGCTTGAACCAGACTATTGAACATATTATAAATATGGTTAAATTTATTCCTTACTTAATCCAACCTTATATCCACAGTTAACCCTCCATCAGCACTGACATAATCATTTGTAGTTATTTTGATTTTAAATATTTTTTTTAAGTTTCTCATTTTCTGAGTGAAGGAGGAAGTTTAGAATCATTAAACAGTCAACAATACTTACTCTGGAGGTGCCATTTTGCTGAGTTCTACATCTTTAAGGAAGTCACTCTGCAGGGTCTGTTCAGCTGTGCAACGCTTGCTAGGATCAAGTGTCAGCATGTGGTCCAATAAATCAAGAGCTGCTGAAGGAATGCTATAGAATGGAACAGAGAAATCAAAAATTCACAACATTCCCTTAGTTCTCAAACCTGCATCAAAAATTATATGAATTTCCATTTCAAAATAAAACTGAGCAAGGAAACTGGAAACTGGCTAATGCAAGCAACAAGATCTGAGCCTTGATTTAAGAAATGCTACAATGCACGTAAAAACTTAAAAAGCAGCAATTCTGTTCTCTTTCCTTAGGAAGATCAAAAGGACTATAAGGAAATCCACAAGTTGTTGAAAATAAAATGGTTTTCATTTGTCCAAGGCCTTCAGAAGAGAAAATTAGAAATAGAGTCTGATAGAAAAAACTCTTCAAAAATAAAATGTCTAAGGCTGGAGAGATGGCTCAGAGGTTAAGAGCACTCGGCACTCTTACAGAGGACCCAGGATCAATTTCCAGTACAGACATGGCAGCTTGCACTCTTTCAAACTTCAATTCCATGACATTCAATATCCTCTTCTGCCCTCTGCAGGCACCAGACACAAACATGGTATACATACATGCATGTAGGCAAAACATGCACATATATAAAATAAAAGAATAAAATACAATGCCTACAATCGGCTAGTTGAGGCAGCTCATCTGGTAAAGGTTTCTGCTCCTAAGTCAGTATTATATCCTTGGGACCCACATGGGCAAAGAGCTGGATGGTGGTGGTGGCGCACGCCTTTTATCACAGGACTTGGGCGGCAGAGGCAGGCGGATCTCTGTGAGTTCTAGGCCATCCTGGTCTAAAGAGAGAGTTCCAGGACAGGCTCCAAAGCTACAGAGAAACTGTGCCTTGAAAAACAAAAAACAAACAAACAAAAACAAAAAACCAAAAAATCCCCCAACAACAACAAAAATGTAATTAACGGGCTGCAGGAATGGCTCAGTGCTTATGGGCACTGGCTGCTTTTCAAGAGGACCTGGGCTCAATTCCTAGCAACCACATGGCAGCTCACATTGTAACTCCAGTTCCAGGTGATCCAACACCCTTGCACAGGTGAAACACCAATGCACATAAAATAAATAAATCTTTTGTTTGTTTTGTTTTTCAAGGCAGGGTTTCTCTGTGTAGCTCTGAATGTCCTAGCTGTCTTGGAACTAGCTCTTGTAGGCTAGGCTGGGCTCAAACTCACAGAGATCGGCCTGCCTCTGCCTCCCAAGTGCTGGGATAAAAAACATGCACCACCACTGACCAGGTCAAAATAAAAAAATCTTTTTAAAATAAAATGTAATTAAAATGTTGTTGTAATAAATTGGGCTTAACAGTAAAAATCAAGTCCCAACAAAAGCTGGAAACAGAAAAGAGATATAAGATTGTGCTAAACTCACAAAGAGAATTCTTCTCTTAGACGTCTTCTATATTGCTTCTTCGGTTTCATGGTGTTGAAGTAGGGCAGCTTGATAACATCAGGCCACACTGCTGGACAAGGGCTACCACAGAGACGACTGAAAAGAAAGCAAAAAGCCACGTAAAATGAAGTAAATGATCAGTATCATGACTTCTAGAGTTTCTCGAAGGACAAATTATCCTCTTAGATCTGTGAAATCTATGACTTATTACATTAGTAGATATCAAAGAAAGTAAAGTATGATTTTACTGCTCTAAGGAGAAGCAATATAAGAGAATTGGTTATAAGAAAACATACTGGAAATACTGAAAGACAGCAAGAGAAAACTATTGAAAATACAATCCAAATGATTCACATATTTTATAAAGCATGATTTACAAAAGGTTTTTATTCTTATCAATTTTATCTTATTCATTTAGAATTAATTACCTCTCCTCTCTCCCCTCTTTATCCCCCTTCTCTTGGAACAGGCCAGGTCTCTCTATTAGGCCCGGCTTTCCAGGACATATTACATAGACCAGGAGAGTCTTGGACATATTACATAGACAGAGTTCAAAAACCTGTCTCTTCTTCCAGAGGCCACCCCACATCTGACAGAATTAATTTCAAATAGGAAAAATTTTAAGAGATGGTGCACACCTTTAATCCCAGCACTTTGGAGTTAGAGGCAGCTGAATCTATTCTCGTTTATAGAGCAAGTTCCTGGACAGCCTGGGCTACAGAGAACCTGTTTTGCTTCCTGTTTCTCTCCTCTCTTTACCTTTTTGTTTTTTTTTTTTTGGGGGGGGGGACATTTTGTTTTTCTGAGACAAGGTTTCTCTATATAACAGTCCTGGCTGTCCTGGAACTCGCTCTGTAGACCAGGCTGGCCTCAAACTTACAGAGATCCACCTGCCTCTGCCTCCCGAGTGCTGAGATTAAAGGCATGCACGACCACTGCCTAGACTGTTCCTTTTTTTAAAAGAAAGAAATGTTTATAGATAACTGAGCATTTATTATAATGAGTTATATCACTATTTACATCTACATTTGCTTGTTATATTTTTTCCAATACATTTTATTGAATAAGAAAAAGGAAATGTCATACATGCCTATAATCCCAGCACTTAGGAGGCTGAGGTTAAAGGATTGTAAATTTGTGGCCAGTATGGCCTATAAAGAGAGACTCTGCTTTAAAATGAAAAATCAAACAAATATAATCCAAAAGAAAAAGGGAAAGGAACAGAGAAAAGAAAAGGAAAAGTGAAAAAAGCAAAGTATAGCAAGAGGTGCCCAAATTCCATTCTTCAAGGCATCTTCAAATTGTTTATGTAGAGGTTACATTTTAAAACTGGCTAGAGAAACAGCTCAGTGAGAAAACTCCTCCTGCCAAGCCTGATTTGAGTTCAATCCTCAGGTCACGAACTACATGGTCAAAGGAGAAAGAAAACATGTGTTCCACAAAGAATTATGCTCTTTGGTTGTTTTTCATGACAGGGTTTCTCTCTGCAGCTCTGACTGTCCTGGAACTCACTCTGTAGACTATGCTGTCCTGAAATACAGATCTGCCTGCTTCTGTCTCCCAAATGCTGCGACTAAAGGTGTGCACCACCATGGCCAGCAACACTTCTTTCCTTGGACTGAGCTAAAGCTAAGAATAAAGTAGCCATCCACACAAAAACAAAAGAAAAAACAGCATTCTTTATTTATGGGTATGTATGTGTATATGGAGATAAACTTCAGAAGCTGTTCCCTAAACATTATTCATCTTGTTTCTGAGACAAGTTTTCTCTTGTGGCCCTTTCTTTGCTGAAGGGGATAAACTGGCTCTGGTCAGTGAGTGTCAAGATCGCCTATTGCTGCCTCACTAGCACTGATGCCACAAGCATGCAATAAGACACCTAGCTTCTTATATATAGGTTCTGGGGATCAAATTCAGCTTATCCTAAACTGCACAGCAAATACTTTACCACTGAACCATCTACCCAGCTCCCATTTTATTTTTTATTGTTTTAATGATTTCAATTACATTCATGTTTATGCATTTTTGTGGGAAGTGGTGCATATGCCACACCACACTAGTAGATATCAGAAAATAACTTTCAGGAGTCAGTTCTCTCTTTTTACCACGTGGGTCCTGCAGATGGAATTTTGTTGTCAAATATAATGGTAAGCACCTGTGCACCCAAGAAGTGATCTCACTAGCCCATTGCACATTTGGTTTTACAAACACTGACACCACCATCAACCACAAGGCATCATATGAGGAGCTGAAGCTTCATAGATCTTTTTTCAAGGAGATTGGTCCAAAAAACACTTTTTTCAACAATTGTATTTTTACATTTGTAAAAGTCAGTGGACACTTTTGGGAGTGCCTCCTTCTATCATGAGTATTAGTGACTGAACTCAGGTCATCAATCTTGGAACAAGTACCTTTACCCATTGAGCCATCTTGCCAGTTTTTTCTATTTCTATTTTTGAGATGGGGGAACTCACTTTGTTCAAGCTGGCCTTGAACTCAAACTTTAATGATTCGTACTGCCTTGGCCTTCTACACAGCTAGTATTAAAAGCAACACTGTTCTCAAATAAAGCATATTTGTATATGACAAAGAATAAAAACATAAAGGTAAGACTTTGATATATATTATAGAGTCGGAGAAGTTCAGAGGTTAAAAGCACTTTAAGTAGGATACAGGTTCAGTTTCCAGCACCCACATGGCAGCTGACAGCCTCTAGTAACTCCAGTTTTACAGGATCCAATGCTTTCATTTGGCTTCCAATGACACCAAGCATACATGTGGTGTAATTACATATATGCAAGTAAACACTCAAATACATAAAATTCAAAACGCATGGTGGCACACACCTTTAATACCTGCAGTGGGGAGGCAAAGGTAGGTCTCTATGAGTTCAAGCCAGCCTGCTCTATAGAGTCAGTTCAAAGACAGCCAAGGATACTCATAGAAACCTGATCTTGAAAAACAAAAACATATGTTTATGAACTACACTAACTGCCGAGCCATCTCTCCATTCCCCTAAAACTGAATTTCTATGTCTACAGGCTGACACAAAAGAGATGGCAAGCTGGATGAGCAAAGAGAAATTTATTATAATATCATCTGATGGAATAATTGAAAAATGTTATATAATTGGAGGATTTGATTATCTAATCATTATCTACTTTTAAAAGTGGGGGTTATGACAAAGGGTTGCATAACTGAATCATGACAAATTTGGCAACAGTAATATATAAAACAACCAAAAAGCTAACTAGAAATCAAATGTGTGCTAAGTCTGAGATGTTTCTGACAGCATTCCCCAGTGTTGTGTTGTATGCCTTCACTGAATCTTGATTCTGAACATACAACCTGCAATGTGAGTGGTATAATCCCACAAAACGCTAATGAACACTGTCTAAAATAATTCAGCTCAGATTTGAGACTATCATGTTGTAAACTGCAGTGTCTTACTATATGTGTAGTTTCTAGTTCTTTTAGAAACTAGCTGGGTGTGGTTGTGCATGTCTTTAATCCCAGCACTCTGAAGGCACGGTTAGTCGGGATTCTGGAGTTTAAGGTCAGCCAGGGGTACTCAGAAACCCTGCCTTGAAAAAACAAACATGGAAAGAAAGGAAGGAAAACAAAAGCTTTAGCCAGGCATGACGGTACAAACCTTTAATCCCAGCACTCAAAAGGCAGGAGGATCTCTGTGTACAGCTAGGAATACTACCCTGCCCCTCCCCCAAAATAAGAAAAGCTTTTAATAAATTCCTACAGGCTGGAGAGATGGCTCAGGGATTAACAACTGTCTGTAACTCCAATATCTGACACCCTCAAACAGACATACATACAGGCAAAAACAACAATGTACATAAAGTAAAAATAAATATTAAAAACAAATTCCTACAACCATTCTTAAGGATATAAGTATCAAATCAGTCTATGTTTATAGATTGTATTATGTTAGAATATTTTGATATTAGAAACTATTTGAGTTAATCACTGGAGCTTCATTAAAAAATAAATGATTTTCCAGCGATTTCTTTTATTTACATTATTTATGTTGAAACAAGGTATCACTATGTAGTAGTGACTTGTCTAGAACTCACTATGTCGACCAGGTCTGCCTCTAGCTTCTCAAGTGCTGGAATTAAAGACAAGTGCCACTATGCCTGGTGTACTTTTTCTAACATTTACTTTTATTTTATGTGCACTGAGATTTTGCCTGCATGTATATCTGTGAGAGGGTGTCACATTTCCTGGAACTGGAGCCAAAGAAAGTTTTAAGCTGCTATTTGGATGCTAGGGACTGAACTCAGGTCCTTTGGATGAGGAGTCAGTGATCATATCTACTGAGCCATCTTCCCAGTCCCACCCGGTATCTAAAAATAGTCTTTTTTTCTACTTACTTCTTCTTTCTTTGCGTGTGTTGTACATGAGTATTTGTGGAAGTCATTGGACAAGTAGTAGTATATTGGTTCTATGCAACCATGAGGTACATGTATCGAAAAGTTATAAGAGTATAAGGCTGACATCCATATGCACATGCCCACACATAATTTAAAAATTAAAATAAATTCAACTATAAAAATAAACAAGCATATATATTTTATTACTATACAAGTTAAATTTTACCTTTAATAAATTATAAGTTTATGCCAAAGATTACTTTAAATTTAAAATTTATCATCAGTAAACATTAAATATTTCTACTACCTGGAGTTATGTAAAAATCTTCTCAGATGAAAACAGGCTAAGAGTGAAAGAAGTTTAAGAAGCAGGCACTTAAGGGCATATGTCTAACAGTACCTGATCAGTTCTAGCTGAGCCAGTTCCAAATTGGCTTGAAAAATAGGTTTCTTTGTGAACAGTTCCCCAAGAATACATCTAAAAAGAATAAAATTTAAAGGTTAGAAAGAAATCCTTTGAACCTATCTAAATTATGTCTCGATAACCATGATAATCTAAGGAATTATAGACAATTTTACAAGGATGGTTAGCTGTTTCTATAAAGAGATTATTAACTTTTCATCATTAACTTTCTTTGTAGAACTATGCAATACTATGATAACCTCTCTGGCAATATAATTACAAAGAAACCAATGTATTATCAGCTAAAATCAATTTCATCAAGGCTTTCAAATGATTTTTATCTAAATACCTTTGTTATTTTGAAAGACACTCAGAGCCAGAGAGATGGTTCAGTGGGTCAAGCAAAGATTGACACCTGCGTCTGAATCTACAGAAGGCACATAAAGCTGAGTGTGGCGGTGTGCCTATAATCCCAATGATCCTATAGCAAGATGGGAGCCAAAGGCAGGAGAATCCTTTGAAGTTGGGCCAGCAGCAAATAACAAAAGGGAAACACACATTTTCACATGCATACACATCACACATGTAACCAAATATAAATAAAATAAAACATTAGAAAAAAGAAACATCAGGGTTAAAGAGGTATCTCAGTGATTAAGATCACTTGTTTTTGAAGAGGACCTGGGTTTAATTCCCAGCAACTACATGGTAGCTCACAAGAATCTGTAATTCCATTCCCAGGGAATCTAATACCTTCTTCTGAGCTCTGTATATGCCAGACATATAATGGAAAACATAAATACATACACGTAAACAAAATATTTGCACACACAATAAAATAAAACTCTTAATATAAAAACTTTGGTGGAAAGATCACATGAACCTACAAGTTAGAAACTAGGATGTTCAACAGCAGAGAAATGGTTTTAAAAAATAAAAAACAGACTAATTCGATCCTGAAGTAAACAAAGAGTTATCTCTAGGACATTATTGGTATAAGGATAAAACTGAAATAAGGACTATATATTTATCCTATACAAACTTCCTTTCCTAATTAGTTCTTGGGTTAACCTCAAAACTGGGATCTTCCTGCCTTCATGATGGGGTTCAAAATTATAGGTTTGCACTATACTGCCCAGGTATTTTAAATTTCTTGATTTTCATAATTATATTATGGCTATATAAGATGATATTTCTTGAAAGTATTTCAGATAAATGTAAAGAGGAAAAAATACGAATACCCCATACATTTCCTCTGTCTGAAACAATCTGTAGCTTCAACTCTAGGGGATCTGAAGCCTCTGGCCTCAATGGGCACTAAATTGGTGGACATATACCCAGATACAGACATTTACCTATACCTAAATAAAAATACGCTGAAGGTTGTGGTGCACCCCTTCAATTACAACACTTGGGAGGAAGAATGTTGGATCTGGGTTGGATGCCAGCCTAGCAGTCTTCATAATGAGTTCCAGGACAGTCAAGGGATATATAAAAAGATCTGGTTTCCAAAACATTTAAAAAACAAAAAAATAAAAAATGCCAATATTGTGGTGCTAACTATTTTAATGTACTTTTTGTTGGGTTTTAGGGACATATATTCTCATGTAGCCTAGGCTGGCCCTGATCTCCCAATTCTTCAGCCACCACCTCCAAAATGTCAGGATTTCAGGCCTTTACCACCACCTTGGACTCTGTATACACTTTTATTTAAATAAAATATGTTTCCTTAATTCTTTTAGAATTCTATATAATGTATTTTGATCATATTCACACCCCACTTTGAAAATGTTTTTGTTTTTTGAGACAGGTTTTCACTGTAGCTATCAAGCCTGTCCTGGAACTAGCTCTTGTAAACCAGGCTGGCCTTGAACTCACAGAAATCCATCTGCCACCCCCCACCCCCCCACGAGTGCTGGGATTAAAGGCGTGTGATACCACTACCCAGCTTTTTTTGTTTTGTTTTGTTTTTCCAAGACAGTGTTTCTCTGTAGCTTTGGAGCCTGTCCTGGAAATCACTATGGAGATCAGGCTGGCCTTGAACTCACGGAGATCCACCTGTCTCCACCTCCCAAGTGCTGGGATTGTGTGCACAACCACTGTCTGGCTTATTTTTTTATTATTTATGTGTGGGTTTCTTGGAGGCTAGAAGTATTTTATCCCCTTGAGCTAGAATTACAAATATTGCCTGTTCTGTATACTAGAAATTGATCCATGGTCATCCACAGGAAGAGCAGCAAGTGCTCTCAACTGCTGAGCAATCTTCTACCCCCCCAAGAATTTTATTTTAAATTATATGTATTATGTGTGTTGGGATGGGGGTATGAACATGTTTATGCACATGCCCTGGAGATCAAAGATATCAAAATCCCCTGGAACTGGAGTTATGGATGGTGGGAACCAAACCCCAGTTCCTCAACAAGGGCATCAAGTGGTATTAATCACTGAGCCAACTTTACTGGCTCCAGCCCCTCTACCAGTATTTCTTTGATTTCAGTTTCCAGTGGTGTGAAAAACTACATCATGTAATCAACATTTTAGTCATCACAGTAAGCTAGCAGGATGTACAGGCTGAAAAAATAATACAAAACAAAAAACCAAAACCTGCAGGGCAGCGGAGGCAGAGGCAGGCAGATCTTTTTTTTTTTTTTTGAGATAAGAGTCTCTCATGTAGCCTTAAGGATGTCTCTGAACATAATAAATAAGAAAACCAATAAAACAAGTCATTTTGCATGACAGTAGAAAAACCACCTCACTACTTTGAAAATTGGTAAGCAAAATGACATAACTAACCTTTTTTTTTTTTTTTGGCATAACTAACCTTTTGTAGTACTGAATATTAAATCCAGGATTTCACATACTAGCCAGGCAAGTCATTGAACTACATTCCATTCCTAGCATTTTCTTTTTCTTTTTTCTTTTTTTTTTTTTTTACAAATGACAGTGATGCGGGCGATGGTGGCGCACGCCTTTAATCCCAGCACTCGGGAGGCAGAGGCAGGCAGATCTCTGGGAGTGAGACCAGCCTGGTCTACAGAGCTAGTTCCAGGATAGGCTCCAAAGCCACAGAGAAACCCTGTCTCGAAAAACCAAAAAAAAAAAAAAAAAGACAGCGACAACAACAGATACCCAGCCTATGAGAAGTCTATAGAATAAATGATCTAGTTTTCTATAGAGACTGTTAAATAAACAAATGACAATGATGAGACTTGAGTTAATCTGGGCATAGTGATACACGCTAACTGGAGGCTAAGACAGAAGCATTACCAGATTCAGGAAAGACTGGGCAACTGAAACAAGTTGCTAAATTGTTTACTATTTTTGAAAAAAAATATAATTTACTTTTATCTATATTTATGCATGTGTGTTAAGTGTACATACACTTAGGATGAAAGACAAAGGGCTAACATAGACGGGAAACAGTATATATTAATACTATGTGAATTACAAACAAAGCAAAAGGCTAAAAGAGTCTTACCCACAGCTCCAAACATCAATGGCTGGTGTGTATCTCTCCTCTCCCAGTAGCAGTTCTGGAGGTCGATACCACAAAGTAATGACTTTGTTTGTGTAAGGGCGACTGAAACATAAAACCATCAGGTTATAAATGTACAATGGCATCTGATGGAAAATGTGTAACTAAAAACCAATGGAAATAGCGGCCAATTGAAGATGAGATTGTTAAACCAATTCCAACAGCAAATTAGCAGGTCAAAAGGAAGCTGTACAGAAGTGAAAGATGAAAGCACTTCTAGTCCAATCTGTGTTAACTTATTTCAGTGAAGGGCTGACTGAAGAATGCAAACAATGTCTAAGATCTAGGTGGTACATGAGATGTTCACATGCTTTTAATGCCAGCAATCCACACACATGTGGAAGACACTCAGACATAAATAGACACAAATACACATGACACAACACAAACCCAACTTTAAGATGATCTGATACCACTTCAGTCAAGTGTGTGAAAGCAACCCATACAAGATTAAAAACAAAGAGTCTTTTTTTTAAAAAAATATTTATTTATTATGTATACAATATTCTATTGGTGTGTATGCCTGCAGGCCAGAAGAGGGCACCAGACTTTATTACAGATGGTTGTGAGCCACTATGTGGTTGCTGGGAATTGAACTCAGGACCTTTGGAAGAGCAGGCAATGCTCTTAACCTCTGAGCCATCTCTCCAGCCTACAAAGAGTCTTTTTTAAAAAAAATGAAAGAGAATGGACATGATGGCCCACACCTTTAATTCCAACACTAGGCCACTTTGCAGACAGAGGTGTGTATTTCTGTGAGTTCTACCACAATGAGTGCAACATAAGCGAATAAACAAAAACAATTAGGTTGGAACACATTCAAATACTTAAGGAGTTTTAATAGTCACTATAATTTGTAGAATTTGAGTATCAAAAAATTAAAAGGATTCTTCTAATTCCCACACAGTTTTACTTTTTTTTTCTTTTGAGATAGTGCTCTTGTCGTGTCAAAGTTGGCCTAAAATTATGAGATACAAATAAACCTTCCCATATGGAGTTTTAATCAATGCCTTACCTTTCTTCAGAGTTATATAGCCGAGCAAGCCCAAAATCTGCTAGTTTGATTTGCCCACTGTAAAACAAACAAACAAATAATTATTTTCATAAGAAACAACTCTCAAACTACACTTGGAAACATAAGTGCCAATTAAACCTAAAAGAATTATATAAAAAAAAATAATACGTAATTATTTCTAAAAGGTTACCCTCCCCATTTTAGCCTCTCCTAACAAAGTTTGTAATGCCTCATAAAATATATATATATACACACACACATATATATTATTGAATTTTTAAATCTGATTTCTATCTTTTCACGTTCATTTTTACCATGGAGTCTATATATGTTACCCAGCATGGTATCCAACTACTAGACTTAAGCATCATCATCTCATCTCAACCCCGTCAAGAACTGCAACTATAGGTATGCATCTCCCACAACAGTTTTTATTATTTATTTTGTTTCTTTATTATTATTTTTAGACAAGAGTTTTCCACATAGCCTTGTCTGGCCTCAATCTCACTCTATAGACCATGTTAGCCTTGAACTCACAGAGGCCACCTCGTTATACTGAGATTAAAGGTATACACGGCCACCTTTGAATATTTATTTTACGGCAGACATCTGTGTCTAGTACCTGCTAAAGTAATAATCTAATAATGAAAGGGGTGGGGAGAAATGGTCTGTTCTAGACTAAGAGATAGTTAAGGCTAGGCATGATGGCACATACTTCTAATCCTAGCATTAGAGGCAAGGGGTTCAGGTTCATGGCTAGCCTGGGCCTCAGAGTAAGATCCTGTCTCATAGCACAAATAACTCAAGATATACAGCTGAGTGGCAGACAACATTCAAGGTACCTGATAGCTCAGGTAAGACAAAAATCAGATAGTACGGGCTGGAAAGATGGCTCTGCAGTTGAGCACTGACTGCTCTTCCAGAGGACCCAGGTTCAATAACAAGCACCCAAATGGCGGCTCAAAACTGTCTGTGACTACAGTTTCAGAGGAGCCAACACTCTTACACAGGCATACACACAAGTAAAACACGAATGTACATAAATAAATATATAATCAGAGGGTAGAGGAAAGAGGTTATCCCAGGAGGTGGTCCCCAAAAGTATGAGCAAAGGGACAGACTATTGAAACAAGAAAAGTAATAGCAGCAAAACTTTACATTAAAATCAACCATCATCATAAAGAGTCTGAACACCTTTATCCATTTGCCCAAAATATTCCTTCTTTACTATATGAAACAGGATCTCACTACATCATACAGTCTTGCCTTGAATTTATGATAATCCTCTAGTTTTAGCATCCCAAATGTAGGGATTATAAACACGAACAACTTCACCTGGCTCATAACATTTTAAAGTTTAATTCATAAGCAAATTAAAAAGAAAAGAAAAAAGTAAAGGAATATTTATCTTCTATCAAGAAAAATGGGTTAGAGAGATGGCTCAGAGGTTAATTATTATTATTTATTTATAAATTTATTATTTATTTAAAGATAAGGTCTTATGGCTCAAGCTAGCCTGAAACTCTGTTGTGGAAGTACTGCCAAATTTCTGCATGAACAAAAACTATTATTTTATTTATTATATTCCAGTGACAAAAAGAAAACAGATCCACATATAAATAGCAAAAAATCCTTTCTAAGACTACGACTTTAAAATGTCTTTTGAAATGATCTTCAGGTACTTAGCACCTTATTTTCCTGAAATTCAACTGTCTATCACAGTGTATTTCCTTCCCTTAACTGTGTGTTAATGTCACCTCTGACCTTATGCTTTGCAAATTTTCTTTTTAAGTATTATAATTTGTAATCTGATATATATAACTACTCCCTTTTTAAACATGACCATATTGCTGTCACTATTTTCCTTATTCCTGTCTTTTTGGCCATTTCTCTTGGATTCAACTTAATTTTGTTATTTAGACAGGGTCTCATTATGTAGATAAACCTCTGCCACCAAGCCTGACTTAAAGATACTCTTCTCCTCCCACCCCTGATAACCACCTTGTGCTTGTGCTAAATAACTGGAATATGTCCAACATACATAGCCATTCACAGAACCCTCAGGGCTAAGCCTGGAATGGTTGAAGAACCAATAAATACTTCTACTGATGGAGAAGACCCTATCTTCTGTGGCACCCAATAAAAATGAAGACCACTGAGTACAGAGCAAAGTGAGCAGGATTAGAAACTTGAAGGATCAAGTTGGCTTGTGGCTTCCCACATCTCAATTAGTAACCATGACGGACTTCAATTTAGTATAAAATTTCAATCTCTATGACTCTGGAAGTCAGGGACTAGTCAAAGGGGATCCCACTAAAAATATATATAAAACAGAACTATAATTATTACTTGTTCCGAGATATCCTCTCAGGAAGAAGAAAATAAAATACTAAGTGCCAAAAAGCCTCAAACTGACAGCTATCATTAAATTTTCTTTTGTTGTATAGTTTAGGGCTATACTACTGAGCCACAGCTATGGCCAGCTATAATCCTAGTTTACTCATTGTTTTTTTCAGCCACGTAGTGGTGTGCACACTTGTAATCCTAGCACTCAGTAGGCAGAGGCAGACAGATCTTTCAGTTTGAGGTCAGTCTGGTTTACAGAAAATTCCAGGACAAAACAATTATATTTTTCTTTCTTAAATAATTTTTTTATTTTTCTTTTCTTTTTTTTTTTAATTTGCATTGGTGTTTTGCCTGTATGAGGATGGCAGATCTTGGAGTTACAGACAGCTGTAAAGTGCCATGTGGGTACTGGGAATTAAACCAGGGTACTCTGGAAGAGCAACCAGTGCACTTAACTGCTGAGCCAGTCGCCAATTATTTCTTCACTGAGAGTCTTGCTATGTATCCCTGTCTGGGCTGGAACTCACCACAGAGACCATGATGGCCTTGAACTCCTAAAGATAAAACCTGTCCCTGCCTCCCAAAGACTAGAATTAAAGGTGTTTACCACACTTACCTTTAAACAGATCTTTTTTATTTTAGACAAGGTCTCACTATGTACCTCTTGCTGTCCTAGAACTATGCAGATCATGCTCATGCTGGTCTTGAACTCACAGAGATCCATCTGCCTCTTCCACTCAAGTGCTGAGATTAAAGGCATATACCACTATGCCCAGCAAGACAGTCTTACCAGTTACTAGGCAAACTCAAATATACAATTTTCCTGCTCCAGCCTTCCAAGTAGCTGAGACTACAGATGAACTATGAATTATTGATATAGACTTAGTAGAATATTTTGAGTTGCAGAGACAGGAAGAAAACGGATAAAAAAAAAAACTTTTTTCAAAATGGTGTCTTACTAAATTGTTCAAGCTAGCATAAACTCCTGATTCTCCCACTTTAACTTTCCTACTAGCTGCGATTATAAGAATGTAAACATAGTTCCAGTTTAAGAATAAATCTTTATATGTCTTGCTTCCCTCACAATAAAGGCATTAAAGTATAATTTAAAGTACTGCTTTACAAAGACATCTTGAATGCCCCCCTCCCGAACTGTAGGTAACAGGAACCTCTTCAGTAGGATATACATAATCATAAACTGGTTCCTAGTAACAATTTGGATTCACCTTTCACCATTAATTGCTTTACTTCATGCTCCAGTAATAATGTTTATAATTATGTTTATAGTTTTCTAAACATAATACACCATTTACTTTTTTTTCTTTTTGAAGTTAAGAGTCTCAGTTTCAGGCTGGCCATGAAACTGCTATGTGGTACTACATAGGTCTTGGTGCACACTGGCACTACCAATTGAGCTCTATTCCCACTCTACTTTCAAATCCTCAGTCTTCCTTCCTTAGCTTCTACAGTGCTGGTATTGCAGCCATGCTCTCTTTCATGTGCTTTTGTATAAGCAATGTCAGTGATTTTGGTTCTTCGTTGTCAATCTTTCTGATAATTTCTATTTACTCCTCAAAGCTGCATCTTTTCAGATGATTCTAAATTAAACAAACTAACATGGTCTGTTATGGTGATGTATGCCTTTAATCCCAGCACTTGGGAGGCTGAGAAAGAGAATCATAGTTAAAAACCACTTGCGGTACATACTGAGACTCTGTCTGGTGAGGGAGAATTGTCTGTATTCTGTCAACCATGTTCTAAATAAATGCTGATTGGCCAGGCAGGAAATATAGGTGGGAAAACCAGACAGGAAGTAGAAATGATGTAATGAGAACAGGAGAATTCTGGGAAGGAGGAAGCTGATTCCTCCCACTCCTGCCCAGACCACCGAAGCAGCACGACGTGATCTGCCCCACTGAAAAAAGGTACTGAGCCACATGGCTAACATAGATCAGAAAAATGGGTTAATCAAGATGTGAGAGTTATGGGCTGGAGGGATGGCTCAGAGGTTAAGAGCATTGCCTGCTCTTCCAAAGGTCCTGAGTTCAATTCCCAGCAACCACATGGTGGCTCAAAACCATCTGAAATGAGATCTGATGCCCTCTTCTGGCTGCAGGCAGACACACAGAATATTGTATACATAATAAATAAACAAATATTTAAAAAAAAAGATATGAGAGTTAGCCAGTGAGAGGCTAGAGCTAATGGGCCAATCAGCTTATAATTTATGGAGACTTATGTGTGATTTTCTTTGGGGCTAAACAGCTGGGGGTACCTGGCAGGACAGAAATCCAACAAGCAAGCCTGGCCCCCCTTCATGTTACATCTGTCTAAAAATTCTTACTGAATTGAAAAGCTAAATTGCTTAGCTCTACTCCTTAACTCAGCTACAGAGTGTAAACTACCAGGCTTTTACTGTTAAAATTTGGACAATCTCAGGCAATCCCACACAGCTGCTTATTCCACCTCCTACCACAACCACCACCAAACTGTGAGTGTGAGTTTGTGTGTGTGTGTGTGTGTGTGTGTGTGTGTGTGAGAGAGAGAGAGAGAGAGAGAGAGAGAGAGAGAGAGAGAGAATGAGAATGAGAATTTGTGTGTGTGTTGGGTGTGTGTGTGTTGAGGCAAGGTCTTCCTCTAAAAGAAGTAACTGACAAAGTCAGTTGACAGGGGAGGGATGTTTCTTTCCACTAAAGAAGGATACTAAGAACCAAATATATATTTAAGTTTTCTCTGGATAACAGCACTATTTTTAACTATATGGTATATTCTCTAGTAGATTAATACTCTAGAATGTTGGCAATTAAAGAATATTTGAAATCCTATTTTATTAATTCTAACATTACATCAGAAAAGATGATATAAGAGAGAGGTCAAAAGGAGAGAGACAACAATAAATGAACACATTCAACATGTATAACAAGTAAAAAAGAATTGCATTGCTTATATCCTAATTATCTAGACCAAAATCCAAAAGAAAGGGAACAAGTGATTAGCCTCATTTGCTTATTATGTTACCTGTTATTCAGCAAAATGTTAGAACATTTAATATCCCGATGGAGGAAATTCTTTTTGTGACAGTAATCCAATCCTTCCATTAGCTGTTTCATGAATGACTTGATATGGTCCTCAGAAAAGTGCACCAAACCTGATTCTAGTAGTCCCATTAAGTCATGGTCCATATATTCAAATACAAGGTAAAAGGCACCTACATAACACGAAAAAAAAATTTTTAAAAAGTTGAAATAACAATTCCCAAATTTGAATATAAATGAGGTTAACTAGAGTCTCCCTGGAACAACCGATTTTATAGATAAATGACCTAAAAATTAGACTAATAAAATAATTTTCCTTTTCTAAGGATATATAACACTATTGCAATAATCAATTATTTATTTATAATATAATTTATACTAAATAAGTAATGAACCAATAAATCTTGATAACCACACTACCTATATGTGAATTATTTATGTTTTAAGAGAACTTGTATTTTTATATTATATACTTCAAGATCAAAAGTTCATTAACAGTTACAGACCCTGGGACAAATCGATTAGCTGGCAATTATAGTTTTTCTTGTTTTATTTTGTATAAGACAACCATGCCCATTTGTTATAAACTGGGTCTTTTTTTTCTTGACGTATTTTATATGAAGAGTGTTTTGTTTGCATATATATCAGTGCACCACATCCACGCACGAATCATGCATAGGACAGAAGATGGTACTGAATCCACTGGAACTGGAGTTACAGATAGTTGTAAACTGACATGTGAGTGTTGGCAAACAAATAAGGGTCCTCTGAATCACCTTTTCCAACTCTCCTCTTTCTACTCCCTTTTTTGAAACAGTATCTATCTTACTATATATATGTAGCCCTGGCTGGCCTGGAGCTGACTATGCAGGTTGGCCTCTAACTCTGGAGCACAATTCACAATTGCCTATAATTGCAGCTCCAGAAGATCTGATGTCTTCTGAACTCAATGGCACCCACACACATGTGCTATAAACTCAGACTAACACATAAATTCAGAAATGGGTAAAAAGTAGTAAGAAACACACTAAAAATAGCTATAGGGAATTTGGAATTTATACCAATGTTGTAAATGTGGAATTCTAGTCCTACAGGCTGAGGCTGTAGTTTACTTGGGAGAGTGTTTGCCAAGCATGCATAAAATCCTGGGTTTGTACTATGTTTTTGTTTTCCGACAGGGCTGGCATTGAACCTACACTGCAGATATGTAGATCTGCAGACCAGGCTGGCCCCCAAACTGCCTAAACCTCCCAAGTTTAAAGACACACACCACTATGCCTAACAAAACCCTGGGTTTGAGTCTAATACCTCATAAATCATGTGTGGTAGAGAAATTAAAGGTCACCCTTAACTACACAGTTATAAAGAAGTCAGGGCATTTTGAAACCTTAGCAAAACACAACAAAATCCTCCAGGTTTATAATTCTGTTCAATAGTACCATAAAAAACAAACAAAAAAATCCAACCCCAGGTACCAAGTGTAACTAGGCAAGTAATCCATAATTTAGCTACATCCTCAGTACAAGGCAGGGATTCTTAATATATAGGGTAGATTTCAAGAACTCTCTCACATTTCCCAAATGGTATGCATTTATTTTTTAAAGAGATAGAATGTTTTTGTGTAAGTGTGCACGTCCACACAGTATGTGCACAATGACACCCTGGCTCACATGTACACATGGTATCAAGGGTAAAGGTTGACTCTGGGTTATGGTCCTCTTCTATCATTCTCCACCTTATTTTTTGAGACAGTCTCACACTAAACTTACTGTTTAGTTACTAAGCTTACTGTTTTGGGTAGAGAGACTGGGCAGTGAGTCCTGAGATTCATTTGTCTCTCTGCCTTACGAAGTGCAGGATCAGAGACATGCATTGTTATGCTCAGCTTGGGTCTTCATGATTGCATGGCAAGCACTTATCCACTAAGACAGCTCCTTATCCCATTGCATTTCTTTTTTCCTTTCTTCATTTTTTTTTGGTGGGGGGGAGGTGAAGAACAGAATGAGGACACAAACATTCTCTGTTTCCCGAACATTTTCAAACAGTTCAAAGTTCCAATAAAGAAAAATGGAATTAAAGGAGTACCTTGGAGAAGACTAAGCTAAGACCAGATAACACTAGAAAAACAGATATGGGATGGAGAGATAGTGCAGAGAACTGGTTGCTCTACTAGAGGACTAGGAATTCTTATCTAAAACCCATACTGCACCTTACAAGCACCTTTGATTTTTCTTAGAAAGAACTAGATATATGGCTCAGCTGTGGGGTTTTTTTGTTATTATATGTATCTATGTGATGGTATGTACTACTGATTAAAAGTGTTCAGGAGGCCAGAAGAGAATGTCAGATTACCCTGGAGCTGAAGTTACCAATGGTCCCAGGACAGTCTGGTCTACAGAATGAGTTCCAGGACAGTCAGAACTGTTACAAAGAAAAACCCTGTCTCAAAAAAGCAACAAAAGAGGCTAGAGAGATGGCTCAAAGGTTAAGAGCACTGGCTGCTCTTCCAGAGGTCTTGAGTTCAATTCCCAGCAACCACATGGTGGTTCACAACATCTATAATGAGATCTGGTGCCCTCTTCTGGTGTGTATGTGTTAACAGAACATTGTATACATAATAAGTAAATAAATCTTAAAAGAAAAAAAAAGCAACAAAAAACTTAGATGTAGCCGGGCGATGGTGGCGCACACCTTTAATCCCAGCACTCAGGAGGCAGAGGCAGGCGGATCTCTGTGCGTTTGAGGCCAGCCTGGTCTACAAAGGGAGTTCCAGGACAGGCTCCAAAGCTACAGAGAAACCCTGTCTCAAAAAACCAAAAAAAAAAAAAAAAAAAAAAAAAAAAACTTAGATGTTTAACTATTTGTGAGCAGCATAGACTGTAATTACACAAACATAAATGGTTATGTTCATTACATACCTATGATAACAGTCACACACACTTAGTTGTAGAGTGCATGACCAGGTTCAATGTTGGGGAATATATGCAAGGATGGCTTCAAATTAAGGCTATATAAATTTTTACTGTATTTCTTAAAATCAATCTAAAACTACTATAAAAATCAGTTGACTAAGTAATTTTATCTTACATACTACCTTGAAATTTATTCATAAAGAATGTTTAGGGGGCTAGAGAGATGGCTCAGCTGTTACAAGCACTGGCTGTTCTTTGAGAGAATCCAGGTTTGATTCCCAGAACCCACATGTCTGTAATCCCAGTTCCAGGGAATCTAATGTCTAGTCTCTGTGGGCACCATGCACACATGTGGTATGTACAGACAAAACACCCATACACATAAAGTAATTGTTTTTTAAATGCATGTTTTGCTTAGTTGGTTTGTGAAACAGGATTTTTCTGTGTAGCCCTGGCTGTCCTGGGAATTCACTCTGTAGACTAAGCTGGCCTCGAATTCACATACATCTGCCTGCCTCTGCCTCCTAAGTGCTGATATTAAAGGCAAGCACCACCAGTACCTGGCCTAAAATGTATATTTTATTAAACAATACTATTTAGCAAAATCAAACAAACAAAAATCACTCTTTTGAAAAAAGAATTAAGTTTTTATATATTATCCTACGTTGGACTCAAACATATTTCATAGACTTTGAACCTGTGATTCTCGGCCCAGCCTCCAGTTATGATTATAGTAATATAACTCCATACCTAGCTTAATCTGCTAATACATATTTTAGGTCAAATGCAGGTGGCATTCATTGTCTTTTTCTTGTTAATTATTTTGTTTGTGTGTGCGTGGCATGCATGGGAAGATCAAAAAAAAAATTAGGAAATGGTTCATGTCACCTGTGGGATCTACCTAGGTTGTCAATCCTGAAAAAAAGAACCTCTACCTGCTGAGCCATCTGGACAGTCCCAACTTGTTTTTTAAGAACAGGGTCTCTTGCCGGGCGGTGGTGGCGCACGCCTTTAATCCCAGCACTTGGGAGGCAGAGGCAGGCGGATCTCTGTGAGTTCGAGACCAGCCTGGTCTACAAGAGCTAGTTCCAGGACAGGCTCCAAAACCACAGAGAAACCCTGTCTCGAAAAACCAAAAAAAAAAAAAAAAAAAAAAAAAAAAAAAAAAAAAAAAAAGAACAGGGTCTCTTGCTTTATTTAATTCACTTAGTCAATGGGATGACTGACCAGCTAGTGCCAACGACTTGCCCATTTGCTTTCCTAACACTGGGATTTCATGTGTACTCCGCCATGCCTAAATCTTCTGTGTGATGTCTAGGAATTTAATTCAGGTCCTCATAATGAGGGAGCTATCTCTCTTAAAGCCCTCATCTGCAATCACCTTAACTCATATCACACACACCCCAAAATATAATAATAAAAAAGTAAGATTTGGGACTAAAAGGAAGGAGCAGCAGTTAAGAGCACTTGCTGTTATTGCAGAGGATCCAGATTTGATTCCAGCACCCATTCTGTTACTCACAACTGTCGATAACGTCAGTTATAGGTCCTCCACCAGTACTGGATGTATAAAATGCAAACATGCATTTTAGGCAAAACATCCACACATATAAAATAGAAATAAAACAAGTTTACAAAAACAAGCACTTGGATATAGAAACAGTTGGAACCCTGTGAGCTTGAGGCTAAACTGGCCTACAAAGAGAGTTCCAGAACATCCAGAACTTCGTAGGGAAACCCTGTGTTGAAAAGTAATCAAATAGGTGCTTGGGGGAGAAGGGGGTGGAGCAAAACTCTGGGGCTGGAGAGATGACTCAGTGGTTAAGAGCACTTATGGTTCTTGTAGACGACCTGAGTTCAATTTCCAGCATCCACACGGTGGCTTACAATCACTTTTACCTCCAGTTCCAGGGGATCTGACAACAACTCTGACTTCTGTGGCCACTGTACACATATGGCATGCACATACACATGTAAACATTTGTACACATAAATAGATCTTAGAAAAAAAGAAAGAAGACTGACGTCAACCTGTCAAAAAAAAATTGACACTGGCAGAACTACACATGGCAGCACATCACTTTAATCTCAGCACTTGGAAGATAGAGGCATGAGGGTAATAAGTTCAATGTCATCCTTACCTATATAGAAAGCTTGAGGCTAGCCTAGCTTCGTGAGATAATATCCTAAAAAGTTCACACAGTGGTAAGCAAGCTAAGAAAGGAAAAATAAAATTGTGTGGTAGTATAAAACTATAATCACATTATTTGGCAGGCTGTTGAATGAAGAAGTTAACAAGAAACTGGAGACCAGCCTAGACTACATAATAAGACCCTGTCTTAAAAAACAAAATAGGAGCTGGAAAGATAGTCCAGCATTTAAGAGCACATAATGCTCTTGCAGAGGACCTACGTTTGGTTCCCAGTAACAACAATGTGTGGCTTACAACCACCTACAACTCCAGCTCCAGGAGATCCAGCCTGTTCTACATAGCAAGTATGGTTTAGTAAATAAGAACACTTATAGCTCTTGCAATGGATCTCTATTCAATTCTAAAAATCCACATGGCTGCTTACAACCATTGGTAACCCCAGTATCAGGACATCTAGTGCTTCTTCTGGCCTCCGCGCAGACAAAAACATTTATACAGATAAAAATACACTTGGGGGCTGGAGAGATGGCTCAGAGGTTAAGAGCACTGGCTTCTCTTCCAGAGGTCCCGAGTTCAATTCCCAAAAACTACATGGTGGCACACAATCATCTAAAATGAGATCTGGCACCCCCTTCTGGCTTGAAGGCACATATGCAGACAGAACACTGTACACGAATAAATAAATAAATAAACTTAAAAAAAAATAAATTTGGGAGTCAGAGGAAAGTAGATACCTAAGTTCATGTTTGAAGATTGTAAAGTGTACATACAGAAATTTCCAGGAGTCAGCGTTACAAGGAGACTCTATCTAAAAAATAAATAAATGCTGGGCTTATCTTTAATCTCAGATCTCTGGAGGCGGAGTCAGGCAGAACTCTGAGTTCAAGGCCAGCCTGGTCTACTTAGTGAGTTACAGAATCCCTGTCAACTCTCCCTGCCCACCTCCCAAGATTCATATAAATGGAGATAGAGAGATGGCTCTATAGTTAAGAGCAGTTTTTGTTTTTGTAGGCATATGTGTGCTTGCAGATAAAATCTCATATACATGAAATTAAAGATGCAGAAATTTCTACTATTACCTTTGTCTTTCTTGAAATCCAGTGCATCTTGTTTGTCTGTAACAATTTCCTTCATGTTAACAACACTTCGATGTACTAACTGACGAAGGATTTTGATCTCTCGGATGGCTGTGATTGGGAAGCCCTCTTTCTCATTATCTAGTCGAACCTTCTTCAGAGCTACTAGTTCTCCTGCAAAAATATAAGTGGACTGTCACTATAATCAACTGCAGTTATTAGTCATTGTCATGAACCGGTATTCAGACATACGCATTTTTGTATTTTTTTACATAAAGCCTCTATGTTTCCCTTCTTTTCTTTAAGAGGCTGAGATTGAGCTTTGAGCCTATGGTAAGAATGCCTTCTAACATCAGGGTACACAACCAGCCTTATTCCTATCTTCAAGCTGATACATAATCTCATTCTTTTCCTACCTCTCTTTCTCATTTCTGAGACAAGGTTTTGCTAAGTAGACTAAGCTGTCTCCAACTTAAATTTCTACCTCTTCTTCCCCAATGATATCACATGGTAGAAGAAGAAAAGAATCCTTGCTGTGTACCGTGACGCAAATATAACCAAAGCCAGAAACAGACACATGTATGTGCACTTGCTAAATATGGCTCAGTGGTTAGGAACACTGGCTGCTCTTCCAAAGGACCCAAGTTCAGTTCCCAGCACCCACATGGCAGCTCACAATTGTCTGTAGTTCCAGTTCCAGGGGATATGGCACCTTCACACCAATGGACATAAAAGTTAAATCAGTTATATAAATAAATAAAATACGTTCCCCACAAAATAACACATAAAAATTTCCAGAAAGTAACAGTTTATAATATACAACAAAGAAGACTGGGATTACAGCTTTTTTTTTTTTATTTATTATGTATACAATATTCTGTCTGTATGCCTAAAGGCCAGAAGAGGGCGCCAGACCTCTTTACAGATGGTTGTGAGCCACCATGTGGTTGCTGGGAATTGAACTCATGACCTTTGGAAGAGCAGGCAATGCTCTTAACCACTGAGCCATCTCTCCAGCCCGATTACAGCTTTTTTGATAGACTTCTTGTGTAAGCCCTAAATTCAAATTCTAGGACTAAAACAGAATATAAAACAAAAAACAAAACCTATCAAAAAGTCAAATCAATATTCAGAATAGACAACAAATGTAGAAAATTTAAAATTTTAGCTTGTAATGCTGAAAATCAAATCCAGAACCTCACAAATGTATGCAAACCATCTACCACTGAACTAGCTCAAAAGGAAAACTTTAATAATAAACTACCGTACAGTCAGCTCTCTGTATTTTGTATGTCATTCATGGACAAATTACTATAAACTAAAAACATTTCCAGCTGGAAGGAGATAGTGTCTGAACTGGACATGTTCAAAAATCATTTTCTTTGTCATTAATCCTTGAATGATAATAATGTTTATTCATAATTTGCTTTTATTGGTAACAAAGAGTCTATAGATTATTATACAGGAAAATGGGCAGAGGTTACATGCAAATGTTAGGCTATTTTATATAAAGGACTTAGTACAGGGAGGTCCTAGAGTAAATCGAAACTAAGAATTGACAAAACTATTTTTTGGAACATTTTAATCTACTTAATAATTAAGAGAACAAATTAAAATCTAAAACTTATTTTACTAAATTTATTTAAAGTACTAGTAATTATTAAATTATTATGCTTCTGACATCAGGAATTTTAAGGAAATACTTACCTGTGTCTTTGTCCTTGGCTTTATATACTTGGCCATACGTTCCTTCTCCAATAATCCCAATAATGTCAAATTTATCCACACATCGCTTCCCCCAATCACTTTCTGTTTGTCTTCTTTCTCCATAACGAGGACAACAAATTCTAAAAAGAAAACCAATTAAAAACTGTTACCTTGCTATTAAATGACTGTCTTTTTACACATTTGTTTGTTTTGTTTAAATTTGTTTTGTCTTCAAGACAGTGTTTCTCTGTGTAGCTCTGGAGCCTGTCCTGGCATTCATTTTGTAGACCAGGCTGGCCTCAAACTCACCAAGATCCATCAATCTCTATCTCCCAAGTGCTAGGATTAAAGGTGTATGCTACCACTGTCCAGTTTTATTTATAAAATTTTTGTTGAAATGGCAGAAAATAAATAATAAACTGTCAGTGTTTATAATGGATTCTGACTTCAAAATGATACAAGCTGGTAGTGCAGCAGAATGTGTGAGTTTTCACTAAGTACATGGATTGCTTTTCAAAAGAAATGTGGTTTGGTGTTTTTATTTTTTTCGCTTGAGACAGGATCTCACTAAGTAACTAGGTCTCTGGCTGTCCTGGAACTCACACTATAGAGCACGCTGACCTTAAAATCAAGAGATCAGCCTGCCTCTACTTCCCAAGTGCTGGAATTAAAGGCATGCAATCTCTGTGAGCTCCAGGCCAGCCAGAAAAACATAGTAAGATCCTGTCTCAACAACAACAAAAACGTTAGCTATGTATTATGCTTGGTGGTTTGAATGAGAATGGCTGCCATAGGCTCATATATTTGAATATTTAGTCATCAAGTGGTGAAATTCTTTGATAGGATTAGAAAGATTAGCAGGTGTGACCTTATTGAAAGAAGTGTGTACTGGAGGTGGTTTTTGAGGTTTCTAAAGCCGAAGCCAGACCCTGTATTATTCCCACTATCTGCCTATGAATCAAAATGTAGTTCTTAGGATGGTGCTTGCATGCAACTGTGGCAATAGACTAAATGCTTTAAATGGTAAGAAAGCCCTCAATTAAATGGTTTATTTTACAAGAGTTGCCTCAGCCATAGTGTCTCTTCACAGTGAGAAAACAGTAACTAAGATCTGTAGGAATAGAAAAGCATCCTTGCAAAGACTGTTTCCAACGAAAATGAAATAAAAGATGTATTTTTTAACTCCCGCTTCTATGAGTTGTAAAAGATATATAAATTTTAGATAAAAAACAGAAGAGAGCCGGGCGATGGTGGCACACGCCTTTAATCCCAGCACTCGGGAGGCAGAGGCAGACGGATCTCTGTGAGTTCGAGACCAGCCTGGTCTACAGAGCTAGTTCCAGGACAGGCTCCAAAGCCACAGAGAAACCCTGTCTCGAAAAACCAAAAAATAAAAAAAAATTAAAAAAAAAAATAAAACAGAAGAGAATACTCTTCAATTAAAAAGAGATCCCTAGCCAGGCCATGGTGGCACATGCCTTTAGTCTCAGTACTCGGGAGGCAGAGGCAGGTGAGTTATCTCTGTGAGTTCGAGGCCAGCTTGGTCTTGAGTTCCAGGACAGGTTCCAAAGTAGACAGAGAAACCCTGTCTCAAAAACAAACTAAAAAGAAGAAAATTCCCTAAAGTGCTGGTGAGACGGATAACTAAGCAGTGAAGTCATGGACATGGGTTAAATCCCTGGCACCTACATGATGACTCACAACTAACTATAACTGCAGTCCCAGAAGACCTAGCACCCTCTTTGGGACTCTCTGTATTTAATAGAGTATTTAAGGCACAGAACTACATCAAGAAAAAATACCCATACACATAAAATAAAAAAGTCACATGCTGGGCAGTGGTGGCACACGTCTTTAATCCCAGCACTCGGAATGCAAAGGCGGGAAGATTTCTGTCAGATCGAGGCCAGTCTGCTATACAGAGAGTTTCAGGGCAGGCACCATTGCAACAGAAAAACCCTTTCTCAAAAAAACTTAAACTTTATCAGTTTAACTGATAAACTTACTTTGGTCTCTTTTTATACGGTTGTTGAGGAGGCGTAATCACCTTTGGCTCTGGAGAATCTGGGGGAGATGGATCACCACCTGGTAGCTCAGGAGGAAGAGGCAAATCGGTGAGGAGGTGGCGAGTTCTCTGCTCCTTCTCTTTTTTTGCAGGCTTTGATGGAACCATTTCTTTTGGACTGAGTAGAGATGAGAGGATAAAAAGATGACTCAGAGGCTACTCAAATAAGCTTTAAAAGAATACTATTATGCACAACTATTAAAAAGATTAAAGATTTTACTTATGGAATTATGGCTAAGGGCCAAAATAGGCTCTTTAGGAGGACTGCAGCTCAATTCCCAGCACAGACCTGACAGCTCACAACTATAAATAATTCCAGTTGCAAGGAATACCATGCCTTCCTTTGATTTGTCGGAACCAGATATACACATGGTATGCATACATTAATGTAGCTAAAACTTTCATAGCCATAACAATAAATCTAAAAACATACTAAAAAGTTAGAACTTATTGAAGTTTATTAGTTAATTAACTGATTAATATAACCAATTTATTAAATAGCAAGATTAAGTGTTTTCATTTTACCAAATATTAAAGTAAAATTTCTTAAAGTAAGCACTGTGAATACGCCTATTTTCTCATGTGTGAAAATAGTGGGGGAATGTTCTTAATATGTTAATATTTAAGTATACATTAATTACAATCTTTTTAAAATTTGTTTTGGTTTTGTTTTGATTTTTGGTTTTTTGAGACAAGGTTTCTCTGTGTAACAGTCCTAGTTGTCCTGGAACTCACTTTGTAGACCAGACTGGCTTTGAACTCACTTAATATTTATTTTTATATGTACAGTCTATGCACTACATGCATGCAATGATTATAGAGGTCAGAAGAGGGCATCAGATACCTTGGGACTGTTGTTACAGATGGAATGTAAACTGCCACGAAGGTATTGAAATCAGGTCCTCTAGAGGAACAGGCAGTGCTCTAAACCACTGAGCCATTTCTCTAGTTCAAAGTGATATAATTCTTGCCTAGCAGGTGCCAGATCCTGAATTAAATACCCAGTATATCTTCTGGTGAGGAAGGGGAAGGAAGGATCTAAACTTGGTGAGGTTCAGGCAGAAGGATTAGAAATTAAAAGATGCTAGCCTCAATTACACTGCTGTTTTTTTCTTTTTGGCTTTTCAAGACAGGGTGAACCTGAATAACCACCCTGGCTGTCCTGAAACTCTCTCCAGTAGGCAAGACTAGCCTTGAACTCAGAGGTCCACCTGAGTCTGCCTCCCGAATGCTGGGATTAAAGGTATGCCACCACTGCCCAGTTTACACAGCAAGCATTATTTATTAAGGCCAGTGACTATATGTAATGCTGTTTCAATATTTAAAACAATACATAAATGATTCAATGACACTTTTTATTGAAATGAAATAAAATGTGCAATCCAAGTTCTAAAAGTCACAATGTATGATTGCAGCTCATACAATTCATGAAACTTACTCTTTAACAAAATTTAACTTTCTCTAACAAAGATTTAAATGAAAAAGGCCAACAATTTATCACTTGATGACTAAAGACTTAAAAAGAATTTAGGGGCCAGGCAGTGGTGGCGCGTACCTTTAATCCCAGCACTCGGGAGGCAGAGGCAGGCGGATCTCTGTGAGTTCGAGACCAGCCTGGTCTACAAGAGCTAGTTCCAGGACAGGCTCCAAAGCTACAGAGAAACCCTATCTCGAAGAAGGTGAAAAAAAAAAAATTCAAGCAGCAAAATTATTCTTTTTTTTTTCCCTGCATGGATGTCTTTGGGACAGCAGAATTATAATAAGACCATTACAGGATTATATAGCTAGCAAATTAGAGTAGTGAGTAGGAATAAGATAAAGTCAGCTTTCTAGAAATTAGAAATTGTAATCTTTTGGGGCTTTTGTTTTTTGTTTTTTATTTATTTATTTTTGAGACAAGATCTCGCTAGCATTTCTGGCTGGCCTTGAACTCCCAGCAATCCTCTCATCTTAGCCTCCTGTGTACTGGGATTATAGATATTTGCTATAAAGCCTGGTAAATTCAAATTTTAAAAATAGTTTTATTTTAAAATTGTGTATATGCATGCACGTGTGTGTGTTGTTACTGTTATGCCCAAATCTGCGGGGTCCCCACAAAAGCCAACTGACCATGCTACTCGCGTGTCTCCCCAGAGAGAACCACTCTCTGCAGAAGGGCCCAAGAATGTCTCCCCAGGCATGAAGACTGTAATCTTTTGTGCATCGCCAGATCGTTTTCAGGCACTACGGATTCTGGGCCTGCTCACAAAAACTCATGACACAGACATGAGAGACATGTCTCATGAACACAGAAAACTTAACAACATGAAACAAAAACTCATAGGCCGGTTGAAGGCTCTACAGGTGGTAGTCCTAGTAGGCTTTAGGGGATCCCAGACGGCACCCAAATGTTATGCCCAAATCCGTGGGGTCCTCACAAAAGCCAACAAAGGAGACCGAGTCCCATATGTAAAAGCAAAGAGCCTTTATTTTAATCGAGTTTGCAAACTCAGTCTCTCTGCACGTCCAACGTATCGGAATAACAGAGAGCACCGAGCTAAATTAGAATTGGGTTTTTATAGTAGAAAAGGTGAGGGTTAGGGGTTTCTGAGGTTCAAGACCCCCCGATTGGCTGACATTTGTCTAGGGGTGTCCTGGTGAGGTGTGCTGGCAGGTGATCCTATATACATTAACTTTGAATGGTCTGCTCTTGAGTGGGGATCGGGTAATTTAGTTTGTGGTGTTTTCTGGCTACCAGGTATTGCTTCGTGGTAAACTACTGAGACTCAGGCCTCTTATTTAAATTTATTGATGGCCAGAGTACCAGGTGATAATGGTTGGAAGTAAAGAACTTCCTTTGGGTGACCTGCCCAGACTTAACATTATCGTGGCTGGCCCCCCACATTTACCACATGCCTTTCATTCCAGCATTCAAGTGGCAGTGGCAAGCTAATCTCATAGTTTAAGGCCAGCCAAGCCTCTGTAGTGGAGTTCCAGGGCATGTGTAAAGGGACCCTGTTTCCAAAAAAAACAAAACAAACAAATAAAAACACAAAAACAAACCCCCAAGAACATAATTTTAAGAGGTAATGCTTCTTACTAGTTTTTATCATCTTGATCCCCTATAAATGAATAATTAAGGAATCTACTTAGTTTATACCACATAAACCACAACTGGGAAGTCAATAAAGTATAATCACGAACGCTTCCTATTTAAATACTCCTAGTAAATAAAGATAAGCATTCATAAGAATCTACAGTCAGATTTTCCTAGCATAAAAGTTTATTAGCAAAAAATGAGAAAAGAATATAGGCTTTCAAAATTTTTTAATTTTTAAATATATAAACAAGGAAAATTATAATTCAATAAACACTGTCAAAATATTCTTTATAGTCTCAATTTTTCAGGATTTTAAGAGATTTTCCTAGTTCTGTTCACTTAAGAAAACAAGAAAACTCAAAATATCTGAAATGTCTAGGACTATCACTAAGTCTATGTTTGACTTTTTTTCTCAAAGATTTATTTAATGGCTTCAAATATAGTTTATTACCATTGAAAAATGTGCATCCTGCTAGCCTTTAATCCTAATACACAAAGAGGCAGATGCAGGAGGAGCTCTATCAATTTAAGGCCAGCCTGGTATACAAAGAGAGTTCTAGGACAGGCAGGTCTACGAAGAGAGACAGTCTTTTTAGAAAAAAAAAAGAAAAAAAGACATTCTACAAGAATGGTCCGAAGGTAGTGAGTTATCTCAATTGATTGTTCACAGTCAGTTACAGATTGAACTCCTGTTCTACACTTTCCCCCTTTCTCACTACTGCATTTGACTAGTCTTAAAAAAAAAAAAAGAAGATTCTAGTTTAAGGAAGTTTATAAGGATGAGTTTTTAATAAGACATGTACTATCAGTTCAGACTACACCAATCTGAAGGAGTCAAAATCTTGCTTCAGTAAATTTCAATATACTAAAAACCTAGAAAAAAAATGAAGACCCATAAAATTCCAAATTTAACAAGCACTACAGCTTTTACTATAAGGCACTAAATGTGCAAAGTATGGATAGAGAGCCTGACAGAAAGAGATGTTATATGCTAAAATAGTTACTAGGAAATAGTGATGTACAGACTCTGTCTGTATGTATAGTTTGTGGTTTCTCATTCACCTTTTGTTTTTGTTTTTTGTTTTTTCAAGACAAGGTTTCTCTGTAGCTTCGGTGCCTGTCCTGGAACTCACTCCTGTAGACCAGGCTGGCCTTGAACTCACAGAAATCTGCCTCCCTAGTGCTTGCATCACCACCGCCTGGCTCATTCACCACTTTTTTATTTTTTATTTTATTTTATTTTATTTTTTTTGAGACAGGGTTTCTCTGTAGCTTTGGAGCCTGGCCTGGAACTAGGTCTTGTAGACCAGGCTGGCCTCGAACTCACAGAGATCCACCTGCCTCTGCCTCCCGAGTGCTGGGATTAAAGGCATGCGCCACCACCTCCTGGCTTCACCATTTTTTTTAAAAGGTTCACCTTTTAAATTGCTGTAATTCTTGTATATAAGAAACAGCTGACCTGGTCAGACAGTAGTGGCACACACCTTTAATCCCAGCTCTCAGGAGGGGGGGGGGGGCACGACATCTTGCGAGTTCAAGGCTAGCTTGCTCCGTAAAGCTACTTCCAGGATAATTAGGGCAACACAGAGAAACCCAATCTTACAATGCACATACAAATATATGCAGGCAAAATATTTATAATTCAAATTAAAAAAAAAAATTTAAGACAGGATTTTAATAGACCTGGCTGTTCTGGGATTCACTATGTAGACCAAACTAGATCTGCCTACTTCTGCTTCCCAAGTATTAGTATTAATGGCCCACCCCCAGCTAGATTAAATATATTTATAAATTAAAACAAAACAAAAACAAGGTGAGTAACTCCTGAGGAACAATACCCAACACTGACTTTAGGCCTCTGTTTGCACGCCTGCACTTCCATATACTCATGCACCCACACACAGAATCATACTTAAACTAATGATGTCAAACTACTGATATCAGAAAAAGTTGGAAAGTAGGTTTGCAATTTAAAATAAATGGCACTCATTTTTCTATTTACAATGAAGTCTACAACAGTAAATGCAACTCATCCCCTAGAAAATAAGAGGATAAGATCTCAACAGAAAAACCAGTAAGACTATAGACTTCTATATGGCTAAAGCATATCTGTTTGGAGGTCTTCTTGTTCAGCTAGTATGGCCCAATAGATTGAAAAAAATAATAACTTTCATAATGTCATTTGGGGCTGGAGAGATGGCTCAGCAGTTAAGGCCACTGACTCTTCCAGAGGACCCGGTTCAATTCCTAGCACCCTTATAGAAGCTCCCAACTGTCTGTAACCCCAGCAGTTCCAGAAAATCTGATACTTTCACACCAATTGACATAAAGTAAAAAAAAAAGATGCATGCTTCATAATCATTTCAGTAATCAACACTCAAAATACTAATTAAAATTTAAGATCATCCCATTGTAAGTTATAGTCTAATTATCAAGGATTCTACATACTGCTCTTTTTTTAACTATAGGATAAGTGATCTTTATAAATTATATCACCCACCAGAGGTGGTAGTGTATGCCTTTAATCCCAGCACTCAGTAGGCAGAGGCAAGAGGATCTCTGTGAGTTAAAGGCCAGCCTGATCAAGTTCCAGGACAGTCAAGGCCATTACAGAGAGAAAACCCTCTCTGAAGGAATAAACAAACAAGCAAAAAGTATCACTCTAAAAATTCTTTATAGATATTAAAATCAAAATATTACAAAAAGAAAACAGGGGTATTGAGATAGCTGGGTGGGTAAAGATGTATGTTTGTCATGAAACCCTGCTGACCTGAGCTCCATTTGGAACCTATGTAAAGAACAAAGGTAAGAACCAACTCCACAAAATGGCCCTCTGATTTCCACATGTATAACATGGTGTACACACACACACACACACACACACATAAACTTTTTTTAAAATTTATTTATTATGTATACAGTGTTCTGTTTGCATGTATCCCTGCAGGCCAAAAGAGGGCACCAGATCTCATTACAGATGGCTATGAGCCACCATGTGATTGCTGGGAATTGATCTCAGGACCTCTGGAAGAAGAGCCAGTGCTCTTAACCTCTGAGCCATCTCTCCAGCCCCACAATAAACTTTTTTAAATAAATATATGGCGGAGAAATATGGTTATGTAAGACATGAGGTATCAGGGCGCCTTCTGTACTCTGATGCACACATATGTACACACACATAAATTTTTAAAAAAAGTACACTTAGACCTGGAAAAATAGCTCATGGGTTAAAGAGTGATTATTGCTCTTCCAGAGGAACTAGTTTGGTTCTTAGTACTCACATGACAGCTCACCAACACTTATAACTACAGTCCCAAGAGATCCAATAACTTCTGGCCTACATTGTCCTACATTCATGTGGTGTACATAAATTCATACAGACTCACACACATGCATATAAACAAACAAAAAATACTCAAATTGAGTAAAAGTGGGGCTGGAAAGATATAATTAAGAGCAGTAATTTAGAGTAATTAACTACTATTCTTCTAGAGACTTGAGTGCAGTTCCCTGCACCTTACGGTAGCTTAGAACCATCCATACTCTTATTCCAAAGGTTCCATCATCATCTTCTGACCACACAGTCACAGTACACATACATATGTATAGACAAAATAGTCATACAAGCATACACACACATAAAATCTAATTTTTGTCAGGCATAGTGATACATATCTATAATTCCAGCATTCTGGAGATTGAGGCAGGACTGTTGTGAGCTTAAGGTTACCTGAGACTACACAGTGAGCATAACAGCACCCTATCCCTGCCTAATCCCAAAAGCTACCCATCAAGATAATTCGGCAGGTAAAAGCACTTGCCACCAAGCCTGAGGCTGGATACACAGGACAAAAAAAACTGACTCCCACCAAATTTTCCTCTGGTCTCCACACTGAGACATATTATACACACTTGAAAATAAACAATGTAATTTTTTTGTTTTTTTTTTTAAATGAAAAGAAAAAACCCACAAAGTTTTAATTCTCTAGTCTAAAGCAAAACAAAATGGATTGTTTTCCACTAAAAAACAAAAAAGCAATTCCTAACAATAAAAGCATCCTGAAAAGATATGCAGTCTAATAGTTTCAAAAAATTTAAAAAGCAAATACATTATTGATCAAAAAGACTGACTTCTTCCATTCTATTATGGAACTTACCTATCCATATCATCATCTCCAGGTAACAAGGGAGGGAGAGGCAGAGGAGGCAATGTTGAAGTTTTCAGATGTGGGATAGCAGCTGTTACAGATACTTGAGTCTTCACAGAAACCTGTACAGGGGGCTGAGAATTTGTCTGAGAGCACAGAGTAGATGTCCTTGGGTGAGGAGAAGAGGGCAAAGTTGAAGCACTAGAAACAGGAGCTTGACTAGATGGTGGTTGGGGAGGAGGCAGAGGTGGCTGCAGTGGAATAGCTGGTAGTGGAGGCAAAGGTGGCAAAGGGGGTGCCTGAGGTGGAGGGGTAGTAGATGGTAAAGGGGGTGGAGAAGTAATTGTGGGGAGAGGTGGAAGGGCCTCCTTTTCTGAAGTCTCTGTCTCCTTAGAAGTAACAATCACCTCCTTCAGTGCTACAGGTTTAATGTCTTTTACTCCCTGAGCTTTCAAATCCTTAAGAACAGGATGCTTCTGCAGGTTCTCATCCAACTTAACTTTCCCTACATCTAAACAATTTTTTATCTCTGTGTTTGAATGTGCTACATTTATCAGTTCAGTATCTGGGATAGATTTTTCTGACTTTATACCCCTGGGTAACTTTTTAGACTCTAACCCTGACTCCTTCACCTCAACTTTATCTTTTTTAGTCAGAGTGATGGGTGAACCCTTGGAATCTTTTCCATCCATTTTTGCTGCTGCTGCAGCAGCTGCTCTTTCCTTCTTTTTCCTACTGAGTTCAGCTCCCAGGCTGGAATTCAATGGAAGCCTGACAGGTGAGATACTGGAATGACGGCTGTGTGACCCGGATCTCTTCTTTTTACTATGAGAAGATGAGTGTCTTGAATATGCAGGACTTCTGCTTCTGGACTTCATGGATTTCCTACTGAAAAAAGAAAAAGGCAGTTTGAAATAGACAATAAACAGAGATAAAAGAAGACAATAGCCGGGCGGTGGTGGCACACGCCTTTAATCCTAGCACTCGGGAGGCAGAGGCAGGCGGATCTCTGTGAGTTCGAGACCAGCCTGGTCTACAAGAGCTGGTTCCAGGACAGGCTCCAAAACCACAGAGAAACCCTGTCTGGAAAAACCAAAAAAAAAAAAAAAAAAAGAAGACAATAGGTCAGCAAAACAGGTCTACATCTGTAAATTTGATCCCATTCTGAGTTATCAATTTTAAAAGATGATTAAAGCCAGGCATGGTGGCACAGTCCTTTAATCCTAGCACTTGAAAGGCAGAGGCATAAGAACATCTGAGTTCAAAGACAAGATTACCATCTCAAAAAAAAAAAAAATCAGGGGAGAAATGGGGTTAGGAGAGACTGACTCAGTGATTAAGAACACTGGAAGTTCCAGAGGTCTGGGGTTCTAATCCCAAAGCCCACATGGTATTTAATTATCTGTTACTCTAGTTCCAGGTGATTCAACTCCCTTTATTGTCTCCCGGATCACTGCAAGTACACGGTACACAGACATACAGTCAAACAATCCATACATATAAAATAATTATAAACCAAGTTGGGCATTGGGTACATGCCTTTACCCCCAGCACTTGGGAGAGACAGGCTGGTGGATCTGTGAGTCCAAAGCCATCTTAGTCTACAGAGTGAATTCCAGGACAGCCATAGTTATTTATTGAGACACCCATCTCAGAAAACATACACAGATACACACACAGAGAGAAAGAGATTCAAAGTTGGCACTACAGAAAAGGATTGGCCAGTTGGTGGTGCACACCTTTATTCTCAGCACTTCAGAAGCAGAGGCAGGCATATATATGCAAGTTCGAGACCAGCCTGGTCTACAGAGTGAGTTCCAGGACAGCTAGAGGTACACAAAGAAACCCCCTCTTTAAAAGTAAAAAAAAAAAAGGTCAGTGGTTAAACGCATTTCCCAACACCTACTTGGTAGCTCAAATCATCCAACAGTCACTTCTTATTTCCTTGAATGCCAGGCATGCACATGGAACACATACATACATGCATGCAAACACACATAAAATTTTAAAGATTTAAAAAAGAAAAAAATCAAATCAAAGTCATCCTGTTATACAGCAAACTCAAAACCAGCCTGGGCTACTTGAGACTATTATCTAAAAACAAAAAAGGAAATTTAAAGATTCTCAATCATGCATAAATATACATTTGAATTAAGTAAAACTAAAAATTCATTTGGCTAGGACTTGGCTCCTATTTGTAATCTCATCTTGGCAGGCAGAAGCAGGAGGATCTAAGTTCAAAGCAAGCCTAGTCTACAAGAGCTAATTCTAGGACAGACAAGGCTAACAAAGAAACCCTGTCTTGAAAATAGGAAAAATAAATTTAAAAAAAATTAAAAAACGAAAGCATCAAAATTGCCCACTATGTAGTCATAGTCACAAAGCTTACTTTAAGAATTTTTTTTTATAAATTTTTGCCTTTATTTATGTAAGAGCACCATGTCTGTGTCCACTGTCCAGAGAAGAGCATCAGAATCTCTGGGACTGGATTTAGAGATGTTTGTGAGTCACTGTATGGGTGCTGGGAATCTTCCTCCTGAAGAACAACCAGTGCTCCTAACCACTGATCTAACACTTCAGCCCAATTTCTAACCCTTTAACTAGGGTACTACTTACAGCCTCAGCTTATTACAAAGTTGTGTCCTCATCTCCAGAGTGCTGATATTAAAGGTCTTACTTAGTTCCTTTAACACAAAAATGATTTCCAATCAACTTTTTAAGACACATAAAACAAGAAATTACTACATGTACAAATAAACTTACTTGTTTGTTTTGTTTTAGAAATGGGATAATCCTATGTAGCCCTGGCTAGCCTAAAATTTGATATGTAGACCAGGCTAGCTTCAAACTCTGCCCAGCTACAGCCAATATTCTTAACTGCTAAGCCATTTTTCCAGTCCAACAAAAAAAAATTATGAATGACTGTAAAATAAAATCTGGAAATCTACAGAACAGATTATTTTAAAGTGTCATTAATTACGTTTTTACGTTGTCCTGCTCAAGATTCAGTGTGAAGAAAACCAATGAAAGCTACTAAAATTGACTAAAACGAAGCACTTGAGTCCCAGCACTTACTTGGGAAGAAGAGGTAGACAGGCATTTGAAACAGCCTGGTCTACATGAATTTCCAGCCAACCAGGGCTGCATAATGAGACCCTGTGCCAAATAAATAAATAAGAGGTGCCAAGCCTGGGTGTTACGGCAAACACCTTTAGTGACACACTATAATGTCTATAGAGAATCACAGACAAGTGAAATCTCTGAGTTCTAGGCCAGCCTGGTCTACATAGTGAGCACTTGTTTAACATGCAAAAATCCCTGAGTTCATTCCCAAGCACTGACCCACAACCAAAATGGTGTTTTTCCCCAGTCTATTCTTCCCAAATGAAGAATCTATACAGAGTGCCAGGACAGCCAAAGCTACACAGAGAAACTCTCTCTTGAAAAAACAGAAAATTAAATATAGGGCCTTAACCATACTATGTAAACTGAATTATATCACCAGCCCTCTTTTTGGAGGGAAAGGAGCCTTTTCAATTCTTCTTATGTCAGCATGATAGCACAAGCCTTTAATAGCACTATGGAGGCAAGAGACAGGTGGATCTCTGAGTTCTAGGCCAGTCTGGTCTATATAAAAAATTGTAGGTTGGCCATAGCTACATGAGACCTATCTCAAAAATAAATAAATTTGGTGGGGCAGTAGTGGCGCACGCCTTTAATCCCAGCACTAGAGAAGCAGAGTCAGATTGATCTCTGAGTCTGATTTTGAGGTCAGTCTGGTCTACAGAGTGAGTTCCAGGACAGACAGAGCTACACAGAGTAACTCTATTGCGAAAAGAAAAAATAAAGAAATAAAGGAAGCTGGGGAAAAAGGAAAGAAAGAAATAGATTTTTATTATTATTGTGCATGTATATGATCTATGGATGTTGGAGGATAACTCTGAAGTCAGTTCTCTCCTTCCACCTTACATGAGGTTCTAAGGCTCAAACTCAGGTAGAGAGTCATCTTGTCAGCCCATTGTTTGGTCTTTTTGAAATGAGGTTTCAAACAACAGTCCAGGCTGGCCTTGAAATCAAAATTCTCTTGCTACAGTTTGTCAAAACACTGAACTTATGGATGTGTGCCAGTCTGCTCAGGTTCCACACTCTATAATTTTTTTTGGTTACTTACTGTTGGGAATTGCAATAAACAAAATTATATAATGGATGAATATAAATAATGCTCTGTACAACACAACAAAAAGTGCATATTTCCAATATTTTATGTTTATACTTGCATACCCCACCAGCATACTCTCTCCACACACTACTAGGTTTATATCTGCCATCACTACATTCATTTCAATTAAAAGAACACACTTTCTCAGTTCACTTAAGAGAACATGTTATCTGCACATATCTAAGAATCTAAAAAGAATGATTTCAAAACAAAAACTCTTACCCAAAATTCTCTTTTAACCCTTTAAATTTCTAAACTCAAGAGTAAAAAATTTTTCAAGTAACCTTAATGTTAATACTCTAAAGAAAACAAATATTCTGCCTAATTTTATAGATAATGTCTGTAATCCCAACAAGTCAAGAGGTTAAGGTAGGATTGCTGGAAATTTCAGGCCAGTTTCAGACCAGCATAAGATACACAGCAAATTTCAGGCCATCCTAGGTTACAGCATGAAACTCTGTATAAAAAACATAAAATTCTTAGATTCCCTTTTATAACTATGCAACATTACAAATGGTACATTTATCACTTACGTATTCCAATAGATATAAATCATACCTCTCTAAAAAATTATGAATTCTAAGAAATGGTTTGCATGGTAAATGTTTATAAAAGTATGCTGTTGGCCGGGCGGTGGTGGCGCACGCCTTTAATCCCAGCACTTGGGAGGCAGAGGCAGGAGGATCTCTGTGAGTTCGAGACCAGCCTGGTCTACAGGACAGGCTTCAAAGCCACAGAGAAACCCTGTCTCGAAAAACCAAAAAAAAAAAAAAAAAAAAAAAAGTATGCTGTTTGCTACAATTTTGAGATGAACCTAAACAAAAGATGAAATAATGAAGATAAACAGACATGACAAAATATGTTAATTGCAGGGGGCTGGAGAGATGGCTCAGTGGTTAAGAGCATTGCCTGCTCTTCCAAAGGTCCTGAGTTCAATTCCTGGCAACCACATGGTGGCTCACAACCATTGGAATGAGGTCTGGTGTCCTCTTCTGGCTGCAGACATACACACAGACAGAATATTGTATACATAATAAATAAATAAATATTAATTGCAGAATTTAGGTGTTAGATATCTGCAAGTTTAACATAATTCTTTCAACCTATGTTTGATTTTTTTTTAATACCAGAATGAGAAAATACTAAGGAAATTTAAGCACTGTAGTTAGGCAAATACACTTTAGTGTATTTATCTATTAGACAGTGAAATATACTCTGACTTATAAAGCATATGCATGAATTAATCTTTACCTGTGGTTTTCACCCATAAAATGTACGTTCTAGGTACAAGATACAGTAACATGCTTCATATTTATTAATCTTCACAACAGCCTTGAAGCAGGTACTCCTATTTTTCACATAAAGAAACTCAGGTATGGACAAATTAATCATTTGCCAAAGGTTACAAAGAAATATTAAGATTCCACTCAGATAAAACTAAAGCTCCTGCCGGAAAGTGCCTTTAATCCAGCACTCAGGAGGCAGAGGCAGGTGGATCTCTGTGAGTTCCAGGCCAGCCTGGTCTACAGAGTGAGTTCCAGGACAGCCAGGACTGTTACAGAGAAACCCTATCTCGAAAAACCAAAAACACTAACGCTCCTATTGTTTTTGTGGAAAGTGATGGGTTCAGACATGAAACAAGAACACAATTTTCCATAGGCAATTTCAAATTAACACATCTTTCTTACAAAAATATCAAGCTGAAGGCAATTATTACTATATATTTCAAGGAAAACTTGCTAGTGTTGGGCTAGAGAGATAGCTCAGTGGTCCAGAGCACCGGGGTTCAAATCCCAGCACCCACATGGCAGCTCACAACTGTCTGTAACTCCAGAAACAGGAGACTCCACACCCTCTTCTGGCCTCTGAGGATACCATAAATGCATGTACACATACATGAATGGAAATAAAACGCTCATATACGTAATAAAAAAGACAAAATCTTAAAAAAAAGTATTAGTGTTAAAATAAGTCAACAGTGGTGCTAGAAAAAAAATTCAAACTCTTTGGAATCACTTTCTGCTAGGCTCTATGTCAAAAAGAAAACACCCTCATTAGCTCAATTTTTACTAAACAGTTACAAGATAGTGCTATTCAGTAAGATATAACTAATTAGATTTGGTAACCCAGAAGACAAAATTGGTAGGATAATAGGCAAACGGACTCAAAATAGAAATGTAAACTCATGTGGCTGGAGAGGTGGCTCAGCTTAAGGTTATGAGCACCGGCTGGTTCTACCAGAGGACCTAGGTTCAATTCCCAGCATCTACATGGCAGCTCACAACTGTCTCTAACTCAAGTTCCAGGGAATCTGACACCCTCACACCAATGCACATAAAATTAAATAAATTGTTTAATGAAAATTTGTAATTTCTCATTTTTCTTCTTAATTTCAATAGAGTTTAAACACTGGTATCAATATGACTTACAAAGTAAAGACAAAGCAACAAGTGGCTCTAAATAAGTTTGGAGATCATGCACTCCCTAGGGAAATGCATGATTTCTTACCACTGAAGATTCCCATTAGTGCAAGTACCTACCTACCTTGCTTGAGCAGCTGGAGGCATGTGAAATCTTTACTTCTCAATTCTGGGTTAAAGGAAAAGCCAGACTTACCTAAATGACTAGCCACCCTAGCCAAAGACGAACACTGCAAGCTTTAACAAAACGTTATAAGGACGAATTGCCAACCGCTTGCAACCCACCCGACCTTAGGAAAGACAGGTAACAGCTCACCTGGGGATCGGACTCCGACTCAGAGACCTCTTGCTCAAGAAAGGGCTGCTAGATCGCCTTCGACCGTAGGGACTGGGTGATCTCCCGCTGTAAGAGCCGCTCCTTTCGTAGCTGGACGACCGTCTCCGGCTATAGGGACTCACAGACCTCTGTCGTCTACTGTAGGGGCTGGGTGAGCGAGCGCTGGACTGGTAAGCAGAAGGCTCTTTGTAAGGTGGGCTGGCTGACTGCCTTCTTGAGGTACTCCCAGGACTCTTCTTGTAAGAGTCATAATTGCTAGAAGTGTGAGACCTTGGGGGGCTAAGGTCGTACTCTTGGCCATAAGACGCTCCTGAAGGGCTGTCATCTTGCTTGGAACTGTCAGACCATTTCCTATGCGGACTCCTGGATCTCCGTTTGGGGCTATCCACCGTTTTGTAACTTTTGGGTGTTTCCCTTTTCCGATGACTTTTACTCCGGTCCTTGTGCCCGGACTTCAACTCACGTTCTTTCCGGGTCTTCTCCTTGTGGAGTTTGGATGACCTGGATTCCTTGCTGCTGCTTTTGGATACTTGTGCCTTCCCATAGTCATCACTCCCCTCCGCTGAACGCTTTGAACTTCCTGATATCCGGTCCTTCGTGGACCCAGATTTGGAGACTTCCTGGATTTTTTCTTTCTCGGTCTGCTTAGTTCTTAGCAAGTCTCGAGACCGCCGGTGCTGGTGGTGACGATGTCTGTGCAGGCGGTCACTCCGATCCGTTCCACGACGCTCATCATTCTCCCTCCTGTCTAATTTGAAGATCTTGTCATCCGAGAAGGTGTCTGAATCCGAGCTGATGTCATCATACTCCACCAAAGGTTTGATCACTGTACCCAAAGATGCTGCTTCGGGGGTCACCAACCCCGTATCTTTGGAGTGCTTGGACTTATGCCGCTTGTGCTTCGACACCAAGCGGTGACGCTCCCTGCTGTTGGAGCTGCCACCTCCCGATGACGGCTGCGAAGTTCCAGAAGCTCCTCCGCTCGCGTCCTTCTTACCCCCATGTCTCTCGGAATTGGGCATTCCCTTTCCCCGAGCCAGAAGAAGGGGAAAAAGTTCCCCAGCACTCCAAAAAGCCCCACCCTCCCCCCCGACCCCACGCCCACCAAGGAACCCCTTAAAAGGGGGTGGGGAGGGAAGGGACCGCAGGCCAGGCTCCTCCTCCCTCTCGCCTCCTCAGCGCCCTCCTACATGAGGTGGGGGGGGGGGAGGGAAGGAGCGAGGGAAGAAATGAGAGTTCCTCGGCGGTGGAAGGAGAGAGACACCCGCACCAACTCGAGTCTGCTCGCCGCCGCCGCCCCCCCGCGCCAAGCCGATCTTCAGGCCCGCGAGCCCGGGACCGCAAGGAAGCAGGAAGCCGAGCGCCCGAGCCTGAGGGGCCGACTCCGGCTCTGGCGCCCCGGGAGGACTGCGCGGGCCCTTCCTCTACCCGGTAGCCCGGTTCGGCGCCCGGGCTCGGCGGCCTGAGCTCCCGCTTTGTCCCTCGTCCCCGAGGGAGCCCCCTTCTCTAGCCTCCGCCTCGCCCCGACACCTCACATACACATCCCGCTCCCTCACCCAGACTCAGTCACACACTAGATTAAACCGAAACGGCACTTGGTGGAGGGGGAGGGGCGAGCGCCCAAAGTCTCGCGAGAGGTTCCCTCGGTTCCCGCGATACTTCGCGCTTCCTTTTCACCTCGACCCATTACTTCGCCAAACAACGCGAGAGCAGGGCTCAAGCCCTATACGCGTCCCGTTAGACTCTCGCGATACGTTTCCAACTCCCCCTTTTGAGAGGGGCTTTATGAAAGCGGAAGTTGCGGCGCTCACCTTTAAAACTTAAACCTAACTGATAATTCATGGGGAATTACTGCCAGGTTCGGGTGGAGACGCGTTTTAGAACGCTTCAAAGAAGTCTTCCGGTTTGGGGAATCTTTTTTAAACAAGGGACAGATGAACGTTGGGGCTCTTTCAACGGAAGTCTGAACGTTTAAACAAAGCTTGTTACTAAGTGCCAGGCAGTCTGTATTTATCTTCTCTGTCCTCAGGATTAACCAGTGGGGCGGGTGGTGGTGGCACACGCCTTTAATCCCAGCACTTGGGAGCAGAGGCGGGTATAGCAAGAAATTTAACACTGTCTTCACTGCGATTTTTTTGTTTGTTTGTTTGTTTGTTTTTCAAGACAGGGTTTCTCTGTGGCTTTGGAGCCTGTCCTGGAACTAGCTCTGTAGACCAGGCTGGTCTCGAACTCACAGAGATCCGCCTGCCTCTTTCACTGCGATTTTACAGGCGAGGAATCCCGGATTCATAGAAGTTAGTTTAGGGGTAGAAAAGTTAGTGCAGAGCGCCAAAGCGAAGTCACCCTGTAGCCCAGGCTGGCCTCAGAATTGCGGGATTCAGCCCCAGCTTCCCTATTGCTGGGATGACAGACGAAAACGTTTTTCCTGGATTTTGTTTTTACAACTAATGTATTTTAATACTTTAAATTTTCTGCATGCTTTTAGGTTTTATTTTTCAGATGGGGTCTCTCTGTGTAACCCTGACTGGAACTCACAAAAACTGAAATGCCTCTGCCTGAGCCTGAGTGCTGGGGATTAAAGGTCTATGCCACCACTCCCCCCCTTTCACAGCCTTTTAAATAAATTTAAATGTCCATGGAACAACGACTGAAGTAGATGCAAATGATATGTGGAGTTAATAATGGTTGGAAATGGGATTTAGTCATCTGAATGGTTTACTTAAATCCAGATTCTGAAGACCTTTTAAGAAAGGTATTAAAAACCAGGCAGTAGTGGCACAAGCTTTTAATCCCAGCACTCCGGAAGCAGAGGCAGACAGATCTTTGTGAGTTCTAGGCCAACCTGGTCTACAAGAGCTATTTCCAGGACAGGCTCCAAAGCTACAGAGAAACCCTGTCTCGAAAAACCAAATAAATAAATAATAAAATAAAACGAAAGGTATTAAAAGTCAGTTTGAGCCTGGCGGTGGTGGCGCACACCTTTAATCCCAGCACTCGGGAAGCAGAGACAGTTGGATCACTGTGAGTTGAAGACCAGCCTGTGATACAAATCAAGTCCAGGACAATCAAAGCTCCATTTCACCAAAAAATCCTGACTCAAACAAAAGGCAGTTTGAACCTGACCTGCTAGAACACACCTTTAAATTCAACACTCCGGAGGCTGAGGAAGAGCAACCAGTGTTGCATAGTGAGACCCTAACTAAAAAAAGAAAAATTGGCTTGACTGGATGCATTGTGCAAGTTTTATACAAGGATAGATTATCCTGAAAATTTCGTTGAAGGGCCGCTGGATGAAAACTCTGGGATATACTACCCCTAAGATTGAAGTTTTGCTGAGCTGGAGAGATGGCTCAGTGGTTAAGACCACTGGCTCCTCAGTCAGAGGACCCAGGTTCAGTTCCCAGCACCCACATGGCAATTCTGGGGCTTCTGACACCCTTCCACAGACACACATGTAGGCAAAATACTTATGCAAATGAATTGAAAAACAAAGGTTGATGTTTTACCATCAAAAAGGTCAAATTTCTACAAAAAGAGAAGAAAATGAGACTCAGAAAGAATAGCTAGATCTAAGCACATTTGCACCCGGTACAGGAAATACCAGCTGCGGTTCCCTAAGGAGTATTTGTCTTGCATTACACTTTTTTTGGTGGATTAAAATCTTTTTTTTTTTTTTCAGGTAGGCCAGGCTGGCTGCTAACTCATTGAGATCCACCTGCCTCTGTCTCCCGAATGCTGGGATTAAAGATGTGCACCACCACCACTCAGCAATAAAATTCTATCCTAGGAATTTTGTGTCTAAAATTTCTTTTTTCCTTTTCTTTCCTCATCCCTTCACCTCTCCTGCTGTCTTGGAGAAGTTCTCTAAGACACTCATGTTCACCTGCTCAGGTGTCAAAACGCTGAAATCATAGGCAAGTATTGCCATGTGGGCCTCTCAGATTTTTTAAATACAAAATTTGTAAACTCCTGGTCTACAAAGCAAGTTCCAGGACAGTCAGAGCTGTTACACAGAGAAAAAAGGTGAAAAATGAAATTGTGAATTCCATGAATTCTCACAATAACAATGAGAAGAGTGCTTGTGTAAAAATAATGATTGTGGGGGAGGGGTGCTGGAGAGATGGCTCAGCAGTTAAGAGCACTGACTGCTCTTCCAAAGGTTCTGAGTTCTATTCCCAGCAAACAGGTAGTGGCTCACAACCATCTATAGATCTGGTGCCCTCTTCTGGCCTACAGGCAGGATACTGTATAAATAAATAAATCTTTAAAAAAAAAATAATGATTGCGGCCAGGCAGTGGTGGAGCACACCTTTAATCCCAACACTCAGGAGGCAGAGGCAGGCGGATCTTTGTGAGTTAGAGGCCAGCTTGGTCTACAAGAGCTCGTTCCAGGACAGGCTCCAAAGTAACACAGAGAAACCCTGTCTCAAAAAACAAACAAAAAATAATAATAATAATAAAATAATATAATAATAATGATGATTGTGGGGCTGGAGAGATGGCTCACAGGTTAAGAGCACTGATTGTTCTTCCAGAGGTCCTGAGTTCAATTCCCAGCAACCACATAGTTCACAACCATCTGTAATGAAATCCACCAAATCAGACCAAGATATTCTTTGTGTATACCTTGATTACTTAAATATTTATCTTTCTTCCTTGAATGCATTTTTAATGTTCTTTGAGATGGGGAGAGAGGGAGATGTGGAGCTCTTGGCCTAGAATTTACAGAAGTTTGTCTGCCTCTGCCTCCCACGAGCTAGAATCAAAGGTTTGTGCCACCACTACCAGCTCATTTTATTTTTTGGCAAAGTCCCATTTTACTCAAGCTGGCCTCAGACTTAAGAGATTTACAAGCTTTGTAAACTTTACATTTTTCCTAGCTACACTGAGTATAGACATTTGTGCTTATTTGCATAGAAAGTTTCTATGTGAAAGTGTTAGGTCTCAAACCCCAGGACAAACGGCCACCTGCCGTGCCTGTTTAACATACCACAGAACATCTCACCCCACCCCCACTGCAACCTCTCCCGCTCAAGGTCTTCTCCCCAGCTGCTACTCCCTAGGAAACTCAACCATTTCCTTTTTTTAATCCCACTCTCCTGGCCTCTTGGCTTCTTGTTGCCCTCCTCACATGGCTGGGTTCAGTCGGCTGGCTGGTTATGTTCACTCTGGACGCTCTCAGATGTCTCCGCCTCTCTGCCTGTGCTCTCCCTTATAATAAGAACCTCGGGTGGGAGAGAGAGAGCCCTGGCTACTAATCCAGAGGTCCTGAGTTCAATTCCCAGCAGCCACGTGGTGACTCGCAACCATCTGTAATGAGATCTGGCGCCCTCTTCTGGCTAACAGGCACACATGCAGACAGAACATTGTATACATAATAAATAAATCAATCTTAAAAAAAAAAGAACTCTACCAAAACAAAGAAACTCTGCCTCAAAAACAAAACAAAAACAAAAAACTTCTACCAGATCCATGTCTCCAGACTAACAGAAGACCTCAAGGAAGCTTTAGATTATAGCAGTTTGCTTCTTTTATCTAGAATGACACAGAGATCTGAAAAAGACCTAGATGGTAATATAACTCAATAGTAGTGTCTAAAGCACTTAAAATCCTGGGTACAGAGTGGGTATGATGACATATGTCTTTTATCCCAGCCTCCAGGAGTAGAGGCAGGAAGATCTTTGTGAATTAAAGGATCACCTGGGTTATATGGTGAGTTCCAGGACAGCCGGAAATACACAGAGAACCCCTGTGGACGGTGGTGGTGGTGGGGATCCTACCCTTCAGAGACACTCCTTAAACCCCAAGGTAAACAACTTAAAATCGCTTCAGGAAGTCCCTAAAACTGACCAAATTCACCAGGCCCCTTCTTCCCAAGAGTAAAGGAGCCAAGCTACAAAGGATATTCCCAGAAAATCTAAGCCACAAAGATTCTGAAACTAGTTCTGCTGCCTGGAAGAAGCAGAAGCCAACTTAACTGCCTTGAAGAAGTTTAGACCTACTACGTCACTTGGAAAGGACACTGTCCAATCTGTGGAGATGACCACCAGCTGTACAGTGTGCTTCTGGTTCCCAGCTTTTGTGAGATGTCACCGTGCTGGGGTGGGCTTTGAATCATTTCTGTTCTAGAAGTAACCCCTTAGTCATATTCCTGCAGTACCTCTAGTAAATCTTTTTGGTTTACCTAGTTGGAATTTGGCCCTATCGTGTAGTGAGCTACCTGTCTAGGCGTGAGCAGAGTGTGTGTATGTGTGTGTGCATTGCCTAGGAAAGGTGCTGTCACACAATAGCGTCCCCATATACATCACAAACACACTAAGAACGTTTGCAGAAGCTGGGCGGTGATGGCACACACCTAATCCCAACACTCAGGAGGCAGAGGCAGGTGGATCTCTGTGAGTTCGAGGCCAGCCTGGTCTACAAGAGCAAGCTCTAGGACAGGTTCCAAACCTACAGAGAAACCCTGTTTTGAAAAAACAAACCAAAAAAAAAAAGAGGAAAAGAAAAAGTAAAAAAAAGAAAAGAAAAAAATCTTTGTACATTTGCAGATATGTACAAAGATTTCTTCTTATTAGATGTATTCTGCTGTGGTGCCTACTCATATAAAGCACATTACCTGTTAGGATATTTGAACACCGAAATGGTAGGCATGTGCTACCATGCACTGCTGGTTGGTTTTGATTGTTGTTTGTTTTTGAAGGACTTTCTCAAATGTAGCCCAGGCTGACCTGGAACTCACAATCCTTTTACAGAGTGCTAAGATTGCATGTGTTTGGGGCTAGAGAGATGACTCAGCAATTAAGAGAACTTGCTACCTGTCCAGAAAACTGTTATTCAATATCCAGCCACATGGTGGCTCACAACCACCTGTAACTCCAGTTTCAGAGGATCCCATGTCCTATTCTGCCCTCCAATGATACTGCATTCATGTGGTACACAGGTATACATTCAGGCAAACATTCATACACATAAAATAAAAATAATAAAATCTCAAAGAAAAAAGTGTGTTTGGCAACAAACTTAGGTTTTGGTTAAAATTCAGCAAACTAGAGAAAAAAATCCAAACTATAAGGAGCAGTTATTCTCAAGAATAGTACAAGTACATTAAAAAGAAGAAGAAGAAGAAGAAGAAGAAGAAGAAGAAGAAGAAGAAGAAGAAGAAGAAGAAGAAGAAGAACTTGCTTAGTAGTGGTAGCACACGAATTTAATCCCAGCTCTAGGGAAATAGAGGCAGGTGGATCCTGAAACTTGAGGCCATCCTGGTCTATAGAGTGAGTACCAGGACAACCTGGGCTACACAGAGAAACCTGTCTCAAAAAATAAACAAACAAACAAAACAACAAAACCACACTAAGAGCTTTCATCCATTGATATCACTGCTGTCTTTTAATTTGAGTCTTTGGTTCTAGAAGCCATGAACTTGTCATTTTTGTTTATGAGGATTTATCAGCACAAGTGTGGGTAACCTCAAATAATGCATGCTTGAGAGACTTTAAAACCAAGTTCTCAGCTCAAAGGAGATGTATTGCCCAGAGGGGCAGAGAGTAGGGACAAGGGACAAAGACAGCAGACAGAGGAAGACGGAGAAGGGGAAGGGATATTTGTCCCAGGGGACAAAGGACTGCCTCTTGATAGAAAGGAGACAGACATGGCCCATGGTCAAATAGCAGTTTATAAAGGTAAAAGGGGAAGCCTGTCTCAAAACCAAGAATATTAAAAATAACAAAACCCCACAAGTAATGGTATCATCTTCTAAATAATTTTAGATAATACTTTAATAGTTTCTGTGTTTGATATATGTAAGTCCTTGTTGATTATAATTAGTGCCTGACCTATGTACAAAGGGGGGAAATTAAGCTTAACATTCTTAGATCAATATGACTGTTCATTTTTGTACGATGTCAAGTTTAGCATGACAAACTAGGCTGTTTTCCAAAGTCATCTCTTTGTGTGTGTGTGAAATCATTCTTTCTAAAAATGTTTTCAGATTTATTTTATTTTATGTGCATGAGTCTTTTGCCTGCATGCATGTAGGTGCAACAGATGCATCCTGATACCTAGCCCGTGAGTTCAGAAGGCTAGATCACTGAAACTGCCTTCTGGTACCCTGGGAGTTCAGAAGGCTGGAACACTGAAACTGGGGTTGTCGATGGTTGTTAACCAACACGTATGTAGGTGCTGGGAATCGGTCTCTTGTCCTTTCTGGAAGAGCAGCCAGTATTCTTTACCACCAAGCCACCTCTCCAGCTCACTGAAATAATTCTTTAAGCATCTGATGTTTATCAGGCACCATGGCAGGCATAGCAATGCAACGTTGTATAAGAGACAGTACTAGCCTCACGGCTTCAGTCTAACAGGGGAGACAGTGTAAACAGTAAAACAAAACACACAACACACACACACAAACCTGTGTGATTCAGCACCAGAATCCTTTTCTTCTTCCTTTAAAGACATTTTTAAATTTTTATTTATTTTCTATGTGTGGGAGTTCTGCTTTTTCATATGCCTGCGCATCACAGGTGCCTACAGCAGTCAGAAGAGGGTTTTGGATTCCCTGGACCTGGAGTTATTGTTGCAAGTTGCCTTGTGGGTGTGAGAAGTTGAGCTTAGGTCCTCTTCAAGAACAAGTGCTCTTAAGCAGGGGGCCATCTCTCCAGCAATCTCCCCCCTTTTTTAGATAAAATCTCACAAATTCCAGACTGGTCTTGAAATTTTAAAATTCCATCTTGTTGATTTATTTTGGGTTACTGCAGCATGGCACATGAGTGGCTGTCAGAGGAAAATGTCCAGGAACAAGTTCTTACCTCTCACCAAATCTGTCCCAGGGATGGAATTCATATCACTTGGCAGCAGGTGCCTTTACCAACTGAACCGTTTTGCCAGCCTGAAACCAATTTTTTGAAAAGCCATCTCGTAGCTCAGGCAAGTTTTGAATTGCTACGTAGCAGCCAGTGACCTTGATCTTCCTGCCTAACCTCTCAATGGCAGAATTACAGGCAGAGCCACCAAGCTTGGATTATGTTGTGATGGGACTCATCCCCAGCGCTTCTGCATGCTAAGCAAGCACTCTACCAAACTAGTTACATCCCAGGCGAATAACATATTTAATATAATGCATTATTTTATGAAACAACATAACTGCCACTGGTTCTGGAAATTTCATCTTTCCACATTCCTTAGTTAGGCGCTAAACCCAGGACTTCGGGAATTCTAAGCAAGTGTTCTACTCGTCAGTTACATGCCCTGTGAAATATTACTTATCTTTGAAAAAATAGTACTGACATCAAAACTCATTGAAGCCGGGTGGCGGCGGCCAAAGCCTTTAACTCCAGCACTTGGGAGGCAGAGGCAGGCGGATCTCTGTGAGTTCCAGCACTGTTAGAGTTGTTACAGAGAGAAACCCTAATTTCTCAAAAAAATCAACCCCCCCAAAAAAAAACCTAATTGAAGATCTTCTTTCAGTAGAGAGATTATTATTACTATTTTTTTTTCCGAGACAGGTTTCTCTGTAGTTTTGGAGCCTGTCCTGGAACTCGCTCTGTAGACCAGGCTGGTCTCAAACAGAGATACACCTGCCTCTGCCTCCTGAGTAGTGGGATTAAAGGCGTGCGCCACCACGGCCCAGCCAGAGAACTAAAGCTTTTAATTTACAAATTGTATATCTGTCAAAATGAAAACAGAACGTTTCCAAGAGACGCCAACTCTAAGAGCTCGCACCTAAAAACGCAAAGGTGTGCAAACTGAGCCAATCGGGGACGGGCCTGTTCGAAATCCCGCGGTAAGAAAAGGCCGAATCAGCCAATTTTCGCGAGATTTCGGGGCTTTTTCCGTCTTCCTCTGTCTCGCAGGAACACGATTAATCTCGCGATCTTTGGGAAGTTCCGTTGGGGAAGATGGCGGCGGCCGCGAGCACCCTTCTCTTCTTGCCGCCAGGGACTTCAGATTGAGCCTTCCCCGGAAGAGTGGGGGCCGCTGGTGCGCTGCTTCCCCGGAGCGCAAGCCAACTTGGTTCCCCTCTTAGTGGTGGGGAAAGGCTTCCCCTCCCGTGGCCGACCCAAGACCTCGCTGCTGTCAGGATGAAGGCTCAGGGGGAAACCGAGGGTGAGTGACGGAACGGGGGTGCAAGAGGGGGCGGGACACAAGTGTGGCGAGCCAATCTGTGAGAGGAGGTGGGGACCCACGCCCCTCCAGGGCCACATTGCTCGGAACTGGGTCCGGTGGAATGTGTATATTAGATCGTGTATATCAGATCGTCTCTGTCTTGGAGAGGACGGAGCGCCAGCTCCGAGGTGCTCTCCCCTCCCCCTTTGTGAAAGGTTTTCCGCACCAGCACGAGTTGGTTGAGTCTCAGGGTCGCTTAACCTGGTGGGACGCCGGGAGAGTGAAAACGGAAACTTGTTTACTCTTTGTTCCGCGAGCGATGTCTGAATATGCTATGACAGGAAGACACACCAGTGTGCCAGGGTCATGGAGGGCTTAGCGTGAGTGACAGACACGGTTAGGTCTCTTGTCAGAGTTCAAGTCCTGTGTCGTGCGTTTCAAAGACTGCTCTTTTAATTGTGTTTGAACAGTGGCTTTAAAGAGAGATTGGAAGGATGTGTTAGGAACAGCCCCCCCCCCCCAAAAGCAGTTTCCCAGAAGAGGGCAGGAAAAAGAGGGCGAGATTGAATCTTTTTGGTTTTGAGACAAGGTCTTCCTGTGTAGCCTAAGTTAGCCTTCAGGTCAGGACAGTCTTCCTGCCTCATCCTCCCAAGTACAAGCCTACAAACCTGTACCCTGTACGGTCAACAAGAGGTTTTTATTATTTTTGTTTGTTTTGTTTTAAAGTTTGTTTGCTTTTTTTTTATTTGGTTTCTTTTTATTTTGTTTTTTGACCCATAGTTTCCCTCTGTAGCTTTGGCTGGCCTGGAACTCTATCTGTAGGCCCGGTGATCTGGAACTTAGAGATCCAGCTGTCTTTGCCTCCCGAATCTTGGTTCAGATCCTCCCCTCACTACCTAAATGCATATCACCTGGTTTATCCAAACTGAAGCCATGACCCATGTAGGAAAATGGGGCAGCAAAATAAACCATACTTAGACAGATGCCACATTTTCCCTCTTATGAGGAGTCTAGACTTAAGTATGTGTTTATGTATGTGTTGACTTTGAAAATACAGACCCATGTGAAGATACTTTTTTTTCTTCTTCAAGACAGGCTTTCTCTGTGTAGCCCTGGCTGTCCTGGAACTGCTTTGTAGACCAGGCTGGTTTCAAATTCATAGAAACCCATCAGCCTCTGCATCCTGAGTGCTGGGATTAAAGGCATGTGCCACCACCGCCTGGCATGAGGCGATTTTAAGGGAAGAAAGGTTAATGAAATGTGCCATGAGAGTGGAAGGCAGGGCTGTGCGGAGGTTGGGGCATTGATGGAGTCGGAGGAAGAAGAATTAGGACAAATTGTGATGTTCTAGATGCATAAGAATGCCAAAGTGATCCCCATTTCTTTCTTTTTTCCTTTTTTTTTCTGTTTTGTTTTGTTGTTTGTTTTTTTTTGAGACAGGGTTTCTCTGTGTAACAGTCCTAGCTGTCCTGAAACTAGTTCTATAGACAATACTGGCCTCAAACTCACAGAAACCTACCTGCCTCTGCATCCTGAGTGCTGGTATTAAAGGCGTGCGCCACCACTGTCTGGCCTCATGATCCCTATTTCTTTGTATGTTAACTTAAAAAATGATTTAGGGACTGGGGTATAGATAGAGCAAGGGTGTTCATCTTCCTGGGTCCAATCCCTAGCACCAAAAGAGAAGGAAAAAGGGGGAAGTAACAACAATTATGCTCCCAAATTAATGAAATAAGTGTTTTCATACTGAAAACTAGTTACATTTTTTTCAGATTGTACTTAAAAATTTTTATTCAAGATATTACATGTGTATTTATGTAATTAAAAGTTATTTTTTTGGTTCCAATTAAATATTTGACAGAAGCTGGGGCCGGCATGCCTATAATTGCACTACTGAGAAGTAGAGGCAGGAGGAGGAGAACTTCAAGACTGTCCTCCCCTGCTCAGCAAGTTCAAGGCTAACTGGGCTGTGTGAGACCTCCCTCGGGGGTGGAGGTGGAAAGGCTAGACAATCTAGTCGCTCTATAAAATGCTTCTTGTGCTAAAGACCTGAGTTTGAGCCTCGTACTATGGAGGATGAGACAGGCAGGTCTTTGGCGCTCTCTCAGTGAGCCTAATCAGTGATTCCCAGGTCCCAGTTAGAGACCCCCCCCCCCCAAGGGTGTCTGTGGCACACATCACATAGGAGGATAATCTAGGCTAAAACTCAAGCCTGGGAGCTGGCTCATGTTTATAAACCCAGCAGTTTGGAGGTAGAGGTAGGAACATCAGGAGATCAAGGGCAGCCCTTGAATTTATTTGTTTAGAGGTGGTGCATCTGCCACAGGGTGAGTGTGGCAATCAGAGGACAACTTGCAGGAGTCAGTTACCTTTATCCACTGTGGATTCTGGAATTGAGCTCATGCTCTTATATGGCAACAGATGCCTTAACTTCAGCCTTTAAGGTCATCTGCCCAATAGACCTGGAGATCAGCATAGGCCGTGAGACACCGTCTCAGAAAGGAATAAAGGGGCTAAGTGATTAAGAACCCTTACTGCTCTTGGCATTAGGCCCAGAATTCGGTTCCCAGAACCCACACACCTACATGGCAGCTCACAACCATCTGTAACTCTAGTTCTAGGGGTCCTGGTGCCACCTTCTGACCACTTGAGTACTGAACAGATGGGTGCACATACATGCAGGCAAAAAGCCTCATACATAAGTAACTTTTTTGTTTTTTAAGACAGGGTGTCTGCCCTGGGTGTAATGGTATTTCATTTGTATTTTAATAAATAAAACTTTATTGAAGATCAGAGAGTAAAACAGCCTCACTGTCAGCTTTATAGACCAGGGCAGTGATGATGCACAACTTTAATACCAGCAGCCACACTAGTTTGCCATGGGAACTGGGTGGTAGTGTTGCATGCCTTTAATCCCAGCCCTAGAGAGGACTATAGAATAGGAGGAGACAGCTCACACACAGTTTCATTCTGACATTCCTGGAGGCAGGACTGTCATTTCAGACTGAGGTCAAGGTATGAGCCAGTGGATGGTTTAGGATGAACCCTAGTTTCTGTCTCTGGATTTTTATTAATCGTGCTAAACCTGGGTGTCCTGGAACTCACTTTGTAGACCAGACTGGCCTCAAAATCAAAGAGATCCTCCTTCCTCTGTCTCCCGTGTGCTGGGATTGAAGGCATGTGCCACCATTGCTTGGTTGATAACACTTAAAAAAAAGAATATTTCATGTATGTGGTTGTTTTGTCTTCATGTATTTCTGGGTACCAAATATATATCTGGTGTCCTTGGAGGCCAGACAAGGCCATCAGATCCTCTGGTACTGGAGTTAGATAGGGTATGAGCTGCTATGTGGATTCTGAGATTCGAACCCAGATCCTCCAAAAGTTCAGCTAGTGTGCTTAAAAGGATAGGTAAAGCATTGTGGAACACTGCTTTGATCCTAGTATCCAAGAGGCAGAGGCGGGGGATCTCTATGTGTTCAAAACCAGACTGTTTAGACCCTGTCTAAAACCAAACCAACAAAATATCTAGGCTAGAAAGATCCTTGGCCTCATAATAAAAGACAAAGACAGCTTGAAGCACGTTGTCCTCTGACCTTCACAGGTACTGTGGTAGGCTAATACCTGTACTTATACACATACACAGACATCCAGATACAAATAATGATCAAGTTTGTTTTGTTTTTGTTACTAGTAGTATTTTAAATGTTTGTTTTATGTGTGTGGGTATTTGGCTTGCATGTACGTCTGCACAGCATGTGTGCCTTGGGCCTCAGGAGGCCAGAGGAGAGTGTCAGATCCCCTGGAATTGGAGATAGAGATGTTTGTAAGCTGATATATGTATGCTAGGAATCAAACCAGATCCTCGCGAAGAGCAGCTAGTGCTCTTAACTACGTAGTCGTTTTTATAGCCCCTTGGTTTTTATTGTTTGTATTAAGACGGTCTCATATAGACTAGACTGTTCTTGACATCACAAAGGTATGACTGCTTCTTCCTTCTGAGCGCTAAGATAAAAAGTGTACATCACCATTCCTGGCATAAAAATTGAAAACTATCTTCTAAGCCATACATAGTATATACATGTAATCACAGCTACCCAGGAGCCTAGGGCAGGAGGATTGTTGCGTCTAAGAATTCAAGGCCAACAAAATGGAATAGTAAGACCCTGTCTCTTAGGAAAATAAGTTAGAAAATATTGTGTGTATGAGTAATATTACAACATGATCTTCCTCTGTAGCTCAGGCTAGCCTTGAATTCACAAACCTGCCTCAGTCTTTCCAATGCTGGCATTGAAGCTGTGGGCAGCCATGCCTAGCTTTCTTTGTTTTAGAGTAAATGATATTAAAAATATTTTGGCAGTTCATAAGTGAAATACAGGGATTGTCTGTAAGAGAAATGGTGGAGGTCTTGATGTCAGAGTGTCTAATGATGTTTTCTGTTTCTGTTATAGAGTCGGAAAAGCTGAGTAAGATGAGTTCCCTCTTGGAACGGCTCCATGCAAAATTTAACCAAAATAGACCTTGGAGTGAAACCATTAAGCTTGTGCGTCAAGTCATGGTGAGAATTGTGGCTAAATGGGTTAAGTACTAAGGGAATTACTTAATAAAGCAATCTTTTCTGAATCCATGGTGGGTATTGATTTCAGAGGCCAGCTTAGGAAGGAAGTGGCTCGAATTCCCGTTATCTACAGGGGTATTCTAGGACTCCTCATAGATCCTAAAATCCATGAGTTCTTAAGTTCCTTGTTTTAAAAGACTTTGTCAACTGGACTTGTTGGCATGCCTTTTTTTTTTTTTTTTTTTTTTTAGTTTTTTTTTTTAGTTTTTTCGAGACAGTGTTTCTCTGTAGCTTTGGAGCCTGTCCTGGCACTAGCTCTAGTAGACCAGGCTGGCCTCGAACTCACAGAGATCCGCCTGCCTCTGCCTCCCGAGTGCTGGGATTAAAGGCGTGCGCCACCACCGCCCGGCTATTGGCATGCCTTTTTATCCCCGCACTCAGTTGCAGAGACAGGTCGAACTCTGAGGGTTCAAGGCCAGCCTGGTCTACAGAGTGAGTTCCAGGGCTACACAGAGAAACCTTGCCTCAAAAAACATTAAAAGAAAAAAAAAAGCATTATCTTTGCATATTTTAAACATCCTCTTATATACTTTAAGCAAATCTCTACATTACTTGACAATAGTTAAAACAGTATAAATAATGTACATATTTGTTCTGCTCTGCTGTTCATTGTCAGTGCAGAGCAATATTGTTTTTGGTTCAGAAGCAGAATCCTTTTTTTTGAGACAGGGTTTCTTTGTGTAACCCTAACTGTCCTTGAACTCCGCTTTTTAGTCCAGGCTGGCTTCAGTCTCACAGAGTTCTTGCTGCCTCTGCCTCACAAGTGCTGGGATTAAAGGCGTGTGCCACCAACGCCCAACCTCTGCAAGAAGCAGAATCTTAGCTGTCCGTCTCTGGCCCTGAACTTGGTTTGGTCAGGCACTTACCCAAGCTGGCATTGAACTTGTTGTGTAGCTCAGGCAGCCTTTGAAAAGTGTACAGATCCTCCTGCTTCAGCTTCCCGAGTAGCCTGTAGCACAGTCCTTTTGAGTCAGGGTGTGTGTGTAGCTTAGGTCAGCCTTCAGCTTGGTCTATGGCTGAGGCCATCCTGCCTTAGCTTCCCTGGTGCCCAGGTTACAGTTGAGTCCCGCCATCTCTACTCTATCTAGTTTTTCTCTGGTCTGTTTGAAATAGGGTCTCATTCATTCATTTTGAGTTTTTTTTTTATTTGTTCTTTGTTTTTCTTAACTCTTGTTTGGTGCCCATTCACTGTCAATGAGTATCTTTCCCTGTCGTATTATTACTTCCCTCTAAGTCATAAACCAGTGTGGTGATACTTGAGCTACTCCAGTGGAAGGTGGAACACTGGAAAAGTGTGGTAACAATTTTGCTAAATGTTCATTCACTTCACTTTGTGATCATGAAAAAACAGTGATTTATTTATTTTTATTGTTTTTTTTCGAGACAGGGTTTCTCTGTAACTTTGGAGCCTGTACTGGAACTAGCTTTTGTAGACCAAGCTGGCCTCCAGCTCACAGAGACCCACCCGCCCCTGCCTCCCAAGTGCTGGGATTAAAGGTGTGTACCACCACTGCCCGGTCAGCGATTTATGTTTTAACACTTCTGTGTATATATTATACTTTAATGAGACTATTCTCTCCTTCCCACCAAAGTTCCCTTTAGCTCCAGGGTAAGTCCAGTTCATTATCATTTACCTGACCAATCATTAGACTATTGCTAATAAAAGAGGTAAGTTTGTTAATAAAGAACTGTATTTTAGGGGCTGAAGAGGTAGCTCAGAGGTTAAGAGCACTGGTTGCTCTTCCAGAGGAACTGAGTTCAATTCCCAGCACCCACATTGTGGCTCACAACCATCTGTACTAAGAACTGATGCCCTCTTCTGGCATACAGGCATACATGCAGGCAGAACATTGTATATGTAATAAATAAATAAATCTTAAAAATAAAAAAATCTTTAAAAAAAAGAACTGTGTTTTAGAGGCAAGGTGTATAATTATTTCAGTGGTAGAGCATTTGCCTTGCATGTATAAGATACACAGTTCATTCACTAGCAAGAGAGAATAAATGAACCAAAACCAAACCCTGTATATCAGACTTTATTGTAGTACTTGCTACTATGTGATTTGAATAAGTTACGTAATCTCTGTGAAGTTATGTTTTCTCATGAAAGCATATAATGCTGGTTTGCTTTTCCAAGTTTTGTTTCTTTTTTTGGTTTTCTATGTGTGGGTGTTTTGTCTGCATATATCTTGGCCAGAAGAAGTCATCAGATCCCCTGGAACTTGAGTTATAGATGGTTGTGAGCCACCATGTTGTGTGCTGGGAATCAAATCAAGAGCACTGACTGTTCTTCCAGAGGTCCTGAGTTCAATTCCCAGCAACCACATGGTGGCCCAAAGCCATCTATAATGAGATCTGGTGCCCTCTTCTGGCATGCAAGCATACATGGAAGGAATGTTGTATACATAATAAATAAATAAATCTTTAAAAAAAAAATAGAATGGCCAGTTCCCCAGATGGTGGTGGCACATGCCTTTAATCCTAGCACTTAGGAGGCAGAAGCAGGTAGAACTCTGTGAGATCAAGTTCAACTTGGTCTACAAGAGCTAGTTCCAGGACAACTAGGGCTGTTGTTACACAGAGAAACCCTGTCTCGGGGGTGGGTGGAGAAGCAAGCCAGTTCTCTTATCCTGAACCCCTTCTCTAGCTCCTAGTGTTTTGTTTTGTTTTTTTTGTTGTTTCTTTGTTTTTTGTTTTTTTTTTATTAATGGGTGAATGTTCTTAGTGTAGTTTTGTTGTATTGTTTTAAGACAGGGTTTCTCTATAGTCCAGGCTGTCCTGGAACTCACTCTGTAGACCAGACTGGCCTCAAACTTGGAGATCAAACAACATAATTTTTTTGTAAGGATCATATGATCTAGCTTACATATGAGGGTGACCTTGAAGTCATCTTTGGCCTACATCCTACTCCTACCTCTCAGTGCTGAGTTACAGGCAAATGCCACCATGTCCTTGTTACATGTTCATGACAAGTTACTGCCCTGTCTTGAGATTGAAGCCAGGACTTTGTTCATATGGGCCATTGCTCTCCCAGCTGAGCTATATCTCCATCCTGGTAATAAGGCTTCTGAAACTATGATTTTATAAATTAATGCATCCTTATTTAGTTTACATACAAAGAAAAGTATTATTTTTTTTCTTTCTGAGACAGGGTTTCTCTGTGTAACAGCTTTATTTTGGAACTTCCCTTGTACGCCAGGTTGGCCTCCAACTCAGAGATCTGCCTGCATCTGCTTCCTAGTTGAATAATTCTCAGAAACAAAATTTCAGTAATGCCGAGAAGTTCATGGCCTCTGGAAGATAAAAATACAACAGTTATATTAATGGGGGAAAGTTCTTAGTGTAGTTGTGTTGTTTTGTTTGTTTTGTTTTAAGACAGGGTTTATTTATAGCCCTGGCCATCCTGGAACAAACTCTGTAGACCAGACTGGCCTCAAACTTGGAAAACCACCTGCCTCTGCCTCCCTAGTTCTGGGATTAAAGGCCTGTGCCACCATCACACAGAAATATATGTATTTCTATTTACTTACTTTATTTATTTATTTATTTTTTTGGTTTTTCGAGACAGGGTTTCTCTGTGGTTTTGGAGCCTGTCCTGGAACTAGCTCTTGTAGACCAGGCTGGTCTCGAACTCACAGAGATCCGCCTGCCTCTGCCTCCCAAGTGCTGGGATTAAAGGCATGCACCACCACCGCCCGGCACTTACTTTATTTTGTATGTGTGAGTATTTCATCTTTGTATGTATGTGTACCATGTCTGTACCTGTCGGCCACGTAAGGTCAGAAGAGGGCATTTGTTGAATCCCATGGAGCTGGAGTCACAGATGCTTATGAGTGACTTTGAGGGTGACTTGGGTTACCTGCAAAATCAAACTTGGGTTCTCTGCAAAAGCAACACATACTCTTTTATTTGCTGAGCCATCTCTCCAGCCCTTCCAGCTTTTTTTTCAGACAGGGACTTGTTGTGTTGCCCTCACTGGAACTTGGTATATAGACCAGGCAGGTCTTGAAATCCTAACGACTTACTTGCCTTTGTCTCCTTAATGCTGGAATTAAAGGTATATGCCACCATGTTTTTTAGATTCTTTTATTTTTATTTCTGTTTCTGAGTGTTTGCCTGTGTGTCTGTAAGTACAGCATGTGAATGAAATCCTTTTGGAGGCTTAGAAGAGGGTGTTGGGACTCCTGGTACCATTTACAGATTTTGAGTCAGGATGCGGGTGCCAGGAACTGAACCCTGGTCCTTTGCAAGTACAGCAAGTGCTTTTAATCATTGAGCCATCTCTCTAGTCCCCCTGAGAGACTTTTGTTTTTTAAATTATTGTTTTTTTTTTTTTTTTTTTAAGATTTATTATGTACACAGTGTTCTGTCTGTATGCTTGCTGGCCAGAAGAGGGCACCAGATCTCATTACAGATGGTTGTGAGCCACCATGTGGTTGCCGGGAATTGAACTTAGGACCTTAGGAAGAGTAGGCAATGCTCTTAACCACTGAACCATCTCTCCAGCCCCCTATTGGTTGTTTTTTGAGATAGGGTTTCACTGTATAACCGTGGCTGTCTCTTAGCTCACTCTGTAGACCAGGCTGGCCTTCAGAGATCCACTTGCCTCTGCCTCCTGAATGCTGTGATTAAAGGGGTGAGCCACCACTGATAGGTGTTTGTTTTGTTTTTTGAAATACGGTCTCATTACATAGCCCTGGCAGTCTTGGAAATCCCCTATCTGGCCTTAAACTCACAGAGATCCTTTTATGATTAAAGGTATTCGTCACCACAGTTTGGTAATGTTGTCACACTTCTGTAGGAGGTAGATCTCAACAGTGACATTTGGATTCTTAACAGTTCCCCCCCCCCCAAAGCTTAGATACTAGATTACCTTTTTTACTATTACATATGAGTATGGATGTATTCGTCTATATGAACTTTTTTTTCTTGGGTAGGTGGACAGGATAGCAGGTTAGTGAGTGGTGTACACCTCTAATCTTAGCCTGATGGCCATTTTAGGCTATAGGAGGAGTTCCAGACCATAAAATATTTTGGGTTGATGGGATGATCCATCAGGTAAAGGGGCTTGCTGCCGAGAGTGATAGCCTGAATTTGATACCAGAACTCACATGGTGGAAGGACAGAACCAACAGAGACATTGTACTCTGACCTCCATGTGTGTCCACATGACTCTTTGTCTCATACACAGAAATAAATTGATATTAGAAAATATTCCCCTCCTGCCGGGCAGTGGTGGCACACACCTTTAATACCAGCACTCAGGAGGCAGACACGGACAGATCTTTGAGTTTGAGGCCTGATATACAGAGCTAGTTCCAGAACAACCAAGGCTACATAGAGAAACCCTGTCTCGAAAAACAAACAAAAAAGAAAAAAATGCCCTCTCCAAAAAAAATTCTCAGGAGGTGGAAGCTGGAGGGTCAGAAGTTCAAGGTCATTCATTGCTAGAAAGCAATGCCAGCCTGGGCTAAAAAACTTGTCTCAAAAGAAAAGAAAGAATCTGTGGTCTATTTTCAGTCAGTAACTTTCCTGCTAGGATAACATGTGTTTACCTGAAACATTGTTTTGGTTGATGTTTTTGTTTCAATTGTTTTGTGATTTGATACAGGAGAAGAGGGTCATCATGAGTTCTGGAGGGCATCAGCATTTGGTCAGCTGTTTGGAGACATTGCAAAAGGCTCTCAAAGGTATGTACTCACCTTTGAAATTGTTGATCTTACTAAAACTTAATAAAACTCACATTAAGGTGGATTTGGGGGCATGACTGAATTCTAAACATAAATATAAATATAAATTAAGGAAGATAACTTTCTATATTGGATGTTGCCTTTATTTTCATTTATGGAATTTTTAATTTAATTTTTTTTTAAAGACAAGGAGCTCTCGTAGACCAGGCTGGCCTCGAACTCACAGAGATCCACCTGCTTCTGCCTCCCAAGTGCTGGGATTAAAGGCGTGTGCTACCACTGCCCTGGCAAATTAAAAAAAAAAATTTAAATATATATATATACATATTTATTTATTTATTATGTATACAATATTCTGTCTGTGTGTATGCCTGCAGGCCAGAAGAAGGCACCAGACTTCGTTACAGATGGTTGTGAGCCACCATGTGGTTGCTGGGAATTGAACTCAGGACCTTTGAAAGAGCAGGCAGTGCTCTTAACCTCTGAGCCATCTCTCCAGCCCAAATTTTTAAAATTTTTATTGACTTGTTTACTTTATGGTGTGTGTGTGTGTGTGTGTGTGTGTGTGTGTGGATGTGTGTGTGTGTGTGAGAGAGAGAGAGAGAGAGAGAGAGAGAGAGAGAGAGAGAGAGAGAGAGAGAGAGAGGTATGCAAATGTTTACCTGCAACAACATGTGAAGGTCAGAATTTAAAAAAAAATTTTTTTTTTCTTTTTGATTTTTCGAGACAGGGTTTCTCCGTAGCTTTTGGTTCCTGTCCTGGAACTAACTCTTTTTTTTTTTGGTTTTTGGAGACAGGGTTTCTCTGTGGCTTTGGAGCCTGTCCTGGAACTAGCTCTTGTAGACCAGGCTGGTCTCGAACTCACAGAGAACCGCCTGCCTCTGCCTCCCGAGTGCTGGGATTAAAGGCGTGCGCCACCACCGCCCGGCTTAAAAAATTTTTTTAAAGATTTATTACGTGTAGTGTTTTATCTTCATGTACACCTGCAGGTTGGAAGAGGGCACCAGATCTCATTATAGATGACTGACCCATCATTATGACAGCCAGTACTCTCAACCGCTGAGCCATCTCCAACACCCAGAATTTTTTCCCCAAGACAGGTTGCTCTGTGTAATAGCTCTGACTGTCCTGGTGCTCATTTTTAGGCCAGGCTGGCCTCAAACTTACAGAGATCAACCAGCCTCTGCCTCCTGAGTGTTGGAAGTCTTGAGTTGGAAATCTTTAATGAGTTGCTGTTTTTCTTTCTGGTGTAAGGAATGGGACTTGAGCTCATGTTGTTAGGCCTACAAGATAAATGCCTTTTTTCCAGTTCAAAAAATTATCCCAATCGCGAAGCATTTATTGTTTATTTATTTGCTTTTGCTTTTGAGACAGGGGTTCACTATGTTTCCTTGACTGGCCTGGAACTCTGTAGACCTTGAACTCACAGAGAGCTGCCTGCCTCTGCATCCCAAGTGCTGGGATTTGTGGTATCTACCACCATGCTTGCTTTGAAACATTTATTTATTTTTACTTTGGGCTTTTTGACATAGGGTCTTAACTATATACCCTTGCTATCTTTGATCTGAAGATCTTCTTACCTCATCCTCCTGAGTACTGGGATTATAGGTATATGCTGTCATACAGGACTATAACTTTATTTTTAACATTAAATAATAATGCTCGGCTGATATGTGCAAAACCATCTGTACTAGGGACGGGGAAGAGTAATACTATATCCATGCTCCCTTTTGTCCTTTTGTTCTATTTTTTAAATTTGTTCAGATCTATATGTTGTATGTGTGAATGTTTTGCCTGTATGTATGTGTACTTTTTTTTTTCTTTAATTTTCGAGGCAGGGTTTCTCTATAGCTTTTGGAGCCTGTCCTGGAACTAGCTCTTATAGACCAGGCTGGCCTTGAACTCATAGAGATCCGCCTGCCTCTGCCTTCCGAGTGCTGGGATTACCATTAACCCTCCTACCCCCCATCCCACCCCTCGGCGTAAGTGTACCTTGTGATTACAGTGACAGTGGAGGTCAGAAGACAGCATTGGATCACCAAGAACTGGTGTTTCAGATGTTTGGGAAACACAGTGTGGGTGCTGGTAACTGAACCTGGGTCATCTTCAGGAGCAACAAGTGCTCTTAACTGTTGAATCATCTCTCCCGTCATTCCCCTTCTCTTTTTTAGATATGGTTGCATATAATCAGGCAGGTTATAAAGTCTATTTTATTTTATATGCACATTTGCGTGAGGATGTCAGATCCCCCAGAACTGGAGTTGCAGACAGTTGTGAGCTGCCATGTCGATGCTGGGAATTGATCCTGGGTCTTTTGGAAGAGGAGGTACTGCTCTTAATGGCTGAGCCATCTCTCCAGCCCCTCAAAAAGTCTTTATGTAGTCAGAGATGACCTTGAACTCTTGATCACCTTTGCTTTTAACCTATGTATTAGTTTCATACCGTTTTTCTAAGTTAAAAATACCTTGACTCAGAGTGGGAGAAATGGCTCAGCGGTTAAGAGCACTGGTTGCTCTTCCAGAGGTCCTGAGTTCATTTCTCAGAAACCATATGGTGGCTCCCAACCATCTGTAATAAGATCTGGTGCCCTTTTCCCGTCTGCAGGTGTATATATAGGCAGGATACCTCATACATAACAAATAAAAAGATGTTAAAAAAAAAAAGATAATCTTGACTCAGATAAGGAGTAATAATAAAAAGGAGGATCCTGGGCAGTGATAGCATTTGCCTTTAACCCCAGGACTCCAAAGGCAGAGGCAGGTGAATCTTTACATTCAAGTCCAGCCTGGTCTACAGAGCAAGTACAAGGACCCCAAAGGCAACAGCGTTTCTGTTCTTTTTGTTGTTATCTTGTTAGGTGCATAGACCAATCTGACTTGAAACTTATGTATACAATACAGGGACGGGATAACAAGTGTGCATTTCCATGCCTAGTATTCATGGTTTTTTCTTCTTGCCTGTCTCTTTTGGGTTTTTCTACCTCTGTCCCCCAAGTGTTAGTTATCTATCATTTGGTCTCACAATTTTTCTCTTTCTTTTCTTTCTTTTTTTGTTTTGTTTTCATTTGTTTTGTTTTGTTTTGGCTTTTTGAGACAGGGTTTCTTTATATCTTTGGCTGTAAATCAGGCTGGTCTCCTGAGTGCTGGGATTAACTCCATGTGCTGCCACCATCTGGTTTAAATAGATTTTTTTGTTAATATTTATTTATTTACTTATTATGTATACAGTCTTCTGCCTGCCTGTATTCCTGCAACCCAGAAGATGACACCAGATCTTATTATAGATGGTTGTAGCCACCATGTGATTGCTGGGAAATTGAACTCAGGACTTCTGGAAGAACAACCAGTGCTCTTAACCTCTGAGCTATCTTTCCAGCCCCATAAATAGATCTTAATATTGGTTACTTTCCTTATTTCTGTTTTAAAATACTTAACAAAAGCAATTTGAGGAAGGAAAAAAAATTTTTTTTTTGTTTGTTTTGGGCCTTACATTTTAACAGTACAGTCAGTTCATCATTGTGGGGAAGTCATGGTAGCTAGAGTGAGGTGGCTAGTCACATTGCACCTACAGTGAGATGCAACGAAGAGTGCTGGTGTTCAGTTCACTTCCCCTTTGTCTTGTTCGGTCTAGGAACCCTAACCATAGGATTGTGCCACCCATATACAGAGTGAGCTTAGCAACTCAATTAAACCTCTAAGCTGCAGTGTTAGCTTAGTGGTTAAGAGCACTGATTTTTCTTTCACCAAACCAGAGTTGGAGTCCCTGCAGCCCACAACCATTTATAACTCCAGTTGCAGGGGATCTGATGCCCTCTTCTGGATTCTGTGGTCACCAGGCACACATATGAGATGCATAGACATAGGTGCAAGCAGAAACCCATATATATATATATACATATATATATATATGAAAAAAAAAGAAAAACACTTGTCAAAAACGCACGGAGTTGCTGGATGGTGGCATCACACGCCTTTAATCCCATCACTCAGGAGGCAGAGGCAGGTAGATCTCTGTCTGAGTTTGAGGCCAGTCTGGTCTACAGAGTGGGTTCCAGGACAGCCAGGGCTACACAGAGAAACCCTGTCTCAAAATAACAATGCATAGCAGTATGTCACTTGGTGCTTCTAAACCCAGCCCAGCTAACAATGAGGACTACGCATCAGTCTTGTGCTGATATCTCTGTTTACCCTGTCACCATATCTCTATGTCTCCTGATTCCTAGGACACAGCTAAACTTGGTGCAGATTATAAGTGTCTGCATGTCTGAACTATTAAATATGTTTATGTGTTTGCACAGAAGGATATATTAATTTATTTGGAATATTCTTTATTAATTTCTCTTCTCCCCCATCTTTTTATAGTAACATCTTTGCCAGCGATGACTGATCGTTTGGAATCAATAGCCAGACAGAATGGGTATGCAATCTAATCTGTGGGCAGAAATGTTCAACGCAGTGCTAATTATAGGTAGCATTTTACGTGTCTTCTATTAACTTTTGTTTTAATTTGTTCCTCCTAGACTGGGCTCTCATCTCAGTGCCAGTGGCACTGAATGTTACATCACGTCAGATATGTTCTATGTGGAAGTGCAGTTAGATCCTGCAGGACAGCTCTGTGATGTCAAAGTGGCTCACCATGGGGAGAATCCTGTGGTATGTGTGACATTTCACTACAGTCCATGGGCTTTATTTAGGAACATAATTAAAAATTAATTGTTGGGGGGTTCTGTATAGCTTGTCTTTTGTTTTTGTAAGCTACTATAGAGATGTGGTGGTCTACATTGGTAGTTTTAGAATAAACTTTAGAGTTTTGGGTCCTCTGCTATATATTAGGGCTTTGATGGGAGTAAACACCATAGGGACCCTTTTCATTTCATACTAACAAACTACAGCTTGGGTTTAATGAACAAATGTGTGAGATACGGAAATAGTCTTTCAATTCCTATTAAAAGATTACAATCATGACAGATAATATGAAAAATCCTGAAATAAAATGGATATAAAATGTGAATAATTGCCGGGCGGTGGTGGCGCACGCCTTTAATCCCAGCACTCGGGAGGCAGAGGCAGGCGGATCTCTGTGAGTTCGAGACCAGCCTGGTCTACAAGAGCTAGTTCCAGGACAGTCTCCAAAACCACAGAGAAACCCTGTCTCGAAAAAAAAAAAAAAAAAAAACAAAAAAAACAAATAAAATGTGAATAATTAAGCAGTTTTAGATTCCAGGGATGATGTTGGAGACCATAATGTTTTAAACAAACTACTTAAAAAGATGACTCCTTTATAACTGATTTCATATATTTGATTTTTAATATCCCACCCCAAATTCATGGTGCGTGCAAAAGGCTTTTGAAGGGCTAGATGCCTCCACGAGTGAAGTGTTTGTTGCATCAGCCTGGGGACCTGAGTTCAGAGCCTTAGCACCTGAATAGAGGGTGCACTTATAATCACAGTGCTAGCGTCTCTGGGACTGGATGCCGGCTCACCTGCTGGCCTCATGGAAACAGCAAGTTCCAGCGCTGGTGAGATGGCTCAGAGGATAAGAGCACTGGCTGCTCTTCCAGAGGTCCTGAGTTCAGTTCCCAGCAACCACATGGTGGCTCACAACGATTTGTAATGAGATCTGGTGCCCTCTTCTGTCCCACAGGGATACATGCAGGCACAATATTGTATATATAATAAATACATCTTTTTAAAAAAAAATCAAAGAAAGAAACATCGAGTTCCAGGGTAAGCTCCAGGTTCAGCAAGAGACCTTGTCTCAGAACATATAAAGGAGAGTGATGGAGGAAGACAGTAGATGTACACACACACACATGCACACGGAGCTTTTGATATATTTTTTTTTGTTATCTTGATTTAAGGGCTTTCTGTAGTTTGTTTTTGTTTTAAAGCATGTATAATTAATATAAAACTTCTATTTTCAATTCTGTTAATTTAGTTTAATGCTTTAACAAAATTTCTTTGATTCCAGAGCTGTCCAGAGCTTGTACAGCAGTTAAGGTAAGCATATAATATTGGTATATTCCTTTGCACTGACAGGTAGACCTGTTTTTTCTTTGGAGGGAGATAGACGTGGTCTTGCTCTAAAGTCCAGTCTGACCTGTAACTCTGCATCATCATCCCTCAACTTTCTAAATAGCTAGGCATAAAGTGTATCTCCTTACTGTTCTCTATAGCTTGGACTTTTGGATTTATTTTTTTTAAAGATTTATTTATTTATTATGTATACAACATTGTGCCTCCATGTATGCCCACACACCAGAGGAGGGCGCCAGATCTCATTACAGATGGTTGTGAGCCACCATGTGGTTGCTGGTAATTGAACTCAGGACTTCTAGAAGAACGGACAGTGCTCTTAACCACTGAGCCATCTCTCCAGCCCCTGAATTTATTTTCTTGATTAGCATTTCTCAGTCTGTTTCTGCTTGTGTTTAGAATTGAGTTCATGTGAGTTTGTTTGAGATTTGGTCTCATGTAGCCTAGGCTGATTTCAGAACTCACTGTATAGCCAAGAATGATCTTCATCCCCTGATCATTCCGCTGCTTTTACCTCTTGCTTTATTTTTTCAAGACAGGGTTTCTCTGTGTGGCCTGGAACTCATTCTATAGACTAGGCTGGCCTCAAACTCACAGAGATCCACCTGCCTCTGCCTCCCAAGTGCTGGGATTAAAGACATGTCACCATTGCCTGACCCTGCCTCTACCTCTTATATGTTGGGATTAGAGGTGTTCTAATCTTAGCTCTTCTTAAGATAGGGTCTCACCGTGTAGTTGAGACTGGCTTTAAATTTAGTATATAGTCCAGCCTGGCCTTTAACTTTTCATATTTTTTTAACTTTATTATTATTAATATTAGGTTTTTTTTTGAGACAGGGTTTCACTGTATAGCCTTGGCTGTCATGGAACTCATCTGTATACCTGACTAGCCTCAAACTCAAAGGGATCTACCTGTTTCTGTCTCCTGAGTGCTGGAATTAATGGTGTGCACAATACTACATCTGATCGGTCTTCCTTCCTCCCTCCCTCCCTTCCTCCCTCCCTCCCTCCTTCCATTCATCCTTCCTTTCTTCCTTCCTTGCTAGGTATTGAATCCAAGGTCTTGAGTATATTAGGCAAACCCTTTACCACTGAATTACCTTCCCACTTCAGCCTTTGAACTGCTGGTTCTCCTGAACTCCCGTCTCAATTTCTATAAACACACTTTATCATACCTAGCTTTTTTTTTTTTTTAAAGATTTATTTATTATGTATACAACATTCCTTCCATGTATGTTTGTATGCCAGAAGAGGGCACCAGATATCATTATAGATGGTTGTGAGCCACCATGTGGTTGCTGGGAATTGAACTCAGGACCTCTGGAAGAGCAATCAGTGCTCTTAACCTCTGAGCCATCTCTCCAGCCCCCTCATACCTAGCTTTGAGTCAAGATGATTTTTACACCTATGTTCAGAAATTAACAACTTCAGTATTACAGATAATTTTGTGTCTCTCTCTTTCTTTCTTTCTTTCTTTCTTTCTTTCTTTCTTTCTTTCTTTCTTTCTTTCTTTCTTTCTTTCTTTCTTTCTTTCTTTCTTTCTTCGAGGTAGAGTATTATAGCCCTGATTGGCTTGAATTATCTTTGTATACCAGGTTGGCCTCAGATTCACACAGAGATCCACCTGCCTCTGCCTCTGGAATGATTTGATTAAAGGCATTTGCCAGTAGGCTTGGCTGTGTGTGTTTTTTTGAGAAAGTGTGTTAGATAGTCCATGCTGGGTTCACATTCACTATGTAGCTAGGGTAATCTTGAACTATTGATCTCATGCTTCATTCTAAGCACTGAGATCACAGGTGTGCACTACCTGCATAGCCTTACTGATATTTTTTTGTTCAAGTGAATTACTCAGTACATTACAGGGCATTTAACAGCATCCTTGGCCTCTCCCCTTGTAGTTCATCAGTATCCACTCAATTATGATAATCAAAATTATCTGTATAAGCTGGAGATATGGCTTAGTAGTGGGGTATTTGCCTGGCTTATAAGACCTTGGGGGTCCAATTTCTTTGAGCCCCACAAAATTCAAATCAATCAATCTATCTATCTATCTATCTATCTATCTATCTATCTATCTATCTATCTATCTATCTATCTATCTATCTTGTCTGGTTTTTCGAGACAGGGTTTCTCTGTAGCTTTGGAGCCTGTCCTGGAACTTGCTCTTGTAAACCAGGCTGGCCTTGAACTCACAGAGATCTGCCTGCCTCTGACTCCCGAGTGCTAGAATTAAAGGCATGGGTCAGCACTCCCCAGCCACTAATCTATTTATATACATGTACATACATAATTATATATTTTTGTACTTACATGTACACATACACCATACATAAACACATTGTCAGATGTTCTGCAGGACAAAATCACAACTGGGTAAGAAGTACTAAAGGACTCCTAGGAATATTTTGCGGCTCAAAAATAAATAGAATGCTAGGCATTCTTAATACCTTAATCCCAGCGCTCTGGATGCAGGCAGATGTACAGAGTGAGGAGTTTGAGGACAGCCAGAGCTACACAGAACAATCCTGTCTTAACACCTCACAGACCCCCACTCCCATGCTGGGATTAAAGGTATTCATCAGCATGCCTGGCTTGTTTGTTTTCTTTCTTTTCTTTTTTCTTACCTCTTAGTCTATGTCCTCAGCTCATGGATGTACCACCCACATCTTAGAATGAGTCATGCCACTTCAATTGACCTAATCTAGATAATTTCCTACAGATATGCCCAGAGTCTTGTTTCCCCAGTGATTTTAAATCCCACCTAATTAACATTTAAGATTAAGCATCCCATAGTTCTACCATTGAATCAGAAAATATTTGAGAATTCTGAATATTTCTATACCATGAAAATAAACTTTTTCACTTAAGATTGAGAGAAAGCTGTATATATTATCTGTCACAATAAAAGTAGTAAGCTTGATGATAGCATTCTATCTGGTGGCTTTTCCTACTGACTTGATTTTTCCCTTTGAATTGAATGGGATTCCATTGTTTAAATTTAAACCCATATTTAAGACTTCCTGGTAATTTGAGGAAGTTCAGTTTTATTTTGAACATAAGGGAATGCTCAGATAGCTGTGAATGCCTTATAAAGATTTTTAACTTTGGGGGAGCAGGTTTTATAATCAGGCTTCTGTGTTAGTACTTTATTTTATTTATGGTCAAATATACCAAATTTCAACCTTTATATATTTTTAATGTGCTTTAGTGTTTTGCCATGAGTTTTGGGTCCCCTGGAACTGGAGCTTTGAGCTGCAGTGTGGGTGCTAGGAATTGAACCTGGGACCTCTGGAAGAGCAGTCAGTACATTTAACTGCTGAGGCATCTTTCCAGTCCCATAATTTTTTTTTTCAGATTTATTTTATTTTGTGTATATGAATATTTTTGCCTAGATGTATGAATATTCACCACATAGTTGTCTTGTCTATGAACAGTTAGGAGCCACTGGTTACTGGTAACTAAACCTGGGTCCTCTATAAGAATAGCCAGTTCTTTTAACTGCTGAGCCAGTTCTGTAACCATCTTTTAAAAGCTGTAACATAATGTAGCACTGGCTGCTCTTCCAGGATTCCTGAGTTCAGTTCAGTTTCCAGCAACCACATGCTGGCTCACAACCATCTGCAATGAGATCTGGTGCCCATTTTTAGCCTGAAGTCATAAATGCAGATAGAACACTGCATACATAATAAATAAATAAATAAATCATAAGAAACTGTAATGTAATCATGATGGTGTATATCTTTATTCATTCCTAGCACCCCAGAGGCCAGTGTAGGTGAATTGCTTCACTTTTGAGGCCGCTTTGGGTACATAATGTCAGGCTAGCCTGAGTTACAAAGCACTACCCTAACTAAAACAAGCATACAAAGAAAAGTGTGGTAACGTAATGTAAAATAAACCATATAGCCATTTCATTGAATTTGTAAAGCTTACCAAAATGTGTAACACGGATACTCCAGAATGAGTGAATATGACTTTCACCTGGAGTAGAAGATTGTATTAACGTAGGAACTACCTGTTTCGTTTTTCAAAATGAAAGTTATTCTTTAGCTGATAATTTTAGTCTTAGTATGCATGGTAATAGCATGTTAGGGAATATATCTTGCTGCCGCTCTTATTTCTTTTCTTTTTATTGGCATTCTGCTGTTTAAGTGCTTACAGTATGGAGGATAAAGTGTCTGTCATTGTTGGGCTGTTTATTTTTGTCATAGGCTTATTTTCTTTTAAGTTTGAATAACAAAGCTGAGTGGTAGCCAAGGCTTACACCTTTAATCCCAGCATTTGGGAGGCAGAGGAAGTCGAATCTCTGAGTTTGAGGCCAGCCTGGTCTACAAAGTGACTTCCAGGACAGCCAGAGCTACACGGAGAATCCTTTTCATAAAAAGAAAAAATTATTCAAATGAGCTTTTGTGGATTATAACTGAAATTAACACATGGTAAAGGGTAGAAGAAAAGAAAACTTAACTACATTTCAACCACTTTCTGTTTTTCATAGTTTTTGGGTTTTCAAGACAGGGTTTCTCTGTATAACATTCCTAGATGTCCTGGAACTTGCTCTATAGATCAGGCTGGCTTCGAACTCACAGAGATCATCATGTCTTTGCCTCCTGAATGCTAGGTTTAAAGATGTGCACCACCACTGCCTGACTTTTTTTCTCTCTTTTTTTCTTTTTTTTCTTTTTCTTTTTTTGGTTTTTTCGAGACAGGGTTTCTCTGTGGCTTTGGAGCCTGTCCTGGAACTAGCTCTGTAGACCAGGCTGGTCTGGAACTCACAGATCTGCCTGCCTCTGCCTCCCGAGTGCTGGGATTAAAGGCGTGCGCCACCACCGCCTGGCTTTCTTAACAAAATTTTAAGCTTGAATATTGGGATCAAAAACCAGCCACCACACTAGTATATTCTTTATTCTCTGATGCTAGGCCTATTCCTTTTCTTTTTCTTCTTCCCTCAACTTCCCCTTTCTTTTTGGTTTTGAAATTAAGTCTTGGGGCTGGAGAGATGGCTCAGTGGTTAAGAGCACTGCCTGCTCTTCCAAAGGTCCTGAGTTCAATTCCCAGCAACCACATGGTGGCTCACAACCATCTGGAATGAGGTCTGGTGCCCTCTTCTGGCCTGCAGACATACACACAGACAGAATATTGTATACATAATAAATAAATAAATATTAAAAAAAAAAAAAGAAATTAAGTCTTGCCCTGTAGCCCAGTTTGATCTCTCACAATCCTCCTGGCTCTGATTCTGGAGTGCTTGCTAATAGGAATACAGCACCAAGTTCTGCTGCTTTTTGACTTATATTTTTGTTTCAATTTTTTAAAAGATTTATTTACCTATGTTTTATGGATATGAGTGCTTTGTCTGCATGTCTGCCTACATGCCAGAAGAAGGTATTGGATCCCATTATAGAGCCTATGTTGGTGTTGGGAATTGAATTTAGGTCCTTTGTAAGAATTGCCAGTGCTCTTAATATGCTGATGCATCTCTCCAGCCCTCTTGTTTTCAGTTTTTAAATTTTGTGTGTTTGGATGTTATATCTGTACCATATCATGCAGTGCTTGTGGAGGTCAACAGAGGGCGTCAGATGCCTTGTAACAACTTAGTGTTACAGATGGAAACTTAGCACCTTGTGGGCACTAAGAAGTGAAAGCAGGGCCTCTGAAATAGCAGCCATCTAAACTGCTGAGCCGTCTTCCCAGCCCCCAATGTTTCCCCCTGTTCTTCATTGACTATAAAACTCTTTGGCACTTGGAAGGTGGTGGCACATGCCCTCTCAGGAGGATCTCTTAGTTTGAGACCAAGCTGGTCTGTAGAGCGAGTTCCAGGACTCCCAGGGGTATAGAATCCTTGCTTGAAAAATCAAAAACACAAACAAAAGCTCTTTTCGTGATAACAATATGAACAGATTATTAAAATAATGTAGATAGCCATGTTTTGGGTCCTTTTTTTTATAGAATAAAGTAGTAATTTTATGTTGTATTCTCTCTTCTCCACCTCCCTGAATTCCCTACAGGGAAAAGAATTTTGATGAGTTTTCTAAGCACCTTAAGGGTCTTGTTAATCTGTATAACCTTCCAGGAGACAAGTAAGTAATTTCATCTATTCATTTATATAAGTTTTCAGTTTGGAAGAATGAGAATGTCTGAGCTGGTTTGGGTTACACATTTTCTAACTCTTCTGCTGTATGTTTAGTCCTGGTTTCTAGTCATACTGTAATCTATAGTTCAGCTTCTGACTTTAAGTATGTGTTTCTTAGTTTTTAAATTTTTATTTTCTGTACATGTGGTTTATTTGTTTGCTTTTGTTTTTTGCCTTCCTGTATTGATTTCCAGTATATGAGACTGGCTTTCCTGCTTATTTTATAGCCTAGTCTGGATCCTATTAATCTCCATGACTTTTATTAAAGGGAAATAAACATAAGCTCTGGTGGTTCTAAAAGTAAACTTTTGTTTAGTTTGGAGAAAAAATAGTATAGTAGCCCAGGCTTGACCTCAGTGTGTTGCTGAGGATGCCCTTGAATTCCTCAGTTTCCCCTTTCTCTATCTCAAGTGTTGAGACAGATGTGTCCCGCTGTTAACATTCATTCATTCATTCATTTATTGCCTTGGCTTTTTGAAACAGGATCTCACTGTATAACTCTAGATGTACTAGAACTCACTATGTAGACCAGGCTGGCCTCAAATTCACAGCAATCTGCCTGCCTCTGCCTCCTGAGTGCTGGGATTAAAGGTGTGCACCTGGCTTTGTGCCTTTTAACCATTATTAAGAGTAAAGCCTGTGAGTTGGCTCCAACCCTTTAAGTACTTTTTGCTTTTGTTATTGTTGTTTTGAGATAGGATTTCACTCTATAACCTTGGCTAGACTGAAACTTGCTTTGTAGACCAGGCTAGCCTGACCTTAGAGATATCTGCCTGGCCTGTATCAGTGCTTGTATGTATTTGATTTTCAAGTGTTTAACTCATTTTCTCATCTACTCTCTAGCAAACTGAAGACTAAAATGTATTTGGCTCTCCAATCCTTAGAACAAGACCTTTCTAAAATGGCAATTATGTACTGGTAAGACTGGCTGCTTAGGCCGTTCTATATGACTCTTAGTTTCTCATCCAGAGGATTTTTAAGGTCTTAGTTTTTACATGGGTGTACTTTGGATATATCTGATTACATAACTTTTCATATAACTATGTAGCATTTGTCTCTATTACACCTATATTATACACACCTGCTTTTGCTGTTGCTTCCCAATGATTGCCTTCCATTTTCTGAGTATTAATTTCTCCAAGTTGTTGACTCTTATTCCATAGACTCTGTCTGAAATATTTTCAAACTTGCATTCATTATCTGATAAATAATAGTCTATTTGTTTTTTATTGATTAATTTGAGATGGAGTGTCGCTAGGATGTCCAAGCTGGCTGACATGGGATGCACCAGTATAGTGCTCTCAAGTTACAGACTTACGGAAATATACATGCCTGACTTAGTTTACTTTTTACTGTGTTACATACTGATGCTTACTTGAAAATAGACCCTTTCATTGCAGATGAAATGCATTTCTCATGTGTTCTGTCATTCCGATAGTATTATAAAACTTTTGTGAGCTTAACTCAGTATCAGATTGTTCTGAAACTGCCAGGTACTAAATTCAGTCAAACGTAGATCATTTGTCTTGTAGGAAGGCAACTAATGCTACTCCATTGGATAAGATCCTTCATGGAAGTGTTGGCTATCTCACTCCACGGAGTGGGGGTACGTTATCTTATCTTGATTATTTTGAAAATGTCTAGATTTAGTTTAAGGGTCGTTGTTTTGTTTTAATATGTACGTATGTGAGTGAATGTGGTGTCCATGTTTGTGTGGAGGCCAGAGGAGGAGAGACCCTATTCTACCACTCTGCCTTATTCCATTGAGACAGGGTTTCTCAGGGATCCTGGATCTAGGCCAGCAGCCAGTAAGCACCAGTGCTGGGATTTCACGTGTGCATGTTGCCATGCTTGGCTTTTTACATGAGTACTGAGACCCCAAACTAGGTGCTCCTGCTAGCACGGCACGTAATCTTACCCACTGAGCCATCTCTCCAGCACCCTCATTACCATTTTGTTGTTCTCTTTTGGTGTTTGCCAAGCCAGGAATTGCCCCACTAAACTATCTGCTCAGTCCTGAGGAGATATTACTTTTAATTTTACCTGGAGCTTCTGAGGCATAAGCTAAAGGAGACATTTGCCAGTTACTTGTAATGACTTCTAAGATGTTAATACTTGCCCTCCCTTTTATTTATTGGGTGAAATATATTGTTCCCAGAATCAATAATCTATTGTCAGATTTCATGAGCTGGTTTAGAACATGACTTTTCACATCTTTGCAACTCTATTTTATTACATATTCTCTCTCTCTCTCTCTCTCTCTCTCTCTCTCTCTCTCTCTCTCTCTCTCTCTCTCTCTCTCTCTCTCTGTGTGTGTGTGTGTGTGTGTGTGTGTGTGTTGGTGTTCTATTAAATATGTTGAGGTCAAAGGACAGTTAATGGGAGTCAATTCTGTCCTTCTGCCATGTAGGTCCCTGGGAACTCAGATTGTCAGACTTTGTGGCAAATGTTCTTACCTCTGAACTATCTACTGTCCCTGTGGAATAGTTTTTAACATATAGGCTTATAAAAATGTATTTTGTGGGCTGGGGAGATGGCTCAGTGGTTAAGAACATTGCCTGCTTGTCTAAAGGTGCTGAGTTCAATTCCCAGCAACCACATGGTGGCTCACAACCATCTGTAATGGGGTCTGGTGCCCTCTCTTCTGGCCTGCAAGCATAAATGTAGGCAGAATACTGTATACACAATAAATAAATAAATCTTTAAAAAAAAATGTATTTTGTGTCTGTTTTCTTGAGGCAGGCCTTCTTTGTCTAGCCTTGGCTATGCTGGAACTTGCTCCGTAGACCAGGCTAGCCACCTGTCTTTTGCCTCCCAAGTGCTGGGACTAAAAGCATGCACCACAACTGCCCGGCTCTACTTTTTTTTTTTTAATGTACAAGGGTATTTTGCTTGTACAAATGTCTGCATGCTGTGCTCATACAGCCCAGAAGAGAACTTGGATCCCCTGCAACTCAAATTACAATGGCTGTGAGCCACCATATGGATGCTGCAAGTTAAACCTATGTCCTCTGGGAGTATAGCCAGTGTTTCTATCTTTTGAGACATCTCTCCATAGATTCTGAGTTCTATGCAATTCTGGGACCCAAACCCTTGGCAGATATGCCAGGCAAATACTCTTATCAACTGAACTACATTTTTATCCAGCTTTTTAGGTTGAATTAGGGTCTCACTGTCTTCCAAGTGGGTCTTGAACTTACTATATAGCATAGGCTGGCGTTGGATTTGTGGCATTCCTTCTGTAATCTTAGGCTAGTGTGAGCCATCACACTCAGCATTCGTGTATGTATTTTGTTAGGAGTTTTGCGAGAAGTATTTAATTGGACCGAGGATATTGTAGGTAAGCACTCTAGCATTGAGCTATCCTCAGCCTTTTCTTGTTAGTTTGAGATAGGGGTTCATATAGCCAAGACTCCTTAGCTTCTTGTTCTCCCTTCCAAGTGCCTAGATTATAAGTGAGCAACACCACAGCAGGTATGCATGCTTTTTTAAAAGTATAATTTATTAATAAAGATGCTGTAAATAATAAGTTTCATTTATGATAGGTCATTTAATGAACATGAAATACTATGCCTCTCCTTCTGACCTGCTGGATGATAAGACTGCATCTCCTATCATTTTGCATGAAAAGAATGGTAAGCATTTATTTTTTTTTTTGTTAACCTAGGCTGTTCTGGAATTTACTATGTAGCACAGGCTGGCTGTCAAACTTACAGGCTAGTGATCATACGTACCACTTCAGTCTTCCAAGAACTGAGGTTGTATGTGTAAACTACCCAGCTGGATGTGTGACAGGGTGACCTCAACTGGCTGTATACTTCAGGATAACGTCTACTTCTTAAGTGCTGGGATTTTAGGTGTACACCACCATGTTTACTTTTCTTCAATGTGCTAAAAATACTTGTAAAATTCAAATGCCCAGTCTCCATCCCTGTAATTCATTATTTGTTATTTCCTAATGAATTTGCTGTCCTTACAATATGTTCCATACAACACAAACATACATCATATATACACCTCACATATATACATGTGTATGTATTTGTATACCTAAACACATGCACATATATATGTATATATATGTGTGTGTGTGTATATAAGCTTAAGGTGTAAATGAGTTCATGATGGAATATAAATTACTGACCTAAAGTAACCAGTTTTTCTTATTACTTTATAGGAGAAGGTTGGGTTTGGGACATGCCTAAATGCCAGTACTGAAGAGGATTAGGTAGGGGTACCTGAGTTGAAGGCCAACCTAAGCTATGGAGTGATCAAATAAATAAATACCAAAATTGATCAAATAAATAAATGTTACTAAAAGTGCAGTAATGAGGCCGGGCGATCGTGGCGCACGCCTTTAATCCCAGCACTCGGGAGGCAGAGGCAGGCAGATCTCTGTGAGTTCGAGACCAGCCTGGTCTACAGAGCTAGTTCCAGGACAGGCTCCAAAGCCACAGAGAAACCCTGTCTCGAAAAACCAAAAAAAAAAAAAAAAAAGTGCAGTAATGAATGGCGCTTTGTATTTTAACTTTTTGCTTTTGACATTTTAAGGATGTCATGTAGTCACAACTGGGAGGGGTGGCGTCAAGTGGCTTCAGACTTGTTATGTAATTGATGTTGACCTTCCGGATGTACACTACCACACCAGGCTTGTGTTTGCAAAAGAGCAAGAAATAGCCCAGTACTTTATTTGACCTCATTATAAGTTCAATCATTGACTCTGTCCTGTAATTATAATAATTATAAACACATTTAAATACATTGGGAAGTTGTGAGTAAAAATAAGTATTGATAATGCGTTCTTTAAGATTACCCCCCCCCCCCCGGGCTATAGTGTTTTAATCATTAGCAGAAAGAAATACTGATTAGCTGTGGAAAGGTAGCTTGCAGCATTTTTTAAGTTTTGTGGCAATTAGAGAATCTGATTGTGACTCCCAGTGCAGGATTTTTTTGTTTGCATTTTGTTGTTGTGTTTCTTTTGAAAAATAAAGTCTTCTCCTCACACTGACCTCAGACTTACTCTGTAACCTCTAATGATGGCTGGCTTTTTTTCTTTTTATTGTGCTTTGTTCTATTTTAGAGAGTGGGTTGTTCAGGCAGGGCCTCAGCACATTTTTCTTCTTCTCTCGAATGCTGTGTTTACAGAGCCGGAACCATCATTCCTATTTGTTGTTTTTGTTTCTTTTAGTGTTATCCTTGTAATCTATATTATGAGGAAGAAAATCTTTTTGCTTTTTATATTCCCAGTTCCTCGATCTTTGGGCATGAATGCATCAGTGACAATTGAAGGAACCTCTACTATGTACAAACTCCCAATTGCCCCATTAATTATGGGGTCACATCCAGTTGACAACAAATGGTAAGTTGTATTAGATTTTGAAGTAGTGAAGTCCATTTTTTTCAGCATCAAACCCAGTATGAAATACTTTGTTTTCTTTAATCCTAGCACTCGGGAGGCAGAGGCAGGCGTATCTCTGTGAGTTCGAGACCAGCCTGGTCTACAGAGCTAGTTCCAGGACAGGCTCCAAAACCACAGAGAAACCCTGTCTCGAAAAACCAAAAAAAAAAAAAGAAAGAAATACTTTGTTTTTTTTTATCTTACTTGATTTTCTAGATGTTGCTTTCTTCTGTAGTCATCTTATTTGAATATTACTGTTTGACATTAGGACACATACTTTACAAATTTGTTATAGTTAATATTTTTCTTTAATTTTTTTTTCTTTTTTAAAAAAATGGAATGGTCCATGATTTGCATGTCGTTCTTGCACAGGGGTCATGTTAATCTTCTCTAGATTGTTGCAGTTTTAGTACATGTGCTGCCGAAGCAAGCACTCTTTAATTTTTATATGTGTGTTTTGCTTGCATGTGTGTCTGTGCACCATCTGTATGCCTGGTGCCCTTGGAGGCTAGAAGAGGCTATCAGTTACAGATGGTCTAAGTTGCCACTAGGTGCTGGAAATTGAATCCTGGTCCTTCCTTTAGACTCGATAGTGTCTCTCTCTCTCTCTCTCTCTCTCTCTCTCTCTCTCTCTCTCTCGTTTTGTTTTTTGAGAAAAGGTTTCTCTGTGATAGTCCTTGCTGTCCTGGAACTCACTATGTATGTAGACCAGGTAGGCCTTGAACTCAGATACGCCTGCCTCTGCCTGTTGAGTGCTAAGATTAAAGGCATGTTCTGAGCTATGTCAACATTTCCTATAGATCACATTTTTTTAAAGATTTATTTATTTATGTATACAGTATTATTCCTGCATGTATACTTCCATGTGAGAAGAGAGTACCAGATCTCATTACAGATAGTTGTGAGCCATCATGTAATTGCTGGGAGTTGAATTCAGGACCTCTGGAAGAGCAGCCAGTACTTCTAACTTCTGTGCCACCTCATCATCTCCTAGGTTTTTTGTTTGTTGTTTGTTTGTTTTTGTTTTTTCGAGACAGGGTTTCTCCGTGTTGCTTTGGAGTCTGTCTGGAAACTAGCCCTTGTAGATCCTTGAACTCACAGAGATCTGCCTACCTCTGCCTCCCATGTGCTGGGATTTAAGGTGCGTGCCACCACCACCTGGCTCTTTTTTGTTTGTTTGAGACAAGGTTTTTATGTGTAACTTTTAAGCCTGTCATGGAATTTGCTCTGTAGACCAGGCTGGGCTCGAATTCACAGAGATCTGCCTGCCTCTGCCTCCTGAGTGCTGGGATTAAAGGCTTGTACCACCACCTAGCTTTAGACCATATTATCTGTCTTAAGTAAATTAAACAGATTTTGTTTCTGGGTTTTGGTATTAGGGTTGAACTCAGGGCTACAAATGAGAAGCACATACCATCACACTGAATTAGGCCCTAAACCCTATTATAAATCCTTCATTAAATATTTCCTACTTAACAAGATAATTTATTTTTGGGGCTGGAGAGATGGCTCAGCGGTTAAGAGAATTGTCTGCTCTTCCAAAGTTCCTGAGTTCAATTTCCAGCAACCACATGGTGGCTCACAACCATTTGTAATGAGGTCTGGTGCTCTCTTCTGGCCTGCAGGCATATACACAGACAGAATATTGTATGCATAATAAATAAGTAAACAAACAAACAAATATTAAAAAAGATAATTTATTTTTAAATTATGGGTAGGAAAGTGCAAAAGTGAACTTTTGCTTGGTAGATGTTATATGTGTCTGTGTAATATATACATGTCTAAGGAAAGGTGTTCAGAGTTTTCAAAGTGGAAAATATTCCCTCTTTTTTTTTTTTTTTTTTTGCAGGACCCCTTCTTTCTCCTCAGTCACTAGTGCCAACAGTGTTGATCTTCCTGCCTGTTTCTTCTTGAAATTTCCTCAGCCAATCCCAGTATCTAAAGCATTTGTTCAGAAACTGCAGAACTGCACGGGTAAGCTCTATGTTTTTTTTTAAAGAATGTTTACCAAACTGTAATAAAAGTAGGTTTTACCTATTAAAATAAAATTTACTGATTATAAATGTGAATGGGAAACTTCAGATTATCTTAAGTAATTTACAGTTCTTTAGGCTTCAAGGAAGTATTTATAAGTATACACATTAGGTGTTAGATACTAATAGGGACTTGTTGAATATATAGGTGAATAAATAGGAAAACCATAAATGGAAACTAGAGCTGTCACTAATTTTATCTTAATGTGATCATTATAATCAGTTCTTGTATTTCCAGGAATTCCATTATTTGAGACTCCGCCGACTTACATGCCCCTCTATGAGCTCATCACTCAATTTGAGCTGTCAAAGGATCCAGACCCCGTACCCTTGAATCACAACATGCGGTTTTATGCTGTAAGTAGGCACAGTGGGTCTGGAACAATGTTGGTACTTCATAGCATTAGTGAGGTCTGATAACTGTTTTCTGATGGGTTAATCATCTTTAGTTGGGCAAAAAAGTCATCTTAAACATAATAAAGCAAAAGAGAATGAGCTTTGAAGTTAAGAAACAACCATGTACTTTTCTCTGTGTGTATACACTTATTTGTACACACACTTGCATATATACATACTTACATATTTTTTATTTACTTTATATATACTTACTATATATAAATATATTTCTTGAATTTTATGTGTGTTGGTGTTTTGCAGCATATGTGTGTCTGGTGCCTTAAGATTACCTAAACTGAAGTTATAGGGAATGTTTACAGATATTTAGGTGCTGTGAACCAACCTGGGTCCTCTGGAAGAACAGCAAGTGGCTGTTGACCAAGGAGCATTTTTTCCTGTCTCCCTTCCTCCTTTTTCTAGACAGGTTCTCATGTAGCCCAGGCTGGCATTGAACTTAACAGGATGATCTTACACCAGATCTCTAGACTGCTGTGACTATAGGCACACTGAGAATATCTACAAAGAAAGCCAGTACTTCATGGCATTTGCGAGTCAGAGGCTTAAGGATTGCCTTGACTTAGAGGACACCTTGAGCTATAAAGCAAGACCTTATCTCAGAATAAAATAAAATAAAAGGTACTCTCAGAGTTGAAAATCTTTTAATGCTAACCTGAACTTACAGGAGGTTAAAGATCTTAAGAATTTTTTCTTGAGGGCATGGTGGCACACACTTTCAATCCCAGCATTTGGAATGCAGAGGCAAGCAGATCTCTGTGAGTTTGGCCAGCCTGGTCTACAGAGCTAGTTCTAGAACAGCCAGGCATATGAAGAGAAACTCTATTTTTATGTCTGTGACTGTTTTACCTACATGTATGTAAGTGTACCATATTTTGCACCCAGAAAGGCCAGAAGAGGGTGTCAGATTCCCCTGGATTTGGAGTTATATAGACTGTTGTGAGCTGTCATGTGGATGAGTGCTGGGAACTGAACCCAAATTCTCTGAAAGAGCAGCAAGTGCTCTTAAATGCTGAGCCATCTCTTTGGCCCTAGCCCATTTAAGCACTGTGAATTTAGAATGAGAAAGATCTTCTAAATGTGAATGGAGAACAAAACGCTGAGATGCATGAAATATAAAAGACCCCAAACCTTTTTGGTCTTGAATTTCATATGGATGTTTAGAGTTTAGTTTATACAACAGAGAAGCTCCTGTATACAACAATTTGAGCTACATGTTTTATTTAAACTACAGTTTTGTAACTCTTTAGGAACTACTAATTAAGTTTCTGAGGTGTATTTTGTGTTAGGAATCTACCTTAATAGTACATTAATAAACAGATATCTTTTAGCTAAATGAATAACTAATTGGTATTCATAATATCAGGTATTGAAAGGTATGTGTCTCTGTGTGTGTGTGTGTTTGTGAAATTCATTACTTCCCTTGCTTTGTTGTGCCCCCTCCTTTTGTATTCTTCTTCTTTCAGAATAGTTTGTGGTTAGGTACAGTGTAAGTAAATATCATTGACTTATGGTCTTTTTTGCCTAGGCTCTCCCAGGTCAGCAGCACTGCTATTTCCTCAATAAGGATGCTCCTCTTCCAGATGGCCAAAGCTTGCAGGGAACCCTGGTTAGCAAAATCACCTTTCAGCACCCTGGCAGAGTTCCTCTTATCCTGAATATGATCAGACACCAAGTGGCCTATAACACCCTAATTGGAAGCTGTGTCAAAAGAACTGTTTTAAAAGAAGGTACTCTCTTTCCTTTTGCTATACTTAGGAAGGTTGATGTTGACTTCTCCATTTGCGCTTGAATTTGGTAGCTCATGCTCATATGACTTTTTTTTGTTTTGTTTTTATAGAAAGGGTTTCTCTGTAGCTTTGGAGCATTCCTGGAACTAGCTCTGTAGACCAGGCTAGTCTCAAACTCACAGATATCTGCCTGCCTCTGCCTCCTGAGTGCTGGGACTAAAGGCATACACCTGGTTCTTTTGCTTTTATTTTTGAGAAAGAGGCTCAATTTTGTAGTCCAGGTTGAACTTGAATTCACTGTGTTTCCCAGGCTAGCCTTGAAATTGAGGTGATCCTCCTGTTTCAGCTTCTCCTATGTTAATATTAAGGTCTGCATGACCATTCCTGTCCACTTTTTGAAAACAGAAACATACCTAGGCATTGTGTCTGTACTTCCTATCTTGCTGCAGTTTGATAGATGGTTTCTTGTTACTAAAGTTTAGGTTGTTAAAAGTGCTGGATCTAGGGGCTGGAGAGATGGCTCAGAGGTTAAGAGCACTGGCTGCTCTTCCAGAGGTCCTGAGTTCCCTCCCAGCAACCATGTAGTGGCTCACAACCATCTGTAATGAGATCTGGTGCCCTCTTCTGGCATGAAGATGTACCTGCACAAGGAACATTGTATACCTAATAAATAAATTAAAAAACAAAGACACAGAAAAACCATACCATGCACATGAGATAAACTCACTTAAAGACAGAGAAAGTTAATGCAAAAGGATTTATTTTTTTTAAAAAGTGCTTGATCTTGTCATTACGATACCATTGTGCCCCACCACCATTCTTTGGAAAATCTAGGTATAACTCTAAATAGCTAAGACATAAGACCCTTCCTTTTTCTGTCTGGATTCTGAGGGCTGTTTTTCTAACACATTGGAAGCTTTCATGTCAATTTTGTCTACTCTAGTTTATTTTTTACCTTGGTCATGTAACTTTCTAGTGATAGTTATCTAGTGTTAGGTACGTATCAGTGGAAGTTGTAGGCAACAAGAAATAGGGAATGTAAATCTAGAGAAGTGCTTTAGAAATTTTATTTAGAGGTATGGTCTTACGTACCTTGACAAGCTTGAACTGAGTATGCAGTGGAAGCTGTTCTTAAACTCCTGATTCTCCTACCTCTAAGTCTCAGGTGCTGGGCTTATGGGTATGTACTACCATTCCCATGTAAAAATGAGAAGCAGGAAACAAAACTGTATGTGTATGTGATGTATGCATTAGGATTTGGGCCTATGCATTAGATGTTTGGATTAAGAACCAGAATGCTTGGCATAGTGGTGCATTCTAGTCTTTGGGAGGCAGAGGCAAGAGAATCTCTGATCTACACTAAGAAACCCTGTTTTAAAAAAAAAACTGGTTAAAGTTGTGACTTTAGGTATAATTTTTCTTGCCACTGGTGAGGTCATTGGGTTCAATTTGCCAACCCTGCCAAAAAAGCAAAAACCAAAGCAAAAAATAAATCTAAAAACAGTTACCAAAACAAATCTATAACGATAAGCTTATATGTATATGGTATAAGTGTGCGTATGTGTGTGTCTGTGTGTTCTTAGAGACTTGGTGTCACTGTTTTCATGGTTGATCTGGATCTTGCTATGCAGATTGGATTGGTCTCAGTCTCACAGAGATCCATCTGCTCTGCCTCCAAGTGCTGAAATTAAAAGTGTGTGC